>NC_071498.1:118039902-119289902 GCF_028408465.1 Anastrepha ludens
CCACAAAATGGAGGGACCTACAGTTTCAAGCCAACTCCGAACGGCAGATATTTTTATGAGGAGCTTTTTCATGACAGAAATACACTCGGACGAAAAATGCTTTTTTTAATTTTGGAGTTTAACCGAGATTCGAACCAATGTTCTCTCGGTGAATTCCGAATAGTAATCACGCACCAACCCATTCGGCTACGGCGGCCGCCGTTGTGTTGGGGTTACGTTGACATACATCTGAGTTCTCTATTAGCAAAAATATGCTCCGGTAGATTTGTGTAGAACTGGAAGACATTGCAATCAATGATCTTTAATGTGAGAGGGATTCTCCGAACGTGATGTTTGTGTAGTTTCGACAAAGGAAACAAAATGTGTTTTTTTTGTTTTCATTCCGATCATAACATGGCTTTATAATGACGTTTTCTCAAAAGTATTCTCCAAAAACCGACTCACTCTGTACCGCAAATAAGTACATACATACATATACACATGCATAAAAACACACATATACACTTATTCTCACACATTCTTCCTTACTTTGCGTTGTGTTTTCCCAAAATCCTAGACGGGGTAGCGCAAAATTTCACACGCAGTGTCTACAACAAATTAACACCAACCACTTGTTGGTAAATTATTGTTGCATGTGTTGTTGCTGCTTTGAGTCTACTTATACGAGTGTGTACAAACATATACATATTTGTATGTATGAGGTTATGAGTAATCCGGTTTGCGAAGGCGCTAATTGTTTTCGTTGCACATTTATGAAGAGAAATTTTTAAAGAAGGTAAATGTGAGTTTGTGCAAAGTTAAGTATTTCTTGTCCTATAAAATAGGATTTCATTTTTGTAGCTGTCGCGGCTGGCTTAGCACTAGCGCCTGCTCTGAACTCTATTTTTATTTATTTATTTATTTATTTATTGTCTTTGAATGGATACATTCTTACAGACTATATTAAGCTAATGTACAATAGTTTAGTAGTATACTAAGAAAAGAACGATTTAAGATGAATGACTAAGATGCCATACGGCCATGTAAAATCAGCACCAGAAGAATTGAAAAACATATTTAAATCTGCACATGTCCTAGGAATCGGAGCATTCACCCCATAGTTGGTTCTCGAGAAGCCAATTTTAAAGGTTTCATACTGTCGGAGCCTCATACTGGGTATATTAAATTGAATTTTACTTAAAAGGGAAGGACAATCAATAGATCCAGAAATGATGCGAATAATAAATGAGCACGATAGAATAGATCGTCTGCTATCAGGTGGTTTTAAGTCAATTAATAAACATCGAGAGCGGTACGATGGAACAGGTTCAGAAAAGTTTAAAGATCGGAGCGCAAAACGAAGAAAGACTTTCTGAACTCTCTCAATCCGATTAGACAGACCTATTTGGTACGGTCTCCAAATAATAGCGGCATACTCTAATCTTGATCTAACAAAAGCACAATACAATGTTTTGAGAGTGTGTGGGTTGGTAAATGCAGAACAATTACGGCGAACGAATGCTAGCATCGCATATGATCGTCTTATGACGTGGTTAACATGGCTGGTGAAATTCAGCTTAGAGTCGAAAATAACGCCTAAGTCTTTAATTTCCTCAACGGATTGCAAAGGTAAGCCAGCAATATTATACGAAGTATGCAAAGTGTTGTTTGATTTAGCATATTTTACGTGAAAGCATTTTCTAAGGCCTTTTAAGAGTTTCTTGGTGTATCCCCTGATTAGCACTTCACTAAAGATTTATTCATCTCCGGATAGTGATTCTGTTCCGGTGGGATACGCGCGAAGATGACATCTCCTGCTCTGCTATCAATCTTTTAGGTAGGGTGTCATCAGATTGGAGGTACTTTTCCATTAGGGTTTTTTGGCAGATCACGCGTGACTAACGTCAAACTAAATACATAATTTTTATACAGTGTTCATTGGCATTTCATCGTGAAAAGGCAATTGTATTCCGAAAATCGAGCACTGGTAGATCTACATATCAAGAAGATGGCAACAATGAGTGCATTTATCGCTATCTGCAACATCGCTATTCTTTCGGATAGCCAAGCTGCAATTCAGGCACTGGGTTCAGCTACAACAACTTCTAAAGTGGTGGAACAAAGCAGGACTAGCCTTACCACCTTGAGCGAAAACTATAAAGTTACCTTAATCTGTATGCCGGGACATCGGAGCATCGAAGGTAATGAAAAAGCGGATGAACTGGCAAGAAGAGGATCTGCCATGAATAACGCTCTTGCAGAATCGGTACTCACTAAAATACCTCCGAATCGCAGATTGTATATCGAGAGACCAGACGAAATGCAAAATTAGCAGAACGTTATGGCCCACCTACAACCTTAAGCAATCGTCAACATTGATAAGCATGAAACGACGGCACGCCTAGAGACTAACGGCAGTCATAACTGGCTTTTGGTCTGTGGGGGAACAAGCAGCCAAAATGGGCATCCTTCACAACACATACTGTCACAGTTGTAAACAACCGGAGAAAAAGGAAAGAAGCTTCAATTTCCTCTGCGAATGCCCTGCCCTATGGAAGGACAGAATGTTAACCCTGGGTAAACCGTTGTTCGAGAGTCCGGAACAGCTGTCTGGCTTAGATGTCAAAAAACCTGATAAGGTTTCTCAACCGCACAGACTGGATATAGTCATGCTGTAAATAATTGGTAAACAAGTTGGTAACGGGGATGTGGCAACAAAATGGTGCGGGAGCGCTAGTTGGATTCTGGAAGAATCACCACTTAAACCAACCAACCAACCAGGTGCTTCAAGTTGTTATAAGGCAGAGGCGGAAAACCAGTACTTGAGCGGGCTATTGAATTTAGGCCAAATCTTGGAACAAGAAGAGGGCAAACGGATATAATAAATTTAACTCCTAGTGCGTGGTAAAGACAAATTTGATGGTATCGCCATTTCTTTTTTCACTTATAAATTTCCATTTCAATTACGCATCATTCTTCGCTGCCATTTTAGCAGCTTATTTTTATAGAAGAAAATTTATTAACTCATAAAAGTGTTGCAACATCAATAAGCTGTAAATTATTATGTGGTAAGGCATGCACCGGCGGAAAACACTAAACGACCGCAACCACTACCTTCCGCTAAATTTGTACATATTTTCAACCAACAAAAACAATACGAAAAGCACAAAAAAGTAAAAAAACTTAATATACAACAAAGCAGCTACAAAATACCAGTTTGCCGCGAACTAACGGTAATAACAGCTGTGGTCTCGCAGCTAAGGACAAGCTGTGCATTGTTAGCTTTGCGTTTGATTGTGGCATGCCGCCGCACGTACGCTAAAATATGCTGCGTCAGTCTCATCAACACAGCAGCCTCCGTCATCTTTACTCCCCACACCTATTCTCAGCTACACATTTGCAAGCACACACATACATACATAATCGTAGCGCTTTAGCACTTTGATCAACCCCAAGCGGCCACCTCATTATTCCATAACTTACTTGCTCGTTATTTGTACCGTTTACGCCTACTGAGACTAAAGACTTATGAGCATCCCAACATTCACTTTTCCATTGCGCCAACTAAATTTGTTTAGTTTGTGTGCGTAGCTGGGTGTAAATATGTATGGCAGCGCAAACACGAAATTGCCGTGCCGACAATAATGTGCGAACGTCAGCATTTGCTTCGGCGTTGAGGCAGAAAATTATTATAATTTTGTAATTTATTTTAAAGCAGCGCATAAATGGTCGCACCGCCTATCACCCCCCTGCACTAATCCACTACGCAGCACAGCCAATTGGCATGCAAGACACGCAGTTAGTGCGAGCAAAAAAGCACAGCTACACAGACACGCACACACACACATAGCAAAGCAAACCCACCGCTTGCCGATTACTTGTGCATAGTGAGACAGGCAATGATGTGTGGCAAACTCATCCGGTGGTAATCATAATAATGGCCAAGTTCATGACTATCAAAGTGCCAGCTGAGGCAACTAAAAAAGTGGTTGGCTGCGTTTGGTTGGGCCAGGCAAGCAGCCAGGAATTGAGTTTTGCAGGCGCAGAGAAGAGTTTCGGTCTTTGTCTGTGACTGTGTCTGTATCGTACGCTCCGTTGGCTATCGCAATAATGAGCCCTGCTGACAATGTTGGTTGTATGCTGCTGATATTTTAAGATTGCCGTTCAAGGAATGCGGCCAATGTTGCGGTCGTTGTGTGTCGATGTATAAGCGCACCCGTGTGTGCGTGTGTGTGTGTGTTTGTGGACTTGTTAATATTCTAAGCGAGCAGAAATAAACATGGAAATTCTATTTTCCGAAATACTTATCAAAGTAGAAACTAATTTCATTAGCTTCATTTAAATTGGTCAGCGCGCTATTTTGGAGCCGCGTGGAGTATTTATGTTAAAATTTGTAGTTTTAAACTGCACTAATGATGTGCGTTAATGCGCTTACGCTGAAGCAAAGTAATATTTAGAAATCGATTTGTGCAATGAACCTAATTTTAGAGCCTGTGTCAAAGCGCTGTGCAGAGAAATTTTCTATTTCCTGCAAAATTTTAAGAACTACTTTGATCCAGAGAATAGATAACAGAGTTGCATACAAAAAACTGTAATTGAAATTATTTTAATAACAAAATTTCCACATCTATCTTTCCGAGCAGGCAAGATTGGAAAGAGGGGAGAGTTGTTGCGGATATAGATGCCTCTGTTTTCACTGACGGATCCAAAATGGAGTCTGGAGTGGGAGCGGGGGTCTACTCCAAATCAGCCAACATTTCGGTCTCCTATAAACTGCCGGAGACAAGCAGCGTCTTTCAAGCAGAGGTCTTCGCGATCCTGCAGGCATGCAAAATGCTTCGGGATCGCTGTTGGGAGGGAGACATAAATATTTTTTCCGATAGCCTAGCTGCAATCAAGGCACTGTCGTCGCCGTATTGCAGCTCTCTTCTCGTGAACTCCTATAAGGAGGAACTCAAACGCCTCGAACGTGCAGGAAACATCTCCCTCATCTGGGTTCCTGGGCACAGGAATATAGAGGGAAATGAAATTGCCGATGAGCTTGCCAGGAAGGGGGCGGCAGAACCGAGTCCAGCTGCCCTTTTCTCAGACATCAGTATCCCCTTGGCCGTCGTTAAAGGGAAACTACACAACTTCTTTCTAAGAAAAGCGCAAGACAGATGGAGGTCTGTCTCATCGTGTGCCATTTCAAAAGCACTCAATACGACATAAACAGAACGCTTAAGGTGATGGGAACCCCCCGCCATTCAATTTCCAAACTCATTGCGGTGATCACTGGCCACTGGGTGATCGGCACTCACGCGGAGAAGCTTGGAATTCCGTACAACCCCCATTGCAGAAGCTGTGGGGGTCCTACAGAGAAAGAGACTGTGGAGCACTTTCTCTGCAGATGTCCGGCTTTGGCGGCTAGGCGCTTGAGATTCCTCAGCGTTCCCTTTGGGGATGACTTGATGAAATTCTCCAGCCTAGTTCCCTTTTCTCTCCTCCGCTACATCAACAGAACTGGATGGCTGTAGACGGTCTTATCTCCTCCCTTAATCCTTTCGCAGGTAGTGGTCCACTTTATGGTATCAAAACGGCACGTAAGTGCTACTTGTAGCGTACCTGGGGTACTCTTGCCATCTTACCTACCTACCTACCTAGACCCTTTAGCATTCATTTAACAGCAAAGTATTTGAATTTCAAAAACTATTTCCTATACCATAGCATACATACCTCATGAAAATTTCTAAGGAAGCAGCGTTGTTTTAACTCTCCAGTGGGCACCGGGGTTTGGCCAGACCTTTTTCGAATTTGGACGTGAATTTAAAATATTTCTAATACTATATCTAACGACTAGAGCTTTCAGGTAGCTTCTTAAAAATGAATTTTCTGTTAATGTATGGACACCATTCACCCTTGAACAGGATGAAAAAACTGATTTAAAAAATTACACCTTCGGTTGGGCACCTCGGGTTTGGATAGACTCCTATAGAAATGTATGGAAATACGATACATTTTGACTATTCTAACTATTTTTTGTATTTTTTTGTCGTAAATCTATATTTAGGCTATCTTTTACGGTGATTTAGCTTACCTGCACGTGTATAAGTATACGAGGGCGGTTCCATAGGTATCCGTGTTTGATGAGAGCGGGCGTTTCTGAGGGAAGTTGGTGTTAGCATCGTGCTGCCGTCTATCAAACGACGGCAAAACAAATTTCAGACTGAATGGCAGTTTATTTTGGATTTGGCAGCTATTCGAATAAGACGTGTTTCGTGGTTTTCACATATTTGAGTTAGATCGAAATCGAAGAACATGTCCCGAATAGCCCCGTTGAATGGAAATAGAAAGCATCTGCTGTCAATGTCTATAGGAGCGTCAAAAGTCCACGACATGATTTTCGTTGATCGACGAACGAAAGCGCACGACGTAAGAGAGGCCATAGGTGTGTCGACCGGAAGGGTAAGTAATATTTTAAATGATAAGTTGGCGATGAAAAATTTGTCGACTCAATGGGCGCCGCGATTGCTTACAAGGGAGGAATTTAAGCGAAAATCGAAGGAATTTTTACGTCGAGCTGTCACCATTCATGAAACTTGCATTCATCATTACGCACCAGAAACTAAGCAACAATCAAAGCAATGGATTTCTTCCGGTGAATCTGCTCCAAAGGTGAAGACAGTCCCATCGGCCGAAAGGTCATGGCGACGATTGTTTGAGATGTGAACGGCGTCATCCTCATGGATTTTTCAGGAAAAGGAAGAACGATCACTGGACAATACTATGTACAGTGAGTTATTGGACCGCTTTCATAAAACATTGAAGGAGACGCGGTCGCATTTGGTGAAAAGAAGGTGCACCAACACATTCATTCGGAGTCGCCGCCACTCTGCATGAATTGTTGCCACACTCCCGTATTCACCCGATCTGGCTCCCTGCGACTTTTTCTTCTTTCCTAACGTGAATAAATGGTTCGTGGGAAAAATTGAGTTCAAACGAGGAATTCATCGCCGAGACAGAGGCGTATTCTGGATAGTTCGACAAATACTATTTTTTTGGGGGGTTAAAAAAATGGGCGGAGCGTTGAGAGAAGTGTATCTTTTTAAAAGGGGACTATGGTGAAAAAATGATGTCTTTATTTCTAACACGGGTATACTTATAGATACAGAATTCACTTGGTGGTGGTGATGATGATCGAGGTGGTGATTATTTGCTGAAGAATATGCATCCGATATTTAGAAACAATCGAACCAAGAGAAATACTTGACAGCGACGAAGAAATTGAGGACGGTTTAGTGAATGAGTAGAAGGCTGCGCCAGAGCCAAGTGCTGACGATCAGTTTTTCTACAGCAGAGAAGAAACAAATTGGAAGAAGAATGAGCCATCTGCGGCTATTCGTATTTGATAACCCAATATTATGTGACTTCTCTCCGGATCAAGGCATCAAAATTCTGTTCCTATTGAGGGATTCAAGAAATTTTTTACATCCAATATTTAATTCATTACACAGACCAACAACCAAAAAACTTTTTCGATAATTTTAACTAATTACTTTGTAATTTGGTGCCCTGATTACGAAAAAAATTATTAAAAAGTTATATCACCCATCAATTTTTCACATTTTACAATTAAGTAAAAATAAAGTTTATGTACCAAAATGTATCGGATATATTTCACAGTCCTGCGAGGTACAGTTTCTAAAACGGCTATGAGTGTTTCTTGAAGGTTTTTTTATGCTGAAAACGAATATGACCTTGAAAATGCTCCAGCACGTCAGGATTTTTGGCAATTTGAGGTTAAATAGTAAAAAATGCAGATTTTGGCCATTTTTTAAATTTTTTTGAGCAAGGTAAAGTTTTTTAATTTTCCACGACGGCATCGCAAAGTACTAGTCTTCAGCTTTAAAATCCATATTTAAAAATATTTTTGCAATTAATATAAAAATAGTTATACTATTTTGAATTCGCCCTTTTCAGGGGCGTTAGAGAGTTAGAAAGGTTGAATTTGCATGCCTAAAAGTCTCCAATTCAAAATAGAATAACTTTTTTTATATTAATCGTAAAAATATTTTAAAAAAAGGACCTCAAAGCTAAAGAGCAGTACTTTGCGATGCCGTTGTGGAAAATTAAAAAACTTTACCTTGCTCAAAAAAAAAAAAAAAAAAAAAAAGACCAAAATCTGCATTTTTTGACTATTTAACCTCAAATTGTCAAAAATCCTGACGTGCTGGAGCATTTTCAAGGTCATATTCGTTTTCAGCATAAAAAAGCCTTTAAGAAACACCCATAGCGGTTGTAGAAACTGTAAAAAAGCGAGATTTTGCATTCAAAAATGGAAATAAGCACTCCACATGTAAAACAAAGAGTTTGGATTGATCTGACTAGCACTGAGCTTATTGCATTTATTGGTACTCTTTTGGTGTAACACACATCAATATGCAGGAATGGAATTCGGATGCATTGCCCATTTTTCGAGCGGCAATTTCTCATCGTCGATTCAAAATTTTAACACGATATATTCGCCAAAGAACCGGTAAAGCTTCACATATTCTTGATATCTGGAATTTCTTGAATGAAAACCTCAAGGATAAATATGATCCGCTTGAAAATATTGCTATTGACGAGCAACTATTTCTTCGAGGCCGTACTAAAGTCGAATTACGGCATAAAAATCTGGTGGGCCTGTGACTCCCAAACAAAATATCCGTTACAAGGAAAACTATATTGTGGCCGATCAGAAGTAGAAGGGCGTGAATTTGATCAAGGGGAAAATGTGATGGTACAATTATCCAACCACTATACGAACAGTGGCCGTACAATAATAGCCGATGACTTTTTCGTCGCATTGAATGGAGCTAGGCACCTCGCTGCTATAGGGCTTGGCACCATACGATCCAACAAACGCTGCATTCCACCAGAAATGAAAAAGAACAACTCTCGCCCACTGCTTTCGCCATTATTTGGTTTTCATGGAAACCTTGTTACAATCAGCTACTATGCGCCAAAAAAGAATAAACTAGTTAATTTACTTTTATTATACCAAATCATGGCATTGGCAAAGTTTTTAATTACTAAGGAAGTTAATGGGCTCAGAATAAATGAAGCGAGATGACATTTTTTGACGACTTTATCGAACACATTGCCTTGCAAACAACGAAAATTGTATGAATAATCCAGTCGTTCTACATCTATCTAACGTCCGCAAAACAAAATCCTACGGAGCAGAGTAAACGCGCCATACTTTATAAGAAATAGCAGCGACCTTCATCGATATCTTGGCATAGCAACTGTTACTGAAGTAATAAAGCAGTTTTCCATAGCTTACAAACAGCGACTAGAAAACCGTGTCAATGATGCAGCATTCCACTTTTTTCGGCTGAATTATTTTTAAAGACTATTAAAACGCACAACGGTAGCAGACCTTATGGAGGCGGAATATATTGAAAAATGATTCTTAAAACAAGTAAAATTATCAAATGAAAGTTGCTTATTTAAATCCTTTAGTATATAAAACTAAAGAATGTCTAAGAATCGTCAACAAGAAAAACAATTTTACAGCAAGAAAACATATCTGAGCTGTCAGAGTGATTGCTAGTGAGTTTGAAGATCTTATATTTATTTAATTATGTGCATCGTTTTATGGAGTCAATTCGTGTGAAATATTGGACAAATTTAATTGAGATACACGAATTTTTTGTACATGGACAGAGATGCGCAACACAGTTGGGGGAAAAAATTATGAAAAACGGTGAAATTTTCAGCAACTCCGAATTTGCACTGCATTATACTAAAATTTTACAAGCTATAAAAATGCATACAAGAAATATTTCTAGAAGCTGTAATTAAAAACTGTGTTTTTTTGTAATTTTAAAATTCGATCTAACAGGTGGCGCTAAAGTAATCCTCCTATCAGAAAATGCTATAAATTTTGCGATAGGCCCCTAATGTCAGTTCTGTTTTGACATTTGTGTAGTAAACACATGCGAAATACACGTTAATAAACAATGTTACGGTACACTGCCAATAATGAATTTCGTCGCAGATTTCCTCGTCGTCCAACGCCTACTGGTGAAACACTGCGACGTTTAGCCGCTCGCCTCGAAGAGACTGGCACAACACGAGATGCTGCCAGGCGTGGCTGACCCCGGAGTAGCCATTCTGCAGAGAATATTGCTGCTGTAGCCGAGGATGTCATGGAAGCGCCGTCGACATCGACCAGACGACGTGTCACACAAATGGGTATCAGTCGACGGTCTTTACAGCGAATTTTGGTACAAGATTTGAAGATGTTTCCGTACAAAGTCCAGACGGTGCATCAGCTGTTAGCTGCTAACCGCCAATCGCGTCTAACATACGCTCAAGCCATCCTTAATCACCACCAAGAGGAAGATGATTTTTCATCAAAAATAATCATGAGTGATGAGGCCCATTTCCATCTTACCGGGTACGTAAATAAGTAAAATTTACGCTTCTGGGGCACTGAAAATCCGCGTGTAACCCACGAAAAGCCATTACACCCGCTCAAAGTCACCGTATGGTGTGCTGTTTTCGCTGGAGGAGTCATCGGACCTCTTTTCTTCGAAGACGTCGCGGGCCAAACGGTTACTCTGAATGGTGAGCGCTACAGAGCAATGATCAACGAGTTCTTTTTGCCGCAACTTGATGAATTGGGATTGGAAAACATGTGGTTCCAACAGGACGGTGCAACGGCACACACTGCACGTGCCACAACCAATATGCTGAAGGATGCGTTTTGGCGATTTGCACTGGCCAGCAAGATCGCCTGATTTGACTGCTCCAGACTTCTTTTTGTGGGGCTTCTTGAAGTCGCGGGTTTATGTCAACAAGCCTCAGACTCTTGCAGCGCTTAAAGACAATATCCGTCAAGAATGTGAGGACCTATCGCCGGAAGTTTTGGCCAAAGTGATGGAAAATGCCATAAAAAGGGCTCAAATGGCAATCAACTGTGGCGACGGCCATTTACATGACATCATATTCTCGACTTGATGTAAAAAAAATTAAAAGACCAAATAAAAATAATCCACAAGAAGAATCAAAGATTTTCATTTTTTTTTTAATTACAGCCAAAAAACATCGCAAGGTTACTTTTGCGCCACCTGTTATAATATTTTTGTTGGACAACTAGTTATACTTTTATATAAAAAATTAGGAACGTTAAAAAAAAAATCAACAAAGAAGTCGTGAAAGCTGGTTAAAATATTGAGTTAAGCAGTTCAACAAAACACCTGATCGGATCACTTTGTTCAGCGTGAATTTTGAAGTGGAACTTTTAAACGCGTTTTTTTTACCCTGGGTACTATAATTTAGTTCACATGACGGTTTTTTAAAAGCTTACATAAAAATGTACAATATTTATTATATTAACTATAACTAAACCAGCACTAGGTTAGGTTAGGTTAGGTTGAAGCGGTTGTCCACTGTGGAACGCACACTCAGGCTCATGGTCCATTGGGATGCCGCGTGGAGAACTTGTCCTTATCTCTCCTAAAACTAGTGTGTACTTTTCAAATGAGATCCTTAATTGCGACAGAGCTGTGCTCTTCGAATTCATTAAAGGATTGCCTACCAAAATGGTAAGTCTACGTTTGGATAGAGCAGGACAGTGACACAGAATCGAGATCGTCTATTCCTCATCTAGACAGCGTCTGCATAAGTCACGTGTTTGCACACCCATTCTTTGGGCGTGCCTACCGATTAGGCAATGCTCCGTTGTAACTGAAATCAGTGTACTGAAACTGTGCTTATCTCTTCTTAGTAGAAGTTTAGTGCGTTTAGCATTGAGAGTCGGCCACAGGTGTGGGGCGATTCTGCAAGTGCCTTCATAACGCCATCTTTAATTCGCTGCTCTTACAATTTCTGTAAGATAAGTAGCTTACATGTTTGCAAGAGTATACCTATATCAATGTCTATGTACTCATCTTCCGATTTTCGTTAGTTCATCTGCTCTGCAGTTCCCCTCAATGTCACATTGACCAGGAACCCATGTTATCATTAGGTGAAATGACTCGGCCATCTCGTTAAGAGATAAGCGGCATTTCATGGGTACCTTGGAGGTTGTCAACTGCTTTGTGAGGGATTCTATAGCCGCTTGCCTATTACCGAAAATGTAGATATCATCGCGAGGTATTGCATCACACAGTACCAGTGTCACAGTTTTCATTATTGCCATCAGCTTAGGCTGAAAGACACTACAATAGTCGGGAACCTAAAACCTGTAGGAGATCCCCAGATGTTCGGAATATACACCTCCGCCCACCCTGCCTTCGAGCTTTGAGCTATCTGTGTATACATGAATGGATTCACCCTGTCTTACCTCGTCCTGTTCCAAATCTTCACTCGAGGGTAGGAGGGTGGTCAACATTGTAGTGAAATGTATAGTCCACCTGTCCGGGGAGCACCAATGTGCCATCCAGGATTTTACAGTGGACATAGTCTCTGTTTGACCACTTACTTAAAGTGCTCAGCCTTACTGCCGTACTGCGCGTAATGCATCTTGCCTGCAGGTCTACCGGAAATAAGTTTTATATCGTGCAGTGCTTTCGACCGGTTGATAATTCACTGGTTATAAGAACAGAGTCTTTGGATCTTGTCAACTCTTTTAATGTTCACTCTCTTCTCAAGGGCATTCCACCATATTGCAATATCGTAGTAGAGAATCGGTCTAATTACTGCTGTGTACAACCAGTGTATGGTTCTGGCTTTCGAACCTCATTTTTTCCCACTGAGCCTTCCGCAGGAGTCCAACGCCGTCGTAGCTTTTCGTACTCTATCTATGACTATGAGCCCCCAATTTAGCTTCCTATCCAGTACGAGTCCTACGCATTTAGACCTTTTTGTTACTCGAAGATGTTTTCCCTCTAGGAATATTTGTTGAAGAGCAGATAGTTTAAGTTTTCTGCTGAATAGTATCAGCTCCATTTTTTCTGGATTTACTTCTAGTCCTCGACATTTGCACCAAAGTGGTAGTCTCTTGAGAGCTTAATGTTGGAAAGTGTTTGCCCGAGATTACTATTACAAAAATGCAGCACTAGATTCTATCGGCTGGAATATTGACTAGGATGGACTAGGGAAATGTGACGAAAAAAGTCAGTTTTTTGAGGAAATGCTATGTTCTGCTGATACTGAGGATGTTTAGATAATTTGAAAGGGTTAGTATCGTTAAAGGAATATTGTCCATGATATTAATCCACCGGGATATTTAGATCGCAATAATATAATGTTTTGCCGTGGTGTGTGACTTGTGGCTGCATCCTGTTTAAAATAATGATCATCAGGTCACGAAAAAATCTTTATTCAGTTGTCTATAGAGGATGTCCATTGACAATAACATTTTCATCTTCGATGAAAAACGAGTGAAAAACAGAAAGGTATCTCTAGGCGTCACTTTTGAAAGGCCTTTTATTACTAAACTTACCACTTTAATTTGTGTTATGTTTGATCATACACCACTTCATAGTGAGACACCCTATATACGAAATATGTACGAGTTACTGATTAATAACTTCGCCTGTACCACATTAAGTATCTAACGATAAGAGGGGCCGCCTGCGTATTTATACGAGTATATGACACTTAAATTCAGCAAAGTCACAAATAAAAATCACATTTTGGAAAGCTGCTCTTATATTTTCGGTCAAAATGGGTAGATAAAGTAAAAATATTTCTATGTATATACTAAATGGTAGGCCGACCAGTTCAAGCATCATGCCACATAGTAGCTGATGAAACTCAAACGCTTTAAAATCGGTGAAAGTACATAATTTTACACACACGTATACATACATATACACACATATGAACGAATGCTCTGTTAAAAACGTTTCAAATGCAAGCATAAATTGAATTTATGCAAATGAGATGGGGGTACAGAGCAGCATAGCTCCAAAGTACGGGCGAGGAAAAGTGGCATAAGACCCAACTAGCAGTGAAGGCAGTAATTTCACAGGAGTTGTGGTGATTGTTGTGGGGTTGAGGTGAGCTAAGCGTACCACAAACACACAACAAATCACATGAATTGGATGGAATCTTAACAGATCGACATGTTTGTTTTTTATTATACTGCTTCCTAAAATACACCGCATTCGGGACCACACCCAGTCAGTAATTATCTTACTTTGCTGGACTTGCAAAACAATACGCCTTTGTACTAAACTCTCAACTCTGTCTCCTCCACCATTCTCACTGCGGTACTGCTTCAACATTTTACTTCGCATGGCTATATAACTTCGTCACTTTATCTATTGTGCCCTCTATTCTGCTCAATATATCTTAGCTTTCTCTGATTTCTTATAACGAATGCAGCTACTTCCTCCCAAACTTATAAAGGTATTTTCTAAAGACTTCGTCTCCAGAAAGGAACTGTGACATGTGATAGGTTGTATCACCAAAACTACGGTGGAGCCATGGTCTTAGAGACCAGGAACCAGTCAATAAGTCCATCGCCTTTTATTGGAAATGTACCATCGATCTTGCCACCTTGTTAGTGAGTCAAGTCTTTCCTTTTCTCTCAACGCTTTTTTATTTATTTCGGCATCATCGGCACATCTGTCGTATACTCGCTTCATTTCGCTCGCGAGTTTATCCGTTGGTATCATGCCAGCGCGGCCGCCGTATCCCATTCGGTTTTGGTGCGTGACTACCATTCGGAATTCACAGAGAGAACGTTGATTCGAACCTCGGTGAAACCCAAAATTAAAACAAAAAGAAAAACATTTTTCCAATAGCGGTCGCCCCTCTGTAGGCAATGAAAAACCTCCGAGTGTATTTCTGACATGAAAAAGCTCCTCACAAAAATATCTGCCGTTCGGAGTTGGCTTCAAATTGTAGGTCCCTCCATTTGTGGAACAACATCATGACGCACACCACAAGTAGGAGGAGGAGCTCGACCAAACACCCAAAAAGGGTATACGCGTCAATTATATATATATATATATATATATATCATGCCAGCTATGACAAACGCCGCGTCACCCGAAATCTGTAGCCGCAAAACGCCCTTAGAGCATTTAGCCTATATACAGAAAGTAACTTTCGCCTGTTTCCCTTCAGCTTGACCGCATTTGCCCAGACAGTAGGACTGAAGTAGCTACGTTCGCCAGCAGTTTTCGCCTAGTTGACTTTGGGCCACCTATGTTAGGTAGGATCCTTGAGAGTGCCGCTTGGATGCTTAAATATGCCATATGCGACTTAAAATTTAGTCGACAGTCGATCATGACACCTAGGTATTTCAACGGGGATTGAGAACATATACTTTGCTCTCCTACTCTGATTTTCATGTTTTCGACTTTTTTGCGGCTTGTTATCAGAACCGCCTCCGTTTTGTGCTCTGAAAGTTTCAGCCCCGCTTGTTCCAACCATTCTTTCATCTGTTTTATCGTTTTGTTTGTTATGTGTTCTACTTCTTGTATGCGCTTAGCTATCGTCACTATTGCTATGCCATCCGCAAAGCCTATTATTTTTACTTCTGTGGGTACTGGTAAGCTAAGGACCTTGTCGTACATAATATTCCATAAAATACGGCCTAAGACTGATCCCAGCAGTAACTTTATAAACTTTTGTTCCAGCACTACTTTCGTATCTAAGTTTTCTCTCAGAGAAGTAACTTTTCAATATCCTAAAAAGATACGCCGGGATGCCGATTTCGTGAAGGCTATCCAAGATGTGCGATCAACTAGTCGAATTAAAGGCGTTTTTACGTTCAGTATTTTTGGGAGCCCCAACGCCACCTGCTTCCTTTTATTAGCTTAATAGCCGTGCTGACAACCGTATAAATTGCACAAATGTCGATCGGTTTTTTCCAAAGCCAAACTGCATTTGAGTACCATGCTCCCTTTTCCTCTAGTATAGGGACTAGTATATTACTGATAACGCGTTCCAGTATTTGGCTTGTTATGTTCAGAAGGCAAATCGGCCAGTACGAGGACGGATCACCTACTGCTTCTTTCCCTTTTGGTAACAACACAAGTCGTTTAAATTTCCACGATGTAGGAAAATGTTGCCCCAATTGTTTTTGTATTTTATATTTGGATAGTTTACGCGGTTTCACTCTAGGTGACGCATACTAGTGGACCACTTTTGGATGACAATCAATGCAGTACATCTGATGTGTCTTTGAAAAAATGAAGGATGCTACTGATATAGCAACACACATTCACATCAAACTGACATTTTTTGGAGTATAGAGGCACCTGATTCATCTTTCGTGGACATTTGTCACTCTGGTATTCGTTTCGTTCTTGGTAAAAAATTTGCAGGACGGTGCGTTAACATGGTGCAAAATCCTGGAGTAGTCTTCCCACAAATCATTTTTCTTTTGGCGAATTGTTGAATTGCTTCACGTCTCATAATATACGCCTGACCTTCTGGGAAAAATTGCTGGTGTACAATACCGCTGTAATTCAAAACACCAGTGAGCATCTTTTTTCTTTACTGAAAACGATGTGGTTTGTTTGGTCTTGGTTCATTCGGAGCACTCCACTCACTCGCCTGATGCCTGGATACTCATAAAATCACGTTTCGTCTCCAGTAATGATGCGCTTCATAAATGTTGGCTCGGATTCAGCTTTGTCTTTGGCGATATTAACGCGGTCTTGTTTTTGCATGAAATTCAGGTCCTTTGGGAGCAACTATGTTGGCGCAAACTCAAATCCTTAACTACAATGCCCGGAATGAATCCATTAGCCACCAGCAAGCCTTTTGCCTGTTTTCTTATGGTGAATTCGCGGTTATTGATCAGCTTCGCCTTAATTGTTGTTTTCATGAGTTTTCGATGCCGATGGCCAGCCACCACGTTCGCCATCCTCGATGAAATCACGATCCCTTCTGAAGAATTCATGTCATTCGTTCATGCCGGCTGTTTTGCTAAGATTATCATTACAGAAACAGTTTTTAAAAAGTTCTTAGGTTGATCGCGGTGGTATCCCTAAAGCCAATTAAGGTAGGGAATTGATTTGTATAAACTGTTCTAAGGGTAGAGGGGTAGATATTAGAAAAATGGGCGTGGCCCCTCCCAAATAAATTGAAATATCCAAATCGTTTACTCTGGTACCAGAAAACTAAGATAATGAAATTTCATACTGTCGTATAAATTATGATTACCGTACCTGATGACGACAAGAACCAAGTATTGCCAACTACCTTTCCATCATAAATTCCATATCGCGTGTACAAAATACTATAAATGAAACAACGGAAATTTCAAAATCTTAAAACAATTTTTAAAGATTTCTACCAGGGTCTGAAAAAAATTGATATACATATTTTATCAGACTGTATACTTCAATTGAAATTGGATAAAACCTACTACTTAGAGTGAGAATTTTATTAGTCGAACTATGCACCACGGTCGAATTTTCTATTACGCACTCTTACTGAATTAAATAGTATGATCTAGAATTTCCTATGCCAAGATTTATTTTCCATTCGAGAATTGAGTCCAACTATTCATAATAGCTCTCTTTTGTTGTAGCATGTAAAAATTATGTATATATATATATAATTGGCGCGTACACCATTTTTGGGTGTTTGGCCGAACTCCTCCTCCTATTTGTGGCGTGCGTTTTGATGTTGTTCCACAAATGGAGGGACCTACAGTTTCAAGCCGACTCCGAACGACAGATATATTTTTTTATGAGGAGCTTTTTCGATGGCTTGTCATTGCCTGCCTAGGGGCGACCGCTCTCAGATTTCGCACCGAGATTCGAACCTACTTCTCTCTGAGTTCCGAATGGTAGTCACGCACCAACCCATTCGGCTATGGCGGTAAAAATTACTTTTATGTAAACAGGTATATGTGTCTGGTATATATATGTTCTAGTCTGTGTCATAGAGTTAAATAAATAAATAAAATAAAATGGGTTTCTTGCTGATCAAAGCACTTATTTTGTTAATAAAGTTTAAAAATTTTAACAAATTCTTGAATTGTGTAGTTTTCACCATTTAAATGCCAAGAATAAAGAAGTATTCCGGCCAATATTTCAATGGTAGTGTTTTTCCAAGTTCCCTCGCCTAATCACTGTAGAGTTTTTAAGGTAAAAGTTGTTGTCATGAGGTAGATTTTATTACTCTTACAGATGGGATACTCAGGCACCCCTGAAATCGTTAGAGTCAGTAAAACACTCGTCTAAAACGGTAGTTGCATGCCGCAAATTATTATGCGAAGTATCGCAATACTTTAAAATAAGCCTTATTTCTGTGCCAGCCATAGAAATATAGAAAGTAATTGCAAAGCAGATAAGATTATAAGAAAAGGTATAATACTAAATATTCCCCCAGATAAATTACTAATACCGATTTCCTTAGTTACATGCAAATTATTAGTATATAGACACTCCATTAATGCTGCTAATGCCCGTTGAAGGCAATCACGCAAACTTGATTTAAATGGAGCCACGGCCACACAAAATCGCCACTGAACCTTAGAAGACAGGATGTGAGAAATACGATAGGGGAGACAAATTATAAGGCATGCAAATAGACTGGGGGTACCACATAATGACATTTGTCGAAGCTGTGAAGGCATTGAAGAAGAGGAAACCATGCAACACCTCCTGTGATCATGCATTGATCTGTACAGAAAAAGGCTTTCCACGTCTCCCATATAGAGGTATGTTTACAGAGAAGACTCACGAGTGTACAGAATGAGCTCCAGTGGTGTCACAATGGGACTATTCAGGTCTAAGTGTGACGGATCACAGCCACTCAACTTAACGTAACTTTTACTAAGTTTTATCGCTTTTGCTCTAACCTTAGAAAAAAACTACCTATTGTAGAATTTTTTGGAGAATGTTGTTGAAGTGACAGTGCTTGGCCAGATATAAAAGCTGATCTATTTACAGGTATCGGATTTTAAATTGGAGTAAAACAATGATAATTCAAATTGATTGGACAATCTTTATAATTTTTGTGTAGAACTATTCTCAAAATCAATTTTTTAAAGATAATTCCTTCCAAATCTTGGTCGCATCTGTGCCGTAACTCGGCCATCGGTTTTGAATGACTCGCGACTTGCTGGAGGACTTCGGTCGGTATCTCGTAAACAATTTGAATAATGTTGGCTTCCAATGCCTCAATCGAAGCTGGTTTATCCACAAAGCATTTATACTTGACACCGGCGCACAAATAAAAGTCAAAAGGTGTAATGTCACACGATCTTGGTGGCCAATCCACTGGTCCGTTACGAGGCATAAATAGCATCCATTGTTTTACGAATTTGTGGCCAGTAGCGCCGTCTTGTTGGAATCAACTTGCTGCTGTTTTGAAGATCAACTTCCAGTATCAAAACGCCGTTTATTAAGGCGTCATGGCGTTCGCCATTCATTGTTACATTGGCGCTAGCCTCGTCTGTGAAGAAATATCGCATCAATCGATTGTTTTCAATGGATTGAGTAGCTGTTCGTGAATGACTTCGGCTTGCTCTTTAGTCAAAATACGGCAATTTTGCTTATTGACATAGCCATTAAGTAAAAAAAAACCTTATTGCTGTACACCATAAGTTGGCCTGAGTGCACAATGAACACTTTTCACACAACGTCGATTTTCGTAATAAAATTGTACGATTTGTAAACGTTGTTAACGCGTAAGTCTTTCCACGATAAAATGTCAATGAATACTGAAAAAAGTTAGATATTTAGTTTGATAGCAGGCACGCACGATCTGTCAAAAAACTCTATTGAAAAAAGTAGATCCAATCTGATCACCCTTTACAAGTAAATTTGGAATGTACTGTCAAAGTTCGCGCACTTTTATTGAGAAACCCTTTATATGCGAGTGCTTAAGCGAACCGGATGTACGTGCATCGGTCGTGGTTATCTTACTATGTATAATATGTTTTTGTATACCCACACACATAACCATATATACTTACATATACAAATAGTAGGTATGTATTTGCCATCACATGTGGGTGTTTTTCCGCTAGTCTGTGATTCCCAAAAGGGATGCCCGTGAGTAGATTTTCACTCTATGTGCGCTTGCATGTAAAACCGGCTTTCGTTTAGAAGAAAATTGCGTAAATATATCATGAAGCGATGGAGCTGACAAAGCTGGCAAAATGAAATGCACTTTATAAGTAAGCGCACACAGCAACAACCATGTCCATACATACATATACGCTTACATTTGTGCACGCGTATGAGTGTGTACGTACGCTTGCATAAATCCGGAGCTATCAGGAAGCTTCCTTTCACAATGCCAGCCAGTGTTTGTGTGATGCGCTGCAACATGAAAATATAGTCCGAAATTAAGAATGATGCATGCATATGCACACAGGCACACATACATGCAAACAAACATGCATACGCACACATCAAGGTTGCAATGTGTACTTATAAATAGATAGATATATTGTTGGCCTTAGTGAGTGGGACGTTACAACACTAATCTGCTGATGTGTAGATTGTCGGAAAAATTTGGTAGGCAACGACGGCCGAGCGGGAAAGGAGTTGATGCATGAAAATCGCTTTTGACCGGAAGTTTGTGAGAGTTTGTCGTCATGTCAGCTCAGCTCAACTTTTGCACATGCAGTCGGAGTATGTTACGTCAATTCGCCCAATTCGTTAGTTGTATGCCACATACAGTTCAGTTCATAGTGGCATAGGTCAGGGAATGTTCAAAAGTCAAAACTGTTTGTTTGCTGCCGCTGCTGGCAGTGCTTTCAACTGCAGCTGGTGCTTCCACCGTCAGCTGGTGTGTGCCTTCGTTGTTTACTTGCTGAAGATTAGGTGAATGTATGGCGCGCCATTAGCTATTTAAGAGCAAACCGAATGCAAGCTGCGCAGGCGTTGAATAAGAGCGCCAGTGAAGAGAGTGAGCAGTTAGCAAAGCGTACATACAAATATACATGCCTTCCTTTTCATGCATGTATTATAAGAGTATATACATACATACATACATACATATATACGCATACCCGTATGCGTTGCATGGCCACGTGCTTGCTGTGACGCTTCAACAACACAGGATGTAAACAAATTTGGCGGAAACGCGGTAAAAAACGAAAATTGCCTAGTAGTGGTAGCGGTAAACAGAAATAAAACGGATAAGCGCGCAAAATGCAAATGCGAATACGAATGCAACTGAGTAGGAGGAGAATAAAGAATGTGCGAACAGGAAGTAGTCGGTGATTGTGGTTCACACCGAAAGACTTGCGCTTGGTTTGGTTGTTCTTTCCAGTATTTGTTTCATAGGTATAAACATATTTTTTCTTTCCCGGCAGTATAT
The DNA here is from genome assembly GCF_028408465.1 of Anastrepha ludens. NCBI lineage: Eukaryota > Metazoa > Arthropoda > Insecta > Diptera > Tephritidae > Anastrepha > Anastrepha ludens. The sequence continues at coordinate 118,061,104 of NC_071498.1, forward strand.
GTCGAAATGTGTGTGTGTGTGTATATACTTGTTTTGCTTGTATTTTCCGTCTGTTGATTTTGGCGCGCTTTGTTTGCATAGTTCTTGCCGTTAGACCCGGCGCGGTTCGCCGCTTTGTGTGCGTAAGTCTCGTTTTCCCGCTTTATTTGCAGATTTGGTTTTGTTATGCCATTTTTTTTTCCTTTTTTTGCAATAACTATGTAAATACGTGATGTGTGTATCAAATAACGATGGGCAGTCACCACGCACGCACGCTTGCCATTGTTTGTGTTCGATGCACATATGGAACCTGGCCTCACGCCGGCTAGATGTATCACTTACGGCAGGACATGTGCAAATCGAAATGAAAAACAAAAAAAAATACATTATTTTTGTATGCATAAATAAGTGTATGCATAAATGAGTAATGGTTTTGCCTTTACAGGTGGCCATTAAAGAAAATAGGCTCAACGCCAGCTCTCCCAATGCCCATTTAAATGTTTGCTCTTTGCTCTGATAATTTGAGATTGTGAAGTGTTTATATTATTTGTTTGCGTTCATTATTGGGTTTTTTATTTATATTTTATTAATCGAAAGCTTCTTTTGGTCGCTTACAGAGGCAGATATACTCCAAGGAGGGTACGTAGTAGCACTCCTTAGGCTAATCTCGCTGAACTGTTTGGAAACCTCTTGAGTATCCAATAACGGAAGCCAGGTGAGTAGTTTGCACTTACAACATCATCATCATCATAGTTCCTCCAGCTCCGTTACCGAGCATAGAGCCATAGGACGCGTCATTCGCATTTATCGTAAAATATTTTGCTTTCTTTACATTGACTTTGAGTCCAGTAGTGTTAGAGGGCAGAGGGTGTTAGAAGGTCGTTCGGTTTGCTTTGCATGGCCGATCTGCGCTGAGAAGGCAGTACTAAATCGTCAGCAAAATCTAAATCTTCAAGATGTTCCATTGAAATAGGGTGCCACAACAATCCTCTTCTTTCTATATTATAACTTGAAGTAGTTGGAATTTAATCAATGACGAACAGGAAAATAAGCGGTAATAAGAAACAGCTCTGCCTCGCGCCAATATCAACAATCTTGTAAGGGACTCCTTTCCGTGCACTTACAACAAAAATTCAGAAGGTCTGGCCAATATCAGACCGTTAGCCGGCTCTCAAAAAAATTGATAATCGTCTATCGTCGAAGCACTTTGCGGACTATCTGTGTCTTCCATACAATTTCGGATGATGCTTCATTCGTAAAATATTCCAAAAGAAGAAAGGCGTCATTTGATCGTCCATTGGGAACACCGAACAGATTACCGAAAGACAGATCGTAGACGTAATAACTAGCATCCTATGAGCTAACCAGCTCCGTGACGTAATACTTTTTTGGCAGTTCGGCGGGAAGAGTGATAGATTGTGGAGAGGTGTTTAGTACGTAGATGTAGATGTGAAGCTATAGTCGTTAGCACTACTTAGCTAGTAGCTACAAGTCGTTAGGAGTTCTCATGAGAGTTTTCTCTTTACGCGGGTCATACCGGAAAAAAGAACCGGCTCTCGGGGAACTGAAAGGAATCAGCTGAGGGGGTGACATAACCGGGGTCATGACAGCGGTTTGCTTACGAAAAACTCAGATTGTGTTGGTGGTATACGAAAAAAATCAGCACAACTTCCATCCATGTTGCTTCGTTGCTGTCTGAACACCAACTGATTGACCGATTATGTACATACTTGTTAAATGAGCGGGCAGAAGTATGTTGTCGGGACGCCGGTGATGTGGCAGTTGTCTTTGGACTGAGCTTTAAAAAAACGAAATCAATGGGCGTCTATCCCACAGACTTTCAAGCGGGGATGCATGACATACAAGTTTGTGATTGAGAATGCCCACGAAGAGGTACTACTTCACAGTGCATTTATATTTTGTCAGAGAGCGAGGCAGCCTAATCTGTATTGCAGTCTTATACAACCAAAACTACACCGTCCAGCTGAGCAGGGTACCAGGAAATGAAAGTAATGACGGTAACAAAAACGTGTACTACCAAACGAAATTAGTTGCTAAAAAAATTTCATGAGCCAGCATCCGTCTGCGGGCTTACTAAAGCCCACATAAACAAAATTCTTAACGACTGGAAGAATAAGGAATTTATACAACACTGGATGAAAACTCAGTGCGAGGTTATAGTTAGCCAAAACAATTTATCCTGTTTTCCATAAGAGTATAAAATATGTGGATGGAGAAGTCTTATGAACTCTCACTTGGTATTATACAAGATATTGACGTGTTCCTGAAATTTTGGAAAACTAGGATCAGCAGAATAAAGCGTCTGCCATTTTGGCCAGCTTGGCGATGAAGAGTCCTAAAACCATCCTATATACAATACTATATATTTTATCTGTGTGCCATTGCTAGTGACCATTCGATATCAGCTTAGTGTCGATAATTCTACTTGTTTCTGGTATCGGAACAAAGTAGTGAGTACTAAATAAGTATTTGTGGAAAGCATGGCGTACATTTTCTGATATGCAGCGGTATATGTCGGACGTGTTTTTCTAGTCGCTCTGTATTTTTGCTATACAAAAGTTATTTCGACATAATATAAAATGGCAATTTAGTGTTAATATCAAAAATTAAAAGACAGTGACTTTAAGCTATATTTATTATAGTCTGAACTAAATTTAAATTAGTGTAAATAAAAAACTAAATAAAAAACAAGACAAATATGCCGTGTGTATGTGGGCAAAAAGTTGATCGTACTCAACCGAAAGTGCAGTGTGCTGAATGTCAAGAGTTCTTTCACCTTGATTGTGTTGGTTTACTACAGGCAGATGTGGATTTCTTGCTCTCATCTGATAAACCGTATCTCTGCAAGACCTGCTCTGCTGATAGACGCTCTTCTATTAGGTGTCAAACATTATCAGTACTTTCGGCCGAAACAGAAAATAATAATCATGATGATACAAATGTGCACAATAATAAGCAACAAATTACATTGCTTGTTGTTGTTAAAGAACTAGCTGCGCTTAGAACGGAAAACAGTCGCATACTATCTGCTGTAAATGCTCTGCGTGAAGAAAAAAAACAAACAATGCAAAAATCAGATGATCTTCTTGCAGAAATTCGCTCATTGCATTCTAAGCTTGAAGCAAAAGATGTCGCTCTCGCTACATTAACAACTGAGGTAAAAAATCTCAAAAGCATTGTTGCTAACTCTGCTAGCGTTCTCGGTAGTGCAAATTCAAAATATGCGAGCTCCTTGCTCTCTCCTCTTTCTGTTCGTTGTCCGCCTAATGACCATGAAAACAATGCGCTGAACTCTGCTGCTACGTCTAAGCCTGCGTCGCAAACATCTGCTTTGCATGGTTCTGCCGTCGCTAAGGAAAAGAAAGCTAAGACTACATCTAAGACGGCTGCTGCTACTATTACTGCACCTGCAAAAGTTACCTTTGCTTCTGTTGCTGCTTCATCTCAGGTCTCTGCGACTTCTGTTTTAAATGCTGCTACTGAATCTGTGCCCGCAATACGACAGACATCCCAGTGGGAAATGGTAACAAAAAGTAGTAGACGGAAATTTAATAAGCCTATTGTGATTGGTTCCAATAACAATAATGAGCTACAAGTGGTCCCAATATTTAAATGGCTACACTTGTCGTCATTCTCGCCCAATGTCAATGAAACTGATATTTTGACTTATGTGTCGAAGCATGCTGAAATTGAAACTAAGTCTTTGGTATGCTACAAACTTGTTAAAAAAGATACGGAATTAAATACACTTAGAAAAATTAATTTTAAATTGGGAGTATCAGAATGCTCTTTTGAAAAGGTGCTCAATGCGGACATATGGCCAGAGAGTGTAAAAATCCGACCTTTTCATTTTTTTCAAAAAAACGATTCACCAATGCATCAGCAATAAAAAATTGTGCTCTCAATAATGGCCAAAAAAATTTAAAAATGTACTTTCAAAATGTTTCTGGATTGAGAACTAAATCTAATCAACTTTTAGCGTTTAGTTCGCACATGGACTATGATATTTTTGTTCTCATCGAGACATGGTTAAATGAGAACTTTTTCGATAATGAGTTTTTTGATCCAAATTTATACCATGTCTATCGTAAAGACCGTGATGTCGAGAAAACTGGTCTCTGCAGAGGTGGAGGGGTTTTAATAGCTGTTCAACGGAAGTATAGCTCATCACTAGTATCTCTAAAAAACAATGATACACTCCTGGATCAGCTGTGTGTCTCTGTGCATGGTGCTTCAAATATATTGATTTGTGCGTCATATATTCCTCCGTCAAGTATTGATACACTGTATAAAGCACATGTGGATAATGTTTTAGCTCTAACCTCAAATAATGGCAACTTTTGTGTTCTTGGGGACTTCAATTTGAGTAATATTGAATGGTCTAGTTTAGATGATAGTACTGCATTATGTCCTAACAATGTTAGTAGTATATCTGAAATTTATTTGATTGATAATTTTTTAAGTTTTGGACTGGTTCAGATAAATAATTTCTCAAATAGTCTTTCTCGAATTCTCGATCTCATTTTCATTACTGACAATATAAATTTTTCCTTATTAGAATGTGTAGACCCTCTGTCTACTCCTGGTCTGCATCATGTACCACTTGTCCTTCATATAGAATTCTATGAGTTTAATGATTTTTATTTTGAGAATGTGACTTCCAATTTTTGTTTTAAAAACTTTGATTTTAATATAATTAATTCAGCAGTTGATATTATAGACTGGGATTCTTTATTTACTGGGGTTGAAGTTGCCAATTGTTATGATATTTTCAAGCATAATATAAATGATGTCTGTAAAAATAATATACCGGTGATAAAAAGGACTAGTTATAGAGTACCGTGGCATACCAAGGAACTGAGAAAACTAAAAAATTTGAGAAATAAATATTTCAAAAAGTTTAAGTTTTCTCATTCCTTCACAGATAAAGATAAATATCTACAGTTCTCTAGAGAACTTAAATCTTTGGATATGGACTTAAAGCGAAATTATATTCTCAAGTTTGAATCGGACATTAAATCAAATCCTAGTTCCTTCTGGCGTTATGTTAGATCTAGGAAATCATGCTCAAGTATTCCTTCGGTTGTCTTCTATAACGAAACTCAAGCACATACTTCTACAGATGCAGCCAATCTTTTCGCAGATTTTTTTTGTTCAAATTTTCAAGTAGACTCTGATTTAATTGATGAGTGTCATTCGAGCATGAATTCCTCAATCAATATTGGCTCGTTAACTTTTACGCTTTCTGATATCGAAGATGGAATTCGGCAACTCAAAACATCAACAAAAACTGATGTAGATGGGCTATCTTCGTATCTTCTTAAAAACTGCTCTGCAATTGCCTATCCACTTTTGTTAATGTTTAACAAATCCCTTGATCGAGGAGAATTCATAGATGCTTGGAAAGTAACAACCATTAATCCAGTATTCAAAAGTGGAAATAAAAACAATATTACTAATTATAGACCAATTGCCAAATTATCCACGGTATCAAAATTATTTGAATTAATAGTGAAAGATAAAATCTATTTCGTAGTTAGTCGTTATATTTCAGTAGACCAACATGGCTTCATGAAAGGTAGATCTACTGTTTCAAATCTTGCTGTGTTCTCTGAATATTGTATATCATCGTTTAAAAAAAAAACTCAAGTTGATGCTGTGTACACAGACTTTTCAAAAGCATTTGATAAGGTTAATCACAGGGTTTTAATTTCCAAATTGAGTGCTATAGGATTCCATTCCACTCTTTTAAAATGGATTAAATCCTATCTCTCCTCTCGGAAATGTGTTGTTAATGTTGATGGTGTGTCATCTATTTCTTTCATTGCGTCCTCTGGTGTACCTCAGGGAAGTATACTGGGCCCCTTACTTTTTATACTTTTTATTAATGACATTTCTAGTTGTTTTAATAACGCAAATTTTCTCTTGTATGCCGATGATTTAAAGATATACTCGAGGATTGCAAGTACAGTGGACTCTTTAAACCTTCAATCTGATCTAGATAACGTTGATTCTTGGTGTAAAAGAAATAAGTTAGATTTAAATATAAGCAAGTGTTTTTATATTTCTTATTCTAAATCTTGTTCTCTTATACCCACTTCCTACCACATTTGTGGTTCTAGCTTATCTCATCGAAGTGAAATTACTGATCTTGGTGTGGTATTTGATTCTAAATTCTCTTTTCAAAAACATTTAAATCACACTATTTCAAAGTCTTATTCAGTACTTGCGTTTATTCGACGTTTTAGTTCAGACTTTGTTGATCCATATACTCTAAAGTTGTTGTATACGTCTCTGGTGCGTTCCAAGTTAGAATATGCCGTCTTTATTTGGAGACCATATTATGCTTGTCATATTAGTAGGCTTGAACGTGTCCAGAAAGCTTTTGTGCGTTATGCATTGCGTTCTTTAAATTTCACTGATCCAATTCCATCCTATAAAAGTCGGTGCTTGCTTATAAATCTAAAATCACTAGATATTAGAAGGACTATTCTCTCCATTACTTTCCTCTTCGATTTGATAAATGGGGTTATTGACTCCCCATCGCTACTCGAGAAAATCAATTTCAATATTCCTCAGCGAAGTTTACGGAATCATGATTTTTTCCGGTTAGGGATGGCACGAGCTAATTATGCTTCCAATGCTCCGATTTCTAGAACTCTGGGTGATTTTAATTCGCTTTCAAATCATACTGGCCTGGATTTCTGTTCCACAAAGAATCACTTCAAATTGGTTCTAAATGAATTGTTGAACTAAATTCTTAGTATTAATCTAATCTTCTTCTGTAAATTATAAAAAATGTATTCTTTTTCTTTCACTCACTACAATTGAAACTAGTTAATTATAAGTTTAATTTTACTTTAATTAATTTATTCAGCATTAATCTGTTTTCATAGTCTGTAAGAAATATTGTATTTTTAGACTATTAATTAATTAAATAAATTAAATAAATAAATAAATAAATATTCAGGAAGAAATATCTTGAATTACCTGCAATTCCTTCTAACAATGTTTTTAATGGCTATTTACGCAGTTCAAGTTCAGGTAGCAGGAGGATGCTTCCATGTGTAGAAGTCCATGCAAGTGGGGAAAGTTACTGATCGCCATTCACTTGGGAGTGGCCAGGACGATTCTTCTGCATATGGTTCAAGCAGCTCACAACGTCCGGGATTAGCCCACGTATCCTCTGGGTAGCTTCCGAACACCCGTTCGGGAGTGAGCTAACGTGAGAAGGCGAAGCATTCCAGGATAGCTGGTTGTGCGCTGGGTTTGGGACCCGCCACTTAAAAATCCCCCCCAATGAAAATAATTTAAAGCCTCGGATGAGAACTGCCTTTACTGATGACGATCGCTGCAAATGAAATAAGGAATATGATTTGAGGGCATGCATCTGGAATGTCCGGTCCCTTAATGGGGAAGGTGCCTCTGCCCGGCTGGTTGATGTCCTCGTGAGATATCACTGCCATCCAAGAGATGCGATGGGCCCAACGCGAGCCATGTGGGATCGCTACCGAGAGCTAAAAAAGGAAGACAGACGTATTATCCGAAAGAAGAAACGAGAGGCCGAAATACGTGAGTGCGAAGAGCTTGAGATTCTGGCCAACAGAAACAACGCCCAAAAATTCTACCAGAAAGTCCGGCGGCTTACAGAAGGTTTTAAGACCGGGGCGTTTTCCTGTAAGAACAAAAACGGCGAACTGGGGACTGACGCACAGAGCAATCTTGAATTATGGAGGGAACACTTCTCGAACCTGTTAAACAGTGACAGCTGCGCATGTCACAGAGAATGTGATGATCCCGATACCCCAATCGTTGACGATGGAATTGTCGTTCCGCTACCCGACCATGACGAGGTGAGAATAGCAATATCACGGCTAAAGAACAACAAAGTCATAAGAAGGGCGATCCTGCAATCTGTGCCAATTACCGCGGGATTAGTCTTCTAAATATCGTCTATAAGGTTCTAGCGAGCGTATTGTGTGAAAGGCTGAAGCCCACCGTCAACCAACTGATTGGACCTTATCAGTGTGGCTTTAGACCTGGAAAGTCTACCATCGACCAAATATTTACAATACGCCAAATCTTGGAAAAGACCCACGAAAGGAGAATCGACACACACCATCTTTTCGTCGATTTCAAAGCTGCATTCGACAGTACGAAAAGGAGTTACCTGCATGCCGCGATGTCTGAATGTGGTATAGGAAAATATATAACTATAATATAAGTATATTATATGTAAAATAAAATATATAGTAAACATTTTCTATTGTAGCAACTTCAGGCTTGCATTTTATTATATTAAAATTGAATGGGGAATAAAACTGCGTACCAATGTTTTACTAACTAAGATTAATAACAAATAACAAACAAAATTATTTAAAATTATACCCAAGCTGCTTGCTGCTGCTCACTACCGTTTTTCGTTTCTTGGTATTTTCACTGGTCACGATCAGCGCGTAATGCTGGAAACAGTCACCGACGTAAATGCAGTGCCCTGTCAGCTGTTACGATCAAACTAATGAGAACTCTATGTTAATGGAAAATTTCTTCCTTCCGTATCGTAGTATCGTAGATTTTATTTCAGGATTTTTAAAAATTCCTGTAGAATCCTGTCAGCTGATTGATCTCTCACCACACAGTGTTGCCAAGCAGTACATTTCGAAATCATTTACAAAATAAACCAAGAAAAATTATAATTTTTATTAAAATAACTTAAAAACACTGTTGAATAATGTTAATTATATTATAGATAAATGAACTATTTGCATTTGTTGGTTTTTGGCTTTGGTTTATTAAACAATGAAAATTTTGTAACTGATAAGGCGGATGTGTGAAAAAGTGTGTAAGCATAAATATCAATGGCAACATTGTGTAGATACAACCAAACACATACACACACAAACCGATGTATTGTGTAAATATGTAACTAAAAGAACGCAGTTGTTTTCTACGGGATGAGTTTTTGTGCTCGTTAGGGGCTGCGGTAGGGGACTACGTACGTCGGTCACTGTTTTCAGCATAAGAGAGGGTCCCATTGTCCTTTTGGCTGCGAGGTAGGATTGTATTTAGAGTGGTGAGTAGTGAATACTTAGTCGATGCTTACACCAAGTTTCGACTCATGGCTTCAATATATACAAAATTTAAAAAAATGTAACATGTTTCCAAAAATTGTCATCAGAATCTTCTTCGTTTTTAGTTCGAGTCTTTAGAAAATTTTATAGGCCACTGAATTCTAGTATAAAAAGTATAAATTCGACGTCGCTCAAAAATTGCTTAGAAATTTTTTTTATTCGGCATGCTTTTAAATGGAAGAAAACTTTTTCCAGTAAACCCATTTCACGTCAAATTATGTGAGTTACTCCACACGAAAAAATTATAAGACCAACTAAATTTCTTATATTTTTATTATCAGTTTAGGGCTAGCCATTTATTGTATTTTTTTTAATATTTAGACTTTTAATGAGAAATCTTTTAAAAATATTCAGAAATAAACAGGCCTTTCACGAAACTTAAATTAATTATATTATTAAGAAAAGTAAGTATAGAAGGAAAAAAGTATAAGACCAATGTTTACATAAACAATAAAATTCTTAGTGTTAGTTTATAATTTGGAGCTTAGTAATTTGTGTTGGCTTCTCCTTTGATTCTAACTATTATAACTTTTTTAGTTTTTTATAATATAACTCTACATTGGTCAACATCCGCCAATAATCGTATTTCTTTAAGCCCTAACAACTCTCTTACATTGTTGAAAACCGATTGTGAAAATATTGGCCATACATTTTCGATAGGGCTAAGGTGAAGGCTGCAGTCAGGTCATTCTAAAATTGGTATTTTTTGGCTTCCGAAAAATCTCTCGTTACTGTGGGAGCATGAAGGGCTGCCTTGTTATGCTGGAACATTCACTACTGATCGAAATTATCATCAAAAAAAGTAATAAGTACTTTGCCCAGAATTTCTATATGGTATACCTGACACTATTCACTCTTGTTCGTATCAAACATATAGGCGTTTTGCCTATGCCACCAATGGCTACCCGACCATAACAGAACACCCTACAAAATTAAGAGCTATTCTCTCCTGCTTTTTCTTCCGTTTATCATGCCAATACGTTTTGGAACCATCTAGTCCGTCCAGATTGAATTTTTTTCAACGGAAAAAATTAGTTTTTCCCATTCATCTTCCCAAAATTGGTACTTTTCTGATTTTGTTGAGTGGTTAACTTAAGTTCAGCTGCTCGATCTATTAATTAGTTTAAAGTCAAAGATATTCCTTGAGTTAGAATTCAATCGGCTGGCTACTATTTCAATTTATCGGTCAGAAAAAACGCACAAAAACAGTTAGTGTTTTTATATAAGATTAGTTAGTGACGAAAAATAAAAGCACGTATACACACACACACACGCAAAAAGCATAATTGTTTTCTCGCTAAAAGTAAATAAATAAAAACATGTTTTGAATTATAATGGCAATTACCGTTGTATACAATGCAGAAAAAGTCATTGATATGGATGAGAGAGCATGCGTTTGGGTACACATATACATACATACACATATACGTACACACTTATATGCACTCCCATATATAGAAAGTAGCCCACACGAGCCAACTATTCTCATCAGCTGAGTGATACAATGCGCCTATTTGCACGCTAAAGAAGAGGATATGTGGATGTGTACACTCACACACACGCACACACGGGAGTTCAAAACCAAAAATAAAACGAGTACCAGACAGACAGATATTAAAGAGCGCGTAATTTTGAGCAAAGAGAGCCAGTAGGACTACAAAAACGTGCGAAAGAGTAACCCGCTGGCCATTGATGTGTGGGTGAAGTGCGGAGGCACGTTACAGTATGATTGTAAGTGCGTTGGTAAATGTGTGTGTGTGTGAGTGCTTTACGGATTGTTGGCCTGCAACAGTTACAAGTGAAAAAGAGTAACAAATACAGAGACGTCGCTGACAACAGCAGCGCTGCCGAAAACTGATAACAGAGCAACATAGCAACAACACAGACTCATAGCATTGACAAAAACAAAGCGCTGCACCAAAACGCTACAACAATACCAACAATACGACGAAGTGAACTATGACGCTAAAGATGGATGCTAATATGAACGAGTTGCAACGAATAATAACAACGGCGCAGTCACTGCCTCTGCCGCTGCCGTTGTCGCGGTCGCGGTCGCAGTTGCAGTCACTGACATTGCATGGTAAACGGCCAATGAAGATGATACAAAGCTGTGAAAGCGATTTTAGAAGTCAGTCATAGCCGTCATTTCGAACAGTTTGGACGTGTTTAGCGGATCAAAGAAAAAGGAAAAGAATGGGAGAAAAGGACAAAAAAGGCAGCAAGGCAGAAAAGACTGTGAGGACACATAGGCTATAAACAGCGGGCCGTTATGTGGTAGTAGTGATTTGATTTGGCTTGGCTTAAAGGACACACATAGTGCCAGAGTAGTGAACGACAACAGCAACAACAGTAAACTACTACTTATTAGATATCTACAAATACCAGCACATATATGAGACACACATACAGCCGTGTGTGTGTATGTGCGCGCGTGTGCTTTAACGGTGATGGTTAGTGTGCTTGTTTGGTCTTTTAGATTTTCGGGCTTGTGACTATTTGAGATTAAATGGCATTAACATTGGCGAAGGTGGCAATGATGCTGTTGCTGGTGGTCGGTTAATGGTTTGATAGTGTGCGAGCTGGATGGTGTGCGGCGAGGGATTTGCATTTACATAAAAGTGAATTTACACACACACACTAACCCACCAGCCCTCATCCATAAAATATAACAGTATTGAGTTGGAATTTAGAGTGTTCTAGTGACACACACACACCTACGCCTAAGAGTGAACTGACACTTAACGAAAATGCGCTATGTGATGCGTATACGCCTAAAACACTGCTAAAATTGTGCGAGCTAACCATAAGCCGTTTAATATTAGTTCGGGCTTAGAGGTGTGTAGAAGTTTACGGTGTGCGTGCGAAATACGTCGGTGCCGGCGGATTAAATTTGACGGTATAGTGCGTGGTCGGGTTAAAGCGATAGACTAGGCAAGCAGTTGGCTGCAATTTTTCGGTATTTTCGCCATTACTGATGTTTTCTAAGTGTCAGACGGCAGTTTGTGCGCTAAAATATGCACATAAAATTCAGTAAAAAAACGAAAAATGTAACGAATGCTGCGAGCCGAGTGGAAGTGCTAGTGGCCATAGTTAGAGCAAGGTCGAGCACAGGTGTGCTTTTCAAGCGAACAAAAGAAATAGAAAAAAAAAATTTTGAAATAAAAAATAAAAAGGAAAAGAAACTGAATTGAATAAAAGGGTAAACATTTTCCGCCTAAGTGTGTTCAAGGGTCTACTCAGTTAAAAAGCTTCAATAGCAACGCAAGCAATAACAATAAACAGGCGTAATAGCAAAAAAAAAAAACTAAAATGTGGAAATGTAAAAAGTGAAATTTAAATTCAAAGGTGTGAATCCAGGGTAAGGAGAAGTGGCACTTAAAATAACACAAAGTATTAACGAAAAAAGAAAAAAAGTCAAGGAAAAAGAATGTGAAAAAACAAAAAAAAAAACACTAAACAAGCAAGTGTAAAATGGCAAATGGAATTACGCTGTTGCAAATGGTGTGAAATGGCAAGCCATACGGCGGTAATCTGTAAATGAGTGTGCTGTGCATGTGTATTAGTGAAAGTACGGCAAAAAGTGGAATATATTAACGAAAGCATAGCAGCATTTTAGGCGAAGCGCGCGCTTCTGACCACCACAACTCTTTCCGCGCACACTTCACAGCTTCCAAATGGACAACAATCGTGCTGGACTATTACTAAATGGTAAGAAAACGAATTGAAAAGAGAAAATCAAATACAATGTAAATTTTTTTCCACACAAAATACTGGTGATAGGAAAAATGGAAAATTTTTAATAGACTCTAGCATGAAAATTTATTTAGAGCAAAGCAGCAGCAAGAAGAAAATTGAATTGGTGGTAAATAATGTGCTTGGCGATTATCAAATTGCGATAAAATACTGGCAGTAGCAGAAATAACAAAGACCGCTGGAATAAACAATAAAAAAAGCAAGAAAAGCAAATAAAAATTCGGTCGAATTCATGTAAGCATAGCAGGAAAAGGAGAAAATTGCAGATTCTGAAAGAAAAAAAAAATAAAAATGATATTCAATAAAATAATTTCCATTTTCTATGTAGAGCCGAAAGCACGCTGAGTATCATACAACGGCAATTTGCAGCAGGCGCCTTAAAATATGCAAACATTGCTAGGTATTTAAGCCTTCATATAATAAATTCATGACATGGCCTGCAGCAGTGAAAAACTAACTTCAAATACTATACACACACACATACACATATACACATACATGTTTTCGAACATGCTTGCACATACGTATATATTTTTGTCAGCGATTTTTGGCAAAGTTCGCAATCAGTCATCAGACCGCGCATAACAAAGCAAAATAAAACAAAAAGCAAAACAATAGAAACAGCCAAATAGAGATAACAGTGCAGCACGTTACAAAGCGCACACACACATCTACATACATGTAACATAGTAGCGCGCTTGCTGACATATGCATTTCCAATTTGTGTCGCGCAATCGCTCCGCGTCACGTTTTCTGTGTGTGTGTGACAACTCAATAGGCAGCAGCGTCTACCGCGCACTCTTACTCAATGGGCACTGGCAGTTTCCGTGCGCTATTAATGGCGACCTCGCGCTCCAACTTGTATCTGTATGTGTGTTGGTGTGCTTGTGAGCCGCTGTATGTGAGCGCTTTGTTTCAAAGCAGATAAATTGTTTTGGCCGCTTGCCAAAAATAATAAAATCACAGTCAACGCCAACGTTTTGTTGCATTTGCGTGCTCCACCCGTTTCCCAACTATTTTGCTTCCTTGGGTTAGGGCTGGTTTATTGTTGGTTGTGTTTTTCTTTTCCTTTTGGTTGCTGCCTCATTGCCTGCCACAGCAGTTCAGCAGAGATAACGAGGTAATTCCAGCAAATGATTTGTGATTTTTGAAATTATTAAGTAATTTTGCGGCACGAAAAGTGTGAATGGGAAGTGGAAAATATGTTTTTGCTAAACTGTTGCATCTTGATGAGGATTAAATGAGCGTTAGTTACTAAGTGATTAGGGTTATTTAATACTATTACGCGATTTCGCTTATAAGATCTGCTCGGCGATGGAATAAAATCGATGTTTGAGTGAAAATTCGATAAGAACGCCAAGTTGTGCAAGGAATTAAAGATTTTCAACAATAATATTTTCAGTCTAGAAGCCTTTACTGAACTCTAAACTTTAAGGGGTTACATGGGGTTCGTTGCGTAAAAAAAGACCTATTTTCAATATTTTTTTTTCTATGTAAAAAATTATTTATTTAATTCAAACTTTTTTCTGTATTATAGATACATATTTAAAGAATAATTTCTGAAATTTTCAAAAAAGTTAAAACTCCTCCATTGTGAAGTCATTTCCGGTGACCCCTCGAAAAAAAGGTGCGTACGCGCTGTCAGCATAACTCCTGACAGGATCATCAAAAATGAAAAAAACCAAAATAAGTGTTTTAGTTAAGACCATAAACTCGTGCTTGAATGAAGGAAAGAAAAAAAAAAGTAAGAATTGGAATTCTGGCTGACATTTTTTAAAAAAAATGAAAATTTCAGTCAAACTTGCTTGACATTTGGTTTTTTTTTCAATAGTTGTGATTGAAAAAAAAAACAAAACCATTCGTTCCAGCACGAATAAATTGTATTTCGAACACCTGTGTAAAATTTCATCAAGATCGGTTGAGTAGTTTTCGAGAACATTTGACAACCGACTTTGAAAACACGGTTCCGAGAAAAACGCGTTTAAAGTTTTGAGTAACAATAAAAGTGGCTTGGAGCGCATAGCTTCCAAAGGCTGTATCTCCGAAACTTTTATTCAGATCGTGTTAAAAAATTTAGGATAATATTCTTGAGAGGCTGTAGAAATTAATAAGCAAAAAAAAAAACAATGTTTTGAACCCACGAAACGCATGTAACCCCTTAAGTAATAGCTTAAATAAATAGCAATAAAAACCAAAAAAAGGTGTTCGACAGGTTGAGTCGTTCGGCGGCCAAAAAAGCTGAGTGGGTGTGGCAAGCCAGCTGTTAGTCCGAAGGTTTATGTATTGATTTTTTAATTTGAAAAGCTATTTTTGATTACTTTTAGGCAAATATTTATTAACTAAGTGCTTAGAGTTAACTAATAAAAGGAAGCCACAGCAGTCGAGTGGGTAGGCGCGTGACTACTATTCGGGAGTGCATGAAACAACCAAAATGATAGACAATTTGGTTGTATAGCGGTCGCCTCTAGGCAGGCAATGACAAACCTCCGAGTGTATTTCTGCCTTGAAAAAGTTCCTCATAAAAAAATATCTGCCGTTCGGAGTCGGCTTCAAACTGTACGCACTGACGCACGCCACAAACAGGAGGAGTAGCTCGGCCAAGTCCCTACAAAGGATGTAAGCGCCATTTATATATGTAAGTTTATATGAAGGTATAATGAAGGTATAACAAAGCCGGAACCATGGTTCAATAGACGACGGGAAATCAAGAAAGACAGAATTGGAACAGGATCGAAATATTCCATTGGATTAAAATCGAATATTATTATAAATATTATCAGGTCAGTCCATAAGTTCGTGCGTGTTTTACCTATAATTTCACTTTTGTACGATTTTTGTATTGAAAAAAGATATTCGCTGAATATAACGGAACTATTTATATTTTCTTTGACATATTGTGCATTCAACAAGTGATTTTAATTGCGGATAGAAGCACGTGTTGTTAAAAAATAAAATGGAATCTTCGAACACGTATAAGAGGCATATTATGTATTGTATTTTTTTATAAAAGTGGTAAAAATGCAACAATTCCTACTGCAGATATAAACACTGTTCACGGAGAGGATACCGTGAGTGTAAGGACTGCGCAAAAGTGGTTTTAAAAATTCCGAAGTGGTAACTGCGACGTGGAGGATGCTCCGCGCGCTGGTCGTCCTGAGACCTTTAACTCCGACGCCTTGCTCGAACTCGTGGAAGCTGAGCTAAATTTGACAGCCGATATGATAGCTCAGAGGTTAAATTCATTGAATGAAACAGTTCACAGGTACCTGGTTCAGTTGGGAAAGGTTTCAAAGCTGGGGAAAATGGGTTCTGCATAGACTTTCTTTCGCCAACCTACAGCAGAGAGTGAATGTGTGTTCTCAGCTGCTGCAACGACTTGAAAATGAAAGTTTTTTGAACCTTATCGTTACTGGTGACGAAAAATGGGTCCTTTACAATAATCCTGTTCGCAAACGCCAATGGTTGGCTAAAGATGAATCACCAGAACCGACCCCTAGAGATGGCCTTCTCCCCATAAAGATTCTCCTGTCTATTTGGTGGGATATGGCCGGTATTGTTTATTATGAACTTCTGGAACCAAACCAGACGATAACTGCTGATTATTATTCCCATCAGCTATCACATCTGAATGAGGCATTTAACAAAAATTGACCGTCTTTAGTGAATAGACGCAAAGTTTTATTTCACCATGACAACGCAAGGCCTCATACCGCAAGGCAAATATTAGGTAAGCTGAACGAGCTCGGATGGGCGCTAATGCCGCATCCACCATACTCTCCGGGTATTACACCTTGTGATTATCACCTTTTCCTAGGACTTCAATCTCATATGAGTAACAAGAACTACTCCTCAAAAGAAGCTATAAAAAGGGATATCGAAGCGTATTTTGGCTCCAAGGACAACAACTTTTTTCAGCAGGGAATTCAAAATTTGCCTAAACGTTGGGAAGACATCGTAAATAATGAAGGAAAATATATTACTGATTAATAAATACTTTAAACATCTAATTTTAAAACCACCTTTAAAAACCGCACGAACTTGTGGACTGACCTGATATTTGAAATTAAAATTTCATTAAATTTTTATCGCTCATTTCATTTCACTTCTTATGATTGCAAAACCTTATAGACCCGAGATGCAGAATGATTTCAATAAAATGCTGAGAGACAAGACTTAAGGCCGGCGGGCCAATTAAAAGGTCAAAAAAATCGATTTTTTTTTTCCTGAAATCAATAGCTTAGATATTCAAGAACATGGGACACAAATTTTCAGAGTTAAATTCCAAGTATTTGCAGAGCTACAGAGCCGAGCGTAGTGCGGCGTCGATCAACCGTGAGCTTATTGTTGTAGTTTGAAGCGCGTTTTCTCGGCTTTTCATTTTCACGATTTTACCTAATTTATGTACACGATTGCAAAAAAACTAAACGAGCTATCCATTTCATTCAAAATGCGTTATCTTCAGTATTGTTTTCTCTTCTATGTGAACTAAAAAAAACATCCAACAACTTTTTTTAAGGACTTTTTTACCCAGTTGAAGAGTTTTTTTTTCCTTGAAAAACCACTTTTTTTTTCTACCTTCCCCAAAAATTCGAATTTTACGTGTTTCTCCCAATTTTCTTAGTTCACATCGAAGGTAATCAAAATTAATACTCTTTTTTTTTTTTTGTTTTCAGATGAAAATTGCAAGTTGTATCTTGTACAGAAGTTGGATACTTCAGTGGCAAGGCGCTCTGGGAATCTATTGATAACTCGGCTTACAATATATTGTTGGAGATTGTACAAATTTTTTTTTTTAGTTCAAATATATATTAAACTATCCCCAAAACTTCATTTGGCTAATTGTTTTTTTTTCTCATCCTACAACGCTTCGCGAAAACTACTGAATTTAGATACATCTAATTGGCCCGAGGATGGTTCCATGTGTAGAAGTCCACGCAAGTGGGGAAAGTTACTGATCGCCATTCACTTGGGAGTGGCCAGGACGATTCTTCTACATATGGTTCAAGCAGCTCACAACGTCCGGGATTAGCCCACGTATCCTCTGGGTAGCTTCCGAACACCCGTTCGGGAGTGAGCTAAAGTGAGAAGGCGAAACATTCCAGGATAGCTGGTTGTGCGTTGGGTTTGGGACCCGCCACTTAAAAATCGCCTCCAATGAAAACTTTAAAAAAGCCTCGGATGAGACCTCCCTATACTGATGACGACCCCTGCAAACGAACTAAGGACTATGATTTGAGGGCATGCTCCTGGAATGTCCGGTCCCTTAATGGGGAGGGTGCCTCTGCCCGGCTGGTTGATGTCCTCGTGAGAGTAAAGGCTGACATCACTGCCATCCAACAGATGCGATGGACGGGGCAAGGAAAGAAAACCATAGGACCTTGCGACGTCTACTACAGCTGCCATGTAAAGGAGCGCAAATTCGGTGTCGGATTTGTTGTGGGAGAGAGACTTCGTCGCCAAGTACTGTCGTTCACTCCGGTGGACGAGAGTCTCGCAACAATCCGCATCAAAGCCCGTTTTTTTAACATATCGCTAATTTGCGCCCACGCCCCGACGGAAGAGAAGGACGATGCGACCAAAGATTCTTTCTATGAGCGCCTGGAACGTTCCTATGAGCGCTGCCCCCACCACGACATAAAAATCGTGCTTGGCGACTTCAACGCCAGGGTGGGTAAGGAGGGAATTTTTGGTCCCACAGTCGGAAAATTCAGCCTACACAACGAAACATCCGGTAACGGACAGAGGCTGATCGACTTCGCCGGGGCCCGAAACATGGTAGTCTGCAGCACCAGATTCCAGCATAAAAAGATACACCAAGCTACCTGGCTGTCCCCTGATCGAAAAACGCGAAACCAGATCGATCATGTTGTGATAGATGGAAGACACGCTTCTAGTGTATTAGATGTACGTACGATCCGAGGACCCAACATTGACTCGGATCACTACGTTGTTGCAGCCAAACTGCGCACGCGCCTCTGTGCAGCAAAAAACGTGCATCTACCTACGCAAAGAATGTTCGACCTCGAAAAGCTGCAATCACAACAGACAGCCAGAAGATTCGCCACTCGACTCTCACTCCTGCTCTCAGAGAGTACTGCCCAACAAACCGGCATCCACGAACAATGGAGCAACATTTCTCGTTCTCTACGTACTGCCGCCGAAGAAGAAATCGGATTCCGGCGAGCCCGAAAAAACAATTGGTACGACGAGGAATGTCATGCTGCCGCAGAAAGAAAAGATGCCGCCTATAGAGCCACGCTGCGATCGGGCGCAACGCGAGCCATGTGGGATCGCTACAGAGAGCTGAAAAAGGAAGAGAGACGTATTATCCGACAGAAGAAATGAGAGGCCGAAATACGTGAGTGCGAAGAGCTTGAGATGCTGGCCAACAGGAACAACGCCCGAAAATTCTACCAGAAAGTTCGGCGGCTTACAGAAGGTTTTAAGACCGGGGCATTTTCCTGTAAGAACAAAGACGGCGAACTGGTGACCGACGTACAGAGCAATCTTAAATTATGGAGGGAACACTTCTCGAACCTATTAAACAGTGACAGCTGCGCATGTCACCGAGAAAGTGAAGATCCCGATACCCCAATCGTTGACGACGGAATTGTCGTTCCGCTACCCGATCATGACGAGGTGAGAATAGCGATAACGCGGCTAAAGAACAACAAAGCCGCGGCGCCGACGGACTGCCGGCTGAGCTATTCAAACATGGCGGCGAGGAGCTGGTAAGGTGCATGCATCAGCTCCTATGCAAAATATGGTCGGATGAAAGCATGCCTGCCGATTGGAATTTAAGTGTGCTCTGCCCAATACATAAGAAGGGCGATCCTGCAATTTGTGCCAATTACCGCGGGATTAGTCTTCTAAATATCGCCTATAAGGTTCTAGCGAGCGTATTGTGTGAAAGGCTGAAGCCCACCGTCAACCAACTGATTGGACCTTATCAGTGTGGCTTCAGACCTGGAAAGTCTACCATCGACCAAATATTCTCAATACGCCAAATCTTGGAAAAGACCCATGAAAGGAGAATCGACACACACCATCTTTTCGTCGACTTCAAAGCTGCATTCGACAGTACGGAAAGGAGTTACCTGTATGCCGCGATGTCTGAATTTGGTATCCCTGCAAAACTAATACGGCTATGTAAGATGACGTTGCTCAACTCCAACAGCGCCATCAGAATTGGAAAGGACCTCTCCGAGCCGTTTGATACCAAACGAGGTTTCAGACAGGGTGACTCCCTGTCGTGTGACTTCTTTAACCTGATGTTGGAGAGCATCGTGCGAGCCGCAGAACTTAATCGCTCAGGCACAATTTTTTATAAGAGCGTACAATTGCTGGCGTATGCCGATGATATTGACATCATCGGCCTTAACAACCGCGCTGTTAGTTCTGCCTTCTCCAAACTGGATAAAGAGGCAAAGCGAATGGGTCTGGTGGTGAACGAGGACAAAACGAAGTACCTCCTGTCTTCAAACAAACAGTCGGCGCACTCGCGTATCGGCACCCACGTCACTGTTGACAGTTATAATTTTGAGGTTGTAAAAGACTTCGTCTATTTAGGAACCAGCATTAACACCGATAACAATGTCAGCCTTGAAATCCAACGTAGAATCTCTCTTGCCAACAAGTGCTACTTTGGACTAAGTAGGCAACTGAGCAGTAAAGTCCTCTCTCGACGAACAAAACTAACACTCTACAAGACTCTCATCATGCCCGTCCTAACGTATGGCGCAGAAGCGTGGACGATGACAACATCCGATGAAGCGACGCTTGGAGTGTTCGAGAGAAAGATTCTGCGTAAGATTTTTGGACCTTTGCACGTTGGCAACGGCGAATATCGCAGACGATGGAACGATGAGCTGTATGAGCTTTACGACGACATAGACATAGCGCAGCGAATAAAGATCCAGCGGCTACGTTGGGTGGGTCATGTCGTCCGAATGGATACAAACGCTCCGGCTTTGAAAGTATTCGATGCGGTACCAGCTGGTGGTAGCAGAGGAAGAGGGCGGCCTCCTCTGCGTTGGAAAGATCAGGTGGAGAAGGACTTGGCTTCACTTGGTGTGTCCAACTGGCGCCGGTTAGCACGAGAAAGAAACGACTGGCGCGCTTTGTTAAACTCGGCCAAAATCGCGTAAGCGGTTATAGCGCCAATTAAGAAGAAGAATTGGCCCGCCGGCCTTAAAAGTAATTTGATTCCAGCGTAGATAAAAATAGAGATATAGGAAGGGTGAACTGAAGATCGAGACTACTAAAAATTGTTAAGGGTGCGCATGGTATTTGAGGGCAAAATAAGAGTAAAACTGATTAGATTTTGTTTAGAAAATTTAATGAAACTTCGCGAATTAAAAAAAAAAATATAAAAATCATTTTTTAATATTTCCATTAGCTGCAATAACCGAATCAAATGCTCCTTTTTCATGTTAACCAAAACGGTATTAAATGCAGCCTGCTCCAGAAAAATGGTGTTCGTTTCACTCTCAACTATGCCAAATACGTAGTAATCCAGGGGGTTAAAGACTGAGGAGTTAGGCGGCAATAAGTTCGCTGCAATGTGGTCATGGGAATTTTCAATCATTCAATGTTTTGAGTGAACGCGCAGAGCCTGGCTGAAAGATGTATGGGCTGTCACCGCGTACACAACAATCCAGGATTTTACGAGTCTCTAGAGCCCCGATATATGCAACAGAATTCACTCGAAATTCCTGAGTAAAGAAGTGTGGTGACATGTTGCTCACAACACTTACAACCGGTTTTGCAACAGATTCTGAATCGCCGCTTGAAGCTTCCGATTCACGGCGCATCGTTTGATCGAGTGAATGGGAGCTCTTAAGAAAATTAGCGATTTATGATAACTGCCTGTTTCTCCATTCCCTGACTATTCCAAGTCGTATTTGAAAATGAGCAAAAAGGAAAATAACGGTTTCGGAAAGTTATAGACACATATATGCATTTCCTGAATACCAATTGCACCCTGTATTTATTTCATAAAGATACCTAACAATGGGTGCAATAATTAAATAATTTGATTTAAAACTTTTAGCATGGAATGGAAAGTGAAAATGCAAAACCGTTTGGAGAATATTGAATTATCTGCCGCAGTAAATCAGGACAATCAATTATATCACAGACAATGTCATAGATATACATCTGTGAGTATTTATTTGCTTTGAGGAAAGTTATTTAAAATTTTTTAACAGACAAATGGCCCCTTAAGACGAAACGAAGAAACGAGCCACGCCCCTTAAAATGGAGAGGTTGCAGAGCAAAGCGAACAAAGCTGTGTCGAACTCTTTCGATGCTTTGATGATTTTAATGATTTAGCGTGGTTAAAATGGCACGAATGTGATTAAGAAAAGGCACAAATAACAACGAGCCTAGAATGCTACGCTGACACAAGCCAGAGATGAAGGGGTGTGATTTAGCATTACCAATCAAGACATAAGATATTCGGTTAGAGAGGTAGGAACCTTAACTAAAAACGGAAAATTTTTTTATATTTTCAAAGTGAAACACTTTCTGAAGTAGAAACGAAAAGAGGAAATCCATTGATCATTAATCATGAAAATTTATTTTGTCGCCTTCACAATAGTTCACTCGAAGCAATGCACATATGACAACGTTTAGATCAGTTATCAAAGCCCCTTTTAAACGCGTTTGAAAAGATCTTCTTCAGCTCCTTTAGCGAATTCCCCTTAATGGCCTCTATCGACTCAAAGCGGCGGCCGCGGAGTGGCAATTTCAGTTTTGGGAAAAAGTCACATGGGGCTAAATCCGGTGAATACTCGTACGGTTGTTGGTCGATGATATTTGTCGACTTTTCAAAATATGAGCCTTATGAGATGGTGCGTTATCATGATGCAAGATCAATGAGTTTTCTTTACACAAGTTGGGCCGTTTCCTACGCACATTCTCTCTCAAACGTCGCAAAACTTTCAAATAATATTCTTCGTTTACCATGGAACCAGAAAACGAGTAGCATGACTTTCACTTTTGACCGACTTTGACGTAGATTTTTGGGTTTCGGTTCATGTGGATAGCGGCATTCAGCCACCTGTTTACTGGTTTGCTTGCCAAACTCATATACCCACGTCTCGTCACCTGTTATCATGCGCTGGATAAAGGTTGGGTCCGAATTCACTTGCTCAGGCATGTCTTCAGCCACCTTCTTCCGATGAATTGCTTGAAAGAAATTCAATTCTCTTGGAACGAGTCGAACAGCCACGGGGCATTCCCAATTGATGGTGTAAAATGTTGAGAATTGATTCCGGAGCCACGCTAAGGTCACTAGCTACCTCCCTCAAATTTAAATGATGGTTTTCCAGCACGAATTCCTTGACTTTGACGATGTACAAGCAGGGATATTTATGCAACATTTATTTTATCAAATATAATACCAAAAAGCCTTCGTGTTCGATACTAATTCCGTTTCGTGCCGCGAAATATATTCACTGTATAGGAGTTTGTCAAGCACATTAAATTGAGTTTGATATTGAATATAAGGTTTTGGTTCTTGGATGTACTATTATATGTGGTTGAGTACAGATTAAAATACATACTTCCTTGTTTGATTCTTCAACGTTTTAATATTCTTTGAGTGCCTATGGGGTTTATGAATTCGGTAGGTCGAAGAACAATATCATAGCAACATTCTAGCCGAACTCTGTTAGTATTGACTTTTTCTGGATATAATGAAAAAACTTGCGCAGAGTTATCCAAGGACCAAGAAATCGGATTCTGTGCCGCATGCCGTATAGCTTCTTTACTAATGCGAGCAATTTGGAGACCTGCTCCTTTCTGGTGTCACTAGTTGCAAGTCTGCTACAAGTCTGCCCCTTCCAGTTCAAAGAAAGTTTTTTTTGTTTCAAAGCCAGCCTTGTGCACTCCAACAGAGATTCCCCAAATCCCATATAGCATAGAGATGTAAAAAACAGTCTCCGAAAAAGCGCAGTTAATGGCTCTATCTGAGCCGAGAAAGATGCTCAGTGTAAATTCTTTAAAGGCAAGTTCTTTTTTGATCTGTGATGAATTCGTTTCTTTGCAGGGCAGCCACTTCTATTGCATTGGCCCCAAGGGGCATCTAACATTCCCTCTAGAATTTTGAGAGAAGGAATTTTGAGAGAAAAGGAAGTTAAGTTTATTGGTATGGAGTTTTATATTCGAAGTCCTGGCGCCCTTTAAAATAAAGAACGCTCAAGCCATGGCCCCTTCGCTTCTGATGAGCTACAAATTAAGGGGTCCCTGTGGTTTAGAGCTCGAAAATTTTGGGTATTTTCAGGAATTTTTTTACAAGAAAAAAATGAAAAACGATATTTATTTTTTTTTTTATTTTACTAATTTCAAAAATGGCGCTGAAGTTGACCCTCCCGAAAAATTGGACCTGAAAGAACTTGTCCATTTTGGCTCTTCTATTTATTTGAGACACAAAATCCAAAAAAATTATTAATCAGTATGACAATAGCTATGCCCCGTACTAGAATAAAAAAAATTGACAAAATGGCGCGGTTTTGAATTTGACATTCTAAAAATCGGGGTTTTTTCAGTTTTTTAATCAAAAAAATACGAAATAATTTAAATAGTAATATGATTCTAGTACGGGCGATAGCCATTGATGCTGTGAACAACATATTAAAATTTCAGACGATTCGGCTCAATAGTTTTTTTGAGTCGTTTTGAGATAATTGAGTTTAAGGGGGAAGCCTGCTTTAGAGGCTTAAAAAAATCGATTTTTTTTTGCATAAACATCGTTCCAAACTATCCAAAAATGTGTCCTCAAAGTTTCAAAAGCAAATTCAACATATTTTCGGAGTTACAGAAGAAATTGTGAGCAAGCGTCGAGCAGGTATACGAGCGGCCGGATCGCTCGAAGTGCGATTTCTCGGTTTTTATTTTTACGACTTTTCCTAGTTGGCGGGAAAGATAGGGGAAAAGTTAAACGTCCTATCGAAACGAGATCACATTAATTGTACTCGGAATTAAATTCTTTTCTAGTTGAACCTAAAAAACCTTAAGAAAGTTGTGATTGACCCACCTTTTAAACAATCTAAAGTGAATTTGTTTTTCCAAAAAAATGAATTTTTTTTTTAATTAGCGAAAAATTGTTGAATTTCTCACATTTTGTTTAATTTCCTTGATTTAACTAGAATCTATACTATACTAGAATACATTTTTTTGGGGGGTTTTTGGTTTCTGATGAAAATTGCGACCTGCATCTTTCCCGACGGACGACACATGCACACTCGAGGCGCCTCGGCAAAATGCTTGTACCAGGCATAATATGGTATATATTTTAATGAAAAAATTTGAGAAGACTGTTGAAATATAAACAATAAGACCTGAAAGTTTCGAATCGAATATTTCTTTCCTTCCCAAAAAAATCCACGAAAAAATTTTTGGAAGCCTCTGGAGCCTGCTTTCCCCCCTTAAAGTTTTGACCATTTAAATGCAACCATTGATGCCGCCGCGTGGCGAATCAGACTCTACCTGCTAAAACAGCTGTAGAATCGAAAATACTGGGAATATCCTTCCAAAAAATGGCAGAATATTTTTAAAAGCCTATACTTTTGAAATATCAAAAAAAAATCGCTTTTTTGAAAATTCTAGACCACCGGGGCCCCTTAAGTTAAGTTTTTGTACATAGACAAATGTTACAGTAGGCAAAAGCTATCGATTGCGGATTCCATTTCTTTTCAATTTCAAAGAAACTTGTTTCAAATTACTTCCAATAAACAGTTACTCCACCGGGTGTATTCAATGAATGTTTTTCCCTTAAATGATTCAAATAACGTTAAGCAAATATTGCTTAAAGTTTAAACAACAGATCGCAATAAAGAAATGGATGTAAAAAAAAAAAATTACAGGTACTTTATGGTGAAAACTGATTTGAATTGAAAACTGCGTCATTAACAAGTGAACTCATTAGTCAAACTGAATAAGCCTTACACAGTTTTCAAATTTTCATAACTCAAGCTGAAGGAAGCATTTACTGGTGTATAAGCTGTGAACTTCACCACTTGTGCTCACGTAATTCAGTTACTTTATTTTTTACAATGTCCGCTATAAACCATATTTTTCGTGCTAATTTTTTTTTTTCGTTTATTTTTTATAAAATTGTAGTTCATTGCACAATAGAAATTTATAAAAATTGTAGCAATTTCAAAAATTTTACGTAAAAAGTTTCACTTTTTTTTCTTTTACTTAGAATTTTTCAAAACTTTTCAGGCTTACAGTTTTGTAACACATTAAATTTCAGTACAATAAAGCGCAAGTTCGAAGTCGCTTAAAAATCGCGTTGATTTTTGCAAATTTTTTGCTTTCACATGAAGCATGAAGAGGTTCAACAAATTTTAATAAAACTTTGTTTTATTTTTGAAGAATCGTAATTGTAATGGTTGTACGGGTTAGGCTAAGGCCTTTATGCACCGAGGAATTGACTAGCTACTTAGGAGGGAGCTATTATATGTCTTCCTCATCTAGTAGGTACGAGTCCAGGATTCTGTGTCTCCTGTGGCCTAATGCCTTACAGTTGGTGATTAAGTGTTCCATAGACTCCTCTTCATCACAGCAAAACCTGCATAATCTTGTGCTAGATAACCCTATTGTGTTAAAGTGTTTACTATAGGCAAAGTGACCTGTACGTGCTCCACAGAGAAATCTGAGGCCATTTTTATTTAGGGTTAGAGCTTAGAGAGTGTTAGAGTTAGAGATTTTGCTCTGTTGGCATTGAAGTTCAAAAACTTTTTAGAGTGATTAAGGCCGCTTGTGCCTTTTCAGTGTTCCCTGATTTTAGTTTGGTTCCATTTTTTGGTTTGCTGTTTTATATTATTTTTTTTAAAGCCGCAAAATGAGGTTGGTCCAGTAAATAGCACTTCTGCTCTTTTGAAGAAAGTTTGAAACTTTGGTTTTTATCATTATAATTTGTTATTGTAGTATTATACAATATTTTCCAATATATTTCTATAAAAAATTAATGATAACAATTTGGCATGGAAGACTTTGCGAATAGTGCAGCATCTTTGGCACTAGAGCACTTTGTGAGTTTTGGCCTGCTGCCCGTGCAACTTTTTCCATTTCCTTATCTCTTATCTTTGTTGCTGTTTTCCTCTAGTTTGTCGGTCTATCTTCCCGGTTTTTATTTTGCTCTAGTATTGAACGCTCTGGCTTCTAAAATTTTCTTCTGCGTACTCGTGCCCTCCATTCGTGTTATATACCCAGCCATCTTAACCTATGCGCTTCGATGCAACGTATAACATTTTCGCCATTTATAAGTTGGTCTATAGTAGCTCATCGTCCCATGTCATATGCCACTCGCCGTGATCTTTGATTGAGTATTTTTCGTTCAAATTTTTGCAGTTTTGCTTTATCTGATTCAATTAGCCATTCAGCTCCATAGCATAAGATTTGTTTTGTACAGAATCAATTCGTATTGTCTGTTTAGTAGTTTCAATTTGAAGAATTTCGTTAGTGACGCTTATGATCTGTTAGCTGCTTGGATTCTCTCGTAGATCGGGAGGCTTGTTTAGTTTAAAGTACAGTCTGTGTCAGAAAAAAGGCACCACGGTTATTCAAGGAGTATAAAAGATATATATTTAAATAATGTTTACATGAAAGTATGTACAAAACGACGAAAGGCAATTATTCAATAAGCCGTGTAGTCTTCATCGTTGTCGCGTATAGCCTGGCATCTTCTTCATGCTTTGAACTAGCTTTTCTGCGTAGCTCGTCGACAAAGAGGACCAGATTTTACGAACTTGACTCACGAATTGCTTTAAATCGTGGACTATCTTTTCGATAAGATGCGTTTTCCTGATTACTCATACATTTACAATGGGGTTGGCTGGGGACTGGGAAGGCCAATCCATTACGCCATTTTCTTGTTTTGTTGTTTCTCAATGTGTTTTTCTGAGAGTAGTGGTTTTGACGATGTAAGGATGTAGTCGTTCGATGGTGTTGATACTCACATCTTTTTCCTTTTTAGCAAGAATTGTGCGTGCTTGGCGTAGTCGCAAAGAAGGGTCCCGCTTAAAAAGTTGGACGATCACTTTATCTAGCTTTTTTGTCTTCACTCACTTCAAGCCGCGCTCGGAAAAAGTCGTCAACATTTTTGTACACCTTATAGCGCTGATTCCACATCACAACAAATTGTTTTGATTTTTTAATCAGTTTTGAAGCGGCGGTGTAAGATAATTTCGGTCCTTTCGAATGCGTCCATAGAAATTCCGTCTCGAAACGCTTCGCGTACTTCTCACTCATTTTTCTTTGGTTGCGTTTACGGGAAAGTTTCGAACGACACTAACCTGAGTTAGCACTGGCGTCGTAGCCCTTGAGTGGGACTATTACTCAGCAAAACGCAGAACGAAATATATCATGAAGTTAGAAGAAAAAAAAAACGGTTCTTTTCTTCTGACACAGACTGTAAGTAAGGGATTCGACGATTTGAAATAAATTTCAGTTTGTTACATATTGACTTATTTTACATATTTCACAATATTTTACATCATCGTATTTTTAATCTTATCTTTGTTGATTTCAAAATCGCTCATTGCTCTGTAAAAATCGTATTCTAGGGATCAAAATAGGAAACTTTGCCGAAGGAACCATACCTCTAAAACGAATTCTGATGTCCCCCAATTTGGGTCGAACGAAAACTCCCACTTTCACCCATTTAGAGTGCTCCAATCGAGTCCAAATGTATGACCGACCCCCACTAACTTTGTACGGCCGATCCTCCCATGCCAGTGGCACACTCCCTGGAACTCCTCTGGGGGGTTCCCCATACAATCATTTCAAAATATCACCATTTTTGGCCTTTACATGAGAAAAGAAACTAAAAAGTTCGACCCAAATGGGGGGACATCAAAATTCAATTTAGAGGTATGGTTCCTTCGGCAAAGTTTCTTATTTTGATCCCTAGAATATGATTTTTACAGAGCAATGGGCGATTTTTTTGCCTCCCCACAAATCGACCCGGCTTGGTATGGATATTTTTGCTGTCATCGCGTATGCGAGTAATTGGGTAGCAAAGATAAAAATTTGACTTAATTATGTGAGCACAAGTGTGCATTATATTTCAAGGTATATTTAATAAGTACATTTAAATTTTTACTTGCATAAAAGAAATTATGTCCCTTGGTTAACCCCGTGACAAAATTCGATATTGCTTTATAATATCTCGAAATATTGGGAACAAAATTTTCCGCTAACATTGGCATTCATAACACCTATACACAAATCCATAGTCGTAATGACAAAATTTAATGAACTAAGTAAAATTTTGTTTCCATATTCAGCAAATTTTCCAGATTTAATCCTTTGCGATTATTTCTATATTACTTTTTAAATGTGAAGAAATGGCATGAAATGTAGAGGTTTGTCTGAAGAAGTTGTCGACAAAGCATACAATTATATTAAGGCATTAGAAAATTTTAGGAGCGTTGTGGGCAAGTTATCGAAAAAACTAGTTTAAGAACTAATTAAATAAGTGTTTTATACTAAATTCTAGTCGGCCACTCTATTCAAATATTTTTCTGAACTAAAGTGTTATAAGAACAGTTCCGTTTCATACCTAGTTTACGATATTTGTGTAGTAATTTGAAGTAAGAGGTTATCTCTCAAATATACGAATATCTTCAGTGATAACAGCTGCTCCGATGAAGTTGTTGGTCACTTTTATTTCTTATCGCTCTATTAGATTTTGAACTCAGAAATAACTAGCTTTAACCCGCGGCCCCGCTCGCGTAGGAGTAGTTTTGAGGGCTTTAGGATATGTTATAAAAGAATTACAAATAATTTTTTATTAATAACCATAATATTACAATACCCGGCATCGGTTGCTATGCCTCGTTGAATAAAATCAAAACAACCAATCAGAAAAATATCAAGCAAAATTATTTTTATTAATTTTCTATCTCAAACCGTTTTTGAACTTTGCGTTTGGGTCATAGTTGAACAGCTTTTGCGGATTATGAAATCTAGTGCGAAATAGGAAAAACTAAGATTTTTTAGATGAAATTTAAGCAAATATTCGATTATTAGTGACGAATGAGAGTGGTGATGCGGCCTGGGGGCTGTGTGGAGGGAGTTCTATCATAAAAACATGCCTATAACCTTCATTGGGTGAAAATATGTATAAATGTATGTACAAACATTTTTACGTCATTTGGTATTGTCGTTTCGTAGTGATGCGCGGACAACGTACAGACATTCACCTTTATAGTATAGATTAAATAAAGATTTTCTATGGAAATTCGATCAAAATCGATAGATAAATCAATGAACGTATAGATATGTGTGTATTTGTGCATTTGTATAATATAAAAAGTGTATATTTAAAATTATTAGATTTAAAAATTTATGTTTGCACATCGGCATTCGGTTTATTTACTTTAGAAACAACTTTTGAGTGCCCATCTAATGGGAAAATATTTACTTTCGGCCTTTTCATACGAAACGCATACATACATACGTATTTAGATATGTACACAAGTGAAAATTCCATTTCGTTACAAATCGGCGCAACGGATGTGCAGTGCAAATCCTTTCACGCCAAGCTCAACTCCCTATTTAACTGGCGCTTATCAAAACTGGCAATAGCAGCGGCCACAGCAAAAACAACTATGCACAATGAGCATAGAATTGCATACAATGTATATATATATATACATAAAATACAACAAAAATGTAGTGGCTTACACAAATCGGAAAACAAAATGTGTTGTTGCAATGTGTTCTTTTTGGTTTGCTCTTTGCTATTTGAGGGTTTTCGAAATAAAGGGAGGTCAACTATTCAATGAAAATAATTTCCCAACAAGTTAATTAATGTAATTTTTACTATTTATTTTGCGATTTTTAGATGATCGTACGACTTGAGGTTTGTTAGCGCCATTCATTACTCTCAGGTGGGTTGCTGTTTAAAATGGGGAAAACGGTCAATAATCTACTTTCCATGCAGCAATAGTTTTCGCAAATGAGTGATTCCATGCTAAATTTTTCAAGTATTTTGGAAGTGTTTCTGGAAATTGGTTTATGGTCAGTGAAAACAACGTGAATCTGCTTACCAATATTCGGAATGAGGCTTTGATTGATTTGCAAACAGACGTAAAATGGGAGTACTTCAGCTAGCGCTTCACTGGAGTAGTATTTTCCACTGAGTTTTCACGGTTCACTGCTCGCATTGAAATATAACTCGAAAAGTTAAGAGAATCTCACTATGAAATTTTCAGGCATTTATAAGCAATAAGAATATAAATGAGGTTTTAGAAAATATGAGAAAAAATTATTTTTAAAAAATTTTTCCGAAAAAAATGTTTCTTAAAAAAAATTCAAATCAAATTTTTTACAAAAAAAAAAATTCCATAACATTTTTTTGTTTTTAAATTTTCCAATAATTTTTTTCTTTAATTTTCCAAAAATGTTGTTTTTAAAAGTATAATTTATTAAAAAAACAACCGAAGTCGTTTCATTTAAAAAAATCTGTTTCAAAATGTTAACATTCAATGAATCTCAATATTATTAATTTTTTTCTTTATTTTCTCAGTTTACTTTTCATCGAGCTTAAGTCTACAAAAAAGCAATTTTCAGAAAAATTGCTTCACTGGAGTAGTATTTTGTACTGCGTTTTCACGGTTCGCTGTGCGTATTTGAATATAACTTAAAAAGTTATGCGAATCCCAGTGTGAAGTTTTCAGGGATCAATGAGCAACAAAAATCTGAATCTATTTTATCCAACATGACCAAAAATTTTGTTTTTACTTTTTTTTAAAAAGTATATTTTATTCTAAAATATTAAGGGGGAACGCCACTGTGAAAATTCAAAAGAATCGATTTTTTTTCATAAATTGTTAGTATAACTACTCAAGAAAATGTAGTAAAAATTTTAAAGGGAAATTCGCTTTATTCCCGATTCTATGTGCACTTAAGTGAGCGCCCGTCGGTTCTCGAAACGACTTTTTTTGATACGGTGGCAACGATTTCTCGAAGGCTAATGAACCGATTTTAATTTTCTTTTTTTCAAAATTTTTGTTAGCGCATTGGTTATAGTTGTACCTAGCCGATTTTCACAATTTTGAAAATAACTATTTTTTTTGGCCTGCTGATAATAAAAAAAATGATGAAGAACACACATCGAAATTCAAATCACCACCATTTTGTCGAAAAAAAGAACAAAAAAAAGCGGCTACGTACAACGATAGACACTATTGTGTAGATTAATAAAATTTTTGGTTTTTTGGTTTCAGATGATTATTCATTGCTGTATCGCTGCCACCAGATGACGTAATTTTTTTTTTAACTCGTTACGTTTATTTACATAAATTTGTCAATTTTCAATATTTTTAACTAAAAATTCATATCATCATAGTTTAATACATATAAAATAAATTGCCTTTTGTCCGATCCTCGAATAATCATTCCTACTTACAAAATAAATTCCCCAAAATCGACTATTTTTTTACCCCGCACAGTGGCGTTCCCTCTTAAAAAAAGAAAATTCATTTAAAGTTAAAAAGAATCGTTGATATTTCATTTAAAAAAAATCTATGTCAAAATGTTCAACATTCAACGAAAATTTTGATCAGTTTACTTCTCATTATACTCAAGGCTACAAGTAAACGATTTTTCAGAAACATCTACAACAATTCCTGATGATTCATATTTGTTTAGTTAGGTAATTTGATAATTGGACACTTCTTTAGTACAGGAAGATTTAAACAAACTTTTCGGTTGGAGTGTCCAAAATAAGTTATCACTTAACAAAAAGAGATGTTTCCATGTCACCTTATCAAAGACTCTGAATGTTATTCCTTCCTATTATATGGACTTTATCGAATGTTGCTTTATCTAAAGTTAAAGAGTGTTCTAGTCTAGCTGTGACATTTGACTCTGTCTTTGCATTCGTAAATTATTATAGTCAAATATTGTCGGAGGCTTATGCTAATTCAAAACTTCTGTGGCGCAATAGATTAGATTTAGATTTATTGGCGGTTTGAACTTCGACCTCATGTTTTTTTCTGTCCTCTCTTCATCACAGTACCTCATTCAGATCCAGTTCCCTTATTAAACTTAAGCTAGAACTGGCTTGGACTGAGCGTATGTGCTTTTCTTCTGGCTGCAAATGGCCGAGATGTCGCAACCTATTGACTGTTAAGTATGCTTATGAATTGTACCAGCTCCTTCTGAGGGAGTGATTGAAGGTCTTCATCTGTAAGCATGAACTTGTTTAAAAACCTTTTCCTTCTATGCGTCAACCCCGGACATTCGATAATGAGATGTTCCATAGACTCCTCATCTTCGCAGCAGAATCTGCAGGTGCTGGTGTTAGTTATGCCTAATTTATGTAAGTGTTTGTTGCAGGTGAAGTGACCCGTGAGGGCGCCTGTGAGAGTGCGAATGCTCTTTTTGTTTAACGTGAGGGCCATGTTGGCTCTTTTAGCGTTGAAACTTAGGAACTTTTTGGAGTGTCTAAGACCCTCTACATTGTTCCAATGCTGATTTAATAGAGTTTTGGCCCAGTATTTTACTTTTTGTTTTAGGTTGTTTTTGTTGAATCCGAACATAGGACTATGTCCGATGAAGTTTTCATCTGCCCCTTTTTTGGCTTGAAAGTCTGCCTTTTCGTTGCCGTCATATCCCTCATGTCCCGGTACCCAAATTAATGATACATTGTTTTTGGATACCAGATTATTGAGTGCCTGTGGCATTCTAAGAGGGTTTTTGAGTTGTATGTATAGCTATCTAAAGCTTTTAGGACTGATTGGCTGTCCGAGAGTATTTTAATCCTTACTCTCTTGTGGTTTCTGCGTTGCATGATGTTTACTGCTTCCATTATTGCGTATAGTTCCGCTTGGAAGATAGTGGTGTCCCTGGTGAGAGTGTATGATTTGTGGATTCTGGGCCCCACTACACCTGCTCCTACTCTATAAGGTGTTTTTGATCCATCAGTGTACCATTTTTGTGAATCATCATTCATCCATTTCGGGTTTGTTTTCCACTCGATCCTCTCAGGAAAGGTAACTGTGTATTCTTTTCTGAAGCAGAGGGTTGGGTCAATGTGGTCTGAAACTTGAGCCATGCTTATGGTGGTTTTGATTTCATTTAGGATATTTAGGTGACCGGTGAGGTTGCCCAATTTGAAATTTACTTTCATGTGTAGCATGAGTGCTTGCGTAGCTGCTTCCTCTTGGATTGCTATATGAAGTGGTGGGAGATTAAGGAGTGCTTCCATGCCAGCTGTTGGGGTAGTTCTCATAGCCCCTGTGATGCATAGGCAAGCAAGCCTTTGTACTTTTCCCAGTTTGGTTATCGCTGTTTGTTGGATAGATTTGCTCCACCATACTAGTGCCCCATACAGTATGATTGGTCTAACCATTTGGGTGTATATCCAGAGGGCCATACTAGGGCTGATGCCCCAGGATCTCCCTAGTAATTGTTTGGTTGTCCACAAGGATTTCGTGGCTTTTTTTGTTATATTATTTATATGTGATTCCCAAGTGAGTTTTTTATCTAAGGTTAAACCTAGATATTTGATCTCTTCCTTTAGTTTTATCACTGTTTCATTTATTTTCAATGCAGGAAACTCTAACTTTCTTTTTCTTGTGAAGGGGATTATTGTGGTTTTGTTAGGGTTGATCGACAGCCCCTCCTTTTTACACCATTCCCATGTTGCGCTCAAGGCATTTTGCATTAAGCCTGTTAGTGTCCTTTCATGGTTGTCTTTTATTATAACAGGTATGTCATCTGCATAACCAATGGTTATAAATCCCTTATTGTTTAGGTGCTGCACCAAGTCATCAACTAGTAGGGACCATAGCAGTGGAGAAAGAACTCCTCCTTGCGGACATCCCTTTACTGTTGTGACATTAAGTTCAGCTTGGCCTAACGAGGCTTTAATAATCCTCTGATTAAGCATTTGGCTTATCCAGTGTGTTAATATTGGGTTTGCGCCTCTTTTCTCGAGTGCTGTTTCCATGGATTTATAATTTGCGTTGTGGAAGGCTCCCTCTATGTCCATAAAGAAACATAGGGCTATTTCTTTTTGATTTAGGGCCTTTTCTATATTGACAACGAGTGTGTGCAGTGCTGTGACTGTGGATTTCCCTTTTTGGTAAGCAAATTGCAGCTTATGAAGGGGTTTTTTGAAGATTACTTCTTCTCTTAGATGGTATTCGAGTAGTTTTTCCATTGTCTTTAACATGAACGACGATAGACTGATTGGTCTGTAAGATTTTGGAGAATCAGGGGGTTTGTTACCTCCCTTAGGAATAAATATTACCTTCACTTTCCTCCATATCTTTCGAATGTATTCCAATATTAGACTAGCTCTGAAGATTTTCACCATGACTCGGATCAGTTCCACAGTGCCTTTGGATAGAAGTGCTGGGAATATTTCATCCGGCCCTGGTGATTTAAAGGGTTTAAAGGAGTTAATTGCCCACTCTACCCTTTCGAAATTTATGATTTTATTGACAAATGAGACCGTAGATCTCCGTTGATGGTGAGTTACCATGTCTAGACTATTGTCGATTGATGGGTCATGACTTTTACAATCTGGGAAATGAGTCTTTAGAAGAAGCTCTAGTGTTTCTACGAATGTGTTGGTAATAGTTCCGTTTGGACCTTTTAGTGTGCCTATGGAACTTGAGTCACCTTTGGAAAGTGATTTTTGGATTCTAGCTGTTGCTGGAGTATCTTTTAGATCCTCGCAGAAGTTTTCCAAGAGTTTCGTTTGGGGAGGGTTAACAACTGTGTATAGCAAATGACGTCCGAGGTAATTCGAAGGCTGAAGAAATAAGCCGGCATGACATAATTATTACTGTTTTTGTGTTTTACACTCAACTCTGCGTTGCATTAGTATTTTGTACGGACAAAAAATATCTTTTATCAGCACTTCCGGGCCTGACACTACTGCTCCGGATTTACCAGGACGGCCCTGGATAATATAATTCTCATGCGACTCTGCTCCATATGGCAACTCCATTACCAAAGGGTCCTATCAGAACTTTTTAAAGCTCAAACGCGGAAGAAGATTTGGCTCGTTTTGAACTAAAAGCTTTTGCTGTTTTCGACACATCAGTTGCTTCTCCCAGAACATCATTGTGAATAGTCGTGACTGACGACTGTTAAAAAAATTAGAATATATTTGATTTGAAATCTCAAGTGTTTGTGATCATTGAAGAACCCGTAACATGATGAGTCCATTTACCTCTTTGCCTCTAGCCTGGTGGATCCGAAGGCGATGGAAGGGCGCAAATATTTTTGGTGCGACTTAGCTTTTGCTAGAATTAGAATATAACAATGGATTGTGAGAAAAAATCTTAGCTCTCGAGCGACGGGTATTATACTCTGACTTATTCGTATAACGAGCAGATGGAAAACGAAAAAAAGGAACACAGAAACAAATAATGACTGATATGTTTTTGGAGTGCTGTTGTTTCGCCTTGTCGAAACCAGAAATATTAATAAAGCACTGAAGCGATTTTATCAGGGAATAGTAACCGATTTTGGCAGAACTTCACGAAGTGTGTGCTACAGCTACCAAGGAAAGACGTTGGGTCAAGATGATGGTTTCTCCACAAACAGTCGTAGCAATCCGAACGATAAACTTTTGTTGTTTTAATGAACGTCGTAAGTTTTACAAAATACGCGTGCGCAGATGTTTGCGATTTAACTCTATTTGTTTGCCAAAATGAATATTTCAAGTACCTCTTAACAATACAAATTCACTCATATGTTAAACGTTCTGAGTACGTTTACCATAAAAAAAATATATAAAATGACAATATCAGAATTGATAAATTATTATTATACAATCATATCTGGCGGCTACTATAGCCGAATGGGTTGACTATTCGGGAGTGCGAGGGCTCCGTGCATGAAACAGCAAAATGAATGAAAATAAGAAAAAGGGCTTTCTAATAGCGGACGCCCCTCGGCAGGCCATGGCGAACCCCCGAGTGTATTTCGGTCATGAAAAAGCTCCTCATAAAACACCATTTGCCTTTCGGTGCCGGATTAAAACTGTAGGTCTCTCCATTTGTGCAATAACATCAAGACGCATGCCGCAAATAGGAGGAGGAGCTCGGTCATACACCAATTATTTATTACATTTTTTTGTATCATTTTTCAAAACATAAGTGGCAACCTACGTGCAAGAAAAAAATTCTCATTCCCAAAAATTAGACCTAAAATTAAATTACGTTCACCTTTTTAGTGCAACTTTTACGCTATTTCAAAGCTGTATATATTTTCTGTCCAAAACGGGTTTTTTAGCCTTAAAAGATTTCCTTTTCAACCAGTTTAGTTTATTTGGCCGAACGATATTTGTGTTTGTGAAGGTGTGCGCGCTCTTTCTAGCCGTTGACTCGACACAAAAGCGCCTAAACATTTGTTCTTGGCAACGCCCGTTACCACCTCAATATCAACCAGGCCACTGCTGCTACCTTCCGGCCCATGGATGCTGGTGTTTTTTTGCGGCTTATTTTTATGCGCCTTTGTATTGTTGTGTGTTTTGTATTTACTTTTTAGTCTCGTCCAACATCAGTTCAGCCAACAAAAGTTTTACATATTATATTATTTAACCAACTCTTCGTCTATGCCACGCCACTGTCCCTGCACCATCGCCATGTTTGCTTGTGTTACAGCTATTATACAAGCGTAGCTGTTGCCGCTATCCGCTGTGGCCTTTTGATTTGGCAGCCACGTCAACTAAGCCATTTTACGTCACGTTCGGCATTAATGGGACTTTGCCATTGTGTTGTATGAGAGGAGTTAATGTTGTTCGCTTTGAGTTTGTGTGTACGGATTCTGGCAAATATTATTAGGTCCTTTGAAATGCCTTTCAGCGCTATGCCCAATGCTGGCATTGTTCGCATGTTGCAGCACCAGTTACAGATGCAATTATTACGCTCGCCAGTGTAAAAATTCTTGCCATTTAACTAAAGAGCGCGAGCATCAATGTTGAATGATGAATGAGCCATTTGTTAGCTGCTGCTCCTACTGCTGCTGATGGGTAAATAGTAGTCCATAAGCAGCGGAAACGCAGAAGCAAGGGGAGAAAAGAAAGAGTGCAGTGTGACGAAGAAGCCGAACTAAGCTGTGGATGCAGTATGGCTATTATGATGGCTGCTGTTTGATTTGCGTTGCAATGGCCCTTTGCTACCTTCTGCATAGGTAGGTAGGCCAACAGGTCGGCTGTTGAAAAGTGTTGAAGCGAGGCGCTGACGGCAAAAGTAACAAAGATGACGACCGAAGGGATGCAAATGTAGCGTAGTATAAGTCGTATGAGGGGATATTTTACAGTTATGGGCGGAAATGACACTCTTTGTTATATTGTTTAGGGATCTTTTGCTATTGTTGGCTTTTGTAGTCGTTGTTTGTTTGCTTTGTTGTTGTTACTGTTGCAGTTGTGCATTGAGAGTGCATAAAAGGGTGCTACTCGAGTGGGTGACAAAAATCGAGTCGCAGCATATTTGTTGTATGAAGTACAAGTATGTAAGCAAATATTGGTTGTGAAGTGTGAAATGGTTTTAAAAAATCAGTCAAGCATTTACAATGGAAAAGAGAACAGCAAGACTTTTCTTGCTTTCTTTCTAATTATCGTGCAGTGAAATTATTTTTTGATATATAAGTAAATACATTTTTATTTCACGCCGTTATTCAAAGTTTTTCATTGCAAAAACGAAAACAAAAAAATAAATTTTTTTATGAAAAAATAATAATAGTAATAATAAAAATAAATGAAAGCTGGAAATTAAAATGTACATGGGTTTTATGTCGCACTTTAGAGTTTGAGGTGTAGTTGATTGACTTTCTGCGTAACTACAACTGGGTTGATTCCGTGTTTGAAGTCCATTGCGGATATAAAACCTGAATAGAATCAAATGAGATACAAAGGGCTTTCATACCTGCTACTCCTCTGCAGTCAATGTCGAACCGCTGTATGTACATATTTCTGCCATGAAAAGTATAAAGAGCCATGGAGGAAAAGCTTGGCACCAGCTTCGTTAACTTCTGCTCATTACGCAAACAATTTTTTAGTATCTTTTACCGTTATTATTATTTTTTATTATTATTAGGCTACTGCGACCAAAAGAGATCTATTGTGCAAAACCTGCTGAGGTACCCTATATTTCAAGGTTTTTAAATAATTTCAGCCCATTCTGGGATTTATTGTTCCATAATTTATATGCATAGTGCAGAACATTTAGGAAGAATGTGCTTTGAAGTCTCAGTGTCCACTTCACAGAATCGGCAGATGATGGTCTCAGAGAGACCAGTTTTTTTAAGTGGTATTTCAGGCTACACTGCCCAGATCTTATCAGGCGTTAGGAGCTGCTTCGCGTGTTCAACGAATTTCTTCTACTTCCAATTTCTGTGAAATTCGTTAATGTTGCTTTTCGAAAGTCCACACAAAGGATCAGGACCCATTAGAAGCATGTTTGCAACTTTTTTAGCTAGATGATCACCCATTTCATTTCCCTCATATCCCTCTAGAAACCCAACCTAATAATATTGCGTTGAAGTTCCCTAACGCGTTGAGAAGGTTGAGGCAGTCATATACCATTTTTGAGGTGATTTTAGTTGATAGAAGGTCTTTCAAAGCTGTCTGACTATCTGAAAGGATGTATATGTGGGTTTCTCTCATTTTTCTGCCGAAACATTCCTTCACACATATTTCAATGGCGTGTATTTCTGCCTGCAAGATTTTTGGGTAGGGGCCTATTGGAATAGGGGTTTTGAATTTAGGTCCATTGATTTCCTCATCTTCTAATTTCGATCCTTCAGTGTACCATATCTGGGTTCGGAGTTTGAAGATGTTAGAATTATTTTTTCAAGCCACACGTTCATTAATAAGAGTCAGTTCCTGGAGAGAATGGGTTTGGGAGAGAGTGTATCCACCCTATAAAGAAGAGGATTATGTCGGAGCTCTTCTAGGATCTTTAAATGGGCATATGAAATCCACTTTTTAGATTTGACATGCCTTTTAATCTTAACGTGCTCAAACGAGCTTCTTTTTCAATTCAGATGGGAAGCGATGGGAGCACGCCTAATGCGTCAGTTTTGCATTTTTTTCATTGATGCTCTTATACCGACACAGATGAGGCGGTACAATTTGTTGACTTCATTTACCGCCTTTCGTTGCTTAACTTTAGACCTCCATGCTGTGGAAGCGTAGGCGACTATAGGCTTAACAACTGTAGTGAATGTCCAGTAAGTCATTCTGGGCCACGTTTTTTCCAAAAGGCCTTGTGCATCCAAAGAAAGCTTTTGTGACTTTTGCAGTAACTTTCTCAATATGAGAATTCCAAGGTAGTTAGCTTCTTTTACGGTTATTTTGATAGGTCAACTTTAAAATTGTAATCCACATGGCCCGTTTAATTTATTTTAAACTTGACATAGAAATTCGCCTGATAAATAATTATATTTGATCTTTGTTTTGGATATCTTACCGGACAGACAGTGATTACACAGTCCTAAATGGGTGTTATGGAGTTGCCGCAGGCACTCATTTTCCGGGTGCGGCCGGTACCCATCGATAATTGTTAAATCGTTCACTACGATAAGCTTTGATAACTTTGATATCTCCTACTGCAACACTTTTTTATTCTCAACAAGAAGGCGCACCTCAAGGGAACTCATCGTGGTTACCTACAGGAGGTCAGGAAAATTGAAAAGATGGTGCTGAATAGGTTAACTATGATCACTAAGGATGCTTATAAACATGAAAGGTCTGTTTGGAATCGTTTTGTCGAAGTAAAGGGATCCTAATTGATTCTAATGTGAAAGTTGATACTATAACTTTGCGCGTGATCTAATTGCTAATGCCTTACTGAAATTTCCCGCAACATAATTGCCATAGCTAGTATTTGTATGTTGCTAGTAAAATAAAAGAATAAAGCCGAAGCGAAATCCATACTTGGTTCGAAATTTTGCCTTAGATCTTTACAAAACTTCTACCTTAAAATATTTGGATTTTGGTTGTACCAATCCTCATTTCACGGCGGCCGCCGTAGCCGAATGGGTTGGTGCGCGACTACCATTCGGAATTCACAGAGAGAACGTCGGTTCGAATCTCGGTGAAATGTGTATTTCTGCCATGAAAAAGCTCCTCATAAAAAATATCTGCCGCTCAGAGTCCGCTTGAAACTGTAGGTGCCTCCATTTGTGTAACAACATTAAGACGCACACCACAAATAGGAGGAGGAGCTCGGCCAAACACTCAAAAAGGGTGTACGCGCCAATTATATATATATATAATCCTCATTTGATGACAACATTTTATGAACTATGATTTGAGAGCATGCACCTCTGATGTCCGGTCGTGTAATAAGAAACGTGCTTCTGCCCAGCTGGTTGGTCTCCAGATAAAGCAAATACTGGCATCACTCATTCAAGAGATGCAATGAACTGGGGAAGCCAAGAATAACATTGAACCTAATGATGTCGGCTATTGTTGTGAGGCTTGTGGTAGGAGGAAGACTTCGCCGACAAGTACTTTTATTCACGCCCCGATGAAAGAGAAGGACGATGCGGCCAAAGATTGCTTCTATGAGCGCCTGGATGTATGAGTGCTGCTGAGACCACGACATATATGTAAGTTGTGTTTGACGACTCTAATTAATCGACTTCACCAGGGTCCGAAACTTGCACCGTCGAAATAAAAAATGAGAGCCGAGATAAGAAAAACGAGCAAAAATTTTACCAGAGATTTCGGCCGTCTATAGAAGGTTTTCCGTGCGAGGCGTTTTCCTGTATGAACCAAGTCGGCGATTTGGCTACTGGTATCTGGAATATGCTTAAGTGGAGAAGTACTTTCCATATCTGCTGAATGATGGCAAAAGTGGATGTCAGAAAGAAGATGAAGACCCCGATCCCTTATCCGTGACGACAGTTGTTCTATTATCCGTCCATGATGAACAAAAAAAGCGCGGCTAAAAAAGTAACGATACTGTTGCAGGCGGGAGAACTCCGGCTGAGCTATTCAAATAAGATGGCGAGGAGCTGGTATGATGC
The DNA here is from genome assembly GCF_028408465.1 of Anastrepha ludens. Lineage (NCBI taxonomy): Eukaryota > Metazoa > Arthropoda > Insecta > Diptera > Tephritidae > Anastrepha > Anastrepha ludens. The sequence goes on from NC_071498.1 coordinate 118,103,007, forward strand.
ATGTATCAGCTCCCATGCAAAATATGATCGGATGTGTGCGGAACTAGTCTCCTAAGTGTCAATTGTAAAAAGATTAAGCCCCCATTACGTAGCTGCTTGCACCTTATCAGTTTGACTTTTGGTCTGGAAAATCAACGATCGACCAGAAGTCTTGGAAAAGATATGTGAAAACAGAATTGACATGCACCACCTCTTTGTCGGTTTTTAAGTACGCCTAAAGGTAATGTCCATATGTTGCGTTGTCTGGTCTAAAATGTCTAAAATGCAGCAATACGAGCAGTTTGGATAAAATTCGCACGGACTTCTTCGAGTCATTTGATAATAAACTACTGCTTGTTACCTCGTAACTCGGGGACTTCTTCTTGTATGACTTATTTCACCTGATGCTGGAAACGATTTTTCGAGCATAGATTTTTCACCTTAGTTCTGCCTTTCCTAGATTGCATAGTGAAGCGAAGATAATATTATTGACACCCATCTCACCGTTAAATTTTTTTTAATTAGTAGGAATAAGCGTCCGCCATTCCAATTCGAACTGAATTTTGAAGGTGCAGAACACATTCTATGCGAATGCGTAGTTCGCGCACGGCGAAAACTTGTACATCTAGGTAGTGCTATCCTAAGCTATTAGTGATATGGAGATACTTAAATTCATCAAAAGTCACGCCAGAGGTCGGACCACATTGTAATCAAATAATAATAATACAATAGTAAAAACATTTTGTGGTAGTAGAGGACTTCGTTTATTTGGGAATCAGCATTAACACTTAATACATTAAACTTTGGAATTCAATGAAGAATCTCTCTTGCCGACAAGAGCAACTTTCGTTTAAGTGAGGAATTGAGTACTAAAGCTCTCTCTCGGCGAACAAAAACTGCTCTTTATAAGTTCTTCACCATGCCTGTCTGATTGTATGGCGCAGAGGCTCGAACGATGGCAAGGTTGCCGTATAGTGTTCGAGAGAAATATTCTGCGAAAAAGTTATGAACTTTTGTATCTATAGGATAGCGAATGAGCTGAAGGTCCTTTACGGTGGCAGTCAGTACCTATACTGAGGAGATAAGAGCCAGCATTTTCTTCCGGCTACCGGATCATAGTTGCATATTTCAAGCTGAAATTCTGGCAACTAGGGAAAACCTGTTGATCTTAAAGGAAAGTGTTCACTACAATAGAAATAAATATATACTAAGATAGCCTATCGGTCCTCAAATCACTACAACACCTAATATTATCCCGATGACAGTTAACTAATGTAACAGAACTAGCACAATACTGAACAATAAATATGCTCTGGGTACCGGGTCACAGAGACATAAAAGATAACTGCAAGGCAGATGAACTAGAAGCCAGATAAAGCAAACATACCTAGCGTACCTCTAGCAACTATATCTCCATCAAATCTACCAGCGTGCTATGGACTCAGTCCTAACAAGGGGATAACGTGACCAAAATGGAATATGGATTGCTCAAACCGACTTTTCAAACTTAACAGGAAGGACATGCGAAATCTTTCTGGGGTTATAGCAGGACATTGCCTTATAGGCAGGCATCCCACTAGACTGTAAGGATCCTATAATGATTACTGTAGAAGCTGTAACGACTTTGAAGAAAAAGAGACTGTAGAACTTCGTTAGAAAAAAGTTTAATATTCTAGTACAAACATTTTTGAACAATTTGGCAGAATTAGCCAATTTAAAACTAACAATCAATCAGGACAGTGTAGAGTGAGGAGGGGGAACAGCCCTGTTGGTATCACAATGAGTCTACAATAGGTCTAGGTGCGTCAATTGGCAACCACTATACCTACGGTGGCATAGACCTAATGCTGCGATTATAGATCGAGCGGCTCTGCTGACTTGGTCAACTCGTCCGAAAGTATTCGATGCCGTAGCTGCTGGTGGTAGCACAGAAAGAGGAAGGCAAGGAGGTACTTGAAAAAACGGGTGGAGAAGGACTTAGCTTCCCTTGGTGGCGCACATTATGGACCTTGTTTCTTATTATAGATTTACCAAATTTACGCTCCCGCACATCGTCACATGATTATTGATTAAGGAAACCATCACCAGTCAATTGAGTATCGGCTACCGTAAGTTATTTATTGTTTAAAATCGGTGTTCTACAATAAACCCTCATCTCTTGTTTATATACTTTAAGTGATATGAAGTAATTTTTCCCAAGATGAGTATTTCAGTATAAAAGCTGAGAAATAAGGTACGTGGCTCACACTCAGCATCGAATTAGTTGCACTTAGGTAAAAAAATAGTACAGCTTAGTTAAGAAAAATTCTGAGGGCCTCAGTCACCTCCAAACAGCGCATGGTTTTTATGAGAATAATTTGAGGTCTTCCATTGGGTGTTCTGAACATTTCATGCTTCAAATATCCAGCGACCTACTAGCGATCGGATTACTAGACGATGTGCCGTGCATAAGCTAATAGCATTAAATTAAGAACTCCACAGTAATTCTCTTAATATATTACATGCACTCTTTCCTTTTTGCTTGCACTCCCTCTTCCTTTATGATGATATGGTACCAACACCTATCCACCCATCAGTCATTGCGACACTCGCAATGGTTGCTTCCGCTAACTGCCAACAATTTAACGAAAAAGGGTGATGTTAATTGAAATGATTCAACAGCTCAGCGCAACTCAAACTCAACTCTAAAGGAAGCCGTCCGTTTGACATAAGCTCTGCATGTTGATACAAAATACACACACACACAACCGCATTGAGGTATGTGGCCAATATATGTATGTATGCAACTACAAATACATATGTAAGTGCAATTCAAAATGCAAATGTGTGCATTACTTTTGCGGTTAGCATCATAATCGTCGAGGGCGTAAATACGTGGTTTAGAAAATGGAATGCAATATGTGGTCGAAAAGCGGAGCCTCCCAAAAGAATCCATTTAAACCATCTCACACTGCTGCACCAACACACTCGATTAAGTTTATATAGCGTTGCGGCTGCACAGAGCATGGAGTGTAAGTACTTAGGGCTGCACTTGTTCCATTGTATTTGGTGTGGCGTGCGTCCGTCTCTTACACACGTCAGCGTTTGTACGGGAGAAGTGTTTTTGCTCAGGTGTGTATGAGCGACAGTATAAACATGAACGAAGGGAATTCACGAGCTGAAAAGCAATTCTTCTTAATGGTTTTCCATACTCATATCTACGTGTTCACATACATATGCTAGATGTATGTATTCTTGTTAGTGTACACTAAAGTTGAATGCACATTGGCGGGTGTGCTGAGTGTTACAGCACGTCCAACTTTAGTTAGTTCATCTATGTAGCAGCTGTTCGGTGAGAGTGTTGATGTTGGGTAAGTGTACTTAAAATTGAAAAGTTTTTGTGGCTCAGGTACTTGCAATGGCTTTAGATGGTGGTGCTAGAGTGGTGGCGCAACTGCAGTTGCTACTGGCGTGGTGCCTAAGGTATTAACAGTTGAACTAAGCGTATTTATGTAATACTCGCTTGAGGAAAAGTAATTTCCAGTTGCAGTTGGATTAGCTGCGCGAAAATATTATTGTTGATGGGATTTTGGAGTTATTTGAAAACGTATATAGACATATAAAACGTATGTATGCATAATCGTGCGGTATCTCTTCTTTTTTCTTGATTGGCGCGATAACAAAGCCGATGTTTAACAAAGCGCGCCAGTCGTTTCTTTCTCGTGCTAATCGGCGCCGGTTGGACACACGAAGTGAAGCCAAGAGTTTCTCCACGTTATTTTGCCTTTCTCTTCCTCTGCCACCACCAACTGGTACTGCATCGAATACTTTCAGAGCCGAAGCGTTTGTATCTATTCGGACGACATGACCCAGACCACGTAGTCACTAGATCTTTATTCGCTGGGCTATGCCGTCGTAAAGCTCATACAGCTCATTGTTCCATCGCGAATATTCTACGCTTTCCCTAGCGTGCAAAAGTTCTAAAATTTTTTGCAGAATCTTTCTCTCAAACACTCCCAGGGATGCCTAAGCGGATATTGCCATCTTCCACGCTTTTGCGTTATACCTTAGGACGGGCGCGATGGGAGCCTTGTAGGGTGTTAGTTTTGTTCGTGGAGAGAGGACTTTACTACCCAGTTGCCTACATATTCCAAAATAGCACTTGTTGGCAAGAAATACTCTTCGTGGGGTTTCAAGGCTGACATTGTTATCCGTGTTAATGCTGGTTCCTAGATAAACGAAGTCTTTTACAACCTCGAAATTATAACTATTAACAGTGATGTGGTTGGCGATACGCGAGTGCGCCGACTGTTTGTTTGATGACGGGAGGTACTTCGTTTTGTCATCGTTCACCACGTTCTTTACAATTTGGAAAAGTCAGAACGTGCGGTGGTTAAGGCCGATACTATCAATAACATCGGCATACGCTCTTATAAAAGACTGTGCATGAGCAACTAAGTTCTGCGGCTCGCACGATGTTCTCCAGCATTAGGTTAAAGAAGTCACATGACAGCGAGTCACCCTGTCTGAAATGAGAATTTGTTATCAAAGGGCTCGGGAAGGGAAGGACCTCTTCCCAATTCTGACGGCGCTGCTTAATATCTCTGTATGTCTGCATCTCTACGTCTTATAAAATAAAGGTCCAACAAATTTATGTAAGCTAATAAATATGCACAGGATGCTCCGATTTCCACCGGTTTTTTGCATTTGGAAGCTAGTCTCTTCTGAAAAGGTTTTTTGTCGTCATAAATTGCTTTGTCCTTAAGTCAACATGTCCATAAGTTCATAAGTCAAAAGCTCTTTCTTAAGCCAAAATGTGTGAAGGAACCATAAAATTATAAAAAAAGTTATACAATTTTTTTGTCACACTGCAGCAAATCAAAAATTACTCAACCGATTTGAATATAAATATAATTTAACTTAACGGCAGAGCAGCGCATGTCGGGTATTTTTTAATATATTTATAAGAAAGAGTAGTAACTGTATTAGGTGAAGTTGAAAGCTTTGGGCATTTTTCGCAAGATGGCCTTGGGGAGCCAAGACTCACGGTGTGTACATTGCGTTGCCCCGACGCGAATACATAGTTATGTGTTAATACAAAGAAAGGCCTTGATGGTCTTTCATGTCTGGTGGCTAATTTCGCCCACGAAAAAGTAATAAGGGTATCGGGCGTAACCATAGACGGAATCATATTTTTCAACCGATACAAATCCTGGCATATACAGATGATTTGGACTGTATAGCGGCGTTCCTTGATGGCCCTTATAAAAATTGATATTAGCGACAAGAAGAAAGGGATTATCACTAAATACAGATAAGGCGAAGGCAATGGTGTCATCCCCAAAGGACAAGCAGTGCAGAACTTCGGCCAGAGTCTTAAAATAGGTCCCTACATTTTTGAAAGTTTTCAGGAATTCAAATAGTATCAAAATCGGTACAAGAATACTTGCTGCGAACCGGTGCTACTTTGTTACAAATTCACCTGATATGTCGCGTTTGGGAATACTTGTAAATCGAAGGTGGAAAAACAATTCGGCTAAATAGGGTTCCATAGAAATATTGCAATAGCTACAACTTTGGCCCATAGCCCCAGGAACCTGTTGCTTATTCTAATGTAGTTCAAAAGATTGGATACGTCGTGGCAAACAAAAAGAGAAAAAAAGATTTTGACAAATTTTCAGGGCCAGTTTTGGTCTTCAAGATTAGTCCGCCAGAAGAATGGCAAAATTTCTAAAAGAAAAAGTTTCAACCCTTTATAAAATATCAAAGAGGTTTCTCTGTGTGAATTGTAGAATGAGTCGTATTCCAGTAAGTCTCGAGTACTTCCATCCGATATTTTTCTTGGATACTTCAAGTGCCGAGTACATGACATACGTCGCTCCGGATTATATTGAATGCACAGAAGATTAGCAAAAAAAAAAAACAAATCCAGTATTTCTAAGTTTGCTAATTGCCTTGTTGAAGTTTAGGTTACGTCATGGGCGTTGCAAGTCTTCATGAAGATGTAGTGTGGCCCGCTTAGGCCTGATGACCCATTTGCGTTCTGGCAGAAAGGAAAAATATATAAGTATTCAACACTACCCACATTCTTGTTCCTAGAGCTGCGACAAAAGTCATTAAAGGAGAACTCCTTACGACTTCCGCGTGTTAGTACCCGGAGATGATAGCCACCCCTGTACTAAAAGAAGATATGTGTAGAGTGATAAGGCTCTTAGTGGTGTTTTCATTCCCATCTAGTTACCTCGCAAGTGGGCTCTTCGCGGTCCATATATTGTGGGCGTGCGTAATGTGTGGTAGACCGAACTGAATCAGTTTTTGCTGAAGGTTAAAGGGATAAAAAATAATTAAAAATAAATAATTGGCGCTTACACTTCTGTTAGGTATTTAGCCGAGCTCCTTTTCCTGTTTGTGGTGCCCGTCTTCATGGCATTTCACAAACGAAGTTTCAGCCGACTCGAAACGGCAAATGGTTTTTTATGAGGAGGCTTTTCATGCCAGAATACACTCAAAGGTTTGCCATTTCTGCCGATGGGCGACCGCTATTAGAAAAAAAAAGTAACACTTATCAACACGAGATGGGTAACGTTATAAAAAGAGTTTAGTCAAAATGGGACGAGGGTCTGCATGCAGTCTAAACCGGCTATACAGTTCTTAAGGAGTATGATTGACTCGCACATGATCAAGGGACTAAAAATTGGAACAGAAAGTTGCGTCACTTAGTGATGCAGCAGTGAAGATGGATCTTGCTTCTAATGATCGCTGGACATACGAATTCATTCCTAATCTTACTACGTTACGACAGCACACAGAGGAATTTGAAAACGCGCGACATGTACGCTTCTTCTGTCCAAGGTTCACAAGAGAACGTGAGGAGTTAGTCACGATCTTTGAAAGAAAGCCAAGTGAGACGAATTTAACTGGTAGTAGTGCAATTCAAAACATTGTTGGGATTCTACATGCAGATTTGCCAAGCAAGTGTTGCGTACGCTATGCAAACAGGATGAAGAAAGGCGAACAGTAAAGTTGTTTCTGTTATTTTTGGCAGCTAGAGCTAAATAATATCAACGCCTGGGCCGCGTCTAATCAGACTGAACTTACCGACTAGTGTTGAACTGAACATGAAACAGTGTTCCAGAGAAGGTAGACTCAGTGATAGTTTTAGTGATAGCAAGTCCCACATATCCTTCGAGCTACGGCATCAATCAAAATGTTTTTCACATTTTTATGCTCCTTTTCCCAAAACAAAGAAAGAAGAAAAAGGCCACTGTCTCCTAGGTCGACATGCGCAAAGAGTGAATATACCGCACTGGGACTATTGCAGAAGCTGTAAGAATGAGGAAGGGGAAGAGTCTGGCAGACGACTTCTTTGCGTGGCATGCCACTAGATTTAGATATTTTGGCTCATCGTTCGCCGATGACCTTAGGGTCATAAGTGCCCTAGTATTCTAGTTGAGTAGCATGCCTCTGTCCTAACACAATGAATCGGCAGAAGAACTTCCTGATAAGATTTCATTTTAGGTTCAGTTTAGGTTACCTTTGGATGCATAACAGCACTTTTTCATCAAGGTCTGCTAAGTTCATATTTGTTCACTTATTTTATTTAATGTTGTTGGTACATTTGCTTTATAAAATGGTTGATGCCATTCTTTTATTTAATCCAAAGCGCTCAAGCATTTTGTAAACATGTTGATTACTCGCAAACGAAGCAAATGACATTCGACATCATTAAATTTATTTTTATAAGAGTTCCCTATAATATGAGGACAGTATTTCACTAGAAAAGAGATGCGCACATATACATCTGAGTATATACATAAATATTCATGTATACTAATACAAAAACGTATTCATATAATCACTCGGCTATACGCCTGACACGGCAATGATTACTGGAGAGATGGCAGCTTATAAACAACGTTTTAGGGTCGAGGACTCGACTGCCAAGTAGTTAACAACAGTAAAATGAAAAAGTAATCGGAGTGAAAGGAAAACAACCGGAAGTTCAGCTAGCACCTCAGCATGTCCGCTGCTAAGCGAAGCATAATCTCGATTTTACAGTCTTTTTTACGGCGCTAAGCAGTGTGCGAGTGAGGTAGCCGAGTTGGGAATTTGTCTGTCTGTGCAGCATTCCACATGTATGTGTGTATGTTTGTTATTGGCGCTGTTTTATGTTTTCAACTCATTTGTTCAGCGTAAAAGCGTACTTTTCATAGTTTAAAAGCGGCAAAACAAACATTATCATGACACCCATCCCACAGGGTGTTCCATATGTACATACTAGATGCATGAGAAATTTTAATAACTTTATCAAATGTTGCCCGACTTGCTTTTTCTATAGCGCTTCAGAAATATCTGTGTACTAAAATTTGAACTATGGAGCGGCACACCATTTTTACCTACTTAAAAGCTCTTCGAGTATCTGAGCTCAGCGTCATGATTGATGAGACTCATTTCACGCTCAGTAGCACAATTTGGTGTGATGCGTACGTGGGAGTTATTCTTTTCAAGAATAACCATGGAAGTATCGTAACTGTCAATGTTCACTCATATCCGTCTACTATCATCTGTATTCTTAATCTCATAGAAGCAATCTTTGGTCGCATTTTCTTTTGACGTGATAACGTCTTATAATTCGATTTAACAGGCTGCCCGCACGAAAAAATGTGTCGTTACCTTGCTCATTAGTGTTACCTTGCTCATTTGTCGTTACCTTGCTCATTGCCGTTACCTTGAATGAACTGCAAGCGAAAGCGCGGAACAAACAAAGCAAACGAACGGCAACGTTCGACATCTTGCTCTCTCCTACTTAAGTGAGCGTATATATGTATGTATATGCGCATATGTACATATATAAATTCACGTATTTGTATTTGCATATGCCTTCTTATTGATTATTATTAATTTGATTCACTTGAAGAATTTAAAATAAAACCAAGTGTGTTAATACTATCTGTTGTTTTAATGTTATTATTATTAATTTGTTTATTATATATGAAGGAAAAAATGTATGGTAATATTTACCACATACCTTATAAGATATGTTGTATACTAATATATGAATATAAACATGCATAGACATATACAATTTCGCGCAATTTTCAAAAAGATGTAAAGATGCATACAAGTCATATGGACATATCAAATATACGAATCTATTCCGTACGCAAGCAAATGTAAGCTAATGTGCTTGAACTGCAAGCGAGAGCGCGGAACGAACGACAAAGAGCACAATCGGTCCCCGCGTTCGGCAACGTGTGACATCTGGCTCTGTCCTACTTGAGTGATGTATATATATATATGTATGTATATGCGCATTTGTATATAAATTCACATACTTGTATTTGCATATGCCTTCTTCCTGTGGGCATGGTAATGAACCAATTCTCTGTTGAGAATAAACGATGATAGGAAAAATAGGAAATGAAAGGGAGTGTTTCAAGTGTAATGTGTCTTGAGAAAGTCAAATCGATGATGATGCCTCTAAGTGTTGTTGACTTATTAACGTCTGATGCACAATCGAAATTGAAGATATCTTTCATGAATTTGATAAATGTTTCGTCATTTTTCACGTTTGTGTAAATGTAACTTGACCTATTCCATTGCAGTTCCATTTACCTCCTCCTCTATATCTATACAAAATATCTATCAAACAAATAAAATTAAAATTTTGTTTTGAAAATTGCAACCCTTACATCAATATTTTCTTATGACGTTGTCACGTTAAACTATCGTCAGTAAACCGACTTTACAGACAACCTCTTTTTTCTTTTCGCTTTAATACGGATTATTGTGGAGTACTTACCATTTTTTGTTTTGTTTTTTTTTTGTTTGACGGTAACGTTGGGTTAAAAATGCATACGGACCATATAGTAACCGTCGCTACTACGTATGTGTTGATTCCACTAAAAATATCCCTCCTCTTCTATTGGATTTTTCCCTTCACCCCGGGACTGCTTCCGCATTGCTTCGAGGTAGAGGACCAAGACGGCGTCCTAAGAAGGACACTTACTTACTCACCCTGCGTCTAGGGCCGCCTGTTTTGGGTCAATGCTCTTCAGCATAACTTCCATTTCGCGCTTTATTTCGGATAATATCCTCTACAAAATTTGCCACGGCATTCCATTTTTCTTCGTCTATCATCATTTTCTCGTACATACAACAATAGCTCGTTGCAGATCTGTTCTCTCTACGTTCCATTTCTCGCGTTTAAAGAAGGTGTGCTCCGCGTTATCATAATCAGTATCACCATATATGCAGTTTGGTTGGCTCACTTTTCCCATTCGCTACAAATACTTGCGAAAGGACCCATGTCCGGACAAAAACTGTGTGAGGTAATAGTTAACCTCACCGTGTTTTCTTTCTACCCACTTTTTTAGATTGGGTATTAGTCTCGCCATCTACCATACCGTTCAGAGTTCCATCTTGCCTGCCAGAGTGTGAGCGTTTGAATTCTAATATCGGAGAAGCGTGGTACTGGGATTCCTGTGTTTTTTGCCTCCCATCTCCGCTTGCGCTCTTGTGCTAGAATATCTATAGGGATGGTTCCGCTGATAGCTAAAACCGCTTTTTCAGATACTTTTCTGTATGACGAAGCCACTCTGAGAGCGCAGGTGCGTTGCACAGATTGCAGAGTTTTCCGCCGGCATTGCACGCTTAGCGAATCTGCCCATATTTCGCATCCGTATAAGAGAATTAAGTTCATCGTGTCCATTAAAAGTTTTCGTTTAACATGCCGCTTACTTTGGCAGCTCTTGTGCGCCCAGTAAGTTAGCCTTGTGCCTAATAGCACTCCTAGGTACTTGACCCCCCTTTTTGTCGATAAAGTGCCATCGAGTACTTGTATGTCTACTTCTAATGGGATACGTCTGTTCATTAGAAGGATTAGCTCTGTTTTCTCTGTGACCAGCTTTAATGCATGGTCTTCTTGCCATGTCTGAACTCGGATCATCACCTGATTTAACTTGGAGTACTTAGCAATGAGTTCTCTCTCCCACTACCAATCCAACAGTGAATTTGCGCTTCTTTACAAAACAGTTGTAGTAGACGTTGCAAGACCGAGTGTTCGTCTTGCCTTGTCCCGTCCATCGCATCTCTTGAATGGCAGTGCTTAAAGCTTTTGCTCTTGCGAGGACATCAAACAGCTGGGTAGAGGCACCTTACCTGTTAACATTTCAGGTGCTTAGGTGCTAGTTCTCAAACCATAGTCCTTAGTTCATTTGCAGTGGTCGTCATCAGAGTAGACAGTTAGCAGCCAACGCTTTGCTTGCTTTTTCATTGAGGGATGATTTTTAGGTGGCGAGTCCCAAACTCAGCGCACAACCAAATATTCCGGGTTGTTTCGTCTTTTCACATTAGCTCGCTCTCGAACATTTGCTCGGAAGCTATCCAGACGATATTTGTGCGAAGCCTGGAAGTGAGCCGCTTGAACCGTATATAGAAGAATCATCCGGGCCACTCCCAAGTGATTTGCGATCAGGAACTTCACTTGCGTGGAATTTTACATATAGAACCATCCTCCTTTACTGCCATTTACTTTCTCTTCACAAGTGTCGAATATGATTGACCTACGCAGTCGTTTGCAAAAATTATAAATCTTCCGATAGGGTGATTATTTTTGCGCCAGCTTTCATCATACCAAATAAAATTGAATCTGAGAAATGCTAAATTATTTATTATTACTAAATTATTCATAGTTCTCATGCAGCAAATATACATGGAACACCCTGTACTTTCCCACTCACCTCACACCAACCGCCAGCAGGCTTTTAGTTGTGATTCTGTGTGTTTGCGCCAGCAATCCTGACACCCATTTAGCCTTTGAATTGCAAATCTGTTGTACTTTCGAGTCTTAACACACATGCCCATGAACAGACGTACGAGATGTTAAGTATTTATATGAGTGTGTGTGTGTGTGAGTGTGCGTACATTTAATTGAGAATTTAAAATGATTTGTTTACTTTTTGAGCTTTTGTTGAAATTTCGCCTTCAGCTGTTTTTCATATGTGTGCATAGGACATGTGTACAAAGGCGCCAGCACTCACACACATACATACGTATCTTTTCATGGATACATTCCCCAGCAACTTATAGTCATTTGTTAGGTAGTGCGCCTATAAGCTCACTATGTCTGACAGTTTTGCTCTGTGTTTGCGTCATTTCTAATGAGCTCGCATTTCCCTCGTAGCCGTTAGTGTTGCTGCTGTAACATACATGCACACATACATATATATTGTACATCCATACACATACACAAGCTGCATGCATACATATATAATTGTTATTGTTTTGGCTCCTATTGTAGCTGTTGCTCCCGTTTTTCGTCCTGTTGTGTGCAAGTTGGTTGATGTCTGTTTCTGTTGACTCCACCGCTGGCTGTTGTTGCCGTTTTTGCGAATAGCTTCAATTGATGCGCAAAGCTGAAGTCATTCGTTCACCTCTCTTGGCACACGTCTACGCGTGTGTATGTGTAAAAATATGTTTATGCGTGAGCGCTTACGAGCGTAGGAATGTGTTTTGTTGCTTGTGTGTTGGTGGTTGCTTCTATTTGTTCACTTTTGTTTTCCTCAAATTGTCTGTCAACAAATTTGACGTTTGATGTGCGTCGCCGAGGCATTTTAGCCGCTTAAGCATTTTTTTGTTTTCTATTATTAATTTTTTCATGACTTTACATGCCTTTGTTGACAGCTTTCTCGTGCCAAGATATGTTATTTGGGATGCGTGTGCTAATATACGTATTATGAGCGTATGTATGCAAATATGGCATCGAGTCTTTATTGATAATGTCTTCACTTGTTTTTCTAATGCGTGCCATTTATTTTTATTGAAGAAGAAATTTATTGGGGAAACAATGTAATTTGTTACATGAGATGGCTGCTATTGAACTTAATTTTTTTTGTTTACGTAAGCAGGGTTAATTGGGTTAGTGGAACGTGCGAGATAGTCTTAAGATTACAAATGAGTCACCTTTTATTACTTCTTACTTATTTATTATTTTGTAATAGCATTTTTCTACTTATGCAGACAAAATTGTTGGAACCCGGAATGACGTTATGCTGACAGCTTTGGCTTTTGCTTCAAAATTAGGATTTTCTTCAAAATTCTAAGAGTTTGAGCAGAACACCTTGCTACTAGGCTTAAACCCTTTACTGAATATTTGACTGATATCCTCTTCTTATTTGTTTATTTATTCAGTAAAGTCTGCCTACTGATTACTTAACTTAAAGCTAGAGCCTTCAGCCAAAGTCGATTATAAAAAAAAAGTTATCGTAAAAAAAAAGTTATCCAAATATTAGGTTGGGAAATTAGTTCGTAGCATTTTTACCGAAGATTTTTATTTAAACAAATAAACAAAATACAATAATTATTTTATATCAATACGTTTATGATTTATATATTCGCCGTTGCTGTTTACAACCTCATCCCATCTCCCGACCAATTTGTTGATGCCGTTCCGCCAAAAATCGCGTGGTCTGTGTCACAAAAGTTGTTGAGTCAGTTTTTAAGGTAATCGGTCGGTGCAAGGCCCGGAGAATATAACAGATGCTGAAAGACCTCCTATTCGAGCTCTTGGAGTGCGGCTTTGAGTACGACTTGTGAGACATGGGGCCTAGCGTTGTCGTGAAGGAGTATGGTTTGACCATGTCGATCAGGGTTTTGCAGTCCAATAGCCTCATTCGCCGAAGCAGTTAGAGCGCCTTATTGACCGTGGCATTTTGCACCATGCCCTCTCAGTCGCACGAAACAAATATCTTCTTTTGGGATAAGACTTTTCGGCCTTGGCGTATCTCCTGGAGTCACCCACTTTCTTCATCTTTCTTTGCTTCATATTGATGTATAGGTACCATTTCTTATCTCTTGTGACGGTTCGGTACAAAAAGCGCTGTTTATGTCGCTCGATGGCGGGCTAAATGCTGAGAAGGAATTTGAAGGCGACTTTCTTTGTTTTTTTCGTTGAGCTCGTGAGGCATCTAGGCTCCCAATTTTTCGGTAAATTCCATTGAATGAAGGTGGTTGAGAATCGGTTTATGACCGCAGCTCATTTTTTTCGCCAGATCGACGTCAAAGTCGCCATTTTTGAAGTTTGCTAACTATTTTCGTGCTCTGGACTAGCCTATGACACCTTCTCCATACACGTCGTAAATGTTCCGGGCTGATTCGACCTCGATGAAAAGTAAAAGTTAGCAGGTGTCGAAAATGTTAATTTTTCCTTCCTGTGTATTCCATTTCTAAGCCTCTAAGCCAATAAAACTGTTAAATAATCCAAAAATACAATTAACATAGTTTTGTAGAGCAGAAAGAGTAATATCGAATGAACGCTTACCCTATGCCAAACAGCAAACAAATCGTTGTAAAATACAAGAAAATATTAAAACGCTATGAACGTACGAGTATTCCCCAACCCAACAAATTAATAATATAAAAAAAACCTGGAAAGTTTTACGGCAAGCATGGAACACGACCTATCTAGCGCTCGGAAAAGAGTCGGCAACATGTTGAGAAATTTAAATATCATTTTAACATATTTCTATTATAACTAAAGATTTGAACTTCCACGTAGCTTTCTAAAATTTAATTTTCTATCGATTTGTAGATTTAACTTTTTAAAACGAGTCCGCGAACAGGACGAAAAACCCACTCAGCCGAAGGTTTTAAAAAAGGTGTCCAATGTAGGGTTAATATACAGATATCGGTAGCCAGGACGAGGAGTACGACAATATCTAAACAGCCGCTGATGTGTAAGCCCGCAGTCTATAGAAAGAGTATCGAAAAGGTTATGAAATTCTGCTACTTGGGTGCCATAACTGCATCATCGCAACAATTAAGAGCTGCAGTAAATAATCACACGAATAAAGCAGCACGAATCTCTGGATGATTATGCGATGTAATATGACGAAATAAGCATCTTAGCTTAAAAGGCAGAGTCCGAATTTTTTTAAAATATGAGTTCAACCAGTACTCATCTATGACGCTGAAACCCGAAGAAGAAGAAAAGGAAGAAGAAGGAGACGAAGAATAAATTAGCAGATAGTAAATTATTGTATTCAATGTATCAAAAGGCAGAATATAACAACGAGTCTTTAGTTAATGAGAAATCAAGGCGGACACAATTTGAGAACTCGTTGAATTCGCAGAGTGCACGCAATAAGAGATAATTCCTTGCATAATTAATCATTACTTTATCTGGATAATAGGGATTCGAAGAGTTCTCTGTGGCACAAGAAATTTGAAAGACGGAAAGTCAGTCCCATTAATTATATTAAAAATGAAAGAAAGCGAAAGAATATTTTTCCTCGTTTCAAAAGGTTGGGACCTAATATGAATAATTGTGGGGAGGTATAGGATTAGTAAAATGAAAAAGAACGGAGAGCAAATCTCAAGATCACCTTTGCAAAACTTCAAGTCTGTTTATAGAAAGCTGGGAATAGGGTTTCCAAATAACCGCTGCATATTTCAGTCTAGGTCGAAAAAAGGATGAAAGTAGTTTTAGAGTATAAGAGTCTGCAAAATTTACGCTGCTTCGACAAACAAGGGCTAAAATTGGGTAAGATTTTTAAATAAAGTAGTAATAAAATTGATGTGGTTCTTAAAAAAATTGAAATCGTATAAAATCCCAAGGTCTTTTCCTCAACAGACTGTGAACAGATTGTATTCGAAATACAGTAAGAATTCTGCTTAATATTACCAACTTTTGAAAAAGTAATATGAAATCATCATTTAGTGAGAGGCGATCCTTTTGACACCAAAGAATCAGTTTATCTATCTCTGTTTGAAAGTTAGCCGTACCGATTGCATTACCTTCCGCGGATAATATATTTAAGTCGTCAGAAAAAGAAAAACAGTCACTTATACATCATTAATATCAAAACATTTCATTAATGAATAAAAGCAAAGCACGTAAAATACTCGTCAGTAAAAGGTCTGGAAAAAACACCGTCAATAATAACCACGCAACAACGATTGCTTAGGTAAGATTTCCCCCATTGTGGGAGTAGCAAGCGCAATTTAGCAGGCTTACTACTAATGAGAAATTTATCGCACTCTTCTGAAAAACTTGTTTAAACGCAATCTACTTGAGATTCTGCTGGAAGTGACTTTGCACAAAATTCCCTAAATACTGCTGGATTCGAAGGTGTGGAACATCCGGTGGTGCGTACGTCTTGATGTTTTTTCACAGTTTTCTGCCGCCTCCGAATGGTAGTTGAATGGTTTTTTATAAGGAACTTTTTCATGTCCGAGGTTTCGAATCCGGACACCACTGCATGGTAATAATGCAATCGTTGGCGACCGCTATTAGGCAACGATTGCTTAGGAAAGGATTCCATAGGCCCATTTGGTTTAAGCTCCTGCTTATATAAAAGAGATGTATTGCATATGGATAAGGCTGATTGGGGCGTGAGCGTTCCATCTAAGCTTGGTATCTAGTGGTATCTTGGTATTTGGCGGTGTTGTGGTACGGAATTTGCACACCGATTATGTGTAGTGGCAGATATTTGATTTTCTTCTGAGCGAAGTCTAAATGAACCGATTTTATTTCGTTTAGTTTTATGCGCCCTTTAATGGTCCACTCGGAGATTTTATTTAAATAAATTTGATTGAGTCAATCTGAGTTTCTCCTACCGATAAGATGGCGGTGGCGTCAGAAAAAGTTTCTGTGGAGCAATTTATGTTATTATGCAAACCACTTGTAAAAAGAATATAAAGAATGGGCACGCTGCCCTGTGGGACGCCTATTTTTATTTCCTTAAGTTCGGAATATGCGTCTTCGTATTTTATTCGAAAAAAACGATCCGATAGGTAGAATCTAGAATGCTATAATATTGTGTTGGTAGAAGCGCTTTTACTTTGTTGAGGATCCCACCGTGATAAACTTTTTGAAAGGCTCTAAACACGTCCAGACAGACAGCAGAGCACACCTTTTTTTTCTCAAAGGCGTTTTCAATGATACGAGCAATTTTGTGGAGTAAATCAGTGGTAGAGTATTTTGTGCGAAAACCAAATTAATGTGCTGGTATATATTGAGACGTTTGGCTAAAAGCTTTTTCACCAGTTTTTATATAATTGGTAGTAGCGAGATAGGCCGATAAGTTAGGCCCTGGTTAATTAAGCATCGTTATTTCAGCAGTTTTCCAATATATAGAGATATGGTGCAATTTGAATGTAGCGTTCATTATTTCAGTAAACTTAGATATTGTGCATTGAGGAAGTTGTTTTAGAATTTCAGCAGTAATAAGGTCATACCCAGGCGACCTTTTTTTATTTTAGCTTATTTATTTCCCCAAGCAATTCGGAATCCGTAAAATGGGGAATTTTGACATCAGCTTTATAGTGAAGTGGGGGCATTCTGGCTGCGCTGGATGTGCCATATGGTTTAAGGGGTCTCGGTGGTCTAGAGCTCGAAAATTAGGGCATTTTTACAATAAAAAAATGAAACGCGATATTTACATGTTTTAGACTTTTTATTTAACTTCCTTTACATAAAAAAATGAAAATAATTTTTTTTTTAGTTTTAATAATTTAAAAAATGGCGTTGAAGTCGACCCTCCCGAAAAATTTAACCTGGACGGTGTTGCCCATTTTGTCCCTTCTATTCATCTGAAATACAAAAACCCCAAAAAAATTATTAATCAGTACGACTGTAGCTATGTCCCGTACTAGAATAAAAAAAAAATTTTGACAAAAAGGCGCGGTTTTGAATTTGACATTATAAAAATCGTATGTTTTTTTAGTTTTTTAATGAAAAAAAAAACGAAAAAATTGAAATAATAATATGATCCTAGTATGGGCGATAGCCATTGATGTTGTGAACAACATATATTATTAAAATTTCAACCGATTCGGTTGAATAGTTTTTTTTTTGTTTTGATAACACCAAGCCGAAAAAAGGCGTTTCGAGATAAATGAGTTTAAAGTTTGAGGTACAGGTAAATTTTTTAACCACCGGACCCCCTTAGAGATGCATTCGAGATGGTCAGCAAAAGCATTAGCTTTTTCTTTGCTGCTTTTGGCCCAAAAGCTGTCTTCTTTTTTATTGGTAGGTACTGTATTATTAGCTGTGAAAAGTTTTTTGTGTATTTCCATAGCGAGTATTCAGTATTGCGTTAGATAAGTATTTGGAGATCTGTTTTTAAAATTCTTTATATTTTTAAAAATTTATTTTATAATTTTTATCCGTTTTTTCGGATGGAGATTTTGTTTGCTGCTATCGTCTACGTAGTTTTCGTTTTAATATCTTTGGTATATTTGTACCTGAAGTGACAAGCTTTTTTTTCATTTTCGTGGAATTTAATAGAATATTCAGTAGCTTAGATTTAGATTTCGCTCTCCTAAGTTCTAGTTTTGGCTCTATGCTTGAAGCTGTATACTCTTAGTCATACATTTTTAGTTAAGTCAAATTTGCTGATCTAAGGTTTATATAATCATAGACAATGAAGGAAATGATACTGTCATTGAAATCGATATAGATAATTATATCGCTATTGATATTGATACTGATATTGGATAGGTCTAATCAGAAGTCTTGTACTGGTATTGATATAATAATAACAATTGATATTGATATTAATTTTGGTACTGATGCTTAAATTATTTGAGAAATAGGACTATAAAGTTGTAATACTGAGAATTGCTTTCCGTAGGAGTTCAGTAGTTAGTTAGTAACTTTTAAATACTTCACTTTGCTTCAGTTGAATTTTTTTTATTTTTTGTTTGTAAAATGAACCACTCAAATATAACATCTCCAAAACTGAAAAGTCATCCAAAATAAATACAAACTAATAAGATTCATTTCTCTTTGTTTTAGAAATTCTCTGAATGCATTAATTGAAAGCCCAACAAAGGTAAAGAGGAGGCAGCGCACTCAACGAATCAAAAACCGAGCTGAGTAGTAACCACTAAAAGCAAACCAAAGACAGACGGAATACTTACATATGAGCAACGATGTGTGTGTGGTTGTTGACAGTATTCAAGGCAAAAGGTAAGCTACATATATGGACATAATGCCAACTTGATCAAAAAGTTCCCCAACCAACTGTCAGGTGACGTTCTAGGCAACTGATATTTTGTTAGGTTATCACAGCTATGATGAACAAAGTTTTATCGCCATGGTTTGACGTTGTAAATGTTACGCCGTTTTGAGTAAATCTACCTCTGCAGGAGTTTTCTATTTTTTATTGTTTTAAAAATGGATTTGAATTTCTAACTACGAGTTTGTATTAAATTTAGAGTTTTTAAATTGAGTCAATGGTTTGAAAACCTTAGAAACTTTGCGAAACTGTTTCGGAATTGATACTCTGAAGAAACCAGCCGGCATGTACGAGTAACCTGAACGTTTCAGAAGAGATGGTGAGTCTATCGAGGATGATGAATGTACAGACGGGTCGTCAACACCGAAAACTTATGAAAGCATCAATGAAGTTAAAGAAAAGTTGATCAATAACCGCAAATCAAACAGGTAAAATGTACCAGGTTTGCGCCGTGTTGCTGCAAGTTGGTTCCAAAGTACTTGAATTTCACGCAAAAAAAATACCGCGTTGATTCCGCATATCGCCAAAGTCATGACTTTCAAGGCTGAACTCGACTCAACACTCATCAAACGCATCATTACTGGAAACGAAACGTGGGTTTATGAGTACGAAACGCAATCCAGATGTCAGGCGAGTGAGTGAAGAGTTCCGAATGAACCAAGACTAAAAAACTTCATCGTTTTCAGTCAAAAAAGAAAGCGGTGCCCACAGTTTTTATTAATTACAATAGTATTGTACACCACGAATTTTTTTCAGAAGATCAAATAGTTAATAAAGACTATTATTTGAGCGTTATGAGACGTTTATGTGAAACAATTCGCCAAAAAACAAAAGAAATTTGGTGGGAAAACTACTCGTGGATTTTGCACCGCCAGAACTCACTGTCGCACAGTGCCGTTAGTATCCGTGAATATTGGACTAATTTGGACGAATTTTTTTCTGTTTAAGGAGTCAAAAAACCACTATAGCGGGAAGTGGGTAATGGAAAATACGAAGACTGCTGTGACGACTATACTGAAAATAGAATTCCACGAATGTTTTGAGAGATGGATCAAACGCTACCATAAGTGCGTTGCTGCTGATGGGGAGTACTTTGAAGGCGATGAATACAATATTATCAAATAAAATAGCCTAATATTTTGAACTTTGTGAATATATTCCGGGAACTTTTTGATCGAGGTGGCATATATAATCACACACCTACTTCAATATATGTACATAAATATATTGCCCACATAAATATATTTGTTTATATGTATTCATCAGCAAGTAAGTACACACCCACAGTCAAGTCACTCTATGTCACGTCACGTCTGCCTGCCAAGCCAAATTTCCATTGCCGGTTTCCCAACGCACTTGTTGACATTAATAACAACTTGAGCTCAATTTCATATTACATGCATTCACTTACATAAATATGCGCATACGCTCCGACAATAAAAATAAAAACGCATGTGGGCGGAAAAATAGCAACAAAAAAAGTGAATGCGAAAATTGTGTGGCTGCCACATGCATCATCTGCCAGTTGCTGCTGCACGAGTACATAGGTGCATGTGGCAAATGGCATACCACCATTCACTGGCTGCGAGCTGCGGCTGCTTATGTGGAATTCATGCCCAAGCATACTCGTATACAAGGCACTCGAGTCAAACTTGGAGTGGCACTAATTTTTGTGTTAACTCGTACTTGAGTGGCAGGCTGTTTTGGAGTGTAGTGCATGTCTGCGGCCAACGCAAACATATTACCGAAAATGCAACAAACAATAAGACTTGTGCAAAAGTAACAAAATAAAACATAGAGAAGCACAATAATATTAAAAATAAACGCTTTAATTTATAAAAATTATGGCATGAATTCGTGCACGAATTGCTATTTGTAGTGGCAACATTCAGCAAGTTACACGTAACTAGCAAGTGGAAATTCTGCAGCAACTTCACTTTGTCTGCTTCACTATCTTATCTGTGTATGTATGTACATATGTATAGACTAGGGTGGGTTCCAAAGAAAAACCCGATTTTTTATGAATATTTGTTATTGCATCATCTATAGAAATATAAGACCCGAAATTTAATGGAGGGTAGATTCTTCATTGGTGGATGGTTCCATGTGTAGAAGTCCACGCAAGTGGGGAAAGTTACTGATCGCCATTCACTTGGGAGTGGCCAGGACGATTCTTCTGCATATGGTTCAAGTAGCTCACAACGTCCGGGATTAGCCCACGTATCCTCTGGGTAGCTTCCGAACACCCGTTCGGGAGTGTGCTAACGTGAGAAGGCAAAGCATTCCAGGATAGCAGGTTGTGCGCTGGGTTTGGGACCCGCCACTCGCAATAATCCGCATCAAAGCGCGATTTTTTAACATCTCGCCAATTTGCGCCCACGCCCCTACGGAAGAGAAAGACGATGCGACCAAAGACTCCTTCTATGAGCGCTGCCCCCGCCACGACATAAAAATCGTGCTTGGCGACTTCAACGCCAGGGTGGGCAAGGAGGGAATTTTTGGTCCCACAGTCGGAAAATTCAGCCTACATAACGAAATATCCGGTAACGGACAGAGGCTGATCGACTTCGCCGGGGCCCGAAACATGGTAGTCTGCAGCACCTGATTCCAGCATAAAAGATCCACCAAGTTACTTGGCTGTCCCCTGATCGAAAAACGTGAAACCAGATCGATCATGTTGTGATAGATAGAATACACGCTTCTAGTGTATTAGATGTACGTACGATCCGAGGACCCAACATCGACTCGGATCATTACCTTGTTGCAGCCAAACTGCGTACACGCCTCTGTGCAGCAAAAAACGTGCATCTACCTACGCAAAGAATGTTCGACATCGAAAAGCTGCAATCACAACACACAGCCAGAAGAATCGCCACTCGACTCTCACTCCTGCTCTCAGAGAGTACTGCCCAACAAACCCGCATCCACGAACAATGGAGCAACATTTCTCGTTCTCTACGTACCGCCGCCGAAGAAGAAATAGGATTCCGGCGAGCCCGAAAAAACAATTGGTACGACGAGGAATGTCATGCTGCCGCAGAAAGAAAGGATGCCGCCTATAGAGTCACGCTGCGATCGGGCGCAACGCGAGCCATGTGGGATTGCTACAGAGAGCTAAAAAATTAAGAGAGCCGTATTATCCGAAAGAAGAACCGAGAAATACGTGAGTGCGAGGAGCTTGAGATGCTGGCCAACAGGAACAACGCCCGAAAATTCTATCAGAAAGTTCGGCGGCTTACAGAAGGTTTTAAGACCGAGTCGTTTTCCTGTAAGAACAAAGACGGCGATCTGGTGACCGACATCCAGAGCATTCTTAAATTATGGAGGGAACACTTCTCGAACCTACTAAATAGTGATAGCTGCGCATGTCACAGAGAATGTGAAGATCCCGATACCCCAATCGACGACGACGGAATTGACGATGCGCTACCCGACTATGACGAGGTGAGAATAGCGACAACGCGGCTAAAGAACAACAAAGCCGCGGGCGCCGACGGACTGCCGGCTGAGCTATTCAAACATGGCGGCGAGGAGCTGGTATGGTGAATGTATCAGCTCCTATGCAAAATATGGTCGGATGAAAGCATACCTACCGATTGGAATTTAAGTGTGCTCTGCCCAATCCATAAGAAGGGCGATCCTGTAATCTGTGCCAATTACCGCGGGATTAGTTTTCTAAATATCGCCTATAAGGTTCTAGCGAGCGTATTGTGTGAAAGTCTGAAGCCCACCGTCAACCAACTGATTGGACCTTATCAGTGTGGCTTTAGACAAGGAAAGTCTACCATCGACCAAATATTTACAGTACGCCAAATCTTGGAAAAGACCCACGAAAGGAGAATCGACACACACTTAATCGCTCAGGCACAATATTTTATAAGAGCGTACAATTGCTGGCGTATGCCGATGATATTGACGTCATCGGCCTTAACAACCACGCTGTTAGTTCTGCCTTCTCCCAACTGGATGCAGAGACAAAGCGATTGGGTCTGGTGGTGAACGAGGACAAAACGAAGTACCTCCTGTCTTCAAACAAACAGTCGGCGCACTTGCGTATCGGCACCCATGTCACTGCTGACAGTTATAATTTCGAGGTTGTAAAAAACTTCGTTTACTAACACCAGCATTAACACCGATAACAATGTCAGCCTTGAAATCCAACGTAGAATCTCTCTTGCCAACAAGTGCTACTTTGGACTAAGTAGGCAACTGAGCAGTAAAGTCCTCTCTCGACGAACAAAACTAACACCCTACAAGACTCTCATCATTCCCGTCCTAACGTATGGCGCAGAAGCTTGGACGATGACAACATCCGATGAAGCGACGCTTGGAGTGTTCGAGAGAAAGATTCTGCGTAAGATTTTTTGACCTTTGCACTTTGGCAACGGCGAATATCGCAGACGATGGAACTATGAGCTGTATGAGCTTTACGGCGACATAGACATAGCGCAGCGAATAAAGATCCAGCAGCTCCGTTGGGTGGGTCATGTCGTCCGAATGGATGCAAACGCTCCGACTTTGAAAGTATTCGATGCAGTACCAGCTGGTGGTAGCAGAGGTAGAGGAAGGTCTCCTCTGCGTTGGAAAGATCAGGTGGAGAAGGACTTGGCTTCACTTGGTGTGTCCAACTGGCGCCGGTTAGCACGAGAAAGAAACGACTGGCGCGCTTTGTTAAACTCGGCCAAAATCGCGTAAGCGGTTATCGCGCCAATTAAGAAGAACAAGATTCTTCATTTACATAAGTACCGAATCATTTGGAGGAAGAGGAGACGTTGGCCAACCAAATGTTGAGCTCACCGGAATTAGTTTTTATTTATTTAGTTATTTATTTATATATATTTCATAATTTGCTTTTTTTAATAAACATTTGAGTTCCAACCTTTAGCTTGAGTTCCAATTAATCTTTTTGCGTCCTCTACTACACCCACCGGCAAAAGTTATTTCCATGGTTTCTTGATTTAATAACCTCAAATGAAGCATTTTATTTTAGAGATCTTTAGTTCTCAGACTTATAAACTAAATATTGACAACTGCTTTTAAGCAGAGAAATTTGGATTTGTTGGGTCCCAAAATTTCAATTCGGCTTTGAGAAAAATTGAGCAAAAGATTTTGGTAAATTTTTTTGTTTAAAAATTGTATCACCTTTTAGTTTTTGTAATATTGTTTGAATCCTGGTACAGTGCAATGCGTTACCTGGAGATGATATCTACGTTTTCACTAATAGCCTGCTACGAGGTGGCCAATTGACTTACCGAGACGGCTGATTAAGGGGGGAGCCTGGTTTATGAGGTCTAAAAATTGCATCTCTTTGCGATTTTTTTTTTAAGAAAAAAATTAATTTAGCACTGCAAAGTTTTTTCTATCTTTCAATGAAGATTTGAAAAGTATAAAAAATTTTTGTACTGGTTAAAATAAGTTGAAAAAAAAATGTTTAACATAGAAATTAGTAGAGCGCTGCAACGCTGGAGTTTCCAACTGGCGTACAACATACAGCTCGTAATTATTATTTAAAGCAAAAAATTCAAATGGATTTCTAATTATCATGATTTTTTATTCTAGATGAACTAAGAAAACTGAGAGAAATTTCAAAATTTCAACTTTTTGGAGGTTTTAAAGAAAAAAATGCCTTTCTATAAAAAAAAATTCACTTCAACTTGGTATAAAAATCTTGAAAATTTTTTTTTAATCTATTTTGTTAGTTCAAATAGAAGAGAATTTAATACTGAAGGGAACAAGCTATGATTCATTTCAAAAGATTCATTCGTTTTTTTCATTCATGTACGCCAATTCAAAGAAATCATAAAAATGAAAAGTCGAGAAAAGAAGATAAAGTTTGTACTATAGCTGTCCGGTCACAGCGTAACTACCTAACGCTCGCCTACCTTTGGCTTTGTATCTACGGAAATATTGAGAATTAGGCTCTGTAACTTTGTGTGAATATTCTGAAATATATTAGGAATCGCTAAAAACGAAAAAACAAAAATGATGTTTTTGACCTTATAAACCAGGCTCCCCCCTTAACCAATTTACCTCACGAAACATCAATTGCGATATGGGTTGTGCGGCATAGTGCGTCATCTTGCCGCAACCAAAGATTGCCCAAGCCCATGTCTTAAATTTTTGATCATAAATGTGGTGATCGTGAGGGTTTGTCGATCCTCACATGTAGAAGTTTTGCCTGTCAAGATAGTCGCCGAGATGGGAATGTGCTTTTTCAGAAAATATCGCGTGAAATATTTGTGCATTTTGAGTTGGTCTACGGCTCAAACAAAGAAGTCAATTGGTCTTTGTAAGCAAGTATTGGGTGGTATTGGTGCACCATTTTTATCAGACAGGGGCGTGAAATGTTGAGTTGGTTAGATCGAAGGCGTGTCGTTGTTTCAGGTCTAAGTCGCCACACTCTCAGCATCGGCAACCACATTCCCGTCAGTGCGCACAGTGCGACGCGGAGTACCGTGAGTGTTGCACTAAAAAAATAATTTTATTGTAACCACAAAATGTCAGGTGAAAACCGTCCAGTCGCAGTGGTGTTTTTCATTGTCATCCATTTTCTGATGGAAATGAATCAGCTGTTCACCACACGTCAACTGTTAACCGCTGCCATTCTGTTTCGGACCTGAAGCACAAATTTGCGTACGGCAGACGTGGAGGTGTCTCATTTTGGCTTTATATATTGGCTTTGGAAATAAGTTTGCAAATTTCGCTCATTTCGTTACGCGGAGGAAGGATATTGACATTATGTCAAAGAACTATTACCGTTAAAATAACATATAATTAAAAAATACTTGTGCACAATCTCTGCAATGATTACTTAAAGAATCCCTCCATACCACAGGATTACGCAAGAAAGTTAGTCTATGGGTGGTGATTGTGATCCAGTGTAATAGTTGATGAACTCCTCTCTACTAGATTTCTAATAATCGGTTCTGCTCTGGTAGTGCTGGGGTCAAATTGGCGTTGTCTAATTTAAAATTTACTCGTTAGTGATTTTGTACACAACTTTCGATGTTATTTAGAGCACAGGGCTCCGACAAATTTTGTCCATAAATCCTAGGAAAAGCAATTTTTGATCGATTTTAATAATATGTTTTCTTAAAAAGGTGATTTTGAAAGAGAATGTCCAGGCCTGAATTTCAATTATTAAATTAAAACACACGCTTGGATAGGAAAAATTCAGACATCATTACTTTACGAAAAATTCAGAAAAACTTTAAAAACGAAAACTTATATGTACTCAAATTTGGTTTGTTTTTTTTTTCATTGTAGTTCTAATCAACGCTAATATAAGAATACCTCGCCAAGTATGCAAATTTTCAACCTCTCTTAAGAGGTGAATCATTTGACTACCCTAAAAACTATTTTTTTCTACGATATGTAAACCTATTTGTAGAATATTCGCCGGAAAATTTGCAAAAAATTGAGATAAAGGTTTTTGGGATTGTTGAGTCCGAATTTGCTGTCAGTCTTCCTTGCCGGGTTGGATTGAAGGTGAGCTGAAGGTCAAACATAAAATATTTACCTGAAAATTTTCACCAAAAATCACAATCGAAGTCATGTTGGCCTTGACTCGCTCATCTACGCTGAATTGTTGTAATTAGAAAATATTGTGAGTTAAAAATTTATTTTATTTGTGGCTGTAGCTTCAAAACATTTTCTTTATTTTTTAACGTTTTTCCTCAGTTATGTTTTGGAAATGAAAAGCAAAGCAAAATAAAGAAAAAAATGGATCAAAAAAGTTGCATAAAATTTTGTGTAAAAAATGGAATTAAGTGCTCAGAAACACTGGAAATGTTGATAGTGGCATACGGTGAGAGTTTCTTGGGTCAAGAAAATGTTTACAAGTGGTACATGTTTTTCGCAGAAGGTCGAGAGGATGTGAATGAAGACGCTCGCTCTGGACGCCACAGCACATCAACAACCGATGAAAATATTGAGAAAGTGAAGAAAATTGTTATAGAGAATCGTCGTATGACAATTAGATAAGTTGCTGGTGATGGCGGCATATCGGTTGGCTGCCATGCAATCCATTCGGAAATTTTGGGCTTGAAGCGTGTGACAGCGAAGTTCGTTCGAAAATTACTGAATTTTGTCCAAAAACCAACGTCGCGTGAGCATCGCTCAGGAATTGTTGAATAATCCAGATTTGCTCAAAAAGGTCATAACTGGTGACGAATCATGGTCCCAATGGAAGAGTCTATGAGAGCCAAGAGTCGATAGCAAAAAATCGCTGAACACGCATAACACTTGTCCTATTTGTGCCTCTTACAAATAAACTAAACAAGGTCTCTTGCTAAAGTCGTGAACATATTTTCGATACGAGTGTACCAACATAAAAAAAGTAATAATCGAAAGTCGAATGTACGTAGCCCTCGAAAATTGAAAATTCGCCTTATTATCGGAACATACCTCGTATTTTCATTGATAAATTTTTATATTCAGCAAAATATTTTTGTTATCTTCCCAAGGATCGGTAATACTATTCTAGTGAATTGTGAAAGATCAGTTCGGATTTAATTTCAATCATTGCTGAACCATACTTCCCCATATAAAGGGTGGTTAAATTTCAAGGACCAATGTTGAATGTGAACCACACCTAAACGTCAACGACACCGTTGGGGTTATTCGAAAGAAAAGGTGGACGTCGATAAGCAACAATTCAAGAGCTAAGGGACGAGATAATTCGACACATTAACGGCATAGAACCTCAATTATGCCTCAGAGTCATCGAAAATTTGGACCATCGGATGGAGGTGTGCCGCCGAGGTCGGGCAGCCATTTCATATTTCGTATTTCCATATTTCATTCTATACCTAGTTGCGCTATACCAGTATTATCATAATAAAGAGAAATGACAATAATTTCTTAAAGAAATGGTATTTATTCAAAATCAACACCGGCCCTTGAAACTTAACCACCCTTTATATTAAAAATACGCAGTGTTATGGGAAAATTGTTTCAAGTAATGAAGCCTCTATCTATAATCATTACTTACAAATGGGGGTGTGATGGGGCAACAGATCGTAGTCCATACAAGCAGAATTTTGAAGATAATATGTTTAGTATTTTTATGGTTTCGCTTGCCCCATTAACAATAGAAGTAGAAACCTCTGAAAATAATGATCGCGTCCAAGTATGCAGTAATAACAGTCTCGGCGCAACAAGATATTGTCGCCCAATTGAATTTGAGTACGCGAAAGAAATGACAGAAAAAAACTTGTGTCAAAAAATCCCCACCGTGTGACGGTCCAATTTCGTAAGCAGCGCGTTGAAGATCGTCTGCCACTCCAGGCATTGTTCTCTCGCTATTACCACGCGCCTTTTGCTTCAAAAATTTGCATTGCTAATGCACTTGAGAACAACTTTTCAAATTGTACTAGAAGAATCATCACCATTTCGGTAGTGGAATTATTAAATATAATTAGTTTGTGTAATTCTTCATCGATAAACTTCAAGGTTCAAAGCCGTAAAGTGACAACGAATGCCACAAAAAGGCGCTAAATTTAAAACAGGACATCTTAATGGGACCACCAATAATAAACAATTGCCGCAAATATTTACGATGAACCATTGCTAACCACTATCAAACCGCAAACCTACCACCACACCCCTCACCACCTAATATGCTCAGCTGCATGCCACTTTACCACTTCCAACTAGACTTAGTCAATACCCTCCGCCACTATTACCTGGTTAACCGCAAAATCCAAGCCATTTCATATTTGGCATTTATGAATATACACACACACACACACACAGTGGCGCCCAGGACCTACTCGAGCAGACCATACGGGAACACAAAATAGATGTTGCTATACTTAGTGAGCCCTATAAACACAAAAAAGGTAACGGCTGGGCCTCTGACACAACAGGCAAGTCAACGATTTGGAACTGTGGAGTAAATAGATCCCAACTGATGAGCGTGAATGCAGCCCGCGGATTCGTACGTGCACGCGTTGAAGGCACATACATTTACAGCTGTTATCTACCACCCAGCTTAACTCTGCTGGAAGCAACAGGCATCCTGGAGAACCTCGCCCAGGATGTAAAGGAGCATAGACCTGTCATCGTAGCCGGTGATTTCAACGCTTGGGCTGTTAACTGGGGATGCCCACGGACAAGCCCTAGAGGGCAAGCCCTGCTGGAAGCGTTCGCTATGCTAGATATAGCCTTGATGAACACAGGAAGTCAACAGACGTATCAAAAGGCGGGAATGGGGTCTATAATCGACCTTACCTTCGTGAGTTCTAGTCTTGTTCGCGACACGAAATGGTTCGTCAGCCAGCATTACACTCGGAGCGATCACCTCGCAATAATCTGTGAAATAAGGAAGCACGGCGAAGAAAGGTTCTCAAATAACTACGACACGCGGTACAAAATTAAAACAATGGAGGCTGAGATTATCGAAATCATGCTGGCAGATGTAACTCTCGGAGGGGATGCATCTGAGAAAACAAAACAAACCATGAGACACCTAACAGAGGCATGCGACGCAGCCATGTCCAAAACGAGGCCCAATAAGCGCAACAGCGAACCTGTCTACTGGTGGACAGCAGACATTGCAGAACTGCGCAGCGAATGTTTAAGAGCAAGGCGAATCTACCAACGATCTAGGGGTACGGACAGTTTTCAAGAAAACCAGCTCCAATATAAGCAAAGAAGGAAGGCCCTAAAAAAGGCAATCAAAAACAGTAAACGCCGGTGTTTCCTGCAGCTATGCGACGATGCCGATAACGACCCTTGGGGCCTCGGTTACAGGCTTGTTATGAAAAAGCTCAAAGTCTTTAAGCCACTCCCAACAACATGCCCAACTACACTGCGTAATGTAGTAGAAACTCTGTTCCCCGTCCAAGACACTACAAGAGACCACGAATTGGTAGGATCCTGTGAAGGCGACCAAAATTTGCAGCTAACCAACAAAGAAGAACTCCTTATGGTCATAAAACGGATTAAAAATAATAAAGCTCCCGGACCGGATGGAATCCCCAACGAGGCCTTAAAAGTTGCTATCCAAAGTCGTACCGACATTTTTGTAGATCTCTACAATACATGCCTAAAGGAAGGTACATTTCCAACCCAGTGGAAGTTGCAGAAACTGGTTTTAATACCAAAAGGATCCAAGCCTGCGGAAGACCCTACAGGCTACCGCCCCCTGTGCATGCTCGACACTGCAGGAAAAATCCTGGAACGACTGATTGCAGTCCGTCTGGAGGCTGCTATAGAGGATGTAGGCGGTCTATCACCCCGACAATTCGGATTCCGGAAAGCCCGTTCAACAACAGATGCTGTGTCTGCAGTCAAGACCATTGCGCAGAAGGCAATTGAAGGTACTCGATGGCTAAACGGTAGCAAGGAGTATTGCCTAATTGCGACACTAGACGTCAAGAACGCCTTCAATACGGCGAATTGGAGCAAAATTCTGATCGCCCTTGATAATTTCCACGTTCCAAGGTACATTCGCAGGATTGTCGCCAGTTACCTTTCCGACAGAACACTGCGCTATAAAACCGATGCTGGGGTAAAAGAGCACAAAATAACTGGCGGAGTTCCACAAGGCTCAGTCCTGGGACCCTTACTTTGGAACGTCATGTACGATGGAGTCTTGCGCCTCAGTCTGCCTCTAGGGTCGCAAATCATTGGATTTGCTGACGACATAGCTGTTGTGGTCGTGGCCAAAACACTCCGTCGAGCCGAAGAAACATGTAACCGGGCTGTCGGCATGGTAAAGAGATGGTTATGTAACAGTGGTCTAACTCTTGCGGACCATAAAACTGAAGTCGTACTAATTAGCAGCAGGAAGATTGTGGAGTCAGCTAATATAATGGTGGGCGACCATGGTATAGAATCGAAGCCATTCATTAAGTACCTGGGCGTAATAATTGACCGTAGGCTCAATTTCAAAGATCACTTGGTGTACGCGAGCAGCAGGGCGGCAGAAGCAGTAACTGCGCTAACACGACTAATGATGAATATCAGAGGCCCTAGGCAAAACAGCAGGAGACTTCTTAATACTGTGGTCTCATCGATTTTGCTGTACGCAGCTCCGGCATGGGCGGAAGCCACAAACTACAGCTCGTACGTGAAGTGTATGAAATCGGTGTACCGATTGAGTGCCCTCAGAGTGTGCTGCGCGTTCCGCACGGTATCGGAAGACGCCATTATGGTCATAGCAGGTCTACTCCCAATAAATTTAATGGCAAAAGAGTACGCTGAAGTTTACCAAAACAAAGCTACTTCAGAACGACAGACAATACGCAGGATAGCAAGGGAGCGCAGCCAGCGTTTATGGCAGGAAAAATGGAGCTCGTCTCCCAACGGACGTTGGACGTACCGTTTGATTCCCATTATTTCCAAATGGATTAACCGTGAACATGGACAGTTAGATTACTACCTGACCCAAATACTGACAGGACATGGGTGCTTCAAATCCTACTTATACAGGTTTAAGCACGAAGACGACCCGTACTGTTCTCATTGTGCACCAATTGCAGAAGACGCAGAACATGTTTTGTTTGTCTGTCCGCGATTTGCGTTAGAAAGGGGGGAACTAAGCACTAGGGTGGGGAAGCCAATTACGGCTGATAACCTAGTCGATATTATGATAGAGTCCGAAGAATATTGGTCCGCTGTATGTAATATGGCAAAAATAGTAATCTCCAAACTGCGTAGCGCTGAACAACAGCGCAGATCTTCATGAAGAGGCAATAGGCCGCTCCCCCTTCCGTGAAGTACTACTTAACGGTTGTCCCGCGGGAGGGAAACGGAGCTGGGGTGGGTTTTTAGTGGGTGAGCCGAAAGGCAAGTCTCACACTTTTCGGCTTTCAATGCTTTGTGCCACCTCCATAAAAAAAAAAAAAAAAAAAAAAAAAAAAAAAAAAAAAACACACACACACACACACGCACATATATCCGTTGATGTCTCATATAGTCATTGCAGCTACTGCTAATGTTGTTGTTTTTGTGCCTTTGTTTTCATTATAGGTACCGCACATAAATCATCGCTGCTGCTACCATTGGTGGCGCTACTGCTGGTCGTGCTGCCGCTGCCACCAGCCGCCAAAGCCACAAGCGGCTTACGCGTGCCCACTTTCATGCAGGAGCCGCCGCCACGTCTGCTTTTCAGCAATGACACCGGCACACAGATCAGCTGTATGGCGCACGGTAATCCGCCACCGGTGGTTTCGTGGGTGCTCAAGGACGGCACGATGGCGACGCAAGTGCCGGGACTCAGGTAAGTGGAAAAATGGCGGAGGAAATGGAAAATTGGTGCGCGTGTGAGGAGCCAAGGGTATTCAGGCATCGGTGTATGCATCAAGTATGCAGAGTGCGGATTAACTCGATTAAGGGTCACATTGTTGCGGCTTCCGCTACAACGCATGAGAGAGGGGAGGGAGCGTGAGAAAGAGGTGTAGCGATAGCGCAGCTAAGACTGAGAGAGTGCTTTAAATGAAATGAAAGGGATTAGGTATTAGAAAGCACGCGAAGAAAGGGAAGTGTGCTTAGAAGTGCTTATAGTAATTTTCTGGGATTGTGTGCAAGACTGTGTGTTTGTGGGTGTATGCAAGTGAATTGCTATCGGTGTAAAGTTTGTGGCAAGTGCTGTCACCGAAGTGGGTAGAGATTTGCTGCAAACTTCTATTTAACAACTTCAAAACTTCAACTTTATATTAGCTACGCCAGTGTTTGCTTGCGTATTTGTTATTGTTGTTATTGCTGTTGTTGGTTGTCATCACAAAGCTTTCATAATTAAGATATAATAAATTATATTGCTGTGGTTTTTGGCGACGTTTTTTCCCCCCCACAAGCAACACTTTGCTTGCCATAGCCTTTGCTTTGCGCTTTTTGTTGTTGCATTTAGTGTGTAGTTTTTAATTAGCGTTGCAAAACTTTGTTGCCACTTTGACTAAATACATAAAAACACGCAAACATTGGCACGTGACGCACATACAGTAGCACATTAGTGCAGACAGTTGTAAATAAGTACGTGGCATAACTTGCACTCGCCCGCACGCATACACACACACACATACACTTACAAATTTCTACTTGTAGCATGTGGCAAGTTTTTGCTATTTGTTACTCCAGTTGCTCCACTTGCGGCTATGCCAGCAACAGTGCAGTTATATGTAGTCATAGCTGTAGTTGTAGTTGTTTTATTTTTTTCTGTGGTATTATTTGTGATACTCCGAGTGTGCACTATGCCGTTATAGTTGCAGTGGTGGGTGGACAGTGTTTTGCGGTTACTTCGCTCGCTGCTTACCATTTGCTGCGTGTTCGCTGCTTCCTTTGTGTCCACTTGCAAGTCAGTACACTTGTGTATACAATAATAGCAGCGGGAAATATTTAAAAATGTTGACTAATTCTCTGTATTTTATAAACATTTTCATATACCCTTCAGTCCTCCTTTGGGCACCCGGGTCTAGTCGAAGGGAAATATTTCAAAATTTTTACTATATCTCAATATTTTATAAACATTTTCTTACTCTCTTTGTAAAAATTGTGTTTCTACAACAAAAACTAATTTACTTTAGTCCTCTGTTGGGCACCCGGGTCTAGTCAGACTGTCTTTTTCGACTCTGGACGTGAATTTAATATATTTCTATAATAGTTTGAGCTTGCGCGTATCTTCCTAAAATTTAGTTTTCTATCGATTTATGGATATAATCTTTTAAAAAGGATGCTTGAACAGGACGGAAAAAAGGTCAGACTCGGATGCCCAGCCGAAGGTTTAACAAAGGTGTCTGACGGAAGGTTAAGCTCGAAAATTTATACAAAATTTCGAAATATTCAAAAAATCTCAATAAGAAATTTCAACATTTTTAATTGGAATTGTAAGAAAAATTTCGTGTATGCAGTTTGATAGCTCATTGAGTTTCTGTGAGTGCAAGTTTAAAGTGACTGAGAATTCGAGTTGATTTTTGACAATTTTTTTTTTTTGCTGACGGCCTTGTGTACGGCAAGGTAAGGCAAAAATAACACCGTACGAAAAAAATAAACAAAAGCAACACTTAGTCATACGACGCACCTAGGCCCTTGTGAAACCATCGGAACTACACTTCTCACAAAAATTAAGGGAACAGTAAAATTACCTAAATTTCTTAGTGATTTTTGAAAAGCTGTATCTTGGTGAAAAATGGGCGCACGGAGCTCCAACAAAAATCATTTAGAAGCTTCAAACTTCTAGTTTTAAGATTTTTAAGCAATTTTTTTTAACGGTTATTTTGTAATCGTCAGTTAAAGGGCGACACAAACATTTTCGAAATTTTTTTCTTTTTCTTTTATTGCACGGGCTTGGAAAAACTTGTCCGACTAAAACTAGCCATACAGTCAACTAGCTTGATTATTTAGCTTTAATTTGAATTGAATTTTTGCTACGATCATTCATCTCTGAGATATCCGCATTTTACGAAAAAAACCATTTTATCTTTGATCAGTGATATCTCAACAACTAATTACCCCACAATAAATCAAATAATGGTTTTGGAAAGTGAAATAAATTTTCTATAAGGTCCTAATTTAATTTTTTGAGAAAACAATTTTTTTACCCTTAACGTTGGTTTGAAGTGAACACAAAAAACGCCATTTTACGGGTTTTCAGAAAATCTATCGCTCACTTACAAATATTAATGCGGGTACTCATATTTTCTGGAATTTTTACAGTTTAATATTGCAGTAAAAAACTGTAAATTTTTAAATCGATCCAGCAAGCCGTTTTTCCGGACCGATTGATCAAAATTTTACAAAAGAATTATAGGAACAAGTGCATTGTTTTTAAACATTAGACAAATCAAAAGTATAAACTGTCTTATAAAAAATTAATACAATTAAAAATAAAATTAAAATAATTACATAAATAAATCTCAAAACATTGTTATATGGCCCGCTGCTATTATTGTGAACACAACAGTGTGCATTGCGTTTACTAATTCGTGTAAAATTGCTTGCTCCTGCCACGCTGACTACCAGCAATATACATGCGACTACTAGCAGCTGCCACCTTTGCCGCCAAGCTGCTTCAGCGCCTTTGCTGTTGTGGCAACTATTTCCTTTTTTGCTATTACCTCTCTGTATTGCATTAGTTTTGTATGTATACGTATGTGTATGTGTGTGTGCACATATCCTTGCATGACCGCAGCCAGCAGCGTGCAACAAGTTTTATGCTTTACATGCCACAAGTGCGCTTTGCATAATTTTTATTGTGTAAACACAATTTTGTTGTCATTACTTGTGCAACAGTGGCTATTGCCACTTGTGCCGTCACTTGTTTGGACTCCCTACTCGCCCTCCACACCCTCACTCCCTCATGCGTTCTCACTTTTGTTGCCAACACTTTGTTCAGTGCCCATTTGCCATTGCACATACACATACATACAGACATATGTACGTACATATATTAGTTGCGGATGTGGTTGGTGGATTGGACGTGCTGATGGTCAGACCACTGCCTCAATAACAATGTGGTTTCTTTGTTTTGCCGCTGTAATAATATTTCTACATAAATACTATCGCATATTCAAATGATACACATACATACATACATATGTATATGGGTATGGGAGCAAATACGGTTTGCAGCAATTTAAATGGTTTTGCGGTCAGTTGTGGCAATAAAGATGTACTTTCTCTTTAATGTAAATTTTAGTTTAATATGAAAAATAGTTACATACCACAGCTCAAGAAAAATGTTGACCACACCTTTTCAGTGGCTTCCAAGCTTTATATGAGTAGTCGACAAGAATTCAGATTATTTCGTTAGAGCTGAAACAACATGAAATGTACAAGTTAATGGCCTGTGGCAGATTTGCGATTAATCTAATAAGAACTCGGTAGTGTGTTTAGCACACCTTCCGTCTCCGTTAGAAATTATGATATTTTCGGCATATTCCCATAGACATCTTTACTGCACTTTCCACCAGAAAGTGTGAAGCTTATTGTTGTTTATATTCGCGGTTTGCTGACCGCTGAACTGCCTGCATTTTTCCAGGGAACCAACAGAATTTTATAATATAGTTTTCTAGAAAAATAAATTTTTTTGACTTTTATTTTATTTAAAAAAAATTACTGTAATTTAAAAAAAAAATGTAAAAAAAACTTACTGTAATTACTGTAATTTTTTTTTGGGCGCAATAACTAAAACTCGGAATGAAAAACCCTGACCAATGTAGTAAAACCTCAGAATCGTTTGCATTCTTTGGCCAAATTTCTTTGCTATGGCCATTTCACATTAGCAAATGTTTGTTTAAGTGTTTTTAGAACAAATTTAAAAAAAGAGTTAAAATACATATCGGAGAGGAATATGTTGTTAAGGCGAATATAGCAAAATTTTACGAGAATTTATTTTGTAGAGCATTTTAACCCACTACAACGTTTAGATTAAACTAAAAGCTTACATTAAAACTTCCCTTTTTCTCAAATTTTGTACATATTTACCATAGCAGTAGCAAAAGCTGTTAATGGCTGAACTGCATTTTTCCATTTTACTTTTTCAATAAAATGATTCTCTTCTATCCAAAGATTATTTACGCTTAGGCCACCTTTTTATAAAACTGAAGCTAAAACAAAGTAATCGATTTTTTTTTGCATATTTCAAGAGAATATCCCGTTTTAGGGGTTAGGGGTAGTCAGAAGCCCGAAAAAATGATGATTTATTTTACAAAAATAAAAACATAGCATTAAAACATCATGTTTCGACTTAACTTTAGCAAAATTTCAAAAAAAAAAAATAATAATAATAATTGTAAAAGTTATTGCTGTTTGTGTGGAGCCCGTTTCTACAGAAGTCGGACTCAGGAAGCGTTTTTCAGATTTTCGAGAAAAAAAATCGACAATTCATTGTTAAAAAAACGAGTTTTTATGCTTTTCAAAAGCAGTATACATTTTATTGAATTCTACCAAGCAGAGTTTAAGTTACTGAAAAATGCTTTTAAAATTTTTCGAAAACAGTCAATGCGAAGCCTATTAAAAGTTAAAAAAATTGTAATATTAATTTCATAACTTCATAAATATATACTCGTAGACGCCCTGCAGTTCGAGTGTAACCAGAAATGTTTGTTAGTCGCTCTACAGTTTTGCGTACTATCTACCTGCACCTGAAAACAGAGATGCGTGGTCTATTTAGTTTGATCTATTAAGGCTACAGACTATAGTATATTAGAATTCATTGGCAGCCGCCGTCCACGGAGGGCAGAGAGCCGCACTTATATGTGCTAAGCGACTTATTGTGGTGCCACATAAACGCGGTCTAATTATAGCCCCATAAGTCCACCTATAGAGACTTTGTTTCTTTAAAAACACGCTAAAGATTTCGAATATCTATTAACTTTAAGCCTACTAGATATGCAAAGAAAAAAATTGAAAAAAAGAGATTTCACGTTTTTAATAGAGCATAGCAGTTACAGAGCCAGTGACGCCCTGCAGCTGCGACAAAAGCCATTTGAGTGAAATCTCATTCGCTTTCCGTGAGTCCCAAAGGCAGTACTATCTCAGTGATGGTACGAATGGAAAAACGGCTAAGGAGGATTAATGGTTTAGATCTTCTTTCTTCTTCCAATCAATCAAATTAAACGGAACGTCTCAAGGAATAGTTCATAAAAAAGTCATAAGCTGATCAAGCCAAGAATTATTGTTGCTGCACATTATATATACAAGCATACATATATTTATTTAAAATTGACGCCGGCACCCTTTATTGGGTGTGGTGTGGAGGTGCCTACAGTTTTATGTCGCCTGCGAACGGCTGTTCGTTTTTTAAGGATAGCTTTTTTTAAGACACAAATATATTCGGAGCTTACCATTACCTGCCATGAGACCACCGCTTTAGAAAAAATGCTATAATTTGGTATGTCATCCTCGGGATCTCGAGTAGTTATGTATGAGCCCATTGGGCTACGGCAGCGCGTTGCTGTACATTGCAAAAAGAAAAACTGAATGTGAAAGCCAAATCGTGTCACCAACAGCCTTCCACTGTAAATCACTTAATTGAAACGAATTTGGTTTGGTTTGACGACCGCAGCTCTTGGACAGGGACTGTTTTCTTACACAAGGAAAGAGTTAAAAAAATGTGAGTAAAATATAAATAAATCGTACGAATTACGAATTTTTCTTCAGTCCGAAAACCGGTTTTTGGATAAGCCAGTACCCATTTCATTTAACCAAATTAATCATAAATACTCCTTTTTCTTCTTGATTGGCGCTTCTTGCTAAGCGCTTAAGCGATTTTGTCCAAGTTTAAAAAAGCGCACCAGTCGTTTTTTTCTCGTGCTAACCGGCGCCAGTTGGACACACCAAATGAAGCGAAGTCCTTCTCCACCTGATCTTTCAGGCGCAAAGGAAGTCTTTCTCTTTCTTTTCCTCTGCTAGTTGGTACGTAGCGAACACTTTCAGAGCTGTATCGTTTGTAGTCATTCTCTCTGGATCTTTATTCGTTGCAATATGTCTATGTTACCGTAGAGCTAATACAGCTCATTGTTACTTGCCGTCACCAACGTGCAAAGGTACAACAATCTCATACACTCTGAGGGACACCTCATCGAATGTCTTCATCGTCCAAGCTTCTACCCGTACAAAAAGAGAGCATTATAAGGTCGTTTGTTGTATTCGTCGAGAAAAACTCTATTTTTCAATTGATTACTTAGTCCAAATTAATAAGAAATTAACTGAAAAATGATCTCCTTAAATATCTAAGAGCACTTTCCCGGTAATGCTGTATAGTCCTGAGAGATATTGACATATGAGAGTATATCTAAGTGTTCAAACTGAAGCGAGGAATTATGCCCGTGTGTACAAATGGATGTATAATATATGTCGCTGGCCCAAGGTATAATAGCCACGATCATTTCATGTAAAGATTGTGAAAAAAATTAGAAAATGATATATAATATGTATTTAGCGGCTTCGCCTTATTTGGGGTAAATATTTTTAAGGGGGTATTCTAGTGTAGAATTTTGAAAAAAACGAATTTTTTTTTTGCAAATTTTCAAAGTTTAGACATTTAAGAATATGTCATAAAGAGGATTTTTGAACATTTCTATTGTTTCATGAGTTATAGCCTTTTTGATGACACGGCATCGGTTCCGAGCCATCTTGTCTGAAAACTTTAAATGTTTTTTTCTCGAAACTAAATTTTTCAAAACGTTTGACATGATATTTCAAGTTCTGCTGAACCGATTCACTTCAAATTTCATGTGAACAATACATTTCCCTATCGTACAAACTACTATTTTAACAAAATAAAAAAAAAAATTACAATAACTATTTTTAAAAAATTCAGAAATGGCCAAAAAAGTATGAAGAAACTGTACTATTTTATGGGACAGCCGTAATTTATGTAGCAAAAAAAAGAAAAAAAAAATTGCTTCACTTTCTCTTATTTACAAATATAGCACCCGCAAAAACACCTCAAATTCATGCCTCTACACTAGAATACCCCATTAAAATTAAGCTCGATATAAAATTATACCAATACATATATATTGCATTTGGTTTTATCAAGCTGTAGCGGCCTACTTGCGCACGTGGACATGCTACAAATTTTAGTACATTTACATATTTTACGATTCTCTTTTAATAATATGTTAACTTTGCCATGTTATGTTAAGGCCTCTGTAGGCCGAATGGGTTGGTGCGTGAGGAGGAGCTCGGCCAAACACCAATTATTTATTTTATTGTTTTTTATGTTAAGATGACATTACATATGTTAACTTTGCCATGTTATGTTAATTAATTAATTTTTGATACCTTTCATTATATTCAATATTTTCTAACATAATTTGTATTTAGTTTAACTGTAATCCCTTCGATTTGATTCAAGAGAGCAATTATATCGAATATATTCAATTAATTCTATTGTGATTAATAAATTCTACGCGTCATTTACTAAAACATCTGGGCAGTTTATTTTGTTGGCCATTCGTATTTTTGTGGCGCGTTTAACAAAACGCTAGTTTCGTTATTTCGTATTGCTTAGGCTACAAAATTCCCCTTTTCTATATGAGTCTGGTTACCAATAAACTTTTGTGCGCTGAGTCCGATGGGTATTAAGTCATTATCGAGATGCACGCCGCAGTTATAGGCACTGGCACATACAGCCGAACGGCAGATATTTTAATGAGGAGCTTTTTCATGGCAGAAATACACTCGGAGTTTTGCCATTGCCTGCCGAGGGGCGACCGCTATTAGAAAAATGTTTTTCTTAATATTGGTGTTTCACCGAGATTCGAACCAACGTTTTCTCTGTGAATTCCGAATGGTAGTCACGCACCAACCCATTCGGCTACGGCGGCCGTTATTTGAATAATATGCTTCCTTATATACCATACGGAATAGATTTTTCGTACAAATGTAAAACATTTCGAAACTTATGAAAGTGAACTGTCGAATATAAACTTTAAGTAAGCGAATAAGCATTTTCAATTTCATTTTTATTCTGATGACGTGTCGAGCAGCAGCTTCTAAGTTTCTATGAAAACTAAGTGAAATCGAAGCCTTGGCTAACAGAGCTCTAAGACAGCGATTAGGCTGGAATTTTGTTTGGCGAACACCGTGCAATTGTTGTTGCACCGCACATGAAGAGAGAGAGAGTTCGCCGATTCTCACAGAGAACAAAATTTGTCCGGTTAAGCAGACGTAAAATGCGCTGTTGCCATGCACAAAAATTATTGCAGACAGCAAAGTGAATTCGTGTACGGTTTTAAAGCTCCAAAAATATTCCCCTAAATATTACTGTTTTTATTATAAAATTTCTTTAGTCTTCTATCTAAAATATGAAATTTTTTGCATACTCGTTTACCGTGTACATATTGCGGAATCCATTTTTGTTTGACTTCTCGTGACTTCTCATATTATTTCCAAAAAAAAGAATAGGTTTATGCCTCCTCCGAACGGCAAATGCTTTTCATGAAGATATTTTCTTGGCAGAAATACTCCCGGACAAGTTCTGCTAGTATACACACGTCTTCAATTGGTGTTGCCAATAGGAAAGGAAACCAATACTCAAACTAAATTTCAGTTTACCAGAATGCAACGCTATAGCAAACACACTATAACCCCCTCACAACAAACAGAGAGAACACATTTCGTGCTCGCCGAAAAATATCCGCCAGCACAACGATGGCTTAAGATCGGAAAACTTTCGTTCTGCATCTATCCATTTGCGGTCGTGCCTTTTCGCAGATTCAAAAGTAACTGTCATTTACGTCTGTCAACCTCTGGATATAAAATTTGCTTTTCTACCACATGACCCAATTCAAAGTAAACAAAAATTTTGCCAATAGAAAAATGTTTGAAATGAAAATTGCCAGTTTCTTAGTCTAATAATCTTAGCCTAATAATTACAACTCGGCATTTTTACGAAGTTGCACTAAGTTGCAAATATAACAACCAAACAATACTTGCGAAGGAAAATAAATAGCCAATTTTGGTTAGAATTAAGAAAGAAGGCGTCAGCACAGGTTAATTTGCATACTAGTTTTTTAATTAGCCTACAGTCATTATGGTGAAAATAATTTCGAAGGTGTGGAAAACATCAGACCGTTAACTGGTTCTCTCGAATTTGAAGGAATCAGCTGATCTGCTGGCAAAACAGGGGATGCGACGGCGGCTTCTTTACGATAAAATTGGGATTGTGTTGGTGATATAAGAAAAACTCAACGCAGTTGTTGTTTTTGTTGCTTTGTTAACAGCGTATGTGTAAAATCAGCGGACAGAAATCTGCTACAGAATTCCTTATTATGTGGCAGCAAATAATGCTCTCGCAGTTTTGTTTCAGATGGCCGAACCTGCTAATCAGCTTTAGGCTTAGCGCACAAAATGATTATTGCAATAAGCGGATAGTTAAAACACTGAAAATTTAGTGATACTGAATCCCTTATTTTAACTACATACCAGTAAAAATCAAGTGGTAATGCAATTTTGTGGTGCTGCAAAATGTCCAACGCCGCTGGTAATCTATAATCCGTGAAACGTTTTTTTTCATGCTACCGATAACCAAGCTTCAAGAAAGCCAAGGTAAGCTTCAATGGAACCACTGGCGGTGTTTAAAGTTTTCATTTCAAGGAAAAGCTCTTATTTTCTCAACTTAACCTTGAAATGAGTGAGTTTTTGATAACAATGAAAATAAAAATTAAGATAATAAACTCTCATTGACCGACCATTTAAAAAACAAACAAAAATAAAACAATAGAAGACCCACACATTCGTCCCAACTCAAATACTCTTGATTGAGATATTTTTACTTTCAACTGTCACTATGATCTATGCACACGCTTGCGAACAAGGGTACATACTCATATGAGAATATCTTCGTCAAAAGCTGTCAAAAACACTTTCAAATACAGTTACCACTGTACCCGCATGCGGCAGCCTCCATCAGCGGGCAATTCTTTCAGCCAAACATTTGCCACCTTCTCATTCTCCATCTCCTCAACTTCGCTCTGTTAAATAGATCCGCCAACAACAAGCAGACAGCCAACATATCCATCGGTGACGTTTTAATGTCCTTAATAGTCATGACAGCATAAATCATTTAACCCCTCCACATACTTCAAATAAACCACTCGACATTTCAACTCCACATTTTTACGGGGCACTGGTTGGCACCCCCTACGGTCCTACAACCCCACCATCAACGCACGTGCCTCCCCTTACGCTTTGCTTTCCACACACATATCGCAAACAGTCAAGCACTCGCGCTGCTATCATCCATTGTGTGTACGTATGCATGCATGTGTGTGGTATGCGTGTAAGCAAGTGTGTATGGTTGCTGCACGTAACATTCCCTCATCGCCCGTCTGCCTTCGTGCTTGCGTGCCAGCCACTCCTTGTACGCGGCAACAGTCAGACACTCGGTTCATTGTTCTGTATTGTCGGTTATTCATGTTTTCTGTCAAATGAATGTTGCGTTTTCTTTTCTTGCTGGCAATGTTTTCTATTTTCCTCTTTACATTTTTTGCTTTTTCTTGCCAAGAAAAGTAAGCAATCCTTTTTATAGCTGCGCGTCGGGTGTGAATTTATGTGTGTCTGTGCATTTTTTATATCATTTTTTGTGTCATACCGCAATATCAAAACCTCAACATTGATTTTGACAGGCGTCTCTGTGCTTCTTTCCCCCCACACACTTTTCTATTATATAATATTTTTCTTTCTATTTTTAGTCTATCATTCCTAAGAATAAATGCTCAGCACATTCACGCTGTAAATCCGTGCTTCAGTATCTTCACAGCAGCAACTCTGCATACTTACAAAAACAAAAACTCCTTCACTTTTAAAGTTTATTTGTGTTGCAATGCGGCGGGGAAAGTGTTGTCAAATATATATGCGCATGATATCTATGTATCCTCTGTGGAAGCAACACTTAAGATTTGAAACTTTTGTCTGAATCACGCACGCAGTTGCAGAAGGACTTCTAATGGTGCGGCATGTGTGTGTGCGTGAGTTTTGCTTTCTTTTTGGCTTCTTTCATTCACAAATGTGTGCATTGAAATCTCAGCGATTTTAGAATACAAATGTAATTGTGTATGTACATATTTGTAGGTGAGTATGTGCGCATGTATTTGAAACCGCGGAAAGGTTTTTTTCTAAAATTATCCATCGTTTGTGGAAAATGTGGTAGAATGCAAGTGAGAATGGTGCAGACACACCCATAAATGCATTTGGTAATGTATGTGTGTGTCAACAGTACAACGGCACTTTAATTTATCCCTATACAATTCAACTTTGCTGCTTCCTTTTGTAGCTCGTGTAATATTTTAAGATTTAACATTTTTTCCCCACAATGTTTTTAAAACATTCCACTACAGCGCTTATTAAGATTTCAAATGATATCAGACTTAATACTGACAACAACCTCGAACCGTTTTAATGCTTCTGGACCATTCCAAAGCTTTCGACACAGTTGATTACGGACTAATTGGTTTGAAACTTAAAAGATTTTTAAACTTTTTAGCGCCAACATTGAGTTTAGTAAAATCATACCTTGTTTTTTTTTGTTTTTTGTCGGGACAGACTAGCAAGTACAGCACTCAGCACAATGCACTCGGGTTTCCTTTTAAATTTTCTTTAAATCTACCCGACCTCCGAAGAAATCTAAGTAGATCTTGTGGTGTCAAGCAGCCAATGTGGTCGATTCTTAACACATCAGTGCCAAAGACCTCTAGCCTGCTTCGAGCGAAGACCGGGAAAACGCACAGAAAGTGGTTCGCCGTCTCATCCTGCTCTCCACATGCTGGGCAGAGTGCACTGTCTGTGCCTCGCCCATAGAAAGTGGCCCGCCATCACTCCAACCAACTGCCTATAGTCCATTCTGCTTAATGACAGGAGGATCTGCGATAGTCGGTCGGACATGACAGATAACATAAGTTTTGCCCATCAGCATCCTCTCTCAGCTTGCCAAGTTCGCCTATGGGTTAGAGTAACCCATTTGCTAACTGTGGCTTTGATGGCTGCAAAAGGGAGTGGCAGAACGGACTCCGGGCCAAGGAAGTTGCCCATCCTAGCTAAAGAGTCAGAGATCGCGATCTCCCACGTGTCTCGGTACCCAAGTTAGCATCAGGATATTATGTCTACTACCATAATTCAACCTGGATTTGCAGTACTCAACTACCCTGGAACTGGTTGAAGAGCTGTCTAAGGTGATGAGCGCAGCTTGGCTGTCGCTGCAGACACATATAGATTTGCCCCTCCATCTGTTTTCCACAACAAAGTTCATCGCTTCTTTAACAGCATACACCTCCGCTTGAAACACAGATACGTGCATTCCAAGAGCAGAGTGTAGTTTTGTCCTACCCTGTAGGTGCTCGATTCCTTGATTTTTGTATACTACAACTGAAGTGCAAAATATTATTGATGTATGACGCCACTCGTCTCTTAAAACTCGTTATAATTTCTCAAGGGTTCAACT
This sequence comes from Anastrepha ludens, assembly GCF_028408465.1. Classification (NCBI taxonomy): domain Eukaryota; kingdom Metazoa; phylum Arthropoda; class Insecta; order Diptera; family Tephritidae; genus Anastrepha; species Anastrepha ludens. Next base: position 118,147,878 of record NC_071498.1, read on the forward strand.
GTTTTTTGGACATTTAAGCACTCTCGTATCGTATTTAAGTTTAGCATTGTCAATGGCTTCGAAACCTCGTTCATTATTTCAAAAATAAAATTTTGGTATTATGAATTGAAATAAGAAACACTTAACTTGTGGGCCCCAAAACACACAAAATTAAAAATTTATTTATTTTTAATAATTTATGAACTGACTTGTTTGGAACCAGTTTCAACTGTAACACTGTAACAATGTTAACAATGAAATTTTCATAAAGTAATTTGAGCGCATAATTTGGCGCTTTAATAACGAGTATTTTTGCTGAAGTTTATTGCTGAAAATAGTTTGTTCCCATAGCAGGATGGGATGTTTATTACTACATATGTAGTATGGCATAAATAAATAAAAAATTTGCCGTTCGGTGTCGGCTTAAAACTGGAGATCCGTTCATTTGTGCAACAAAGCCAAGACCCATTCCACAAAATGGGAGAGGAGCTCGGTCAAAGCACCGCTTATATAAGTATATATTTATACGGCATAAAATAATTATAGAATTTTTATCAGTCTGAAATTTTTGACAAATAATTGGCACTACCTGGGTCATTTCCAACACATAACGGGTGATAAGATTCGAGGTACTTTTTCGAATATGATTTTTTCGTTATGGTTCTACACATAAATAATAAAGATTGATCAAAGAATTTAATTTTCCATTGTTTTATATCAATTCAAAATCCATTACCCCTAAATTGATCCCCCTTTACACATTGTTTCTCTGAAAAAGTGACAGGAAACAAACTAGTCATGGATTCAAATTCACTAGCGGTATCCCATTTCGAAATTAGTGGATTTTATTGTGGCGAATAAGTTAAATTTCACTTCTTTCTTCTTCACTTCACTTTACCTCACCACCGCCTGGATGAGTTTTTTCAATTTATCTGTCGAGTTTATGAATTTATGGCAGTCAATAACTCAACACTTGGGTGTTTATTGTTAAATGGAATTCATTTACCATATTTAGTGTTTCGTAGATATGTATGTATGTACACATACATACAAATAAGAGCGTGAATCTTTGATATTTGCTCAATATCACTGCGGGCAACAGCGAGCAAACAAACCTATTTACATATCTACCACTCACACATTGAACAAAGTTAAAAATGTTCATGCAATGAGCTTTTAAAACATGGACACGTATAGCTTCATACTCGTATTAAAGTATGTATGCAAGCTTGGATAATTTTGTGTATATTTTAAACAACTGGGACTTAGAACGCGACTGCTGACATGCATTTCTATATATCTGGTACGATATTAGTATGTATTTGTGTGCTGTTTGTATTTGTGGTTGTTTTAGATGTATCTGTGTATATTGTATATGTATATGTACAGCTGGGCAAATAAAGCTCAAAAGTTCATAAATATATAAGCGCTTGTCAATATATGTATATGTGTGTGTGTGTGCATAGTTAGAAAATGAAATGTCATTTGAGCAACGTGTTGGCAATTTGTGGCAAAAATGCAGCGTACTAGCAAAATTGAAAAATTTTTGTGGTTGCCGTTTGGTTGCTCGCTTTTTCATACATTTTGTGGTATGATATGCATATCCCGTTAAATATTTGCAAAATTAGCATTGAGAGTAGTGAAAGAGAAGAAAATTTATTAGTGACATATGCTGCTGATCTAAATGAACTCATGCATTTTTGAGTTTTGAAAAACCCACAATTGACCAACAATTATTTAAACAATTTTCAATTAAGAAATGAAGTTAATTAAAGAGCTCCGAATAGGCTAATTATTTATAAAAAAATGTTTAATTTGTTATGTGATTTTTTTTTGCCTACAGAATTGTCTTTATTCTACCAAAATATTTTAATTAATTCAAAGCAGTAGAAAAACTAATATATATTCTGTCAAAAAAGTATCGGAAATTGTTCAATAAAATGCAAAATAATTGTTTAATCATCAACATTTCTTTATTGCCATGCCAATACACACATGCTAATGATTAGTGCAGTCATCAAAGCACTTTTTAAACGCGTTGGAAGAGATCTTCTTTAGCTTCTTCAGCGAATTCTCCTTAAGGGCCTCTATGGACTCAAAGCGGAGTCCGCGGAGTGGCAATTTCAGTTTTTGGTAAAGGAAAAAGTCACAAAAAGTCAAAAGTGGTCGAGTTTTTTATCAAAAAAGTGTTCATCATATGACCCTTGTGAGACGGTGCGTTATCATGGTGCCAGACCAATGAGTTTTCTTTCCATAAATTGCGTCGTTTCCTACGCACATTCTCTCTCAAACAACGCATAACTTTAAAATAATATTCTGAGTGCACCACACCATGATAATCAAAGAAAATGATTAGCATGACTTTCAGTTTTAACCGACTTTGACGTAGGTTTTCGGGTTTCGGCTCATGTGGGTAGCGCCATTTAGGACCCTGTTGATTGCTTTGCATGTTAAACCCATATACCCACATCTCATCACCCGTTATGATGCGCTTGATAAACGTTGGGTCCGAATTCACTTGCTCAAGCATGTCTTCAGCCACCTTCTTCCGATGAATTTCAATGAATTTGAAAGAAATTCAACTCTCTTGGAACGAGTCGAGCAGCCACGCGTCTCATGCCCAATCGATGTTGTAAAATGTTGTGAATTGATTCGTGAGACAAGCTAGGATACTTTCGACGTGCTACCTTCCTCAAACTTAAATGATAGATTTCCAGCACTATAACCTTGACTTTGTCGACGTTTCAATCCATTGAAGACGTTGATGGGCGACCAGATCGGGGCAAACCTTCCACGACTTCTCGGCCCTCTGCAAAAGTCGTATACCACTCGTAGACCCGTGTTTTTGATAAAGCACACCCGCCATTGGCTTTCTGCAATATTTTCAACGATTCGGCACATGAAATCCCGTTCAAAACACAAAATTTAAGACAAAAAACAAATTCTTTGTTCGATACTTTTATCCATAGTGAAAACCGCAGAGCAAATCTGCGCTTGACTGATATACTCGTAACTAAATGCTTAAAAATAAATTTTTGTTTTCAGATAATTTATATTATTCTAAAAGTTTTGTTTATTCTAAAAAATTTGTGAAAATGTTAAACATGTCACTTTGAAAGGCTCTATATCCTATATGGCTATATCAATAAAAAAACAAAAAATTCTCGAAAATTAAAAAAAAAATGAGTATTCTAAGAAATACAATTTTTTTGAAAAGTATGTTTCGATCTAATATTTTTTTCAAAAAATAAAATTTATTCCTGAAGATTTACGAAAAAATGTATTTACATAATATAATTAAAAATATTTTTTTTTTAAGTATATTTTACTCTAAAAAATATATGAAAAATCCAGAAACAACTGAAGTTTTTTCATTTTAAAAAGTTGTAATATATATCAAAATTTTAAAAATTATTCAAGTTTTCGAAATATTAAATTTTTTCCCCGACAAAAATTTTAAATCTTTCGATTTTTTTCATAGTATTACTTCAAATAGTATTATTTATTCTAAAAAATTGTTTAAAATGTTAGGAACATACATATACGAACATACATATATAATTTTAAAGGTTCTTTATCAAAATTGTTCTCAATTATTAAATTTAAAAGAAAAATATTTCAATTTACCTCGTATTTTTAGAAAAATTTGCGCCAATGCCTAAATTTCTCGTACTTGTCCCACTTGAGATGGAATCATTCTGAAAATATATGACAGTAAAAAGCATTAGCACATAATTCGATTTTAAAACGCCTTTTGTTATGCCATCATCTTCGTGTTTCACATGCGAACTGGGAATTTCTTGGTTTGCTGAACAATTATCTTTTTTATGTGGGCAATTCATCGCATAATTTTTTTTTATTAAAATTCCCTACAAATCACTCCTTGCATTTGCGAGCACAATACAGGGTTTGATTGAAAAGTAATGAGCCTAATTTTTTTTGAGCAGTTTTATTAAATTTTTTGGCTTATACAACTAATATTCTTCAAAATAGGACCCTTGAGCGTCAATACACCGCTGGTAGCGGTCTTTCCGCTGCAGGAACCATTTTTTAAACTCATCCGCCGGAATCGCGTTCAATTCGGCTGTCACAGTTTTTTTGGATCGCCTCACTTTGTGCATTTCAAGTTTTCCGGTCACGATTCCCCGCACATTGTAATAAGTTACATTTAACTCTTTACTGATCTCACGTAGACTAGCACGACGGTCAATGTTCAAAAATTCACGAACCCGGTTCACATCTTCTTCTGTTTGCGTCGCCGAAGGCTTTCCAGATCGCTGTTCGTCTTCGACGTCCTCCCTGCCTTCCTTTAACGACTTGTGTCACCGTTTTACGTGGGTACTGGACAGAGATTGGTCCCCGTAAGCTTCCTTGAATAGCCCATTGGTCTCGGTACTCGTTTTGTTTAGTTTTACGCAAAATTTGATCGAGTATCGTTGCTCCAACGATCGCTGCATTTTCGCCGCTGCAAAATCCTAACACACTTTTAAAACAGCTTTCACGCGCGGAGCGATGTTGACTGCACCGCTGTTGCTAGCGAACTGGGACCAGTTTCTAGTGGAAGGGGAAGGTCCAACGATCATTTTCCCCCACCAGCCGATTCGGTTGATCGCTTGGCAGACGCTCCGCGCGGGAAGGCTCATTACTTTTCAATCAAACCCTGTAAATAAGTTTAGTCAAATTAATTAAAATAAAGAATGGAATTAATAATAATTAATAATGGAATTAAAAGAAGCGCCTTCTTTTTTAAATTTCTCTTCTGCTTTTATAATGTTGCACTACACGGATTTCATAGACATAAGCAAAAATATTGCTGTCAAGCAACCAAAGTGACAGCTCATTGCATGCAGTAAACTTTCATGCCATGAGCTCTGCGATATACTATACTTCATGAAGTCTGCGCTGAGTGGTCTCCATTTGCGTTATATCGTATGAGTTGATTATCATGCGCTCAGTGTGCGCATATCGAAACAGGGGGCTATACCAGTTTTATCATCTTCATTTTGGCTGCTTAGTTCTATCCTGATGGTGGCCAATGATAACATCGAATTGCTGAGATTACCAGTATTTGCAGTTATTATTATTACCCACCTCATCTTGCGTCTCACTTGCACTTATCTGCATTTATTTGTTAGACTCCAAATGGTATACTTTAAAATATATTAACATTTGAATGCATACATTTGCATGAATCCCTTATATGTATTTGTGCATATGAGAACGAGCAGAGAACAAGTGTTTACAACGGTAATAAGAACATTTCCTGATGCTTGCTTTTGTCACTTTTATGCGCATTTCCGTATATACTTCGTTATACTAACACACAAAAAACTATATCTTGCTACATTTTAAATTTGATTTGCCTTTGTTGTTGTTATCTTACAGGAAAATTACTGGCAACGGCACATTGTATTTCCCACCGTTTTTGGCGCAATACTATCGCACAGATGTGCACGAGGCAACGTATCGCTGTCGAGCGGCCAACGAAGCTGGCACTGTGCTGAGCCGGAATGTACAGGTGCAAGCTGGTGAGTGCAAACACATTCAATTTCACACATACATGCACATATATCTATAAATATAAATACACTTATAAGTGCACACAACAGCACTCACATAGATATACTATATGTAGAAAAAAAGGAAATATCCTGATTATACTTAAATAGGTTTTTGAGTTTGTAATAAAATTGTGGAAAGTGCAATGCCAGACACAGACAGAATTTGTAGACGGCAAAGTTCAACTTGCACAACGATACAGCTAAATAAGAAAAGAACAAAATAACTATATTATATTACATTGTGCATACATGCTCATACATATGTGCTTATCTGGTTATGTGCATTTCTATTTGAGGGTATGAGAAAGGAGCTCATGTAACCACAGACAGTTAGACTGAATTACGAATACGCCAAAAAACATGTATACCTAAAGCCGCATATTGATGGGCGCCTTGTTGATATAGTAACACATACATACCTATTTACATATACATGCAAGTGGAAGTATTGTATATAACTTAAAGAGGTATGCTTTGTGCTTTACTTCAGTAAAATTTAAATTTTCGTTTTTTAAATAAATTTTTTTACTATGAAAATTGCGGTACTGCCCAGGATTTTGCCCTTGTCAAATATTTATTTCATGCTCAAAATAAATCCACAAGTTTAGGATCAGCTACAGACTTCTGAGAGTACGCCCGACCCTATTATTTAGTTTTGAGTCATCAGTGAAGATTGCCACTGACCCTGAGTCAAGCTCCGTAACGCTATCATACTCATGTTTTTCTGGAATTGTTGTAGAAAAATTATTTTTGGAGTAGAATTTTGGAGCACTGTAATCAAGGTCTCTATGTATTCCCGGAAAAGTTCTTGAAACTTCTGGGTCCAAATCTAAAATATTTCCACAAGAGGCATGCATTAAGCCGTTGAAATTAGCTCGGAATTAGCGCCTGGAAATATGCTATCAGCCTGCAAAGGCTTTTCAGAAAAATCAACATCTCGATACTTAAAAATAGAAGTGTTGAAAAGAAATCCATTATTTTAGTTTTTTATTTTACGCAAAAGGTTTAGTGGCGGGTTCGAAATCGGAGCAAAATTGTTTATATGGTTTTTTGGCTATAACTCGTCGACTAATTGATATTTTTTCAATCTGTAAAAGCCAAATTATTCCTAGAGACCTGTGCAACAATTGCAATTTTTGAAAAAATTGATTTCGAAAATTTTTGTGGTACTTATGAAACAATATACTGAAAATCGGCATTTGACTGCAAACTTCGAAGGCCGATTAAAAAAAAATTCGAACTAACATAAAAAAACGGCGCGATACGGGTCTTCTTATTTCGCCTCTATTTTCTCCCGCCACTCTCAGAATGGACCTAATTTTTGCTAACCTGAATTTGTTCCACAGTGTAATTGTATCGACATTTTTTTTGAACATCAAAAATGCCTAAACGGAATCGACGAAACCAAAATTTCACGCGGTTAGCTGGTACAATAGAAACAGTTCGCAATTTCCGCGGTCTGCTGGCATTTTCACCTTTTTCAACGGAAAACTGTAAACTGTACCGAATTTTCTCTTTGTTCACTCCCATTGTTGACACCCTGTAACTCAAGTAACTCACAACTGAATGGAACAAACAAAAAGCGGCAAAAGAATTTTTTAGTGTGAGTTGTCTCTTTGTTTGTTTATGTTCATTGTCAAGGTGAGGTAAAACCTCGTAAAGTATCGGTCACTATTGCCATCTAACGAGAAAATAATGGATTTCCCCGAACTAATATTTGACGGGATAGTTGGAATAGACAGAGAATGAAATGAGGAACTTAAGCTCTTCGGTAAATTTCACTTTAAATTGCATTACAAGAGAACAATTTTGGGAAGATTTTTTTTTTTTGAGAATTTTCAATGAAACACTATATAGCAAGTAAGAATTTTTAAAATATTGAAGGGTTTATTAGCCGATTTACTGTTGTGGGTTGTGTTATAGCTGTTCATTGGTTTCTTTTAAAGTATAGTTTCTATCGTGAATTTCTGGTAAAGAATCTCTCTATTTTTTTTAATTGTGTACTGTTGCTTGGATGCACTGAAATTGAAGTAATATTTATACTAGTGCATATAGAGGCTCGCCTTCTACTGTCGAAAAACCTCGAGGCGCTTACTACAAGCAGATGTAGAATGAGCTCTGCTAAACACCCAACAACAGGTGTAAACGCTAAAGGTTTAACTTATAAACAATTTAGTGTATTTCTTAGGTCCATATTTTCGTTTTTACAGGGTAGCTCGTTGAATAATTTTGCAGCCATATTTTTTTCCATGTTTAATTGATTTTGCGCCTTGGGACTTTTACATTTTTAGAAAAAATAAAATACTTTGCCAGACGAATTTTTGACTAATCTCAACATTAAGACCACGGAATTGATTGAAACTGTCAAACTTGACAATTAGTTATGTGGGCAGGCATTTTGAATCGGTATAAGCTGAGAAGCGATAGATACAGTATCCACTCAATCCATTCACAGCTTAGACCTACATAGTCTCGCTAAGAGCTCTGGTTACATTTGCCAAAAGATCGGGATTGTGTAAGAAAATACTTTTTGTATCGTAAATATAATTGGCACGTATATCCCTTATTTTTGGGAGGGCCTTACAGTTTTATGCTGCCTTCGAATGCAAATGGTTCTTTATGAGGAACTTTTTTATGGCAGAAACACACTGGGAGGTTTGCCATTTACTGCATAGTAGCGATCTCCAAAAATTTTCTCTATCTTTTGATGTTACGAACAAGGGACTACTGAATGGTCATCACGCACTAACTCATCCTCTTGCGGAGATAATAATTTAAAATATTTCTATACTTGATATTTCATAGTTTTCATTACCGCAATGCACGTTTGGAACGAAATTTGCCCCTATAGAATTTAACGAAAACTAAGGTTAGGTATAAAATATATGAAAGTGCTTAACTATTCCTGTAAATAATCTTCTATAACCAAAAATATGTTTTCGAAACTCAATAATTCGATTTAGGAATCTGATGCAAGTTGACTAGAAGTCCAAGAACAGGAGTGGCTTAAAGAAATTTGAAGTAGAAATGAATTTAACATACTATACTCTATGATCAAAAAATACCGCCAAGTCGTAGTGCACCATGAATACTTTCCATCGGGTCAGACAGTCAATAAAGAATATTATTTACCGATGTACAGAGAGAGAGGCCCATTCGTAAGGGCCGCAGTTTAAAATCCGTCCATCTAAGAAGATTGAAAATAGATTTGCAAATATTTCAAGATGAAAATTTCATCCACTTGCAGCTTTGGACATTTTATTAACTGCAGAAAATCTTGTACGAATGACAAAAAAGTGTGAAGATTTGATATTAATTTTACGAGTGAACATAAGTGCTTTTTTTATCTCATCAATAGAATATGAGCCATAGGAAGTGATCGATTTGATTTTGCTTCCGATAATCAGTTGCCAGAAAAGTGACTCTGGAGGTAATTATTTGCTGCAATGCACTGTCATGCTAAACACGACAATGTTGAAAGTGGGGCCATGTTTTTCCCCATCATGCTATCAAGAATTTAGAAAAAATTTAGTGGAATCAATGACCTCCTTCATTTCGATTCGTTAACGATAAGAAATAAAAAAAAATAAAAATTTTAAAATGGGTACAGTTCTTGTTCGTCTGCAGCAGTCAAATACGTTTGAGTAATTCTGTCAGTACTGCATTTGCCATATTGTAATTTTTCTTCAAAACGTGTTCGCTATTGCCATATGCGCGTATGTATGTAGTATATGCACATGCATAGGTACATATGTACATACATTCCTTCAGGCATTTTGAGTTTTCTGCTTCGTGAGCTTCAATAGGATTAACTACTCCTTTACCATTTATATGTATGTTTGTGTGCACTAAAATGCATGCAGTTTGTCTTCATAGAAACTTACGTCTGCCACAAATACGAAATTGACTAATAACACTGTTAGTTTACTTCTATTTTTATGGCTTGTGTGGTGGGTGGGTGGTTGCAGTTCATGCCATGCAGCTTCAGGTTGTAGGGTTAAACATTGCAAGTGGTTTAAAAAACATTTTCGGTTCTGTTAGTTGAGGGAAATTTATCGTATTTTCATGGCTTTGCTTTTTCTACCATTTCTTTTACATATAAGTACATATATGTAGGTATATATTAGGGTGGGTCGATTTTTTCCTACATAAAATTGTAAGACACACAGTTCTCTATAGTCAATATCGATTCCTCCAAAATTTAAAAAAGCTACCTGCAATTAATAAATAGTTAATGTGAAGAGCAATAAAGGCACTTTCAAAAGACGCGTCTAGATATTATTTTAAAATAAAACATGTAAAAATTTAGATTCTTCCAGACATCACTGTTTTTTACTCAAAATACGGCTCTTAGCAATTATATGTGAAAAATTACATCATTTAAATGTTCGCAATGAGTACGTCTACAGCCTGCCATACGGGAAATCCGCCAAAAAGTCGATTCATAAATGCCTAATTGTTGAGAATAAAGTTGAGATATCGATGTTGAAGGTTGAAGGCTGTTCACCAACACTTTGCGCTACAACAGCAATATTCTCAACAGATCGTCCAGTATTTGGCCTACCAGTCCTTTTTCTATCCTCGTCAGAACCAGTTTCTTGAAAATTTTCACTAACCTTTGAATTGACAGATGTGAAAGATAACAGATCGGAAATTCACTACTGATAACTATACACCACTTTTGAAGTACCCTTTATTTTCTTAAGGGTAAGGCTTTCTCAAGTGGGCCACAAAATTACCAAAGTGAATATTTTGCGATGAAATTCAGCCAGGACTGAGTTCTATCATCCAGAAGCACACTCAGAAAATTTTGTTGTAAAATTCTGAATAGTTTTTTTTTTATTAACTATCGAAGTTTTTTGCAGCGCTTGAAGAATTATCACATTTCCCGTAAAGTAAGTATCCGATTACAACGATTTTTCAACTGCAGACTGATAAAGGATGATATTTTCCAAAAACGTTATTTTTGTTCCGAAACTTGATGTTTTGTTGTTGTAAATAATTTTTTTTAATAAACAATTAAAAATTTAACTAATTTCTGCGCCTCTGGGATGAAAATGTTTTAAGGATATTAACGTAATAAACATCTGTGCATTTATGTATGGAAAAAAATGCGTGCAGTTCAAAAAAGATTAATTACAATTAATTTTTTTGTGCCAGAATGCGCGCTTCGACTTACGAGGACGCGTCCGTCCGTGAATTGTTGGTAATTTTGTGGCCCACTTGAGAAAGCCTTACCCTAAGCTTTGTGAATGTTATTTTTTGCACGAAGAATTTAGTTTTGGTTTCTATTTTTTCTTCGAAGAATTCGAAGAATGGCGATTACATAGGATTTACAGGAAAAGTGGATTGATGTAATTTTAATACAATAAGTAAATTAGATGTAAAGCGTGATGATTGGAGTCTATGCATTCGAGAGTGCACAAAAGATACATCATTGACAACAAATGATAGAGTTTTATCAGCAAATAGGTCTTACTTTTCTAATTTGAAGCTGCTTCAGTCTTAATTATTACCTTGCTACCGAAAGTTAAGAACAAAACCTTGATCCGCCCCGTGGTTGCGAACTATGGACCCTGAAAACTACTGACATTAATCAGGTAATGGTATTTGATGAGACAGATGACACAATGTTGTGAATGAAGCAATGATTTGCCAAGAACTGTGATGCTAAGAAGAAGAGGAAGACATCACACTAGAACTTTGCACAAAAATCCCCAAAAAAATTATTTTTTATATTTTTGTGCGAATAATTACACTGTGGAACAAATTCAGGTTAGCAAAAATTAGGTCCATTCTGAGAGTGGCGGGTGAAAATAGAGACGAAATTAGAATACCCGTATCGCGCCGTTTTTTTATGTTAGTTCGAATTTTTTTTTAATCGGCCTTCGAAGTTCGAAATCAGAGCAAAATTGTTTATATGGGTTTTTGGCTATAACTCGTCGACTAATTGATATTTTTTCAATCTGTAAAAGCCAAATTATTGCTAGAGACCTGTGCAACAATTACAATTTTTGAAAAAATTGATTTCGAAAATTTTTGTGGTACTTATGAAACAATATACTGAAAATCGGCATTTGACTGCAAACTTCGAAGGTCGATTAAAAAAAAATTCGAACTAACATAAAAAAACGGCGCGATACGGGTCTTCTAATTTCGCCTCTATTTTCACCCGCCACTCTCAGAATGGACCTAATTTTTGCTAACCTGAATTTGTTCCATGGTGTTATTTTAGTTTTAGATACTTTTTTTTACTTTCCATCTTCATTTCCATAACTCTATTTTCATATTGAGCTATCTTTAGCTTAATAAAAAGGGGTTTAAAATTTACTTCAGACCTTTTTTCTTATAATTTTATGTCGAAAAATATTGTTCCATATAAAGTGACCCACCCTAATATTTATATATTATATATATGAGAATTTTCATGCATGTTGATTTCTTTTCACGCCCGTTGATCTACTCTTTGTGCTGCTTTCAAATGCTTTCAAAAATTTTCTAATAAAGTTTCAGTCTCGCACCACTCTTTATTTCACCTATTCCTTTTCAGTTTCGTACGAGTCTATCAACCTTGATGGATGAACTATAATGATTTCCACTTTATATTTTAGTATGCCCATGATTTCTGCTTTATAGTTATTTGTAAATCAGTTTAAATCGGATGGGAGGTGCAACCTAATGTTTTATGCTAGTAACAAAAATCGGCGCAAATATGTACTAAAATATTCTTTTATTTCTTTTGTGAAAATGTATAACATAAAGTGCGCAGTGACACTGACTAGGCTGACATAGTAAAATATTTTATTTTGATTTCATTCACATTTAATTTTAATCATTTTCATAAAGCGCTGCTGGTGAATTTGCCATTGTTGGAAAGAATAATGAAAGTCTTTGTCTATCAACTCAAGTCTTTTTCCTTCCGAATATGTGAGGCCTTCTCTTTCATAGGTTCATTGGACTCCCAAATACTTAAAGTTTTCCATACTCAAATGCACAGGAACATGCTTCGATGGCTATAGAATATTTAGCTTTTGCTAGCACTCAACGTTTGTAGAAAGTTGGATTTCAAAAACTAATATACAACAATAATACACTAGCAGACAAAATTAAGGGATCCGAAAAAAAAAATCCCAATATTTAGCAAGCTTTCAAATGGTTTTAAATCAGTTCAAAATGGTTGTTACGAATAGAAAAAATCGATTTGATTCTTCAAGTCTTTAGTTTTGAGATCTTTAGAAGAACAAAATTTTCAAACCAATGGGTACATGGAATTCCATTGAGTAGCGCGCAAAAGTAGTTTCTTCCATTATATGGAGCGGATAACTTTGTTACTCATACCCCGATACTATCCCTTTTCGCTGAGGTATCAGACCTTGAATCGAAAGGCATAATTTTGTTTTCAACCATCGATAACTCATCAACCAATGATCGTACAGAAAAGTGAAGTACGACTTCAAAGGCTTAAATAAGTTTTCTTCAAGAACGCAGCTATGTAAAAAATAGCTCTAAACTTGGAAATATTTTCTTAATACCTTAAATTTGACCACTAGTTTATAACAAAAATTATGACAAAAGCTTTTATATTGTTGGAATGAAATGAGAATTATTATTTTTCGAGTCATTTTTGCCACTCAGAAGGAGCTGTTTAAACGCTTGAATAACTTCTTCAGGCGTTGAAAAACGATGATCTCGCATTTTATTTTTGATGCTCGGTAACAAAAAGGAATCATCAGGCGTTAAATTAGGGCTGTAAGGGAGATGGTCTATTAGTTCGATCTTTCGAGTGCTCAAAAAGTCTCTTGTGTGAGCCGATACGTGAGATCTCGCATTTTCTTGTTGAACGATGTTTCACATTCGACGGTTGGTTTTCTCCGAAAACTTTTGGCAAAAAAATGGATGTTTACCACTCAGAATTGACTGTTTTAAGTGTATCTAGTGGTACACGTGCAACATGACCAGACTTTTAGGAAAACAAAAAAAACAGGTGATCATTTACCTTGAGGTGGTTCTTCTACGAAAGACTTTTGTTGGATTAAGCCCGTCTTGATTGCTGTTTTCTTTCCAGCTCATATGCATAGATTCCTCATTTGCAACCGGTTACAATGTCATAGACGTGCTTTGAACCACCGCGGCTGAATTTCCTCAACATTTCTTTAAACCAATCGACAGTGACATTTCTCAAAGTATGTAGTTTTCAAGGTGAACAAATTTTCTTGACGACCAAATATTCATGCAAAATTGCAAGCCTTCGTTATCAATTTACGCCCACTATCGACTGTTTCTGGCACAACAACCGTTTTCGGGCGGCTTTCATGAATTTCATCCTGCAAAGATCGACGGCCACGTTAGAGCTCGTTGTCCCAGTGTTTTACGATTGTTAAGTGTGATGCTCCATCACCAAAACACCGACGAAGTACGCTGATCAATGCACTCGTGGCTGGATAATCCACGCCAAAATCGTAATAAATTACCGCACGAAAATTTGTACGAGTTAATTCCATGTTTCGTGAGATTTTTTAGCCCACTGAAAAAAAATAAAGCTCGTAAGCGAAAACGTTATATGTAAGTTTGTGCGAGCAAATACCAAACTTTTTTATAAAAGCATCGAATTGCAGCCCACGTAGTGTTGCGAAGGCGTAAAATATAAAAGGAAACCCTAGTAGGACTGTAAACTAAATATACCGTTTTAAAAATCATTTGGGAACTATTATTTGTTATTATAGGGAGGCTCCTTCGTGGGACTATAACGTCTAGGTTGATTGATTTCAGGGTAAATAAAATGGGAAGAATTAGTTGAAACTTACGAGCTGTACAAAACTGGTAGCCACAAAAAATAGTGCCATCTCCATATAGAAAATTCCCGTCACGTGACGGTACCTATAAATTAAAATATATTATAAAAAAACATCACTTTCGACACAAGGCGCGCCCTGCACTGATACGAGCGAGGCACTACTATCGGTCAACATAAGTTGTTCGATGTTTTCATCAAGTAACAGAGGTAGATGGTCAACCGAAACAGTGCAAACTATTAAGTCGATGGGTACAAGATCGAGGATACAATTAATATAAAAAAAAAAATCATATAAAAACAAGTAAGAAAGCCTGAATTCGGTTCGGAATGTATTTTATATGCCCGTAACTTTAGTAAAACTTTACTTGGGACATTTAAAAAAGATGCACAGTTTTGACTTGTAATTTCATGAGGACCAACCGAAATTGAATTTTAACTTATAAAAGCTTGGCGTGGTTTTTATTCGATCACATAATATTATATTTATAGCGGATCTAAATGTAGTGGAGAGTAATACGTGCACCAAACTTGGGTAAGTTTTATTAATCTTCATCAGCTCTTCAAAAACCCCACGTTTCTTACCCTCATGTGTCATTTTCGACAATGCCGCTTACGTCTAAGTGTTTTCACTATACTAAAAAGTAGTAATTTGGTAAAAGGTAAGGCACCATTTTTTTCTTGTTCACTCCTCTCGGGAGCATAGGGCCTCGACAAGACTTGTCTTGCGTTGGTATCGCTAATCTATTTGATTTCTGGCAGGGTAGGTGATTAGCCTGCCGCTACCTGTTCTAAGTGGTGGAAATGCCCATCTGCCGTTGCTTAGGAACAACAGCTTCTTACTGCTTGAAGCGCCATCTGTGTGTCACATTTTTCTGGCAGAAGGATCGCACATATGGTTGAGGACTTCGCTAAATTTGGTGTGTCTGCGCTATTACCGCGGTTGCCTACTTCCTCTTGCTGGCGCCACTGATTCAAAGTCTAACTGTTTGTGAAATATGTAAACTTTCATCAGTATTTGATAACCCTTAATTTTTTGTAAAGAAGTTTTCCCATTCATATTCGATCAAGAGAGGAGTTGGCGGTGTGCAACATTTGGAAACAGGGTATGACTAAAATGCTATGGATGGCTCGAGGCTAGACGGATGGGATAGTGTGGGTTGCGAGGAGCTCCTCATCAATCTCAAATTTAGACTTCAGGACAACTGTAGTATTTTCTCAGGTAGCCGCAATTAAAGAAGCAGTGGATTGATGTTCACTTCTGTAATTATAATAAGGGAGGTAAATATCTACTTGATAGCCAGGTGGTAATTAGAGCCCCGGGCTCGTTGTTTGTGCGTTCGAAATTAGTCGGGGAATGCCTGGCAGTTCACCCGACTGAACCCGAATACTTCGATATTAGGCTCTTCTGGGTTCCCGGTCGCAGTGGCATAGAGGTAAGCTGCTGAGCCGATGAGTTGGCTAGGCAGGGGACCTTGGAGACGGTTTCATGAAAGGAGAGTAAACCACAAAAATTTAATTAAGGAATTCTGGAGACTTTTTGAGCCCAAGGTATTTGCTCACATTAATTACTACTATTAAAACTTTCGAAAATTTCAACTTCACTATCATTGACATACGTAAGTGCATATATCAGGTATTTTTAAAGTGATTGAGAACTTATAAAACAGAAATATTGATTGAATTAATTTTTTTTTTATTATAATCTGGTAGATAATTTTATGGTATTTTATTTTCGCGGCTGCGAGTCACATGGTCCATTCGATCAGTTGAATTTCTGACTACTTTCTCCAAAAGATTATTTTTGTTTTTGTATTAATTTTTTTATTTATTTAATCCAATAAATCTGAATAATAAATCTAAATGAACCCAGTCAGAAAGAATGACTTATTTGGCTTCAATTATATTTACAGGCAGTTAAGCTGATCCTTACGTAAAAGTTCCATGTAGTCGAAGAACAAAGGCAAGTTGAGAACGGCGATCAATGAATTTCGCGCTATGAACTTTGCGCAGAGATTTATTTTTTTTCCAAAGTAAATTTCCACAATTTGTTCTATTGTTAAACGATTCGTGATAACTTGCCAAACCTTACTGAACAGAAATGTCAACACAATTTTGCATTATCAGCAGAAAAACCATAGTTATAGATATCGACAGTTCTCATGCAGCTCAAAAACACCCGATATATGGGGTTTTGACAGAGGTGTTATTTTAATATTCAAAGAAAAATAATTTTTTTAAATATAAATGATCGGATTGTGCCAATTACTGCGGGATTAGTCTTCTAAATATCGCCTATAAGGTTCTAGAGAGCGTATTGTGTGAAAGGCTGAAGTCCACCGTCAACCAACTGATTGGACCTTATCAGTGTGGCTTTAGACCTGGAAAGTCTACCTTCGACCAAATATTCTCAATACGCCAAATCTTGGAAAAGACCCATGAAAGGAGAATCGACACACACCATTTTTTCGTCGATTTTAAAGCTGCATTCGACAGTACGGAAAGGAGTTACTTGTATGCCGCGATGTCTGAATTTGGTATCCCCACAAAACTAATACGGCTTTGCAAGATGACGTTGTTCAACCCCAGCAGCGCCGTCAGAATTGGGAAGGACCTCTCCGAGCCATTTGATACCAAACGAGGTTTCAGACAGGGTGACTCCCTGTCGTGTGCCACGAGCCGCAGAACTTAATCGCTCAGGCACAATATTTTGTAAGAGCGTACAATTGTTGGCGTATGCCGATAACAATGTCAACCTTGAAATCCAACGTAGAATTTCTCTTGCCAACAAGTGCTACTTTGGACTAAGTAGGCAACTGAGCAGTAAAGTCCTCTATCGACGAACAAAACTAACACTCTACAAGACTCTCATCATGCCGTCCTAACGTATGGCGCAGAAGCTTGGACGATGACAACATCTGATGAAGCGACGCTTGGCCTGTTCGAGAGAAAGATTCTGCGTAAGATTTTTGGACCTTTGCACGTTGGCAACGGCGAATATCGCAGTCGATGGAACGATGAGCTGTATGAGCTTTACGACGACATTGAGATAGTGCAGCGAATAAAGATCCAGCGGCTACGTTGGCTGGGTCATGTCGTCCGAATGGATACAAACGCTCCGGCTTTGAAAGTATTCGATGCGGTACCAGCTGGTGGTAGCAGAGGAAGAGGAAGGCCTCCTCTGCGTTGGAAAGATCAGGTGGAGAAGGACTTGGCTTCACTTGGTGTGTCCAATTGGCGCTGGTTAGCACGAGAAAGAAACGGCTGGCGCGCTTTGTTAAACTCGGCTAAAATCGCGTAAGCGGTTATAGCGCCAATTAAGAAGAAGAAGATCGGATGTTTATTTCATTATAAAGAGGTATGCCATTAATAGTGGAAAATAACATCAGGCAAATGACCACTACGACCACGCTTACAGGGCAATATCCTTTTCATGAAATTTTCAATAACCGAAGTGCAAAATGGCTGCCCTATATCCCGGAGAGGCTCACGAATTCCATTTATGAGATCTTGAATCGACCCTGGGCTGTTGGCGTAAACCTTCTCTTTCACATGACCCCAAACAAAAAAGTCACAAGGAGTTAAATCACAAGATCTCGGTGGTCAATTGTGATCACCTCTTCGAGAGATAACACGGTCCGGAAACTTTTCCCGTAAAATATCAATGGTTTCGTTGCATGTGTGGCACGTAGCGCCGTCTTGTTCAAAATGAACGTGGTCCAGATCAATACTGTCCAATTCCGGTCATAAAAATTGTTAATCATCTCTCGATAGCGCAATCCATTCACCAATAACACCTGTTATTGGAAAACCCTCCATGTAAATATATTTATTTGCATAGCTGTTCGTTGACATAAGTTGGATTGTAGCCTTCTTTAGAGTAGGCATCACTTGCACGGAAATCCCAATTAAAAGGTATAATCAACAGCCTTTCATTAGGCAAAGAAAACTAAACAAAATCAGTGAAATCAATTTGCTTAAATATGTGCATATATGGTAAAAGTGTATACATTTCCTTCAGCCCCCCGCTCAGAAAGCATGATACGAGTTTGCATGGAAATGAATCAAAATCCCCCAACAAGACGTTGCACTCTCTGTTCTCTGTCAAATGTTTATACAAAAAAAAAAAAGAAAAGCTGTCTCTGCGCTTTGCTTTTAAATTGAAATTTCTATTTCTGCCAACAGGCAGATTTGTTTATACATCGTGTTTTGTGTTTGTTGTTGCAATGGCACAATTTTTATGGCATATCGTAAGGCGAAACTCACAAACATCATTTCCACGAGTATTAGTTGGTAAAAGGTTACATTGTAAAGCTGGTTGCTGCTGGCTGCTGTCACCTTGCTGGCTTTGCAGTGAGCAGCAAAAGAAGTTGACATCAAAGCCGCGTGAAAAGTAATAATTTCCACACAGCACAGCCACAGGCAAAATTAATCACGATTTTCACGCGCAACACTGCTGTGGCGGATAACAAACGAAGTTGTGTGGTGTTCCAGTGCTGCCGACACTACATACAGACATATTAACACTAAAAGGCGACGAGCGAAGATTACAAAATATATAATGATCCAATACAAAAATGCAAGTAAATTGTAACAAACCCATATACACATACATAAGCACATACATGGGCCGACAAGTTGATTGCACTTGCAAAGCCATTTACATTCATTTATCATGCACTTTTATGTGCCGCAGAAATAAGTGATAAAAAAATACGTCCACAACAACAATTAAAACGCATAAAATATTTTCAGTGGGCAGAACTTTTTTTTGCCTATTTTCAATGCGACCGTAAATACTCTTAAATGCAGTGATACTTCGCTGATAAGTGCAATTTCTTTTTTTCATTTATTTTTCTTTTAATTTTTTTTCATTTAACTCAGTTTTTATTTGCATTATTCCTTCCCATGTCAATTTTAATTTACTGCTGAAAAATCTGCTTCACACTCGTACTTCATTTATTTGACTTTTATTGACCGCGAATGCAAAAAGGAGAGTTGGTAAAAAATGGGCAAACAAAAGATTTATCCCAAATAGTTCTTTTTTTATTTTATTTACGCCTGCCACTTGGTTTTTTTTAGCGCTGCAAACCGTCATTTGTGTGTTGTGACGGTGGCATGGCTAGAGGTAGCGAGCGGAGGGCTTCATGTGTGTGATTCTCTTACAAATTCATTCAATATTTATTATTGGGGCTGCTGGCTGCAACATTTAACTTCCAACATTCGCTTAACTGCTGAATTATTTGCAATGGTTTCATTTCGTGTTGAAATACACTGCAATAAAAACTTGTTATGGAATCTACTTGCCGAAAAAAATCTATGCGTAATCGAGTAAAAAATTTTTTTTTCTCATTAATCTATACAACAGCTGGCCAAGTGTTTGTCCTGAGTGTAAATTTCATGCGTTTTAATTTTTGTTCACTCACTTTAACTCACCAGCTGCCCAGCCACTCCATTAAAAGATTTCAGGGCCTTTGTATGTTTTTTGGTGCTCTCTGCAGGGCATCCCTTTTGGTATACGAGGTGTGTTCAAAAAATAAGGTGACTTTTCAAATTTCGCGGGCTACGTACATTCGATTTTCGATTGTTATTTTTTTGTTATTGGTACACTCGTCTCGAAGATATGTTAACGGATTAGGAACTAAACAGGCAGTTTGTTTGTGCGAGCCATAAATGGACAAGTGTTTTGCGTATTCGGTGATTTTCAGCTATCGACAAAAATTGATTTAACAAGTAACATCAAATTTTGTGTAAGAAATGGAATTAAGTGCTCAAAAACACTTGAAATGTTGTCAGTGGCATACGGTTAGAGTACAAGTGGTATAAGCTTTTCACAGAAGGTAGAGAAGATGTGGATGACGACACTCGCTCTGGGCGCCACAATCACAATTAGAGAAGTTGCTGAGGATGTCGGAATATTCTCATATCGGTTGGCTCATGCCATGTAATATTTTTGGGAAACTTTGGGCATCAAGCGAAGTTCGTTCGAAAGCTGCTGAGTTTTGACAAAAACAACGTCGCATGAGCACCGCTCAGGAATTGTTGAATGATGTCAACGAGGATCCAGATTTGCTTAAAAGGGTCATAACTAGAGACGAATCATGCGCATATGGTTATGACATCGAAACCTAAACACAATCGTCCCAATGGAAGAGTCCAAGAGAGCCAAGACCAAAAAAAGCACGCCAAGTTCTATCAAATGTCAAGATTTTACTCACTGTTTTTTTCGTTTACCACGGCGTAGTGCATCAGGAGTTCTTACCACAAGGTCGTACGGTCAATATGGAGTATTGCTTTCAAGTTATGTGCCGTTTGCATGAAGCAATACAAAAAAAGACCGCAATTATGGGGAAAAATGCATTACGTTTGCATCATGATAATTCACCTATTCATTCATCTTTGCTTGTGTAAGATTATTTGGTCGACAACCTACACCGTTATCATGCTTCAGCCACCGTCCCCACCAGATGTTGCCCCCTGCGAGTTTTTCCTGTACCCAAGATTGAAGGGACCGATAAAAGGACGGCGTTTTGCTAGTATTGCGGAGATACAAACCGAACAGCTGAGAGAGCTCAAGGACTTATCAAAAAGTGCGTATCAGAACTGTTTCGAGGACTGTTGACGTTGTCGAACCAAAAAACGATCCGACGTCAATTCGGATTATCGTCTTGTAGCAGACAAAGTCCGTGCAGCAAATATTGAGGTACGTCAAAAGTTTGGTTCTCTTTGTAACGCTGTTAAAGAGGTTGTGAAATTTCAAGCAGCTTATCGTAAAATGAAAAGGGGGAAAACTTGCACCGTTTACAAACGTATCGGGTGTTTTTTAACAAGTTGAGAGTTTAAAATGATAATAAAATAGAAATATTGTTGGAATGAGTTATTTCTTTGCTATAATCTGGTAGATAATTTCATGGCATTTATTTTTTGTGTTTGATATCCGGCATATATCTGGGCCATTCGATCAGTCCAATTTTTGGCTACTTTTTCCATTAGCTGCATAAAAATGATCGATATTGATTACTATGGTTTTACAGCTGAGAATGGTAAACTGTGTTCAGATTTATGTTCAGTAGCAAGTCATCATGAAACGTTTAACGGCAGGACAACACTTCCAAATTGTGGACCGTTTTACTTAAGTTAAAATCTTCAGACGGCAGAAAAATGAAATATAATTCTTAAATTTTAATAATATGAATTTAAGTAATTCGTTGTAGAAATTTATTTGTTTGTTTTTGGTTTTTTTTTCTTTTTGAAGTCCAAAATTTTCCTATCTAAAAAAGGTTTTAATAACATTTTTTTGTTATTTTTATTGTTACCAGACATTTGATCAATTTCCTTCGACTGTCGCTGAATTCGAAAATGTTATGTTTTCGAAAAAGCTATTTCTGAATATAATGAGTTAGATATGGTATACACATTTTGAGTAAACAAATATGTTTTGATGGATTTTAACCACCGCTGGTGAACTTTATAAACAAGCTCAGCATTGATGCCCGCAATGAGCCAAAAGACATCATAAAGTGATTTTTCTGTGGCATGATAACATTGGAGGAGCTTTAATAAGATGATCTATACCACCCATGATACACTCCTTCTGACTTTTGTTTGCTTCGGCCAATTACTCTCAGCACTGCACTAATTACAAAGAAGACAAAATTGGGACTACCAAAAATGCTACCGTGTGTCTTGAGAGATTGCTTCCAGAGGCCAACCGCCTTTAACCTGATTGCACTTTGAGCTGCGATGGAAATAACGTTAAAGTCGATGGAAAGTAAGTGCAAGTTTTACTTGCTCCGTTGATGCCAATGCATTCAGTCCTTTGAACTCGCCCCAGTTTAGTGATATTATAGTCCTTCCGAAGAGCTTCCCACAAAACCAGGCATCCAAACGTTAAAATAGACAAAACCACTGCGTTGTACGTCCAAAGCTTGAGTCCCCATTTTTTGCTGAACATAGATTTGCAGGAGTAGAAGGCTATATTGGCCTTCTTTATCCGATTTTCAATGTGTAGCTCCCAATGGAGTTTGGAGTCAAGCATCACTCTAATATACCTAACTTTCGATGAGAGCGGGACAACGTGGTTGTTTAATTTGGGAAGTCGAAAGGGTGGAGGATTAAATTTTCTGGTCCAGCTCAGTTTTGTCAGAGTTGATTCAGAGGCCGCAAGTGGCAGCCCAGCGATTGAGTACAGCCAGTGACCTTTTCAAAATCTCAACCATGACTGAGGGAAACAACATAAAAAAAAGAAAATTTTGGTGAACACATTTTTCTAATAATAAACGAAACGAAATATGTTTTGATAATCGATGTAAGGATATTTTATTTGTTAAGCAAATAACGTTCATATAATTCATATAAAAAGCAAAAATGATTTTTTATTTCTTTATTGATAAAATTAATATTAATGTGCAACCCTGCCCCGGACTAGTCATGGCTCCATACTCGTATTCACTAGAAAATAACCATTTCGGTACTAGTGGATTTTCACTCAGTACTGCAATATTGACATAGCCATTCATTCATACACACACACATACATATAGGTGCACATGCACAATTATATCGCCATTCACAATTCACATTCCCAATATCATTCCAATTCAGTTTCATTCTCACATTTGTTGTTTTTCCCACTTTTTTCCATGCAGTTGTTCGCCGGCAGTTTCACGTGCACGTGGAAAACACTGAAGTCTATTTGGGAAATTCAGCGTTGATTAAGTGCGCCATTCCGGACTATGTGCGGCCATATGTTAAGGTGACCAGTTGGCATCGCGGCGAGGAGATATTGCTACCTGATTTATCTGATGTTGGTGAGTACCAGGCGACACATATGCGTACATACTGTACCTACGTATGTATATATACATGCAAATGCATTTTTACTTGCTCGGATGTTTTTTTGTTTTTTATTTGGAATTTTTAACATTTTTTTGTGTTCCTTTCTTCGACCCGTCAGCTTTCATTTTGCTTACCGCTGCAGTTTTTGGAGGAATTTTTAAGTTTTCGTTTTGTTGCCTGTCGCGCATAGTTTACTTTTGATGTAATGGTTGACACAGTTATACTTGCGACTATCAGTGGTGTGTGTATGTGTATTTGTGCTTGCCCTGAATGTGGAATAACCGACTGTGGAAGTTTGCCAGGTGAATTATTTGTTGAAATATTTTTTCCATATATTCGTCAGTGAGTCAGTCAGGTGATGGCATTGTCGGTTTATTGAACCCACAAATAATTGCGATGTAACAAGTAGTGTGAGGCGAGGTGTCCAACAACTTTTTATACACACTGTTTACTTTTGCTGACAACTGCGTAAGTAAAACTGAACATGCCGAAAATTTGTACAGGCTTGCCTTGATTTATTATTATTAATTCTATATATCAAATTCAGCTTGAAAATATGCATGGAACAATCTCAATAGGGACGAAGCCGAACTTTTTTAACGAGCGTAGGTTTTTGTTTTTCGAGTAAATCAAATAAATAAGGCAATATCTAGATAATGTGCAATATGTTGCTATATATTTTAACATTTTCTGCTGTTTATACGAGTATATCTCTATATCTCTTAAACGATTACTCCGTTCATAGCCATGACATCTCGCTGGCAACCTCATTTTACTACTCGCGAACATTTGACAGTCGCTATCATTAAAAATAAACAAATCAAAATAAAAATAGTCAAAACAGCAAAGTTTAAAATAAAAACAAATGCCGTTATTGGAAATGAAAGCTGCCTTATTTTTTAATTTATGTTTTGGGTATTTCCATTATTTAGGCACTCCTCTATGAAAACAAAGAATTGTGCTCATAAAATAAAAAGTTCACCACATTTTGAGAAAAGCTTAGTTATTGGGTAGATTTTGCTGAATTTCAATTTGAACACAGTTTTTAAATTTGGACCGGAGGGCGCGGTCGGCCAAAGAATACTTGGAGAAGGTAGATGTTGCACGAACTAGCAGATGCCGACATCACATGGAACGGCGCAAAAACAACAGTCAGAACCGTGTACGTTGGAGTGAACAATAAAAAAAATGTCAGATTGCAATTCAAGAGAAACGCCAGCATTCGATATGGCGACGTAAATTATAAATTTATCAGCTTCCAAAAGTGAAAACATGAACTTATATCAGTAATAAAAATTGCAAAGGAAAGTGTGCGAGAGGAACACCAGACGATACCTGGAAAAGTTAGGAAGCTGTGTTTCCCAGTGCAAATGAGCAGATATTACCAAATAAATATAATGCTACCCAAGTGAGGAAGGTGGAATGGAATCCGAAATACGCTATGAGAAACCCTATAAAATCCTTCGAAAGCTCAGTGTAGATAGGATCTATTTGATAGCCTTAAAGCTATCGATATAATCTTCGTTAAAAGTAGCAAAGTTCGAAACCGTAGACCTTTCTTTAATAAATCGATGTTGAATCAGGCTTATGGGCCCAGAACACAGCAGAATTTTCATGTTTTTTACATTTTCTTAAAGTATAATATCTTAGAAATATTGTGTTAAAATTTGAAGTGAATTCAATAAATACTTTTCGAGATATTCACCAATTAACAAAGGGCGTTCGGGCGCTCCGGAGCGTTCGATAACACTCGAGAAGGTAGAATGCTATGTAGGCAACAGCAAATTGATATTTTGGAAGCTGCTATGATGACTGAAGAACTATGATATGGCCCAGGAATAGATGACACAGTGTAAGTAATTAAATAATTCGTAGAACTCTACATAAATCGATAGCAAAACTTTAAATGCGTTTTTCTCAAAACTATGTTTTTTGAACTAGTGATCATTGTAACAGCTTGGTCGATTTCAATAAAATTTATACTGCTTTTGAAAAACAGAAAAAACGTGGGCCTCAGTTTTTTTTTCAAAAACTTTGATTTTTTTAAACAATTAATTGTCGTTTTTTTTTTTCGAAAATCTGAAAAATATTTCCTGAGGTCGCCATATTGTTAATTTTGAAAAAAAACAAAGCTTCGATCAGGCACAAAACTATCTACTAATAAAGCTTCTTTCCCATGCCCGATTGATTTTAGATGAATGTCCAAGGACTTGAGATGATTACCGCAAGGGACTTTTAAAGATACGGGCTCCACACAAAAGCGATAACTTTTACAATTTTTTTTTTTTTTGAAATTTTGCTTAAGTTTAGTCGAAACATGATTTATTAATGCTAAGTTCTTATTTTTGTAAAATAAAGCAATTGACTAGCAATAAAAATTATTAAAAATCATAATTTTTTCGACCTCCGACTACCCCTAACCCCAAGACCAGCTTTTTCTTAAACATATTCCCAAATAATTTCGAAATTGTTGGCAACTATGTAATAGGTCTATAGTTTGTGACATCATTCTTTTTACCTGTTTTAAAAAGGTTGGAGTTATGGGAAATATTTTCCGATTCTGTAGAAATCGAACAACGTAGCCGCTGGCTGCGCTATGTCTATGCCGTGGTAAAGCTCATACAGCTCATCGCTCCATCGCCTGCGATATTCGCCGTTGCCAACGTGTAAAGGTCCATAAATCTTACGCAGAATCTTTCTCTCGAACACTCCAAGCGTCGCTTCATCGGATGTTGTCATCGTCCACGCTTCTGCGCCATACGTTAGGACGGGCATGATGAGAGTCTTGTAAAGTGTCAGTTTTGTTCGTCGAGAGGGGACTTTACTACTCAATTGCCTACTCAGTCCAAAGTTGTTGACAAGAGAGATTCCACGTTGGATTTCAAGGCTGCCATTGTTATCGGTGTTAATGCTGGTTCCTAAGTATACGAAGTCCTTTACAACCTCGAAATCATAACTGTCAACAGTGACGTGGGTGCCGATACGCGAGTGCACCGACTGTTTGTTTGATAACAGGAGGTACTTCGTTGTGTCCTCGTTTACTACCAGACCCATTCGCTTTGCCTTTTTATCCAGTTTGGAGAAGGCTGATTAGTTCTAAATTTTAGTTCCTAAAATTAATTAAATAAAATAAAGTATAAATTTATGAAGTACTCATTGTGTATTATATATCAGTTTTTGAACTTAAGTCCTCAGAAAAGGAACTTATAATTGATGCACAGAGTTCCCTGTTTTGTCTGTTTCTTCATTTTCAACATTGTACGCGTGTTCAAAAAATAAGGTGAATTTTAATTTTTTTCAAAAATTATTTATTTATTCATCAATTCCTGTTTTATCTCTTTCAAAGTAGTTCCACTCAGATATAATACACTTGTGCCAGCGTTTTTTCCAATCCTCGAAACAGTTCTGGTATGCACTTTTTGAAATGTCCATGAGCTCTCTCAGCGATTCTGTTTGCATCTCCTAAATCAAAGATGGATTAGCGTTAATACTTGTGAAATTGCTAGGCAAACATGGCCAATGCTAAATTTATGTCTATCCAAGAGTATTATAAAACTGAGTAGACTTCAAATCAGGACCTTAGTAGGGGCCCACACAGGACATTGTCTCATAGGAAATCATGCAAAGAGATTAAGTCTTTACACGCATGATTTCTGTCGTAGCTGCAGAAATGAGGAGGAGTTGGAAACAATTCAACACCTTTTTTGCAGCAGCCCAGCTCTAGCTAGAAGCAGGAACCGATTTTTCAAAGCCTACTTCTTAACGAATGTAGATAATCCATACACTTAAGGTATCAACAACCTTTTACGCTTTGTCAAAAGCTCAGGACGGTTCAATATGGAGAGGGAAATGTAGCCAAGCCCCCGCGGCTCATGACGGACCCATTTCGTGGTCTAAGTGGCATCGTTGTCTCTATGTGCGATGCGGCTGCCAAACCTAACCTAACCTAACCTATCTCCTAAATCGACGCAAAACGGCGTCTCTTCAATCGTGGGAACAGGAAAAAGTCAAAGGGGGCAAATCTGGTGAATACGTTGGTTGAGGCATGAAAACGGTGTTGGTTTTGGCCAAATAATTTCTCACAAACAAAGATGAGTGAGCAGGTGCGACCTTTTGGTAAGAAATTCTGATGCCCTACGCCATGGTAATCGAAGAAAACAGTGAGTAAAACTTTGACATTTGATAGAACTTGGTGTGCTTTTTTTGGTCTTGGTTTTCCTGGGCTCTTCCATTGGGACCATTGGACCTTAGTTTCGATGTCATAACCATATACCCATGATTCGTCACCAGTTAGGACCCTTTTAAGCAAATCTGGATCATCGTTGACATCATTCCAAAATTCCTGAGCGATGCTCATGCGACGTTGTTTTTGGTGAAAATTCAGCAATTTTGCAGCATGCTTCATTCGCTTCATGCCCAAAATTTCCGAAACGACTACATGGCATGAGCCAATCGATATGCCGATATGACGAAATGCCGACATCCTCAGCAACTTCTCTTATTGTGATTCGACGATTCTCCATAACAATTTTCTTTACTTTCTCAACATTTTCATCAACATCATGTTGATGTGCTGGGGCGCCCAGAGCGAGTGTCATCATCCACATCTTCTCTACACTCTGTGAAAGGCTCGTACCACTTGTAATTATTTTTACGACTCAGAGTACTCTCACCGTATGCCTCTGACAACATTTCAAGTTTTTTTGAGCACTTAATTCCATTTTTTACACACAATTTGATGTAACTTCTTTCATCTATTTTTTTCGATAGTAGAAAACCGCCGAACACGCTACTGTTTCGAGTATGAGAATACCGATATTTTCTTAATTTCTTGTTTGAACTTTCTAAGGCTTCTTCAGATAATTGACCTGCCAGAACATGTTAAAACAAATAGTTAAACAAATAAATAAATAAATAGCAAAGGAAATACTATCTGCTGGCAAATCAAAGAACACATTTACATCGTATCTAAACTACCAAATATAAATGCTGAGGTACAAGTCTCTTGTTTTGATTACCAAATTAGTGAACTCGTTGGTTTTTATTTCTTTTCCACGAACGAGGACTTTTAGCAGCAGAAAAATATTGTAAATTAAAGATTTATCCGGAAGGGTAATTTCTGAAGCTGTCTTAAAACTCTCTCTTTTTACACCATTCTTGAAATATTTCACATAACTTGGGTATATTTTATTCAATTTGGACTTCTCAAAATATATTTAAGCGAAAATCTTCTTAAACATCTTCTGTTTGGCGTCCACTTTCCTAACAGTTGGCAACCGTCTTTTAAAACAGGAAATATATTCCGAATGTTCGAAATATTAAATAATTGGCTCGCACACTTCTGTTAGGTATTTGGCCGAGCTGCTCCTCCAATTTGTTGCAAGCGTCTTGATGTTGCTTCACAAATGGACGGACCTACAGTTTTAAGGCTAATATTTTTTATGAGGAGCGTTTTCATGGCAGGAATACACTCGGAGGTTTGCCATTGCCTGACGAGGGACGACCACTATTTAAAAGCAAAACTTCTTTCTTTTTGGTGTTTTACGCAGATTGGAAGCTACGTTCTCCGAATTCCGAATGGTAGTCACGCACCAATCCATTCGGCTACGGCGGCCGCCAAATGATAGTCAGAGTTATAGGGATACTAGTGCAAAATTTCTTCTAAATCTGTCCTTTTAATGTTAGGAAGTAAAAAGGAACCTCTGATGTTGTCGGTTTTTAATTTCATCAAATTTCAAATCCTCCTGTACCGCTAAATCGAGTTCCAACTGGCAAAAATAAAACTTTGTTGGACATCACTGGTCAAGCTCTTTAATTCCAGTCAAGCAGGTCTGATGACAATCACAAAAAATGCTTTCGCGTATTGCAAATGTAGATGAGTTGAAAGAAATACAAATATTGGGTTTACAGGCAATTTATCAAAATCAAATATTTTCAATGGGCCAAAAAAGGTGGAGAAAATATGACTTTCTCCTAGTAATAAATGGTTCAATAAATCAACAAACAAAAATATTTGTTTTTAATTTTTTTCATGATACATACATCTTTTTAAAAGTACGGCAGGACCTTAAAAAAATCAGCATCAAAATATATTTTTAACAAATTTTGTAGCATAACTACTTTTATCTGCCAAACGTGGAAGTGAAATGGGGTGCACAAATTCCTAGTGATTTGAGGGAACGTATAAGGTCTATTTTATATTTTCTTATTTGCAGTTTTGGCTTTCAAATGATGTCCAAAATTCCAAATTCCAAGGCTTTCGATTTTTGAGAGGTTTCTCATGTTCGGAGCACTAAAAGTACGAGGGGTGCGTTATATATGTCGGGATTTGGCAACCCTGGTTTTGCAATCTGGCAACTGACAGCTGTATCGCAAAGTTTGACATTCTTTGGCTTTTACGTACTCAGAACGTTTTGAAATACCAGCGCTATTTGTGTTGCTTACAGTAACTTAAAAGATTAATCTCGGTCCAAAAATGGAATTAAATCGTGAACATTTTCGTGCGATTATTTTTTACAACTTTCGACGTGGATTAACTCAGCAACATTGCATGGATGAACTTAATTCATTTTTTGGCGATGAAGCTCTATCAAAGACCAGTGTTTATCGATGGTATGGTGAATTCAATCGTGATCGTAGTTCACTCCAAGACGAATTTCGTGAAGGTCGTCCAAAATCAGATGTTGTTCCGAAAACCATTGATGCTGTGCGCGAACTGATATTGCAAGATCGTCATGTGACCTATCGTGAGATTGAGACAATCTTAGGCATTAGTGGGACCAGCATACATTCAATATTGCACAAACATTTGACTGTAAAAAAAATTTGTTGGCGTTGGTTCCCACACAATTTGTCAATCGCTCAGAAAAAGGCTCGTGTCGATTGGTCGAAGGAAATGCTCAAAAAATACGATCGCGGGGCTTCGAAACACGTCTATGACATCATGACAGGTGATGAATCATGGATTTACGCGAATGAGCCCGAAAGTAAACAGCAGTCGATTGTATGGGTGTGTGAAGATGACCCAAATCCAACAAAAGTTGTTCGCGCACGAAGCACTTCCAAGCGGCATTCAGAATGCATGTTTTGGAGGTACCTCATTCAGAGTGGCAAAAGTGCTTCGACAATTGGTTCAAACGCATGCAAAAGTGTATAGATCTTCATGGAGAATATTTTGAAAAACAATAAAGTGATTTTCGATGATAAAAATTTGTTTTTGCTCTCTAATCCCGACATATATAAGGCACCCCTCGTATGTCCACATATGCATTAAGTATCAATAAATCCACAAAATTAATCTACCCTTTCACATATGGCAAATTACCTACAAAATTGACAATCAGCCGTCAATACTGTTGTGAAAGGTTTTTATTCGTAGAAATTATTTTGGTGGAATATTTCGGTGTTTTTGGTTTGTTTAATTATTTTTAACGATATGACGAAAAGACAAGGAGAAGGAATAGCTAATTTAATTGCGCAATTGGTTGCTTATAATAAACAATTGGAGGTAATCCGTAAACCACGTTTACTGAGGTTTCAAAAAATTATGGCAGCAATATGCATTCGAAATTCGATATTACATTTTATGGACACACGCTTTTTTCTGTTTTACGAATGCATAGTTAATAATACCTAACCAACTTTTTATTAGAATTATGTCTACAAACCTGCTGTATTTGCCGGGATCAATTTCATTTGATTTTTACTTTAACGTTCACACTCGTAAAAATAATGAATTATTAATCAGAAAACACAGGGCTGTATGTCAAAAAGTATGGTTATTACCTAGGATTATTTTATAATCTCAGATTTGGGAGAGAAATTTTGTATGCGAAATCTCGCTTTTTAATTACGGATTGGGAGTTAAGCACGAAAAAGTAGATCATCTACTTATATGTGAACGTATTATAAGTCGTACAAAAATGTTGCTGGAAACATGTTTAAAAAGTGTTGCTGGCATCATGTTGACAATATGTTGCGAAGATTTTCGCAGGTTCAACAGAGTATTACTTTTGCGTTAAATTATTGTAAAATTTCACGCAAATTTCATGGCCAAGAATTTCATATGAACTTTGACCACTTTATTTTTTAATTAACTCTTTTACAAAATAAAAGCAAAAATTCGTTTTAGCGCTGGGGATCTTTATTTAGACCTTTACGCCCTCCATTCCTTGTCTTTTTGTATACTACAGCTGTCCAGTTCACAAGCCTCTAAAATGATTGACGCACGAAGCCATTTACAAAAATTATAAACGTTCCCATGGAGTCATTAATTTTGTGCCACCTTGTGCATATGCGGGTAATTTTGGTTTTGTTTACAATTGTACAACGCTTGTTTTTGCAACGCTCTTGTCTGTGAGTGCCTGCTTATCCGCTACGCAAAATTTATGCTTGAAAGTCCTTCCGGCGCTTGTTCCAATATACCACCGTACTTACCTATGATCAGCAACTGAACATTTTTTGGTTCTTGTCTATGCCGTCATGCTCGTATTGTGTTTGTTGTTACTCTGTATGACTTGTCGATACCGTAACTGTGCATTGGTGATTGTGACTGCCGGTGGCGTACATGAAATGCATTCGTGTCCTTGCTTTCTGGTGAATTGAGGCGGAAATATGTTGGAGTTGACATTTATTGGGAAATGTTTTTATGCTGTGGGAATACTCTCAAGCGGACACTGTTAAACGTACCTACGCATGTGTATGTATGTATGCACGTATGCATTTGTGTTCATTCAATATTGCATTTCGGGAAAAATCAGTGCCTCTTTCAGGTTTATCATTTTGGGCCGCTGTTGCTGCTCTGGTTTTATCACCAGTATTGGTCAGCAGTGTAAATAAAGCTCCGATTTTTTTTTTTCATTTACATCTATAGCGCGCACGTGTATATGTAATTACAGTGGGGAGCAAAACTTGGTTAATTTTTGTACTTTGTGCACTGCTGGGTGTATGAGAGTGGGATAATATTAGACAACTAAATTGGAAAATGGTTTAGACTTTCGTTGTTTTTTCGATTTTCAACAAAAGAGTTGATAATAAAATAGGGGGAAAATTTGAGGCATTCTAAGAAAAGCAAAAGAGAAGTTAAATGGAAAAAACTTGCATGTACTCAGTTTTGTACTTTGCAGCAGCTGTTGGGTTATGAAGCTTGTTTGACATACTTTTCTAACAAAATTAAAGATCCTGACCACTTTTACTGCATGTCTTCGTTGAAGATTTCATTGGAATACTTTGGTATTCCTGCTGTTCAAGCCGCTAGTTTAATATTTCTTCTCCGATTCTAAGCTACTCTTCAATCAAATTGAAGTCGGCTCTAGCGTCTTGCATGAATTTGAAGTTTTGTGCAGCCAGCCTATCTTTAACAATTTCACTCGTTTGTGAGGAATTGCCATCCTGTTGAAATGCGATTTTCTCTTTCAGATAAGTGCTTATATCTGCAAATTCTGCGCATAATTCCTACGTATAAACAAGGAGGCAGGTCTCGATGACATAACACATCCAACTTCGCTATATGTGGATCTCCGATCGAGTAATAGAGTGCAGACATTAAATAAAGCGCGAATAAAGAAAGCACAGACAGCGTTCAGGTAGTTTTGCTCCATACGGCGCACGCCACAGATAACTAGGAATACCATACTACGGATATTTGAGTCTAACGTAAAGTTAGTTCTCCTTTACGCCTGTGAAACGTGGAATCTGTCGCCTAAAGGATGTGCAAGAGCTTAAAACTTTTGTTAACTACTGTCTGTGTAAAATCATGCGCATGTTTTGGCTGAATACCGTTCAAGTACTTTACCTCGAAGCAGAAACCTATTGTAAAGAAAATTACCAAACGGGAACGGAACTGGCTTGATCTGACCACATCAGAACGAATCACAACGAATTTCTTCCAATCGAGTCTGTCTAAGCTGCAAGGTACCGGTTTCTGACTCCAGCAGTCGTTTCCAGGGAGTTCCAGTCAATGGCTGCCCTTGTTAAGTCATCATTTTCTCTGCGTAGAACAAGGCCAATCTAGCCTCATTTGATCTTTCGGATTTCGAATAGTATTTGTTTCTGTTGGGTTCTGGCCTATAAGTTAGCATTCGAGATATGGTTTGGTTAGCCTGGCTGGCAATAAGCGACACATAGACCTTTTGGTCCCTAGCGATACCAGATGGTGACCGACTCTATGAATACGTAAAGTAGACATCATGTAGGATGTCAGCGCTTTTGGCGAATCTAAGTAGAGCTGGGAGATCCACTTTTGAGACGTCCTCCAGACCCTCAAACAGTGGGGCTCCCAGGCATCTTAGTCGCGTTTTTAATAATGCCGGACAAACGCACAGAAGATGTTTTAGAGTTTCCTCAACATCCTCTCTGCATTTCCTGCATTTGTCCGTGTTAGCAATCCCTATCTTGTACGCATGTGCAGCCAATAGATTATGACTTGTTAGCATACCTATGATAGTTCTGCATTCCTTTCGCGAGAGCGTAAGTACGAATTGAGTCAGTTTTTTGTCGCTAGTTCTACACATATCTTTTGCGTTCGAAATAATATTTGGCCAGAATATTTTGAGAATTTTTCGAAGGCATCTGCTTACTAAAACTTGTAATGAGCTTGTGCCAGCCTACGTCGCATTCCACGTTTCACAATCATAAAGTAAAGTCGACTTTACATTGGGATTAGAAATGCGCAGTTTTGTGCGCCGTGAAATTTGTGATGCGTGATATCATCACTCCAACCTCCAGGTACCGAGATAAAGCTGCATAAATGGCAGACAAATTATATATCTTCGAGATCGATACCATAAATTGAGAAATTTTGCGTTTTTCCTGTGTTTATGCGCATGACTTTGGTTTTCTGTATATTGATCTTCCGGCCGGCTTTCTCAGCTGTTTCTTGCACTGCTTGAATCTCCGCTACCATGTCAAGATAATTGTTTGGCAGAAGAGAGATGTCATCTGCACAGTCAAGATTTGCTAAACGCCCGCTTCCAGATGACGAGGCGGCTTTCAAGATAACGCCCATAACGAAGTTAAAGAAAAGTAGCGAGAGATCACATCCTTGTCGTACACGTGCTAATATTTTGATTTTGTCACCCAGAAGTTTCTCATGCACTATCCGGCAACTTGCGTCCGCGTAAAGTGCCTCGACAAGTTGAATCAATTTCGATGGGACCCCTTTGCACTCGAGAGCGGTACGAATTACGTCGTGATGTAAAGAATCGAACATTTTTTGGAAGTCTATAAAGATGAGCCAGAGCGGGGTTCTCCATTTAATTGACGGTCCAACGATAATTCGGAGACTGTTGATGTGGTCGATGCACGAAAGGTTTATCTGAAGCCCGCCTGTTGCTGTCTGACAGGCAGCTTACGCCCTGTTTTTTTGGTGTTGGGCCGAGCTCCTCCTCCTATTTATGGCGTACATATGGAAACTTGCCAGCAATTTTTTGCAGTGACCCAACCTGTTAAAACCATACATTGTATTGGCGGTAAAAATATTTGGACTTATTTGGCGAACTGCCAATGTAGGGCATTCAGTTTTGCACCCCACTGTGTGTATGTGTGTGTGTTTTTCGCTGTTCTCAAACCGAATGATTTAATTGTGAAATTCACTTGAGCGGATACAAAAGCTCATGAAAATCATAGTTTATTGTCGAATAAAGAGTTGAAATCAGTTTTATTGGGTGAATCAAAAAATATTACGCTTATTAAGGGGAAACACAACTCTAACTGCCGAAAAAGTGACCAAATTTCCAAATAATTGTGATATAACACATGGGCTGAAAAGTCCCGGCCCTAATAAAGAAAATACGTTTTTTTATCGAGAATTAGCTTTATTCATCAACGTTATTTCCATCAAGAACAACGCAATCATTCCAACGCCGCTCTAGCATTTCAATACCATTTTTGTGGTTTCACCGTTTGGTCTCAGTTCAGTGATAATTCATTTGAGCGAAATTTCATACCGGCGAGTATTTTTTTAGGTCTGCGAGGAGCCAGTCGTCGCTTGAAGCCAAATCAGGCGAATACGGTGGTTGCGGAACAATATGCGTGGAATTTTTGGCGAAATGGTCACGAAGATCGAGTGCAGTGTGAGACGGTGCATTATCGTGATGCAAAAACCAAGAGTTGTTGGCCCATAATTCTGGTCTTTTTGGACGAATTGCTTCACGTAAACGACGCATAACGTTCAAATAATATTCCTTATTAACAGTTTGGCCAGGTGGAAGGAATTCATAGTGCACCACACCACGAAAATCGAAAAAAACTGTCATCATGACCTTTATTTTTGAGCGACTTTGACGTGCTCTTTTCGGTCTGGCCTCGCCTTTAGCACGATATTCGCTTGATTGGTCGGTTGTTTAAGGGTCGTAAGCATAAATCCAAGTCTCATCTCCCGTAATGATGCATTTGAGCTTGTCCTGATAGTCTGAAAGCATTGTTTGACACACATCAACGCGACGACTTTTTTCCAAGAAATTCAGAGTTTTCGGTACCAAACGAGATTTGACTTTTCGTTGGCCCAAATGGTCTTTGAATGGTTTTCACAGATCCTTCTGATATTCCGATCATATCAGTAAGGCCTTTAACAGTCAACCGACGATTTTTGAGCACTAACTCCTTCACTTTATTGACGTGTTGGTCATCTGTTGACGTCGATGGTCGTCCGGAGCGCTCCAAGTCATCAACACGTTCTCGACCCTCTTTGAAGCCTTTGTACCACTTATAAACATTTTTCTGCGACATGGTCGAATCACCAAATGCCTTCTGCAACATGCTAAATGATTCCGCAGCCGAAATTTCATTCCGCAAACAAAACTTGATGGCACTTCTCTGCTCAATCAAATCAGACATTGTAAAAATCGAAAAATGCACTCCTGGTCGTTTGGTAAACACAAGCGTAAATATATTACTGATAATGACATTCACATGAAAGTTGGCCTAGTTGTTATTAACAGTGCTGCCAACTCATGAAAAAATAACTAGAGCGAAATTTTAATCCCGCGAAGTTTGACAAATAAATTCACCTTACTTTTTGTATTTCTGCTAGTTAGACTTCATTGAAGTAGCGCGAAAAAATCTTCTTTGCTATTAAGGAAGGTTTAGGTCCAGGAACTGCGGGTATTAGTCAAGTTCTTAGATACGTTTTCCTTGATCCTTG
This sequence comes from Anastrepha ludens, assembly GCF_028408465.1. Classification (NCBI taxonomy): domain Eukaryota; kingdom Metazoa; phylum Arthropoda; class Insecta; order Diptera; family Tephritidae; genus Anastrepha; species Anastrepha ludens. The sequence goes on from NC_071498.1 coordinate 118,184,188, forward strand.
AAAATGTCCTAAATACTCAAGCTCTCAAACACATTTCATTTGAAAGGTTTTCTGCAGCTATTTGCTGTTGTTCGTTCTCCAAATATACGGCATTTCTCAATCCCTTGGCCTTTAACTATGGAAAAGGGGTCTCACAAGTCACAGTGATTTCTTATCGAAGAGGACCGAAAATGCTGAATGTATTAATTTTGCTAATATTTCTTGGTTTGTTACAATAAAAATAAATTATTTCAATATTAAATCCTAGAAGTTTAGGCCCATTTATCGTATTCATAGCTTTTGTTCATCGATTTTACTAGGCAGTGATGTCAATGTCTATGTTCGTGTGCTTGTGGAACGAAAAAGAAGTACCCACTCTTAAAGGGTAAAGGTTCGAAAACCATCCAACTTCACAACGTCAACTATCCGCCGTCAAACTTCAGAGTTGGTGCACATTAGGATATTCCATTAAAAACTTTAAGTATTGACTATTTGCTGGAAAGCCTTCAAAATTTCTCTATATTGAAAAACAAAATAAACTATTTTTTATATCTGAAATAGTTTGATGCAGGATCCGAATTTGTGAAATCGTTAAGAAAAGAAGAAGTTGTCTGTAAAATCGGTTTACTGACGATAGTTTAACGTGACAACGTCATAAGGAAATACTGATGGAATGGTTGGATTTTTCAAAAGAAAATTTAGTTTTATTTGTTGATAGATATTTTGTATGGATATAGAGGAGGAGGTAAATGGAATCGTAATGGAATAGGTAAAGTTAAATTTACACAAACGTGAAAAATTACGAAACATTTATCAAATTCATGAAAGATATGTACAATTTCGATTGTTCATAAGTCAACAACACTAACACTCCCTTCCATTTCCTACTTTTCCTATAATTGTCTTATTCTCAACAAAGAAATGGTTCATTACCATGCACACAGGAAGAAGGCACATGCAAATACAAATAAAGTATGTGAATTTATATACATATGCGCATATACATACATACTCGTATATATGCTCTCTCAAGTAGGAGAGAGCCAGATGTCGAACGTTGCCGAACGTGGGGGCCGATTGTGCCTCTTTGTCGTTCGTTCCGCGCTCTTGCTTGCAGTTCAAGCAAGGTAACGGCGCATGAGTAAGATAGCGACACATTCTTTGGTGCGTGCAGCGGGCTACATCGAGTTATAAGACGTTATCACGTCAAAAGTTGGACATATAACGTCCCTAATTTTTCGCAATTTTTTTAAACTTATTTTAAAAATCTGAAGTTTTTTGTAGCTCTTAGTTTGAAGTTCCATATCTTGATAACTACTGGTAATAAAAGAGGAAACTAGTAGTTATCGAGATAATTAAATTTAAACTAAAACTACACAAAACATTGGCTTTTTGAAAAAAGTCCAAACAAGTTAAAACAAAGTAAGTGTACGAAAAATTGTGGATGCCAGATGGCTCTTGATTTATAATGGGCTCATTAAAAAGTTTTTTCGATTTCACTAATTTTGACCCTATATTCCTGCAGCAAGGCCCTGGAAGCTTTCATGTATTTTATGTAATGAAAAGTGGTAGTTGCAAATGTGATATAAGATCATTAAAACTTAATATTTTAAAATGGGTAAACTATAATATTCTTGAGAAATTATTACACTAGGGAATTTTAATAATTATTTACTAAAAAAGTGTATTAACTTTTTTATTGAGGCCAAAAGTTAGCCCATAAATTACGATAGTTTGTAGTGCTATCGCGCCGGTATTTGCCGAATAGTGCCAAGTTAAGATTTCATTATTTCATAATTTTTGAAGATAAAAATCGCTTCCTCATTGAAAGTATTATTTTCGGTCTTTTTATTTAAAGCTTGTTTAAATGAGGAAATCCTTCAATAAAAATAATATTTCAAAGAAAACATTCAACTATGGGATTTACGCCACCAATTAAATATCAACCGATTTGAATAAAAAACAAGTTGCCCCTTTTTTAATATTGAGCAGATCTGGGGGTGTCGTTTAAATTATTTAGTAGTTCACTTTCTTATGCGCCATCCTAATGCAGCTTGTCTAGAAGTCAAAGTATACTTATACACAGCCACTGCGGCCCATTATTTAGACCCTTCATATGAACAATTTTTTGGTTTTTAGTATTCAGTAATTTTTATGGCGGCCGCCGTGGCCGAATGGGTTGGTGCGTGATTACCATTCGGAATTCAGAGAGAGAACGTCGGTTTGAATCTCGGTGAAAGATCAAAATTAAGAAAAAGTTTTTTCTAATAGCGGTCGCACCTCGGCAGGCAATGTCAAACCTCCGAGTGTATATCTGCCATAAAAAATATCTGCCCTTCGGAGTCGGCTTGAAACTGTAGGTCCCTCCATTTGTGGAAAAACATCAAGACGCACACCACAAATTAGGAGGAGAAGTTCGGAAAAATACCCAAAGAGGGTGTACGCGCCAATATATAAACGTATATAAGTTTTATATGTTTTTGAGAACTGCAATCTAAGCGTTCTGAGAACTTCCAACAGTTTCAATGCAAATGTTAATAATGTTACCAAGCTTCATAGTTGGCACACTTTTTCCCTTTGGACCGTGGTAGATATAATAATTTCAAATTTGCTAAATTTCTTTCGGTGCATGTGAGGCCCTACCAAGTTTTCATACACAATAACTTCTCTATTCAATTTGCTGTTTCATTTGAAGTAGATTTCATTTAAATTAAGATTATTTATTTCTATTTTTGCTTTTTTTCGTATATTTAATCGGAAAATATAGTGCGCTGACCTTTAAAAACAATTGTAGTTATATTAGAACCAAATTTAGACTTTTCACAGCAAATGCGTAGACTCTTTGAATACTTGTTTTCCTCTACAAAATAGGGTAAGCCACCTCTGACATTCAGCATTTGGGCCCTTCCTATTTAACATTCCCTTTTTTATTTCTTACCAATTTCCCTAAACTCTGCAGTGAAAATACCAAAATAAAATATTCCATTGCTTCAACTTTTACAGCTGGACGCTATGTGGTGCTTTCCTCCTATGGCGATCTCTATATACGCTCTGTGCGCACCGAAGACAGCTTGGTTAAGTTCTCCTGCCTGGTTACTAATACACTGAATGGCGAGAAGCAGCGCAGTGATGCTATAATGTTGCAGGTGAAAGGTATGCAAATAAAATATTATGCAAATTGGCTAAAATGTATGTAAATTTGTTCCATTAGAAAGCAAATGTTGGCATACTTGCAAACATACTTAATATACCATTCCATAATATCCATTTACATACAAAAATGTGTATATGAAAGAAAATTTGCTATAGCTAGAATTAAAATTTGTTGGTGCCTTCACATGAAAGATAGTTACCCGAATATATCTTTTGCAGAGCTAAGTAAAAACCTTGCGCCGCGCACCACCCAGAAGCCGGTCATGGAAATACATGTGGAACGTGGTAATGATGTCCATTTGCAATGCAACATCCAGGGGAATCCTTTTCCCATATTTACGTAAGTTGTTAACAATTTTATGCCCATACTTAGTGCATTTACTTTTTGGGTTTTCCCAAGTAAGAATAAATTAACTTTAAATTTAATTTCCCTATAAATTTAAACCCATTTTTATTTCTTAAAAAGAACGTAAAATATTGTTACTTATGAAATTATTAATTATTGAGTATTTGTATCGAACAGTGACATTTTTTTATTACAAAAATTAGTAAAGGTACGAACACATGGTGTGAGTATTCATATGAATAGATAAAAAGTTGTTATAAGATTTCTCTGTGACACTCAAATGACATGGGTCATTTGTGATAACTTTTGATATTTTCGCCAATTTTTTCTATTTTCGATATTAGAAATAAGTTCTCCTAATAAATATGGCAGGCGCACCAAATGTTATTGCCTTACCATAAGTTCGTATAGCAAATGTTATGCCCCTTTTTCGCAGCAGAATTATATAAAAAATAGTGCACCTAAAATTTTGCGAAAAAATAATATTTACGCCTTTTTTGTTGATTTTAAAGCTGCCTTTGACAAAGTATCCAGAAAATTGCTAATTTACCAACTACGTGGAATGGGGATACATTCCAAAATTGTTAACTTAATTGAAGAAATATATCTTTAGACAAGAATATTCAGATGATTTTGAACGTTCTCTGGGGTAAGGCAAGAGTGTCTGATGTCTCTTTTACTTTTTTGCGCACGAAGATTTGGGTGGTGATTTGAAAGTTGACAATCTAAATATACGGTCGGTTCTTTTTGCCATTGATATAGTCATTTTGGCGGATGAAAAAAATACTCTTCAACAAATGATAAATAATCGAGGAGTTTACTGTGGAAAATGGAACGTGAAGGCTAGTTTAGCCTAATCGGCAATAATGATTTTTCCTCGAGGTGGCGAACTATCGAAAAAATGAAAATGCCAATATAAACGAGAGAATATTATTATAACAGACAGATACTTCTTCCTGAGGGTGTTCCTTACACCAAAATGGTTTTCCAGAGACAGCTGGAAAAAAGGAATAACGCCACAATGTCAAGTTTAAACTTCACATGGAATATTTTTTTTGAAAAGAGGGAAATAAAATTAGGTGGGAAATGGTAAATATTTCAATCAGGAAAATATTTACAGTTCATAAAGAAAATTTTTAGCTCCCAAGCTGTTCGCCAACTTATAATATTTGTTTAGAAACAGGTGTCGAGTGTGGCTTCTGCGTTTGCTAACAAAAATAGTTTTAAAAAGTTTTAAAAATAAATCCTTTCTGGACAAGGCTATAAATCAAGAGGATTGGCTTACAATTTGAAATCGGAGGGAACGGTGGTAGAAAAAAAGGAGGAAAAAAGCAAGTGGGCAGAAAAAATTTCTAAATTTTAAGAAATAAATCTGGAATAGAGAACTATAGTAAACAGTACGGACAAAATATATAAAGAGCTGGACCATATTGTAGGTCAAAGTTATTTTAAAGATGACAGAGAAAAATTTAAAATTTGAAAAGATCAACCGAAATAGTTCATGTTAAAAACGATGTAAATGATTTTCAGTTTCAATTTTATTACTGGTGCTTTAAAGTATAGATAATTTATTCTAGATAAATATTTTTGTAAATAAATATCTACCTAATTTTCCCGGCAGTTGGCGTTTAAGGTTATCGCCGTTTATTCTCTTAAATTAAATTAAATTAAATTATAAATAGTTTTGTGAGGTTAGGTTATGTTAGCCTGGTTGACAACAAGCCACGCATAGACCTTTTGGTCCCTAGCGATACCAGATGGAGACCGACTTCTATGAATACCGAAAGTAGACATCATGTAGGATCCCAGCGCTGGGAGATTCACTTTTGAGACGTCCTCCAGACCCTCATACTCCCAGGCACCTTAGTCGCGTTTTTAATAATGCCGGACAAACGCACAGAAGGTGTTCTAGAGTTTTCTCAACATCCTCTCTGCATTTCTTGCATTTGTCCGTGTTAGCAATCCCTATCTTGTACACATGTGCAGCCAATAGATTGTGACCTGTTAGCATACCTATGATAGTTCTGCAGTCCTTTCGCGAGACCGTAAGTAGGAATTGAGTCAGTTTTTTGTCGTTAGTTCTACCCATGACTTTTGCTGTTTTGCATGTGGTCAGATTAGTCCACCTAGCTTCCACTCGCCTTTTCGTGTAGTCGTCCATTTCATTGTATATTGTATTTAGCGGTTTTGGTATGTCGTTCTCTTGTTCAAATGGTAGTCTAACAGCACTTTTTGCTATCTCATCTACTATTTTGTTCCCCATAATGCCTTTGTGACCAGGTACCCAATAGATATTCAGTCTACTGTTTGCGGCTAGCCTTTCTATGGCCTCCCTGCTCCGTCCAACATTTTTGGGCTTAATACAATATGAGCTTATTGCTTTTATTGCTGCTTGACTGTCCACGTATATATTAATTGTTGAATTATTTCTTGTTCTACTGTAGACTAGCTCCGCGGCTTTCCCCACAACAAAAACTTCCGCTTGGAAAATACTGATGTGGTCTGTCAGCTTGATAGACTGCCTTATCCCTAGTTTTGAACAGTAAATACCCGCTCCCACTCCATCTGAAGTTTTAGAGCCGTCTGTATAGATGTGAAAAGTTCTAAAGTTCTATGGCCAGGCTCCATGCCTTTCTGCTATCCCTCCTCTTCAATTGAAGTGCGAAACTTTCTCTCCTAACTAAAGTACGGAGGCATGTAGTCTGTGCAACCTGAGCTCCACTCCACCAGCAGCCACCAACCTCCTCGGGGATTTCGCCGCCGTTGGAGTGGTTTTCATCGCTCCTGTTATGCACAGAGCAGCTAGTCGTTGAATCCTTTCCAGTGGCAGTAGGTATGTCAATAGTTTTGTTACATTTTTTAAGAAAACTAAATGAGTCTATCTATTTATCTATCTATCTACCTATTATAATATTTTTAGTCGTTACTTATTTTTATATAAATTGCTTAAATATTTTTTTGTTAAAATAATTTTTTTTGTAAAAATTATTTGTTTGTAAAAATATAGTTCAAACTACAATAAAAATCGTACACCTTAGAGCTTTAAACTTTGTACAAAATTCCGCTTCTTCTTCCACTTTATTTAAGATTATAGCTTGTTATTTACAACGAAATTTCAGTTTATGTGAGAAATTTATACACTACAACTTACAGTTATTATAATTATGCAAACAATTTTATAGTAAACAATTTAATACAAATCACAATTCAATAATTTTGCGATTCAGACATCCAGCACTCATGCCACCGTTTCGGTGGTCTATTGTCTATTGGTTCATTCTCCGTTGTACATACGGTCAGGTCTCATTCTCTTAACATGTTTTTGCCACTCTTTCCGACGCCTTAGTATCCATTTGAAGATGTATTGAACATCACTTAAGCAAAGGATCTCTTCGTTTCTGATATGATCAAGTCTTCTCCGCCCACAAACGGCTCTAAGCTTTTATATTTCTGTGGTGGTAAGGATGAGCTGTGTTGTGTTCATATCTGCACGGGGTTCGACTGTATATGTCATGATAGGACGGACACATGTTTTGTATACGCCTGTTTGACTCCTAAAACTCATGTTATTATTTGTCCACACTGTATGTCTCAAGTACTTGGAAATTCATGCTGCTTTGTTGCTTGCGCTTTGACCTCCTGCGCCAAATCCCTATGCGATTCTATTGTCGATCTGAAGTAATGAAAATTCATTAATGATGCTTTCCATTTCAATTCAACCGGGCTATTCGGGTCATGTTCTTCGATTTCGATGTAACTGAAATATGTTGCTCTCTGCTCTTGCTAAATAAAAAATTTTCAACTACTTTTTTGCAATTGTTTCTACATGAAGTCGCTTGTGTAAGTAATTACGATCATTTTGAACACAGAACTATTAAAATAGGTTCATTTTTGACTAAGTTATGAGCATTTAAAAAAAAACAATTCTTATACCTATAATGAAAAAAAATCGATTTTGAGCCGAAAAACAAAATTGCCGATAACTCTTGAAAAAAATTTTTTTCGGGCAAACAAAAAATACGTGTCTCATTATTTTGACCAGAGAGCAACATATTTAAGTTACATCGAAATCGAAGAACATGGCCCGAATAGCTCGGTTGAATTGAAATGGAAAGCATCTACTTGCTTTGCTCATACACGACCAGTTTACATCTCGACGGTTGTTTCGACACGATCTTGGCTTTTGGCTCGGTGTCGGAGATTTTCATTCTAAGATGAGCTGCAGATTGCTCGAAAATATACAATAGTCTTTGCGCATTATCTTCCATATCTGCTGAAATCACAGCTTCATCTGCATAACAGACATTCTTGATTTCATTTGCATCCATATTATATCCATTTACCGGCGCTGATTTTGCAGTGGTGATGATCTCATCCGTAATGATATTAAATAGACCGGAGCTTAAACTGACACCCTCCCTGATGCCTGTATATATAGGTATTTTTGTTGATTTTTCATTATTTATACTTATGGAGGTACTATTATTTTTGTTGATATCCTTAACAAGTTGTATTATTCTGTTATCAATGCTTTGTTTTTTTAATAGGCTAAGGACATCTGGTATCCGTATTTTGTCAAATCTTTTCGTGAAATCTATAAAATTCAAATAATTAAAACTTTTAAGTAAATATTTTTAGAAAAATTTCATGTGTGCAGCTTTGCAGCTCATTGAATTTTTGTGTATTGGACTGAAAGTGGTTCGAAATTCGAATTGATTTTTGGCATTTTTTTCATTGATGTATCATGCCGTTTCTTCCAAACAAAATATGCACATGCTTGCATTTTTTAATATGGTAAAAAACGCATAACACCGTCGAGAAAAAAATTAAAAAAATATATATATTAAACTAAAATTATTTTACTCAAAAACCGAACTGAAAATAAAATAATAATATTAAAAAAAAATAAGTATTACATGAATTTTGAAACATTTTTTCCATAAATTCTCGTTAAAAGGAAATTCCCAAAATTTTTAAACACTTTGTGTCAAGTGTGAAATTTTTAATAATATGTGTATGTTTTATTGTAGAGTAAACTTAAAAAAAATTTATAAAAATAAATAAACAGTCAAAATGCTACAATAATCCGGCTGCTATTGTTGTGAACGCAGTTGCGTGTAGTCATGTCTAAATCCGGTATTTTTGTATTAAAGAAGCCGCTTTTTGCGATACCTGGGCTTGAAAATGTAGAGGTTGGTATTTGTGCTTTCATCATCATTATTAGTCTCACAGTATTTGGCAGACTACAGCTTCCGCAGCTACATTCCTTCATTTAACTCGATTATTAGTCAGCTCCTTCCAATTGGCAACGTTTATTGTTCTTTCTTTCGAGCGATCTTCCTCTGCTTCTTTTTCCCACCGGTGTTATGTGATATGTTATGCTAGTAGCTTTTGGGGCCTTCTGCTAATATGACCTAGCCATCTTATTCGGGACTCTTTATATATCTTACTGCATTTTCTCTTTCTAGAATTATATCGAGCTCTTCGTTATTTCTTGCTCGATATGCGCCATCTGACCATACATATTTTTCTGAGTTATTTTTCTATTAAAATTTGTGTTATGTGTGATGCTTTAAGAGTCCATACCTCGTAACCGAATGTAAAAATTGGCCTGAATAACGACTTATACACGCAAAGTTTTTGAATTCTTATTGACAGTCGCGATTTTAAGAGTTTCATATGTAGGTAGAATGGTTGATTGCAGAGTTTATTCGGTCACTGAAGACCACAGATGTATCGGCATTGCTGTTGTTGATTACGCCTGGGTACGTGAATTGATTCACCCTATCTCGCCATCGCAGTCTTCCGTTGGAGGAAAATGTTGTTTAAATAAGCATTATATGGAATAGTGAGGCTGTCTTAGGTATTTTAAGTTTGACTATGATAAGATTAGGGCTTATGAATAACTACGAAACTTTTTTGCGTCAACCGATATGTTGATATGTTGCGAAGCAGGAAGAGTTGATGGAATTACGCCGTGTGTCTTATGACTTTTTACAGGGGAAAACAAAAGACATAACTTAGAGCTGTCATGGAAATTGAAAGGATACATGAATTCTAAATATATATCCATTATTTCTGCTCAGGGCAAAAAGTAATATCGCAGACCATACTAAAGTTTATACTCTGCATCCAAAGCCATTTGCAAAGCATCCTTTGGTCAAAAGTACTCCCAACCACATTTGTGATTCAATCAAGGGGGTCTAAAACCTTTTATTGCCCGTGCAATGTGAGATATCTTCTTACTAAGAAAGGATCATCAGATACAACGGACCGTATATTTGTACTTGCCAACGATTCAGATCGTTATCAATGATATACTCATGTATAAGTATTTAAGCGTAAATCACATTTTCGAAACAATAATTCAGCACCGGTGCATAAGTTCTGAAAAGACCATTAGATTTACTTTAGTTGCTTGGTTTTAGTACTTTTCCGCTACTGAAGGCACCTATTGGATTTTATGCTCCTTTAATGGCGTACCAAATCTTAAAACTGCACAGATATTTACTCCCTTATGCGTCGTATATTTAGTAGATATTCAGTTATGTAACTACATACATATGTAGGTATATTTTATTACACAATAACGTAATATGCTTGCCACAGCCAAAATGACATTTGAGCAACAGTAGTGGTACCACATACATACATAACTACCCCTTAATGCGGATAGCCTATTTATTCTGTGAATCACAACCATGTGTCCTATCGGCTCAGTGGTCATGCACAACGCATGAATGAGGCTACTAAAACGTGCATAGTATAATATGATAACAGATAAATGTTTATACTAATAGGCTGTTTGAGCTTGCTGCTTGTTTGTTGCAGACGTAAAAATAATGCTGGGCCTTTGAGACTTTCATTTGCCTGGCATACGTACTAGTTACTATTAGTGCCTAACTTCTTTTGCTAGCCTATATTGCGTACAGCGGCAACGTTAATTATACTTAGCATTTGTTTATGTTTGTCTTGAGACTATTTGGGGTACAGATGGATAGTGCCATAAAAGATGGACAACCAGCAGCACATTTCGTTTATTGCCATCCGACATTTCAACTTAAATGTTGTAGAAAAAAAGAAAAGAGAAAACAGAATGAAATTATATGCGTTAGAGATGCCACCTCCATCTCCATCATTCAAATTTCAATGTTTATACCCAGCCGAAAACAGCAATTTCTGGCTTTACCCGAAAGTTATTTGTAAGATTGAAAAGATACGCCAAGCAAACACACAGAAAAGAAAAAAATAAATAAATTGTATCTTCCAATTCACAGTTCACGTCTTACCGCACTAGCGCTTCCTCCAATTTTCTATTTTTCGCTACCTTGCTTTCTTATCATGCCCGCATCTATGTGTGACAGGCAACACATTTCGAAATCAATAAATGCTGCTTAAGCATAATCTGCAAGAGATTTGTGTGCATGCAAAGATATGCCACCGTAGTAAAAATACTTTGCCATTCGAAGCACGTGCGCAACGCAATTTAATGCTATGTAAACTCAACTAAAGCGAAGGCACACACAAAAGCTGTAGCAAAAATGATTATAGTACATTTTCAGTTATTCGTAGGGGCGTATGAGTGACTCCAAATGCAATGCCATATTGTCGGTTTACAGAAAAGGTTGCTCGTACGCACCATCGGCCTAATAATGGCGTGCATATGAGCGTGTTTTTTCATCCTAATCCTGCAGGTGGCAGGCAATGTAGACCCTAGTAATCCCCAGTTTTACTTTATTTTGTTTTTTTCTGTTTGGGGCTTTTACTTTTCATATACACTTTTGGTAGGCAGTGCTTCAGTCGTAAAACGCAAATTGTTTAATAATCATCTTTGTTCTATGTGGCAACGAGATCCGCAGCGTTCATAGCGCTTAGTGCCTTAGTCTTTGTTTCAGCGTTGCTTTAGTGTGTATGACTGTGCATTCAAAACACTACCGATTTTGCCGCCTTTTCACATTAAATGGCTGACGCTTTTGACTTAACTGGTGTTTCAGGGTGCGTAAAGGTTCATAGACGTTTTCGCTTATATGTACGTCCGCACTGTTATCAGTATCTTTATCTGACAGTGATTGATTATTTGTGATTTAGGTTGCTCATACGCCATGTAGGTATCTTAATTTTCTCGCTTGAACCTATTGTTTTTGTGTGTTGGTTTTTTCGCTTTTGAGTGGATTATCCAGTTGAGAGTTAGGAACTCATGTTAAGCCGATATTTGCTTAAAATTTAAATTGAGTTAAGTAAATCAAATGAAATTCATCGTTCCCTTTCAGATGTAAATTGAAGTGAAAAATATTTAATTCAATTATAACAAGGTTTCGACCAACTACTTTTCGGGTCAAATGCATGCAAAACACATTTATTTTATGAACATTTTACGTTTATTAAATTGTTATTTTTCTTGCACTCAGTTCAAACTAATTGATTATTTTTACTGTGTAACACTGTGCAACAAATTTAAACTTTTTTTACCACACTGAAAAAAGCGATAGGTGACCGATTAATTTTGATTATTTTTATTGCATAGCACTGTGTTACAAATTAGAACTTTTTTGCCGCACACTGAGAAAAGCGATATGTGATCGATTAATTATTGCTTATTGTTTATAGCTTATTAATTATTTTTATTGCATAACACTGTGTAACAAATCTGATTTTTTTTAATATAGATACATGAGAAAAGCGATATGTGATCGATTAATTACACAGGCCGACAAAATTTAACCAACATTCAGACCCAGAAACCAGACTATATATTTCCGAAGGTTTATGATGCGCTGAATCCAAATCTGGCCTCAGAATTGCTCTATTAGTTTGAGTTTTCGAGATATCCTAACCTAAAAGTGCAAAAAACCCCATTTTTGCCCATATTTGAGGTTATGTAGCCTTGCAGATGTTTTCTTTCACCAAAATTAAAGGATGGCATCTTTAAATACAATCCTTCTTTTTTCAAATGGCGTTTTGTTTGCTCAAATATCATTTTTTTTTGCAGAGATATCGCATTTTGAAATTTTCATGTTTCGAAATTTTCCTACACCTGAAAATCGATTAAGATAACATAGACATGATATAGTCGCTTACTAATTTTCTTGGGTTTGAGGGCCTGAAATATATGGATTAATAGTATGTAAATTTGGAGTTTGTGGGAAAGCCTGCTTGCGGTTATGTGGGTTAGCCTGCTCGCGGTATGATAGGGGTGGTTTCTAGGGGTTAGGGCTGTGTGTGACTCGGTACCCAAAGGTTAGATAGTGTAGGGGTATGGTGAGTCAGCACACTTATGGTGTGAGACAAAATTTTAAGAAAAATAAGACTCAATTCAAGAAAATTAGTAATCGAATATATCATGTCTATGTTATCTTAATCGATTTTCAGGTGTAGGAAAATTTCGAAACATGAAAATTTCAAAATGCGATATCTCTGCAAAAAAAAATGATATTTGAGCAAAAAAAACGCCATTTGAAAAAAGAAGGATTGTATTTAAAGATGCCATCCTTTAATTTTGGTGAAAGAAAACATCTGCAAGGCTACATAACCTCAAATATGGGCAAAAATGGGGTTTTTTGCACTTTTAGGTTAGGATATCTCGAAAACTCAAACTAATAAATTAATTTTAGTTATCAATCCGAATTTTGCATGGACAGAGAAGCAGATATTAGTTTAAATTATTTCGGATACTTTTCCTTGTAGACTAGTGTTATTTTTTATTGAATATTTTAATTGCTTAACACTCTGCTACAAATTTGAACTTTTTTTACCACACTTGAGAAAAACGATATGTGAGCGATACTAGATTTAAATTGTAGTAAATTGTGCTTTGAGCAATATCTCTTTTTTATAGGACTTAACATTTTAGTGAGGACACAGTTTTCGAAAAATTGAAATTGAAAATAGAACCTCAAATGAAGAGAAATTTGAAAAAAATCCTTACTTACACTTTCCTTTTTGAAACAAGTGAAAATGTCAAAAGGACTCACATTTTGATAGATGAGGCTGAAGTGCCTTTTTCTTCAACACCTACCCAAAAATGTATACGAAGAAAGAAATGCACAGGGATTTGCCGTTTGTATGCTTTTCCAAGTTTCATTAAATCCTTAAAATAAGCAGACTCTTAAAAGTTTTATTTTTCTTGTGCTGGTGCAAAACTAAAAATTCTATTCCTAGCACTCTCACTTGCACTGAATCCTAGTATTGGACACAAATCGACTTTCCCATGTGTCGGGGTATTGCTACACGGTGTAACTATATAAATTTATTTGCATCAATAAGCTTTCTACCGATTAGGACAGTCGAGGTTTGAATATTCTACTACAAAAAAGTTGAAATATAATTTTTATTGAAATTTCATTGAGATATTATGCAGTAAAACATAAAAAAGTGTAATTAACACATTTTTTTATGAAGTTATATTAGTTTTATTTATTCATGTAAATATTACGAACAAAAAAATGTTAAATTTCAATTTGAAATGGTCACCATTTGAACATCACAACGATTTGGCCATTCAGCACTTGAAGCATGCACAGTTTTCATAGACATTGACGTCACTGCACGAACCACGGATTGTTATAGACTCTCCAGATTTCTGTGAAGTCTTCGGCAGGCCATGTACTGCAATTCTGATTACAAACTGTAGTCCAATGGATTCAGATCTGGCCTTCCAGATGGCCAATCTTCCTCGGCTATGAACCCGGGAATCGTAGTTCTTTCATTATGGGCTGGATCGGAATCTTGCTGGAAGATTCAATGCTCTCCATGGCAGAGGGCTCAACAGCTTAACCACGCCTTCTTAGACATCCTACAAAAGCAAAAAATATCGAAACTTTTTTCTGTAAATTTGTTCTCGCCGTAAGCATTGAAAAGTTTGTCACAGAATTTAAGGCAAGGCTAAGTATATACGCCCTCTTATTCGACCTGAGCTCTTCTTCCTATTTGAGTTGTGCGTCTTGATCTTTTTCCGCAAAAGAAGCGATCTACAGCTTTATGCCGCCTCTTAACGACAGATGTTATTTTATGAGAACTCGGAGATTTACCATTGCTTGCCGAGGGGCGATTCCGCAAAAGTTTTGAACAAAAGTGAGTACGCTCAAGTTGAAAAAGTTGAATTTCAACTGTTATTTAATGCTTTTTTAATATTCGAATTACAAATTAATTTTCGCCAAAAGTTATGCAAATCGAGCCAGGTAGCCGAATACTATCGAATTTTTAGCGCTTGATTTTTTCAGCTACTATAGGGTGGGCCATGCAAAATTTGCTTTTTGAATCGGCTATACAAAAAAAAACTAATCAATATTTTTTCAAACTTTTTTTTTATTTTGAAGATTGAATATTGTCATTTATGAATGAAGAATAACATCGTTCAAATGACTACCACGACTGGCTTTACAGCAGGCCATTCGATCAACCCAGTTTTTAAGCACATTTTCGATTGTTTGGGCTCCAAATTCATGAATGGCAACTTCGATTTCGTGTTTTAAAGCATCAATCGTCTCTGGATGGTTCGCATAGCATTTGTCCTTAACGGCTCCACACAAAAAATAGTCCAACGGGCTTAAATCACAGCTCCGAGGCGGCCAATTGATATCGGAATTTCGGCTGATTATTCGGTTTTCAAAAACGGTAGCCAAAAGTTCGAGTGTAACTTTGGCAGTGTGACAAGTTGCACCGTCCTGTTGAAACCAAATATCGTCCATGTCATCCTCTTCAATTTTTGGAAACCACTTGTTGAGTATGTCACGATCGCTCGCCATTTTCGAAAAAAATGGCCCGATGATGCCACCAGACCAAAAACCGCACCAAACAGTGATTCGTTGTGGATGCATTTGTTTCTTTACTGAGCCCCAAATCCGACAATTTTGCTAATTGACGTAGCCACCGATGTGAAAATCAGAAGAAAGACTCAGAAAAGAAGAAGACTCACCACGTTGGAAATAGGTTTTCAATATTTCCCAATTTTGTTCAAGTGTATAGCGTCCCATTTCGTAAATGTCAAACCTTTAAGTAAATTATGAACACATTTGGCATGTCATTTGTGTTACCATTCTCAAAAAAATAGGTGGTTCAAAAAGCAAACGCTATATGCCCCACCGAATAATAGTTAAGCCGAATTCCTCGTCAATTGTGCACCATAGTTATTTCGAATTTGTTAAATTTTTCTATTCCTTCCGGACTGATGCCAATATCTCGTAAAGGATCATTTTTCACTTCCTTTTGATTTCATCTAAAAAATACCACAACTTTTATATTACCATATTTTTTCGCTCACAAGCTTATTTCACTTTAAAAATCCTCACCATAAATTTGCATTTTTCGCTACTTTAATATTGCAGCGAATTATTAGTTACACATACATACATATGAGTGTATGCATGTTTAATTTACTCGGCTGGAAGTTCATTTTGATGTCAAGCAGCCGTGTGCAGCAACTTCATTGCCAATGTCAACGTTGATGGGTGAATGAGTGGGATAATACAACTTGCACGCAGTTATCGCAAATAAATGCTAAAATATACCGGCACTAAGGGAGCCACATACGATGAAGCATTTGATCAGAATGACAAATGATTTTATCTGAGAAGTTTTTTCGTGGCAGAAATGAAACAATGTTTCAATCATTTGGTGTTTGCTGATGGGCCCGGAACTACCGGCAAAATCCATTAAAAAATAAAATTAAAGTTTTGGCTCAATAGAGGCTTGCTTTGCTTGCCTTTTTTGCTTCTCTTTGCTTTGCTTTACTTCGGGCAGAGCACATTTAAATTCCAATCGGCAGGCATGCTTTCATCCGACCATATTTTGCATAGAAGCTGATGCATGCACCTTCCCAGCTCCTCGCTGCCATGCTTGAATAGCTCGGCTGGCAGTCCGTCCGCGCCCGCGGCTTTGTTGTTCTTTAGCCGCGTTATCGCTATTCTCCCCTCGTCATGGTCGGGTAGCGGAACGTCAATTCCATCGTCGACGATTGGGGTATTGGGATCTTCACATTCTCTGTGACATGCGCAGCTATCACTATTTAGCAGGTTTGAGAAGTGTTACCTCCATAATTGAAGTATGCTCTGGATGTCAGCCACCTTTGTTCTTACAGGAAAACACCCCGGTCTTGAAACCTTTTGTAAGCCTCCGAACTTTCTGGTAGAATTTTCGGGCGTTGTTCCTATCGGCCAGTATATCAAGCTCCTCGCACTCACGTATTTCGGCCTCTCGTTTCTTCTCTTCTCTCCACATGGCTCGCGTTGCGCTCGACCGATTTCTTCTTCGGTGGTGGTACGTAGGGAACGAAAAATATTGCTCCATTGCTTGTGCATGCCGGTTTGTTGAGGAGTACTCTCTGAGAGCATGAGTGAGAATCGAGTGGCAAATCTTCTGGTTGTCTGTTGTGATTGCAGCTTATCGATGTCGATTCTTTGTAGATGTACGTTTTTTGCACAGAGGCGTGTGCGCAGTTGGGGTCCTCGATGTTGGGTCTTTGGATCGTACGTACATCTAATACACTAGAAGCGTGTGTTCCATATTTCACAACATGATCGAGTTGGTTTCGTGTTTTTCGATCAGGAGACAGCCAGGAAGCTTGGTGTATCTTTTTATGCTGGAATCTGGTGCTGCAGACCAGCATGTTTCGGGCCCCGGCGAAGTCGATCAGCCTCTATCTGTTACTGGATGTTTCGTTGTGCAGGCTGAATTCCCTCCTTGCCCTCCATGGCGTTGAAGTCGTCAAGCATGATTTTTATGTCATGGCGGGGGCAACGCTCATAGCAACGTTCCAAGCGCTCATAGAAGGAATCTTTGGGGCGGGTCCCAAACCCAGCACACAACCATCTATCCTGGAATGCTTCGCCTTCTCACGTTAGCTCACTCCCGAGACTTTTTAGCTAATACAATTCCATACGCTATGAAACTGAATACCGAAAATTGTTCTGGAAACCACAAAATAAAGCTCGAGAGGTTAAGTTGACCTGGAGATGGAGCTTGACCCTTACGTTTCCTTATAGAAGGCTTCTTGTAATGAGCCTGCGTCTTTTGCGAATCTAAGTAAACTCTGAAGCTCTAACCCCGAGATACATTCTAACTTCTCATATTGTAGAGCTCCTAAACATTTCATTCGGGTTTTAGCTAATGCAGGCCAAGAACATAGAAGGTTTCAAGAGTTTACCCCTCTTGTAGTTCATTGAAAAATCTGCAGCTATCGGATTGTGAAGTTTTTCTAATTTTTTTTTTTTTTTAATTTTAAAATTCCATTTGTAAAGTTTTTGTTAGACAAGAAGCGATATAGAAGGTGACGCAAAATTTATCACTTTGTAGGAAAATTTATAATTTTTCAAAAAAAGTGCCGTTGTAGGTCAATAATATTCGACAATTGCAATATACAAACAAAATGGAGTGCGTAAAGGTCAAAATAAAGATTTATGACACTGAAAATCATTATGGTTTTTATTTAGTGCAAAAGTTATTCATAAACAAATTTGAACGATTAATTGGATGATATAATTGGCGCTGAAGCCCTTTGTTGGGAGTTCGATCGAGCTCCACCTCCTATTTGTGGTGTGCGTCTTGTTGGTTTCCACGAAAGGAGGGAGCTATACTTTTGTGCCGCCTCCGAACTGCAGATGGTTTTTTATGAAAGGCTTTTTCATAGCACTGAGTGGCGGCCGCTGTTGCCTAATATTAGTCAAAACTGATTGAAGTCGAGCATGAACGTGCATGGTTCCTTTACAACATTCAATATGCACATAGTTTTTTTTTAATAAATATAGTAAATACAGGGTGATTCAGTAAGACTGTTTTTCCTTTTTTATTGTGGTCTCAGTCTATGCCATTTATGCATGAAACACCATATCCGTTAAATGTCCACCACAACTTCTTTGGTCACACGGGATGTGTATAATAAAATTTTCCTAGACCTTTACATATAGTTTTGTCTCTGGCATCGTCTTGAGCTTATTTGTCCATACATTTATGCAGCTCCAGAGAAAGATGTCCTGTTGTGTCAAATTGAAAGATCTCGGCGGCAATTTGATTTTGTTGTGAGATATTGCATGATTGCGCTGTGTGGCAAGTCTAGGCTTCAGTTTCTTCGTCAGTTGAATTTTGAATTCATATGAATATAGATCTTGGTGGCCGCTGTAGCCGAATGGCTTAGTGCGTAACTACCATTCGGTAGTGCACGAGTTCGAAGCTCTTGCCAAATGATAGAAAAAATTCTGTCTAATAGCGGTCGCCCTTCGGTAAACAAACATCTACTTCTGCTGTGGGAAAGCTCCTCATAGAAAACCAACTGCAATTATATACTCGTATAGAAGATGGTTCCATGTGTAGAAGTCCACGCAAGTGGGGAAAGTTACTTATCGCCACTCACTTGGGAGTGGCCAGGACGATTCTTCTGCATATGGTTCAAGCAGGTTCAACAACGTCCGGGATTAGCCCAAGTATCCTCTGGGCAGCTTCCGAACACCCGTTCGGGAGTGAGCTAACGTGAGCAGGCGAAGCATTCATAAAATCTATGCAGATAAGATTTAAAGCATCCATATCTAGAAGTCTATCTGTCCATGTTATCAATTTATCCATTTGGAGATATTCGAAATTTATCGAACGTCTATCTCCGTTCACAGAGTTCTTCCGTTCCTCTTGCCACATACGGATGATTGGCTCCCGTTTAGTCTTTCGGTTGGTCAGCTATCCTGGATCGACTCGGAGGATTTTTATCTCAGCGAATTCGAATGCAGTCAGCTCAACTGGGAGCATAGCCGCGAATACACAACTTCCCATACGGTGCAGTATTACTTGAGGGCATATAACCGGCGACGAATTGTGGTTGTCCTGATTTTTCCCACACTTGGTTTCTCAGCAGTAAAATTTTGTGGCTGAACTGACTCAAATTCTTCAAATTTGTGCAGGAAAAGGCTAAGCTCAGTAAAAAAAATACACTATGCGCTTATGCACTTCTTCCAAATCGACATTTTTCGTCAAACATTCAAATCACCTTCATGCGTTGTTCAACTAAGTATTGCTCAAAAACTAAGTCTGTAGTACCAATTAACTGAATTTGTTTTTTTTATTTTTATTGCATATTTGCAAATAATTGCTGTCAAAGACCTGCAACACTCTTGATTCACCCTGTATATGCGTGCTGGCGCTGCGTGCGTGATAAACTTTACTTAATGATATAATTTACATGAACATTTATTGTGAGTTGTAAATTTATTATAATAAATCACTATAAAAATGGCAGCGCTGTAAAATACTTTCGAACACACCAACACATCGTTCCATACGCAATCGTGCAACAACGTATTTATGTATGTCAGAGGCATACAGATAAATGCATATTAACTTCGTTAAACAAATGGCTCACGGGTGATGCGCAGTCAGCGCAAACTGAGAAAGGCCGTAGTTGTTGTTGCACATTTAAGGTTGTAGAACAACTGTTGAGCTGACAATGTAGAAAATAATTCATTGTCATGGTTGCAGCTGAGGCTCACGTGCTCAGTTGCAGGCATGCACGCACACAATATCACGGATATTGGTTGAGTTATATCTGGCATTTTTTCTGCAGCTCCTGCTTCAAACACGCACACAAATCCACTTATACGTAAGTATGCACAGAGAATCTGATACATCTTTGACTGCATAACCGTCGGATGCCCATTTCGTTTACTCCTTCTCTTTCGTTGTTTCTTTTTTCGTTGGCGTTTTTTCCTGGTTGTTTTTCTTTTTTTTTCGTTTTTTGCCTATCTTTCACTTATGACTGCTTATACGCTTTTCTATTTGCAGGTGGTACCGCGTCTCGGATTCATCAGCATTATATCCGATTCCATCTTCACAGCGTGTGATATTGTCACGCACGCTCTTGCTCATCAAAAATGCTGACGAACGTGATGCTGGCAAATGGGTAAGTGAGCATAATAGCGCCTTTTGGCAAAATATGCTTGTGGGTGGCGGGAGTGAGAGTAAAAAATAAATGGGAGTGCTTGCAAAAGTTATGAATAACTTCTTTGTCGGAAATCAAATGTTCCGCTACTGAAGTTGCAAGTTGCGTACTTTATTATATAATAATATCCATTTCATAACTGCAACAGTCCTACTCGTACAAGCACTCGCATCGCTAAAATCGAGTTATAAATGCCATTAGCGACAACTTGCCGCGTAAATTGAAAATTTAAAGTAGCGGAGTTGCAATGTAGCCAAGTTACACTTTTTTGCCAAGCTCTTATTTTACTCTATATCTTCCTTTCCATTTCGCCAAGTCAAATTGTCTCTAATTTTCATGCATTTTATTTATTTCTTCTTTTTTTGTTAATTTTCCAGGTCTGCCAAGCAGCGAATCAATTCGGCGAGCAGCGCATAGAAATCCGTCTGCTGGTGAATTCGTATGTGTCGGTGCATATTTTGCCGCAAGTACAAATTGTCAATTCGGGTGGAATGGCAATTTTCAATTGTTCGACGACGGGTTCAGCGATCGACGGCATCGAGTGGCTGCATAATGGCATGCCACTGCAGGGGAACAGTGCGCTTAGCAGCGGCCGAGAGAAGTAAGTGGAAATATGTTTGCACAAAAAAAACTTTTATATGGATTTTTGTAGATATATAGGTTAAGGTGGGCCAATTTTTTTGGTTGGCAATTCTCATAAGAAATTCTACTTGCACCTAATGCAAGAAAAAATGGACGCATAATAGGATTTTGTGTGAATATCATCTAAAAACAAAACCAATGCAGTCGAATCGAATATTTTTATCATCTTTTTTAATGCAAAACTAACTCCAAATTTATTCGAAATAGAGTCAATGTAAATGGTGATCAATTTAAAGGTAACGGATTTAAAATTGAAAGAAAAACAACGAAAATTCAAATTGATAGGGCAATATTTTTTATTTTTATGTAGAACCTTTCATGACATTTATTTTTTGAAGTTAATCCCTTTCAAATGTTGCCCTCAACTACGCCGTAATTCGGTCATTCGTAAACACCAATTTTGAATGACTCGTTGGAGGAGTTTGATCGGTAGCTCATGAATAACTTTAGTAATTTTGGCTTCAAATACCTCAATCAAAGCTGATTTATCCACAAAGTACTTAGACTTTACATACCCTCACAAATAAAAGTCCAAAGGGGGGGATATCACACGTTCTTGGTGGTCAAAGCACTGGTCCCATACGAGAGATAAATTACTCACCAAAACGACGACGCAGTAAATCCATTGTTTCACGAGTTGTATGGTAAGTAGGGTCGTATCCTGTAGGCTACTTATAGCAGATTTCTCTTCTAATATAAGAGAAATATCGCCAATCTTTCGGATAGCCAAGCTGCAATCCAGGCACTGGGTTCGGCTACAACAACCTCTAAGTTGGTAGAACAAAGTAGGAATAGCCTCACCATCTTGAGTGAAAACCATAAAGTTACCTTAATGTGGGTCGCAGGACATCGGAACATTGAAGGTAACAAAAAAGCAAATGAACTGGCAAGAGTGGAATCTGCCATGAATAACGCTCTTGCAGAATCGATATTCACACCATTAGGTGCAGTCAAGAATATAATTTCGCTAAAATATATTACCTCCGAATCGCGGATTGTAGATGGAAAGACCAGACGGAATGCAAAATTAGCAGAACGTTATGGCTCACCTACGACCTCAAGCAATCGTCGACATTGATAAACAAGAAACGACGAAACGAACGGCAGTCATAACTGGCTTTTGGCCTATCGGAGAATAAGTAGCCAAAATGAGCATACCTCACAACACATACTGTCATATGTAGTTGTAAATAAACGTAGGAGAAGGAAACAATCTTCCATTTGCTCTGTGAATGCCCTGCTGTATGGAAGGACAGAATGTTAACCCTGGGCCAACCGCTGTTCGAGAGTCTCGAACAACTGCCTGGCTTAGACGTCAACAACCTAATAAGGTGCTTAAACCACACAGACTGGATAGAGTTTTGCTGTAAATGACTGTTAAACTAGTTGGTAACAAGGATACAACAACAAAATGGTGCGGAGCTCTAGTTGGATTCTGGAAGTCTCGCCTTGTTGGTAAAAAATGTTGTGGAGATCCAATTTCCAGTATCAAAAGGTCAATTATCATGGCGGTTTTCAATGGATGTAATGGCTGTTCTTAAAGAGCTCTGGGTTGCTCTGCAGCCTGAGCACGCGATTTCCGTAATATAAAGATTTTTTTTTTTTTTTATAACTTACTTTATTTGCAATCTATCTACTATAAGACATTCAGCAAATTAGATCTTATAAGATAATGGCAGCGGTAGTTTTGCTTTTGTGCAAATCTACATAGAAATTACAACAGCTTATTAACTTGTACAGTTCGTTCTTAAATTATTAAAATTCATTAGTACTTAAAGATTGCTTAAATTCATTGTTTGTTAATATTATCACTTAAGATTAACTTACTTAATTTTACCTTAAAGTTTATAGGTTGAGTAGATTCATACTAGAGGAATGGCAAGTCTAATATATGATTGCGTTTTAACCGTATAGTTTCATTGGTTGTGTCTAATAAACAAATAGCAGCTGGATTTATGTGATTGGATAATCGTTTCAGATATCTAGTACTATATTTTCGAATTTCATTCTTTACAAAAGGAATACCTAAGTCGTTATCGATAGATTCATTGGTAATAAACCAAGGGGCATTAACAAGGCTTCGTAATGTTTTCGATTGGTAACGTTGCAAGATCTCCACATTGGAGTTGCTAGCAGTTCCCCATAGCTGTATTCCGTAGGTCCAAATGGGATGAAATGTTAATGAATACTGAAAAAAATTATATATTTAGTGTGGGGTACTCACGCGTGATCTGTCAAAAAACCCCTTTTGGAAAAAGTACTTCTAATCTGATCACTTTTTATATACCACTTATATACATGCCGTTGCATAATTACCATATCAGCCCGCCATAATTTTATTTATATTTTTTATTAGGTTTTATGGAAAATATTCGTTATGGACTGTTTGCAAAAGGGGGTTAAAAGAGAACAGTTCACACAACGAACAACAAAAACAACACCAGTTTTATTAAATAAGAAGAGAGTAGGCAAAGTAACTGGTGTAAAATTATAAAAGTATTAGTACAGTGATTAAGAAATGTACAAATCTGAAGATGATTTGTCATTTTATATCATAACTTACAGAAATGGCAAAAGGGAAAATTTTGGCGCTTATTTCTGAAACAAAAATATTGGGGAATAGCACGTCTAATTGGAGGAAGTGATTGGGTCATGCGAAATTTAAAAAAAGAAAGAAAAATACTGAGCTAAAAATAATCAGCGGGTTTGAAAACAAATTTTAAACACCCGTTAATTGCGAAAATTTATTCACTTGGCGTGAAACAGCACAAAGAGCTTACGCGATATCAAGGATATGTACAGGTGTCCCTCGAGTTCCAGGGTTAATTGGTTCCATGTAACTCAAAACCGTGTAAGTGGAAACGCAGATTTAGTATCTTATATATTTTGACTTTATAGGAGCAGGAAGCAAAATGATTCTGCAGGTAGCTTAATTATATTAATAAATGTGTGATAAATAGTTATTATTTTTCGTTTGTCTATTTATCCTTTTCATGAAAATCGATAAGAAACGGTGTAACTCAAATATCGTGTAACTTGATGGAATGTCGTTTTTTATTCTGTGTAACTCGAAAATCGAAAAATTTAGGTAACGTGTCTCGAGGGATATCTGTAAAAACTTTCCGCTGACCACAAAATGAGACGGAAAACATTCGCTGCTTATAATATGGACCGTTTGATAATAGTTAAAAATAAATAAAACGGCTTTCCAAAAATATATAACTTTTTCAAATTTTCCAAATTTTATTTTAATGTTATCTTTTCTGATGAGAAGAAATTTTACTTGAATGGAGCAGATGAACTTAGTAAGTATGTGGGAGATTTGTGTCTAGAGACAAGATATTTTTCACAAAGTATTTTTGGAGGTGAACCTTTGATGGCGTGGGGAGTTGTGAGTAAAATTGGCAATATTAATATTCACTTAGCATCAATACGAATGAATTCCGGAGAGTTCATGAGCTTACTTTCGGATAAATTGCTGCCATTTCTCAATGTGCTTTATATTTTTTCTGCGTTTGCATACCGCGTCTTAATGTTTCTCCACAATGGAGGAACCTGCAGTTTTATGCTGCCGCCGAACGACAGACAGTTTTTTATGAGTCGCTTTTATATGGCAGAAATACACTCGGAGGTTTGCTATTTCCGGCCCAGACGCGACCCCTAAAAGAAGCCACTTTTTCTATTATTTAGAATTAAGTACTTTGGTGAAGGCATTTTTTATTAAAAGCTGACCTGCCTTTACTAGCATTTACTCACATAAAAAAATCAGTGTAATTGTTCTTTTTTTTCGCTGCAGGTTACTAGGCGTACTCACTCGAAATTACTCTGAACTACTCAATGATTTCTTGATTATATTGTTTAAAAAAATTTCCAGTACGCACTTTTATAGGCCATTGAATTGTGCCATAATAAAGTGCAGGTTTGAGTGTCAGAAAAATCGCGTTGGTGTTTGTGAATTATTTTTCGGGCGTCCTTGCGCATTTTCTGCATATAAAGAATGTTTTTGTATCTGGAAGGAACAAACACCAATAGCTCAAAATCCTGACTAAACGTTTGATATTTTGTTGAGTTTGTTTACTACTGGCCGCAGCTCTTTAGACTTGGCAGTTTGTTCTTTGTTTAGTTTTTGTTTTTTTGAAAGGTTATGCGCTACACTGTCATGAATTTAATGAATTAATTGTCCGAAATTGTCAATATGTTACTGTGCTAAAGTAAATAACGCATTGTATATATGGTTACACAGTTTTGATCGCACTGATCATTTTTATTTTGAAATTGCAAAGCTTTCGCTGCAAGTTTTCCCTATCTCAAAACTGAATATACCCATGAATTAATGGAAATTTATCACAATCGTTGAATTAAAGTCCGCGTCGTTGAAAAGGCTCAAAGCCATACCGAAAACCGTATTATACCTCGATGTATTATTACTTTGAAAGGCATAAAACAGATTTTGATGAATACATAAATATTTTTCAGGAAAAATAAAAGTCTGTTTTTTTTAACGAGCCTGATACATAGAAGTCGGCCGTGTAGAGAATAATTTCTAGGCGGTACCTTTTTTATGTCACCTTTGACATTTGTCAAGTAGACAGTCAAAAAATTTAACTTATTGAAACTTGTTATAAAAATAGTCGATCGTTAAGTACAATATATCGCAAAATGTGTAATTTTTTCGGTGAAAATAATCGTCCGTATGAGTCAACAATTCTAAGGTTGGTGAAATAATATCAAGCACCTCGACTGAACGAGGATAGAAAAAGGACACACGATCGATATCTCGACGTTCACAACGATGAATCGACTGGTAGATTTTACTTGTGCTTGGCCGAGCTGCTCCTCCTATTTGTGGCGTGCATTTTGATGCTGTTCCACAATAGGAAGGACCTACAATTTTAAGCCGACTCCGAACGGCAAATTGTTTTTTATGAGGAGATTTTTTCATGGCAGAAATACACTCGATATTGTTTCCTGAGGGGCGACCGCTATTAGAAGCAACTTTTTCATTTTGTTGTTTCACGCATGGAGATTCGAAGCCACGCACTCCCGAACGGTAGTTACGCATCACTCATTCGGCTACAGCGGCCGACCGAGATGCTTATAGTATCAGCAATTTCACACATAGTCAAACTTGGACCTGCTCATTCAATACCACAAGCTTGCTTCATGATTTCTGGTATTGTCACACTTTGTGGACACCCACCCCCTAGTTCAGGATAAAGGCATTCTAAAAAATAGGTAATAGAAAGAATGAAATACGGTATGCATTCGATACGTGCGAAGAAAAAAAAGTAGCGAAGATTTTATTTTTTTTTTTAATTTTTTCTTTCAGGACTAGAAGAAGAAGTTGGGAGCAAAAGCATTGTTTATTTTACATATACGAGTATATGTAAGTATTACTTTACACAGGTATTCGCATATGTTTGGACGAAAAGTGTTGTCTAAAGTGATCTGAGCTCTTTCGTATTAAATAGAAAATATCTATACTATTAAATATTTATTAAAATACATATATCCCTAATTGCTATCATATACTGTCTCCCGCTTGCTATTCAGCTTTTGCCATACCCTGCATACGATTTACAATTCACTAATTGGCACTAAAATAATCCTCCGGAAAATTCAGACTAAAGTATTTACTGCCAATTAGTAAATCCTCTCTAATTATTTTAAAACTTATAAAGGTGTCCGTACCTATATTATACGAGGGACGGCTGATAATGCTACAAGCTAAGGTACTGGCGATGACTTATGCACCATCTCATTATTGACAAAGCTGCTTGCGTGAATCTTTGCTAGTATTATCCGGTCCATTAAAAACTATCCGTGGAGTAAGCAACAACACCATGCCAATGGAAATTGGAAATTCTCGCAATTTTAAGTATTGCGGTGCTATTAAATTCCTTACCAAAATTTTTAGGTTTTTTTAATAATCGGTTCTTGAAGATTCTGCGCCATCACTTACGCTAGAACAAAAAAAAAGTTTGCCTTTTTTAACAATTTAACAAATTTCCAAAATATCAAATAATGAGTACTGGCCGGTCGGAGTTTTAAATTGTGGCAAATAACAGAAGAACAATAGATTAATGAAGGATTAGTTGGAAATACCATATTATAAAGCGCGTTCCAATAAGGTGTTATTTACCGCTATCGAGAGATGATTAACGATTTTTATGGCCAGAATGGAATGGTATTCATCTGGACAACGTTTTTTTTCAACAAGATGGCGCCACGTGCCACAAAAGCAACGAAACCATTGATCTTTTACGGGAAAAGTTTCCGGGCCGTGTTATCTCTCGAAGAGGTGATCACAATTTGCCACCGAGATCTTGTGATTTAACACTTTGTGACTTTTTTCTTTGGGGGCGACGTGAAAGAGAAGGTCTACGCCAACAGCCCAGTGTCAATTCAAGACTTCAAAGATGGAATTCGTGAGGTTATCGAGGACATAAGGCAGGCACTTTGCAATTCGGTTATGGAATATTTTAATGAAAAGGATATTGCCCTGTAAGCGTGTTCGTGGTGGTCGTTTGCCTGATGGTATTTTCCACTATTAACGGCATACCTTCCTCTTTATAATGAAATAAACATCCGATCATTTATACTAAAAAATATTGTAGCATTTTTCTTTGAATACCAAAATAACACCTCCTATTGGAAGACCCTTTACATGAAAACCTCTACATGACAAAATTTGTGTGCTGTACGTCCTCGGCAAGCAGCAATGATTGCAACTTTGTTAGTATATTTTGGTGTTGTGTAAAAGTGATTTGGATGAAATATGCAAAAAATCAGCTCAAACAGTTGCCAAACAAAGACTAAGGGCCAGGAATTTTTATTTGTGTATTTGGTGGAACTTGAAAGGAATCATTTATTGTGAGTTGCTTCCGTATGGCGAAATACTAAATTCAGATCTCTACTACCAACAACTGAATCCTTTAAAGCTAGCGATTGACCAGAATTGGCCAACATAATGGGTGTTGTGTTCCATCAGAACAACGCAAGGCCACATACATCTGTAGTGACTCGCCAAAAGCTTCGAGAGCTTGGTTTGGATATTTCAATGCATCCAACATATAGTCCGAACCTGACACCAAGCGATGGCCATCTTTTTTTCAAATTGCAAAACTTCCTATTACTCAGGAAATCAAGAGAAGAATGTGAAATTTGATTACTAGAGTTTTTCGCCAATGACGCGATTTAGGTGTTGGACACTTAGCCAATACACTCGGTCTGCTTTCAACAAATCCTGTTGACTATTGTTTGAATGCACCATATTTTAATAGGTTATTTAGTAAAGGAGTTCCAGCTAGACGCAAATGGGTTCACAATATACCTGGTCGGAAATACTGGGTACGGTTCTTTATGGATGGCTCAAAGTTTGACCATAAAGTTGGCGTTGGCGTTTACTGTAAGCGTTTCTGCTCGTCTCCTTCATCAATGTAACTTACTTCAGGTTAGTGGTTGTGCAAAAATATCTATGACTATCTTTCGAGAAATTTATTCTGATAGCTAAGGCGCTGGCACTTTTCTATCATTCCTCGCAAATGTCGGACATGTCGTAGTGAGATAGTGCAATAATTTTTTATCTATGTGATATGAGTGCTAGGGCATGGTGGCATACAGGCGGATTGTAAGCGAGAGAGGGCACAACCACTCGCCTCTCCCTTGGTATGGAGATTGTAGTTACATCCGTCTCAACGTACAAACTGCGTGGTGCAAGTAAGATTGCCACTTCAGCCAATACGAAATGAATTGGTTTGGCCAAAATGGGACGCAAGGTGCTCAAAAACGCTTCTTAATCGGTCACGGAAAGACGTCTCTATATTAGTTGCTTAGATCACAGGTCACTGCCTCCTAGGATGATGGCCTCAAAGATTGAATGAATCCCATTTCGACTATTGTAGAAACTGCAGGACTGAGGAGGTGGACGAGTCTGTCAGGAATCTTCTCTGCCACTGTTCTGCAAGGTATGCCACTAGATTTAGATACTTTGTCTCATCGCTCCTGAATGATACCGATGCCCATATGGATATAAGTGTCACCCAGATCAATGGTTTTGCACTTAAAACAAAATAGTTTAACGAAAAGTATCAGGTTGCTACTGTGGCATCACAATGGATCGGCAACAGTCTAAGTGAGTTGTTGAAATATTTACTGGGCTGATAAAAAGAGGTTTAAAAACCTCATAACCCTCACCAAGGATAAACTGAAAATGCTCACGGGCATTCTCAAAGGCCATTGCAGACTGCGTAGTCATCTGTCGTTCTCTTGTCGTTTCTGCGATCAATCTTAGGAGATTCCAATGCACCTTCTCCAAGAATGTAGCGCTATAGCGCGGAGAAGGTTGAGACATCTGGTTAACTACAGCCTGAAGACGGGTACGTACATTCAATCCAGCCCAACTCTATCCTGAGGGCTGGATGAGGTAAGGTGAGGAGTAGAGGGTGCAGAAGATCATGAGGTCGAATTGCAAGGCTCATAAAGGATCTGTCAATCTATCTAAAGAGCGACTTCCACTTCCACCTACCTATTTACCTACTAGGTTCCAGGGAGAAACGGGGCGGGGGAAATGAACTATAATGAAACCCGCTAATCTACTAAACGAGGCCCGCGAGGCTGTCGTACAGAAAAAGATACGATTTTTTACACGGGCTGCGATTTCGACAACATGATTGCCCATGCTCTGGTTACGAGGAATACCTAGAAGAAGAATACCAACACGCACACCACACATAGAAGCTGCGAGAAATCAGAGAAAATAACCATTCATCCACTATCAGGAATATAGGTCCTTTTCTTTGAAATTAAATAGAGGAATTACGCGGAAAAAGATTTTCTAACGAAATCGAGATTAAGACGGCCGTAGAAAACCATTTTGAAGAGAAATTTAAAGAAATTTTTTTCAGAACTTATATACATAACGTGAGAAGTGTGAAATGGGCAATTTTATACCAAAAAAATGAAAAAAAGTATAAAATAGCACAACCCATTCACTAAGTACTTTAGGTAGCAAACTTATCAGCCTCTCCTCGTACATAAAAAATTAAATTCACACATTAATGCATTTAGAACGAAAGTTCATATTGTTATTTTTATTATTTCTTTGCATACACACATACATATGTACGGGTATGTATTACACAGGTTACCAAAGCTGAGGTTTTTACACTTCCGCAAAACTTGTATTGAAATTTTGTTGCGGTTGTTGAGTTGCTTACTGCTAGCAGGTATGGTATTAGTAACTTGCAACAAATGCATACAAACTCATGTGCGTATATGACTGTGTGCACCATTTTGATTTTTCACATTTGCAATTTTGAAAAATGACATTGTTCTGAAGCAGACAGTTGAAATGAAACAAAATAAATGAAATAAAATACAAAATCAGAGTCAAAACTAATTGGTTTGTTTATTTGTTTGCGGTCATGAACTTCAGTTGAGCTCTGGCATCGATGAGTCGAAAGGTTTTGTTCTGCACCGAACCGCAGGCAGAAAAATTAATATGAAAAAAGATTTGTAAATAACTGATGTATGTGTGTGTGTGTGTATATGCATACACATTTCAATTGAAATAATGGTAATATTTTGTGGTTTCATCAATGATTGGCTGCTGAAGCGCAATGAGTTGGTTTCATGTTGAAACTTCTGATTTTTCTGACGGGAGGCGCGGAAATATTGAATAATTGTATTGTGCAAAGAATTTGTGATGTTTCGGCTCCCAATTTCAGGCTTAAAGACAAATGATTTAGCAATTTTTAGAAATGGCTAAAATTATTATTCAGTTTTCAAAGTGATTTTAATGAGAAACTCCCAGAAACAAAATTATTTATAGGACTCCGTTCGGGATCTGGAACTGCAAAAAAAGTATTTTCAGCTAAAGCGATCCTCCTATGCTATACGTTACTGATTACCTTCAGTTCGACTTCAACTTTTAATGAACGATTTCACAAATATTAGTATGGGGAAAGAGAAATGCGTTGTTTTCTCGGTAGATGGATGTAGCGTTCGATATCTCGTAAAGTATCGATTAAATAATTTAAAATGGATGCTGGTTGTCAAGTTTGTCAAGGTGATATATCACGCTAAAAAAATTATTTTCCTGTTGTTTGTTTGTTCCACTCCGTTGTGAGCTGCAGGGTGTTAACAATGGAAGTCAACAAAGAGAGAATTCGGTGCATTTTACAGCTTTTCTATGATAAAGGCGAAATGCAAGTCAGGCCGATAATGATGGGCATTTCAAATGAGCGACTCACAAGCTGGGTAGAAAATAAAAATATTATAACAGAATTTCAAGCAGGTTTCAGAAAGCGACATTCAACTGTAGATAACATATATAACCTAGCAGCAATAGTCCATATTAAGTTCAGGGAGAAGAAAAAGGTGTACGCGTTTTTTGTGGACTTTAAAGCCGCTTTTGATACTGTCCCTAGACAACTATTGCTATACAAGCTTCATGAAATAGGAATCTCCACCAAAATGGCAAACTTTATTGAAAGTTATTACAGAAACACATGTTCGATAGTAAAAGTAGGAGATGAAATGAGTGAAAAATTCAAAATATCGTCAGGAGTAAAGCAGGGGTGCCTGCTTTCACCTTTGCTCTTTGCTATTTACTTGAATGACCTGCACGACTGCTTGGAGGGGGGACTCTTTATAGATGAGTTAAATATCCGTTTGCTATTATATGCTGACGATATCGTCATATTAGCAGATGAGGTTAGTGCTCTTCGAAAAATGATAAGCAACTTAGAAAAATACTGCGAAAAGTGGAATATGCAAGTAAACTTATCTAAGTCAGCTATAATGATCTTTCGGAGAGGCGGTAGAATAGCAGAAAAAGAAAAGTGGTTTTTTCACGAAAGAATATAATTACTTGGGTGTAAAGCTAACATCAAAACTCAGTTTCAAGCAACATATAGAAAATAGAAATGTTCTAGCGAAAAATAGCATAAATGCAACTTGGTGCACATTTCTTAGTAAAAATAAAATTAAGTTGTCGGCAAAATGGAAACTGTTTTTAGCGGTGACTAGAGCAATCCAGAGTTATGCTGCTCAGGTATGGGGAAACTCGTTGTTTGAAGAAGTAGACAAAATTCAACTTTATTTTTTTAAAAGGGTACTTCATCTCCCGAGTAATATGCCATCTTATTGCATTCTCTTGGAGACAAATGTTCCAAGTTTTCATTTGTATACACTGCAGCTTCACTTAAAATATATATTCAAAACGTTATTTGAATATGATGATAATAGATTGCCTCATATACTATCAAAAAAGATTTTAGAAAAACAGATATTTTGGGTTGAAGAAATTAGTAATCTAGCACAAAAGTTAAATATAACATGTAACTGGGGCACTTCAAATAAAAGAGAGTGGAATAGAAATATAATTTCAATAATAGAAAATCTTCATGATTCGAATACTCGAACTTTATGGGAAAGGGCACACCAAAGCACCCGATTATATAAGGAATTAGACCATAACAACGCCAGAAGCTATTTAAACGATAATACAGGAATCTATAAAATTATGTGGATTATGAAAGCCAGATGTGATTTAATATACTTGGGAAGCCAAAGGGATTTAAACTGCACTTTATGTACAATAACTTAAATGAATTAGAAGACATCACACATTTTTTTGGAAAATGTCCGATACTTAAAAGAATTCGTCAAAGATTTTTTGGAAAATTTAGTTTAAACCGAGATGAAATCATAGACATTTTAAATGGTGTTGGCCCTTCTGGATATAATAACTTATTTAAGTTCATCACTGGTGCTATAGAATATAGAAAATTTATTTTAAGCGAATTCAATACATAGTACCATAGTAACATATGTAAAATGTAAGATTTTGTTTTTTTCTTTTTTCTTGCGACAAACGACCTAGTGTCACTGTCGTACGTTCTAATGTTAATGATTAAAAATGAAATGTAAAAGTCGAACAATAAATAATAATAATAATAAATAATAAGTCAGGCCGCTGAAATTGTGAATGATTTTATGGTACCCGCTAATTACGTGCAATTTTGGTTTCGTCGATTCCGTTAGTAGTCGTAGCATCGCCCAGGAGCTGTAAATCGACCACAAGAAAGTTTTAAACAATTAGCGCGAAAATTGTATCCAAAAGTGTTGCATTTCTTTTTCGCCAAACCATATTTAATAAATGAAGAATGCACAGCAATGCGATATGAAGTGTAGCGCAGACGCCGCAGATCCTAGATGTGATGAAACAACAGGTTAGACATGCCGCCACTTGCTTCTTGTAAGATTTTGATTACTGATTTTTTCTTCAACGAAGCATTGGGTTGTTCGGAACGTAATTTCGTTTTTCCCGACAGACGATTTAATTTTATTTTTTCACAGCTAACTTCACACTTAAGTCGTTTTGTCATTATATGTTTTGACAGCTGATATAGCAAGGCTTGCGTGTGAGTAAATTCAATTGATTTTACGCAGAAGTTTTTGGTCGGCGCCCTTTTAAATATGAAGAGCAATAAGCAGAATTTTCGTCATATTTTACTTTTTTACCAGAACAAGCCAGAAAAAAATTAACCGATGTGTACGAAGAAAATGTATAGACAATACGCCAGTGCCAGAACTAGTTTGCAAACTTTCGATACGGCAATTTTGATGTCGAAGATGCACCACGTTCTGGAAGTCCAGTTAAAGCTGATAAAGACGCGATAAAGGTATTATTTAGTTGATACAAACCGGCGAATAACAACACATGAGATCGGTGAGAAGTTAAATTTATCGAATTCAACTGTTTATGACCACCTTAAAGGCTTGGGTTTAACCACGAGGCTCGATATATTGATTCCCCATGTCCTCACGGAGAGTAATTTGTATCGTCCCATTGACGTTTATGCTTCACTCTTCAAACGTCATGAAAAAGATCCATTTTCGAAGCGCATCATTACTGGGGACGAAAAATGGGTTGTACAGGGTGAGCGATACAGCGTTTGCTTTTTGAACCCCCTATTTTTTTTGAGAATGGTAACACAAATGACATGCCAAATGTATTCATAATTTACTTAAAGGTTTGACATTTACGAAATGGGACGCTATACGCTTGAACATGAATATTGAATGAATATTGAAAACATATTTCCAAAGAGGTGAGTCTTCTTCTTCATTTCTGATTTTCACATCGGTGGCTACGTCAATAAGCAAAATTGTCGGATTTGGGGCTCAGAAAATCCACACGTTACTGTAGAGAAGCAAATGCATCCACAACGAGTCACTGTTTGGTGCGGTTTTTAGTCTGGCGGCATCATCGGACCCTTTTTATTTCGAAAATGAGCGAGAAGCCGCGGTTACAGTAAATGGCGAGCGTTACCGTGACATGCTCAACGCGTTGTTTCCAAAAATTGAAGAGGATTACATGGACGATATTTGGTTTCAACAGGACGGTGCAACTTGTCACACTGCCAAAGTTACATTCGAACTTTTGGCTACCGTTTTTGAAAACCGAATAATCAGCCGAAATTCCGATATCAATTGGCCGCCTCGGAGCTGTGATTTAAGCCCGTTAGACTACTTTTTGTGGAAAGCCGTTAAGGACAAATGCTATGCGAACTATCCAGAGACGATTGGTGCTTTAAAAGGCGAAATCGAAGTTGCCATTCATGAAATTGGAGCCCAAACAATCGAAAATGTGCTTAAAAATTGGGTTGATCGAATGGCCTACTGTAAATCCAGTCGTGGTAGTAATTTGAATGATATTATTAAAGTAGTCACTTTTTTGAGCTTTTACCGGATAACACAAAAATTAGTTCGGAAGCCTAGTATCATCAGCTGGACAAACTGAATGATGTATTGTACTTCAACAGAAAAGGCCGAAATTAATCAACAGAAAAGGTTTAGTGTTCCACCAAGATAATGCGAAACCTCATGCAAGTTTGGTCACTCGCCAAAACCTTTTGCAGCTTGGATGGGATGTGCTGCCACACGCACCATACTCTCCAGACCTAGCCCCTTCGGATCATTATTTGTTCCGGTCACTGCAAACCTTTACCTCCAATGAAGACGTCAAAAATCACCTGGATCAGTTTTTTGCCAATAATGACCAAACATTTTATGAGAGCGGAAACATGCTATTACCAGAGAGATGGGAAAAGGTGTTGAATCAGAATGACCAATATTTAATTTTATTAAATATTTAATCATTATAGGAAGATCATCTTTCATTTTCACCACTGAAAAACGAAATTACTTTCCGAAGAACCCAAAAGATATGTTGATGAAATACAAATAGTAGAACATGAATGAAATACCAGAACTACTCACGTTATATCGGAGCGGAGTCTGCATAGCTATAGGCCACATGGTAGTATTTATACGAAGACTCAAAGCACGCTTCGTGGTCCTACATAAACACTTTTGTAGAAGTTTTCTTGACGAGAAAGAGCCAAAAGACCATACGGTATCTACACTGCCATCAATGATCGCAGATTCACAGTTTTGACTGTACATAAGGCGGAAGAACGAGTGAGAGTGTGCGTGCAACAAGAGAAGGCTACAAAAAAGGGATTTCTACATCCTTACTAAAATGGCAGGAGCGTTGGAGAAACTCAACAAAGGAAGGTGACCTATACGCTAATTCGAAACTTTGAAAGATGGTTAAAACGAAGCTATGGTGAGTTTGACTTCTAGCAAATACCATCCATGACAGATTATGGGTGCTACCAGAAGTACCTACATTGCCTTAGGGTAGGCATGAGCCACCTGTATGCTCAGTATGTCATGAAGAAGAGGGTGCAAGATACAAGTTTTTTGCACGCCTACCATTTGTGACTAGCAGACGTGATTTAGCTACACTATCAGAAGAACCGGCCGCCATAGTAGTTGGTGGGTTGGTGCGAGAATGCATTTCGAGTAAGTAGGTTCGAATATCCGTGCATGAAACATCAAAATGAAGAAAAAGTTTTTTCTAATAGCGATCGCCTCTCGGCAGGTAATGGTAAACCTCCGAGTGTATTTCTGCGATAAAAAATATCTGCCGCTCGAGACGCTTTAAAATTATAGGTCTCTCCATTTATGGAATAATATCAAGATGCACCCCACAAACAGCAGGAGAAGCTGGGCCAAACACCTAACTGAAGCGTACACGCCAATTATTTATTTATTTTTTATTGGATATATATCGAATAACCTCCTCTTCTGATGCTGCGTACTCTACTACGACACAGCAGCTACTACGCTTTCCACGGCATTGGTTTTAATTCTTATGCCTAGCCATTGAAATCTATTACAAGCAAAAAAATTTCAATTTTCCAAAAATGTTATTGAGTAATTTTATATTGACAAACAAAAAAATTATGTAACATGAAGTCAAAAATTTTAGAGCAAAAGACATGCCACGCCATTTTTTTCTTTTGAAATTAATGCCATAGGCGGCAGATGAGTCAACGATTCGTTTACCATAAGAGACTTATTTTCGTGTAAAATGCAATGGGTCATATTGAAAATAAGCCTTCGATATGTCCATATGTGCTCTTAAGTTACAATATTATTAAATTTTCACGGCAACATTTGTATTTTTGCAAATTTTTCAAGTAAAAAATAATCTTTTTTTTGTACTTAGTATATAATAGAAAAAAAAATGCCGAATCAACAGAAAGTACTTCGAAAGGGGTTCGTTATGTTGATTCGCAGGTGATTTGAATGAAATCAGCATAATTTTAATGCTGTTTAGCCAAGAAAAATTTTATATTAAGCAAAATTTTATATTCACACAAAAGTAGGAAAATGAATGAAAGAAGGAAAAATAAATGAAGGCGCATACCTAATCAAGTGAAAGCTCACGGTGTATAGAAAATGGTTACAAAATCATTAGTTTTCAAAATATCTGCATCACTTCAAAAGTCCAAAGATTGTTATTTATTTTTCTGGTCTTGAACATTTCTAGTGCTGTTAGGCGCCATTTGATGCTTGTAAAGTTTGACATATTTTAATATAAAAGCATTCAGATCAATTTCATGTATGAGCCATTTTAGTGTTGTTTGTAGGGGCTTTAAAAATTCGTATTATGTAGACTGCTTGGGTGTTAAAATGATTATGGCGAAACGCCTGCTAAAACGTAGTATTATCGATCTGAAATGTATATGAAAATAAAAATGGTCCTAAAATCGGCTACGTTACGGCCATTTTACACATTTTCAAAACTATGCTTGAGATTTTGCTGACAATAAAGGGACATCAATAGAAATTTGCCTTCAGTATTCAGTAATACGGATCGAAAGCAGGAAGTGCCTGGATATATACATATGTACATAGAGAGGGTTAACGGCCATCTTAGTTACTTGACCGAGTTTACCAAAGCGCGGCAGTCGTTTTTTTCTCATGCTAACCGGCACCAGTTGGAAACACCAAGTGAGGCCAAGTCCCTCCCCACCTGATCTAATGCAGAGGAGGCCTACCTCTTCCTCTACTACCTCCAGCTGGTACCGCATCGAATAATTTCAAAGCCGGAGCGCTTGTATGCATTCGAACGATCTGACCCAACCAACAAAGCCGTTGGATCTTTATTTGCTGCGCTATGTCTATGTCATCGTAAAGCTCATACAGCTCATCGTTCCATCGTCCGCGATATTCGCCGTCGCCAACGCGCAAAGGTTCAAAAATCTTCCTCAGAATCTTTAGTTTTAATACTTCAGAAGACGCTTCATCGGATATTGCCATCGTCCAATCTTTTGTGTCATACGTGAATACGCTCCAGGATGATTCCGAATTAGCAGCAAGCAAGTAGGGTCAGTCCCTGATTGTCAATCACTTGGGAGTGGTCAGGACGATCCTTCTGCATATGATCCAAGCAGCTCACAAGTTTCGGGCGAAGTATCTTCTGAGTAGCTTTCGAACATCCGTGAGCGAGCTAATGTGAGAAGATGGAAAAGCCCAGCATATCTGGTTGTATGTAAGGAGTGGGACCCGCCACGTAAAAAAATTTGTTTGTGCAAGCATCAGTCCTTTTTTCTCTGTAACCCTGTATATGTTTACTTATCGAAAACTTGACGCTGGGTTATGAGCAAACAACTACAAAGCCCCAACAAAATTTGCTTTTGCACGCATATACACACGCGACCAAAAATTTGATGGTTTGCATATTTGGTTTCCCTAAAGTTTTTCACTTTTGTCACAAATGGCCAACGCAGTCATTCGTTAGCTCAGCAGATGTTGGCTGCATGCCCAAAACGCAAATATCAAAAAATGTGTGAGAAGGGCCAACTCAGCATCAGATTTACAAAACAAGCTGAATTTTTTTATGATTATGCTAATCAAATAAATAATAAATTCCAAACGAATGGTTTGGCAGTGTTGACTAGAATGAAGCTGTGGAAATTGTGTGGAATTGTGAGCACACACAAACATATTCGAAAAGTTATAGCTGCATAGATACATACACACATATATACATACATAGATAAGCAAACGAATTATTTTTCTACAAATAGATAAATGTCGAAGGATGCGAATTTGTAATGGGGCTCTAAATAGGACCATAGTTATTTTATATTTTAACAAAAATGCACTTTTACTCTAGTTACGCCTTCCAAACTTAATGTTTTTTATGACGAAATTCACAAATGAAAGGCGTGCTGAATTATTATTATTGAAATTCTGAATGATCCTCTAAGATTGTCAACAGATTTAAGGGAGAGATAAGATGATTGTCCGTCAATGAAAACAGCAGCTCGAACCAAATTAGATGTGAACTTTCTCTCAATACTACAAAGACAAGAATACAACAAATTTTGAGTGAAGATTCGAATTTAAAATATCAAAATGGACTGGCTACACCAAAGCTTACCCCACACCACAAAGAAGCTATACTTGAATTC
Organism: Anastrepha ludens; assembly: GCF_028408465.1. NCBI lineage: Eukaryota > Metazoa > Arthropoda > Insecta > Diptera > Tephritidae > Anastrepha > Anastrepha ludens. Next base: position 118,223,063 of record NC_071498.1, read on the forward strand.
GCCGATAATCATAAGTTCTGGGATAATGAATGACAATCGATAATTTTTACATACATACACACATAAATGGCGCTTACACCTTTTATTTGGTGTTCGGCCGAGTTCCTCTTCCTATTTGTGGTGTGCGTCTTGATGTTGTTGCACAAAAGCATTGACCTACAGTTTTAAGTCGGCTTTGAACGGCAAAGATTTTTCACGAGGAAAACCTTTTCAGCAGAAAAATCTTCATTTTGGTATTGTATGCAAGGAGATTTGAACCTAAGCACTTCCGAATGGTAGTCACGCACCAACCCATTCGGCTACGGCTCCCGCCATCATTTTATAGCGATGGAGAGAATTTCATCTCAATGGGCCTGATGTTTGTCAGAAATATTGAAGATATATTCACGAGCACCGACAAACGCGTCACTCTCAAAACTTTCACGGTGGCTTTTTTATGGTCTGGAGTGCTTTTAGCTATGGCGGAATGACCCCAATTTGCTTTATTTCGGAAAAGATAAACGCAGAGAATTACGTAGAGGTTCTGAACAATGTTTTATTGAATTTTGCCGAAAAGTTTCACGGTGAGTCTTGGACGTATCAACAGGACAATGCTTCAATCCACAGTGCTAAGGGCACAAGGAAGATCTTCTCGTCAAAAAATATTTCTGTGCTGAAGAGGCCCGCAGTTAGTCCATATCTAAATACTAGGTTGGGGAATAAGTTCGTAGCATTTTTACCGAATACTTTTATTTAAAAACAAAAAACAATAATTACATCAATAAGTTAATGAATTATTGTATATATTCGCCGTTGCTGTTTACAACCTCTTCCCACCTCTCGACCAAGTTGTTGATGCCGTTCCGCTAAAAATCGCCTGGTCTGGTGTCAAAGAAGTTGTTGTCACCATCTCTGACACGTCGCAAATATACCGGGATACTTTTTGACCTTAATGAAAATAAGAGAAGAAAGAGCAGTTGTCGAAAATGTTGATTTTTACCTCCTGGGTATTCCATTTTTAAGCCTGAAAACTAATAAAAAATTAAATAACTTAAAAATATTTTTGTAGAGCACTCAGAGTTCTATCGAATGAATATGGTGAGTATGCCAAATAGTAAACAAATCGTTGTAAAATAAAGGAAAGTATAAAAACGCTATGAACTTATTAACCAACCCAATATAATGGGAAACCTCTGTAGCATTCTTAGGAATCAGACAGACGCAAGTTTATTAGCCTATTGCACCTTAAAAAACTATTTAATGGGAATGGGCAAAACTCGACCTTAGTGTGCTTCAGTCACTGGTAAATCAACGAGGACTAGTATCAGTTACATTAAACACTTTTTTGTTCAGTGCCCCATATAGCTATTTCGCTTAGTGTAGTATAGGCTATAGTGAATGAGTTGTAGTGAGCCAGTATTAGAATTCGCTTTAGCAGTGACTGCAAACATCGCAATTTGGTATGCTTCAGTGTTTTTTTTTTTTTTTTTTTGAAGTCAAGATGTAAGATACATCTCACATGAGTCGCCATATCAATGGTATGTGGGGCACGCTCCCATTAATACTATATAATAATCCTTCTCCCTCGGCTATTTCCGCCCTGGGACCACAACAGTATAACATCTGGGCAGAGCTGCCTTTATGTCCGAGGATACAACAGGTGCCTGCGTCCAGGTTCCTCTTCTGCAGGTATATAAAGGATACACGCCATCGATAGTCCCATTGTGTCTATAGGTGACTCCCAAGTAAAGAAGACACCGGGAAAGTTGTAGCAGTGTTATATTAACCGACTACCGTATCGTCTTCTGTACGATATTCTATGGAGTGTTTCACTCAAAAGTCTGTGCTTGTCGTCGGTTCGTCAGCAACTGTCTGCCTTCTTTGCTGCTGTACCTGTTGCTGCATCACAACCAGTATGTCAGGTTCTTAATTTTACCTGCGAACGTTTGGGCTGCCTCACACTAATGGCTGGTTGTGCACTCATGATAACCCAGGGCTTGTTTGAAAATAGTCCTTTCCTCTCTGAAGCGGTCGCAATAAAAAAAAATCACGTGTCGGCGTTTTCAACCGTGTTGGGGCAGTTTGGACAAAAAGAGCTGTGTGCCAGCTTAAAACGGTGCAAATATTCTTGAAAACATCCATGTTTGCTAAGCAACTGTGAAATGTGATAGTTGGTGTCTCCATGATTTCTCATTAACCACTCATCAACACGCGGTATAAGTTTGTAGGCCCAACGTCTGCTTTGTGACTGTCCCAACGCTGCTGCCACCGGCCTATTGTCAGCAGCCGCTCAGCTGCTTTTTGTACTGGTGTGGGCCGTGCTTCTTGTACGTTATAGAGCCAATTCATTTCATCTGCCTAGAGGCCTAGATGTATCTTTTTAGATGCAGATTGCATCGTCAGACACCGTTCTGCACGCGCAACCTTTTTGGGTGTTTGGCCGAGCTCCTCCTCCTATTTGTGGTGCGCGTGTAGATGTTGTTCCACAAATGGAGGGACCTACAGTTTCAAGCCGACTCCGAACGGCAGACATTTTTATGAGGAGCTTTTTCATGGCAGAAATACACTCGGAGGTTTGCCATTGCCTGCCGAGGGGCGACCGCTATTAGAAAAATGTTTTTATTAATTTTGCTTTCACCGAGATTCGAACCAACGACCTCTCTGTGAATTCCGAATGGTAATCACGCACCAACTCATTCGGCTACGGCGGCACCGGCGGTGTCTACCTATGCTTCAGCTTAAAATGAGTGAAGCCATTTGAGTTCTCATCAGGAATTAGGAATCACTCAGCTCATACTGCAAGCTCAAATTTACTCAAGTAGCTCAAGCTTCTTTATCACTTGGAGCGCTGAAATTTCTTCGAATATGCTTTGAAAAAATTGTGTAATGCTCCTATTGAAACCCCCTGTATGTAGTTTACTGAAAATTTGTGTGCTTAGTGCGCAGATACTAGCACACACAGCGGTCAGTTGACATATTTGCTATCTTCGAAGCAAACAATATGTTACCTATACCAAAAGCAGACAGTTGAACGCATACGTGCATATGTATGTGTGCATATGTATTTAAATGTGTTGACATATGTGTATCCAACTATGCAAATTCTAAGCATATGCGTCCTTTCTATTAGCCTTAACACACAAACGTGCATGCTCACATACAGTCAATGTATTTGAATAAGGAGAAGGAAGTTGATTTCACAATCACGACTATGATACCGCAAACGATGGAAATATATATAATATGAGTACCTACCTACATACGTATATATGCCAACAAACCTTTTTGTTTGATCTCAATTTAATATGAAATCTTCAAAGTTAATTTTCAATAGCATTTCAATAGTATTTTCAACGTAAAAGTTACTTTTCTACTTTGAGATTTTCATAAATATCAAGTTAGTTTTTATTGGACAATAGTGCATTGTTGCAGCGCAGCGCAATTAAAAAATCTGCAAATGCTCCAATGGGTCCTGTCTCCACACTATGATCTAGAATATCGCGTGTTCTTTTTGTACCAAGGTTTAGCGATATGTCTTCGTGAATCGGAAGCGACGGAATGCCGAAAAAATCTCTTCTTGAACAATCGATCCGACTATCAAGGTGTCACTCAATGCAACTTGTGTTGATGGCCGACTTGAAGCGTCAGAAACTATGCGTAATTTGGTAGTTGTGCTCTGCGGTCTTAAGAGACATTGGTGCGGAATAAAAAAGTGCGGCTCACTCGGGAGCACTTATTCGAGCTTTTGCGCCGTATTATCAATGGATTTTGAGACGCATCTTATGGGTGAGTCAGTCTTTGTGAGAGTTGCATATTTCCAGAGGATGAGATCCGGTGTTTCAGCACCCAGCTTGTAAAAATAACCAGCGTTTGATTCTATTAATCCTAGTTTCCCAAAATGAGAAGGAAGACCAATTCCAATTCCAGTAGAGTATCCAGCGAGAGTTCGTTAGTCCTGCCTATCCAGATTTAGGAGCATACTTGACACTCCTCTAAAAGCAAAATATATTGTTTTGCCTACCTTTCTCATGAACTTTTCATACTCTGGCCCATGATAGATTTTGATGTAGTAGCTAATTTCGCTAAGCAGCCCACCGACTCGTTGCCGTCATAACCTTCATTTTCTGTAAGACGGCGTCCGTTACTGACAGGGTATTGATGATATTAAATCATTAATATAAATTAGATATCAAGTTCAGAAAGAAATATTTCTCCACTTGATTTCAAGGGTTTTCTCCAATTGGTATCAAACGAAATATTTTTTTTATTTTATAATTTTAATTAGTTTCTAATTTCACTCAATCATCATCATCAGGCAGTGTTACAGGCCGGGGTGAGCTTTAGCTTCATTCACAATTTTCTTCCAGACGTCACGATGTTTTTTGTCTGTTTTCCTCCAGTTGTTTACATGCATATTTTTCAGGTCAATGATGACTTGGTGTAGCCAGTACACTTTTGGGCGTCCTCCTGCTTTCGAAACCAGCGGACTGTAAGTCGTCAAGGTTGTTTGCGGGCGGTCATTGCTGAACTCCTTCGAAGCAATAGCTTCTAATAATTATATTTTCCAGTTGGTGTTTCCTTTCGCACCGGGAAAGCTTCACGTACTTCGTTTTACTTTAATTTATATTCAGACCGACATTGTTGGCGCTTTGTTCGATACCTTCGACGATTTCGGAAAGTATTCTTTATTGTGAGCTAGAATAGCTATGTCTTCGGTGCACGCATTGTTAGGCCTGATCTAAAAAAAGCTTTCCCTATTTTACTTTTATTTTAAAATGTAATAACAAGTTGAAGACCGACGTGGATAAAATATCACCTTACTTGAAATTGCTTGCATGAAATTTTAAAATGATAGAAGTTTCCTTAAATTATTTAAGTTCTAATTAACTATATAAACTTTTTAAATAAACATTAATTATATAAAATAAGATAAAATAATAATTTTCCCCATGTCCTCAAAAGGATTTCTCCAATTGGTAGGAAATGAAATAATCCTTTTTTTCAATGCAAAAAAAAAAAAACAAAAAAAAACTAAAAATAAATAGACACATTTATGTTCTAACAAAAATAGCGGCAAACTTTTGATTTATTATATAATCTTTTTTTAAATAAAATTTTGCTCCTCTAAAGGCTTTAATGATTTCTCAAATATACCTCAACTTCAGCGCCAAAGCTCAGTTGAGGAATGAGTATTGAGAAAATGTTTAATTTCAAATGATGAGAATTGTTGAAATTCACTTTGCGATTTAAGGGCTTTTCAAGCATTGGAAAATACTTTTTCTTATGTTTACTGGGATGTGACTATGCATAACTTTGAATATATGCGTGTGCTTCTAGCAACATTTTTATTGTCGTTTGCAGCATACGCTTCCTCACGAAGACGTCGTTGGTGGTGCAAAATGTGGGACGACGTGATCGCGGTGTCTATCAGTGCTTGGTGGAGAATAGCAGAGCTAGTGCGCAGGCTATGGCCGAATTGAAATTGGGCGGTGAGTATGATGAAACTACCAAAAAGAAGAACACAATAATATTAAATAAATATTAAATGTCACCATTTTTAAACTATCAACTTTTGAAAATTATAAATACTGAAAACTACTACTAAACTTTTATATCTGTACAACTGCTCGCCATTTCTTCTTCTTACAGACACTGTGCCCGAATTGATTTACACCTTTATTGAGCAAAATGTGCGGCCGGGCCCATTAATATCGCTTAAGTGCTCGGCCAGTGGTTCGCCACCACCGCAAGTAAGTGCATCACATGCCACACATTTCAACTACGTGCACACGCAGTTGCAGTTGCAGTTGCTTGTTGCAAGTTGGTTGTTTGTAGTACTTTACTGGCGCTCTTAAATTCCTGATAACATATATGTACATGTGTATGTGTGCACTTGTGCATATGCATTGCTACCCCGTTAAGTGATTATTATTGGTGCTTTTTGTTTTTTCCCCCATTTTTCACACAGTTCACCTGGTTTTTGGACTCTCAGCCGATAATGGATGTTTCGCTGCACCATCGCTTCGCCATCGGCCAGTTTGTCGATATGTCTGGCGACGTGATCAGTCACTTGAATATTTCGCATGCCCGTCCAGACGATGGCGGCCTCTATAAGTGCATTGCCACCAACTCGATGGGCAGTGTAGTGCATTCGGCGAGGTTGAATGTTTATGGTGAGTGATGATAAGAACAACCATTTGCATTTATTTGCACTGTGCCACCAGATACATACACATGTAAATACTTGTATATATACACATACATACTTTTATGCGGAAACGAGTAGTTGTTATAAGAATTATTAATTGCTTTAAATGGAAAATAATGTTGCTCTAATTGACGTCTATGAAAAATAAAGTTAGCCAGTTGGGTTAGAATTTGTAATACCTTTCTAATAAGGAGCAGATATTGAATAGCAAGAAATAGTGACCAACGTGAAGCTTAAGGTAAAGAAATTTGTTAAATAAGCAGTGAACTGAGAGGAATCTTAGTCAGAAAAGGCGCGAAGAAGGATTGAAATAGGTGAGAACCTACTTTTGATTTTTTTAGGGCAAACTAAGCGAAAAAATAGTTCTTACATGAAGGGTAATTAAATTTGCGGTTTTTCGTTTATGCCACTTTTTTCTACTAAAATTAAACGTTTTCGAGATATTTAAAAAGAAAGGAAGGAAAAACTGCTTTGTGATTCATTATATTTATGGTTTTCTTAAGAATTAGTTTTAACCCTTTCGGTACGGAAAGGCGCTAACGGAAAAACAAATTATTTTATATGTTTAATAGTTGCAATGGGTGAAATAAAAGTGTTTTGTCCCATCAAAATTGTATTCGGTTAAAAAGGGGCGGTGGGAGGGGCTGGGACATACATCTCCCAACAGTATTTTTATGAACGCATTTGTCCCGTTTAGTATTTTATGATCCAATATCTAAAATATTAATACCATTTGGTTTTATATAAAAGCTTGTTTTATTATGAATACAACATATATTTAATTTCAGTAAAGTGAAAAGAAGAAAACAATGAGCAAGTAATACAGTAAGGAGCAAAACAGTCCTTGCATAGAGGAATCTGGCATTCTTTGCACAGTGTCTTTGTTCGCCTTTCTCTATTTTGTTGTGCACAACCTGTGCAACGCCTTCGCTTAGCAATAGGAACAGGAAGATAACCTGCAGATAGTTTCTTTTTTCTTGGATCCTCCTTCAGGTTTTTCAGGTGAAGCAAAACACATTTTTGATGACAGTAACAGAAATCTATCCCGCGATATTGCCGATTTTGTAGCATCGTTTCCCATAGAACTATGTTTCGACCAATAGTGTTTCACAGATGGCAAACGATTATATGACATAATTATCATGCAACCAACGACGACTTTTATTTCTCCAATATCTGTTAGTTTTACGTTTTTGTATGCTGGTTTTGTATGCTTTTCGCATTATCTCAATTCGTTCATTGCTACATTGGGTAATACGCATAAAGAGGCTTTCTGGTAAAATTTTCATAAATAAATTATAAGGATTGTCAGCCCTATCAAAGCGCTGGCTTATATCGGGAAGTCGATAACTGGTTAATGTTTTCCTTGGTACAAATTCTGGGTTGGGAGACGACCATATGGTGTTTTGAGCACAATCTGTGGAGTGCGTTGTTGGCAAGGCCCCTTCCGCATCCTCTTCACTTTCATCAGCAGATAAAACCTCACTATCAGAAGGCTCATAGTTATCATTACTGCCGTCCGAAAAGTCATCTTCCTCATTAGATGACTCCAAAATGGTAGCAATTGCATCCTTATCAAGCACTTTAGGCATTATGCGCCTGTACAAAAGCAACAATAAGAGTTTATAAATAAAAAATAGTTTTAAATTATTCCAATAAATATCCACGAAAAAGCATATTTAATCCTGACTGGGACACTTTGAGCCCGACAAGAATACTGATGGGACACATACGTCCCACCAGGATAAAAATGCCAGTAATTTTTCATGTAACACAAAAACTTATACTGACTTACCTCAATATAATAATAGAGCACTAGCACAATAAATAAATATATTTCCAGTTAACTTTGAAGATAAGAAACCACGAAAAATCGCAAAAAAACCTACCACTTGCAAAATTCGCGTCCACTTTTGCGTTTGTTTTTTGACTTATGAACACGTGTTTACCATTTAACTTCAAATAACGGAAGGAAATACTGTTAAGAATGGCATTAACTACGAAATGGGATAAATAAAGCCCATTAAAATCGCTTAATTTCCAGGCTAGGTATCTTCAAACATGTGCCGGGACATATGTTTAAGTCCCGTTCGGACCGAGAGGGTTAAATGGAATTTAAAGAAAACCAGCTGCTCCGACTTTCATTGCATTTTTTTCTATTTCATTGCAAGAGGCATTTGAAAAATCAAATAATACGCAGTAGTCTCAAATTACCTACGGTAAAAGTTGAAACAAAAATATACAGCGAAAAATATGCTAACAGGTTATCAATCCATCCCAACAATATTCACAGGGATATTCTTCTGCACACCATGGCTCAGGAAAAGTAGGCCTCTAATAAGAACCTTTTAAGCCACCAGAAACAACATAAAAATTCAAACTGTAAGGGTTCCGTTGTTTAAACTTAAATTTTTATTACTTTTATAAAAAAAAAGATATTATAGTTTGTTCACATTTTTCTCCAATCACCAAACAGAAATTCTATTAAACCGAAATATAGGGTTTTTCAGTAAGAGCGCTTCAACTTTTGAACTTTTTTGAATAAAACACAAGCGGTTTGACTTTTTTAACAAATTGTTTTTTTTATTATCGAGTTTGAACATATATGTAGGTACATTTAAGTATGAAATTCGATTTCTTTTGCATGACCACCGCGGGCACGTTTTACGAAGTCCAATCGTTGAACCCAATTTTCGACCACTCTTTTGCATAAATCGGCCGAAATTCCAGCAATTTCGCGTTCAATATTGGCTCTGAGCTCACAAATCGTCGCCGGCTTGTTACTGTAGACCAATGACTTCACATAACCCCAAAGAAAATAGTCTAGAGGCGTCAAATCACACGAGCGCGGCGGCCATTCGACCGGTTCATTTCTGGAAATAATGCGCTCATCGAACTTACTCTTCAACAAATCAATTGTAGCGGGTGCTGTGTGGCTTGTGGCCCCGTCCTGTTGAAACCACATGTCGTCTAAGTCCATACCATTCAATTGCGGCCAAAAATAATCGTTTATCATGTCGCTGTATCGATTTCCATTCACAGTAACGTGGCGATCGTTCTCGTCAACGAAAAAATATGGGCCAATTACGCCGCCGGCATGTAAACCGCACCAAACAGTGATTTTTTCGGGATGCAACGGTGCCTCATGAATCACGTGTGGATTCCTTTCTGCCCAGTAACGCATATTTTGCTTGTTGACAAAACCATTGAGCCAAAAGTGAGCTTCATCACTGAAGATCCGTAAAATGGCCGTAATGCTCTTAAAGTAGCAGCAACAGAACGATTATTTTCATAAAAAATTTGCACGATTTGCAATCGTTGCTCAAGTGTGTAGCGTTCTATGATGAAATGTATACTAATGAAGTTTACAAATGACAAGCGAAAAATAAAAAATATTGCGTCGTTCGCCCTCCCTATCGGAAAAAAGTTGAAGCGCACCTATTGAATAAGCCGTTATAAGATGCAAGGTTGACGGTTAGGAGTAACGGTACAATCACCAGTTGTAAGGCAGAAGCCAGCTGCTGTTCGTTTTTCATTGAAACTATCTTGCATTATTGTGTTATGGTGAAATGCATTTAGAACGGCGAATCATCGCTCGCCACCACGGTTCAATTATTAAAGGTTTGCTCACTAGTGACATTCGATTTTTAACACTCGCCTACAAAAGGTTGTATTTAAGAAGGTGAATACAGGGACAAATTAAATGCTTTTTGGTAAAAATGGTAGCAAAAAACAATTTTTTTACTGAAATAGAAGCAAACTAAAAACCGTTTAAAAAATAAATATTAATGAATATTTGAATTTAAATAATGGTACAAGTAGAAGTTATGAGCGGAAATTGCTAAGTCTGAAATTAAAATAAGAAATTATTTCACTTGATCCAAGATTTTATTTTGTGAATTAATTTTTAAATTTATAACCGAAGTTTCGCCAATTGGCACGTACAATTCTGTTAGTTGTTTGGTCAAGATCCTTCTGCTATTTGTAGTGTGTGTCTTGATGTTGTTCCGCAAATGGAAGGACCTACAGTTTTAAGCCGATTCCGGCAGATGTTTTTTTATGAGAAGCTTTTTCATGCTGGTGCTGTCTTTTGCTAAGCCTCCTCTGGACACTTTATCCATCCATGGGAAGGTGGGCTCATTGGAAACAAGTTCCGTCAATCCCAAATTTTTTATAATGAGGGATGTAATGTTATCGATCGCGTTGGGACCATCCAATTATTCTCCCTGACGTAACTCTTTGCAAAACATGAATTCCGTTTAAATCACTACATCATAAGAAATAAAGCTTTGTAAATTCTCCACTCATCGATCTCGGATTGCGTCAATTACTCTATTATGTCCTGACTTAAGCGGTATATAATTCATGTCATACTAACATAGTCTTGAATATACTGATGAAAGCTCTTTAGCGATTTGTTGTTCGTAAGCGTAAACCATTTCTACAAATTTTACTTCTCCTCCACTTTTACTAAAAATTTCTAGAGCTAGCAACGCAGTGTCTTGCTAAGGGAGCCGATTTGTCAAGAGAGAACGAGAAAGCTGCTAATTGAGCAAACCTTTTATGATATCATTAAATCATGGCCCGCCACGTTCCTTGTGCACTTCAAGGAACTTCCGCTTACTTCCAATCGCTAAATACTAGTGAGCCATTCGTGCAGAGATCGGAAATATGTAAGAAAAGGGCAAAGTTAACTGTCAAAACTTAAAAGGGTAACAGTAAAAAGATGTTTGCAGATAGTAGTTACAAGAAATAATGCATAGTTACAGAAATAAAAAAAAAAATGTTCTAGGTGTATATCAACACCACCTTCTCGAGCTTCTCAAAATCCCCCTTGTTTTTTATATTAATATTTTATTAAAACGACTTATTGTTAAAGAAAAAACAGATTGTAATAAATTTGGAGTAAAAAATAAAGATTGTAAGAAATATGTACAGCCCCCGAAAAAAATATGGTACCTTTTTTTGCATTATGGCAATTTTACACTATTCATTAATTATTTCTTAATTTAAATTATTATTTCATTCTATTATTTTTAATATTTTTTTTAATTTAAATAATTTACTATTGTACTAAAAAGTTTGCTGAAATTTTTCAGATTAAAAATTAACTGTATAAAATAATTATTTTTCAATTGATCTCAAAGCGATTTTCCTATGGCTATCAAATCAAATAATATTTTGATTATCTCGTAACTTTAATTAATTTCTTGTTTACATGAACTTATTAGTATTGTTTTTATACAAAAGCCATATTATTATTTTTTTATTCATCTTTATGTATTATAAATTAATTCACAGAAATATTATAACGCGCAAGAAACTAAGGTTATCGGTTTAATACCAATTAATCGAAATTTCAAATTTTCTACAAGATTTATAAAATATACAATATATTATATAATACAATAATTTTTATACAAATTTCGAAATTTTTAATTAGAATAAAGAAAAATTAGGAGTGTAATTATATTGCTTATTAAATTTTATTATAATAAAGCGCAAGCCTGAAGTGGCTCAAAATTCTTGATTTTTGGTAATAATTTTTTCTTGACATTGTTGCGTATTTTCTTCACATAAAATTATCGTTAATTTGTACCTGTAATATAGGTGCTCATGGCGATGTAGTAATATTGATGACCTTGAAGAAAACTTTACATGGGCAGATGTTCAGGTAAAAGTTGAAAATTGAAATCAATCCGGTACTTTGCGCCCAGTGATCGGCGCGATATCAATGAATTATCATCATCATCATAAATATTTTTAAATGGTGATGAAAATTTGTCCATTTAAGAGTGAAATTTGGATTGACACGGTTTCTTGGTTAAATAGGAAATATATCCAAAAATAAAAAAAATAATAATAATGAATAGTAAAAACGAAGAAAAATAATCGAAGGTCGTTAAAAGGTTGAGAAGCTAAGAAAACATTTGCAAAATTTTTGTCTCCCTGTAAAACTAAAATATCCCGAAAATATTGAAATGCGAACTATACAAACTCAGTGTAGCCGTAACCTTCGCTCCCTTCAGAAATATTTCCAATTTTACCGGAAAGTATTACATAAACCATTAGGGAAGTTGTTGTGAAATTTTCGATGAACTTTGTATATTCTGCCAGTGGAAGTTATGCAGTCGCGCTTTTGATGCCACCACTCCGGAATATGTCGAAAAGTCAAAAACATCGTTTTATAAGATCGAAGTGTGGACTTGCGCTAAGATTGTATTTTAAAATAAAATTGAAAACGTATAAAAATTTAAATTTTTTCATGTCACATTATTTCTAAACGGCTGTCAAAACTTATATTTAAATGTTCAACATGAGAACGTCTGTAGGTAAAATCCGCCAATTCATGAGAGAACCTGTTGAGAACGACGAGACATCGATGTTAAAGGTTATTCTGCAACACTTTGCGCTACAGTAACAATATTTTAACAGAACGTCTACTTTTTGTTCCGTCAATCCTTTTTCGATCCTCGATAGAAACGGTTTCACCAGCCTTTGAATTGTCCACTCATTGGGATGATTATTTGCTCTTCAAAAATCCCGACGTTTGCGATTTGTTGTTCTTACAGTTGTTGTTCTTCTTAAGTCACCTCATAATATAAATAATGATAACCCTATTTTATCGTCACGAGAAATTTTTATCTTTAGTTCTAAACTTAACAACGAAGTGTGTATTTATTAGAAAGTAGGCTAAAAATCCTCCCAGAAATATACTTCAAATCAAGGCGAATCTACTAAAGGTGATGTTGGTAAATCAGCTGAGTTGTTTTTTTCTTTCGCCGTGTCCATGTGGCTGTCAGCTAAGGACGAGACAAGGCGAATTCAATATTTTCTAGTTTCTCAATACTTTGCTTTGACAACCAAACATACAGAACAGTGTTGTTTATATAGTGCCACCACCTTTAATGAATGCGCCTTGGTTCAAATTTTATAATTTTTTGTAAAACATATGAATATTTCAGCAGCTTTTTGCGAGCAGGCATTTCAAAAAATATTCTGAAACACATTTTGGGTTACTCTGGTCATCAGCATTTCAAAGAAACGCCAGTGGTGGATTACTTCTTTTTTAATTCTTCCCGAGGCTTTACTTTATTTTAATTCTTCAGAGGTTTTATTTCTAAGTTTAATGCTTTTTCCACGCTCTCGCTGCAGTTCATGTGAGACTTTGAACACTTCTTGCATATCGGCAAAATTCAGTTATTTACGTTGCATAATTCAATGGAATTGTGTTCAGCAAAACGTTCTCTATTCGCGCCACTAACTTTTCCTATGCATCTTTCAATATTTGCTGTATCTTAAATTATTCCTCCTTTTACAGCCATTTAAGCCAGCACATCCACATTCCTTATCTCTAACAACTCAAAGCTCCATCTAATCAACACTCCTGTATAAAAATCCACATTTTGTGGTTAGTCTGCTACTGTTGCGAATGTTAAAGAGGGGAAAAAACTATTAATGAAAGAACTTTGCTGCAAGAAAACAATTTCAAGTGCAGCAGAAAATCAATTTCCTCCGTTTCCTCATTATCAATTGTATGTGCTGGCATACAAAGAAAAAAAAGAGGAAGCATAAGCTATTCGTTCGCTATTACCATCCTCTCACACCGGAGCCACTTTCATTCTAACTTTATTGTTACAGTTACTCCATAACATACTCCCTCGCACTGCTGCTCATACACATACACATACATTCACATACACTTTTAAAGTTTTTCTCGTACCATTGCTGCTCATCGTACTGCGACGACCATGACTGTGGCTGCAGCATTGTGATGCTGTCATTGTTATCAGCGGTGAGTAGTTAAAAGGGGAATAATGATAGCGAAGAAGCGCCGTTGACAATGGCAACTAGAATGTCAGCGACAATGTTGACTGTGTGGGGAAGGCAGCGGTGATAACAGAACTGACGGCACTAACAGGGACGATGGCAGTGACATCGGTATAATAACTCAGCACTGACAACAGTACGAGTATCAACGGATCGCTTTTATGTACTCTTATTTGATGTAGCTGCTCGCGGAGTAGAAATTGCGGTAAACCCTCTCATTGTGTATACTCGTACTTGCATTTGTAACTGTGTGTAGAGTAGTTGGAACTTATTGGCAAACACTTTCTAAACTCTAATAAGGGCAACAGTTTTCCGCTGTCATTTATTTATATGTACGTATGTTTGTTTGGATGAATCTTTCACCTCGCCTTTGGCCTTTTTATATTGCGACAAAATCCTGTCCATTGCTCAATATGCTTCATTATATTCTATGAGCACTACGCTGTGTTGGGTTGGTGGCTTTTATCAACTATTTCGTAGCTTTTGTTTTTATTACCTTATCTTGTTGGTGTTGTTGCTCCCCTGCTGAAAGAGTATTTGTTGCGAACATTGATTGGAAATATTATTGGGCCCATGTCTACCCGAAAATGGAATAGAATGTCATAAAATTGCCGGAGAGCAACAAAATTTGAAAAGTGACGAGCTTTCAACAAGCAGACTGGTATATTTAGATACTTGCTTAACCCGAAATATATTTAATATATATACATATACATATTTACAAGTGTGATATGCGGCAAAAGTGCATTTGTATGTAAAAATTTGTATAAACTCATGTATGTATATTTATATGTATGCCGTGGCACAAAACTACCGAAATACCGTAATCGCAGAGTTGGATGTTGAGCAAAAAATACTGAGCTCGCAAAAACAAAAGACAATATATAAAAAAATCACCAAAAGCAAAGGGAGGACAGATTTTGTGTGGATATTACATTTGATCTTTGATAATGTGCATAAGTATGAGTATACTCCCATGTATTCATCTCATACGATTATGTGTAGTCAGGCATGTATCGACCTCGGCCTTAGGCACTACACATTCTAGGATGCATATTTTTCCCTCGGCGATGTCCTAGGAAAGCCATGTACCCGTCTTTACATACCAAGGAAAGTTAGATAACGACGTTTAAATATACATTCCCTTTGCTTATTTGTAATCTCATTTTCCGTTACTTTCTCTCTCTCTCTCTGTCTTATGATTTCTCTACCAATCACGTTGTTTCCCTGCAGGGAAAAGTCATGGTGAAAAGAATTGAGAATGGTTGGCCAACAGACCGTCATCCTGCTCTCATCGAATTTGAAGAAAGCAGCTGATCTGCTGAGGAAACAGTGGATATGACAGCGGCTTCTTTACGAAAGAACTTAGAATGTATTGGTGTTCTACGAAAAAAATCAACGCAACGTCACTTCGTAGCCGTCTGAACAATATCTGATTGGACGAGTGTATAAATATGTACTTGGACGAGTGAGTGAATATATGCGCAATTATTGTGTAAAATTCGTCTGCCGAATCCACCTGACATGGTAGCCGAAGTTCCCCTCTCAACTTTCTTTTTCACCAGAGTTATGGATCAAATCTGGTAAATCTATCATCCCTAGGGAAGAGTAATTGTTGTGAACTACGAGTGGAATACTACCAGTTCACTATTCAACTGAATTAGTTTGTGTTACAGCATTTTCCGATCCTAGCATGCGATACTTTTTATACGGTGATGCCCTATGAAATGCCAATTGTGCGGCCAAGCTTCAGTAAACTACCAATATTACCCAAAAAAAATTCTAGTCAAATAAATTTCTAAAATAATCAACTTTAGATCAGTTAAATATAAAAAACAATTCCATTTCACTTCTTCATATTTTTCTTAAAACTTTAAGAAACTTCTTTCAGGTACATTAATTGGCTAAATATTCAAAAGTTGTACAATACATGTACAAAGAATGGCCAGTCTTTGCAGCTGCGGGGCCCTTAGGACCACACCCACAGAGGCACTAAACATTAAACTTAACCTATTACCAATAAAGCAATTTGGCGAGCAAATAGCTGCCAAGCTGTCATATTAAGAGAAACCGGTCTACTCAGAACAAACCAGAGAGGTCACTCTTCAATTTTAGAAAAATTCCCCCGCATTCCTGTTGCAACGCATGTCTGTAAGACCAAGGATATCAACTTAGATAAATCCTTCGTCACAGTATGTCCTTCCAAAGAGGAATGGGATAACGGGCTTATTGTTATAGAAAACGATATAAACATCTATACAGATGGCTCAAAACTAAACAATAGAGTAGGTTGAGGGGTTTACTCCGACAAACTCAGAGTTAGCCAATCATTTCGCCTACCTGATCACTGCAGTGTATTTTAAGCGGAATTCTTTGTCATAGAAGAGGAACTTACGGTAATTAAAACGAGAGTATTATCCGCAAATGAAGTCTTCGTATACTCGGACAGTGAAGCAGCAATAAAAGCGCTAAAATCTAAAACACGCTAATATATTGTAACACACTCATCAAAAACAGTCATAAAATGACTCAAACTTCTAAATTACGTCTCAAGTTACTACAAAGTACACCTTATTTGGGTGCCGGGCCACAGGAATACAGCAAGGAAGGTAGACCAACCACTTGCTCGAACCGGTACAAGGGGATAAGACGCTGATACCTATGCCTATAGCTACTTGTAAACTACTTATAGATAAGGAAACCATTAATAAGGTATATACAAGTTGGCAAAACCTCTCAACTTGCGAACTAAGCAGACAGACATGGTCGAAATGGAACAGCAGTCGATCAAAAAGTTTGTTAAGATTTAACAGAGAAGCTATAACAAAAATGATAGGGGTATTAACTGGTCATTGTTTAATAGGCAGCCACGCTAGAAGGTTAGGACTCCCGTACTTCGATTTCTGTAAAAGCAGTCTAAATACAGAAGAAGAGGAAACAGTCAGACACCTTTTATGTGAGTGTGAAAGCTTAGCTACAAGGAGGCTCCGCACTCTTGATATGGCATTTTTAACTGATCTAGCGGACATTTTTTTCCTTGTGCACTCCATTCGGGAGCATAGGGTCTCGACAAGACTCAGTTTTGCGTTGGTTTCGTTAACCTATTTGGCTTTCTGACAAGGTAGGAGATTAGTCTGCCGCTGTCCGTAGCGGACATAACGCAGCTAAACTAACGAAGCTTTGCTTGTTTATTAAAGCTACCGGATAGCTTGAAAAGGAACCTATAGGGTAAGGATGAGTTCCAGTGGTATCAAAATGGACCTAAGAAAGGTGTAAGTGCGTCATTGCGACAGCCACCTCACCTACCTACACTATGTGTATCCACAAAAAAGTAGACTCAAATAAAAAAAAATCATAGGGAAAGAAAAAATTAAAGTATGGCACTTTCGGAGTGATGGTATTGAAATTTCGGGCTCTTATTTAATGTACCCGGTGCTGCGAGTATTTTTCTGCGCTGGCTCTTTTTTGGAAAAAACCTTCTTTTATTCAATTGAAGTGCTTTTTTTAACAGCAACAAAGAATTCTTTTGCAAAATCTGGTAGCGGTATGCAGATAATGTTTTTAAAAAATGTTGGGTTCTGGCTAAAATAGTGAATATTATTATACCTCTTAGCCAAGTATATGGATACTATTCTCAAGTAAATGGTGCGAAATGATTTTTATAATTTGTTTTTTTTTATATGATTTATTTTGCTTTATAAAACCTTTCCACCGACGCGTACATCTGGGTTTGCTGTCACTAGTGTGAAAATTACGCACCGTGAGAACGTAGATGATGGAACTCCTTTCGCCTTAGCGGTTATGTGTTATTCTTTCTTTTCTTATCTAAAAACAATATCAACCAATTTGCAGACACATTGATCATTTTACTACTGGTACATACAATGACGAAACAGTCTAATTTCTTCTAGAATCCAGAATCTTTCTGTATTAGTTTGGCTTTTCCCTACAGGGCATCTTTGAAGCTAGTAAGTCAATTGTTAAATGCGTTAAAATATGGTTGCCTCAGTTCTCCGTTGTTCTCATAAACGCATTATTTTTGTTAAGAAAATCATTTTCTTGTTTCATACAAAGGTGATACATTACGAAATTTCTGACTGGGATACATAGGAATATGTGCATGCTACATTTTTCGACATACGCGGATTGCTTATGAATTCGTACGTATCGTAGGCATCCCTTAGGGCAAGATATACTTACGAGACTAGTGAACAAGCGTACTGTTTATATTTTCCTAAGAAAAATCGATAAAGATTTCTGCTAATTGGCATTCAGAGTACACTGGAGATATGAAAATAATACTTTTGAATAAACGATAAATATTGACGCCAGTCTGTCAGCGTTCATCCTGCTGCCGGCCAGGATGATGTGCGAACAGCTTAAAAACCCCTGAGGGCGATTTTACCGATTAAGCTAATCAAGGCTGACAGCTGTGCAGTAGTTTTTCATTTTATACCCTACGAAAAATAATATTTGAAATCCTATCGCCATTGCTTTCTGATTAACTGGGACCCATTGCCAAAAGATAATTGCGTTTTATCCTGAGGCTGCTTATCAAGCAGATCCACCATATTTTAGCGACCATTTTTTAGTACCTCAAATTCTAAATAAATACCTTAGACAAACAAAGAATTTATTATCTTTTTGGCGCTCTTCTTGGGTAAAGTCTCTCCAATTTGTTATATTCAGGCTAACATGAAACTGAAATACTACATCCGATTTTTGCAAAAATACTTATACCCTTTAAATTGTCGGATGACTGGTTGCGCGGAGGCTTAGTTACTATGCCAGAAAAGGGAGACTTAAGTGAGCGCCGAAACTATAGGAGAATTAACAAAAAAAAAAAATAAGTTGTTATTTATCCCGGCGAAAGTTTTTACAAGAGATATAAAACAAGAAGCTCGACACCGCTTTACGCAGGCAACAGGCAGAGTTCCGGCCAAACCGTTCTTGTGTCGATCAAATCAACGCGTAAAGGGTTAGGGGTAGTCAGAGGCCCGAACAAATGATGATTTTCAATCATTTGTTTTTGCTAGTCAATTGCTAGTCAAACAAAATAAAAACATAGCATTAATATATCATGATTCGACTTGACTTTAGTAAAATTTTAAAAATAAAAAAAAAAAATGAATAATTGGAAAAGTTATCGCTGTTTGTGTGAAGTCCGTATCTTCAGAAGTCCCTTCGGTGATCAACACAAGTCCTTGGAAATTCTTCTAAAATCAATCGGACAAGAGAAATTAGTTTTATTAATAGATATTGTTGAGCCTGATCGAAGCTTTTTTTTTTCAAAATTAAAAATATGGCCGCCTTAGGAAATATTTTTCAGATTTTCGAAAAAAAACTGACAATAATTTGTTTAGAAAAACCGAAATTTTTCAAAAAAAACAAAAAAATGTTTCGATCAGGTACGAGTTTTGTTGTTGTTGTTTTTATGTTTTTTAAAAGCAGTCTAAATTTTATTGAAATCTACCAAGCGGTTTTTAAGTTACGGTGATCACCAGTTCAAAAAACATAGTTTTAAGAAAAACGCATAAAGTTTTGCTATCGATTTATGTAGAGTTGTACGAATTATTTAATTACTTACACTGTATCATCTATTCCTGAGGCACATAAGAGTTCTTTAGCCGTCATAGCAGCTTCCAAAATATCGATTTGCTGTTGCCTACGTAGTATTCTACCTTCTCGAGTGTTATCGAACGCTCCGGAGTGTCCGAATGCCCTTTGTTAATTGTTGAATAACTCGAAAAGTATTTGTCGGATTCACTTCAAATTTCCACACAATATTTTTAAGATATTATATATACTTGAAGAAAATGGGGAGAAAAAAATCCAATTTTTTGAAAATTCTGACTACCCCTAACTCTTTAAGAATGATTGTGGAGCAGTCGGCAGAATGCAGAACGGCGTTAAACCTCGTGTTCGTGGGCTACAGTCCGCTTTCGACAGCATTCATTGAAAGTGCATCTGAAACGCCCTTTATCGTCGTGGCATTGCGCCGCAAATCATCAAGCTAATTAAAGCCCAATGGGTCAGCTTCAAATGTAGGGTTCAACGTAATGGAAGCCTGTCGTCCACCTTTGCATTCATATCTGGGTATTCGGTAAGGTTGGCTGTTTTTTCCTGTGCTATTCCTAATCGTGCTGGATGATATGCTTTCTAGATCTATAGACGAATGCCGCAAAGACATACAAGCGACCACCTTGAAAACTTAGATTACGCCAATGACATCTGTCTATTGTCAGCAAATCATTTCGACATGTAAAAGAAACTCGACGGTTTGGTGAAATAATCAAAGAAAGTCATTCTGAAGATTAATGCTGGAAAAACTAAATCGCTTAAAGTAAATGTCGCGGAGCCAAGCAGTAGTTTTGACGTGGCGAATACCAGCATTTAAAATGCCAACCACTTCATCTAAGTGTAATTTTTAGAGACGGAGATGCAGCAAACGACATACAAAGCAGAATCGCAAAAGGTGGCCGCGCGTTTGCTTAGCTGAACAAGATATGCAATTCTATATCGATTTCCAAACATACAAAGATGCGTATTTTCAACTCAAATGTGAAACCGTTTCTTTTGTACGGCTGTGAGTTCTGGCTCATGACAATACAGTTAACAAATTTTTAAGACGTTTATTACGGATTTGGTGGTCCAAAAGAATCAGCAACAAAGAGCTTTGGGCGAATTGCCATACCGATTGCCCATACTCTTCGAAAAGAACCCACAGCAATACGCCGACAAGCAGTCGAACGGAATCCGGAAAGTAGTAGGAAAAAACGATCTGGGTGTGCTTAGAAGAGAACACTGGAGCAAGAACTTAAGGCTGCAGGGAAATATTTTAAAGAAGTCAAAGATATCGCGAAGGATGGCAACCAGTGAAAGCATTTTGTAGAAGCCCTATATCCCATTGGTGTTAACAGGAATTGAGCGAATATAAAACTGTATAACGCAAACAAAAAAAGTATAATAATATTTCGACAATGGTTTCTAGTACTCGTAGAGTGAAAAACAAAAAAATATCATATTATAAAGGGCCTTTCAAAAGACGTGCCTAGATGTTGGCTTAAAATAAAACATTTAAAAAAATTTAGACACTTTCGCGTTTTACTATTTTTATTCAAAATACGGCTCTTAACAATTATATGTGAAAAGTTACATAATTTAAGTGTTCTCCTGGAGCACGTCTACAGCTTATCATACGAGAAATCCACCAAACAGTCACTATATGCATGCCTAATTCTTGAGAACGTTGAGATGTCGATGCTGAAGGTTGTTCAGCAACACTTTGCATAGCAGTGATACTCTCAACTAAATCAGTTTTTGGTCTTCCTTCCTTTTTCTATCCTCTACAGAATCAGTTTCTTGAAATTTTTACACAAACCTTGGAATCGTCGACTCATTCGGATGATTATTTCCACCAAAAAAGTCACGAATTGTGCGATTTATTATTCTTGAAGATAACCTATGACATTGAAAAAAAGTACCGTCTAGGAATTATTCGTTACTGACATCTAGGCGTCATTTTTGAGATACCCTATTTGAAGCTTTGTGTCAAAATTTAACTTTTTGCCAAAGCTTTCACTCTTGTGGAGGACTCCCCGTGCAAATTTCCTTGCTTTGTTTAGGTATTTGCTTTATTTGTAGAAAATAGGAAATGCTGCATATTTTTCGAATGAGTCAGATCTTTTTCAAAAATTACATTAGATGGAAGTTTTTTCGAATTAAAATTTTTAACAAATAGTTTTTTACTAAATAATGTGTCCCTCATGTATTTTATCTTTGTCTACCTCCATTTTGGATTGCCGTAAAACGGAATTAGTTTCATCCAACACAGTGGTGCCAAACAAACTTTTTTGGGAGCGAAAAGTCTCCGTTTTTCATCACAGCTTTCGCCATAAAAAAATCGAAAAAAGAATAACATGGCTTATGAAATTTTAGTAAAATAAGCGCAAGTTTTAAGCTTTCTTTTTTTTTTGTTTTGCTGACGGATTTGTGGGGTTTTTTATACTAAGTGAAATTTTTGAAAAAAAACTAGCTTTAATTATTTTTGCACCGATCAGGCGCTTTTTTTCCAAAGGAAATTCGTTTTGTATGGAATAAAAGTGCAAAAGCTATCAGCAAAACAAAAAAGAATTATTTTCAGTTCAACATGATTTTTTAGCTGCTTAAGCTTTCAATATTTCTACTACATACTCAGAAGTTCTCTAAATACAGGGTGTGCCATTTTTATTTGGATTACTTATTTACAATTTATTAAACCTCTTTTTTGAATACCACCTTTATTAGCAATCACAAACTGCGATATTTTTTCTGCGTTTGCCCTCATCTTGTCAATAATTTCGGGTTTTATAGCGTCGACTTCGGGACGAACGTTTGCCTTAAGTTGGTGGCTTGTGGGCGTAAACCTTACTTTTCAGATAACCCCATAAAAAGAAGTTCGGGGGAGTTAAGTCAGGTGACCTGGGAGTCTTTTTGACATTAGAAATCCCGGGGATTTTCGTTGCAGAAATTCAATTGTTGCATTCGCTGTTTGGCATTACGCACCGTCTTGTTGATACCAGTAACGTCTGAACCTTTCTCACGCATTTGCGGGCAGATATAATGAGCCAACATCCATCGATATTGGTTTCCATCGACTGTTTCGTTTTCTCAGTAAAAATGTGGCCCAATGATGGTTTTGGCGCAAATGCCGGCCCAACCACTTACTTTCCGGTCATGCAATGGCGTTTCATGGATCTCGTGTGGATTCTCAGTTCCCCAAATGCGGGAATTTGGTTTATTCACGCTGCCAGAGAGGCCTCGTCAGTCATTAAAATTTGCTTCCAAAAATTGGGTTCAGTGTCAACCATTCGAGCGACTGTTTGGCCGAATTCCAAGCGACGTGAATGGTCTGTCAGCAATATTATTTGTGTCAATTGCACTTTATACGGAAAAAAATTAAAATCATCCTTTAAAATGCATCGCATTGTGGTTTCACGGACACCAAAATGCTCCTGGGCTCTTGGGCAACGCTTTCCCTCACTTCTTCAACAAGTTCATTGGAACGTCTTGGTTGTTGATGAACGGCATTTTGACGATCTCCTACCGTCCCGTGCTCAAAAAGATTCGACACCAAACGACGAATAGTTTTGGCAGACGGTGCCTGTTGGCCGCGATACATTTTGCGATGTGCGTGTTCAGTTAGAACAATAGAGCGACTATTTTCGATGTATAGCGTCACTATTTCAGCGCGTGGTTTCAGTGTACAGCGATCCATGGTTGAAATTGTACTGAACATATGTGTTGAAGTCGATTGGTTGTTAAATGACAAAGTTATTCAGCGTTTACGTACCGATATAAAAGATGGCGCACCCTGTATTTAGTGGAAAAATTCCAAAATCTAGGTGGAAATTTGTGGAATTTTTCTAAATTTAATATGTAGTGTGAAAGTTTGATTTACATGGGTTTGGTTAACGTATGAATAATTTCAAAACAAAAATACCAAAAAAATACATTGTAAGTATTAAAAAATCCCTATACACTCAGTTATACTCGGAACAACGAATTTTTGTATTTCTCAAACCAGAAATTAAATTAAACAAATTGCACATCTTTGCATACTTTAAAAGGGAATGTCCGAATTTCTTGTGGAAAAAGGCGCTTGACCGGTGCAAAAAAAAAACAATTGAACTCTAGTTTTTATCAGTTTCATTGGTATATGAAAAAAAACCCAGAAGAGCCGTAAGCAAAAAAAAATTACAAAAAAATCCAAATTATGAAAAATCAGCGAAATTTTTTAGCTATAAGCCTCACCTCAGTTACATTTAAGACTGACCAATTATAGAGCTCTAAAAAGATCCACAAGGCGACAAAAGAAGAGACCGGCCGAAAAAAGGATGGAGAGATGACATCGAAGGCGCCTTTGGAGCTATGGGCAAATCTGATATCAAATGAATATTGCGCTAGCACCTGGAGTTTGAGCGATTCCAAAACCAAACAATACGCTACACCGGGGCATCATATTGACCAATCAGTTTGCTTCCGTCAGTGTCAAAAATTTCTCTTCTTATAAAGTATTTGCAGCTATTTAATTGTAGTTTTTTCATGGATATTCAAAGATACATTTTAAAATTTGATTTTCTGTAATTTTTCTGCGTGAAGTTTAAAATATATTTTCGATGCTCTTGGTGAATAGAGCTGCGGCATGTGAAAAATCGATTTTTTCGAAAATTCACCAACTCTGGTGGTTATCTATCAACACAGTAGATATGCCCATTAACCGAAACCTGCACCTTAACCCATTGCTAAAATATTAATATAATTTTCGACTACCAACAGCGTGTTTGGACTTATGTGGTAGCAGTGGTTTGCAATTTTTAATAAGAAATAATAATTTGATCTTCATAGCCCACATAAAAACGAATGCAAATCAGTATGTGAATAAAATATTATTCGATTTTCAACAAGCTCGACCGCAGCACATATGCCAACTGTCAGTCCATTTGCTTAAACGACACAACAGGCAGCCACTTGTAACATGGCGAGAGTACTTCAGTAGAAACCAGCTAAATATGATATGCAAAACCAAAACCAACAACAAAAATGCGGGAAGTCGGAAAAACTCCAAAGAACACCATTTACGAGTAGCGCCGTTTTGTAATGGGGTGCGCAATAGCGAGTTGGCAATTTTTAGTTAAAAGCAAACTATCTTTAAATTTTTTTTGTAATTTGGTGCTGAATTATGGAGAGCTTCAATAGCTGCACGTTTAGAAAAATTTTTAAAATTACTACTAAACAAATTTTCGAAACTCGAAGCTTTAAAATGGCTTATCTGTATATTTCGTCATAATAAGTAATCGGCCAGCTGAATAGCTATAAGTGCTATAACTCTTGGGCTGAAAAGTCCCGGGCGTAACACGAAGATGACACTATTTTTATTGCATACACATCTTTTTCAATTGGCACTCACCTTCAAAAGGCAGCTGTTAAAATTTTATGGTCGTTCATTAGGTCGAGAGGTATTGTGCTAAAAGTGACGCTACTTTTGTTGTTTTCGAAACAAAAAGAATTTCATGTTGTAATTTTACGGAAAAAATACCGTTCAAGCGGAGCAAAGAGCTTGAAAAGTATTATTGAGACTCCGCTCTATCAGAGACAATAATAAAACGATGGGTCAGCAAACCATTCAAATGTGGTCGTAGAGACACTGCTGATGCGCAACGCAGTGGGCGACCAAATGAGGCAGTTACACCAGAAAACATCAAAAAAATCCACAAAATCGTTTTGACCGATCGAAAGGTAAAGTTGCTTGAGCTAGCTGATATCGTAGAGATATCAAAAGAACGAGTTGGGTTTATACTGTATGAGCATTTGACTATGAGAAAGCTCTGTTCGAAGTGGGTGCAGTGTGTGCTCACTGTTGACCAAAACTAATAAGGTGAAGGTGTTGATGATTCTGAGCACTGTTTGGCCTACATGAATTGAACTTCGAATTGCTCCCATATCCACCGTATTCGCCAGATTTGGCTCCCACGGACTAATGGCTGTTCGCAGACCTAAAAAAATGCTCGCCGGTACGAAACTTCGCTCGAATAAAGAGGTTATCGCTGAGACGGAGGCCTATTTTGAGGCAAAAGATAAATCGTTCTACAAAAGAGGTATTAAAATGTTCGAGCGGCACTGTAATGATTGCGTTGTTCTTGGTGGTAATTACGTTGATGAATAAAGCTAATTTTGAACACAATAAAAAAGTGTTTTCTTTGTTAAGTCCGTGTGATAGTGGAATAATTTTTGAGTTAACGTAATCACTATCGGTTGATCCTGTGCTAATTTGGTACCGGAAATATCGGCGGGATGGTTATTTGTAACAGAATAACAGAAATCTACGCCATATGGTCCCTTGCATAATCGAGGCGGCGATCTTTGCGCAATTTATTCAAAGGTGGTTTTTAGTATGTAATTTTTTATGCCTAAGATGTAAGATGTGGCGCTTTTAGAGTAGCCCTTCGAACGTTGGATTTCGCGACTGCAACATTTGCCATTTCTTTAATTATGCTGTTGGAAGGGCGGAATTTGATGCATCCATAAAGTTTTTTCGGTTTCTTTTGATATCAAAGACATCGGAGTTCTGCCTTTGTAGTTCATACTAGAGGAGGCATCTCGTTTTTAAAGATCCATTTCGTTTGGACTTCGGCCAATCTTTGTGGCAATTTGGCGATTAGAAAGTCCCTCTGAGAGCAAGATATCGACATGTTCCATATCGCGATCTGTTAAACCTTTTTATTTTCCTACAATATTTTATCGGAATTACGAAGTTTTCGAACCACGAAATGAATGCTTAAGGGGGGGGGGCAGGATTTAGCGCTAAAAAAAACACTTTTTTTTTAATTTTTTACAGAAATATGGCTTAAGATACTTTAATAAAATCAGTTGCATGTTATTGTACATCTTTTCAATAAGTTTTTAAAAAATATTAATAATAAAATATTGACAAATAAGCCCATGACAGAGTTTTTTTGGAGATATGTTTTTCGAGAGGTGCTCTGCGGTGCCAATCGGCATTCGTCGTAGAATCATCTGAAACTAAAAAAGTCGAATTTTTCAGTTAAAGTATGACGTAATGCTCCCCCCTACATCAATAAATTTTTTTTTTTTCATTTTTGTAATATAGTTTTGGTGGCAAAAAAACGTAAAACGAGCATTTTTGGCGAAAAATTTCGCCATATTTGTAAGTGAAAAACAACCTTAAAAAAAATAAAAATAAAAAAAAACAGTGTAGTGGGGAGGTATTTTTGATTTAGAAAACGTGTGCCAAATTTGAAAAGAATCGGTTGAATAGTTTCGGAGTTGTGATTGGCACCGACTTTTAAGAAGTCGTTTCGGGAAAAACGCGTTTGAAAAAATGACTCTGAGAAATTATCGATGCTCCGCATTCGAGGTAGAGTGCCTACAAAGGCTATAACTTTGAGAGTTCTGCTCCGATCCACTTAAAATTTTGACACAACATTCTTGAAATGATTTACTATAAGATGAGTGAAGAAAGAAAATTTCGATTTTGTGACCCTACCCCCCCCTAAAAAACAATCCCTTTTCACAGTTTTAATGCGCAAATAATGTAGAATAACTAAAATAGAGACGCTCCTCTATTCAAGTGAACCAATAAATCAAGCGTTGCTGTGCAGGTGCTGAAGTTTTATTACTGCGAAATACAGTTAGATGGAATAATGTTGATGCATATTTATTTTCGAGTTACGATTTTCGATTTGCGGTTGCTTTAATAAGCGTTTTCTTCTCTCCATAAAATGATTGCTTCTAATCAAGTGAACCGGGCTGTATATTGAAGTCATCTGCATTTCGTAAATATTTAGATGATGAGAAACAGGAACAAATACCATTGATCAATAAAATAATTGAAAAACGCCAGACTCTGCGCTAAATGTCGGAGAGATGCGAAGATTGCTTAATTTAGCTATTTAAACACTATGGAAGACCCTATCAAATGCTTTCGAAAAATCAGTACAAATTGTGTTAACTTGATGACTTACTCGAAGGGTAACAAGCTTCCAATCTTAGGGTTTATACTAAAGACTGTATAAAAACCCTAGGATTGGAAGCTGTTGATTCTGCTGTTGTACTATCACATCTTGAATTAAATTTCAGCGCGATATCTCCACTATTCTGTGTTTGATTTATATTATAAATAGTGAATACAATTTTATTTAAACACAATTTGTATATACCCCTATTGAACACCCGTTTATATTAGAGCATATAGCATATCGAACTGTTTGAAACTTCCACTCACACAAGCTCCCAAATCAAAGCAGACTATGCATTTTTATACTCACATTTCAAATCGATTCCAATATTGCATAGTCGGCAAGCACCGCCTCGCTTATTTTTTCCTCATTTGCCGCATGAATGCAAACTTCATTCAATTTTTTTCATTTTTTCTTCATTTTCATCGGTGACAGTCTGCGGCGACTATGCGGCAATAGTGTGCGCGTATAGGTTTCCACAATTCGATTGCGGCAGCGAATAGTGAAGCACATTCTCGTTCTGTTGCGCATCGTTGCATTTCATTGGCACAAATACAAGTTGGTACAAAGTTGTATTGCAACTTCATTTTTATTATCTACTATTTTAATGTGCAAATATATTCGGATGTACTTAGTGATAGCGCACAAATACAAAGCCAAATGCAACGTATAGTTATGTGGTAGACATCACAGAGCTGTTCTGCTAGTTTCTTGTTGACCGTGTATGGAATAAATTCTTTTATTCAGCTCTTTATGTGCGCTTTATTGCTTTGATACGGCATTGAACAAACACCACAAAGCACAAAATATGCTAGTCATTGTGTGGGCTGCAAAATGTTTGTTATGCTCATCGAGGCGAGCGTACATACATATCGATTATAAATGGGTGTCCTCAGTCAGCTAAGTACTGCTGGGCGGCAAGTGGCTTTGTCAATCAGTCAGAATAGATATCAGAATTTCTTTCTTCAAAGCTATGACAAAAAGCCAACAATGGCTGTTTTTGAAGTGATCATAAAATGTATTATTGTTGTTGTTGTCATTTGTATATATAAATAAATATATAAACATATACATATATAAGAACATATAAGTCTTCGAGTAGAAGTACAATGTGGAGACCTACTCTTTTATGTCAAAATGGTGAAGTGGTTTTTTACCTAATCTAACACAACTGGAATTCATGCTTTAAGTCCTATGTGTACCGGTCTAACCACGAACCTGATTCTATGTATATGTGACCAATGTGGTGGACACTCCATCGAGCATGTGAACCAAGTGTTCTTTCAATACACGCGATTTGATAGTACAAGACGAAGGCTTCGCTGTGTATTCGGAGCAAACTTTAACTCCGAATAACTCGTTTGAGGCATATAAGAAAGCAGTAAAAAATGGAGATTGGCTCGCGACGTAATAGCCGATATGATGAAGAGGCTGTAAACAGTATACTATACTACTTAGGTGTAGCAGCGGCGACTAATTGCCCTTTTAATGACACGATGTAATACGTAGCCGCAGTCCGGAAATGAGAAGAATTTGGCGAGTAACAGCTTTATCCTGAAAGCTTTATCTTTCAAAGAGCCAGTTGAGGGTAGTTAAAAAATGCGCATTCAGAGACTTCGCAATGCCTGTTGAGAGAAAAAGAAATGCGTTGTTTTCTCAGTAGATGTAGTGATTGATATCTCGTAAAGCATCGATCAAACAATTTAAAGTTTATGTTCGTTGTCAAAGTGACTTTTCACACTAAAAAATGCTTTTGTTGTTTTTTATTTGTTCGATTTAGTTGTGAGTTATAGGTTGTTAACTATGGAAGTCAGTAAAGAGCAAATTCGGTACATTTTATAGTTTTCCTTTGATAAAGGCGAAAATGCAAGCCAGACCGCTGAAATTATGAATGGTGTCTACTGAAACTTTGGTGCCTATTAATTACCTGCAATTTTGGTTTCGACAATTCCGTTCAGGCATTTGATGTTGAAGAAACTGTCGATAAAAGTAATCTAAGTTGACCGGCATGTTAGCAGTCATAGCATCGTCCAAGAGCTAAAGGTCGAGTAAAAAGAGTTTTAAACAATAAGCTCAAAAATTTTACGCCTGGACTTTTTTTCCTTAAACTAATATTTGGAATACTTAAATCACCGCATATATGTAAGTGATTGCTAGCTAACTGATTATGGACCAGTGATGAAATACTCTCCGTATGAGCGCTGTAAATATAATATCAAAACTGCTGCCAGGAGGGATATATGATGCCAGCTAATAAAAAGAAAATACAGCTGAGTAATCCTTAGTACATGCACATAATTGATCTACAATTAAACCAGCATTACTTAACGTAACATGGAAAGCACTAAGATAATAGGAAAAAATCTTTTATCATACCGATGAATTAGTCTGAAAGCAAGTTGGATGTTCAAAATTATCGCCTAATTTGTATAATCTGATGTCTGATGTATGCGGATGACTTGAAGATTTACAGTCGTATAGAGGGCGGACTGCCGGCTGAGCTATTCAAACATGGCGGCGAGTAGCTGGTAAGGTGCATACATCAGCTTCTATGCAAAATATGGTCGGATGAAATGAAAGCATGCTTGCCGATTGGAATTTAAGTGTGCTCTGCCCAATCAATAAGAAGGGTGATCCTGCAATCTGTGCCAATTACCGCGGGATTAGTCTTCTAAATATCGCCTATAAGGTTCTAGGAAGCGTATTGTGTGAAAGTCTGAAGCCCACCGTCAACCAACTGATTGGACCTTATCAGTGTGGCTTCAGACCTGGAAAGTCCACCATCGACCAAATATTCACAATACGCCAAATCTTGGAAAAGACCCATGAAAGGAGAATCGCCACACTCCATATTTTCGTTGGTTTCAGACATGCATTCGACACTACGAAAAGGAGTTACCTGTATGCCATGATGTCTGGTACCAATACAAGCAGCACCGTCAGAATTGGGAAAGACCTCTCCGAGCCGTTTGATACCAAACGAGGTTTCAGACAGGGTGAGTCGCTGTCGAGTTACTTCTTTAACCTGATGTTGGAGAGGATCGAACGAGCCGCATAACTTAATCGCTCAGGCACAATATTTTATAAGAGCGTACAATTGTTGGTGTATGCCGATGATATTGACATCATCGTCCTTAACAACCGCACTGTTAGTTCTGCCTTCTCCAAACTGGATAAAGAGGCAAAGCGATGGTGGTGAGCGAGGACAAAACGAAGTATCTCCTGTCAGCAAACAAACAGTCTGCGCACTCGCGTATCGGCACCCACGTCACTGTTGGCAGTTATAATTTTGAGGTTGTAAAAGACTTCGTACATTTAGGAACCAGCATTAACACCGATAACAATGTCAGCCTTGAAATCCAACGTAGAATCTCTCTTGCCAACAAGTGCTACTTTGGACTAAGTAGGCAACTGAGCAGTAAAGTCCTCTCTCGACGAACAAAACTAACACTCTACAAGGCTCTCATCATGCCCGTCCTAACGTATGGCGCAGAAGCTTGGACGATGACAACATCCGATGAAGCGTCGCTTGGAGTGTTTGAAGGAAAGATTCTGGGCAAGATTTCTGAACGTTTGCGTGTTGGCAACGGCGATGGAACGATGAGTTGTATGAGCTTTATGACGACATAGACATAGCCCAGCGAATAAAGATCCAGCGGCTACGTTGGCTGGGTCATATCGTCCGAACGGATACGAACACTTCGGCTCTGAAAGTATTCGATGCGGCACCAGCTGGTGGTAGCAGAGGAAGAGAAAGGCCTCCTCTGCTTTGGAAAGAGCAGGTGGAGCGCCGGTTAGCAGGAGAAAGAAACGACTTTGTTTAACCCGGCCAAAATCGCGTAAGCGGTTATCGCGCCAATTAAGAAGAAGAAGAAGAGGGCGTAGCTGACTGCATAAGAGAAGTCTTAACAAGATTCGAAGCTTGGTGTGATAATTTCCCTTCCTCTTAATGCCAGCACTTGTCCTTCAGTAGACGCAAAGTTGCAACTGATTTAGATTACAAGGGAGTTCCAAGATCTTTCTGCACCGGAAGATTTGTATTTTTCTCTTGCTAGATCAAACCTTGAATGTTTCGGCATTATCTGGTATCCATTCTTTAAGGGTTCATCTTTAAGATTTGAGAAGGTTCAGAAATTTTTAATTAGATTTGGAATTCATTTCCTTCGTTGTTCTGCATATAAAATTATATGCCTTTGTTAACATTGCCAACATTAGAAATGCGAAGAGAAACCTCATCGGTAAAGTTTATAAGGGACATAGCCTATGATTCGTGGAGCTGACACTTTTCAATTGTCCTACTCGTAACCTTACACTCAGCATTATGTTAGATTTACCTAATTACAAGACCAATTTTAGTCGTAATGAACCACTCACACGTTGTATAAGGCAGTCTAACCAATTTTGTAAAAATTTAGACGCATCGTCTGAGTCCCGAGAGACTTTCGAGTCAAAACTTAATGTGGAGATACACTTTTTGAATTGTGACAAATGTATCTCGCCGTATTGTTTACCATATATTCAATTTAAGCTTAAGTATTCATAATCTATTTGAGTTGTACTTTAATTGATGAAAGAATAAATAAATAAATAAATAACACCGAACTGCAATAAGAATTGCACGAGTAAGACCTGTTCTCTTAACATCAAGATCTTTGCGGAATACGTTAAATAATTTAGGATTCAAAAATTCGCTATCAAGGAAGCGTGAATTCAACCATGTTTCCATAAAGATTATTACGTCAATCTCTGAGCCTGCTCTTGGTCCAACTTGGTACGTACACCTCCCATATTTTGGAAGTAAATCATCAGATTCTTGGATGTTGACTTAGATGTGCTAGAGTATTATTTTTTTTTGGTTCATCCCTTTGAAAAAATTTAAACGGTCTAATTTCCACAATTTTAAATTCACCTTCTTACCTAATGATATGTCAGTTACTTTCTTTATGACCTTGAGGCAGTATAAATTATTTTTATTGATTCCAGCATTTTTAGCGACGAAAGGCAATATATCTTCCTCAGCGGCATTAGTTTTAAAAGAAGAGAAGTGCAACCATCTTCTTGAAGCAAATATATATTTAAATCTTTGCTACCATTCAGCTTATTACCAACGTTGCGCTCAGCGTTTTTTTTTTTTTAATGAACAAATGAATAATTGGAGCGTACACTTCTGTTAGGTATTCGGCCGAGCTCCTCCTCTTTTTTGTGGTGTGCGTCTTGATGTTTTTCCTGAAATAAAGGGACCTACAGTTTCAAGCCGACTCCAAAAGGCAGATATTTTTTATGTGGGGCTTTTTCATGGCAGAAATACACTCGGAAGTTTGCCTTTGCTTGCCGAAGGGCGACAGCTATTAGAAAAAACGTTTTCTATATTTTGATCTTTCACCGAGATTCTAACCCACGTCTCTCTCTGCATTCCGAATGGTAATCACGCACCAACCCAGTCGGTTACGAGGGCCGCCTGATTTTTGATTTTTACTTAGAAGAAGAGAACTCTTATTCTGATGTTTCTTGTGATGTGCATTTGATGCTTACTGTAGTACAGTTAACCGCTTCCGAGGTTCAAAGTAAAGGGTGCGATAGAAAAAAATGACGCTGACAACATATTTCTGTAAGGGGTTAGAGGTAGGGGTTATACTTTTTAAAATAATTTTTTTTGCTAGTCAGTTGCTTTATTTTACATAAATAAAAATATAGCACTAATACATCATGTTTCGACCTGACTTTAGCTAATTTCAAAAATAAAAAAATTATTAATTGTTAAAGTTATCGCTGTGTGTGTGGAGCCCGTTTCTCCAGAAATCCCTTGCTGTGATCATCACAAGTCCTTGGAGATTCATCTAAAATCAAAGAAATTAGTTTTATTAATAGATAATCTTGTGCCTGATTGAAGGTTTTTTTTTCAAAATTAAAAATATGGCGGCCTCAGAAAATATTTTTGAGATTTTCGGGAAAAAACTGAGAATTATTTGTTAAAACAAATCGAAATTTTTGAAAGAAAAAAAATCCTTCAATCAGGGACGAGCTTTTTATGTTTTTCAAAAGCAGTATACATTTTATTGAAATCAATCAAGCGGTTTTTAAGTTACAGTGATCACCAGTTCAAAAAACATAGTTTCGAAAAAACGCATTTAAAGTTTTGCCATCGATTACCGGAGCGCCCGAGCGCCCTTTGTTAATTATTGAATAACACAAAAAGAGTTTGTCTGATTCACTTCAAATTTTCACACAATATTTTTTAGATATTATACGTAAAGAAAATGTAAAACAAAAAAAATCGAGTTTTTTGAAAATTCTGACTACCCCTAACCCCGTAAGTCAATATCAAGTCGAGTTCTTGATTTCCTTGTGTTTGTTACTTAATTTTTAAGTTCTTAGATTAAACCCCTTTTTTTAATTCTTGAATTCACATCCACTTTTTATGATAGCTTTTATGATGTTTTCAAAAACAGTTTTTCAGGGTTTACTTAAAACATTACTATCAAAAGCCTGTTTTTTCCGAACAGTTTTTCGTTGTAGTTCGCAGTTGTGCAGTGTAGTAGTATAGTAGTATTTATTGCAAATAAGAGTAAAATACAAAATTTGAAATTTACTTATTGTAATATTAAGAAAAAAATAAATATTTACAATAATTTAACGACAATGGCATGAGCCGTCGGTCGATTTATTTTTCGTACAAAACCATTATTCGGTTTACGGGTTTTAAAACCAGTTAAACCCTTTTATTAAGTAGTCTCTATATCTAGAGGCATATTTAATGAAACGCAAAAGTTTATCCCAATGATCATTTTCCCCCATTGCGAATCTCAATCAGTTGTGAATCATTTAAGGTAAATTTTCCGAAAAAAGCTTTTCTGTATTCTCTTAATATTGGGCAGCGCACCAGGAAATGTGCTATGTTTTCTAGCTCGCCTAAATTACACATTGAGCAAGTTTTATTTGCTGTGTCAAATCTGTTGTTATTTAAAACTACCATGCCACTTCTAGCCCTCATTATTCACATGATTGATTCTATATCATATTTTTTTAAATAAACCAGACCTTTTGACCAATATAATTCCTTATATATCCTACTAGTACTTACGGCTTTTTGGATGTACATATTCATCCTAGCCTGGTTGTGGTTTGTTAAAAGCAATTTTGCATCTTCTAACCAGCTTCCTGATTATATGTTATCTGTTCGCCAAATGACATCGTTTTTACTAAACAAGTTCTTTAGATCTCTAATCCAGAAGACTTCTTTCTTTATAACAATTTTGGACAGATAATGTGGCAGCCGATTTTCTGAATATATAAACAAAATCCTGTGCATATATTTAAGGAACCGTTCTAAAGTGAACAAATGATTTTCTTGCATGTCGGTTTCCAAGAAAAGTATGTATGTAGGCATATGTGATGGTAGCTTCAGAATTCGCTTTGATATCATCTGCATACAGTAGAAGTCTAATATTTTTCCCTTCTATGTTTAATCCTCCTTCTAAGCTTCCATGTAAGTCGTTTATGTAAAGAGCAAATAGTATTGGCGACAATAAGCATCCCTGTTTGACGCCTGAGTTTGTTTTGAATGTATCTGAAATTTCTGAGCCATTCCATACAACTGTCTTTGTATCGCTGTATATATTCTCTATGAACTTCACTAGTTTCGTTGCAAGCCCAATATGGTGCAGCTTACAGGTATATATCAAGGCATTTCTTGATACTCTATCAAATGCCGCTTTAATCTCGACAAAATACGCGTAAACTTTCTACTTTTCTTCGAATTTTAAATGAACAATAGCGGCTAAATTGAAGATATTGTCGACTGTGGAGTAATTCTTTCTGAAGCCGGCTTGATACTCGTTTAAGGTTTATCTTTCGTTAATTATGCCCATCATAACTTTAGCAATGCAGTTCATGAATGAAATTCCTCTGTAGTTTACTACCAGGGCAGGATCCCCGTTTTTGAAGATAGCAAAAACTACGCTGGTTCTAAAAGCCTCGTCTACTTTGCATTTTTCGTAAAGATTTGTGTAAGCACTTGCCATAACCGTAATGAAAGTATCGGGAGCATTTTTTAAGAACTCGTAAGGAATTCTATCAATCTCTGGAACTTTGTTTAGTTTAACTTTGTTTAGCGCAGATCTAACTTCATCTGGTGAAAAAACTGCCTCAAGCAGATCGTCAGTTATGTGCATAAAAAATTTTCTTGTCATTAGCAGTAGGGCCCATTCTTCTCTGTTCCTTTTACACACTTCTTTAAAATATTTATTTGCTTTTAAGTATAACCCCTTATTTGTATCATTATAGCTTTCTCTAAGGACACTTAAACTTTGAAATGACGAGAATCTTGCTTCTTCACATTCTTTGTTAAACTACTCATTCTTGCCTCACCTTTTTGATTTCCTCCGGTACCTTATCGACGACTGTCCTATTGCTTCTTGGAGATCTTGAATATTAATATCTTTTACTCTACTTATAATTCCTATATTCTTATTTAAGTTTTCTTGATATTTCTCCATTTTTTGGATATTCCAATTCAACTTTGGTAATAACCAACATTTTGACATTTTGCAAGCTCTTCCACCCAACTGCAATTGTGCAGTAGCTTTAACGCGAGGAAACTTGTGTGTGCGTGTGCTCGCACGTTGTTGGTAGTTTATTGGTGGTTTCAACTAATACTTATATATTAACTTGCATGAGCACCTGCATAAATATACATTTCGGTCTAATTAAATGCATTTAGCACCAGACATAATTTAATGAATCCATGTAATACAGGCCTCTGGCAAAACTTTAATCCAATTTTCTCACTAAAATTATGCTTGCATTTTTATTCCTCAGCATATCTAATTACTGTTGTAGTCCGACATCAAATCCTGTTAGTCAATCTAATTTTCATCATTACACAAATTTTCGTGTAATTAAAAACGTGGCAATGCATTAATAAAATAATGATTAACTTCACGCACAATTCACCGTTATGTGGCTGTCAAGAGAAGTGCATACATTAGCGATAACACAAAATATATAGCGCAATCGAAAATACACTCACGCACACACGCACACGCATGAGTGACCTTAATAAGACACAGCTAACAGTAAATTGTATATTACTGCAAAGTCCATTATGCGCCGGACTGAGCGGGGGGTGCAATTGTTTATGCATGAGCCATTATTTGTGTGCTTGTGTGTGAGTGTGTGCGTGCGTAGAAATTGCATAATGACCATATATTTGCATATAAGCATGCAGTGGAGCCCTTAGGCAAATACATACCAACATAAATACCACCATACACACACATACAAGATCCATATTTCGTGGAAACCGAGTGCCTGTGCGTTGCATTAATAATTTATTACTGTTGAATTCTGCTGCATATGATTTAAGCTTCATTGTGCACACGCACACACTTACAAGAATATTTCGTACATACACATGCATACATACAAATGTGCATGCTTGCGTAAGTAAACTAATTGCAAATTTCGCATTATTTGTGTTTGCATTTGTGCTTATGCGTGTTGGTGTGTATGTGTGTGTGCTAATCTGCTGGGGACATACCGAAATTTTGCGCAAATTATTTGTATGAATCCTCTTGCAATGAATGTAAACTAGTAGAACGCCTTGCGCCTTAATTTATGCAACAAAACAAATGTCATATGACAAGCAATGGACACAACGCTAAGTCCACTTGGCGTTTGGCATTCGACTTTAAGCTTTTGACATTTTTGCCTAATGCAGATATGGCAAGTATAGATATATACAGCATCCCACTTAGCGGTTCTTTCGAGTGAATATCGCCTAATAAGCCAGAACTAAATGAACCCAAATTTATTGTTTATTGTGTAACATTTTAATGTGTCAGAGAGGCTGTTGCAGCAGAAGAACGTATGCAGATTTATTTCTTTTCATATTCCATGGCTACCCATTCGAAAACAGAGAAGGAGATAAGCGTTACAATATAATTCTTCTTTGGAAACCAATAGCACACTTTTTATCTGCTTGGGTTCACTGGTAGTGCATTAGCCAATTGTTGCAGTTATGGCAATTCAAAAGTAAAATAGCATAAATAATTGACGTTTACACTTCTGTTAGGTGTTTGACCGAGCCCCTGCTCCTATTTGTGGCGTACGCCTTGATGTTGTTCCACAAATCGAGGGATATACAGTTTAGAGCCGACTCGGAACGGCAGATGATTTTTATGCGGAGCTTTTTCATGACAGAAATACATCCGAATTTTATTATTGCTTAGAAAAAACTTGTTCATTGATGACCGTTTCGATGTTTCATGCACGGAGCTTCAAACCTTCGCACTACCAAAGTCGCGCACCAACTTACTTGGCTACGGCGGTAATTAAGTTACGAAATTTGGCCAATAAAACGCAAAAAATAAAGTTATGCACAAAAGTGTATTATAAACCCTTACAATAGTGCCTCTTTAAATACGAGGGTTGCCTTTTATATTTTGTGTCCAATAATGAAAGCGTAGTAAAATAATAATGAAATGGCATTTGTTTGTTTGTTTTCAAAACAGATATTCCTATTTGCAGTCAATAGACTTTTGCAAGCTCTTGAACCACTTTTAAAAACACTTTTTTCAACTAGAAAGAGATAACTCCTAAACAATCTGTTTAATGGCTTCAACAGATTCCTTCTCAAACACGTTGATTTCGCATTTTATTTTTAATGTTCAGAAACAGAAAGGATTCATTAGGTGCCAGATCAGGGCTGTAAGACGAATGATCTATTAATACGTTCTTTTGAGTATTCAAAAATTCTGTTGAGTGAGCCGATACTTGAGAGCTCGAATTGTCTTGGATGCGAGGAAGGATGGCTTGTCCTCAGCGGTTAGATTTCCTTAATTCTGCGAAAATCTCTGGCAAACAAATGGTTGTGTACCACTAAGAATTTACTGTTTTAAGTTTCTCTAGTAATAGATTTGCGTCATGACCAGCTTTTCCAGTTTTTCCCGAAAACCACCGCCCATTTGCATTGAGGTGTTTCTTCCGCGAACAACATTTGTTGGATTAATCTCGTCTTAGAACACTCGTATTGTCGATTGCTGCATTGTTTCCAGTTCATATGCATATATCCAAGATTCGTCACCTGTTATGATGTGATAGCTGTACTTTAAATCATGGCGTCTTCTTGCGTCTCTACGTAAAGTAGAACGTCATTGCGAGTTAATGACTCAAGTGTGTGTGGTTGTCGTCGGCCCGTCGATTTCGGTCAGCCTCCACTGGTCTGCTGCTAATGATGATGCTGGGCTTGGTGCTGCTACTATTGATTGTCGACGAGCCTTGTTCTCCCAATCGATATAGTGGAGACGCATTACGATTTTTGCAGTGAAAGCTCGAAATGATTCCCTCTTCCCGTCGGTGAGGTTGTTTAAGGCTATTGAATGCTCAAAAACCCTTTCTAGTGCATCTCTTTCTTCATTGAACCGGTCACACTACAAAATTACAAGCTCCGCAGTCTCCATCATGTTGGAGCAATCTGAACAGAAAGGGGAGTCTTCCAGCTAAGTATTTTTGGAAACACCCATGTTCGCTCAGCAATTGGGTGAGGTGATAGTCTACGTCTCCGTGTTTTCTTCAGCGATGCATGGAATTAGTTTATATGTCCAGCGCCCGTTTTGAGACAGCTCCCAATGCTGCTGCCATCGTGTAATTGTCAGCGCCCGTTCTGAGGTTTTTAGTCGAACCCTTTGCCAGCAGATCGAAAGGAGGCTTTCCTGCAATGACACATATTGCGTCGTCTAATACGTCTTTCTATAAGTTCACGCTACCCACAGCGCGCTTCACCTGGGTGTTTGTGTGACCTCCTGAAACATAGTAGTTTTGGCCGCTGCCCAGATAGGTCCCGCTTACAAGATGATAGAATCAACAACCGTTGACAATAGGCGCCTTCGATTGCCTTGGGGCTATCCTATCCTCCTCCTATATTAGGGAGAATTCGTGCTAAAGCACCATTGATGCTTTGAAACGCTCTGTGATGGAGTCCCTTTCAACAGGCAGGACGAAAAGAAGGCAGACCACGAGCTACCTGGCGCCGTTCAACGGAGGCAGAAATGTGTTGTTAGAATAAGTATAAAACTTGAAATGAACATGGAACCCTTGCACAAAACAATGTTCGATGGCGAAGAGGTGTGGTTGACGCCCCATGCTCCAACTAGGAGTTAGATCAGCTTATATAAATATATTTGGAAGATCTCACAGCGGGTGCTATTGAGAAAGTTGAAACCGATTTGAATGTGTCTAAGTGCCTTAATGCCGTCAGGCAGTGAATCACTGTAGGATTCTCCACACTGACAAAACTAATTCTGAAATTTTGAAGCGAAATGGTGTGTGAGCAAAAACAAACTCAATATGAGCACATTTCTAATTGCTTGATGTGCTTTTGGGGGTATATCAAACTAGCCGAACCATTAAATTTTTACACTCCACACCACACTATGGAATAAATACTTTAGCTTTGCAATATGCAACAGAAACAAAAACAAAGTACACTTAAATATACTTAAATAGCAAAATAAAATATATGGAAATATGGAAAGAAACTAATATCCCATTATTTGCATACTTTTATATTTTAATTTTTTCACATCCTTTTTTCTCTTGTTCCAATCCACAGGTCCGCCATATGTACGCGCCATTGGCCCCATAAAAGCTGTCGCCGGCGAAGACATAATTGTGCATTGTCCATTTTCCGGTTATCCAATCGAACAAATTAGATGGGAGAAAGGACGTCAGGAATTGACATCAAGTAAGACAAATTGCCATTGTACGTGCACAATTCCGTGTCGTACATCCATAAAAAACATTGCGAAATTCCAGAAATACGAGCAATTCCAAAGCGCAATCACACAATGCTCCAAATGCAATAGCAAATGTGATGGAGTGCGGGAGGGGTAAACGAAGCAAAACATTAAAGCGGTACAATAACGCATTAACGCTGCTGGATTTGTTCCTCTTTGTTTGCTCACTGCTTCACTCCGCTCTCCACCACTCTCCACACAGCTGTGCTTTTGTTAGTTTGGCATTTAGGTGCGATAACATTTTCCCATGCGATTGGTTCAGCATCCGTTGCCATAACTTTATGTCCACTTCAGTAGTTTGTTTTTGTTTTAATTCCACTTTATTTGTCAGCTGGATTTTAGCACGAACTATTTATATTCCTCACACACATACAATCATATATTTGTTGGTTCTGTTGCTTTACCTTTACTCTATCGCGCTGTACTCTTATATGTATGTCTGTATGTATCGTTATCACATTTTCTATTTGCAGATTCGCATTACTCGTTGCCGCCAGTACTGCAGGGCGGCTATCTTGTCATCAAGAATGTCGAACCGACCCGGGATCAGGGCATGTACACGTGCATTGTGCGGAGTCGGGCTGGCGAAGAGGCTCGTCGTGATATGCAGTTGAATGTGAATAGTAAGTAAATACATAGCCGTGCATAGTAGTAGTGGTGGGAGGTTAGGCTTATGCTAGGGAATGTGATGCAAATCGTGATTTATGCTTTTTCAGTCCAAGTAAACTGGCGTACCGTGCGAGGCACTTCAGTGCGTAATGCAAAGTAGAAAAAAGTTTGAAAAAGTTTTTGTTTTTTTAATTGCATTGTGAAACAGGTGGCATTTTGTTTGAAGATCAAATAAAAATAAAACTCTCGTGCATTGGTAACACTAGTTTACAGCAAAAGAAGAAGAAAACAAATAATAACCAGACCTTGTAAGCGTCGTAGTGCTTTTACTTAAGTCTTTTATTAAAAAAAAGCAATAATTATATCGATAAGTTAATCAATTATTGTAAATATTCGCCATTGCTGTTTCAAATCTCTCCCCACCTCTCGACCAATTTGCTGATGCCGTTCCGCAAAAAATCGCGTGGTCTGCTGTCAAAGAAGTTATTGAGCCAGTTTTTAAGGAAGTTTTTAAGGAAATCTTTCTTATCGAAGGTATGGTGTGACAGGGAGCGAAAAAGTTGGGAATAAGTTGGTGCAAGGTCTGGAGGTCGGGTCGGTTTGACCATGTTCATCTGGTCTTTTCGGTCGAATAGCCTCATTCACACGGTGTAGTTGAGCAATGAGTATTTCCCAGTACTCCATACCCTCCCAGTCCCACCAAACATATATCATGACCTCCTTTGGCTGAAGAATTCGAATTCAGAAAGCACGTCCCGCAGCCATTGACGTCAAAGTCACCATTTTTGAACTTTGCAAACCATTTCCGTGTTCTAGACTTATCTATGACACCTTCTCCATACACTCCG
Organism: Anastrepha ludens; assembly: GCF_028408465.1. Lineage (NCBI taxonomy): Eukaryota > Metazoa > Arthropoda > Insecta > Diptera > Tephritidae > Anastrepha > Anastrepha ludens. Next base: position 118,264,848 of record NC_071498.1, read on the forward strand.
TAAATATCCCGGGCTGCTTCGACCTCGATGAAAAGCAATCAAGAGCAGGTATCGAAAATGTTGATTTTTTCCTCCTGGGTATATCATTTCTAAGCCTCAAAACTAATAAAAAATTCAAGAACTCAAAAATGCAATCAAGAGAGTTTTGTAGAGCAGAAAGAGTTCTATCTAATGAGTACTTACCCTTCGCCAAGCAGGAAACAAATCGTTGTAAAGTAAAATAAAATATAAAAACGCTATGAACTTATTCTCCAACCAATATTAATTAGGCACGCTGAGTACATTTGCAAAAATGTTTAAGTCGTCTACATTTATTTGTGAATGATATACCAGCTGATTTCGTAACATCATGTTGTGTAATGTACGCAGGTCACCTAAAGAATGGGAATGTCAGTGTACATATTTCTTTCATCGTCTGTCAAGTGAAAATTGATTATGGTATCTTTACAGATTAAGACCGCTACTCTCATTAAAATTTATGAAGAGAAAGATGAATTTCGGGACCTTTCCACAATCAAAATTTTTCAAGTGGGATTATATCTATCCTCGCTCCACTTAAATGTAGGGAAGGTCCATCAATGCTTTACTAGGTATGCCATCCACTCTATTTAATTGTTTGCCTATTTCAAGAAGTCAAGAAAACGTCATTTCAGACTCACTGCTGAAACTTAAGAGCAACGGAAATATATATTACTAGCAAACCCGGCCCCCTTCGCTGGGCACACTAAAATAGAATAGATATGGTTTAGAACAGAAAATATATGGTTTTCATATTATTTATTTATTTATTCTTTATTCAAGCGCTTTGGCATAAACAATATTTTTTGTTTTTCTATTTGTTTTGAGTAAATATAAAATATAAATTGAAAATCAGGAAAAAAGAAGATTGTTTTTAAATTTCAAATCAACGCATATGAATAAACAATCGTCTTTTTTCCTGATCATCCATTTTTCCTTTCAATTTATATGTTTTATTACGCATTGGAGCTTTTTTAACCATTATCCATTTATATTTTTCAAAAAAAAAAAAAACGAAAAAAATTGTTTTTTCCACGAACACATAATTTCATTTGGATTTCACATTAAATTCTCAAATTTCGTAAGAAATTATTCACTGTTCCAAAATCCACTCCAAAAAAATTCACAACCAATTTGTACATGTTGCACTTACGTTTTTTCCTTATGGCATCCAAATCAGAAAGAAATATTGATACATTGTAACTCACACTGTCAATTTGACAGTTCAGTTCCGCCCCAAGCGTTAAAAAAGTAAGCGACATTATGGCTGGCTCAAAAGAACGCTGTACCCGTTGCCACTGCTCCGAATTACATCCAAACTTTACGAAACCCATTTTCAATACTTACTTAACAATGTGCATAAGTTTGGTTTAATTCGGTGCAAAGACACGGCGGGTCCACGTTTGGCATATATTTCGAGACCCTAGACATCAATAGGTATGAAAATTACCCCGTATTAAAGCACTTATCAACAGCTTTCATTTGATACCCATATTGTACATACACAAGCAAAGGTTACCCGGGTCCACGTTTTGACCTATATCTCGAGACCCCAGTCACGGAACGGCATGAAAAATACTCTGTACTAAAGCATTCACCAACAGCTTCCATTTGATACCCATATTGTACATACACGTCCGAAGGTTACCCGGGGCCACGTTTTGACCTATATCTCGAGACCCTATCTACCAATAGGTATTCAAACTATACGGAAATCATCTTCAATACCTACTTAACAATGTGTGTAAGTTTGGTTTAATTCGGTTCAAAGACACGGCGGGTCCACGTTTTGGCATATATTTCGAGACCCTAGTCATCAATAGGTATGAAAATTACCCCGTATTAAAGCACTTATCAACAGCTTTCATTTGATACCCAAATTGTACATACACAACCAAAGGTTACCCGGGTCCACGTTTTGACCTATATCTTGAGACCCCTGTCACGGAGCGGCATGAAAAATACTCTGTACTAAAGCATTCACCAACAGCTTCAATTTGATACCCATATTGTACATACACATCCGAAGGTTACCCGGGTCCACGTTTTGACCTATATCTCGAGCCCTATCCACCAATAGGTATCCAAACTATACGGAAACCATCTTCAATATCTTCTTAACAATGTGTGTAAGTTTGGTTTAATTCGGTGCAGACACGGCCGGTTAGCGAACACACACAAAAAGTTGACTTTATTTTATATATAAGATTTTTTTCAGTTTGTGTCCGAAAAATCCAAATATCTTACGGAATCCTATTTTTTCCAAAATAAAATGTAATCCATGTTACTCTTGGATAATGTAGTTTTCGAATGGTGAAAGAATTTTTAAAATCGGTCCAGTAGTTTTTGAGCCTATTCGTTACAAACAAACAAACAAACAAAGTTTTCCTCTTTATAATATTAGTATAGATAATTAAAAAAAACGGATGTAGGGTATTTCTACCTGAAACACATATGGTCCATGAGCGTAGAGGGACATTTTTGCTTCTGCACGTTCATGAAACACATGTGGTTTATATATCCCCTGACGCACATATGGCTCAGGAACGTATCAGTGCTTATCAGGCGCACGTTTCCTGAACCATATGTGGCTCAGCAGACAGGGAACGTGTTAATTATGTGGGAATTACTAATATAGAACGTGAAAATAGCGTTTTATTTCGCTGTAAAATTGTATGTGCATATAATTACATGGAATTCAGTACATACATAGATACATATGTACATACGTCCGAAATGAAATAATGCGAGCGATTCGTAAATACATACATACATACGTCACCATACGATGTAATTCAACATTGATGAGGTGTGGTGAGATTATCGCTTAACGCCTGTTGCTTCATTCGGTTGACAGCGAACAAACACACAAACAGCTTTTTTTGGAAAAAGAGCTGCTTTTGTTTAAACAATTTTGGTTAAATAACAAATAAATCAATTATTTTTTTTGATGCAGAACGAAAGTAAATATTTCAAAGTTAAACTTCAAGAAAGTTTCATTTTAATTGCTTGATTCGTTTATGATTTATGGCCGTGAAAACAAAAAAATTATGTTTTTTTGCCACATTTTGACCGATTGCCACGCCCCCTTTATATATTTCTTCACATTATATAGATATAAACCTTCCTCTTCAATCAATCTATCTTTAAAAAAAACCGCATCAAAATCCGTTGCGTAGTTTTAAAGATTTAAGCGATTACGTGGACATAGGGACAGAAAAAGCGGCTTTGTTTTATAATATGTAGTGATACAGTGGAGTCTGGATATAGTGAACTAATTTCTCCAAGGCCTGTTCACAGTATCCAGGTTGTTCACTATATTAAGGTTGACATTTTTTTTTGTTTTAACTTGGTTTATTAGCTTTAAATTCAGGTTTTTTATATAAACAAAACAGATTATTTGTATAAAGTAATATTTGGAAAAATACATACATATTATTGAAAGAATTTACGAATAGATGTTTGCTGTTTGTGTTCGGAAATTGACTTTTGGACCGCTTTTTCGCGTAGACTTTTCAGTACTAGTATGCCAGCATAGTCAGTGGTGTTAGCTTCAGCCCATGCGATAGCTATATCGAAGCTTTTAATGGCTTCAGTAGCTTTTATTGAATTTCCGATCTGTCCTTCGCCTTGGCTGTCACTACCAGATTCTTCAGTATCCATGGCATAATTATCTAAATCAATTTCTTCGTCAACTTGGATTGAATTCCACTTCTCAATATCTTGTTCAGTGTAGGTTTCCTAAAACAAATAATGTTCACATACAAACTTAATTAACAGGTGCTTGTCAAGAGGGTGAATAAAATTACCTCCGGTAATACAATTTGCAGCAGACCCTGTATATCATGAACTTCTTCACATTTTTCCTGCAATATTTTTTCACGAAGTAAGCTCAATGGAATATCATCGTCTTCATCCTCGCTTTCATTTGCTTCTGTAGTATTTAAGCATTCTAATAAAGGCTTCCAACATTTTACTATTACATTTGCCTGCAGCTGATTCCAAGCAAGCATTAAAAATGATACAGCTTCCTTTAAAGTTAAATGTTTAAGAAATTGTGTGATGTCATCCTTTCCTACAGCTAAAAGCAGGAGATGCTTTTTGTAATACAACTTAATTAAGCGAATCACATTTTGATCCATAGGCTGAATTAAAGGCGTTACATTTGGAGGCATATAAATCGCGAATATGGATCCATCAGCAGTTTTAAGTTCATCTTCTGGTGGATGGCAAGGGGCGTTATCAAGCAAAAGGATAGCTTTGGCTGGTAATCCTTTTTGTAGTAAATACTTTTGAACCTAATATAGATTAAAAACGAATAAATACTCTGCAAAAATGTCAAGAGTTGCATTATAAATGTATGTACCTGAGGGACGAAGCAATGGTGAAACCATTCTCTGAAAATGTTGGCGGTCATCCATGCATTCTTAGAGTTCCGATAGTCTACCGGGATGTCATAAGCCTTAAAGGTGCGCGGCTTCTTGGCATGCCCAATTATTAACGGTTTGACTTTATGCTGACCAGTTGCATTTGTACATGCAAGAAAAGTAATTCTGGCCTTTTCTGCTTTTCTCCCCGGAGCTGTTTTTTCTGTTTGGCTGACATACGTTCTATCAGGAAGCATTTTCCAAAACAAGCCGGTCTCGTCTGCGTTATATACTTGGTCCTCGCAAAGCTTCAATTCGTAAATAATGTTTCTGAGTTTTTTTTTAACAGTTTATGCTTGCCGTTGCGTTTAAAGCTTTGTTCACTATTTCGAGTTGTCGATAGTTCACTATTTAGAGTACTCAATGTAAATTTCTAGGTGTTCACTATATCGAGGTGTTCATTATACCGGGGGTTCCTTATACCCAGACTCCACTGTATATAATTAAATTACCAACATATGTACATCTAACTAACTAAAAGACAGAATTCAGTAGTATAGAAAATTAATCAATTTGGAACTGAGAAAACTAGGAAGTAAGACTGGGAGATCTCATTGAAATCACGAAAAGGAAGAAAATTCATACTTTGAAGCAGAAATGGGCAATATGATTGTGATAAGATAAAAGGTTTGGTTCAGTATGTTAGGTGAATGGTTAGCAATTTGTTCGCTCTCTGTTTTGCATGAGTCAGAATTTAAATCTACGAGTAAGATTTAGTAAGCTAGGGGATTAGGCTCCACATATTCTTATTTGCATACTTTTTAGAGTGCAAAGTGCTAGCTTTTTTATGAGAAATTAAGACTAAATATATTTTTGGGAATACCGACATTTTAAGTAAAGAGGCTTTTCAATTCGATGTAAATTAATAGTAACGGGTGATTTTTTAGCTATTATCTTTTTAAACAGTTGCTTTAAGCAGCTGACACACGTTTCGTGTTTTGTTTCACTGTCAAACATCTTCAGTTTGGTCTATAATTTAACCATGAATCATCTTACAAACGAACAACGCTTGCAATTCATTGAATTTTATTAAAAAAATGCGTGCTCTGTTAAGAAAGTTTAAAGTCGAAAAATTGTATTCAGCGACAAAGTTAATTTTTGGATCAATGGGTACGTAAATAAGCAGAATTGTCGATTTTTGAGTGAAGATCAGCCAGAAGAATTGCAAGAGCTACGAATATGTCCAGAAAAGGTCACAGTTTGGTGTGATTTACGGGCTGGTGGTATCATTGGACCGTACTTTTTCAAAGATGCTGCGAATCGTTACGTAGCTGTGAATGGTGAGCGCTACCGTGAAATGATATCCAATTTTTTTTGCCCAAAATACAAGAGCTTGGCTTGCATGACATGTGGTTTCAGCAAGGCAGTGCCACATGCCACACAGCACGCGTAACAATGGACTTGTTGAGAGGCGAGTTCGGTGAACATTTTATTTCACGTTCGGGACCTGTCAATCTGTCAATTGGCCACCTAGGTCGTGCGATATAACGCCTTCAGATTATTTTTTGTGGGGCTATGTTAAAGCTCATGTCTATTCAGACTAGCCTGCTTCAATTAACGCATTGGAAGACAACATTAAAGGATTTATATGTGAGAGACCGGCCGAAACATTGGAAAGAGTATGCCAAAATTGGACTAAGTGGATGGACCATTTGAAGCGCAGTCGCGGTGAACATTTGCATCAAATAACCTTGAAACATTAAATAATATAGGGACGATTTAAATAAAAATTGCATTAATTTTTCTGAATTTTACGCGTGTTTTTTTGAAAAACTATCCTATAGCTCTTAAAAAATCTCCCAGTATTTGCCAATAAGAACCCATAAGACAGAAGACATAGAGGAAACCAGCTCATACGTGGAAAAGGCAGCTGGAAATCGAAATGGAGAATCTTTAGCTAAGTTGGCAAGAGATCGGAACTCATCCAAACGACAGAACAGCTTGGAAACAACTTGTTCCGGCCCTTTTTTTCCTTCACGGAACGATAGGGACTTATATATATATATGTAAATAAAAAAATATGTAAGTTTTTAAACCGATATTTATGGAGTACCCTATTGATTTGCAGTACTGAGTCCCTAGTTATACGAAAAATTAAAATTAATCATTAAAATCAGATTAAAATAGTAGTCCTTTACCTGCCTGCCGTGGTTACCCGTCCTTTACCGCATTTAAGATCACAAAAGATTAAGTGTAACTCCATTTTACAAAATTATTTATTCTCAGTCAACTAGTAAATATATATTCTGAAGAGAAACCAAATCAAACCATAAACACTTCTAGGAAATTCTCAATATAAGCGCCAACTAGTGGAGAAAGAAATGAATTCTGCACTACTACTCCAGTATATATTTATGTAAAACTCCCAGGAGAAAATTATTCAAAAATATATTTCGTTAGCCTATTAATCAGCTAATTCAAAATTTATAGTTCTGCGTTTTGTCTTGAAAGCCAAGTTTCTATCAACTATACAACTGCAAATATCGCTCATACGCACCGACGTTCCAATAAAAACTCAAGTATTTAAGTATTTAGAAAGGAACATAATCCATATTAACACTAGTCGAAAATACAATTGTTAAGTTAATTTTCATTGTATGCAATGAAATGCCCCTTAAAAGTTTCTATTAATATAATTTCTTTGACTTTTTATCTTCAAGGATTTGTAGCCACTCTAACCTACCATTACTACCAAATTAATGTTGCACGAAATTGAAATTGCGGCTCATTCGATATTTCCGCTTTGTAATCTTTCTATTGTCAAAATATTTTAACTTTTTCTTCCCTCCTTTTACTCGACTCTCCTCTAGGTCCACCTGTCATTGAGCCATTCAAGTTTCCAAAGAATCTCCAAGAGGGTGGACGCGCTCAAATAACTTGTGCTGTTTCATCTGGTGATATGCCAATCTATTTTAGCTGGAAGAAGGACGACATATCTATACCAACAAGTTTACAGGTGAGTTTATCAATCTTAAAGCACGTGAGCTCCTGAATGCCAATGGAGAGTAAAGTTAAAAGAAAAAGTTAAACGTGTAAATGCAGCAAGTTGAAAAGAGTCAGTTAAAAGTTATTTGCTACCAGACAATCAAAAGAAGCTGTGTGTATACGTAGCTAACTTTGTGTGTGCATATATAAGAGTGTGCGTGTGTGTGTGGATGAAATTTCGAAACAAAGTGTCAAAGTTGTTTTAAGCGTTAAATTAACAAGCAAACTATACCAAGTGCTTACAAGGGCGCACCTCGGGGATACCTTTCACACACACATACACATACACACTTACCACACTCCTGCAGTTGCATATGCTTTTCACATATTTCCCATCGCATATTCACTTGACATTTTAATTTTGTTGCTGTCCTTCCACTATTTCTTTTTTCAATTTCGCAGATTACCGAGAAAAAGGAGGAATTCTATTCGCTTTTGGTCTTCAAGGATATCAGCGCAAAGCACAGCGGTAAATATACCTGCTATGCGAGCAATGCAGCTGCCAAGGTGAACTACACCGCCGAATTGCAAGTGCGAGGTAAGCAACTGTGTGAAGAGTAGTTGGAAGCGGTAGTTGTTACATGAAGCGACACTCTCATGGGTTTGCAAAGAAGAAGAAAAACAAGCAAGATCACAAACACACGAGTGAAAAAAGAAAAAAATAGGAGACTGGTTTTCGGAATTGTATGGCAGCAGCGCTATTTATACCAGTTGCTCCAAGATAAAGTTTTCAGTATCACTTTGATGGAGTTTTAGTGATACTGATTTTCACATCCTAGCAGATGATTTCTGAAATGGATCTTAAAGGTTAAGGTTTTGCCAACATATTTGTTACGTCTGAAAATATTGGCCAGATTTGTTACAATTGGCACATTAAATACATTTTTTGGGGTTTACTATTTTTGTTAATTCAAAATATCTTTAAACGTAGTTATGTATAATTTTTTTTTTTGATAAACGGAATGCTAGGCCATTTGGCCATATGCTAGTGTTATCTTAAACAGCCAACTTTTTTTGTCAGTTGTAGAAATATTTCCATTAGACCAGCTTGGTGAAAGTCACTGCCTAATGAGATCAGGCCACTCTGAATACATGAAAATAAGAGGGCTTGAAAATTTTATTTTTAATCAAACTAATAAATGCAAAGCAATTCAAAGCAACTGGGCAACTGAAACACTACCGCTAGACTAAATACTGGGTATATTGGGGAAAATCCCAAACAAAGGTGCGATTTCTGAATATGGTAACTGGAGGGGGATCATGCTGTTAAACGTAACACTCAAAGTCCTCTCCAATGTCATTCTTAACCGAATCAGCGAAAAATTGTATGGCACTTCCCTTAGACAAAAAGTTGGCTTTTGAACGATAAAATCGTTTGTGCACCAAATTGTCACCCTTCGGCTCATTGCTAAACGGATTGTGGAAATGCAAGAAACTCCTTACTTTGTCGTTGACTTTGAGAAGGCTTTTGACTGGTTGCAACATCATATGATAGTATATGGAGCTCACTCCATCATAAAGGAGTTCTAGATAAATTGGTAAACTTAATACAGTCTCCATATACTGGTTTTCAGCGTACAGTGCTGCATGGTGCATTATCCGACCAAATTGAACGAGTTGAAGGAGTGAGGTAAGGCTGCATTCTGTCGCCATTTCTTCGAGGACACATATTGTATTAACATTGAAAAGACGAAGTCTTTTGGCAATCGACCTGGCGCATTCACAATTCACAATATATAAGCACCTAACCGTCAGAGCAAAGCTATTTCAATTCGAATGTGAAGTCTGTACTGCTGGAAAACGTAGTCCGTAGTTGTTTCAATAACAACAAAGCTGCAAAATTTTATAAATCGCTGTTTAGGAGCTGTACTGCGCATATGGTGACCAGATAATTGGATTTCTAATGATGAGTTGAAGTGAACAAAGGCCGGTTGAGATTGTGGATATGGATAGACCATAAAATTCGTAAACCTGCGACTGACATGAGCAGAATGCCTCTAGACTGAAATCCGCCAGGCTCTTGCCGAAGAGGACGACCGAAAGCAACGTAGAGACGAATTATGACGAATTCACGACACTTGACGACTTGCTCAATTGCTCGCAGATAAAGACCAAAGCTGCAAATCGACTCCAATGGAATATATTTGTATCGGCATATACATTGTAATATTATAATACACACACAAGTAAGTAAATTAAAGGTCTTCAAAACATGGACAATACTATGCAACCACAAGAGCACTATTTGCCTGTACAAGGCTTTTTGGAAAAAACAAGATTAAAGACTTCAGCAAACTTTCGGCATAATTCTAAATTTTAGAGGATTGATACTTTAAGATATTACTGATGAACATACGGCCTGGGGAAATAGTTCTATCACTTTCAAATCAGACTCTCAGATATAATTCACTGATGGACGAAATTAGAAGATGGTGGAATAGAAGATGGTAGGATGATCCCAACGTGAAGTCAGTAGTTCTGTATGGATGTGAAACATGGAACTTAACAACAAGAATATCACAATCATTACAATCCTTCCTAAATCGTTTCCTACGAAAGATAATGAGGATATTCTGGTTTAATATTATAAGCAACGATGATCTTTGGGCGGCTACCGGAGCAGGCCACTCCTTGAGTCAAATTAAAATTATAACGTGTTTATTGAGATCCTATGTTTTCAGGAGGCCGCCGTAGCTGAATGGGTTGGTGCGTGACTATCATTCGGAATTGACAGAGAGAACGTTGGTTCGAATCTCGGTGAAACACCAAAATTAAGAAAACCATTTTTCGGCAGGCAATGAGAAACCTCCGAGTGTATTTCTGCCATTTCATGCCTCCTCATAAAAATATTTGCCTTTCGGAGTCGGCTTGAAACTGTAGGCTCCTCCATTTGTGGAACAACATTAAGACGCAAACCACAAATAGGAGGAGGAGCTCGGCCAAACACCCAAAAGGGATCTACGCGCCAATTATTTCATCTAGGAACTATTGGAAAATATATATGTATATTGAATAGGGGCGCGAACCAATGGGCTTAAATTAAAAAAAAAATCAATTTCAATGCGTTTTTGCCGAACAATCTTCTTGGCCAAAATAGATGCCATCCAGATATGTGTGAGGGAATGTCTTCGTAAGAAAATGAGAGGAACCCACACTTACTTATTTTCGTATAATCAGGCGGCTTTGAAAGTTTTTCCATCAACTGATCTCTTCTCAAAAATAGTAAATGACTGCCTCAACCTTCCTAATACGTTATGGAACTTCAACACATTATTATTAGGTTGGGTTTCTAGACATGGGGGATATGAGAGAAATGAAATAGCTGCTCTTCTGGATAACAAATGGACAAACATGTCTCTAATAGGAACTGCGCCTTTCTGTGGACTTACAAAAGGCCACACGAATGAATTTTTTAGGAAGTAAGAGGAGAACAAATTCATTGAACACTGGCAAAATTCTATCGGTCAGCGACAAACGAAATAATTCCTAACGCTACTTTCTTTCTGCAGAGTAGACTTAAAACTTTCAGCTGGTTACTTTATAGGCTACTGTAGCCTGAGTTATCACTTAAACAAAATTGGTATCTCTGAGATCTGAGAAGTCAGCTGTTGATTCTGCGAAATGGATACTGAAAATTTAGAACTCATTCTTTGTGATTGCCCTATACTATATTAGGTAGAAGAGGACTACACCCCCTTGGTGATATTGTCGTACATTTATATAAATTGTGGGACAATGAACCACAGAATTTGTTCAAATTTTTAAAAAGTTTTAAAATATGAGGTACTCCAGTAGGCTTTCCACAGAGGTTTTTTTTGGTAGAGATATCTCTTAGACTGGTCTGTAGTGCGCATTAGCCTAATAATAATAATAAATTACACAAAAACATAAACATTTTCAAATGACGGAAATAAATACAAGGCAACGCGTGGGACACACTTCTTTTGGGTGCATGGGAAAAAGTCCGCAGAGGGCTAACATCGCAAACAAATTATTTTCAAACCTAATTTGCATATGAGGCTCTACCACACTTTTATTTTCATATTTGCTTAGATAATAATTTTGAATAAAACAATTTCGACGCGGTTTGTTTTTATCGCCCAAGTTATTTAATGTATCAGAAAATTGTTTGCAAAAACTATTAGGATTTAAAAACAAAATTTAAAAAAATGATTAAACTAAAATTTTAACTACTTACAAGGTGGCGCAAAATTAATCACCCTATTAGAAGATTTATAATGGTTAGGAATGGCGTTGTAAGGCAGTCATATTAGACACTTATGAACTACACAGCTGCAGAATACAAACTGGCAAGAAACTGAAAGATTTCCATCATTCTTCAAAGGGTGGTGGATGGAGTTTTTTTCAATTCTATTGAGAAACAGTTTTAGTTTAATTTCTACTGCATTAACTCATCCACTCGGCTAGACCCGTTGCGCGAGCTGATCACTCAAAACTCCAATACAAGGCCTTTATGACCCAGAAACTCTTTTGCGGGTTAAGACTATTTTTGTTTCGGAAGGAGGAAAATTATTGAAGAATACAATATTTTTTCGTATACACTTTTTAACGTATTTTTGTAAGATACAAAACAAATTTGTTTCAGTTAAAAACTATAAATGTATTATAAGTGCAAAACAAACAAGCAACGATTTTTTTTTAAAGAATATTATACCCTATGATCAGAAAGTACAGGTAATGTTTAATTTAAACGAACCTTCCATATATTTTTCTTATGTTGGTAGATCCGTGAGACACACATCTGTCACTTTTTAGCGCTATCGGATCATAAGTGTCTGCTTGGCCGGCCGGAATTGTGGGCAAACAATTCTTGGATTTTGCATGATGATAACGCGCCATTGCACCGAGCCCAAATTGTCTTGGATTATTTGACCAAACTCCAAGTAAATAACATCGTGCAAGCACCGTATTCACCTGATATGGCCCCGCGCGACTTCTTTTTGCTTCCCAAGTTGAAGTTACCACTTCATGGAAGGAGATTTGAGTCAATAGAGGAGATCAAAGAGAATGCGACAAAGGAGCTGAAGGCCGCTCCTTCGTCGGCCTACCAGGGATGCATGGAGGACTGGGTTAAAAGTTGGCACATGTGTGTTGCTTTAGACGGGTCATATTTTGAAGGAAATAAAATAAATTTGCCTGAAATTTAACTCTGTTTTGTTTTATTTAAACATCCCCAGTACTTTCTGGTCATAGGGTACTTGAATATTACCTTGATCAAAAAGTTCCCGGAACAACCGCCAGGTGACGCTCTAAGTCAACTAAGTGCTGAGTCTTGCCATTCATTTTTCAGGTTGGCATATCTGTGCTTAACATTCCCAACCATTTTATGTCCATGCTAAATCTACTCCTGCACGTGTTTGCGATTTATTACAGTTTTAAAAATGGATTTGAACTTGCAACGACGAATTGGTATTCAATTTTGTTTTAAAAATGAATTCAATGGTGCGAGAGCCTTAGAAATGTTGGAAAACTGCTTCGGTAATGATTTTCTAAAGAAAGCAGCCGTTTACGAGTGTTATGAATGCTTCAGAAGAGATCATGAGTCCATCAGAGATGACGAACGTAGTGGCAGGCCGCCAACATCGAAAACTGATGAAAACATAAATAAAGTTAAAGAAAAAGTTTATCAATAACCGCAAATTAACCATCAGAGAACTGGCAGAGGACTTGAACATTGCTTATGAATCCATTCAGGATATTCAAATTCTGATTTGGGCTTGCGCGTATTATTGCTGCAAAGCTGCTTTCAAATTACCTAAATTTCATGTAAAAAAGGGACCTCGTTGATATCGCGAATACATGATTTCCAAGGCTGAACTCGATCCAACGTTTGTCAAATGCATCATTACTGGAGACAAGACGCGGATTACGACTGGCCAACTAGACATCAGGCCAATGAGTGGATAGCTACAAATGAACCAAGGCAAAAAACCACGTCGTTTTCAGTAAAAAAAAAAAGAGAGCGATGCTCACGGTTTTTATGGTTTACAGCGATATTGTACACCACGAATTTTTGCAAGAAAAGCAATTCAGCAATTCGTCAAAAAAGATTGTAGGAAAACAACTCGTAGATTTTGGACCATAATAACGCACCCTTCTACAGGGCCGTCCTTATCCATGAATTTTTGACCAAAATGAATCGATTACCATTCATAATAGACATCGAACCCACCACATACGGCTCCGAGCGATTTTTTTCTGTTTGTGCGAGTCAAAAAACCTTTACAGCCGATAGGAACTAAAGGAAAAATCGGAAACGACTCTGATGGCTATACCGAAAACAGAGTTCGAGAATTGCTTCGAAGGCTCTGTCAAACGCTGGCATAAGTTGTAGCTGTAAGAGAGTACGTAGAAGGCGATAATAACACTTTTGAGGAGTAAATTTGTATTTTGAATTTTCTGAAAATATTCCTAAACACATTCCGGCAACTTGTTTACCAAGATGGTAGTCTTATGAATAGCCATTTATACTCACTCTCTTAGCTGTGTTATTTTTCTAATACAAACTTGTGTATGCAAAATCGAAATCTATTATATTACACCGAACTTGCCCAGACTTGAGTTTTTCAAAAAAAAAAAAAAAGATCTCATTTATAGATACGCATGTCTTCGAGTATTATATCAATAAAATGATGTATTATCTATTTTTAAATTTAGTATCTGTTTCATTTACTCTGTACTGAAATATCAACCAAATCAAAAACAAACAAAAAATGTATTTGACGCATAATTGACTGACTCTCTACGAAAATTAATCACATCACTAGTCTATTATTGATAAGAGCGCTACTTAACTGCATTTATTTCAACTGGGTTCACACTTGCTTAGTTGCCGTCGTCTGTGTGTTTGTGCGATTGCGACGCTTTTACTTTGAAATAAATCACGTTGGCAACAAATACAGAAAGAGCTACTGTTAGAAAAGAAATTCTAGACCACAAGTCTGCTATGGGAAAACTCGCAAGCAGACCAAACAGTCCGACAACCCAGTCGATCCGTCGAGCAAACAGATTTTTCTTTTTCTATCCACATAGTCGCTTTGCTGTTAATTTTGTTGTTTACTTTTCTATTTTATATCTTTGCAACAACGATATTGCGCTGCCAAACGCCGCTCATCACCGCTCAACACTTCCCATCGCACATTCGCTACGTACGTTATCGCATTTCCCGCGCTTGCCACTTCGTTTACTTCGCTGCTTGACTGCGCCTGGGTGCATGTGTGCGTGCTTTCCGTTCAATGCGCTACAACTGATGGCCACCTCTTGGCCCGACTGCGACTTACGTTTATTTAGTTGCGCCACGCTGGGCGCTAGAGCCAATGGACACGGCCATCATGCTTGGCAATACAATATCGATAAATTGCGAGGCGGAAGGATATCCGATTCCAACGATTACCTGGTTCAAAGGACAGGGTGAGTAGCGTATAGAAAAACAAAAACAAAAAAAAAAAAAAACAGAACAAAAAACAAATTACTACTGCAAATAAGACTAGCAATACATAGAAGCGGTTGGTAGTAGTGTAGTTGTGTGAGTGTTTCAACGCCATTATACGTGCACTGTTCGCTGTGTTTCAGAGTCTCTGGCGGATGTTTCTTGCGAAAGTTTACTCTGGCTTGGAATGAAAAACAAAAATCAAACGGAATGAAAAATTCTGCTTTGAGCGAGCAAAAGAGGCAAAAGCGTTGGTAGTAAACTTAATCCTGAAATGCGAGTTCATTAAAGTTTTATAGACGGCAACTTTGGGTTCGTAAGTTAAATTAGGGTCCGGTACGATGCGGATGGTTAGGTGGGCACAGTGAGAACACATTAAAAGGATAAAGCTGCTGAAAAAAATGCGAAAGGAAAATAAGTAAATGAGGGATAAAAATGTTAGCGAATGAAAGAAGCAAAGCAAATAAATTAATGCCAGAAATGTTAGAATATTAATTAAGCCATTTTGGCATTGATGGGCAATTATACGGGCGGCAGCTGGTAGAGTTTGCTTTTATTCTAGAAAGTATGTAGAAAATGAGGAAATACATAAAATTGTAGAAAAAAGAAAAGGCGTACACAGACGAGTCCAAATTTGCTACGTTCCTTCTGCTCAATATCCTTTAAATTATTGCAGGCAAAATGTCGCAGGACTTTAAGCCGCTCAGCATGCGCAACAACTCGCTGGTACTAAATCTCGCCACAGACATTGATGAGGGCTACTACATGTGTCAGGCCACAAATGACATTGGCGCCGGTCTGAAGAAAATCATACGCATCAATGTGAATGGTAAGTAAAGGCTTTTCTCAGTCCCAAACAAAAAAAAAAAAAAAAATAATTCGCTCCATATTGAATTCCGAGTTTTAACTCTTTCTATCCACTTTAGAACCCGCTCGCTTTGAGCAAGCCGCCCGCAATGTCTCATCGCGCCGCAACGATCCCGTTAGTCTCGAGTGTCAAGCCAAAGGTGACGAACCCATCGCCATCTCGTGGACGCACAACAACGGCCGCATTGACCTGAATAATTTCCGTTTTAGCATTGCGGAAATGAAAACGGAAAAGGGTGTCGACTCCCAACTCACCATCGCCCGTTCGGATCGTCACGATTCGGGCATTTATCGTTGCATTGCGGAGAATCCATACGGACGCGCCGAACTCGTCATTTTCCTGGCGGTACAAGAGCGCCCCGACACACCGTCCACTCTAGAGGTGTTCGAGGTGGGCTCGCGCACCGTCAAGTTGTCGTGGCGGCGCCCATTCGACGGCAATTCGCCAGTGCTTAGCTATTTGGTGCAATATCAACCGTTGAAGTATATGCAATCACATACCGCGCTTGGCATGTCCGGTGGCAATTGGAGTGGTTCGAACATTATAAATGTAACTCTGCCATCGACGAGTATTAGCCGTAGGTACGTAGGCACACTAATGCAAGTACGAGCACATGTCCATACCAAATGCATTCCGTTATTCGCGCACAATGTGTTTGGGCTTTGTTAATATGCTTCCTCTTCTCTTCGTTTTTCATCATTCCGACAGCTATGACAGCGATTTGCGTGAAAGTGCTATTGTTGCTGGCTTAACGCCGGCAACCACTTTCCTGATTCGCATGCAAGCAATCAACGAAATCGAGCGCAGTCCATTCACCGATCCGATTGTGCTAAAAACGCAAGAAGAGGCACCGACTGAAGCGCCCTCGAATGTGCAAGTGCAGACTGGTGGCGAGAGCGAACTGATTGTGACATGGCAGGTGAGTAATAGTATAAGTGTGTGTGTCAGCGGATATGGTGGCGGATGTGGTCGCTTGTACAAGTGGAGTAGTTCCTGGAGCTAACAAGTGGTCACTCTATTAGTTCGATGATATTGGGATGGAAATTTTTAAGAAATATTTAATATTTTGAAAGGATTGAAAAAGTGATGAGGCTACCTGCAGCTTAAAGGCGTAAAATGTTAACTTCGTAGGCACACAGTGGAAATCAAACATCTCTCAAAGTTTCTATGTTTACATACAAACTGGTACAAAATTAATCACCCTACCGGAAGATTTATATTTTTTTCAAATGCCGGCGTACGTCACTCACACTCATGTTTGACACTTATGAACTAGACAGCCATAGGGTCAAAATATAGATTTGCGTCACCCAAAATGATGTTTTTTTATTAAATATTTCTTGGAATCATGTTTTTGATTAGTAAAAGGATAAAGTCCGGATTCCGCATAGATGGCGCTAGTCAAAAATTTAAGAATTTTCCAATTGTGCTGGGTTTTTTATGATTTGGCTATTTTTTGCTTCCACAGGTTATGGCGACCGTCGGCGACGGACCCAAGTGATCATCCGTTGCTTCCAATTGACGCGTTCCGAGTTTAAAGCCCTCTGTCGGCAGAAAACAGCAAGGGATGGAATAAGTTTGTTATTTTAATTACGAGTAAATCTTCCGCTTGTATTTTTGTCATCCAGTAGCTTCCCATAAAATTAATCTGCTACTCGGCGATGACATACAACTGAAGGCGCATCTATTTGTAGGACAAAAGCAAATTGGAGGAGATGCTTGTTCAAAAAGTGCTTCAATCCAAAAGTCTTAGACATTTTAAAACGCAATAAAAAGTTCGTTTCTTTAAAGATGCCTATTTGGGAAGTCATTTTTTATGAAGCTTATTTCCGTCTTCATTTATAGGCACACGTGTACATCGGTCTGTTTCTAGAAAGACTCAACTGAGCAATTTTTGGGTTTGTGCACAAACTCGCAATGTCGCGAGATCCTTCTGGCCATGGGTAGATCGACCAAGCTCGAGGGAACTTCCTCGACTAACAAAGTTGTAGCTCTCGAAACTCGTTATTATCCTTGCCGCATATTGTCCATTAGTTATTAATGCAGTGATTTAAATTTTCTGAAAAAGCTGTCTAGAGGATGATATGAAATCATCTCAGCACCTTCTCCTCAGCTGCCTTGCTCTCACCGGGCTAAGATTGATTAGATATCACATATCTGGTGAATTTCATCAGAACATTGAATCAGTTAGACACTGTTTGGTTGTCATCCAACTCTATCCCAAAGCAGTGGTTCGGTTCTTCTCTAATGTTTTACTCTGTATAATATCACAATAAACGAATTTTTTTCTTCTTTTCTTTAACTGGGCTTTTACATGACCAGCCATTTAGCTTAACTTTTACTCCGAAGTATGGTACGAGAAATTGGTTTTATGTTAGATTTAGCTCAAAATAGGATTCTTTTTGTTTGGCGATACATTCCCAGATTATCTGGGAGAGAGAAAACTTGTATCTAGCAAAGAATCATTAGCTTAAATCAAATATTTTGTAGCATTTCTTGCTACTTAACTGATCGTTAATAAAGAATACAGAGTCCGGCACTCGAAGTGCAACCAATTAAAATAGTCATACATTTTTTTGGAAAACTACTTTTATTCAGTTTAAAGTACAAAATGTGTGAAAATAATACAAAACTAAGTATACATTTACTTTTGCTCGATATGACCACCTTTTGCCTTGACTATGGTCTTGAGACGGTCCAGAAACGAATCGCAAGCTGCTGACTTGCAGGCATCTTGAACCACTCGCGAACAATGGCTTTTTCAGCGTCTCGAGACTGGTGAATCTTTTAATTCGGAACTTCCTCTCCAAAATGGTCTAAAGAGAATAATCTATCAGATTCGCCTCTGGTGAATTTGTGAGCCATTGTGTGGACGCTATGAACGTTTCGGAACGTTTCTTTCGCCATTATTGGTGCACTCGAGCTGATGCCGAGTCCTGTTGAAACGTCAATGGTCTGCTACCGCAATGTTTGTCTGCCCACGATTTCACATTAACATCCAGAATACTTTCCCGATAATATTTCGCATTTACCTTGACGCCAGGCTAAATGAAAACGATTGTAGAGCGCCCATCTACAGTAGCAGCGGCCCAAACCATTACGTATGGCGGGTGCTGCCTCCTGGTGGCCAATCGATGACTCCTATGAACGGTTGGTCAAATAAACCCTATCGTTTTGGGAGTTTACGAATTGCTTAATTTGAAAGATTTTCTTGTCAGAAAACACAGTGTTCGAAAATTGACCGTTTTCGGCCAAGCGAACCAACTCCTTTGCTCTCTCAAGTCTGACCTGTTACTGCTTTGGTGTGAGATCATCCGCTTTTTGGATCTAGTAAGGGTTGACTTTGTGGAACAACATCAACACGCACACCACAAATAGGAGGAGGAGCTCGACCAAGCACCTAACAGAAGTGTACGCGCCAATTATTATATTTTTTTTTTTTAAGGGTTGACTTTGAGATCATTTTTCAGTATGAGGCGGATGCTACGGTCAGATATTTTCAGTTCTTTCGCCTTTTGATTGGCACTCCGTGCGGGACTCTGCTCAAGTCGTTTCTTCTGATGACCACTTCTATGACGTTTCTTGACGCTACCAGTATCATTGTAACGAGCAGTGGTGCGATAAACAAAAACTTTATTTATTTTAAGGTGCTCGAGCGCACGAACAATCGCTGGTTTTTCTGATTACTGATTTTCTTTTTTTGCGTTAACTCTCAGCAAAATCCTTCCGCGCGCTTGTAAAAACTACTCTGGACTGTCATTTAGCCAACTAACAGGAAGCTAACCTTGCTGACTGATCGTGCATCAGCTGCGTGAGCGGTCTGAAGTTGGTTACACTTCGGGTGCCGGACCCTGTATAGTGAATGGGCTGCAGGAAAGCACATGAGAAATTTCAGCTAGACGTCAAACTGCTGGATATACAAATAAAACCGAGGAACAGCCATATTAGGTGATAGCAGCGGAATAGCAGATTTGTTTTTTTCTTGCGGTTTGATGATTTCAATTTCCAGGAGATATGCGTTTTTGTTGTTGTTTCGCTTGTTTGCTTACATTCTGGTAAGAACTCTGACACTCGAACTACCAAATTACAAAAATGAAACACGTGCGAAAAAGAAAACAAGCACATTTTTTGTGTACTGCTGCTTTCACCTTGTACGAACTCGTCCTGAATAAAGCGAAACACAAATTAAATTAATGCACAAATTAAATGAAGCAAAATGGATCAACTATAAGTAAAATTACAATTAAATTTGCACAGAAATAAATGTACGGAAACGTACAGTTTTTCTAAAATGTTAACAGATCGATATTTTTCCTCTTCTAATTTCTCTTTAGAAATGTCCAAAGCCTGAGACCCTAGGTGTTATTAAAAAAAAATAATATTTAGCTATTTTTTATAGTGATCTTGAAAGCACCCCAAAGTTAAACAAATGTTTTTATATTATTTTTTTGGCGGATCTAACAGTGCGGAAAATATCCAAAAAATTTATCGTGTTGCCTCGAAAATTGTTACTCGATTCGCGAAGCAGGAATTTGCAGACAACTTTTCAAAATTCAAAATAACGGATCTAATATAGCAGAGTTTTTATAATTCCATCGGATTTGCTTTGAGACCACTGAATACAAATATGACTTAAAGTTTTTAGAATGGGAAATTGCGAATCTAATCGGTATCCGAAATACACTTTTGGGATTATTGCCTGCCTGTTTATTACCTAAAATAGACTTTGAGTCTGTATTCACTAAATGATAATAGTCTGGCACAAGTCCACTATGAAATGTTAAAATTGCATAGACCTCATACTGAGATAAATTTTGCCAAATACAAATTCTTTTTGCTCGATCCTAAACTTTAATGGAGTTGTACGCAAATTTATTTTTAAACGCATTACTGCCTTCACTCACGCTGCTAAGCAAATTTTCTTAAAAGCTTCCTTATTGATTATCCACTCTTGGCCAAGTGCCCCAATAAATATAAAGTAACGCAATTAACCTCATTCTTGTGCGGCCAACCACAGCGTTAGCAAAAAAAAAACTCGTATTTACATTCGCTCCTTCGCCCACACACTTCTTTTACTCAATCCCTACGAGCGCAATCATCACCTGTATTTAACATCTTGCGGCTTTTTATCGATATAAATAATTCAACACACTACAACATTGACTGATTTATGTGCAAATGAAAGGAAAACACTCAAGTACACTCACGGATACACACACACACACACACATGCATGTACTTCGATCCAACCCTCTTTGTCTTTGTTGTAAAATTGCATCCCACACTCCCCTTGCTTTGCTCAAGCGAAACTGGAGTAGCTTTCTGTCCTAAATAACATCACTTTCTCGACAGCGCGACGTTTTCTTGGCATATAATAAACATTTATATGGGCCACTCATCACTCGCAGTACAGCGAGTGTTGTTTGTGTACAACAACAATTTATACTTGCACTCATACCTCCTACATACTTCAAGTAACATTTCTCTTGTTTTTGTTTTATTTTCTTTATATCTTCACAGATACCGTCACGTGAATCTTGGAACGGTGAACTTATTGGGTATACCGTTAACTGCAGCGAGGAAAAACAGAACATCAACTACATTAGCGTTGTCAATAATTCACTCAAGTCTGTGATTGTAAGTGGTTGGGCGACCACAAAGGCAACTATTCGCGGTTTGCGCAAATATACCAGGTACGCGGTGACGGTGCGGGCGCTTAACAGCTTCGGTTCGGGCCCATGGAGTGCAGCCATCTTTGGGACAACAGCTGAGGGTGGTGAGTAGTTGAAAATGAGTTTGATTGTTGTTTTTCTTTGCCATATTTTTGTTTTATTTGTGACACTTGGAGCTGCTGTTTATATAGCCACTTTGTGTCTTTCAGGTTTTAGTTTTGCGTGTATCCGATTGTGTGTGTGTGTGTGGGAATGTGTGTTTGTATGCACTCCCTGTAGGAAAGACCGGAAAAATAAAAAAAGAAAATGATATTGAATTAGATTCCGTATTTTGTGATACATTTAGGCATTGACTTGAGCTTTACTACTTAAATGGAAGGCCAAATATTGACAGAAATATATTAAGGTTCTGATGAAAAGTTTTGTTTTTTTTAGTATATTTTTTTTCCTGGAAATCTTAATGACCTAATTCCGGAATTCCACAATTGCGCTTACTGACGTTCCTAATGCACTGCTTTTTTATAATATTTTTTATTTCAGAAATCTTAATAACCTTATTCCGGAACTCCCAAAGTGTGCTTAATAGCCTAGACAAGCGGTAGCGTTAATCGGGATTAAAGAATTAGTTCGGAATTATATTAGGAATTTAGTGCAACTATCGCGGATTGACAACTATGCTTAATTCTCATAATTTAAGTATAATTTAAGCGGGTTAGTAGTACTTTCGATGCCAACATTACCGAAAAATTACAGTTAATATCTATTGTGACTGAAAAATAACCAAACTTTCATAGAGAAGAACACGAACGACTGGACACGCTCGAAGTTATATTAATTATTTTGATATTTCAAGCAGTTTGAAAAACTTAAAATCTTTTTTAAATAAACATTTTTTTCTTAGTATCAGCTAACACCCGTTTTTGTTGCCTATGGACCATATTTTACTGACAAAACTATCCAATAAGCAAATCAACTGTTCACTAATCCGCACAATAATCCTCTGTCACTTTATAATTTTAAACAGAAACTGCGTCGGTAATCTCGATTAATCTCGCCGTCTGTCAAGGCTATAACTTTGTCTGTGGATGGCGTGGTCGACTTACCGCAATGAGTGTAACTACAAGAGTAAATTAAAATTTTTAGAAAAGCAGCGTTGCTTAAGTAAAGGCCACCCTACTCTCCACTAATTGCTTTTTCCATTTTCCCTCTTATGAAGTAGTCAAAAAATGGTTTAACTTACGGATCCTTTCAAAAGCTGAGGAGTTCGTCTGGTAATAGGATAAATCACAGACAGTACTTTAAAAAGTTAATACATAATCACTTTTTTTTAAACAAGAATTTTAAGTCTTGAGATTCATTTATTACCAAACTAGACATACTGGAATTGTAAGCGGTGAAATTTAGAAGGCCTGATTTTAGCGATCATAAAAATTATTCAAATCAATCCACCCTCATTTTTTAATTATTATCCAAAGATACCGTTATTCTTAAAAGTAATACAAAATGCAAGACATGCCACTATAAGTAACAACGATCTGTACAAGAGATATATAATGCAACCGATAGCAAATTTGATAAAGTTGAGAAAGTCGAGGTGGACAAGTCTCGCAGGGACCCAAATGAAATCTGTCGTCAAGCTCTGAATTTGAACCCGGAAGGTGCTCGCAAGGTTGGTCCTCCAAAAAAAAGTCGAAGAATCAGGAAATACTTGGAACGAAATTACGCTTTTGGTGCAACCCAGCCCTATACTTCAATGGGAGAAACAGGAACCGATGATAATAATACCTGCCAGGAAATTATTTTATACCTTTTTTTGTGGTATTTTGTAGGTAAACTTTAAAAATGTTTCTGGAAATAGAAATTGTAAGAAAAAGTACTCACACACCTGTGCGATGCTTATTACTAGAATATTTCGCTCATGAGGTCGAGTAGATCGAGTTTTGTCGAGTAGGTCGCACTGTTTTTAAGTTTTATAAATTATTTTTAAACAGTGCTAACGCCTTTCAATGCATCATCTCCATACTTTCAAAAAAGAAATAGGGTTATCCACACCGCTTACCAATTTCGAAAAAAAGACATTTTTTTTTTTAATTTTGGATATGGAAGTAAAATAATACATAATTTTTGTTGACATGCACAATCTATAAAGGTGAATGTCTGTACGTTGTACGCGCATCACTACGAAACGACAACACCAAATGACGTAAAAGTTTTTATACATTCATATTTTCACCCAATGAAGGTTATAGGCATGCTTTTATGATGGAACTCCCTTCCCACAGCCCCCAGGTCGCATCACCACTCTCATTCGTCACTAATAATCGAATATTTGCTTAAATTTAATCTAAAAAATCTTAGTTTTTCCTATTTCCCACTATTTATAGCCCACTCTAGACTTCATAATCCGCATAAGCTGTTCAACTATGACCCAAATGCAAAGTTCAAAAACGGTTTGAGATAGAAAATTAATAAAAATAATTTTGCTTGATATTTTTCTGATTGGCTGTTTTGATTTATTCAACGAGGCATAGCAACGGATGCCGGGTATTCTAATATTATGGTTATTAATAAAGAATTATTTTCTATGAAATTATTGTTTGTAATTCTTTTATATACATATCCTAAAGCCCTCAAAACTACTCCTACGCGAGCGGGGCCGCAGGTTAAAGCTAGTTATATATTTTAAAAATGTGAAAAAAGACAGTCTACAGAAAACAGCACATTTTTTTCATAAACTAAGAAAATAAAACGAAGATGTAAATTGATAATATATTCACTGTGTATTACGTATCAGTTTTTGAACTTAAATCTTAGGAAGAGGGACTTATAATTGAGGCAAAGAGTTGCATGCAATTATCTGTTTTTTCATTTTCAACCAAAAGTTGGTTAATAGTTATATGGGAACCCCTTGATGATTTGTTTCCTTTGCTTTAAGTTCTTTTAAGTTCCTTCGAGGTTAAACTAATGAATCTGTCGATAACACTAGTTTACACCAAAAATGGTCCTCGTCCAAAAGGCGTTTTTTAAACTAATTTGAGGTCGCTGAAACCAAAAATGAATTTTTTTTTTTTTTTTTTTTCAAAGAACGGTTTCCGAGATATTCCCAAAAAACCTGTTTTTTCGGCAAACTCGAAAACAGTGCGCGTCATTTCTTTGAAGTGCATTAGTTTCGAAAGGCACACATATAACCTACATGGCAATATATAATTCGTGTCAATGGAAGTCGTAGTTTTCGCAAAACAGCTGTTGAAAGTTAAAAAAAGGCATTTTTGACGTTTTTTAATAAATTATCAGAGTTTATTAACTTTTTTCTGGAATAAAAAATTTTTTTAAAACATTTTGAAGACAAATTTGAGAAGTTCGAGTAGTAAACGTTCATGCGAGTATAGAGCTACCGCACTGGTCGATAGCCGGGTGTCTGCAGCTCTAATCTAATGCTCATATTGGGAATTTTTGGAAAAACCTTGGCGACAGCGACATGTGGATAAATGCAGGTAATGCTGCGTGCTACCAAGGGGGTTCAAACTGCCTCCGAAATTTTGATACCAAAAAGATGCCACTTCTTCAAGAAAGAAAAAAAAGGGTCGGTCAAAACATAAAAATTATACAGTTTGCCTTCATAGCTTGACAGAAATGATAACGCTATGTGACGATGGTGTGTGTAATGCTTTCGCTTTTAAGAAATAATAACAAAGTGGAATAAAAAAAATGATGCAACTACAATAATGCTGGAAGTCCAGAAGAAATTCATGGTTTTATTTAAAACACCAAACCAGGCTTACAATTTCAGAAATGCTAAGCGCTGAAGCTCATTTTTGCATGGAACTGTAGATTCGTTACTCGCAATCTAAAAGATAGATTTTTAAAACATAAAGCATAAACGAAGAACAAAAACCAGGAAAGGACACAGTATTGCCAAAAAAAGTGTAAAAAATTTGAAATTATAAAATTTACATTGGTTGAGGAAGAAAAGTCGGTACGCATTAAAATTAGACTACAAAGTGCTATTAAACAAGATTTTTTTTTTAATTTTTTTTAGTTTCAATACAAACATAGATACAATATAAATTACATAACACTGTTTGCTGACAATTAAACTAACGAGCAGTACAATTTTAGTAACATAAGGATAATTTTGTGAAGAGATTTTCATAGTCCTTTCCTTAAGTTCGAAGGTTTGCCCAAGAAATTCAGAAAGCCGCCTGGATGAGCACACCCAATTTCAAAAGGAAAACAACTTGAGCTAAATGCTAAAAAAAATTAAGCAGCTCATTACAAACAAAAGAAAATTACGTCGAAAATGGCAACAAACTCGTTGCACCAGTGACAAAACCAAACTAAACAAAGCATCATAAGAATTGAACATTGAAATAAATTTTATTAAAAATGAATTAATAAATAAGTACATTTCATGCTTAAGACCTGATAAATGAGGCGACTTCCCACTTTGGAAATGTACTAAATATTTGCAAAGACCAAACTGTCATGTTCCTCCAATCAAAAAAGATAATAATATATGAGCAAAAATGACAAAGAAAGGCAATAGCTTTCGCAAAATAATGGGTGTTCCAAACAGGTGTTATTTTGATATTCAAAGAAAAATGCTATATTTTAATGTAAATGATTGGATATTTATTTCATTATAAAGTGGAAGGTATGTCGTTAATAGTGGAAAATAACATCAGGCACGACCACGCTTACAGGACAGTATCCTTTTCATTACAATTTTCCATAACCGAATTGCAAAGTGGCTGCCCCATGCCCTCGATAGCCTCACGAATCCCATCTATGAGGTCTTGAATCGACCCTGGGTGTTGGCATAGACCTTCTCTTTCACGTGGCTCCAAAGAAAAAAGTCACAAGGTGTTAAATCACAAGATCTCGGTGGCCAATCTCGTAGCGCCGTCTTGTTGAAAATAAACGTTGTCCAAATCAATACCATCCAATTCCGGTCATACAAAATCGTTAATCATCTCTCGATAGCGCAATCCATTACCATAAAAGAACTCAAAAGACAAATAAAACAACTAAAAGATAAAAAAGCGCCCGGAATCGATTTAATTACAGCTGAGGTATTAAAAAAGTTACCCTATATTGGTTATTTGGTATTTGGTTAAACTAGTAAAGTTGTTTAACCATTCGATTCATCTACAATATGTTCCAACCAATGTGAAAAGTTCCAGAAATGATTCCAAAAGCGGGAAAAGATTTACATATTGTTTCCAGATACCGACCAATCTCGTTGGTGCCTCGAATTGGTAAGCTATCTGAAAAGCTCATCCTCAATCGATTGACGCCAGTTATCGACTTTAAAAACTGATTACTTCACAGAATCACAGCTGGAATCGAAAACTTTTTGAACAGAATAACTTAAGTTCAGCAGTATTCCTGGGCATCGCACAAACTTTCGACAAGGTTTGAAGTGTCGGTATAAATAACAAACTAAATACCTGCCTTCGAAATGATTTTTGCACCCTCCTAAAGTCGTATGTGAGCGAACGCTTCGTTCGCGTTAAACAAAGAAACGAATACTTTAACCTTGAAGAAATAAATGCTGGTGTGCCGCAAGGAAGCATTCTTAGTCCGCTCTTATGCCTTCTATATACCAGAGACTTGCCGATATCCCCGAATAATTTCATCACCACTTTTGCCGACGACACTGTTGTCCTAGCAATTAGGCAACTGCAGTATACAAACAGATAAGCAATGGCGTCTGTAAAGGCCAAAAGAAAAAGATTTTAGTCTCTTCAAATAAGTTGTTTATGTAGTCAAAAAGTGATTCATTAATTATTATTAATTTTGCGCCACTATGTACAAAATATTTCTAAAGCCAATGTTGATATATGGTGTACAGCTTCGGAGCAATACGCGTACTTGTCCTACAATCCAAGGTACTAAGAAGGCAGGTCTAAAATGCGAATACATATAGACATCTTCAAACACCGCTGACAGATTATGTAATTACAAACAGCAGAGAAATTTCAGACGCACCAAAACCCACATGCAGCTGCTCTGGCACGAACAAGCAGCGTATCACGTCTTCGACGAAAAGATCGCCCCGCGCAAGTTAGGGATACTTCGAGCACACACAACAGGCTATTCTATAATACATGTCATATATTTGGGTGTTTGACTTAGCTCCTCCACCTATTTGTGGTGTGCACCTTAATGCTGCTCTTCATGGACCTACAGTTTTGAGCCAACACCGAAGCACAAATTATTTTTCTTATGAGAAGCTTTTTCATTTCAGAAATTCACTCGGAGACTGCCATTGCCTGACCAGGATCGATTGTTTTTTCTATCATTTGATATCTCGTGTTCAAGGTTTCGAATCCGTGCACTACCGAATGGTAGTCAAGCACCAACCCATTCGACTCCAGCGGCCTCCGTAGTGTTTACAAGCAGTTAAATTAGGTTAAGTTTCAAAAACTTACAGTTAGATTTAAGTTTTGTTATAAGCGATTCAGTAAATAAAATCATGTATTAAAAAAACAAAATATAAATATAATATAAAAGGTAAGCTGTTTAGTATTTTGTTAAAATTGTTTATTAAAATTCCAAACTGCCTTAACTTTGGCTCTAGATTAAAAAAAAAGAAAATTATGTTTTTGAGGACTGCTCTTTTGTCACTTGTTCATGTTTTTCCAGCGGGGGTTGCTTGAGTGTTTGTTTGCGATTGCTGTGTTTGTGTGTGATTGCTTTCAGCTTTAAGTGCCCACCCGAGTAGCAGCTGCAAAAAATGTGAGCTTAATGTGCTTAGGTGCATTAAGCAGAGTAGTCTTTGGCGAAGCTACAGTCTAGGTATTTGCTAAAGTAAGGGCATATAAAAACACGAAAGAATTCTGAATTTTGCCCTTTTAAGACCAACCACCGTCCTACTCCTTAACCGCAACTACCACACAGCTTTAATCATTTGCTCCACACTATCCCTTACATGCTAAACTGATTCTCTGATTCTCTTCTATGTTGTCTGACTATATGAAATTTCAACTACTTACTTCATCACAAAATGTAGCAAATGACTACTCGTTACTACAAGTTTTAATGTGTATATGTATATTTAACTTTTCTTCTTTTTTTACTAACTTTCAGTGCCTGAAGCACCACCGCAACATGTCAACTGTACTGCATTGTCGTCACAGAGTCTGAAGATATCCTGGCTGGAGCCGCCATTGCAATTTCATGGTGGCATAATTCAGGGCTATAAAATTTTATATCGCCCAATTGTGAATCAAAGTGAGTTCGAATACTTACCACAAATACTTGCCACCAATACACCAACACTCTTGTTGCACTACAAACCCCTTTTTATTCGATATGCGAATGCGATAGTGGCGCATTTGCAGCGCCATTTTACTGGCTTCGCTAACAGTCGGTGTTAATATGCAGCACTCAGAAGTGGCTATGATTTGCGCATGCAGCAGTTCACATTGAGTTCCAAATGCACTGTTGTGTAGCATAAGAAAACATAGTATCTATTTATGCACAAACACATACACATGCATTTATCAATGCATGTGCAGATACTAAAAAACACAGGCGCATATACTCGTAAAAAGGGCGCGTGAATAGATTTTTGCAATGAAAGGGGGGATTTCATTTAGTTTTTGATTTTACAAATAAGTTTCAACAATCAAATTTTCTATGTTCGATATGCCTGCATAAATAATAGTTTATGGGTAAAAAAAAATAAACAAAAATGTGTGCCATTTTTCTCACAGTTCGCAATAAGTTTTTAACGAATAAATTGCACTTGAAAGATTTCTTGGAAAAAACTTGCAGACCCCTTTAAATCTTCTTCTTTGACCTTTATTTGCAATTCGTTACCGAATGCAAGCGATCATGTATAAAATAAAATATATCAAATCCAATGCATAAACTAAAATGCATAAAATTAGATGGTTAAAAAAGAATGTTTACAATAAAACGTGTAAAAACAATTCTATAATTTTTTTTTACAATATTTCAAAAAGTATGTCTGTGCTAACACCAAAAGATGATCAACATTTTAAGCTCCAATCTATTGACGTATATTCGCATGATAACTTCCTTTTTTCGATGCCTCCTCTTCATTCAGTCCTTCCTTGTACTATAAGTTGAAGGAGATTACACTTATAATTTCGACATATACTGCTCAGGTAGGCTGTTTTTCCACGTTTAAAGCTAATCTTAAAAGCTCTCTTTTGCTATTAACTCTGCGAAGTATTTCAGAATTGCAGATACGGTCGGTCTACCAAATTTTCAGTAGTCTTCTTAGTACTCACATTTCGCATGTTTATATGCGTTTCATATTAGTAATTTTTATCGTCTAAATTTCCATGCCATATACCAAACTGGTCAAACATAACATCTCACAAAGCGTATTTTCAGATTTAAATTAAAATCATGGTTTCTTAGAACACAGCTGTATTTATAAAAATCAGCACTAGCCATTTCTATGCGGCATTTAATTTCCATTGATTTATCTCATTTATCAATAATAAAGCGGCCAAGATATTTAAATTCGGCATACTATTACTCGTCATTGTGAAATTATTGTAGACATTCCTTCGACTGATCGACTTCTCTCGTTGACATTGATTTTTAAACCATATATTTGGCTTTGTTTTGTCACACTATTGACCAATCTTTGGAGTCCACCCAAGCTGTCCGATATTAAAATTGTGTCATTAGCGTATCTTTTGTTGCTTATATACGCCATTAACGTTAATGTCGCAGAATTTTGGTGAATGGGCTCTTAAAAAGTTGGCCGAAGATCCACTTTTTTGTCGAAAAATTGTGTTCAGCGACGAAGCTCATTTTTATACTCTAAGGCTTCTTGGAAATTTGCTTCTGAATAGATATTAAATAAGAATGGCGAAAGAATACAACTTTAAGATTTTATCTGCTGTGATTTTTATGTATCTATGCATCATCAGAACAGTCGAACCATTCAAGCAATTCCAGAATCACGAAAGTGTGAAACAAATCTGTGACAACAAGTAGAGAAAGGCCAAACTTCGGTTTCGGCCGTGTTCGGTTTCAAAAGTTCAGTTCGGCTTCAGTTTAGCTTCGTCTGAAATTGGCCAAAGTTTGGTTATATCTTAGAAATAAATGTGCCGTCATTCTCTTGCAATAAACAATCAACACCGAAGTTGAAAATTATGCTTACGAAAAAAAAACACTTTCTCAATGGAAGTATAAACTACGAACTTCGTGTGCACGACAACAGGAATCCGTGTAGGATTAAATAATATCCATATGTTATTTTGCTCATTTCTGTGGTTAGTTTTCTGGTCTTCAGCCGATTCAGGTTTTTGTTTAGAAGACATTTTGATCGAAAAACTCGCTGTTCTCGCCTTCTGTCCGCTGCGCTTAACGTATGATTTATACCGGAGTTCTTCAAGAACCACTCGACGGATAAGATTCCAAGAAACATTTAATTTCCTCGCAAGGGCGCTCATTGATTTTGAGGGGTCCTCATCAATGATCGCATGCATTTGTTGCATCAATTTCGCAGATCGGACAGTGTCAGAACATTACTCGTAGTTTTTGCGTTTTGCAACATATTCGGCATCGCCGCCTGATGCTTCCGATTCACGGCGACCCTTATGAACGAATGAATGGGCGCACTTAAGAAAATTAGAGATTTCTAAATCAGTGTGATTTGCATATAGAGTGGCGATAACTGCATGTCTCTTCATTTCTTGAGTTATGTTGTAGTCTTCCAAGTCTTGTCACATTTTTCTTTGTGGTTTCGGAAAGTTATAGCCACATATATGCATATCCTCAACCAGCGTTTGGTCAAGCTCCTCCTCCTATATGGCTGGTGTGCGTGTTGATGTTGTTTCACAAGTGGAAGGACTTACAGTTTCAAGTCGCCTCCGAATGGCAGATGGTTTTTAGGAGGAGCTTTTCCATAGCCGAAATACACTCGCCGAAGAAAATACCATTATCTGCCGTTGGGCCACCGCTATTAGAGCAAACATATTACTTTATATCATTTTAGTGCTTCCCAGATATTATTAAATAGTGATGGTGCGTGAACCAACACATTCGTGACTAAACAACAAAATCCCAGTGATTACGAAATTCAGATGGGCTGCGTTTTGTCCCCACTACTACTTAATATTGTCGCGGTTATGACGAAAGCAAAGCGCGAAGAAAGAGGTGTTACTTGTGACCTACACAGCAGTATTAGTGACCTTGACTATACAGACGACAACTGTCTGCTTACGCATAGCTTTACTGTCATGACCGCAAAAATTCAACGCCTTGCAGAAGTTGCAGCCTGCTATGACCTCAAAATCAATATTAATAAGCCCAAAGCACTACTAATAAACTCAATGAATAACAACTGTTTCGCAATAAATAGCCAGCCGATCGAAGATGTCAAGATGTCCTTCTGCTACTTCGGTAGCATTATTACCCCATATGGCGGATCTGGAGCTGATGTTAATCACTGGCTTCAGAAAGCAAGACAGTCTTTTTGGTGACTTCAATCAGTTTGGAGGTCCTCCTTTTTGTCAACATGCATCGAAGTAAAAATGACTGACTGAGAGTCGTGGAATATAGCTGCCAGCGATAAAAAAAAAAGTTTTTATCAAAAAATGTTAGCGACGCATACTGCGTATTTTCAGACGAATAACAGACTATGGGAGATAACGCGATGAAATGTTCTTAACGTTGAAGTTAGGAGAAAGAAATGGCGATGGATTGACGACGTCCTGCGTAGGCCTACGGGCGATATAACGAAAATGGCCATCAAGCGGAATTCGCAGGGTAGCCGTAAGCCAGGACGCCCAGCACATACCTGAACAAAATTGTTCAAGTTTTATTAAACAATTTTATTTCCCTATTGTTTTCTGAGGCATCGCATTACGTCCCTTAAAAGCTGGTGCCACATACTTTTTTTGTTATAAATACGAGTATCTACAAGTTTAAGTGAAGCTAAAAATATTCACTCGTGCTCAAACATTTCACCCGCTTCAGCACCCTCCCTTCTCCGCTGCTGATTTTACGCAGCACCTCAACATTTTTTTGCGCCGTTCAATTCGATTTTCGTTATCAAGTCTGTTATTTTTTTCTCAATCATTTTGTGTTAGTTTTACAGTTATATTATTACACTTGAGCATCTGCTCTTCCACGTTTAAGCGTGTGTGTTGGTGTTTTTGCATTTTAAGCAGCTTTCACGCCAATATGCTTTTTACTTTTATTATTATTGGATTTTGAAATTGTAACCTTTTAGTTTTTGTATCAAAGGGAAAAATATAATAATAATATGGCAAAGCAATTAAAATTTAATTGCTGCAGTTAGGAGCAAGGCAAAAAACATTTTTAGCATAAACTACAGACTTATATTCGCCATCGCGCAATGTATGCAGTCAACGAATTTATTAACATATACGTACATGTATTCATATCCACCCATCGGCTGTGAAGCATTTCACATTTTATAGCAAGAAAAAAGCTTAATATCAAATTTATGATACAATATTAATGAGCATTTTAATGGCCCATTAAATCTAATATACAGGGTTTTCCAATAGAAATGAGCCAAAGTTAGCAGACTGTGACGGCCACAGTGTGATTTTTATTATGCCGTCATTGATGCCAAGCAATCATTGCAAGTTACACAGTTGAGCAGCTTTTAAAATGATACAACTTTTTTATGAACGATTTGCGCGTTTGACTATGTCTCGCGGAGTTGGCGAGAATTTTCCCACAAGATCGCATGAAGTGACCTCACTAGAGTTTTCACTGAAATAGTTTCTGTAGTCGCAATTGACTGTTGTTCTCAAAGTTAACATTAACTCGGTTGAGTGCTTGTCCAAATTCAGCGGGATATATTCAGAGGCGAAAAAGAGAATTTGTTACTCTTTGATAGATGCCACCGTACTAAGCGGCGCCGGCCTATTTAAGAATATTATATTCCAAATAAAAAAGGTATTATATTTCGTTAATGTTTCTCACACATCCGTTTAGACCAACTCATATTGGGAAACCCTGCATAAATGGTAATATTAATTATAATATATATAATATATTATTTTTTATGTAGTTCTAAAACTCTGCATTCAGCTGCGTAATGTTTACTAATTATCACAAACTGAGCGGGAGTGGCTAATGCTATACAAACGAGTACATATCTATCTGTATATTAAATATCTACAGTGTAATTATGTTTATTCTAAATAAATAATTGAATGTAGAACTACTCCGAAAAAACTAGCTAAGCGGTGCTCCACGAATGTTATTTAAGTTTCTGGACACAAAGTAATTCGCGGTTGAGATGGCTAGAAGAGGAACTGATCTGAAATCAGTGAATAGTGCTGAATATGTGGGCATCTCCTTATCCTCAAACAAGCGCCGAATTCGGTCAGTCTACATCAAGTAAGCCGACATTAAATGGACCACGGAGCCCACTTGTGAGATAACCAGGCAGATTTGGCCTAGAACAAATTAGCACATAACTAGATCCCTTATCAATTCAGACCCACCTTCCATTTGGGCAGTAGTTGGTATCATTATCATGCGTGGGAAGCGTATGGGGTTTCACTGAAATGACTTCTGTCACAGCTGTAAGAATGAGAAGGTAATGGAGAGTGTTAAACACTTCTTTTGCCACTCCTCCGCTCTGGCCAAATCACGATATCGCTGTGTAATTCTTACTTCTTTGGATGTCTAACAGAATCGGAATCGGCCACCATATATAGTATTTTATTATATATTCGAGAAACGAAGTGGTTTTACCACATTGAGAATTAGAGGGGGAACTTGAGTCCAAACTAGTTGTACTGTATTGGGCCAGGCCTAAAGGCATCCCCTCTTCATCCGTATGTGGTGTGGCAACCCCCGTAACCTAACCCAACTTAACCTAATCGACACAAGAAGAAAGTACTTCATGCTAATAATGTATACTTCTACGAGTATATATTGGGATAATTTTGCCTGTAATTTTTCATTCTTCTTCATTATTAACGCGATAACCGCTTAAGTGATTTTGACCGAGTTTAACAAAACGCCTTCCTTTTCCTCTGCTACCACCGGGTAGATGGTGGTACCACAACGAATACTTTCAGAGCCGGAACGTTTGTATCCATTCGGGCGATATGACCCAGCCAACCTAGCCGTTGGATATTTATTCGCTGCGTTATGACTATGACTATGTCGTCGTGAAATTCATACAGCTCATTATTCCATCGCCTGCCAACGTGCGACGATCAAAAAATCTTCCGCAGAATCTTTTTCTCAAACGCCTCATTGGGTGTTGTCACCGCCCAAACTTCTACGCCTTACGATAGGACGGGCATGATGGAATAAAGTGTTAGTTTTGTTCGTCGAGGGAGGACTTCACTACTCAATTATCTGCTTAGTCCAGGCATTTTGCGACAAAACAAAGCGAACAAGGGCGAACTGATGATTGCGAAAGATGAGATAAAAGCTTACCACTACGTCGAAGTATGTTCAGTGGCATTAGTTACCACTTTTATTGAACTAATTAAAATGGTTCGCATTATTTTACATATTCTCAGACTTTGACACGTGAAATAATATAAAGAAGTTGAAAAAATCACCCGTTCGATATTTGGCGTGTTGAGGTGGCTACTTTTCGAAAGTTGAAAAATAGGAAGCACAGCATAGCCTTGCTGTTTTTAGTGAATTATGTATGTGAAAGGATTAGAAATCGACTGTATTTATACAGGTTTCGTTATGGCAATTGACTGCGTCTCGCATAAAATTGTAACTAAAAAGTTAGATCTCCTTGACTTTTACTCGAATTTTCTGCGATGGCTTAAGTCATCTGTTACGGATAGATGTTGCGTTGTATCTATCGATGGTGTATGGCCAAAGCACGTTTTTGCTACTTTAGGCCTTCCTAAGGAAGAATCTTTTTATTGTACTTTTTATCAACGACATAAGCAAATTTAATATTTCTTACTCTAAGGTTTTGTTATATGCTGATTATTTGGAAATCATCCCAACCATTGAGGATGCATACTCTTAAACTTCAATATGATTTATATAATCTACACTAATGGTGTGTGAGGTCTCGTCTCTCCCTAAATATAAAAAAATGTTTTCAACCAGAAATTACGAAGCTTAGAGTTGAAGTGGGTTATGCACGAGTATATCATTTTTTCATACCTTCGGGTATGTTTCCTCTTCATTAAATTTGCTTGTTTCGACAGAGAAACTTTACGAGCTATTCTGCTAGTTCTCGCTGATACTACTTATTTCAGCTGCAATGGCCTTTGGTGACT
This sequence comes from Anastrepha ludens, assembly GCF_028408465.1. Lineage (NCBI taxonomy): Eukaryota > Metazoa > Arthropoda > Insecta > Diptera > Tephritidae > Anastrepha > Anastrepha ludens. The sequence goes on from NC_071498.1 coordinate 118,300,511, forward strand.
TAAGGGGAGAGCCTGGTTTATGAGGTCTAAAAATTGCATCTCTTTGCGATTTTTTTTTGTTTTTAAGGAAAAAATTAATTTACCACTGCAAAGTTTTTTCTATCTTTTAATGAACATTTAAAAAGTATAAAAAATTTTTGTACTGGTTAAAATAAGTTGAAAAAAATGTTTAACATAAAAATTAGTAGAGCGCTGCAACGCTGGAGTTTCCAACTGCCGTACAAGATACAGCTCGTAATTATTATCTAAAGCAAAAAATTCAAATGGATTTCTAATTATCATGATTTTTTATTCTAGATGAACAAAGAAAACTGAGAGAAATTCCAAAATTTCAACTTTTTGGAGGTTTTAAAAAAAAAATGCCTTGCTATAAAAAAAATGCACTTCAACTTGGTATAAAAATCTTTAAAAAAAATTTTTTTATCTATTTTGTTATATTAGTTCAACGCTCGCCTACCTTTGGCTTTGTATGTACGGAAATATTGAGAATTAGGCTCTGTAACTTTGTGTGAATATTCTGAAATATATTAGGAATCGCTTAAAACGAAAAAGAATGCCTCTTGGCAGGAGCAATAAATCAATTATTGGTAGTGCAAGTCGTTTTCTTTTTGCCACAAAGTCGTTTGTAGATTTTTTGGCCTTTGGGGAATTTCAATAAAATTTTTGGACCGTCCAAGTAAATTTGTACGATTTTTTTTCTGTTTTCGAAGATTGAAAGATTGAAGAATATGCAAGAGTTACCGTAAAGTACCTTTTTTATTGGCCACGTAAACTTACACTTTATGAAAATAATAGTATCTTTGCAACCAATAGCTCAACTTAATTTAACGGGCATTTTAAATTCACAACGAAGCTTTGTAAAAAAGCGAAACTTCAACAATAGCTTTACATTTTTCCGAGTGGCACAAGAAAATCGATAGATAAAGGCAGCGTATCTAATTGTTCGATATCTACTATAAACACGCACTTACGTACTATATTACATAACACATAAACAATTTTATCCGGACTTTCACATATTTTTCCCAAATCGTCTATCCTAACCTCTTTTCACCGATTTTACAGTTGACTTCCCCGCCAAACTGGAAGTGAAGCGTACCTCTAATCTGGAAACCTACTTGCACACTCTGCACAAGGCAACTAATTACTCGCTACGCGTTTTGGCCTACACAGCGACTGGTGATGGTGCAGCCAGTCAACCGTTATATTGTCAAACTGAGGATGATGTCCCTGATGCGCCAGCATCCATTAAGGCGGCTGCTTTAACGGCAGATTCGATATTGATTTCATGGTTGCCACCGAAAAATCGCAATGGCATCATTTCACATTACACGGTTTATTCACGTGAGGCTGGGCGTAAAGGACAAGCGAAATGTGAGTGGAAAAATAGCGTACTTATATATTCGTAATACTAAATTTCGACAACGAGTTGGTGGTAATTATAAAGGAATAGCACATCACGGAGCTTGAGGCTGCACTAAGAGTAATAAAGAGTAATAAATCGCATGCGGCAAGTTTTTCTCTAATGTTTTTATACTCGAATGTACGTATATTTATTTAGATTTTTCTGGGGTTTTAGGATACAAAGTTTATATAAATATTTTAATGGCAAAAACGCAGGTCGCATTTAATATTGAACTCATTTAAGTGTAGTGATAAATTGGTTCAAAACCTTATTTATCATGCGTTCCACGACACAGTGACTTTTTTAACAATTTGTTAAATTAAAAATATTTTGAACTCATATTAGAATCTTTAGTTATTTTTTTTTCTACGTCATCAATCGAAAAACTAAGGTAGTTTAAAACTTAATAATTGATATAGGTTTTGTTTTGTTCATCGATTTATCGCTTATTTGCTAGGTGTCAAAAATACAGTGGTGGGCATGGAAATTCGGATTCTTGCCTAGCGATAAATTTTGACGGAATTGAATAGACTTTAAGTGTTTCTGTGTCACTTAGGTTAGGTTAGCCAGGTTGCTTGCCTAAGTCAAGTCACTCGGTGGCCCTAAGGCCCATTGTGATATCTGCATTTCCATCCCCTAACTAAGTTGCTTGAACCATTTAGATAATTTTAAGAAGGTTATATATATATATATAATTGGCGCGTACAATCTTTCTGGGTGTTTGGCCGAGCTCCTCCTCCTATTTGTGGTGTGCGTCTTGATGTTGTTCCACAAATGGAGGGACCTACAGTTTTAAGCCGACTCCGAACGGCAGATATTTTTATGAGGAGCTTTTTCATGGCAGAAATACACTCGGAGGTTTGCCATTGCCTGCCGAGGAGCGACCGCTATTAAAAAAAAAATGTTTATTAATTTTGCTTTCACCGAGATTCGAACCAACGATCTCTCTGTGAATTCCGAATGGTAATCACGCACCAACCGACTCGGCTACGGCGGCCGATATATTCACATATTAATATAATTTCCATTATATGTTGTACATATTTTTTTTTTTAAATTGTTTTTAAAACAGCTAAGGCATACTGGTATGTACATTAGGGCGGGTTGAATTTTTTACCTATCATACTTTGTTGCGGCGACTGAAGTATTCTAAACACAGCAAGACTAGCGTGGTTCTTAGTTTTTAATTTTCGAAGAGTAGCCGACTCAACTAGTCACTTGCATCTGTCAGCCAAATAACGAACATGTGATTTTTTACATTTCTTAGATTGAGTTTAGGGGTCGCTAACATGTATCAAAGTTTAAAAGGTCTATGGTAGCATAGCTCTAAATTGGACTTTGAGCCTCCTTATTTTCAATTTTAGTTATTAATTTTAGATAAATATTGGGTAGTCGAAAAAGTCTTTTCGTATTTCTAATCAAATTTCAGCTCATTTTTTTTTATATTTATAATGAACTTTATTAAACCAAATATGTACCATTTAGGTCGGCCACCTTTTGCCATTTTTCTTCTAGAGACATTATTCCATCAGTGTAAAACTTTTGTGGTTTCTCGGCGAAAAACTGCGACAAGTAATTTTCACAGGCTTCTGTTGAAGCCAACTTTACTCCATTAAGGGAGTTCTGCATTGACCGAAACAAATGGTAGTCCGATGGTGCAAGGTCAGGGCTATATGGTGGATGCATCAAAACTTCCGAGCCAAGCTCTCCCAGTTTTTTCCGAGTCATCAAAGATGTGTGTGGCCTAGCATTGTCCTGATGGAAGACGACACCCTTTCTGCTGATCAGTTCTGACCGTTTTTTTTTTTTCGATTGCTTGCTTCAATCTCATCAGTTGTTGACAGTAAAGTGTAGAATCAATCGTTCGAGCAGGCTGGAGCAGCCCATAGTGGATGATTCCTTTCCAATCCCACCAAACACTCAGCATAACCTTTCGAGACGTCAATCCTGGCCTTGCGACCATTTGTTGAGATTCACCACCCTTGCACCATGATCTTTTTCGCACATTATTGTCGTATTTGATCCACGTTTCGTCTCCTGTTACCATTCGCTTCAGAAATGATTCGATTTCATTTCGTTTCAGCAAAGAATCGCAGATGTTAATTCGGTCCATTAAATTTTTCACAGACAATTCATGTGGTACACAAACATCGAGCTTCTTTTTGTAACCAGCCTTTTTTAAATGGTTCAAAACCGTTTGATGATGACTTTTTCAACCGTAGGTCGACCGGAGCGAGGTGCATCTTTCACATCGAAATTTCCAGAACGGAAGCGAGCGAACCATTGTTGTGCTACACGAACTGATACAGCATCGTCTCCGTAAACTTCACAAATTTCATTGGTGGCTTGCGTGGCATTCTTCCCTTTTTTATACAAAAATTTCAAAATATAGCGAATTTTTTCATTATTTCCACTCATTTTTGAACAGCTATAACTTTTTTTCAACTTCTCCGAATTTAATTTTTTTTTGGCTAAATGAAGGTTAGAATGTCACCTTTCTAACGCCATATGACATGACACAATGTGATTGGTAGCACTGGAGATAGATGACTCCAACTACATCTATTGACAAAATACGAAAAGACTTTTTCGACTACCAATATCTTCTAATTTTTTTTGTCACATTTTTTGGAAGAAACGTATGCGTGGGATTTCTTAGTACTAGAAATTCATTTGCGATGTTGATTTTGCTCATACCTTTTTGCTAGAGAGCGTAGAAGCCAATTCAAGCTTTTTAATACTTGAGTAAGCTACTTTCCCATTTAAAAGTAGGAAAAATCCGGTTTTTTATAGTCAATAGCGGAGGGTTTTGAATAAAATAAATATCACAAAAGAGTTTCCCGCACTAAAAAAACATATACAAACTTTTTTTTCAGAAAAATATAACACAACAAAAAACAAAAACTAATAACTTGTAACTAAAATTAAAAGAAAGGAGGTTCAAAATCCATTTTACAGCTTGCTTTTCTGGATTTTTTTGTTCAGTAATGCCGGTAAAATACTTCAGTAGCCGAGACAAAGTCGGTCATAGCTTTTGAGAACAAATTAAGGGGTCACGGTGGTCTAGAATTTCAAAAATTCGATTTCTTTTTTTCGATATTTCGAAAGTAAAGTATCTTAAGAATATACTGTGAAATGTTAATGCGGAAATTTCCAATAGTATAGCTTCTACAGCCCATTTACTAGGTAGAGGACGGTCCGCGCGCGCCTGTACCTCAAACTTTAAACGCATTTATCTCGAATGGACCTTTTTTCGGTCTGGTGTTGTCAAAAAATATATGTTGTTCAAAACATCAATTGCTATCGCCCGCACTAGAATCATATTATTATTTAAATTATTTCGTATTTTTTTTATAAAAAAATTGAAAAAAAACTATTTTTAGAGTGTCAAACTCAAAACCGCGCCAGTTTGTGAAATTTTTTTTATTATTCTAGTACGGGACATAGGTACAGTCATACTGATTAATATATTTTTTTGGTTTTTGTGTTTCAGATAAATAGAAGAACCAAAATGGACAACACCGTCCAATTTTTCGGGAGGGTCAACTTCAGCGCCATTTTTAAAATTATTAATATTAAAAAAAAATTTCGTTTAATTTTTGTGAGCAAAAAAATTAAATTAAAAGCCTAACAAATTTAAATATCGTTTTACGTTTTTTTATTGTAAAAAAAATTTCTGAAAGTACCCTAAATTTTCGAGCTCTAGACCACCGAGACCCCTTAACCAGCCTTAATGTTCATTCATAAAATTAAGTTTAACATATTTTTCTGGTGTGCGGAAATGCAATAAAAATTGCGTAGATTTTTGAGTATTCGGATTTTATGCACTATAGTATATATTATAATTTTTTTATGTTCGAGTGTTACCTATGTAGGTAGGTAGGTTATAAGGTAAGAGTACCACCGGTACACTACAAGTAGTACTAGAGTGCTGTTTTGATACCATAATGTAGATAGGGATTTTCAAAAAATTAGAGAAATTAAAGGCAGAGAAACCCTCTACAGCCATACAATGCTGTTGATGTAGTGGAGGAAAGAAAAGGGATCTAGGCTGGAGAACTGCCACAGGCTATCCCAAAAAGGCACACTAAGGAACCTAAAGCGCCTGGACGTCAGACTCTGACATTTGCAAGGAAAGTTGCTTTCTCTCCAGGAATCCCACACTTCTGCAATGGGTGTTGTACGGAAGTCCAAGGGTCTCCGTATGAGTTCCGATCAACCAGTGACCGCTGAATACCGCTATAAGTTTGGAAATTAAAAGGCGGGAGAGCCTCAGCAGTTTAAGCGGCCTACTTCTGTCGAACAAAGGCCAAAGGGTTTTTGAGATAGCAAACGATAAGATAGAACTCTAGATAGATCTGTCTTGCTTTTTTAATAAAAAAAAAAGAAAATTGTGCAGTTTCCCTTTAACAACGGTCAAAGGGACACCCCTTTTTGGCAAACTCATTTGAAATTTCATTTCTCTCTTTGACTCTATGCACTGGAACTCAGATAAGATAAATGTTTTCTACACATTCGAGACGTTTAATCTCCTCCTCATAAGAGTTGACGAGAAGCGAACTGCTACATGGCGACAACAGATCCCTGATCGCAGGTTGACTATTGGAAAATTTGTTTATGTGAAGTATTTTGTATGACTGCAGTATCCTGCAACTTTAAAAAGTATCAAAAATACAAGTGGGCAGAATGCTTTAGTCTTTGGTCTCAATAAGTTTCTTCTAGTTTCCCATACAGATCGCAATCGACTCATTGTGAAATTTCACGGATAGCTACACCCTGGAACCATAGGAAATAATAATATTAATAACCGGATGGGTCTATTTACTGAAATGGATTGGCGACAATATTCGGACGGTAACAAGACGTATCAATAAACTTTATATAAATGTTTGGCCAGGAACTGTTGCAATCACGGATTCTTATCCTTCAAAAGTACTTGAGTACTTGAGGTTAACGGCAGAGTCCGACCTTCTTGGACACATTTGATATAACCCTAATACACATGAAGGTTGAAAGTCTAAGATTCTAGCGTTGCACTGAATTATAAGCTCATGTGATAATGAAATTCTTACATACACTTCAATGAAAAACAAAAAAAATATAAAAAAATAGAACTGAAAAAGAGTCTATTTTCAACATTTATTATTACTAATTACACTAGTCTACAAGGAAAAGTATCCGAAATAATTTAAACTAATATCTGCTTCTCTGTCCATGCAAAATTCGGATTGATAACTAAAATTAATTTATTAGTTTGAGTTTTCGAGATATCCTAACCTAAAAGTGCAAAAAACCCCATTTTTGCCCATATTTGAGGTTATGTAGCCTTGCAGATGTTTTCTTTCACCAAAATTAAAGGATGGCATCTTTAAATACAATCCTTCTTTTTTCAAATGGCGTTTTGTTTGCTCAAATATCATTTTTTTTCGCAGAGATATCGCATTTTGAAATTTTCATGTTTCGAAATTTTCCTACACCTGAAAATCGATTAAGATAACATAGACATGATATAGTCGCTTACTAATTTTCTTGGGTTTGAGGGCCTGAAATATATGGATTAATAGTATGTAAATTTGGAGTTTGTGGGAAAGCCTGCTTGCGGTTATGTGGGTTAGCCTGCTCGCGGTATGATAGGGGTGGTTTCTAGGGGTTAGGGCTGTGTGTGACTCGGTACCCAAAGGTTAGATAGTGTAGGGATGTGGTGAGTCAGCACACTTATGGTGTGAGACAAAATTTTAAGAAAAATAAGACTCAATTCAAGAAAATTAGTAATCGAATATATCATGTCTATGTTATCTTAATCGATTTTCAGGTGTAGGAAAATTTCGAAACATGAAAATTTTAAAATGCGATATCTTTGCGAAAAAAAATGATATTTGAGCAAACAAAACGCCATTTGAAAAAAGAAGGATTGTATTTAAAGATGCCATCCTTTAATTTTGGTGAAAGAAAACATCTGCAAGGCTACATAACCTCAAATATGGGCAAAAATTGGGTTTTTTGCACTTTTAGGTTAGGATATCTCGAAAACTCAAACTAATAGAGCAATTCTGAGGCCAGATTTGGATTCAGCGCATCATAAACCTTCGGAAATATATAGTCTGGTTTCTGGGTCTGAATGTTGGTTAAATTTTGTCGGCCTGTGTTATTTGAAGGGGGTATAAGCAATATAACTGTAACTTAATTAGCGCACTGGCTACTAGGGCCGTTTAAGAACTATTGATGAAGCGACTTTCCAAACGCCGCCGAAGCTGCTAGTTTTCTATACAGATCTGTCTCAATTTTTCAAAAAAGTCATTTGTTATTCCATTTACACTACTTACATTTATAAAAAGGTTACATTTAAAATCTAGTTTTTCTTGTTGAATATAGCATACTTTATTATGCAAGGTGGCTCAAAATTAATCACCCTATCAGAAGTTTTCAAATTTTGGAAATAGCGGTGCACGACAGCTGTGCACTAGACCACTGCAATACACAATAGGCAAATTTAAAGCCCTTAAGGCGAATTTTCCAGAATTTTTTTTGAGAAAACTTTTAAATTTATTGATCTAAAAATTTGTCAACATAGGTAAAAGATATTTTTTTAATACTTAGTATTAAAAAAAAATAATAAAAAATAAACAAATTTGTAAGCATTGATAAGAGATATTTTTTAATACTTAGTATTAGTAAAAATATTTATTTGGAAAGGAGCTACAGCTGATCTCCGGGAGCTCCTCTCAAAAAAAAAAAACGTTTTGCGGTGACCATTTTATCTCTGAACTGGATCCTCTGAAGATTTCGTTAAAGTAATGTTAAATCTAGTAATCAATCGATGGAATATGAAAAATAAATTAAGGCGGTGAGAAAAATCTTGGATTAATTACTAAAAAATATATTTAAGAGGCATGTGTTACAATTTAAGACTACTCGGTTCAGACGTTTCCGAGTAATGTTGGTCACCGACTTTGAAAACACCGTTTTGAGAAAAACACGTTGCCGCCCCGGCGTTGTTCTCTCAAGCACTCTGAAACGCCTTTTCAAATTTGCGTGGAACTTCGAAAATATTCACCGGAACGATATAAGATTTTCTTAAATATATGTGTGTATATTAAGATCGATAAAAATCGATTTTTTGAAAATTCTAACTGTATATAACCCCTTAAGATTTCCATCACGCAAAATCATTTTCTTCTTATTTAGTGAAAAAGTAATTGCATGCTTAATTGTGTGCCACCTTATACAAAAGCTGAAAATATTGAGGATTCATAAAAAATAGAAATCAACTCAAACTGCAAATTTTGTTGCATCCATTTTATGCCTGGTAAACCACAGCATTAATTTTTATAAATTAAATCTCAAAATCCGCATTTCGTTAATTAAAACTGTATTTCATCATTTTCTCATTGCCTATTTTCACATACAACTACCGCTGATTAAATCGTACGAATTAATTTATGCTAAAAATAATTAAATTACTTTCCTTTTCATCCATTTCATATTGGCAATCAAAAAAATATATAAAACAAACAAAACCTGATCAATAAAAAATGTCAACGCACTGCAAAAACTTCTGCTGTGTCCCAATACACTTTTGACTCGTTTGCCTTCGTATGTTCACCGCCCGCGGCTGCTTTTCGATTTCCGACTCTGTGCATCTGTGCTCGCTTATCCGTCTTTTGAACAGCTCATATGGTACGCGTCGATGAGAATGGCTATCCAGTGACGTATGAGGCGCGCGGCCTTGCAGAAAACCAAATGTACGAATTCTGGGTTTCCGCTTCGACCTCGGTCGGCGAGGGAGAGCCGACGTCTGTGGTTGCGCAGGCCACAAATACGCGTGGTAAGTCAATGTTTGTGTGTATGCGCGTGTGTATGTGTGTGTGTTCATTTCGACCACTAGCCGCCTGATTGATGGCTTTGTAAGTATGTTAAAACGCGAAAGCAACAACAGCAAGAACAACCACAACAGCAACAGCAGCGACAATCGCAGCTGCTATCGAAAATTGAAATCAGCTTTAAAATATTATATTACTTACTATGGCATTGATACCGATTTAAAAATGGAAAAGGTGAAACGCACGTAATTCGCTTTAATTCATTTTGGGTAAAATCAACACCCGAGTGATTATTTTCGTTTTTATTTAATTGGTCGCCAATGTCATCGGACTTTTTATTTGTGTGTTGTGCCACTACGACGCATTTTTTGAGCTTAATTAAATCACCGGCTAGTGAAATCGAGATGGGCTTTTAATTTTCACACTTAACCAATGCATAATTAAATTTCAATTGTACTCCATTGCATATGAATTGCATATGTGTGTATGTATGCACCATGTGTATGTATGTATGCACGGATGTCCTCATATGTTAAGCATAGATGGAACATGGATATATTTATATGTAGAAGTATGTACATCTGTGTGGAAATGGTTGTACATTGTTATTGTTGTTGGTATTTTATTTTCAATTTACACACTTGATTTTTTTTCACTTACAGCTCCTGCACGCATCGCTTCATTTGGCCAATTGGTGCGCAAAGCTGTTGGTACTGGATTGATTTTAGAATGTTTAGCCGTGGGGAATCCGACACCGCGCGCCAGGTGGTTGACAAGGGATCGACCTGTTACCTTTAGTCCCTTTTATGAAGTTACCAATGAGGGCAATTTAAAAATACACCGTGAGTATAAGAAAAATGTGTGTGTGGTCTTAATGATGTTGATAGGAAACGCAAAACAAAAAAAAAAACAAAAAGCCCCAAAAAAATTTAACTCCAACACTGGCGCAAATTTCACTGTAAAAAACCTACGTGAAACAAATTTTAAAGCCATTTATCACTTTATTTTGCATGATTTCTTACCATTACTCTGATTTGTGCTGGAAATCTATAAGACTATAAATATCTGTTCGGCTAATCTATAGACATCTCTGGGATTCAGATGAGTTTGTTAGTTATCGGCTTGAAAATTAGATTAAAGTTGATTTTATGTAGGCGATTGAGTAGTAAAGTTCTCTCTCGACGAACAAAACTAACACTCTACAAGGCTCTCATCATGCCCGTCCTAACGTATGGCGCAGTAGATTGGACGATGACAATATTCAATGAGGCGTCCCTTTGAGTGTTTGAGAGAAAGATTCTGTGGAAGACTTTTATACCTTTACACGTTGGTGACAGCGAGTATCGCAGGCGAAGGAACAAAGAGCTGCATGCTTTACGACGACTTCGTTGGCTGTTGGCATGTCGTATAAATGGAAAGATACGCTCCAGCTCTGATAGTATTCGATGCGGTCGGTACGAGCTGGTGGTAGCCGAGAAAGAGGAAGGCCTCCTCTGCGTTGAACAAATCAGGAGGAGAAGGACTTGGCTTCACTTGGTGTGTCCAACTGGCGCCGGTTAGCACGAGAAAGAAACGACTGACGCGCTTTGTTAAATTCAGCCAAAATCGCATAAGCGGTTACCGCGCACATTAAAAAGCAGAAGAAGTATAACATTTTAAAATTATAGTATTAAAATTTTCAGAATTCTTCAACTTATAACCCCACATGCACTTCAGTAAGCAAAGTTAGGTTAGCTTTTGATATCGGCGAATGCGTTCAGACCGAGGCCAAGGTTCGGTGTTGCTACGATCATCCATCTGTAGTGCTTGGCATGGAATTTTAGCTCGGTGGCACATATGGGTCTAATAATAATCTCAGACCCATGATGAGTGGATGTGAGGGCCAGATCTTCAGCTTTAGAATTTCGACTAGATTTGTCGTGTTGCCTTATAAATAAATTCTGGCGATCAGCTTTTGTTTGACTGTTCAAGGAAGATTATTTTATATCAAAACTTCCAAACAAATAGTGGCGGGCTCGAATTATACCAGGTTTTGTTGTTAGTAACGACGGTTCAACTGTTATAAATTTGTGGGGTGGCATCTAGACTGAGTGGTAATAAAAGTTTCCCAGCAGTTGAGAAGTTTAATAAGCGAATCTCTAATGGAGAAGATAAACACTAGTTGAGGTTACGAGAAAATTTGAAAAGGACCTCTGCAGCGGCCAAATGAGACCTTCTGATACTGCATTCACTTTCTACTATTTTTAGCAAAGTTCAGACAATTTGTTTAAATGAATGTACTAGCAATGCCTTTTTTATTTTTCGCGATCCCAAAATTTTCGGGATGCCGCTATTATGATCTCGGACTCTCGGGACTAATCGCCGAATTCAAATATTCGTTACTTTGCAACTACTTTGGTCGAAAAAAATTACGTCAATATTGTTTATGAGGCTCTTTTACTATATAAGAAATAATAAATAAATGGGATCTAAATATGACTAAAGTGAAAATTATTTGCTTGGTAACAAAACATAAGACGATTATTAAATTAATGAACTTAATGAGAGTTGAATTGATGGCAATTGATGAATAATGAAAGCCGCAGCACTGGTTTAGTGTGATGCGATACTTGGAGATAATATCTACATTTTCACTGAACGCCAGGCGACGATAAAATCCCTCACAAAGCAGTAGACGATCTGCAAGGTTGCCATGAACGAAGCACGTCTCTTAATAAAATCGCGGAGTCATTTCACCTAATGGTAACATGGGTTGCGGGGCATTGCGACATTGAGGTGACTGCAGAGCCGATGAACTATCGAGACTCGGCACCAAGTGGGCTGAGGAACGCACAGATAATGACATAGGCAGGCCCTTGCAAACATGTAAGCTAAGTAGCTTTGAGGAAATCGTAAGAGCAGTGAATGAAAGCTGGCGTAATGAATCCACTTGCTGAATCGCTCGACAATTGTGGCCGACTCTCAATACTAAACGCACAGAATCTCTGCTAAGTCAAAATAAGCTTAGCTAAGTCTTAGCACACTGATCTCAGTTATAACGGGGCATTACCTAATCGGCAGGCATGCCCAGAGGATGAGTGTGAAAATATATTACATGACTTCTGTAGAAGCTGCCCAGATGAGGAAGAGGGAGAGACGATCTCGTACATTCTGTCTCAATGTCTTGGCTTCATCAGGTTTAATATTCTTAGTAGACAATTTTTTAATGAATTAGAAGATTCCAATTCTGTAGAAATCAGGGATGTTCTAACACTGGTTTTAGGAGATATTGTGAGAAGTTCCCCACGCATCAACACAATGGGCTATGAATCTGAGTGTGTCCCACAGGACAACCAGTTCAACCTATTCTAACCTAAATTTATACGCATTTGATAATACCTTGGCATTTACATATCTCGTTACACCTTATTTTAATATTATTTGCTATACCACATATTTTTTAGTCTTTGGATTAGTTTTGAACTCATCTGATTTATAGCACAAAAATGTTGCAAGCGCCGGGATTTCCCATGCTGCTTTTTTGATATAAAAGGGATTTTTTTGTCTCCACTTCATATGCTTAGTAGGAAATTGCAGACCCCCAAATTTTTGGGGCTTAAAAAGATTGATATCTCTAGACTATTACAGCCAAGAGAATCAAAACCAAAACACCTTTTTGGAATGGATGCATGTGGAGCAGCTATTTTGCATAAGCTGGAGGAACTTAAATTTTCTGTGACAAAACGTAGAGAATTTTGGAGCGGTGAAATCTTGTTTCCCTTTTTCATCACCGGATTGAGTCTGGCTGCATTACAATTTTTTCTAGAGTGTCCCAAAATAGAGCTACAGGTAGAAAGCAAAGAAAGCTCTTGCGAGTTTTTGCTGGTGATGGGCTTAAAAGCCCGTGAATCGCATACACACAACCCCTTGCATCTTGTTGAGTTGATATTTTATTGTAAAGGAATGCTAATAATGCATAACCGAGTGAACCCTTTTGTTTACAGCGAATTTCCAGAAATAGTACCTAATGTTGCTTTGCCAGGTGAGATTTCTACAGTCTCAGCTTTTCACCATTTTAGTTCATTTGACACGGATTTTAGTTCCTCTCGCTGACTATAACAAACTTTGCATAATTGGTATTCCGAACAACAGAACTTCGACCAGATGCCACAATACCAAATGCAATCTCTTCAGGCTAACTCATTTCTCTGCCCTCACCAGCGGCTGTCTACCAAAATATTGCAGTGACCAGAATGATTGAAACAATTCGAAATTTCTATCCACGTTTATTTCGCCATTTTCGCGAAATTATTACAGCGCCATGCAATAGTTTGGCACATATTTAGAATCCTACAAACATACCAACACTTATTGCTACTAAATGTGGCCTTAAAATATTCAAATCTAATAACCTTTCAGTTTTGTAAATTAAAATCCGCTTCCCATCAAATGCCCTCCAATTTCATTTATTATTCGGACAATGCGCTTATTTCCGCCTGTTTTCGCTCTTAACCCACTTCGGCAGCCTGTGAATACTGGTGCATATTTTTGCCTAGTCAAGTGGACGTAAGCACTCAGTTGAGCAGTGCCGTGTCGAATTCCAATTATCTGTAAAATAAAAATGCAATTTTCCATGCAGCTGCACACATTCGCAACCTTTTCTATTTAAATTTATTTTTCGTTACATGGCACAACCACAACGCAACGCAACGACGTCATACAACACAATAACAAATACGTACAAATAATATTACATACGTTGGTTGAATAAATTGAATGGCCAATGGCAACCCCGAAACCGAACTGGTCAACAGGCGTGGAGGGCAGTCTGTCCGGAAATTACACTTGCACAGCGAATAATCTGTTCGGAAGCGATGAGATTCAATATCAAGTGATTGCCATGAAGCCACCCGCCGCCCCACAAATAATCGTACAATATGCATCTGCCGATAGCATACGTGTCAGCTGGGATCCGCCGGACGATGGTGGTGCCCCATTGCAGGGCTACACCATCTCATATCGCATCACAGGCGAAACATGGGCACAGACCGAACTAATGCCGGAGAACAACGCTTACACGCTAACTGGCTTGAAGTGTGGCAATCAGTATATCATCAAGATGTCGGCGCATAATATTGTTGGCGACGGGGTGTCCAGTGAGGAAATTAACGTCTGGACCAAGGGCAAAGGTAAGCGAACTCTGCGGGAGTGTGGGTGAGTAGAAAGGTGGATGAGAGGCTAAAAGTGTGTATGAGTGAATGATTGTTGCGGTGACATACTAAATGATTGACTGCGTCTACAGAAGGCTACTTAGTACTTTAGTGAATAAGCAAAAGAATGATGAATTTTATGAGAAATGGTTGGAAAAGTTTACTTTTTGATATGTCTTGGAAACATTTTATCATTTAATACCTAAACTACTAATACTTATGAAAATCAAGCAGTCGAAAGCAGACCGAAAATATAGCTGCCATTATTGCGAAATGGTTAACCTCTAAGTTGGAGATCGGTATGGGCCTTGCAATAATACACTTTAATGTAATGCACTTTTATTGGCTTTGACGATGTGAACAAAACGTCTATACTTCCCACTTCATACTAATAAGGAGAGTTTAATATTTTTTAATTAGATATTTAGGAGTGAGGCATAAAGGATCAAAAACTAAATTTTTGTATACTGGAAAGTTTCAAATAAATATTAAATCTGCTATATCAATCGGTAGTTACACTTTTGAGGGGATGGTTTTGTTCAAATATGTTGGATCTATCATCTCTGCGGACCAAACATCTAAACAAGAAGTTAGTGCGAGGCTCCACGCGGAGCCAATTGGCTTCTTTCTAAGCCAATGAAGCTGAAACTCTATAAAGAAATAATTAAACCTTGCGATACTTATGATTCTGAAACTTAAAGGATGCGTAAAGTGGATAAAGAAAAGCTTAACAAATTTTAGCGAAAAATCCTAAATCGCATCCTTGGACCAATGCGGATACATCATGTCAACTATAATAGTCTACGTTACAACGATGAATACCTCGCTGAAATAAACGACTTCAAAATCGCCGACTACATCAAGCTTCAGCGTCTTCAGATGGCTGGACATTAGGCCGGGTCGATTTGTGGGGAGGCAAAAAATCGCCCATTGCTCTGTGAAAATCATATTCTAGAGATCAAAATAAAAAACTTTGCCGAAGGAACCATACCTCTAAAACGAATTCTGATGTCCCCCAATTTGGGTCGAACTTTTTAGTTTCTTTTCTATAACTCACTTAAATTAATTTCTTCATTTACATATGTTCTGACTAAATAAATTTCTTAAGAGAAAAAATAGATAATATTATAAATAAATAAAAATAAAGAAAAAAACATAGCCATTTAGCTGATTTTTTCATGTAAAGGCCAAAAATGGTGATATTTTTAAATTGGGGGTCATCAGAATTCGTTTTAGAGGTATGGTTCCTTCGGCAAAGTTACTTATTTTGATCCCTAGAATACGATTTTCACAGAGCAATGAGCGATTTTTAAATCGACCCACCCTACTGGACATGTTCTGAAGATGGACCCCAATGAAATTTCAGAAGAGATCTAAAACAGTAAGCAATTTATGATGACGCCAAGACCTTCTACTTTTTATAAGGCACATATACAATAATGAAGCCAAGACCTTTGGACTGAAAAATCTGGAGGATGTCTGCAAAGGATCGACACTCTTGGTTGAAAGTAAATTTACCCTTTGTTGAATAAATAAATTGCAAATTTCCCGCACCACCAGTTGCCATACACCCCTACACCATCACCCCACAACTACCATATTTCCCTCTTAGAAATACATTTTCTTTATTCAACGCTACAACAGATTTCCGCCACACAATTTTCTTTTCTTTGATAAGAAAAATGTAAAATTTGCGCACTATTTGCATAAATTACCTTTCCCCAAAATTCTGGAGGCTTGTGCATAGGCCCATTTGTGAAAGCCATGCGTTTTTGCCCATGTACCATGAAAATTAATGACTTCTTATCAGCAACTCTTCCATAATAGCCGACTTTTCTTATGACTCTTCTGCCAGTTGAAGCACTAATAACTATTTTAAACTTATTTCTTCTTTCATCTTTCACTTTTGAAGCAGTTACCTTTGCATTTTTCTTCTTAAGCTCTATATTTCTTGATATTGCGCTTTTCTCTTTCTGTTATTGGTCTTGAAGTTATAATTCCGTTATTTCCGTAGCTTCGAATTTCAATCCGAACTGTTGTCCATGCCATACTTATTGTTCTTCCTATTTGCCGATATTTTTGCCTTCTTTACACAATTTTTTATGATCTTCCTCTCGTCAAAGACAAATTTCTTTTCGCTTCCATGGTCCACACAGAATCCTATTGATATTGACCAATAAACTAATGGCTTATTAACTAAAAATAATAAATTCCTAACAAAATCGTCGTAACAAAAAATATGGTCCGATTATTCCACTGCTTGGCAAGGCACACCAAACCGACGCTTTGTTACTGTGAAATGATTTTTTAGTAGTGGGTTCATTCCTATAATTGGTTCCTATAGATGAGCGGCAGTTTTGCTTACCTATACTTCCAAATGCAAATAGGCTTCAGTACTCCAAAATATAATGATTGTGTTAGGAAATTACTCCAACATTGTCTCGCAGAAATGTTTAAGTAAATTTTGAACCGGTGAAGTCTTTGCTCCTTCCTTAATATTTCATGCACAACAGTTTTTGGAAGTCCCAGGGCAGCCTCTCTCTTGCGCTTGGACTTATTTAAACTTGAACAATTGCAATATTGTACTTGATTTCTTTGCCCACTTGAATATAGCCACTAACCGATAAGAAAAAATAATAACAAATAGGGGAATTTTTTTTTACATTTATTAATAAAAGCTGAATAGTTTGTGTTACCTTATTTGCCTCTTCGTTTATAAATTACTTCGTAAATACGTTGATGAATGGATTTGTAAAAATTCTCCAGATAACCTAATATCCTAATGAAATTTAAGACCGGACCGTTTTAATGGTTCGAATCTTCAAATTGTTGCCCATTTTCATAAACCTTACGAGCACGCCATACCCATAGATTTTCAAAAATGTTCAGATCGGCCTATCCAGATTGAACTTCTTTATAAAATACTCATTTTTACTATTCACCGGGGTCGTTATTTGTAACAGCACTCCAAACCATGTGGTTCCTTGCAAAATCGAGGTATCGTTCTTTGCGAAATTTATTCAAAGGTGGTTTTTAGTGTGTAATTTTTTATGCCGAAGATGTGGCGCTTTTAGAGTAGCCCTTCGAACGTTGGATTTCGCGGCTGCAAGATTTGCAGTTTCTTAAATTTTCCTGTTAGAAGGGCGGAATTTGATGCATCCATAAAGTTTTTCCGGTTTCCTTTGTTATCAAAGAGATCGCAGTTCTACCTTTGTAGAAGGAAGCACTTCGTTTGGACTACGGCCAATCTAGCGCTTAGAAAGTCCCCCTGAGGTCATGATATCGACATGTCCCATTTCGCGATCTGTTAAACCTTTTTATTTTCCTATTTTATTAGAATTACGAAGTTTTCGAACCACAAAATGAATGCTTAAAAAACAATCCCTTTTCACAGTTTTAATGCGCAAATAATGTAGGCTAACTCAGTGCCTTTATACAAGTGAACCAATAAATCAAGCGTAGTATTGCAGATGCTGAAGTTTTACTGCTGCGAAATACCGTTAGATGGAATACTATTTTCATGCATGGCTATTATCGTGCAAAGTACAGTATTTACTTGAATTTCTTCAAATCCTTGTGTGGCTAGATCAAATGCGGTTGGTTCAATAACCATTTCTTTCCTTAAAAATTATTGCCTCTAATAAAAACCGGATCCTGCAAAATACCATGTTTTGCGTAACAGATTCTGCGTAAGATTTTTGAATCTTTGCACGTTGGCAACGGCGAATATCGCAGGCGATGGAGTGATGAGCTGTGTGAGCTTTACGACGACATAGGCATAGCGCTGCGAATAAAGATGAAGCGCTACGTTGGCTGGGTCATGTCGTCCGAATAGATACAAACGCTCCGGCTCTGAAAGTATTCGATACGGTACCAGCTAGTGGTAGCAGAGGAAGAGGAAGGCCTCCTTTGCGTTAGAAAGATCAGGTGGAGAAGGACTTGGCTTCACCTGGTGTGTCCAATTGGCATCGGTTAGCATGAGAAATAAGCAACTGGCGCGCTTTGTTAAACCCGGACAAATTCGCGTAAGCGGTTATCGCGCCAATTAAGAAGAAGAGAATAAAAACCGGATACGCAGATTTATGTACATAGCAGATGTTTTCATTTCATTTATTTCAGATTTACTCCACTTATATGTATGACATTTATTTTAATTTAATTTAATTATATAAAATACATAAGTTAGTATGTAAATATGTTAAATACTAAAAGCAGGCATTCATATTTACATTTTTCTTATATAAAAAAATTCATTAAAAAGTATTTTTTTTTTTTTGTAAATAAAATTAATTATTTACTTACATATATTTTATTAAAATAATAGGCTGTCAACATAATTCAGGAATATTGCGGTTGTAGACCTGTGCCAACGCATCAGCAACAATTTAGGTTAATCGGATTATAAAGAGCACTCAAAATTTTGTACTCATTTGTTTATGAGTAATAATGAGCGATAGTGGTAGAATTGTTGATTACCATTATTTGCATTGCATTCGAATGCGGTGTTTACGATGTTGGGGTGTTGCGATATTTATACACTCAATCATATCCATCACTGCATGCAAGAACCCGACAAGGAAATGAGTTGTGGTGGATCAATCCAATACCGCATTATTTTCAAGGGAACCCTAAAAACGGCAAGTCCTGCAAGTATCTTGTGTATCCTAAATAATAAACCTCAAACACTTGACTCTCTGAAAGCTAATATTCGGGAGTAAATCAACACCGTAACCTTTCTGAGGCGGTTACTCTAAAATGTTGCGGAAAATGCAGAAAAAAGGAGCCAAATGTGCGCCATATTCTCGATATTGTTTTCGGTTATTGACGGAATATAATATCAAATGAAGTTTTAACCGGTGGCAATCGAATTCAACAAATTTTTTACTAAATTATGATTGAAAACTATTCTATTTCTTACCAATTTACATATTCAGTTAAGGGTGGCTTAAATTTCATATGTAATTTCGTGATCTGATGGGTTGCAGAGGTATACCATTCAGATCGCGTTGTAGTCACTGTTGAGCATAGGTTAGTCAGCATTATGATTTAAGGTTGTATGGCTGCTGGTGGTGTCGGCGAAATATTCAATTGCGAGGGTCGCATAGGTAGTCAAATGTAATTTGAATTAAAAACTGTACTTTTGCCTCGTTTAACGTCGACAATAATTTAGATGGAGTTCAATTCTAACAATACAGGCCCCTTGTCACAAATCAGCAACTCCGACGCGTCGGTTTAGAGACAATAACATTATTTTTTGGATTGGCTAGCATTGTCTTCAGATCTCAATCCCATAGATCACATGTAGGCTACTTTAAAACTCAAGATAAAGGCATACAGCAAAACATCGCAATTAGTCCTGAAAATTTCCTTTAATTCGCGCGTGGAGTGCCGTAAGTTCAGCCGATGTGGAAAACTTGTCCGCAGCACGCCCCAGAGAATAGCTGCTGTTAGCAAAGTAAAGGGTGGACCTAATAAATGTCAATCTTCTTACCACTAATTTCTTTTATTTGTAAATTCGTAAAATTCAGTAACTAATGGGGTGCCTAATACTTTTGGCCGAGGCTTTATATACACCTATATCCTGTATCCTGTGCATCCTTTCACAACACGTTTTTTAATGATTTTTGTGGTTTAGGTCGCGAACTGCGTTAGAAAAAAATAGCATCAATACCGGAAGAGTTTTCTTTTAGTTTTTTTTCTAGTGTAATCGATTTTCCATGCCATTCTGAGAAATGCATAATCCTCTATCTATCGCGATACCGTTAAGATGTTATAAGTGATCGTTTTGTGAGCAAAAGTAGAATAATTCGTTTACAATTTCAATTTTTTTTATTTTCGCAGGTTTCATTTATTCTATTTTTATTCAAAATTAACAATTATATGTATCTGAAAAATGAGATTATTTAAATGTCCACCTTGAGTACGTCTACGAAAAATCCGTCAATCAGTGAATTTATGAAAGTCTAATTGTTGAGAACGTGGAAATATCGATATTGGAGGTTGAAGGCTGTTTAGCAACAGTTTGCGCTACACCAGCATTATTCTCAACAGTACGTCTAGTTTTTGGTCTGCGAGTCGTTTTTCTATCCTCAACCGAACCAGTTTCTTGAAATTTTTTTACCATCCTTTGAACTATCGACTCATTCGGACGATTATTTCCAACCAGAAAAATTATGAATTTCCATTATATTTTTCTTACGAAATTTCAAAACAAGTTTCAAAAAATTTAAGGAGTTGTGCCTTCGGGTAAAATTGTACATCTGCCTACTTGACAAATGTCAAAGATGACATAAAAAATTTGCTTGATTGTGGGTAAAATCCCACTGTGCAAGTATATCCGAGCACGGGAACTAAGCCATCTCTATCCAAGTCAGGATACAAAACCAACAAGAAACCAAAAGTTGGAATAAAGAATCGCGTCACTTAACGAATGGCAGCGAAGATGGGATCTTGCTCCTAATGACCTCTGGACAACCCTAATTTTGCTACGTGGTTACGAATAAGACACGGTGAAGTGGATTACTTCCTCACTCAGATGCTGAGCGGTCACGGCTGCTTCCAGTATTATCTGCATAGATTTGGTATCCTCGCTTGACCACACTGTCCTGCCTGCCCAGACACGCGACACGTACGCTTCTTCTGTCCAGGGATCGCAAAAGAACGCGAGGAGTTAGCCACTATATTTGGGAGCTCGCCAAGTTAGGCAAATTTAGCTGACAGTAGTGCAGTTCAAAATATTGTTGGGATGCTACATTCAAGTTTGCAAAGCAAGTGTTGCTTACGCTATGCAAGCAGAACGAAGAAAGGCGAACAATAAAGTTATTTCCGCAGCGGAAGCTAGAGCTAAATAATATCAATGCCCTGGGCCACGTCTGATCACACTGAACTTCCCGACAAGTGCTGAATTCAACATGAAATATTGTTCCAGAGGAGGTCGACTCAGACATACTGACGACAATTACAGACGTTTGAGTTAACGACTCACGACCATATCGTACGCAAACAAGGCGGTAGAGCACATAACATTATCGCGCCCTTTCGAAATTCCAGTTGATTCATAACGAAAGTATTGGAGACTATCAGCGACGTCTTACCTCCATTTGTCATAGGTAAAGCACCTGAACACAAGCTTCTTTTATGGTTGATAGACACAATCACAGCTCTACCCTCGATGTATTGCAAATGCGGATCCGGGGTGGAAGTCAGCCGAAGAGGGGAGGTTTATTTAAGTGGTAGCATACTCCGTATATCATTGGCGCCATGGCATCAATCAAAATGTTTCTAAAACAAAAGAAAAAAAGACTGAACGTTACTTTTGAAAGACCCTTTAGTTGTGCGGCAACTACTTTGTCACTTACGCAACTAAACTTATTAATCTTTAATATTTCTCCCGTTTCATTACAGCCTCACAGGCACCGAATGGCAACGAGCTGATCGCCACCAATACATCCTGCGTAAATTTGAAATTGTCAATATGGAACAATGGAGGCTGCCCCATTCATCATTTCTCCATTGAACATCGTCCGTTGGGTAAGTAAATTTGTGACATGAGCGAGTGGGCGGTACAGGGCGACATGCAAATATTTGTGCGTGAATTTGTACTTGGATATGTATGCAAAATATTTGTTCGTGTGAATATAATATTTGTGAACTTAAGTGTTGTTGTGAGAGTATCTCTTCCTATGTGCATGCATTGCACTGCACACTTACACTATTTGCTGTAATTCATGTTGTTGCATTGATTCGACAACCGCCGCACGATTGCGGTTCGCACGTAAACTGCTTTGTATGCAGAATTTTGTAATTGAATATTTTTGTCACCAGCTTTTGACGTTCACGGTGCGCTGCCAATAACAACAAAAACTAAATATGTACTACAAAAGCCGATACTACAAACAAATGCCCAGAGGGTCGGAGCATCGGTTGGTCAACGGGCCGTTCTGCGGTCGAGTAGTTGCCAGCCATTTCGGGCGTCACTGCTGCGGTTGCGGTTTTAGAGTTTATTGAACGGCCATTTTCTATTTAAAATCGCATATCCTGCTATACAAAATTCAATAAGCGAACATGTGTGTGTGTACGTTTAAATGCGATGCGACAAGTTTTAATTGCTATATACTTGTGCTTATTATACTTGTATAAGTGTGTGTGTGTATGTACTAGAGATGCAATTGTTGGGAACTCGGGATTTTGGGGTTTCTTTGGGGTCCCGAAAACCCCTCTAAACCAAAAAATTGAAAGCATCGAATTGAAAGAATTAAAAACTGGTTTATTAAAAAATTCGACTACAAAAAAAGCTTTTTAATTTCCAAGAAACTAGGGGTAATTTACTTATTGAGACTTGAAATAGACGAATTTTCATAGTAAGTACGAGCTCACCTAGAGTCCAAAATAAGAAAACGTAAAAAATTTCTTTTAAGTAAGACTTTAGTAGCGAAAATTATTCAAAACGAGCGTCGAACGATTTTGTCAAATGTTTTACCTTTTCTAATGAATCTTAATGGCACACAAACACATATGAACTGAAGCGCCTCCTCTCACTACAATTAAGAAAGTACTTGAAACTTTGATTCTTAAATTACAGCCTAAGCATTCTTTTGCAGAAGCCTTATATGAATGCACCCATGATTGACGCAATGTTAACGCCAAACGAAACGGAAAGTTTTACTGAAAAACTGAAAAATTAAAATTAAATGAAGAAAAGTTATTAAGCCAACCTACGCAAACTTTTTTAAATCGAAAAACTTATGATTTATCCGACGCACTGATAAAAGTAAAGGGTGGTTAAATTTCAAAGGCCGATGTTGAATGAGAACCACACCTAAATGTTAAGTTTTTTCTACATTTCATTTGACCATTTTCAATTTCAGACTAACTCAATTTGAATCATGGAAAGATACACAATCGAGCAACGCATTAAAGTTATTCGGGCTTATTATGAAAACGAGCGTTCAAATCAAAATGCACATTACGCATTTCGTGATTTTTTCGGTCAATTTAATCGTCCAAATGTGCGTACAATCGGAAAAATTGTGCAAAAACTTGAGCAAACCGGGTCTGTAGGAGATGTGAAAACACCAGTGCATGCTCGAACAGCTCGTACTGCAGAAAATATTGCTGCTGTTCGCGATAGTGTGGTTGAAGAGCTGTCCACCTCAACTCGTCGTCGTGCCCAACAATTGCACCTCTCACGCTCGTCGTTGATGAACATTATGCATAAAGACTTGCATTTACATGCTTACAAGGTGCAATTGACTCAAGAACTAAAGCCTCTTGACCATTTCAAGCGTCGTCAATGGTCAGAATGGTGGCAGGAAATGGCAAAGGTGAATGTCCAATTTTCGAAGAAAATTATCTTCAGTGATGAGGCACATTTTCACCTCAGTGGATTCGTCAATAAGCAGAATTGCCGCATTTGGGCGAATGATAATCCAAGAGTGATTGCCGAAAAACCAATACACCCACAAAAAGTGACTGTTTGGTGCCGTTTATGGGCCGGCGGAATCATTGGGCCGTATTTTTTCCAAAATGAGGCCGGTCAGGCAGTTACTGTGAATAGTGTTCGCTATCGTGAGATGATAACGAACTTTTTATGGCCCGAATTGGAGGATATGGATGTGGATGTCAACAGGATGGTGCCACTTGTCACACAGCTAACGAAACAATGGCTCTTTTGCGCGAAAAATTTGATGGCCGAATAATCTCACGTCGCGGCGATGCCAATTGGCCGCCAAGATCATGTGATTTGACACTGCTGGACTTCTTTCTTTGGGGTTATTTGAAAGAAAAAGTGTACGTCGATAAGCCAGCAACAATTCAAGAGCTAAAGGATGAGATAATTCGGTACATTAACGGCATAGAACCTCAATTATGCCTCAGCGTCATCGAAAATTTGGACCATCAGATGGAGGTGTGCCGCCGAGGCCGCGGCGGCCATTTGGCCGATATTTTGTTCCATACGTAATTGAGCTATACCAATATTATCATAATAAAGAGAAACTACAATAATTAAAAAAAAAAAAAATGTATTCTATTCAAAATCAACACCGCAAAGGCGGAGACAGTAGTCATTATCTTCCAATGACTAAATTTTTTTATTTCCGCCAGCAAGCGTTAAGGCAAAAAGAGATATTTCAGACACTATTTTTATTGAAATAGATTTGAAAAATATATTCTTTTATTATAATTAAAACTACAAATATTTTAATAGGTGGCGCCAAATAATCACCCTATTGGAAGATTTATAGTTTTTGGCGTCGTACAAATGACATCGTATGTCAATCATATATGATAGTTGTGAACTCGACAACTGCAGTATATAAACACACAAGAATTTCAGCACTTAAAATTATTGTTTTGTGAAAAAGTTATTTAAAATCGAAATTGGACGATTAATTTTTATATTTATATACTTGTATATGCAATTTCGTAAAAAAAAGAAAGAAAAACAAGAGAAATATTCATCATCTTTTAGCATTACCGCTGTTTGTGAGCTGTTTATCTGTTTCAAGTAGCGTCCACGATGCAGCTTCGTAGCATAAGACTGGTCTAGTGATAGTTTTGAACGTTTCGTTAGTGACGCGTAAGACCTGTTGCTAGAATTCTCTCTCTCATCGATGGTGAAGCTTGCTGAGTAGGCAATACTCGGTTTAAAGCGTAAGTAGGTAAAATATTCCACGAATATATTCAGAAGAATATGGGTAAATATTCAATTTGATGTTGATTTGAGTTTGGTATTGGCTTCGGTGGTTTTAAGGTCAATTCTACCAGTCGCGAGTTCAATATCAGCAAAGGTTTCGGATAGAGCGTGAATGTTTTTGCTGACAATTACTTTGGCCACCGATATCATGTGATTTAACACCTTGTGACTTTTTTCTATGGGGCCACGTGAAAGAAAAGGTCTAAGTCAATAGCCCAGGGTCGATTCAAGACCTCAATGATAAAATTCGTGAGTCTATCGAGGACTTAGCGCAGCCACTTTGCAATTCGGTTATGGAAAATTTTATGAAAAGGATATTGTCCTGTAAGTGTGGTCGTGGTGGTCATTTGCCTGATGTTATTTTCCACTATTAACGGCACACCTTCCTCTTTATAATGAAATAAACATTCGATCATTTATGATATTAAAAAAACATTTTTCTTTGAATATCAAAATAACACTTCGTATTGGAAACCCCATATTATATCACCAGTTCTTTAGGCATTACTCACTTCACCGATTGCATAGAATAGTATAAGGTTGAAGATTGTAGATGAAAGCATATCCTCCTATCTCATTCTTACATTCTGAAATAAGTCACATTGAAATATTTCTTCAGATTCGCTGATATTGGAGTTTAAATTGCAGTCCGCGAAAGCCTCTTATATTTTGTCCTGTGCGAATTGCCTTTGTTTTATGTAATTTTTATGAAAACGAAAAATTGTGCCAATGCAACTTTTTCTTCTATTATAGGACTAATTAATAGTTAGAAGCTAAGCCTACTATCAAAATTAAAAGAAAAGATTCAGATGCCTTTTTCTAGTGAGATTATCGTACACAATCGTTACGTCGACATTGGAAATGCCCATATTTGATTTTTAATATCAGTTTATTTTAAAATTTATATACCTTGTGAGCCCGAAAAAATGGACGATTGTGATATTTTTTTTTAAATAATATATGTTTTAGAACTTTTATTCAAACGGGGCATATATCATACTGAAGGTTATATCTCGAAGAATATTTGGTGTTTTTATTTTAAAAAATGTTGGTGTTTTTATTTTAAAAAATGTTATTATTTATTGTTGATATCGCCCCTCCCCCAAAACGCCGTTTTTTAGAAGAGGCTTGCGGGCGATCACGGTAGCGCATGAGCAGCTCAACTTAAATCAAAAAAATTAAATGATTATTGTAGAGAAATGTTTGCTAGTGAATCTGAACGGTTTATTTACCGCTTTTGCACCAAAAACACGATTTTTGAGGGGTTGAAAAATTAAAAAAAACTATTTCCAGCGAACTATGCAAATATTTATAAAAAGTGAACCGTTCAGATTCACGAGGTTGTAACTTCGAATAATAAAAAAAAAATTTTATGAAAATCGGTCAAATAGTGTTTAATAAATAATGATCACCGCGACGGTAATTTTCAAAAAACACTACTTCGAGATAATCGCGTCTAAAGTTTTGCGTGCATTTCATTTATGGATAAGGGCGCGCGCTTCCACGGTCTGTAACTTTCGTTCTAGTGCTCCGATCTTTATGATTTTTTGAATGTATATTTTTAAGATGATGCACTTTTAGAATATGCCATAAAAAATTGTTCGATTTTTTAGTCCAAAACAAGGTATATCACCCCTTAAATGATTCTAATACGTAATAGGTTCATCTATAGAATTTTGCTCATACTGAAAAAGGTATTCCCTAAGTTGAATTTCAGGATCCTGGGATTACTTCAAAAATATCCCGTAATACCGGGATCAACATCTTTCGCTAATATTGCTATCCCTAGTATGCAGGTGTGTATTTGTATTTAAGCTGGTATTAGTGTCTGTGCGCCAAAGCGTGTTTTTAAATGAGATTTGTTGAATCGCATAATTTGCTTCATTTTCAGCTTCACAGATATAAATTAATCTCTTAAAGCGTATAAACATTCCACCCAAATTATATTAGCAAGCCTGTTGTTTTTAGTATCACTTTGAAATTTAAATACACATTAAAGTAAATAAAAGCAAAAAACACACAATTTATTCTGCATAAATAAGTAGCTTCATTACAAGGATACATTTAAACAGTGACATAGAAAAAATACATATATAATTTTAAATAAAAACAAAATATATAGAAGCCTACAGCGCGCGACAGGTGATTCTATATCAATATTTTGAGCAGTATTGACTTTTTCTGTTTTATTCATTTATTTATTTTTTTGATGGAGCATTTTTCTTTTATAGAATCATAGCTCAATTAAATTTTCAAATTTTATAAAAAAATTGTATAAATACCCTAAATTTCCACGCCTTTTTAGGCTTTTTAATTCTAATTTCCAGATTTTTTTGCACCTGGATCTGAATTGTTACTTGCATTTATCTGCTGCCGAAAGAAATATTAAGTTGTGTTCATTGAATAATAATTACAAGGTGGCGCAAAATTAGTCACACTAACGGAAGATTTATAATTTTTGCAAATAGCGTCTTCCATCAGTCATATTTGACATTTGCGAAATAGACAGCTGCAGTAAACAAAAAGAGCAGCAAAGGAGCGAGGAGCAAGTATGAAAATAAGTATTTTCGTTACTCGGCATATTGTTTTTTTTTATTTAGTGAAAAGTTATTTAAAAGAAAAATTGGATTTTGGGTTATCTTGCAGTTGAAATCTCATATCGAACGGATTATAAGTTTTTTAAGGCGGGAAAAGTACTTTTCGTATAAAATTAAAAAAATTAAAAACCAAACTATTTTTTATAAAAAATAATTATAACAAAAAAAAAATTAATAATTAGCAGTACTCTTGAGTCCTTTATTAATATAATAAAGAATGTATGACGTGTGATGCGAAAAGGCAAAAAAATTGGTGTTTTTATTTTTTGCGAACCATAGATTTCTGTTACACATAAAGTGTGCCCCACAATTAAAGGCCATTTGCAAGTTTTGAAATTTCATTTTCTATTAATTTAATGTTGGTTAGTTTTTAACAAAAAAAAAAATGACATTTTTTATGAAAATTTGAATAAATCAGAAAAATTCAGGAAATTTCCAAAAACTTCTCGCTTTTTAATATGAAATTTTAGAATACTTCAGCGCAACCAGTTTTTTAGTGTTACCGTATGTAGACATGTTATGAATCGTCATGGACATCTAATATAAACGTAAAAACATTTGATAATTTCTACTCATAGCGGCTGGGCGCTTGAAGCTCTTTAGTGTGCCTTTGGGGATAGCCTGAGGCAGTTCTCCAGCCTAGATCCTTTTTCTCTCCTCCACTACATCAGAAGCGCTGGATGACTGTAGATGTTTTTTTTTCTTTAAGTTTTGTAATATTTCGCACGTAGTGGGATGAGAATCTAAATATTTAATAACACCCTTTGTTTTCATTTGTAAATGCTCCTTTAGTTTAGTAATTTCTTTTCTGTTAAATTTATTTTTTATGATAAATACATATATATTTTTTATAAATTTAAATATATAATTATACATATCATATCAAAGAGTGTTAAATTGTCTTTACAAAAAAGAAACGGTCAAAACTATTTTAAAACATAACATTTTTAATCTTTCAAAGAACTCATTTTTGACCCCCCAATAACATCTGTAATATAATTTTGAGCAAAAAAAGTGATATGATATTTAAATCCTATTTAAAGGTAAAACAATAGGATCATGACCATCTTTTGTTTAGTTATTTACACACATTATTTTTAAATAAAATAAAAAAATTGTTTAGTCCAATATCTAGCCGAGTGCTGTACCATGCAATGTTATTTATTTTAAATTTGAAAACAGTCTTCTGAAGCCTCTGGGCTCCTTCTCCTAAAATATCTCATTTAAAATGTATTTATTTAAAATGCAGCTTTCCGATTTATCTATTATTATTATTTGTAATTTAGTTCCAAAAATTTTGGGAATTTGGAATGAAATTTCGCAAACTAAAAAGTAGAGCCTTCCAAAAAAATATTTTGTTCGAAAAATTATAAAGATAACCAAAATGAAATTCTATCAAACTTATAACATTTTCAAGTGAACGACATTCAGGGAAATCGGTTCGGAAAATTTTCACTTAAATAAAGTGTTAGAGCCAGAAGCGTATTGGTAGCTTGGAATATTAGATCTTTAGTAGTTTTATTTCAATTTATTTTAATGAAACAAAAACCCAATGGCGAAAACGAAAACGAAGAGCAAAACAGTGGCATGGTGAGAAGATTGTAAAGGTGAGCTTTTTAATAGGGAGTTATTCGGCTCTGAGTAAGACGGGTGTATATGGTAGGCGATCTTTCGCTGCAGCTTATTACGGGGGGTGGCGTAATTCTTTCGTGCCGAAATTACGCTTTTTATGTACGTAGTTTTGGATACGCTCCTGATTAGTGGAAGATTGAACCGAACAATGAGAACAACTCCCGCAAGGGACTGCATCGCTGTTGGGCTGCGTTATATCAGTGGGTGTTTCTGTGTTTCACTATAATCGCTGGGGATTTTTTATGATAAAAAAATACTATTAAAAAAATATATATTAGTTTTTAAAAAAATATTGCAGAATATGTTAGGTTAGGTATATCTGAATAGGCTGATCTGAATAGATCTCACATATACCTCAAGGATCCGTAGTGCTACCAACGTTATTGGAGTCGTATTAAACATTGTTCGTGATACTTGTCGTGGCGAGTTTTAATACGCATTTTAAACTTTTGTCAGTAATATCCTTCTGAGATGAAAAGTATACTGATTCCAGACAGTTCTAACGAGTTCTTAACGAGAGCAGGTCAATTGCAAGGGGGTGTTCTAACATACTCCTTTCTTCTTCTAAAATAAAGTTGGTTGTTTTCGTCGAGGTCGAGGCATTTTAAATAAACTCAGAGTTAATTCCTCGTCAAGTTCCGCCTTAAAAACTGAGAACGAGGGATATAGGTATGTATGTTCGACGTACCCATCCTAGGCAAGCACGTGCTTTCATTCGTAAGATCGCCAACTCTCTCATTTCCCTCTATTCCCTTGTGCCTTTTGTTGGTTCTTTTTTTGAGAGCATGGGATGCATCAAACGCCTGTGGGCGAAGCCGTGGTGGTGGTATGGGACTTTCACCCATTAAACCCCCCATGTTCGACAATACTGCCTGCTGCAACTCCACAATTAAGTAGTGTTCGATATTGCGTATTGTCTTGCGAATCACTTTCTTCTATGCTATCTCCATTCGCACGCCGAAGCTCTTTCATTATAATCGCTGCGACATCCCCTGTCATATCCCACTTTTATTTACTTTCGCACAATATGTTGGGCAGGATTGTTCTCCTTCGGATATTCATTAAAAGCAACACGAAGCGTCTGTCGTTCGAAACATAACATGCGACGCACTTTCTCGTTCTTCTGAGCTGTGAGAGCAATAAGGATCTTCTTCGATTTCAAACCTGTGCAGGTATTCTTTAAAGCATCCCACCACCACCAGTAAGAAGCTTTGTTGTATCGTTGTATCGTAATCAATTTCACCTTGTTTTCTGTTTATTCACGCCACAACCTCAGGAATAAGTTTTAAAGTCCAGCGCCGTTGTCCTGCAGCGCTTGTGCTCTTTCTTCTTGTTTTGATGCACTCGCCGGCCTATGCGCGCTATCGCTATACAACCGGGCGATTTCATCCGTCACAAGATCAATAAGTACCTTCCTCGTAATTACACATATCGCATCAATCGATAAAGTTCGGTATGCACTAGCCACCCTCTTTCCTTGTGCCCGGCGCCTAGTAAATTATGACCTGTCTATTCTCGCAGAGGTCATCCATTTTGGACCTACAATGTTGCACGCCTTCCGTGTTCGTCATTGCAGCCATTATTGCTTTAGTAGCAGTTTGACTATCGATGAAGATGTTTGTGCGAGTGTCGAGGGTCGAGGTGAGTAAATTCCTACGCCAGATTGGCTACAGCATGGATCTCAGCTCGAAATATGCTACAGTGATTAGGAATAGTGTCCATAATGTCTTCTTTTCTTGTTAATGATGTGAAGTAGTAAAAAGTCATTCATTCAAAATTTTATCAAGCACCCAATTTCAACGTTTAACTGTCATGGTTTGGTAACAATTTTATTACTTTTTGCTTATAAAGGGAGATTTTTTAGCTATTATCTTTTTAAACAGTTCGTTTAAACAGCTGACGCACGTCTCTTGTTTTGTTTCACTGTCAAACATCTTCAGTTTGGTCTATAATTTAACCATAAATCGTCTTATAAACGAACAACGCTTGCAAATCATTGAATTTTATTATAAAAATGCGTGTTCTTTTTAGAAAGTTTATCGCGCTCTTCTTCCATTTTATGGTCAGTTTAATCGACCCACTGAAGGGGATATTCGAGCTATTGTGTTTAAATTTAGAACCAAATTTACATTATTCGACATCAAACCACCAACACGCTTACGTAGAGTGCGAATTGAAGAAAATATCAATATCGCAGCTGTATCGGCCAGTGTTAATGATGACCATCAATTATCGATTCGTCGCCGTTCGCCGTTCGCAGCAATTGGGCCTCTGTTACTCAACAACGTGGAAAATTGAAGCCAAACGACCTACCGCAACGCAGAATTTTTGGTGAATGTGCTCTTGGAAAGTTGGCCGAAGATTCACTTTTTTATCGAAAAATTGTGTTCAGCGACGAAGCTCATTTTTGGATCAATGGGTACGTAAATAAGCAGAATTGTCGATTTTGGAGTGAAGATCAGCCAGAAGAATTACACCAATGTATCTAGAAAAGGTCACAGTTTGGTGCGGTTTATGGGCTGGAGGTATCATTGGACCGTACTTCTTCAAATATACTGCGAATCGTAATTTAACTGTGAATGGTGAGCGCTACCGTGAAATGATATCCAACTTTTTTTTGCCCAAAATGCAAGAGCTTGACTTGCATGACATGTGGTTTCAGCAAGACGGTGCCACATGACACACAAGACGCGTAACAATGGACTTGTTGAGAGGCTAGTTCGTTGAACATTTTATTTCACGTTCGGGACCTGTCAATTGGCCACCCAGATCGTGCGATATGCGCCGTTAGATTATTTTTTGTGGGGCTATGTTAAAGCTCATGTCTATTCAGACAAGCCTGCTTCAATTAACGCATTGGAAGACAACATTAAACCATTTATATGTGAGAGACCGGCCGAAACATTGGAAAGAGTATGCCAAAATTGGACTAAGCGGATGGACCATTTAAGGCGCAGTCGCGGTGAACATTTGCATGAAATAATCTTCAAACATTAAATTATATGGACTGTACTATCGATTTAAATAAAAATTTCATCAATTTTTCTGAATTTTACGTGTTTTTTTTTAAGAACTTTCCTATAGCTATTAAAAAATCACCCTTTAGTACAATATAATATTAATATTTTTACCTATTATTTATTATTTTTTACTTTTTATTTTTTAATGATAATTTTTTTAACTAAAAATAAAAATCTGAGCCTTCAACTGGCATTTATGTAAAAAGTGGGCGATCTAGCAAAAAAAAAATTGTCTTTTAAATAATCTTCAAAATCGGATATCTCGTAAATGGTTAGGCTGATCGGAACATAAATTACCTTAATAATATTGTCCTTAAGTTTCTGGGACGACTTTCTCGGCATATTGAATTTTATTGAAATTTCAATAGAATGAAAAAGTTCTTGCTTTGCGTTTTCCTATAAATCTCTGTGTTGCTATATGTGCTACTTAACGTTTCAAATGACTTGCCTCATTTAATAGAAAGAGTTTGTTTTTGTAAATTAATTTTGCAGTTTGTAATGAAAATAATCAAAATTAATTTACTATGTAATGTAGGTACATATTTATTACACAAACAAGCAAATATTTGCGAATGCTGCGAAAATACACATTTCTGATGGCAACTTTGCGTAATAAATATTTGCTTCAAAGAGAATATTTTTAGTCTTATTTTATGCTATCATTTTATAGTCATATTCAAACAAATTTATATTTTATTACTTTTTTGCTTTGCAAGTGGAAAGCATGCGAATATTTTAAAGTGCAACATTAGCAAAATTGGCCACAATGATTGTCATAGCAATAACATTTCACATGCCGCTTGGTGAGCCGAGAGCCAATGCAACTCCCTTGAAAGTCAATCAATTTCGAATATTAAACGCATCGCAATGCAAATACACACACACATACGCGCGCACATAAATTAGTTGTATATGCATTTGTAAAGCATAAGTATGTATTTCATGCACGCGCGTGAGCAACTGTGAGCGCATTGCATAAAATATCAATACAACAAATTGCTCTGCCATGGCCCTCAGCCATTTTGCGGCAATGCTAAACCGCCTGTCGTCTATCGACCGCACTTCCATCGAATTTGTACACACACACCAACGCAAACAAATAGGTATTTACATTCCCACTGTACTTGTGCTGCACTGCACTGCATCGCTTCACTTTGTCATATTATCTAAATATGTATATATATATATATATATGTATGGGTGTGTATATGTGCTTACGTGCATATGTATGGCATGTTAGGCACACTGGTGCTTTGTGTGCGCCGCAAGCAATCAACATTTCCATTTAACATTTTTACACAGGGGACATCCGTTGGACGGTCGTCACATCCGACATCTCGAATGCCGAAGAAAATCGTGAAAATTTAATATTTTGCGATTTCCTGCCAGCCAAGTGGTATCAGCTGCGCGTTTCGGCCACAAACGATGCTGGCAAAACCACCGAGCACTATCACTTTGCCACCACCAATCTGGATGGAGTGACAATACCACCGCCTCAGGTTTTCCCATCGGAAAATGATTTGATGAACAATCTGATAAATGCAACGAATCCTACCAACGGTGATTGGTTTTCAACATTAATCGTCATCGTAATCATCACCGTTGCCATCATTACCATGTAAGTACCATAAAGCATACAAAAACAAAAAAAAAAAAAGACCTACATAAAATGTCAGAGAAGAGTGCCGCGTGGGCATGGGCAGGAATGCGGCCAAAGGAGCGTTGGATTATGCAAATATTGCAGCCGCTGATGATACACCGTTGAATTAATGAAGCAAATCGCAGTTTAGCGTGAACTTTCATTCAGCCTTTGGCAATGGTTCGTTTGGCCCTTATTTTTCATTTGCCTTTGGTTCTGTGTCTATTTTAGTATTTCGTACTCGTGGCGAAAATGTGTGGTAGAAAAACGGCAAAATAATGTGGGAAAAAGAGAAAAAACTGAAATAAATTATGTATTACAAAAAGCTTTTAGAGACATTACTAATTAACAGGAGCTTTAATTAGGAAATTAATTTCAGGGATTTTTGTGGAATTATTGATATTTGCGTAACAGGGTATAGGGGTTTTCATTAAGAGCATTCGAATTTTGAAACCAAAAAATAAACTAAACTGCTTAAATTATATGGCCACAGCTGTTTATTTTAAGTAATTTCATGTTTCTTTGGTTCCACACCCTGTGACTAAAGGGCAGCGCATCAAAACTTTGACC
The DNA here is from genome assembly GCF_028408465.1 of Anastrepha ludens. NCBI lineage: Eukaryota > Metazoa > Arthropoda > Insecta > Diptera > Tephritidae > Anastrepha > Anastrepha ludens. The sequence continues at coordinate 118,335,079 of NC_071498.1, forward strand.
GATTTTTACTGTTTTCTTATAATATTATATAATAGTGCACATTCCAAATTGGCAGAATTGTTGAAGTGCTATCATTTTGTAGCAGGGTGTATGTGTGGACTCTAATTTGGTATGAATGGAAGCCGTAGATCCACTGTCGGTAGCACTTTCCTTTGGACAACATTTAGATGGCATCTTAGCGTTGTTCAGAAATTTCACGTAGTCCCAATAGTCGAGTTGTTGTTGTTGTAGCAGCATAAACATTCCCCATACTTATATACGGGGAATGCTGCTTGAGTGACAGTCCTTGGCCGGGTATAAATCCGGGTCGTTTCGGTAACGTAGAACCGACTGTCGTGGATACGCCCAATAGTCGAGTCTTCAATGTCGTCTCCATGCTAATGGATGAAGCTCTCGAAGCCCTCATCAACTAAATTAAATTTTCTCGTTTACTATGGAAGTGGCACAAGTTTGTGTCTCGAAAAAAATCGCCATATCGAACGCCTTATCGATCATCAGTGAGCGCAAGTGAACGAAACTACTTGTACCGAAAAAACATCCATACCACACAGAGTATTTTTTTTTTTTTTTTTGAGTATATAGACAGCTGGTTTATATCCCGTGGGTTTTTGTTACTCCAAATCCGGCTTGCTGCTATTTAAGCAGCCACTTGGCCAGAAATGAGCCTCATCATTGCCGGAGATTTTCCTTTCGGACAGGATATTGATTTTAATGTTAAATTTTAACAATTTTAATGCAGTGTTGGATCGTATGGTGTTCTCATCATCATCAGTTTCTGTTTCTCCCACTGGATCATAAGGTCTCGATAAAACATCTCCATTTTGATCTGTTCTTAGCCAGTAGCCTAATTTCGTTCTACGTCTCTCCAGACTCTTCGACTTCCTTCTAAACCGTTCTCCTCCGTGACATTTTTGGGCGACTAACCTTGCGACCACCTTGTGGGTTCCAGACCAGAGCTGGTCGAAAAATTTCACTTCCATTTTGGCGCAGCGTATGGCCAATCCAACTTCACTCCAAGTTAGCTGTCGATTGAATTTTGCACCTCTCGTACAGCTCGTCATTGCTTGTGGTATGGGGGCCCCTGCGTTAACATTTGTTAACACAGAGATATCATCGGCGTAAGCGAAATCTTCAAGGTGTTCATGGAACTTCCAATAAATACCTCTCCTTCTCCCTCGATGCAGCTTTTCATGATATCATCAATGACAATCAGGAATAATAACGGAGACAAAAGGCATCGTTGTCGTACTCCACTACTGGTGGGTATACACACAAATGAGCGTAACCAATTTCGTTGGGATATTCCGTTCGTGTAGCGTATCCCATATGCTGTTACGAGATATGCTATCAAAAGCTGCGCTGTAGTCTACAAACGCAAGTTGGAGGGTTGCCTGCCATTCTTGTGCTTACTCTACAATGATACGCAGAATGCTGATTTGGTCCACGCAGGATCGGTTACTTCTAAATCCTGCTTGCTGTTTCCCCAAATAGCAAGTACACTGGACAGGATCTTTAACGCTATTGACAGCAGCATTATTCCCCCATAATTGCTGCAGCGCAACAGGTCGGCTTCCTTTGACAGTACCACCAGGATGCCTTATAATCAATCAACGGGGAACTTCTCTTCATCCCAGATAGCATTAAAAATAGGCCGAAGAAGATTTGCAGTCTGCTCTGGGTAAGCCTAAATATCCTCTGCTGGATGGGCGGGGCAGCCGGCCTCCTTGTTGCTTTTTTTAGGGATTTTATAGCAGTGAGTATCTCCTGTTTGTTTAGCGGAGAAGAAGATATTTCGGACGAAGAGAAGGAATTATGGCATGAAGGTTCCAACATCGGCTCATGTAAGCCCCTTGCTTGATTTAGAATGTCACTGAAATGTTCTCTTCAGCGCTGCATTAGCTTGTTGTCACATGTTAGTAGTCTACCATCTTTTCGCATGTTATAAGGTTTTGCCATTTTGAATTTACTATTCTAATAATTTCCCTAGGTCTTGGCCAAAACATGCAGCATATAACCCGAAATCGTTTCTTGATAAACGTGTAAAGGCGTCTGCTTATGTGCTCAGAGATGAGCCAGGTCTCAGATCCACATAGGAGGACAGATTTTACGCGGATATTGAACATTTGAAGTTTGGTTCTAAGTGACAGTGTACGAAAGCGCCACAGTCGGTTTAGCTTAAGGAACGCAGCAAGTGCTTTATGAATAGTTACTGCCGTTTGATATGGCAATACGTTACCATTTTCGGTATTTAGGTACAAAGGTAACAGAACTCATCTACGTCCTCAATTATGATGGCATTTTCGCTTGTAACAAATTGAAGAGGCAGTGTGTTTGTTGTTTGTATTCTCATAAATTTGATTTGGGCGAAGTCTATTTTAAGACCGACGGGCATTTATTTAGAGTTGACGAAGATTCGCAGTGGCATCAGCTAACGTGTTGGTCATAAAACAAATATCGTTAGGATAGTGGAGGTCACTTAATTTATAATTTTGCGTCCATTCTAGAACTTCTTCATTTGTAAAGACATACCAAGATCATTATGTGGACGGGATCCCTAAAATGTGCCTCCTGCTCCGTCCTATGTAGATATTTTGGGCGATGTGAAAACCCAGTTGAAGAAAGGTGAAAGAAACATTATTTCAAGTTACTTAAACTTCTATCCTGTCCTTAAGATAATGGCACTGCAGTGTATTTTCTCTGTGGCAGTCCGCCGTTTTCTAGAATCAGACTTAGTATATCGGATTGCGATATATTGAGTATGGGTAAAGTTCATACTCTTCCTCTTCCGGAAGGAGATTTGTGGAAGAGTGACTTCAAACTATTTTTTCGTCTTACCACCCACATTCTATCTTTCCTATCTCCCCAATCTTTCTACTGAAATCTATCCGGGTGTAGTACAATGGTGTCCTGACTGAGTGCTTGGACTTGTCCAACCCCCCACAAATCTAATCTAATCTCTAATCCACTTAAATGGAAAAAATATGCTGCCAGAGCTGGTGTTCAACGGCTACGGAAGTCAATTATGCTCAAACATTTTTGCACAACAAAGAACTATGCATTTTGGGACACACGTTTATTAAACCATAATAAATATGCTTATATTCATTTTGACAAATTCCAAAATCTGATCATCATTTTAATCAAAATCGTTTTCAAGCATACAGACTTTAACTGACCCATGCTTTATTTCGAATTTAGCCATTTAATATGATAGTTCTTGGTTTGTAAAGTTTTTGGCCCTACACTTCGATTTTAAACGAACTCGAATAGGGAAGGCTCTTGTGTGGTTTTTTATGAGCAGCATCAACTACGACTGGTGAATCACTTCAGCTTCACTTTAGTTTTTACGCAGCTGCGATATTTTAAACCGCATATAAAAACTTGTAACACTCGTCCGAATTCAGTTGTGTGGCAGAAGATAAATGTTAAAATAAATGAAAATAGCCATCCAAGCTTACTCGTACATTTGCTTTTTGCTTCCTCCTCGCAGACTCACTTGCGAAATAAGCGCAGATGGTGTGTTAATAGACTCGAAGTAGAAGTTTTCCTAAGCTGACAGTGAGCAAAACAATTTAATTGGACCAGCGTTGAAATCACGTTTTTCATTTACACTTTATTACACTTCCTTTTTTTATTACTTCGCTTTATGTATTTGATTCTTCCATTTCTCTTCGCCATCCACTCTTTTTACGCTCGCATCCTGCGTTATCCGCTGATGACATGCGACATCTCAGCGCTTTAACAATTAAACATCGTCGTACGCTGTGTGGTCCCATAGCCGAGGGCTATGAGTCGCGTACACTGCCCGGTGAATACAAAGAAGACCACGACAATCGACGCAATCAGCAAGTGTACAGCGCCTCGCCAGTGAAAACTGTGGATAAAGGAAACGAGTCAGGTGAGTTGGCGTCCTGCTGCAGGTGAGGTGGCAGAAAATCTGAAATGAACATTTGAACGCCATGACACGCAACGTGCAGCGTTTAGCACGCACGGGCACAAATTACTCGAGCTGTAATGGAGTAGGAGTAATTAAATAATTTTTTCTTTCTAATAGTGGTTAACAGAATTTTTCCGTTGTCTATTTTCCTCTTATTTTTGATGCATGTGTTGCAGAAATGTATGAGATTTCGCCTTATGCCACATTTAGCGTGAATGGCGGACGTACTGGCGCCGGTGCGGGCTCGTCCTCGAAGGCACCCTTACGAGGAGGCGTCTCCGCCTCACCAATGGATTATACCATGCAATTCAAGACATTCGGGCATCCGGAGGGCGAAAATCTCAATGCAACAGCTTATCCTTTGCTGCCGGCAAGCTCTGGATTCGGGCATGTCAAGTCGAAGTCCAGCTGGCATAAGCAACGCTACTACAACACGGATGGTAGGGCATAACTTTTTTTTACCTACTGAATACCTTTTACCGTTTCAATTCAACTAAGTACATTTTATATACTTTGCCTCAACTATGCTTTACTACCTCCTCAGATGAATCGACGCTCAGCAAATCGATGACTATGGTGGCCGGAGCACAATCGGGGCATTCCAAGAAGAGCACACGCAATGATAGCAGCCGCGGCAGCAAGAGTACCAGCAGCAGCAGTGGTGGTGGTGGCGGTAGCGGCAGTGGAGTTGTGGGCGGGGCTGGTGGTGTGGTCGTGGCTGGGACACATTGTGAATCCGAGTCGGACACGAGCATAAGTCCCAGCACTGAGTTCTCCAATATGCCAACGTACAGAGTTCCTTGTAAGTCGACGCGCAGCAGCGATGAGCGCGCAGCTGCAGGTGCGTATGGGTGGGGCGCGCATGCTAGTAAGCCTGTCGCTCGCTATTTATACCCTCTTGCAGATATGTTTCGACCTGACTCGAGCACAGAGTCCAACAATGAGCAGGGCTCACCGGTGGAGCGCCGTATAAGCGGGCCGCGGCAGCTGGGAGGTGCGCCCGGTGGTGGTGGTGGTAACAGTGGTGCCGATAAGCGGGGACATCGCAGTCGAAAGCAGCAACAGCAGCAACAACTGCAAATGCAACAACAACAGCAGCAACAAGCAAAGGAGCACCAGACGCTGGATCGAAGAATATGCCCTGGAAGTAACAACAGGTAGTTCAGGTACCTAAACCCCAAAATCCACCAAAGAAAAATTGATTTGGATTAATTGAAAATGAGTGGGGTCAAGGGAATTGTGTATTAAGAGATTGTGAATTGTGGGAAGAATTAAATCACTTGATATGAGGGGAGTAGGAGGTAATAAGCAAACAATTTTTGTTAAAATACAAAATTCGAAATTGAAACTGCAACTTATTATACAATATATAAACTTTTTGGTAACACTTTTGGCTCTAAAACTAGCGTTATGTTTAAAATAAATATTACATTTTTGAATTTTATGTACAGTTCTTACTGTTTCTTCTAATTTTTTATCTAATCGTACTGGTTTTTAATTGCCTTTTAATTGTCTTTTTCACTTTCCTCTTCATCGCATTTTACACAGTTTAGACAGTGAGGTTAACTCGGATACGGGCACCTACTTGGCGGCGACCATAGCCACTGTGGCTGCTGGCGATCTGGGTTTTCGTCCACCGTCGGGTTTTACTGATTCGCGCGAATTCAGCGAGGCTGAATGCGATCGCGAGCAACGTGCATTGGACTTGGAGGTGCAACGTGTTATGGAAAACACCGACGGACAATTGGCCAAGATGGATAGGGAGGAATTGACCTCACTGCTAGCAAGGTAAGCAAAGTAGATGGCAAAATTTTGAAAAATATTTATTTTCGATAAAACAGCACAATGAAATCAATTTCACAAATATGACGAAAGTAATATTGTATTTCACCAGCTTTTGAAATCAGATGCTAATCGGGTACATGAAGTTTTTTCATATGAGCTCTTTTTTCTGAAGAGAGGCGACCGCTATTAGAAAAACCCTTTTCAATAATTTTAGTGCTTCACACACGAAGATTCGAACCTAGGCATTCGCGAATGGTAGACAATTAGCCACCCATTCGATTTCAGAAATATACTTTTGAGAAAACTATAAACTATTGTCTTCTCTTTTTGGAAGAGGATTTATGTATTCAACCATTGCTGTTTCCTGTAATGGATTTTGCTGAAGTTTGTTCTGGATTTTGCAGTTTTTTGGTTCCATTTTCAATTTAATCCATTGCCAGCTTAACAAACCATTCCGATTCTTAAAAGACTTATGCAGAAAAAGGACTTACATATTGAAGGAAGATTTATTCCCAAATTGTAAGAATCGAATGCAGGACCTTCAGTTAGTATGCCACGTATATGCAATAATGGCCACAGCAGGCCGGCTCTCATTTTAAAAACTTGAAGATTTGCAAAATTATCAAAAATGAACCGAAATCATCGTTGAAATTCATAGAATCGGAGTTGAATATCTCAAAAATCGATTATCGCATTTTAACTGATCATTTGGGCTTACGAAAGGTCTGTGAACACTTCATTCCGCACCAGTTAACTGAGGACCAAAAATTGCTCAGAATTCAACACTCAAAAGACCACATTAAAGAGGCGAGAAACTTCCCTTACAACATTTTAACTGGTGATGAAACGTAGTGTTTCTAACCTGGAACTAAGCGTCAAAGTGCCGAATGGAAGGCCCCAGACGAGCCACCATCCAAAAAATCGCGTTTAGAGATGTCAAAAATCAAGTCGATGCTCATTTCTTTTTACGATTCCAAGGGAATTGTCCACAAGGAGTTCGTGTCAACGGGCCAAACCGTCAATGCGTTTTTCTATTTTGGCATATCGAAGTGTTTGTTGCATCGCATGATAATGCACCATCTCGTCGATCCACTCTTATGACTGATTTTTTGACTAGAAGTCGCATTTTAACCGTCAATCACTCACCGTATTCGCTTGTTACGGCTCCATAAAAGAGAAACGTTTTGCGTCTGTAGAAGCCATCCAAAAGGGCATCCTGAAGGACATTCCGGTCGATGACTTGAAACACGCTTGCGAAAAGCTTTTAGATCGCGCAAAACAGTGTATCGAGGCCGGAGGGGACTATTTGGAATAAATAAAGTCGAAGTTATCAGAACAAAGTTCCTGTTGTTTCTATTTTAGCTCAGTCTTGTTTATTTTGGACTTCACCTTGTAGTTATACATTTTTCTAATGTAACATGGACTTCTATAATTAATTTTATGTTGAAATGCGAGGAAGATCTGTGGGTGTTTAGCGTTTCAGTCTAGTTTTTTAGGTTGCAAGAAATGCTTACTGCTGCTTCTCTTTATTGTTTCAGTAACTGTGTATATGCCGAAGTCGTGGTGAATATCGTCATTTATTATGAACCAATCAGCGTTTGTGATTATTCTCAGTATCTTAGATTGACTTCTCTGTACAATTTGTAGGTTTGATTTACTGACAGTCCCCACATTTCTAGTCCGTATGTCCTTTCATTCCTATTATTTATTTATAAATGAATTGCCTATTAAATATAGTTAGGTTTGATTGTTTTCCTAGCCAGTATAGTTGTTGGAATTTGTTTTCCATCTAATTTCTCTTGTAATTTGAGGGCACAAAACCTGATATAACTAACATAGAAAAAACAGGATGTTGTGAGAAACTTGCAATGTCCAAAATTGCTAGTAGAGCAGTAAAAATCATATAAAAATCATAAAAATTATACACTTCCGTTACAGGGTCCGGCACTCGAAAAGGCCAGTTTTTAGTTTGGAAAATTTCTTTTATTAAATTCAAAGTAAAAAATTCGTGAAAATAATAGAAAATTAAGGATCAATTTACTTTTGCTCGATATGACCACCTTTTGCCGTGACTGTAGCCTTGTGATGAATGTGACTTGCAGGTATTTTGGCTCACTCGCGAACAATGGCTTTTTTCAGCCCCTCAAGACTGGTGAATATTTTAGATTGAACCTTGCTCTCCAAAATGCTCCAAAGAGAATAATCCATCGGATTCGCGTCTGGTGAAGTAGAGAGCCATTGTGTGGACGTTATGAAGTTAGGAACGTTGTTTTTTAGTCGTTCTTGGTTCACTCGAGCTTTGTGAGACGGTGCCGAGTCCTGTTTAAACGTCCATGGTCTGCTACCGAAATTTTTGTCTGCCCACGACTTCAAAGTAGCCTCCAGAATACTTTCCCGATAATATTTCGCATTTACCTTGACGCCAGGTTCGATGAAAACGATTGGAGAGTAACAGCGGCCCAAACCATTACCTATGGCGGGTGCTGCTTCCTGGTGGGCAATCGATGACTTAAATTCTCATATAAACGGCCAAATAAATGCTATCATTTTACGAGTTGTAGGCCCTGGCAGCTAGTACTCGTTCTTGTATTAGTTTTAGTATTATATATTAATTCTAATAAATAAATAAAAATAAACCCTATCATTTTAAAAATTTTCGCGTCAGAAAACACAATGTTCGGAAATTGACCACTTTCGACCAAGCGAAGCAACACTTTCGCTCTCTCAAGTCTGACTTGTTGCTGCTTTGGTGTGAGATCATGCGCCTTTTGAATCTTGTAAGGCTTGACTTTGAGATCATTTTTTAGTATGCGGTGGATGCTACGTTCAGATGTTTTCAGTTCCTTCGCCTTTTGATTGGCTCTTCGTCGGGGATTTCGCTCAAGTTGTTTCTTTACTTTTTGAACCATTTCACCTGACGCTGCAGTCTTTTGATGACCACCTCCATCAAGGTTCGCGATGCTACCAGTATCATTAAAACTAGTAATGATACGATAAACAAAAACTTTATTTATCTTAAAGTGCTCGAGCTCACGATCGCTGGTTGTGATTTTCCAGCCAAATATTATGCAATCGCACTATATAAATGCCTAATTTTTGAGAAACGCTATTAATATGTGGTTATTTAAGTAATTAGTAAGTAATTAAATTTTTCTAAAACTTCTTTTTTATGCTTTGTGTCCTTCTCACACGCAGGTATCACGAGAAGAAGGAGCAGGAGCGCCAAGAATATACCATTCATGTTTAATGTTTATTACTTAGAAGTTATTTGAATTCACTGCCGAGCTAGTGAGCACCCGTACAGCATTTTACTCAATCGTACACTGCGAGACACTTCAACTGACTAAAAAGAAGAAAAAAAAAATTTAAAAAAAGGGGAAACCCACACACATCAACTCTAATAGGCAACAAATGCATTTAAACCAAAAGGACTGCTATGCTACTAATTAAATGTAACTAAAATAAATGCGCGAGTGTGGCAACACTGTAATTGATTTTAATTATGTAAGTTCTCAGTGTATGGTATTTATGATAAATATATGTATGTAAATTAGCAAAAACACACTCATATGCATGCATGTAAGTCAGCATGCATAAGTGTGCGTGTACAGATTGAATTGGAAATGAGAGTCACATATATCGAGCAAGCGAGTATAGGCACGGCAAAGGAAACAAACAAGCAAACAAACACAAGAACAAAAACATACACTCACACAGATACAGTCAAATACGTTAGATAAACAGACAAGAGAATTGAAAGGAAAAAAATTATAAATTTAATTAATTTATACCAGTCTACTAATTTCGAACTGAATATAATTAACATTTTATAAATGCAAAATAAGTTTGTGATATACATAAATACATTCATATAAGCCGATGTGCTCGTATATTATAATAGTTGGATGTCGATGTGTATGTGTTCGGATACTTTCTGAGTACTAACGTTGCAGCAAAAACAACAATTTAAATTTATGTTGAACAGAGATAAACTAAAATTAAAATAAACACAGAACATATTGAAAATACTTTAAAAAAGTTAGATAACAGTGAGGGTATATTAATATAAATCTAACTAAAACGTTACAAATTCCAAATATTTGAATTGGACTGAGAAATAAGGAAAATTGAAAAGTGAGTTTGCGTTGAAATGTGAATTCTACGTACGAGTGTTAAAAAGAAAAGTAAATTTAATTCAGAGTGCATATGTGTGTGTGTATATGCATTAGAGAAGCTGCAGTAAAAATAAAGCGATAAATTGTACATGATATTAAACGCTTTATTTGGCATAGTTTTAATAACCGATTTACGTTAAAAATTCACAGTCATATTTGATAAATTATAGCTATTTTGAAGACAATTCTTCAATACCCTCCGCCTCATTATACATATATATATGTATATATACATTAGGGCGGGTCGATTTAAAAATCGCTCATTGATCTGTGAAAATCGTATTCTAGGGATCAAAATAAGAAACTTTGCCGAAGGAACCATACCTCTAAAACGAATTCTGATGTCCCCCAATTTGGGTCGAACTTTTAGTGTCTTTTGTGGGGAGGCAAAAAAATCGCCCATTGCTCTGTGAAAATCATATTCTAGGGATCAAAATAAGAAACTTTGCCAAAGGAACCATACCTCTAAAACGAATTCTGATGTCCCCCAATTTGGGTCGAACGAAAAATCCCACTTTGACCCATTTAGAGTGCTCCAAAGTTTTCATAGAGCAATGGGCGATTTTTTTGCCTCCCCACAAGTCGACCCGGCCTAATATACATACATACGATATGTGGACATAATTGGCGCATATACCCTTGCTGGGTATTTGGCCAAGCTCCTCCTCCTATTTGTGGCGTGCGTCTTGATGTTGTTCCCCAAATGGAGGGGACCAACAGTTTCAAGCCGACTCCAAACGGCAGATATTTTTATGAGGAGCTTTTTCATGGCAGAAATACACTCGGAGGTTCGCCATTGCCTGCCGAGGGGCGACCACTATTAGAAAAAACTTTTTTTTCATTTTGGTGTTTCTCAGAGATTCGAACCTACGTACGAAGTTAAAGGTGGAGGAGTTATAGAAGGCCAAAATGCAAATTTTACGTACTTTTTAAAAAGGTTAGTATCTCAAAAGTAACTCATCCTCATACAAAAGTATAGGCTAGGTTAGGTTAGGTTGAAATGATTGCCCATAAAGAGAACACACATGAACCCAAAAAAAATGTCCTTTATAATACCATTACAAGAGAAATAATGAGATGGAGGAGGCTCTCCTTGGATAAGCATTTGTTGATCACGACCGATCGCTGACTGACTTACGGTGGTTTTAGTCGCTTCGCTCTACTTAGGAATTTCATCGGGTGCAAGATGGCATACAATTAATCATCCATTTAATTTTTCAATAACTGTTTTACTAAATATCAAAAATAGTGGTGGAAATCCTTAGTTTGACTTCCCCATGGCTTGTCTGTTTGTATACTACAGCTGTCTAGTTCACAAACGTCAAATATTATTGACGTGCGGCGCCATTTGCATAAATTATAAATCTTCTGATTGAGTGTTTAACTTTGCGCCACCCTGTACATAATTGAAAAGGTAAACAATACCTCTATTTCGATGAAAATTATTATGTTTATTTATTATTATTATTATTATTTATATTTTAAATATAAATATTTAAAATGATAGATTAATCGAATATAAACTCACTGGCTTCCGGAGCAATCGGTATCGATGAAAATATTTCTTGAGTTTTTTTGTAAGCTTTTCAGAAAATAAATTGCTTATGGAAAAATACGAAGAAGTTACATAAATTGATTTTTTGTATGAAAAATCGCCTGGTTAAAAGATTATAAAAAAAATTATATTTATTAAAAATTCTTAACTCTGTTTTTATTAAATTTTATTAAAAATTATTAATTTTTCATACACTTCAATACATTTCATTTAAAAAACCACACATTTAGTTTACTTGCGTGTTTAAAAATACAAACCTTCGTTGCACCAACTTCAGCTACCATATCGACAGTATTCCTCCATAGAACTCCTCTCTGCGTAGGCCATTTTAATAAGCATGCTTATTTTTATCGAACCTTATTTGTTCACAGCGGCCTATTAGAAAAATAATGGATTTGTTATTAAGCACCTGCAGCATTTGGTGCCAACTCCTCGACAATATACGATAGGTAAAAATTAAAACGATTTTGGACAGTGTTCTTCATCGAACTTTCAGCCACGCGCAGAACTACTATTTACAATTAACACATGCGCTGAAACAAAGTACACAATTTTTTTTTTTTGTTTTTTCTTCTTAAAATTAGCTTTAATCATCAACGTGATTACCACCAAGAACAACTCAATCATTCCAACGCCGCTCTAACATTTCAATACCACTTTTGTAGAACGATTTATCCTTTGCCTCAATATGGACCTCAGTTTCAGCAATAACCTTTTCATTCGAGTGAAATCTCTGATCGGCGAACAGTTTTTTTTAAGTCTGCGAACAGCCAGTAGTAGCTCGGAGCCAAAGTGAGCAAACGCGGCACCCACTTTGAACAGAGCTTTCTCATAGTCAAATGCTCATGCAATACTCGTATAAAGCCAACAGGTTCTTTTGATACCTTTACGATGTCAGCTAACTCAAGCAACTTAACTTTTCGAACATTCAAAACGATTTTGTGGATTTTTGATGGTTTCTTGTCTTATCGCCTGTTTGGACGTTGTTGCAATCATCATTGCTCCGGTTGAATGGCATTCGTTTTCATCAAGAAGCAGTGTAAACTAAAACGCGAAATTCCTATTGGTCTATTGTTTTGAAAATAACAAACGAAGTTTCACTCTGAGTACATCAACTTACGAACTAATGGATAGAATATCTTGAAATTTTAACAGCTGTCTTTTGAAGGTTAGTATTAACTGAAAAAGAGGTGTATGCAATAAAAATAGTGTCATCTATGTGTTAGGCCGAGACTTCTAAGCCCATGTAAAAAAATAAATAAATTACAAAAGCCTTTCAAGCCTTTTTTCATGAAGTTCATGTTTTTTTTATTAACGTGAAGATATTCAAGTAAAACCATTAAGAGCGTCCCTCGATTCGTATTAAGCTGAGCTTGTTTTTCAATGTATGGTATGGAAGCTAGTTTGTATTTTAAACTTTAGTAAAATTGTGAGTTTATCCGTATGCTCGAAAATATTTGAGTAAAAACATGTATTGTAGCTTTAGTTTACTAAAAACTTTTATTTTATTAAAACCTTCTTTACAAGATCCTCTAAGTCTTAGTTGGAGCATAAAGCGTCAATAACGCCTTTTCGCTCTCGGACATGGTTCTGTGCATGGGCTTTAAAACCATTCCAGGTCATATTCAACAACCTCATTTCATCCATCGTTGAACGGCGCAGATGGTTCGTGGCCTTCCAATATTTCATCTTTTCTGCTGAAAGGGCCACCTCCGCAGTGCCTGTTTGGCAATGTTGTCGTCACTCTTCATCAGGGTGAGGTGGATGCATTGGCATTCCCTTTTGCAGATTTCAGTCGCTTCATCAGATTGATTTTCCTTCCTCTGTAATTCGGTGTTGGATATAGTTTGAGGCCAGAAAATTCGCATTATGAGGCTCATGCAGTCATTAGGGATCGTTTATGAACGCCTTGTGATCGTTGCGGTGACCTTCCACGTTGTATAGCAGGGCGGATGCGTTAAAAATCCATAGTGCATGTGCGCAGTTATGTTGTTAGTTTGCCAGAGCGAGCCAAAAGTGCTGAACGACGCTTAGGCTTAATTAACTCCGTTTTAAATGTCAGTCTAACTTCCTACAACTGCGGTGGTTATACATTACCAGTAGCAAAATTTATTCGCGTTTTCAAAACCTTGCGCATTCACTCTTAACCCTCCGCTGGGTACCTTTTTAGAACCTTTGGTTGGACAATCCGGTCTGGCTTTTTTTTGGCCCTGTTTGTGGATCCTTTTTAAAAGGTTATATCCATAAATCGATATGAAATTAAATTTCAGAAAGCTACCTGGAAGCTCAAGTCTTTACATATAACCAAAATATGTGAAGTTCAATTCAGAAATATGTTAAAAATGAAAAAACCAGTCTGGCTAGACCCGAGTGCCCAACGGAGGGTAAAGGAGTCAGATGAGGAGCAGTTCAGGTTAAACGCTTTGGCCTTTCCTACTTTGATTTTAAGTCCTGAGTTATTGATTTTAGTTCAAAAGGGTGTTCAATGGCAGATAAACAACTCATTCTTAAACTCTATTATATGCGCACATGTATTATATATTTTATTTTTCTGAGTTCACTCAGGTCAGCGCAAACTCAAATTCAGTAACACAAAATTAATCAGTATACACTACGAAAAAGAATATATATATATATATAAATAATAATACATTTAGGTCCAAAGGTTAAAGGAATAGTTTAAGAAACCGATAAACTGAATTTACAAATGTAATTTAATGTTAGTATGATATTAAACACAAATTATAATAAATTAACTATTAATTAGATAATCACCAATAAAATTGTACGATACCATAGATAATAATGTAAAAATAAAGCATTAAATAAAATAAAACTAATTGAAATTAACACTAAAATATTAAAAAATAAACAAAATCTACATTTCACTAAATTAAAAAATTCAAAAATCTTGAAATTTCTATAAGGCTATAAAAGGATATTGTTGGGGTAAGTAACCTTCAGTACGCCTAATATAATATACGATCCATAAGCGCTGTATAAAGTGTCCTTAGATTTTCCACAAGTGCCAACAGTTGTAATCTGGCCGTGAATGCTGTGCTGTGCAAACAACTAAAAGTTACTTAACCGCTGGCGCTCGAAATTATGTTCGATAAGCCGGTGATTGGGTCGCTTAAAACAATTTATAACGAACTCTTGCTTGGAATAATTTCTATTAAAGCTTTTAGCAGAGTGTGTTTAACAAGTGCATACAGGTATATTCACAATATTTAAAATAATGTACATCAAATTCAATAGCTTTATTAATAATTTTATACAATGAGATATATTTCAAAACAATCAGGAATGTGCAGTGCAGCAACACATTTCTTACATTTCCACGTTTATTCTGTTTTGCGCATATCTGACATATTCGTTGAGGCTTTTGTTTACTTTGTTAAGAGAAATGTCCCCACTGTTTTGCCTGCAAACGCAGCGGGGTTTTATCTAAAGAAGTCCTTCTGCGTGTTGGGTATTCAGCAAATTTTACGTTTTGTGGAATTTCTTATGCAATGCGTAGCCGAAAATTTGAAAAGGAATATTTCTTAGAGCTGGAATTTGTTTTGCTTTTAGAAATAATTAAATTTTTTTTTACAGTTAATTTAGTAGGCGTGCATTGCAAGTTATTGCCAGCGCAGGATATTAAAGTGGACATTAATTTGGCGTAGACTTAATGTTAATCTCAAGTTTGACAACGATTCGGGAGCACGAGGGAAAATGTCGGCAAAAGCTAAGATTGTGTTGGTTATTTACGAAAAACTCGACATAGCCATTACTCATGTTACTTACTTGACATCTGAATATAAACTGATTGGGCGAGCTTACGAATATGTTGGAAATGAGCGATGACGTGACAACCGCAGTTACTCTCCCAATTTTGTTTCGGATGACGAAACCTTGTAATCTATCATCCTTGCCACTTAACTACTGACTTCAGATTTATGGCAATACTGATTATTAAAAGAAAATTGCTTATTAGTATCCTTTCATATATAAATATACTTCGTTCAATTATGCAATGGTTCTAAAAAGTGAATAAGAATCGTTAATAAAGGGTTTTCCAATAACAGGTGTTATTGGTGAATGGAATGCGCTATCGGGAGATGATTAACGCTTTTTATGGCTGGAACTGGATGGTATTGATCTGAACAACGTTTATTTTCAACAAGACGGCGCTACGTGCCACACAAGCAACGAAACCATCAATCTTTTAAGGGAAAAGTTTCCGGACCGTGTTAAATTTCACCTCTCGAAGAGGTGATCACAATTGGCCACCGAGATCTTCTGATTTAACACCCTGTGACTTTTTTCTTTGGGGCTACGTGAAACAGGAAGTCCACGCCAACAGCCCAGGGTCGATGCAAGACCTCTAAGATGGAATTCGTGAGGTTATCGAGGATATAAGGCAGCGACTGTGCAATTCGGTTATAGAAAATTTCATGAAAATGATATTGTCCTGTAAGCGTTGTCGTGGTGGTCATTTGCCTGATGTTATTTTCCACTATTAACGGCACACCTTCCACTCTATACTGAAAAAAACTTCCAATCATTTACCATATATTAAAAAAAAAGGATGTTTCTTTGAATATCAAAATAACCCCTCTGTTTGGAAAACAAAAAAAAAAAAAAACAATTACTGACTAATTTATATTTACACATAATTATCGTAAATTCTTAAAACTCGTAATTTTCGTAAAAGCCAGCCATTTTCCGAAAAATGTCTAGAAATGAAATTTGAAGAGTAGGTTCAGTTGGGTTTGACTTTGTTGATTTTGTAGATCGCACATAGACCAG
This sequence comes from Anastrepha ludens, assembly GCF_028408465.1. NCBI lineage: Eukaryota > Metazoa > Arthropoda > Insecta > Diptera > Tephritidae > Anastrepha > Anastrepha ludens. Next base: position 118,351,325 of record NC_071498.1, read on the forward strand.
AAATAGATCCATAGTGATACCAAGTGTTTGTATGGAGAGTTAAAAGACTTTATATTTTGTCTTTAATACACAGTTTTGATAATTTAAGTATGCTGATAATTTCTCGATCTGCCACACTTTCTAAGGTTGATGCAGAACCTAAGCAGTTTCTTCGTGTTTTGCTAAGTGCAGGACAGTGGCAGAGTAGGCCTTCCAGAGTTCTTCTCGCGTTGACTTCATTACATATTGTGCATGTATCGCTTTGCACTAGCTTCAGTTTAGCCGCGTGCGATAGAGGGAGACAGTGTCCCGTCGGCATCCCCGCATGTTTATACTCTTTCCTGGGAAGAGATAAAATATAATTTGTGGATCTGCCATTGCGTCTGCGTAGGATGATTTTCGCGATTATGCATGAGCTGGTTCATTCCCATCTTGAATTCCCTTCTATAATCATTGCTGCATCTACATCTAGTCGTTGTTTTCAGAGAGGTGGTGAAAAAGTAGGTATTAAATAATTATTTATTTTTATTGTTTTTAATTATTTGATTATTAATTTTATAAAACTGCTCTCATATAAAACTACTTTTATGCCATTCTATAGCTTTTAGTTATTCCTTCAAATCCATTTTCTGATCTTCACAATACGAGGATTGCTATTTATACTTCTGGTCGTGGATGCTTCTAGTGTTGTTGGCCGCCATTTGACGCATACATACATTGGAATTTTTGGGGTAATTTACCATAAATACATTCAGAAGGTTTTCATGTATGAGCCCTATTAGTGCTATTTACAGTGGCTTTAAAAATTTACCTAGGCAAACAAATTATATTAAACCGTAAGTGTTTTCGTGCAGTTATTTTTTCACAATTTTCGACCTGGATTAATAAAACAATTACATTAAAATTATTATATGTCGAGCAATTCACTTCCTTTAGTAGTGTAAAAATTGACACAATACAATTCTCGTGGTCGCCGTATCTGTGCCATATGCGAAATGATTCATCAACATCGTCATGTCACATAACGCGAGATTTAGGCATTCTTGGGCATTACTGTGGCGAGGTATTAATAAATAATAATAATAAAATATTGCATGATCACTTTGCGGTAAAGAAAGAATTTGTTCGCATTGGATTTCACACAAATTAAAAGGCGCCTGGGAAACGCGACTGGACAAAGTGCTTTGAAAATTGGTTCAAACCAAAACAAATGTGTATTAATCATCATGGGGAATATTTTGTACCCTCGCAATTCTACCACAAAATACAATTATGCTAACGTGTTTTTTTTTATCAATGCGCAATGATGCCAAAAGATATCTAACACAGAGTGGCTCTTATGGCCATTTTTTTATAAATTTTATATAAAAAAAAGAAAATTTTACAATAGTGCATTTTTTTCAGTCATTACTTATTTATTTGGATGACCAATCGTCCCCATATTTACGAAATACGAGTTCATTCATGTGGCTGCCTCGGCCAACTTCTCATTAATACGAGTAAATCCCGTTCACCAGTTTTCCAGTTTTAGAAAACCTTGTTAAAGGTTTCTGGCTCTATCTTACAAATGGCTTGCTCGATATATACCCTAAGGGCCTGAAGCGTTAATGGATTATTCGCATAACATCGGATTTTTAAAGCACTTCACAGAAAAGAGTCTAACTGCCTCAAACTGCAGCTCCGAAGTAGCTAATTCGCATGGCGGAGGGGGCTGATAAAACTATTACCGAATATGGCGCGTAAAAGATTAATTGTGGCATCTGGTGTGTGGCACAGCGCGCCAACCTACTGAAACCAAAGATCATTCAAATGGATGTATTTAATTTTCGGCCATAAAAAATTACGCCGAGGTAAAAATACGCTCCGTCTAAAAAAAGTAGTTTTGACTTATTTTTATTTATGGACTACACAACATAGTTATTGAAAATAAGCTTGCAATATTTCTAAATGTTGTTTAAACGTAAAGTGATTCAGTTCTTTTTGCGGAGATACGGAAGTACATATTATAGTATAAGTTTTCTCATATAGCTAATTGAAATTTTCAGTTTCTTCCTCACAACACATTTTGCAATCATTCAAAAACTCTCTGCCCGTATATGATGCAATGCACTTCATACAGTCGCTGCTGGACAGAATATCCAATTTTCTATGTCAATAGAATACTAAATCTCCAGAAATCAAACAAGCAATAAGCAATTTTGATAACAAGCTGGAGATAATGCTTTTGAATTCGTTTGCCTGCAATGGAAGCTGGAAATTAATAAACAAAATGATTGGAACAGTCTATACGGAAAATATTGCGTACTGACGTACACATATATATGCACATACATACGTGTACATATGCATACGCATACCACTACATTTTATAGGCTACAGTCTACTTATACAGGGTGAATAATTATGCGGTATCGGATTTTAAATTTAAATAAAATTACGAAAATTTAAATTAATTGGGAAATCTTCGTTATTTTTGTGTAGAACTATTCAAGGTATTTATTTTTTAGAGATAATCCCTTTCGAAGGTTAACCGCAATCTCGCTGCAATTTGAATGACTCTCTGGAGGGCGAGTCGGTCGGTATCTTGTGAATCACTTTAGTAATGTTGGAGTCCAATGCCTCAATCGAAACTGGTTAGTCTGCAAAGCAATTAGACTTTAAATACCACCACAAATAAAAATCCAAATGTGCGATATCACACGATTTCGTGGCCAATCCACTAATCCGAGACGAGAGAGAGGTTCCTCACCGAACCGACGACGTATTAACTCCATTGTTTTACGGACTATAGCGCCATCTTGTTGGAACCAAATGTTGTGGAGATCACGGGCTTCAATTTTCGGCATCAAAGAGTTGTTTACCATGGCACGAGGGCGTTCGAAATTCACTGTTACATTACATTGGCGCATGCTTCGTCTTTGAAGGAAAATGGGTCGAGGATTCGTCCAGCCCATTTGCCGCTCCAAATGGCGATTTTCAATGGATATAATGGCTATTTCTGATTGGAATTGGGTTACTCTGAAGTACAAATATGGCAATTTTGCTTATTGGCGTAGTCATTGAGCGAAAAATGGGTCTCATCGCTGAACACCATAAGTTGGCCTGAGCGCGCCATGCACATTTTTCACAGAGCGTCGATTTCCGTAATACAGTTGTACGATTTACAAACATTGTTGCGGCGTAAGTCTTTGCATGATTAAATGTCAATAAATACTGCAAAAATTATGTATTTAGTTAGACAATAGTCATGTGAGATCTGCCAAAAAACCCCTATTGGAAAAAGTACCTCCAATAGATCACCCTTTACAATGCGCAAAAAAAACCCTATAGCACAGTGATTTAGAGGCAAATTTTCAGAATTTATTTGGTTCTTATTTAATTTTACTAATTTTTTAAGATAATTTATGTTTATTTTACCACAAAAATCGTATAACTCCACATTTCAAACTTTGTGGAAATTAAGGAAAAAATTCCATAAATTTTTATAAAAATTTAAAAAATTTTAATAAGATTTTTTGAAAATTACCGAATATGCAGTGCATTAATTTTGGTGGAATAATATATATATACCTATATGTATATAATTGCCGCGTACACCCTTTTTGGGTGTTTGGCCGAGCTCCTCCTCCTATTTGTGGTGTGCGTCTTGATGTGGCCCCACAAATTGATTTTTGACAACTTCTTTTTTCTGCTGTCAGTCTCTTATGCATTTTCTCCGTGTAACGAATGCTCAACTTTTATTTTGCATACGGAAGGAACCTTCATTAACTTAAACTTTGTTATACCAAAAGCAATGGGCTATAAAACCACATACTCGTAATTTTTCTTAATTCTTTTTAATTTATTAATTAATTGTTAAAAGGTTTACAATTTTGTGGAATGTTTTTTAATATAGTTTTTTGTAGGCAAATGAACTATATTTTCATACAAACACTGTTAGAACTACATGGGAAACAGGTAAATTGTCAATAATTGTAAATAAGCCATTGAGCTATAGTTTTTCAACGCAGTATGCAACAGAATAAACGCAGTGTAAACTATTCAAATAAAATTCAATTTCTTGCATTCTTCATTCTCACAATAAACTGCTTGCGTATGTCGTAGTAAGCATAGTTGTGATTGTTGTTGGTAGTGTAAATTTTGCATTCTGCTTTTGATTTTCCCACTCTATATGATTTTTCTACTGATTTTCCTACCATTCATTCAATTTTCATTCGGCCCATTTATTTCGAAATTAATTACTGAGCAGAATCGTACTATAATTTTGGACAGCTTTGAGTAGCATAGCATAGTTTTAGCTCCGTACTTGCAAGCAGGCGTAGATAAATGTGCACCACTTGTTTGAGTGTATGTGCTTACATGTATGTATAACTTCTTATGTAGATGAGACTGCAGGCAATTCGATACTGTATCTGCTTTCAGCGCTGTTTACACTCAATAAAAGATGTGTATTATAAACATACATACATAAATACTTACGTACATAAGGACATTTGTAGCAAATCGCACTAAGTAGATTTCCACTGAAATTTGCATGGAGCTAAAATTTTTCATCCTCCCATCGAATGGTGCGCAATAAACAGAAAAAGGAAACTAATTTAAATTTCATGTTTCCAACCAAATGCCGAAGGAAATCGTAGGTTTTTAATTTGTTTCTTATTTCTGAAAACCCATTGGGTGGATTTGCATAATTTATCTATGTATAGTAAAGCAGTTTGGACAAGCCCAGGCAAATAGGTGCGTCCGTTGCATAGGAGCAGTATGTGTATGGTTATAGATATGGCTTCGTACATCAGGGTGGACTATTTCTCTCACTTCAATTTATAAAAGCGGAAAAAAGAGCAATGTTGCAAATACAAAATAATTTCTAAATCTCGATCTACTGTCTCTAAACTCTTTGAATGTGTTGCCAAAGACAAGTTATATTTTAGGGTATAACGTCTGATTGGTCCTAGGCAGCATGGTTTTGTAGTTGCAAGGTCTACATTATCTACCTTAATAGTTTTTTCAGAAGATTGCCACGCATGCTTGCCGTACCCCATTCACGCGCGATACACACGAACCTAATTGGCATTTCTCGGTTCGGCATTCCCTGATTGGATTCGATCCTATTTAATAACGAGGTGCAACACAGTAGTTATCGATGCGGTCTCTTCGAAACACTTTTCTGACACCTCTGGTGTGCCTCAGGGTCGTATTTTAGGACCCTTGTTATTTGTTTTGTTTATTACTGATATCTGTTCGTGTTTTGCTAGGACTCTTCTCTATGTTGTGCTCTAAAAGTTTATGCGGAAATAAGAAATTTTAGTGACGCTGCCGTGCCACAGTCTGAGCCGAATAATTTATTTTCCTGCTAATATATTTATATATTTTTTTTAATATTGAAAAATGTCATAAAATCACATTTTCTAAGCTTTAAATCTCTCTTAATACTTAATAATCTTATCTTATTAATAATACATATCTTGCTTCATCTATATCACTAAAGATTAGGAGGGTTTCTTTGATACAAGGCCCAATTTTATTATCCACTTAAATAATGCCGTTTCTAATTTACTTAATATGCTTATCTTTGAAAAACGTCACTCTCCGCATTTCACTGACCCTTATTTGGACTCTGCAATGGTTCGATCAAAATTAGATTATGCTACTTTTACTAGGTTGTTCAACAAGTTTTGCTGTTCGATAAGAAAACCACAATTTATGGCTTGAAATACACTTTATTATTTAGTATAGTCTTCCTGAACAATTTATGAATTGCATCCCAGAAGTGAGAATCTGGAAGGGCTGCAAATTACGCTTCCACAGAAAAACGCTTTCTATGCATGATTTTTTTAAGGTCTGGAAATAGATCAACGTCACTAAAGGGAAAATCTCGTGAATGCAGTGAATGTTCCAACAATTCCAAGTGCAATTCAGTGATTTTAGCTATTGTCAAAATACTGTTGTGAAACGGTGCATTGTCCTGATGTTTTTGTTTCTTTTCCACACTGGATGTTTTTCTCAAATTTGTTCTTTCAGCTGGTCTAAAAAGTTACAAAAATATTCAGAATTTATTGATTTACCAGTTTGCTAGTAATCCAAAAACAAAATTCCTTTCGCATCCCAAAAAACTGATGCTAACACCTGTTTGGCCGATTTTTGGACCCGAACTCATTTCGAAGAACCAGTTTCTCACCACTCTTTAGTCTCTGGTTTTGATCTGGGATTATGGAGAAAGACCCATCCATGGTGATGAAATGGCACACGACCCCTTTGTCTTTCCGAAAGCTCTCTTTTGCTGAGAAAGTCGACGGTAACTTAGGACTAGCAAATTAAGCAAAGTGGGAGGCTGTTTCCACCCAATGTCCACTCGAAGTGATTAAGAGTGAAGAATATTTGAAATTACATTGTAGATGGTCGGAAAATTTTCCAAGCAGTATTGCACATTGTACTTAAGGCCAGGAGAATAGAAAGGGACAAGTTGGGTTAGGTTTCATTACTCTTCAGCAAACCTCACAGATTTTTTAGGAATCTTAGCAGTTGTTCGAGGAAAGAGAATATATTTCGTTCATTCTCAATCCACCCGACTTAAAAATGTACCATCTAAGTACGGCAATAGCTGGACAGCAGCAGCGAAAATTATCTGTACTACCTTCATCTTATAAACCAGATGTAAAAAGTGGATCGTCGATATTGCCTGTGGTCTCACTCACTGAGAAGGAATTTTGCTATCACTCTCTCAGACCTTTTCATGAAACACTTGTTTTTCGGGAACCGCAGTTTCATTAGCCAGTTTACTGCCTTGAATCCCACAGCGTCCCGAGCACCCACATAAGTTCAAGCTCATTCCGCCCTTAAATAGAGTTTGAGCTCAACTTACATTTCTAAAGGCAACAGATACTATCAATTCATCAATTGATGGTAGGTCAATAAACAGTACACAGATTATATGATTTAGATCAAATATGCGCCATTTTGTTTGATAATCTGTTTCTGAAAATAATCTGACCTCTGGTCGAACGCCTGCCTCAATGTGGTCAGTTCTTTACAGTAGACGGAATAGAGTATTTGGCTGAAAGGGAACAGCCAATAAGGGATAATTCCCTTCCAATTCCGCCAAGCGCAAAGCTGAAAGAAAATGGCGCGTACAAATCTGTTAGGTGTTTGACCGAGCTCTTCCTCCCATTTGTGGCACGCGTCATGATGTCGTTCCACAAACTGACCTCTAACGGCAGATGGTTTTTTTATGAAGAGTGATGATGATTGTGTGGGACGACTCATCATAATCAGACCACGATCTATCTCGGCTGTTATTCTCATATGTGACACATTTTTTATCGCTAGTTACCACAGGCCTCAATATTGACTTTCTTTTATTTCCGCAGAGAATGGGAGGTCAGTTCGTGAGAAATCTATAAATCGAGGTTTTTCTTGATGTTTTCAATGCTCAGTGTCAATTCCTAGATAATGCAATAAATGCTCACATATCAGTCCAGCTTCGCATCGATATTTTCGTCATTGACCAGACAGAGCCTGCTTCATCTTCGACTTCATCCACCGTGCAACCGATGGAATCTCCGCCGTGAGTTCCAGCAGAGAATAACTCTTGTTAGCAAATGCTACTTTGGGCTTGGTAGGCAATTGAAAAGCAAAGACTCCTCTCGACGCACGAAAAACAACGCTCTATTAATCACTCTTGTCCTGACCATTGACAAACACCGATGAACGGTTATTAGAGGCTTTCGAGAGAAAAGTTCTTCGCAAAATCTATGGTCCAATTTGCATGAATGATGCATAGCAAATAAGATGGAACCACAAGCTGTACGAATTATACGTAGATATCGACGTAGTGTAGCGCATTAAAATTCAGCGGCTGCGCTGGCTAGGTCACGTTGAGCGAATGGACAATAATGTTTCAGAAAATAAGGTCCTCTTTTCGAAATGTCCTGGTGGAACTCGCAAAAAAAAGAACTCATCTACGTTGGGAAGACCACGTCGACGACGACATGACCGCCTTTGGTGTTTTTAACTGGCGTCAACATGCGCAATTCAGAGGCGATTGGCGCAACATTTCGGTAGCGGCCAAGACCGACCATCGGTTGTAGTTCCGGGTAAGTAAGTAAGATCAGGTCGTTCTTTGTATTATCGCATATCAATTTGCTTCTAAAAAATGTCTTCAAAGTTTTGTTTGAGCCGTGGTGATTGAGCTCCTAACTGTCAAACCCGAAAATTTACAGCGAAAGTGCTTAACAGTCTCCTTATCTTTTGCAATGGAGTTTAAGTGGTAAACCTTGCCGTGGAGTCCACAAGAGTTCCTGAGACTTGCGTCTATTGTACTGGGACCAAAGCGTTTTCGAAAGAAGAAGAAGAAGAAGAAGAAGAAGGAAGAAATGGAACTCCTTCTCTTCTGCCCTTTCCTGAGAAATAAGTTGTACAGTTCCCCTTTAACAACATTCAGCGGGATGCCAATGACCGAGTAGGGTGCCTCTGCGACTATTTAGTCGAGCCCTTCTTGGCAAGCTCGTCAACAATTTCATTTCTCCACATGCTCCTATGTCATCGAACCCAGATCAGAGGAATGTTATCTGCACACCCAAGAGATTTGATCTCCTCCTCCTCCATTGGAGTTGAGTAATTTAGATCTGCACCATAGCGCCGTCAGAGCTTTGAACGCGGCTTGACTACCTGAGAAAATGTTAATATCTTCCTCACTTCCATGTTCCTCAAGCAGTTTGCATGCCTACAGGATCGAAAACACTTCTGCCTGAAAAACATAGTAGTATTCGGCAATTTTAACGGAATAGATAAATTGGCTCATTTAGAGAAAACACCTGCTCCGACTCCCGATTCCTTCTTAGAGCCGCCAGTGAAGACAGAGCTACCAGCTTCCGTACAGATTTTCCTCTCGTTCCAATCCTACGTACTTGGAAAGATTGCCCTGACACGACCCTCAAGCTCTAGATTGCGGATGTTAACTGCCAAAGAATGCTACCATGTCACTTGAGAGATTGCCTCCAGAGGCCAACCTCCTTTAACCTTTTGAGCAGCGATGGAAAAACGTAAAAATCAATGGGGCGTAAGTGCAAAACGACATTCAGGGCAGGACTGAGGTAAGTTCTACATGCTACATGCAGTCCTTTGCAACCTCTCCAGTAATATTATAGCCCTTCCGAAGAGCTTCCCACCAAACCAGGTATCCAAACGTTAAAATAGGCAAAACTACTGCGTTGTACGCCCAAAGCACGATCTGTGGCGTGAGTCTCCATTTCTTGCCGAACATAAATTTGCAGGAAGAGACTGCTTTCTTTACTAGATTTTCAATGTATAGCTTCCAACGGAGTTTGGAGTCAAATATCCCGCCATGATACCTAACTTCCGATGAAAGCGGGAGAATGTGGTTGTTTAATTTGGGAAGTCTAAAGTTTGGAGGTACAATTGCTGGCGTACGCCGATGATATTGACATCATCGGCCTTAACAACCGCGCTGTTAGTTCTGCCTTCTTCAAACTGGATAAAGAGGCAAAGCGAATGGGTTTGGTGGTGAACGAGGACAAAACGAAGTACCTCCTGTCTTCAAACAAACAGTCGGCGCACTCGCGTATCGGCACCCACGTCACTGTTGACAGTTATAATTTTGAGGTTGTAAAAGACTTCGTGTATTTAGGAACCAGCATTAACACCGATAACAATGTCAGCCTTGAAATCCAACGTAGAATCTCTCTTGCCAACAAGTGCTACTTTGGACTAAGTAGGCAATTGAGCAGTAAAGTCCTCTCTCGTCGAACAAAACTAACACTCTACAAGACTCTCATCATGCCCGTCCTAACGTATGGCGCAGAAGCTTGGACGATGACAACATCCGATGAAGCGACGCTTGGAGTGTTCGAGAGAAAGATTCTGCGTAAGATTTTTGGACCTTTGCACGTTGGCAACGGCGAATATCGCAGACGATGGAACGATGAGCTGTATGAGCTTTACGACGACATAGACATAGCGCAGCGAATAAAGATCCAGCGGCTTCGTTGGCTGGGTCATGTCGTCCGAATGGATACAAACGCTCCGGCTTTGAAAGTATTCGATGCGGTACCAGCTGGTGGTAGCAGAGGAAGAGGGCGGCCTCCTCTGCGTTGGAAAGATCAGGTGGAGAGGGACTTGGCTTCACTTGGAGTGTCCAATTGGCGCCGGTTAGCACGAGAAAGAAACGACTGGCGCGCTTTGTTAATCTCGGCCAAAATCGCGTAAGCGGTTATCGCGCCAATTAAGAAGAAGAAGAAGAAAGTTTGGAGGTTTATATTTTTTGGTAAATAGCGATGGTAGTGGGAGATAATCTAAATTCAGAAAAGTGTTTTTCTCTTTGAGTCGTCAAGTATCCCGAATAGCCGTTTTTAGCCGTTTAAAATTAGTGAAATGTATCACCCTTATACATTAGCATACAATACATACACAGGTATGTGTACGCATATCGGTAGAAATGCATCTGCATGCATCAAATCACATTTGCATTCATTTTCCCCAGAATACATTTGCCGCATTTTAGGCTATCGAGCACAATACCAACAAGCCAGTGCTAAGTGAGCATTGGCCGAATGCGTGAAACAGAAGCAGATGGGGTTGTAGTGGGCTCGAAATTTTGGGGCGCTGGGAATCTGTGCGTAGGCCATATGAATAGACCGCAGGCGCTTGTGGTCAATGCATTCGATGCGGTAATAATGAAGCATACATTCAGTCAAAGACGCATTCGGGCACACATAAGCGCACATTCAAACAATTATACATTTGCATGTCGCGTCACACAGTGAAACCTACAACTGCTATTTGTATCCGCATGTGCGGCTCATTCACTCAGTTATGCAAAAGTATATTTCGGGGCAGGTGTATGGGTATATATGGATGTGTATGGCTACTGTAGACAAATGGATTTGTGCGCGGAAGCCATTTGGTAGTTCACGGGTGCGAAGCACACTGCAAACGTGTAAAATCAAATGATAGAAAAAGTTTTTTTCTAATGGTGGTTGTCGCTCATTGCTGCTCAATGGTAAAGTCGCTGCAGATGTTTCTGCTATGCAACAGCTTCTCACCAAGAAAATGTGACTTTCGGAGGTGCCATAAAACTGTAGGTCTCTCCATTTGTAAGACAGTCGACATTAAGAGTTTATGTTTGAAGGTTTCAATTTGGAAATTGGAGTAGAAACTTGGCCAACATTTAAAAAAGGCAAGAAAATCGGCACTGCTTTTTGTTGCGTAGGCGTATCGAGCCTTAACCGCGAAATTAACGTAAACGCCAAAGAGCAAATAGGAAAGATTTTTTTGTTTTTTTTTCTAATCCGCTTTAGGTAATTTTAAATGTAGTATTAGCCCGGTTAAATGCAAGGTATAAACTCATATTTAACTTAATTAAACATAATTTGTAGGCAAACGTAGTAAATTTGGCGCTCACGTTAATTTTGCTGTCACCATGGCTGGCTCGCTCTTTCTTTGCCTTGTCCTTATTTGGGGTTGGCCTTCCTTGTCGTCATGCGCCAGGTGCCTCTGTTCTTGATCGTCACATAATCATGGTGCTGCTCTCTTTTGTTCCTTTGTATTGTATTTAGTCAGCTCGATTGTGGTCTTAATCTAGTTCTTGCTAGCTCAGTTATATTCATGGCGAGTTTGACGATGTGGTCTTCCTCTCTACGCATTACGTGTCCGTACCATATTAGTCTGCCTTCTCTCTTTTACTCCGAGATTGGTGCAATTTTGATATCGTCTCGTATCTTAATTTTTTCACTTTGTCCACGTGCGTTATTCCTGTTGCCCAGCGAAGCATTTTAATTTCCACCTCACGAATATTCTGGTTGTGCTTAGCTCGCAACAATTCCGACCAGTACAGCTTTACTGGTCTTACGCAGATTTCGTACACCTTTCTCTTAATCGTTAAAGGCACTTTCCTGTCACATAAGAAGCCCGTCAGGCTGCACCACTTCAACTACACCGCATTAACTCTGTATATCACACCTTCGTTTATGTTTCCAATTTCGCTCAGGATTGATCCTAGGTAGTGGAAACTTGTTGTAGCCAATAACAGGATGCCCATTAATACTGGGGGCCTCTCTTTGGCTTGTTTCCTCGACTCCAAACGGTAGGTGCAGGTATTCGGTTTTCTTCACATTTATGCGAAGAGTTCAATTTTCTCTCCAGCCAAGCGAGGTTCTCACTAATTAAGAATATATCGCCCGCTTAAAGGAGATTTCATAGCAGTTTGACTTGAACTTTAGCTACGAGATTAATAACAATATTAAAAATCAATGGGCTGAGTGCTGAGCTTTGGTGCACACCGCCAGGTGTACGCGCTTCCGCGGTGGTTTCGTGGTACTTGTCTTGAAACAGTTTGGTGTATTGTTCTGGTATTCATTTGGCATTTAAAGATAGCCATACTATTTATTTAGGTACCCCATCGAAGACCGTTTTTAGATCTTCAAAAATCATGTGCAGATGTTTTTCCCTACAGCGGTACTTCTCCGTTAGTACTCTAATTGCTTGTATTGTATATATTATTGACTTTCCGCATTGGTTTTGTATTATTTCCGCAATGTTTTTAATGCGATCATTTACAACCCTTATCCATATATTAAGGGTATGCGATGTAAGTTTGACCCCTCGATAGTTTTCACATTTTGTACATCTCCCTTGCCTTTATATATTGATATCAAGTAGCTATTTTTCCATGCAATCAGAATATGGGCTTTTTCTTATATTTTGGTAAACAGAGCCTTTAGCCATTTTACCCCTTCCATACCACATTTCACACAATAAGCTCGCTAGAACCTTATAGGCGATATGTAGAAGACTAATCCCGAGATAATTGGCACAGATTGAAGGATCACCCTTCTTATGGTTTGGGTAGTGCACACTTGATTTTCAATCGGCGGGTATGCTTTCATCCAACCATATGTTTCATAAAGGGTGTTTTTTTTAGAGGTTAGGTTTTCAAGATGAAATAAAACGTATATAATTTAATGTTATGGCCAAGAATTTAGCTTTATTATAAAGATAAGGGTTTGCCATTATGTTTTAAAAATAATTTCGGGCAAGTGGCCGCCGCGGCTGGCTCGAATAAATTCCAGCCGAGAGGCCCAATTTTCGACCACTTTTTGCAGCAATTGGGGGCCGTATGTCAGCAATAACGCGCCGAATATTCTCTTCCAAGACGTCAATCGTCTCGGGCTTATCTGCGTAGACAAGCGACTTCACATAGCCCCACAAGAAATAGTCCAATAGTTATATAGCACGATCTTGGAGGCTACGCCACAGGCCACAAAGTTTTCTTCAATAAATCGATTGTTGCGTTGGCTGTATGGCATGTAGCGCCGTCTTGTTGGAACCAAAGGTCGTCCACATCAACATCGTCCAATTCAGGCACGAAAAAGTCATTAATCATGGCTCTATAGCGCTCTCCATTGACTGTAACATTATGGCCGGCTTCATTTTTAAAGAAATATGGACCAATGATTCCCTCTGCCCATAGAGCACACCAAACAGTGACTTTTTGAGGATGTAACGGCGTCTCAGCAATGGCTTGTGGATTATGTTCACTCCCAAATGCGACAATTTTGCTTATTGACATACCCATTCAACCAAAAGTGAGCTTCACCGCTGAACAAAATTTTCTTGTGAAAATCGGGATCGGTGGCCATCTCGTTTTGGGCCCATTCACCGAACGTGCGACGCGCTTGATGGTCGTTCGGCTTCAATTCTTGCACGAGTTGGATTTTGTAAGCCCGCAAACCAAGATCCTTCCGCAAAATCTTCCATAAAGTGGATGGGCACATCTCCAATTGCTGCGCGCGATGGCGGATGGACTCATTCGGGTCTTCTTCGATACTCTGCTCCACAGCAGCAATAGCGTCTTCGGTGCGCACTGTACGACGTCTCTGAGGATGCGTATTATCTAGAGCAAACGTGGTGCGAAACCGATCCATGGTTAATCGAATTAGTGACTCTGATGGACGATTATGTCGACCGAATATTGGACGCAGCGCGCGATGGGTCGCGCGAACCGAACCATTATTTTCGTAATAAATTTGCACGATTTGCAAACGTTGTTCAGGTGTAAGTCTATTCATTATGAAATGGCAAACCAAACTGAGCATAAATCAAGTGACAGCTGTTAAAAAGACCATCTACGAAAAAAGTAGTGCCAACTTGAAAAAGTAACCTCTAAAAAAACACCCAAATATGAAGCTGACGCATGCACCTTACCAGATCCAAATATTCACGGGCCGATTGACAAAAAACACTGAACGAACATTTAACATATTTATTTCGATATTCGACGACGAAAATGTAAATGGATTGGACAAACACTTCGGAAGTCTCATGGAAATATTGCGAAAGAAGCCTCAGAATGGTGCTCTCAAGGAAATCGCAGGCGCGGGAAACTATTCAACACGTTGAAACGATTAGTTGAAACAGAAGCGCTTCAAGCAGACCGTTCATGGCGACAAATGAAATGTCTAGTATTGAATAAACCTAATTTTAACTTTTTTTTGACGGCCTATATTCCTCCTTGGAACCACGGGAAAATATGTCTATATGTATACAGCACACAGACTCTTGTAAAATTTTAGAATAAAATCTATAAAAAAATTTTGAAGCACCTTCTCAGGTTCTGAAATAGTAACGAATTGCAAAATCAAAACAAAAAAATGAGTTGCTTGACTGCACTTCCCATGATTTAATAAAGCAAAATACAGATAAATATGCATATCTGAAGACGTTGACAAAAATTACTTTCTCGCCTATATATATATATACATATAATTAGCGCGTACACCCTTTTTGGGTGTTTGGCTGAGCTCCTCCTCCTCTTTGTGGTGTGCGTCTTGATGTTGTTCCACAAATGGAGGGACCTACAGCTTTAAGCCGACTCCGAACGGTAGATATTTTTATGAAGAGCTTTTTCATGGCAGAAATACACTCGGAGGTTTGTCATTGCCTGCCGAGGGGCGACCGCTATTAGAAAAGTATTTTTCTTAATTTTGATGTTTCACCGAGATTCGAACCGACGTTCTATCTATGAACTCCGAATGGTAGTCACGCACCAACCCATTCGGCTACGGCGGCTGCACCCAATACTTCTCAATACTCTTTATTGCCAGTTCTTTAGCTGTTCTAATTTACATTTATGTATTGCCACTGCTTACCTCGATGTCGCATACGTTAATTTTGCGGCTAGGGCTCGATATGCAAATCTTCACATGCGTTCGGTCTCACATACTCACACACTCAAACTTACGCCCAAACGCACTTGCCCGAATTTCAATTTGTGTTCGTGTATTCAGTGTATTCTCCCTGCAGGTGGCTTTTCCCTAGCGTAAAATCCTTTTAGTTCAGATACTCGCATTTAATAGAAGAAATTATACTAGTTCGCCATTGACTAGAAAAAAACCAGTAGTTAAATGATCAATTTGTCTCCAAATTTACTATTTAAAACCCCCTAATATATCAATGGATATAATGGCTATTCCTGAATGGCCTTGGGTTGCACTGTAGCACAAAAATGGCAATTTTGCTTATAGACGCAGTCATAAAAAAAGGGCCTCATCCCAGGCCATAAGGGGGCCTGAGCGCGCGATGCACATTTTCCACAGAGCGTCGATTTTCGTAACACAATCGTATGATTTGTAAACGTTGTTGAGGCGTAAATCTTTCCATGATGAAATTTCAATAAATACTGAAAAAAATTAAAACCCCTATTGGAAAAAGTACCTCCAACCCCTTACGTCGGTAATGTTGGCGCTGGTAGAGCAGAAAAATAGTTGCTGAAAGAGTGGTTCAGCAAGATTCTACGGAAAGATCGATTAAATGGCGAAAAATCAAGGTGCTGTGTATTATCTTCGATCACAACAAAAGCACGAATATCAAGATTATCTTTAGCAATTTTCGACAATAAAATAACTGCTTCCGAATTCTTTCAGCAAAAATCTTAAAAACGTGCAAACAGAAAAACGTTCACCGATATAACTATGGAATACAACATAAACGGGACCCACGGAAATAAGATCTTGGAGCATACAAATTTCTATGCGATTTTTGGTATTGTATTTTATTTTATGTAGTTTTTTTTCAGAATCTAATTGAGAAACTTGAAGCACTTAAATTTATTAAAAAAAATGATTTTCTTCAAAAAATATCATCGCAGAAAAATGCACGCAGCAACCGGACACATAAAATATTGTAACGAATCATGAATACTCGCGAAACGACTGGTAACAACGCCGGATGAATGAGTTGCTACGAGTAAAACAAGAAATGAATGCCAGATGACAGGAGTAAAGCAAGTTTTTGTGGCAACATAGTTTTTGTCTTTTATTTCGCAATCCAGTGATCGGACTCAAAGGACCTACAGAGAGTCGTTTTATTGGAGAAAAAAATTAACAACATGAATCCGAAATTAGTTAGGATTAATTTTATTTATGTTTCTATAATGAATAGCTTTTTTCAAGAATTTGTTTCAATTTTTTAGAATTTACTCATAGCCTAAGTTTCAAGCAATTTTTGAATGTTTAGCCAATTACTGAACTTGAAAGAAGTTTCATTTACACTTTTATTATGAAATAGAGTAGTTTAAGGTATTTTTTTTTTATTAATTTATTTATTTTTAACTGGTCTAAAACTTTTTATTTTAGAAAGAAATTGCATTCGAGTTTTTTTCGGCTAGTATGAACTAATCTTTTAACTGGAATTTTGGTAATGCATGGCCGAACAATTGACATCTAATATGGAAAAAGATGAAGCACGAACTGGGTAAGCTGAAAAGTGAGACAGTAGTATTCTAATTTACAAGGAATATTTTTCCCTGTAGGTCTTCTACTGGGCGTAAACCAGTCGTTTGATGTGCTTCGCAGCCTACGGCATATCTCAGTTGTTCGTTGCCTGTCGTTCTTGCTTTCATTTGGAAATCGGCTTTGGGTTTTGCTGTACTACTCTTTATTAATGCTAATGTTTTTATTGTTTTTGGCTCAACTACAGCAGCTCTAAGTTCTCTAGTGAAAGCATTGGTCGTATACTCAATTGCTGTTGTTTTACAGCTAAACGCCATAGTTGCTTTTGTAATATTTTTGTTGTAGCTGTTATCGGTGCTCTATTGACAATACATGGTGATTTGGTAAAGCTGAAATGAAATTTCCCATTAATAAGTTTAGTTTGACATGCATGCGGGCAGCTGGCCACTCCATCTGCACAATTGCTTTTACATGCCGAAAGAGAGTAGGTACACATGTACAGAGGCATATACGCATGAGAATATATCCCTTTACGAGTACATGAGCAATGAGAGTGTACTTGCAAATTACGTTCTCCATCAAACTTGTTTATAAGCAATAATCCTCTGAGGTGTAGCAGCAGGATTAACTACATAAATTGAATTTTGGTTTTTAATAAGCAAATAATGCAGCCCTAAATTCGGACCGGAACTTTAATTTGAACGGCTCAGTTTGCGAAAAGTTTATCTCTACTAATGCCCACAAACGAGAAGAGAGTACTCCTTTTGCTCCCTACCACTTATTAATGGACACACTCTCTCAATTTCCCTAAGCGCAACATACTTAGTGGTAATCTTCGACTCCAAACTCAGCTGGAAAGTGAATATTGAAGAACGGGTACGGGAAGTGGAAATAGCTCTGTATGCCTGTAAACGTGAACTTGGGGAGGAAATGGCCTCAAGTATACATTATGGTTGTATAAGGCGCTTATGCGACTAGTTTTATCATATGGATCGATTGTTTGGTGAGAAGCTCTGGGAAGAGATTACAATATGAAAATACTTGGCAGAATACTAAGATCAGCCTGTGCAATTACGGTCGGTGCAATTCGATCATGCCCTAGGGAAGCTCCTAATGCACTCTCACATGTTATTCCGATAGATCTACATATCAAGAAGATGGCAACTATTTAGGTTAAATGAAGTGGGTTGTTGGAGGGAAAAAACTTATAGGCATGTTAGTCTATTATTGCGACAAAATCAGTACACCTCGGAGAGGACCACTGAATTTGTTCGTCCCTACGGTAAAATTCAGTAGGAATTTCGTTATTCTCTTTCCATCTCGGGAGGAATGGAGTAAAGGATTTTCACTAAACGACTTCGACACTGCAGGTCTATACAGAAGGTTTAAAAATGGATTGTAGTGTTGGAGCTGTTATATATTCTTATAGACCTAAAATTGAGAAATCTATGCGCCTTCCTAATACTTGCAGTGTTTTCTAAGCGGAGGTATTAGCAATAGCGAAAGCTTATAGGCTACGAACCGCAGACTTTTCTTTTATGGTAAGTGCAATATCGCTTTATTTCGGATAGGCAAGCTGCAATCCAGGCACTCGTTTCAGTTACAAAACCTTTTAAACTGTTGGAAAAAAGCAGGAACAGCCTTACCACGTTGAGCGTAAATCATAAAGTTACCTTAATCTCTGTCCCGATCGGTATTCACACCACTGGGTGTAATCAGGAATGCAATCTCCTTAAAATACCTACGAATCACGGATTGTAGATGGAGGGATCAGACGACATGCAAAGGCAGCAGACCATTATGGCCCACCTATAACCCCAAACAAACGTCAACATTGATAAATATGAAACGAAGGAATGCCTGCAGACTCACGGTAGTCATAACTGGCTTCTGGTCCATAGGTGGGCAAACAGAAAAAACGAGCATCATTTACAAATCATACTGCCTTAGCTGTAACCCTTGCCAAAACGCCTTTTGAAAACCTCGAGGAGCTAGCTATTATAGACGTAAACAACCTTAAAAGGTTTCTTAATCACACATTCTGAGTACTATACTCTATACTATACTTGTGTAGGAATAACTTTCTGGTAGCGAGGATGTGGCAACAAAATGGTGCGGAAGCGCTAATTGGATTCTTATTGCATTAGCACTTAAACCTGCCAGCCAAGCCCGCTTGCGGGCAATCTCTTGTAGCCTTTAATAGAGTTCATTGTTCCTCCTAGTCCTGCACTAAATTTCTACATCGATGTAATCCTTTTTAGGATACGTCCTTTTAGGCTAGCTCATAGTTGATTGCCTCATAGGCTGTATTATCGAAAGCTCCTACCGCATCTTAGTACAATATGGCTTTTCAATGATACGAGGTGTGTTCAAAAAGTATCGCGAATTTTGTGTTGTTTTCAAAAATTATTTATTTATTCATTAATATCTATTTTTTCCCCTTCAAAAGAATCCCCATCAGATATTATATACTTGTGGCAACTTTTTTTCCAATCTTCGAAGCACTTCAAAAAATTATTTTTTTTTTTATCTTGTTCAGCTCCTCCTTCGATGCCGTCTTTATCTCGTCAATCGTAGCGTAGCGTCGACCTTTCATGGGCCTCTTCAGTTTAGGGAACAAGAAATAGTCACAGGGGGCCAGATCTGGGGAATACGGTGGCTCTGGCATCATTAGTGTGTTGTTTTTGGCCAAAAAGTCGCGCACAAGCAACGATGTGTTAGCAGGGGCGTTATCGTGATGCAAGAACCAATTTTTGTTCTTCCACAAATCCGGGCGTTTCTGGCGGTTTTCTTTGCTCAGAACTTGCAGGTAATATCCCTTATTGAAGAACTCATGATGCACATCGCCCCTGCAATCGAAGAAAACGGTAAGCAAAACTTTTTCATTCGACCGAACTTGGCGCGCTTTTTTCGGTCTTGGTTCGTGCGGCAGCTTCCATTGCGATGATTGAGCTTTGGTTTCCACGTTATAAGCATAAACCCACGATTCGTCACCAGTTATGACCCTCTGCAGCAAATTTGGGACGTCGCGGACAGAGTCCAATATCTCATTAGCAATGTTCATGCGATGCTGCTTTTGGTCGAAATTGAGCAGTTTTGGTACGAATTTTGCGGCGACCCGTCTCATCTCCAAATCATTTAAAAAAATCGAATGGAACAAACCAATCGATATGTCTAGGTCCTCAGCAACTTCTCTAACGGTGATTCGACGATTCGCCAATACCATTTTCTTCACTTCATCAATTTTTTCGTCTCTTGTTGAAGTGCTCGGGCGTCCGCCACGCTTTTCGTTGTTAACATCTTCTCGGCCTTCTGAGAACATTTTGTACCCCTAATAAACGTTGATTTGGTCCAAAGTAGCTTCTCCGTATAACACAGTCAATATTCGATATGCATCCGTGCACTTAATTTCGTTTTTCACACAAAATTTGATACAGGTTTCTTGCACCATCTTTTTGAATAGGTAAAAATGGAAGACGAGCCAAAACACGTGCAAAAAAAGCAGCTGTCAACAATTAACTGAACATTCAAAATGGCCGAACTGGTCGGCATGAGTGAGAGACATGAGTACCAACATATCGCCACAAAATAATCGAAATTCGAAAATACATAACCTGCGAAAATTCAAAACTAGCGGTACCTTTTGAACACACCACATATACCTTCTGTGAAATCGGGTAAATGTTACGGAGAAACATGGTTTTAGGGTACGGCTATGGCGAAAATTTGGATAATTCCAAAACCTACTAAAGTAGTTAAAAAGTAGTAAACTTCATATCAGAGCCATCATATCCATGAACCTTTTAAATAAAAACGAAATTATATTACACTTTGTAGGCATCCTTTCGTTCTCTCTCATGAACAGATGAAAATCTAATTATTACCAAACAATTTTCTTGCTTTCAGGTTAACGCCGCTTGCACGCAATACTGACCCATTTTAGTTATCGCATGTGCCCACATAGCAGACATCGCACTGTACTGCAACAACCTGTGTATTTATAGGCTGTCTGCCGAAAAGCATTTCCATTTCGTCCACTCTGCCTATACGTGCGTTTTTATTGTTCATTGTTGTTGTTGTTGTTGTTGTTGTTGACAGTAGTTATCATCAATGCTACTGACGGAAATATCGATTTTGGATTAGGTTCTAAAATGTGAGCGCAACTACCTGGCGCTTGTATGAATGTGTGAGTATACACACACATATACGTGAGTGGCTACAGGTAGAGAATTGGTAGAAAATTGAATTGCGCACATACCATATTTCGGGCTTAGTGCCTACACACATACATAAGTATGTACACACCTACTCGGAGACAGTTGAATTTTCCAACTGGCACTGTATTAGTGATATCACGTACACACATTCACACACATTCAATGTTCGGACAAATTGGGCACAACCGAACTGAAGTTGCGGTTATTTGCTTCGAATCGAATGCATTGCGATTTTAAAACTTTCGAAAACGGCACGTTAATGGCGTGGTGCGGTGGTGAACTTACAAACAACGCTACTACATGCCAAGCCAATGGATACGTGGATCGATGGGAATCGCAGAGAATTGCTCTATTTGCCTATATGCTCGCACATATTTGAGCAGCACGTGGAATCATGTCTATGTACAGGCATATGTGTACCTATACGACACACACACTTGCAAACGCGCCCATCTCGCAAGCACATACCTACTAGGTTATGCAATAAGTTTTGCGGTTCGATAAGAAAAACACAATTTTATGGCTTGATAAATACTTTATTATTATTCAGTATAGTCTCCCTGAATATCGTATGGAGTTTTACCAGACATCTCTTTGACAAACTCACTGACATGCAGGTAAAGGTGGACTTGGCTGGTGGTCAACAGCGCCAAGACAAAGGCTATGACAGTGAACCACATTGGGTCGAATTTGTTGAAAGTTTCTGCTACCTCGAACCTCAAGGCGCACCAAACTGCGAATATTCAGCTGAGGTGTGAGGTCAATATTGTTGTAAGGAAGTAAAACATGGCTGGTCTCCAACACCATCACACGGAGGCTACAATAGTTCGTCAACAAATGCCTTCGCGAAGAATATTCTAGCCTTAAACCATCAGCAACGATGCGCTGTGGAGATCAACAAATGGGGAGCCCATCCTGTGGCGATGAATAGGTCATAAGCTTAGAAAACCACCAGATAGACTCACGAGAATGGCACTGGACTGGAACCCACAAGGGAGCAGAAGTCGCAGTCGGCCAAATATCACTTGGCGAAGGTCGATGATGCGTGAGCTATCAAATGCCGACATCACATGGGACGAGGCAAAAACAACAGCCCAGAACCGTGTACGCTGAAAGAGTATTGTCGAGACACAATACTCCCAATCTCTGTGCGCTCCAAAGATATAAAAAAGTAGACTTCTTGGACATCAAGACACATGCTCCAACGTAATCACCTCACCATTTGACGAAAAACGCTTTGGTCGCATGCATTTTTTAGGGGTGGAAAGAGATGGAAGTCGCTAAGGGTAAAATCTCGTGAATACGGTGGATACTCCAACGATTCGAACTTTAATTCATGGATTTTAGCCATTGTCAGAATACTCTTGTGAAACGGTGCAGTGCAATGGTGCAATTTTTTATTTTTTGCAAACCAGGTATTTTTTTCTCCAATTTTTCCTTCAGCTGGTCTAAAAGGTTACAAAAATATTCAGAATTTATTGCTTTATCAGTTTGAAGTAGTCCACAAACAAAAATTAATGCTAACACCTGCTTGGCCGATTTCCGGACAAGAACTCGTTTCGGAGCCGAGGAACCAGGTTCACAAATCTCTTTAGTCTCTGGCTCTTAAGTAGGATCTTGGTGATAGACTCACGTCTTATCCATAGGTATGAGTCGATGCACAAAATTCAATTTATTCTTTCTAAAAAGCCCTAAATGTTGCTGAGAAAGTCCCATTCGAATGTGTTTTTGTTCCATTGTTGTTTTTGACGCATTGTGCACACAGCTTTCTGAAATCCAATACTACAGTAAAAAGATTGCTTACACTTCCCAATGAGATGCCTAGGGTTTCTACTAAATCCCTTTCAGTCACTCGATGATTTTCCAATACGATAATCAGTATTTTTCCTACGATTTCTGATGTAGTTGCTGCTTTTGGACGTTCTTGACGTGGATTGCCTTCAAGGCTGCATTGATTACTGACGAATAGTTCTTATACACTTTCAACGCTCATTCATAAATTTCCTCTGCTTTTAAACCTTCCAAATATAAAAATTCATTCACTGCATAATACCTGATTTTTTTCACTGTAGAAAATACTGCGACTCATCGATACTAAATGGAATGAATGAAATGAAACTTCACGAGCATAACGAGGAAAGACATACCAAATTTAGGCTGGTAGCAACGCCCTCTCTCATCAAACCGCAAAACTTATTGATCAACCTAGTACGCCAACAACCTGTATATGACCAACATTTGGACAGAAATTTCAATGACTTTTGAAGTTAAATCATTTGTGGTTGGTCCTGTAAATTTGGGAAATGATAAGAAGTTAGGCGAAGAGAAATTCTGGTGGATAAAAAAATGCTTTGTGTGTCACAAGTTTTACTAAATAGAAGGTTGAAAAGAATTAGAGTTCGTATCTGGTAGTTTATGTGAAGAGTTTCCTTTTCTAGACTAATGATAATTAGAGCTTTGGTTTTCCGAAAATGCAGTAAGTTGTGAAGGGATCGGAATAGTGTGTCTCTACCTTCTGCTTATCTTAAACTAGCGCTCTTAGAAAATTCTAATACACACATTCAGACTTTAAGTTGGGGAAACAGTGTCAATTTAAAGAAAATCCTCGTACTCGTGCAAGCAAAAGCAGCGCAAAATAAGCGAAATCACCTCTAGCCAAGCAAATTTCAACCAACTATTTTCTACCAAGCCCCTGAAGAGTGACCCCATTCGATGCCAAATTCGGTAGCATCAGCAAAATCCTTTTCCCGAAATAAGTCTGCAGGCGTGAAATTGCAGTTCATTTGTAATGAATGTGGCAACTTCAAGCGGATGATAAATGTGAGCGCCAAAAAGCTAGGCTGAGATAGATGATTGGAGAGTAATGGAAGTCGATGGCTAAGATAACGGTGGCGATGATGATGATAGTGATGATGATGATGATGGTGATTCTCTTGCTAGTTGATGTTGATTTTTGCTTTGTCATGTTGATGAGCGGCTTGCGAGTTGAATGGATTTTGGGCTATATTTGCGCTTATTCGCCAATGCAGTTTACTCAATTCATATGCAAACACAAACTTAAATGGAAGTATACCCCGCCGCAAATACACATACACACACATACACACTTATGCAGTACGCCGATATTACACAGAATGGGGTCAATAGAGTTGAGGGTGCGGGTGATGCAATGCCAGAAAGGGTTGCACTGTGACACACTTTCGTCGCACAGATTCCAATCAGCCGGTGGGCAGGCATTGTCAACATGCAACAATGCAAACGTTTGCACTTACTGACCAAGTAAATGATGAAGAACTGATTGAATTAGCAAAGACCGTGTGGGCGAGCTGCAGGGTTAATGTTGCTATGCCGCACCCAGTAGTTTCAATTTTATCGGGGTCATATCGTCTAGTAAAAATCTTCATATCAAGGCAATACCAATAATAAGTAGTTATGTGCAGTTGAGTATTGATTGACTGCTTTTGGCTAGATTGATTGCATTAATTTATTTTATAATTTAAATTATATTCCTGATTTTATCATATAATAATTTTGATCGACCTAAAAGATCATAGATCAACATGTAGTAGGATGATTTAGTAGAAGTTAAGACTACTCGTATTGCAAACAAAAATCTGCACACAGATCAAGACATTCCAATTGGATGAAGAAATCGATTTCTAACAGAACTAACACCTGAAAAAAGTTCTGAGTACTCTTTGCGGAAGGAGGCAAAATCTTTCAGTAGGCCAATGCAACACTGTGTCCCGATTCAAATTCTTTCCTCAATTTGGCAACGAGGCATCAATGAGGAGACCTTTAGTCCAAATGACGGCTACGACGTTATCGAAGCAACCAAAAGTTTACAGCCTACACACAGATACACATTAATCCAGCTACACCAAAAGAAGTTGGCAATGAAATCAATAAAAATAAGTTCAAAAAGTCTCCTAGTTTTGATTTGATAACCGCTGAAGTACTACGAAATCTCCCAATGAGCTGTGTAATTTATTTGACCATTTTACTTAATAAATGCTTTAACTTGAAGCCATACACATGTGCCAACGTTTAACCCAGTCCTCCATGCACCCCTGGTAGGCCGACGAAGGGATGGGCTGCCGCTCATTCGTCGCATTCTCTTTGATCTCCTCTATCGACTGAAATCTACTTCCACGAAGTGGTAACTTCATCTTGGGAAACAAAAAGAAGTCGCACGGGGCCATATAAGGTGAATACGGTGCTTGCACGATGGTATTTATTTGGAGTTTAGTCAAATAATCCAGCACAATTTGGACTCGGTGCGATGGAGAGTTATCATCAGGAAAAATCCAAGAATTGTTTGCCTACATTTCCGACCGTTTGCGACGTACATCGCATCTCTCAAGCGCTTCAAAACGGATAAATAATAATCTTTATTGACTGTCTGGCCCGATGGAAGGTACTCATGATGCACTATGCCTTGGCAATCGAAGAAAACAGTCAACATAACCTTCCCGGTACTTTTTGATCATAGGGTATGTGCCAATATACAGCAAATTTGCAGAAGTTATAATAATACCCATATAGGTCAATATTGCTGCTTCCAGTAATGCCAAAATTATTTGAAAAAATTATATTGGCGCGGCTGCTGCCACTTATCGAAAACATTAACTTGATTCCCTTTCATCAATTTGGTTTCAGATGAACCTCCAAACAATCGACCAAATTCACCGCGTTGTGAGTAAGCATTTCTCAAGGTATTGCACGTAGGGTTACTTCAAAAGCTGAATTCTATGCTGCCAGCACAATTCTTCGTGTTGCTTTCGTCATATCTCGATAACTGGTACTTGCGTTAATACGAAAATTCCCATTCTGCTTTAAAAAAAATAAACACTGGCGTACCACAAGGGAGCATCGTGAGGCCTCTGCTGTATCTCCTCTACACAAAAGACCTACCATCGGCAGACCAATATGAAACGTGATACGGCGCTCCTTGTAGTGCACGATCAAATTCAAGGTGCTGATACTAAGCTTCAAGATGCTGTCAACCAGATTGCCTCCTAAACCAAGAAGTGTAGGACTAAACCAAACAAGGGCGGATTTTAAACTCAAAAAACTGTATTACTTATTTGGATCGCGCTCTACATTGCCCACATTTAACAAATCACTTATCTACAAACTAAATTAACAGCCCGTCTGGACCTTTGGCATCACATTATGAGGATGTGCAAGCAAAAAGTACATACCTTCCACTGAACGCCTACCGAACAAGATTCTTCGAATCTTCACCGTGATCTTAACATGTCAACTGTCACTGAGGTGACGAAACAATTTGCATCGACTACAAAACCAAGCATCGTCTACAAAACCATGGCAACGTGGCTGCATCCAGCTTACTTCAGCAACGCAAAGTCGGCTAAAGTGCATAAAAGTTGAAGACCTCATGCACAGCGAGTAGCCTAAATTTTATTTTTATTAATATGTCTTTCGTAGATGTATTTGCAGGGCCCGTCATCCCGCTGTCTGTTAGTTGGCTAAATGATAGTCCAGAGTACTGTTTATAAGCGCGCGGAAGCATTTTGCCGAGAGTAACTGCAAGAAAGGAAAATCAGTAATGGATTTCAAACGTAATAGTGTGATCGCATTATATTTGGCTGTAAATCATAACCAGCGATTGTTCGTGAGCTCAAGCACCTTAAAGTAAAAAAAGTTTTTGTTTTGTCGCACCATTACTCATTTCAATGATGCCGATAGCATCGTGAAACGTCATGGAGGTGGTCATCAAAAGACTGCAACGTCACATGAAATGGTTCAAAAAGTGAAGAAGCGCCTTGAGGGAAATCCCCGATGAAGTGCCAATCACGGGGCGAAAGAACTGAAACTATCTGATCGTCGCATCCGCCGCATAATGAAAAATGATCTCAAAGTCAAGCCTTACAAGATCTAAAAAGCGCATGATCTCACACGAAAGCAGCAAAAAGTGAAAGAGAGAGAGAGACTGAGAAATAATCTGAGTAACCGATTGGCCACCAGAAGGCAGCACCCGTCACAGGTAATAGTTTGGACCGCTGTAACCGCTGCTGGAAGTTTCAGCAGGACTCGGCAAAGATGGCTAAGGCTCAAAAAGCTCGAGTGAACCATGAATGGCTAAAAAACAACGTTCCGACCTTCATAACGTCCACACAATGGCTCTCAAATTCACCAGACGCCAATCCGATGGGTTATTCTCTTTAGGCCCTTTTGGAGAGCAAAGTCCGAACTAAAAGATTCACCAGTCTCGAGGCGCTGAAAAGCCAGAAGCTGAAAAAATACCTATAAGTCACATTCGAGCAGCTTGCGATTCATTTCTGGATTGTCTCATTTGATATTGATGAAAGATGTGCAGTCTTGTCTTAGCCAGGGCATTAAAGATTCCAAATATGCGCTGTGGTTTCATCAACCTCCAGACTGAGTCGACGATCGGTCTCATTTCCAATGTGAATTTTTGAAAGAATGTATTTAATAGTGACCAGTCAGAAACCAATTATTTTCCGTGTTCCTACTTAGCGCATATGTAAATGGTCTTACAAGCCTTTTGGCTCGACGGAGTTCTTGTGTGACTTCGCAATAAGTAATTCCTTATGTAATCGCCCAACTACTATATTTACCCTGCAATTAGCTTCTGCCCAGTTGATACCACAATATGGTTTTGGGCTTTGAAAATCTGCTGCCGACCCCGCTCTAGTGAGGTCATCAGCAATTTCATTGCCTAATATTCTAAAGTGCACCGAAGCCCAGCAAAGTAGAATTTAATTTGTAGCACTAACATTTTAGTAAGCGCGTTTTGAACTTACTAACTATGTGGTACACATATATGTACAATAACAGCAACGATGTGATCCCAAGTATTTCCATCCCAGTATTTTATTCCAGAGATAAATTTAGTTACGCTGTGAAGCATAAAATCATATTCACTCATAAAATTTAAATTGATTAGCTCTTGAAAAACTGTGAGACGCCAATTCTTAGTTGAAATATTTTGGAATTTTGAGATAGTGAATAATTTCGCTAATTAGTCTACCTGTTTGCTAACAACATGAACCTGATATCTTGGTACCCAGCAAGAGGATGTTCCTCAACGAATATATTTGTTATTGTGTGAGTCTATGTGCAGATGCGTTTCGAAGTAGTGCCACCTCATAGGTATTCTCTGCTGCAAATTTATGTACCATAGATCTCCGCTTGAAATACAGTGCGATAGATCGTCCAATCGGTATTGAACCTTTAAGCCTTAGCCCAGTGACATTCTTGCTAGGGCATGGGTTTATATAAGTATGTATATGAATACCAGACTGCCGACTTGTTATTGTTGTTGTTATTGTAGCAGCATAAACATTCTGCTGGAGTGACAGTCCTTGGTCGAGTATAAATACCGGTAGTTCCGGTAACGAGAACCTACTGTCATGGGCCCGATGTCCTGTCTCCCAAAGGGTCTGATCTAAAGTAGATCTCAAGAAATTTCTGGACGTCTTAAGCGCAGGAGTCATCACATCACGCATTTGCACTCCAGAATTACCTATGAATCTCATAACTATTCCCCTAACGGACTGTGAAATTGCCGATTCTTTGGTCAAAAATATGGCTAAGTCTTAATTATATTGCGGTAGGCTCCTTCTCAACCATGATAGTGAAGAGAGGTATTCCTATCAAAGCACTGAGCGCGCCTATCGCCTCTGTAATGCCAATTGCAGCAATTTATTTAATTTCGCTTTTGAAGTCTTTGCTAAGCAAGCGAAGTCATTTTGGTCGATTTAACCTGTCCTTTAAAAAAAAAAGGTGTGCAGGCGAAAACGACTTTTGTTGCCTTGTTGCTAACGACATCTAAGTGAGTATTCCATATGAGGATCCTGTTTAGCAGCAAACAAAAATATATGGCTTCCATAGAAAAAACTGATCTTTGCACTTACTTGGGTCGGTTCGAATATGGAAAGTTTCCTCCTTTGCGTGAATGGTACGATGACTGTCTTTTTTGGATATTTAGAAAGTCCTTCATTGTCGCACCACTTCATACCGAGAAGTTATTATTTAAGTTAAGTATTTACCAAAGCTTTGAAAGTTGAAAGTTCAACGAATTATGTTTAATTAAAATTAAAATTAATTGCTATGCTCACTGATTGCTGACTAAATATAATACAATTTTAGTTTTAAGGCTGCGTTAGAAAAGAAATATTCCATTTAATTCCTTTTTGTCTAAATTTGTGATTAATATTAAATCAAAATTCACTCATTTAGAGCAGCGAACTCATTTGACAAAGCCGAGAGTCGACATTGACTTTGTTGCAACAAAGTTATACTCTGCTGATGGGCACTTGAAAATAATTATGTTGATGACAGGCATTATTCCTACGCACGTGCATGGCTGCGTGTGTGTATACGAGTATGTGCACACATCTTTGTACAATACTTGAATGTACTCGATAGCTACAAAGATACATATTTTTTAATTGTTGTTTTTTTTTTAAGTACAATCCTTTCCATCTGTCGCACTAAGTATGTGAATATACCCTCGTATGCTTTGGCGTAATGAACTCGATCAACATGATTATCCAGCGCATTTTCTTCATTATCCAATGAAAAAGCAAAACCAGAAACAATCAATGACTACATTGAATTGGGAAAGTGACAATAATTAAAACAAAATTCCACCTCGATGATGATGACGGTGTAAATTGAATTTTCAAATTAATTTCATCAGAAAAAAGGGCATTCGACTTACATATTCACATATCGTTATGAAAGAAACAATAACAATAACTCGTGTTTGTAAATATTTACTACATTAGGATGACCTCAAAATATAATATAAATTGTCCAAGAAAGTAGGGGAAAAATGAAAATAAATATGATTACAAAGTTATTTTTTTAATAGGACTATGAATAAGTTCGTGCGGTTTTACAACAGATGGCGTAACTTGATTATTATTCCATCGATCCACATTTCCAAACATTCATTGGAGAGCTACTGTCGTAAGGCACACACGTCAGTATAAGTTTTTTATTTGAAGCGTAAACAACAATATTTTTACCACACTTGAAAATGTCGAATTTCGTGCCAAATAATGTGTTTTTGCGGGGAATTCTTCTTCATTATTTTAATATGAAGAAAAAAGCAGCCGAAAGTCATCGTATCTTGGTGGAAGTTTATGGTGAGCATGCTCTATCTGAGCGAACGTGCCAGAAGTGGTTTGCACGCTTTAAAAGTGGTGATTTTGGCTTGGAAGACGAAGAACGCGAGGGTGCGCCGCCAAAGTTCATGGATACCGAATTGGAGGAATTGCTCGATCAAGATCCGGCTCAAACGCAAGAAGAGGTTGAAAAAACTTTGGGAGTTGATCAATCAACCATTTCCAAACGTTTAAAAGCCATGGGAATGATCCGAAAGGTAGGCCATTGGGTGCCGTATGAATTGAAGCCAAGAGACGTTGAACGCCGTTTTATGGCATGCGAACAACTGCTTCAACGGCACAAAAGAAAGGGTTTTTTGCATCGAATTGTGACTGGCGATGAAAAGTGGGTCCATTACGACAATCCAAAACGTCGGGCAACGTATGGATACCCTGGCCATGCTTCAACATCGACGTCGGCGCAGAATATTCATGGCCTGAAGGTTATGCTGTGTATCTGGTGGGACCAGCTGGGTGTTGTGTATTATGAGCTACTGAAACCGAATGAAACGATTACGGGGGATGTCTACCGACGACAATTGATGCGTTTGAGCCGAGCACTGCGAGAAAAACGGCCGCAATACGCCGATAGACACGACAAAGTTATTTTGCAACATGACAATGCTCGGCCACATGTTGCACAAGTGGTCAAAACATACTTAGAAACGCTCAAATGGGATGTCCTACCCCTCCCGCCGTATAGTCCAGACCTTGCGCCATCCGATTACTATCTCTTCCGATCGATGCAACATGGCCTGGCTGACCAGCACTTCCGTAATTACGATGAAGTCAAAAAATGGATCGATTCGTGGATTGCGGCAAAACCGACCGAATTTTTCACAAAGGGAATCCGTGAATTGCCAGAAAGATGGGAAAAAGTAGTAGTAAGCGATGGACAATATTTTGAATATTAAATTTGTAACCATTTTACGTCAATAAAGTTTCAAATTTCGAAAAAAAACCGCACGAACTTATTCATAGTCCTATTATGATTTAAAATTTTTTCATATTTCGGGATTTCAAGGCTGAAATAGGAAATGGTTATTTTTTTGTTAGTAAAGTAAAGTAATTACATATTTTTGCATACAAATTAAAAGAGCAGATTAAATATTATCGATATGTAAACACTTTTTACCAACTACGCTGGCGGCAAAGGGTGAATATTAACCCTTTAATGCATGAATTGAGCCGTTTTCTTTGAAAGTGGTGTAGGACCATTTTATATTATATGGAGATATTAATGGTCTGAAAAATATTGGAATATGTTAAAACACTTATTTTATGTTTTTTAAATATTAAATTGATTTAAATTTATAATGTCAATATATAATATCATTTTTTAAGTGTGATTAACAAAAATGTATACTTTTAATGCCTTCAGAAGGACTTACACCACTTTAAAAGTCAGCAAAAAGTAAAAAAGTGAGCCGTTTTCTTTGAAAGTGAAGTAAGTCCATTTTGACAAAAAATTAGTTAATGATAAAAACAATGAAAATTTTAACAGATTTTTTCGGAAAAGTTTATAAATAAAAAGTTGATAGTAAATTATATTAATTCTTATCATTCACTAAATGGACTTAGGTTAGGTTAGGTTGAAGCGGTTGTCCTGTGGGACACACTCAGGCTCATAGCCCATTGTGATGCCGCGTGGGAAGCTTGTCCCTATCTCTCCTAAAACCAGTGTGTGCTTTTCAAAAATTTTAAAATATCTCTGATTTCTGCAGAACTGAGATCTTCCAACTCTTCAAAAAACTGTTCAACCAGAATAGTAAACCTGCGTCTGGATAGAGCAGGACAGTGACACAGTAGGTGCGAGATTGTCTCCTCCTCGTCCTCATCTAGACAACTTCTACAGAAGTAATGTGTTTGCACACCCATCCTTTGAGCGTGTCTACCTATTAGGCAGTGCCACGTTATGACTGAGATCAATGTGCTAAGACTGTGTTTATTTTAACTTAGCAGAGATTCTGTGCGTTTAGCATTTAAAGTCGGCTAACACTTTTAAAGAAAACGGCTCTGTTAATAAAGCGTTAAAAAAATGTTTCACGGTGGAAATAGCTTTATTTAATTATTTGTAAGATATATTAAAAGAAAAATATTGAACAAGTTTTATATTTCGGATTTTTTTTTTTTGCGGAATCATATAAAAAAGTATGGACAACAGTTACAACAAAAAGCGGAAAAATGATTATCCGACAAGAAATATGAATACATCGACTCCATGAAAATATTTTTTTTTTTTTTCAAAAATTACTTAAGTTTTACTCATGATTCAGTAATAAAAGGTTTGCTCAGTAAGCAGCTTTCTCATTCCCTCTTGACAAATCGGCTCCCTTAGCAAGACACTGGGTTGCTAGCTCTAGAAATTTTGACTAAAAGTGGAGGAAAAGTAAAATTTGTAGAAAAAACATTTCATTTTCAAAATGGACTGCTTACGAGCAACAACTCGCTCGAGAGTTTTCATCGGTATGTTCAGGACTATGGTTGTATGACATGAAATAGATACCGCTTAGGTCAGGATATGATAGAGGATTTGACGCAATCCAAGGTCGAGATCGAGAATTTACAAAGCTTTATTTCTTATGATGTGGTGATTTAAACGGAACTCATGTTTTGCAAAGAGCTAGCGTTTGCTAAAGAGTTACAGCAGAGAGAATTATTGAATAGTCCCGACGCAATCGATTACATTGCAGACCTCATTATAAAAAGGTTGGCAGAACTTGTTTCCAATGAGCCCACCTTCCTATGGATGGATGAAGTGTCCAGAGGAGGCGTAGAAAAGCACAGTACCAGCATGAAAAAGCTTCTCATAAAAAACCATCTACTGGAATCGACTTAAAAGTGTAGGGCCTTCCAATTGTGGAGCGCGCCCTACAAATAGGAGGAGGATCTCGGCGAAACACCTATCAGAATTGTACGTGCCAATTATTTATTTATTTTTAACAAAATAGTTTCATATTGGCGAAACGTTGCGATTGGTTTTAAATTTAAAAATCGATTCACAAAATAAAATCTTGGATTATGTGAAATAATTTCTTGTTTTAATATTAGACTTGGCAATTTCCGCTAATCACTTCTATCTATACCATTATTTACATTCAAGTATTAATTAAAATTTATTTTTTAAACCGTTCGTAGTTTGATTCTATTTAAGTAAAAAAATACTATTTTGCTACCATTTTTACCAAAAAGGATTTAATTTTTTCCTTTTTATGGACCTTCTTAAATACATGCAACCTTTTGTAAGGGAGTGTCAAAATTCGAATGTCACTAGTGAGCAAACCTTTAATAATTGAATCATGAGTTTTACTCTGTTATGGTTTTTTGAAAATCACTCCTACTTGAACTCTACTTTTTTACCGACTTGCACAAAAGTGAGCTTATTTCAAAATGTCTATCAGACAATTTTTTTTACGTTTTATTATTGCTGAATATATATTTGATGTATTAAAATAGTTTGAATTATTAAAAAAAAATTATTTTGGAAATAATATTGAATTAAAAATGCATTACCATATATAGAATCATAAGCGGTAAAGGGTTAAAATTTTTTTTAAAATTAGTTATTAATTTTTCACCCCTAAAGAAATTTGGTTTTCGAGCCATCCTAATATGCAAATATGGGCATTTCCATCAGAACGTACACCGCAGACAAAATGTTCAAAGTTAAAAAAATTGCATTGCCTTACTATATTTTCATAGAGCAACGGTCAAATTTAATGTAAACAAATTTTATGTAAATAGAAGTCATAACCTATTTCGGTATATTTCTGATGCTATTTTTATTTAAGTTTATTTTTGTTTATTATTTTAATACAACAAAAAATTTTAACCTGTGGTGCAAAATTAATCACCCTATCGAAGGATTTATAATTTTTGCAAATGACTTCGTACGTCAACATATTTGACGCATATGAACTAGTGAACTGCAGTACACAAACAAAGAAACGATGGAGCGCCTAGAGCTCGTAAATAAAGATTTCCATTACTTAAAAACATTTTTTTATTTAGTGAATAAGTTATTTATAAACAAATTTGGATGATTAATTTTGCGCCACTTATACATACTTTGGTCAAGTTTCATGTCAATGTGTGAAAATAAATACCCTGAATACTTCTGATGATTCCCAAACATTTTTACTGAAATATGATGTGGGGAAAAACAGTCACGTGCGACAGTGATTCGAATTTAATTAAAAAAAGTATAAATAATTTTACCAGTGATACTAAATTAAAAATTTTTAATGCTCCGAAACTTGGTTTTTAACGGTTTCTATCATTTCTTTATTAATAGATGCTTGAGACAAATTTAAAAAATATGGTGGCCGAGAACAATTAGCAACAGCAACCAATTGACAAAGATATTATGAAAATTAAGTATGGCTGCATCGGCCACTACTTACGCAAACCTGGGAGCGGAATAGTACATGCCGCATTGGAACGAAAGACGCAAGGAAAAAGAAATAGGGGTCGACCAGAAATAACATGGAGAAGGCCAATCAACAGAGGGACGAGCAAATCATTCAGCGAACTAAGAGCTTTATCACTAGATAGAAATAGTTGGACATCTTTGGTGACCAGACTCAGTTCCTTAATAATTATGTACACATATGTTTATATTTCTTAAGCATGCCAATAATAAATAATAATAACAAATATTTTATGCTCAACATTCCCAAATTCATCATCTTTTAGCATTACCGCTCTTTGTAAGCTTTGGCCTGCTGCCCTTGGAACCTCCAAGCTTCTCGGTCTTTATCCCAAGTTTGATGTTATCTTTCCTCCTCCTCTAGGTTTGAAAATTGTGAATGAGAGCGCATCCCCCTGTCTTACTCTTACATAGCAACATTAATAACATGGAAATTTTGCCTCTTCTTCTTCTCCTTGATTGACACGATAACCGCTTAAGGAGGCAGCCTCATGTAGAAGCCTCAAAAAATCGATTTTTTTTCGATAATCCCAAAATATAGTATCTTAAGAATATACTGTGAAATTTTCATGAAGAAATTCTCAATAATATAGCTTTTACAGCCCACTAACTAGGTAGAGAGCGGTCCGCGCGCTCCTGTACCTCAAACTTTAAACTCAATTATCTCAAAAGGACTGTTTTAAAAACGCTCCTATCGTATTTCAAAAAGTTATATACCGATTTGTTTGAAGTTTGGTGAGGCCTTTCTGTACATTACTATCGGAAGTATAAACCTAAAATTTCACATAATTCGCGTTGATAAATTACTTTTTGGGGGTTAAAAATGCCAATAAAATAGCCCTAAATTCTGACTTATTTTATAACTAATTTTATACTTGTTTTTTAATTTTATAGGTTCATCTTTTCCGTTAATATGTTATAAAAAAAAATTTCATTCAGATCGATAGATTAAGAGTAATAAATAGAGCAGTTTGGGACCTCACGCCGTAGGCAGCCAACAAGGAATGATCCTGAACCGCCATTTTGAAAAAACAAATTAAAAAAAATTTTTTGTTTGTATTCTCGAAAGGTTAAATAAAGTTGTGTTAAAGCTTCAAAATAATATAATTATTTTATCACATTTAAAAATATGTTTAAAAAATGGCCGGTTTTAAGGCTTCTATGTCCATGAGGCTCCCCCTTTCAGCGATCTTGACCGAAATATTACTTTAGGCCGGAGTTTGAATTATTGGCCGCGACAACCACTTCAGTTTTTGTCCCGTGAGAATGCTTTCACTTTTGTAATTATCTTTAAAATTATAAATTTCCCAAAATCAACTTTAACACCAATTATAGGACTAATTAATAGTTATAAGTTACGCATATTAAGGAAGTTAAAAGGAAAAAATTATTTTAGATGACAATTTTTCTCAGTTTGAATATCCGGCACGATGGAAATGCCCATATACGAATGGAAGAATATCCACACGCGCTTTTGCTCATTTGGCAAAGTGAATTGAGAGTAGACAACATCATCAAGCGACTTCACCAACTTCATACCACCACGACGACAACAACACTCAACTTTATAATTGCATCATAAACACTTCATTAAAATATTAAAATTATTATCTAAATTGCTGGCGAACGCCCAATGCGCATTAGCGGTTGCCATCTGCTACAGCTTTGTTGGCTTTGCATCTGTTGTTCAACACTCGACTGCAGCTGCCGCAAATGGAAAAAAAATACTCACAAAGTCATATAGAATAAATGCAAGCAAGAAAGTGGAGGGAGGAATACAAATCGCAACTGCCGTAAAACACTTTTGTCATTAAACTTCAACCACCACAATGCGAGACAAACGATGCGGCAAACAGGATGCCCAAGATTGTCGTCGTCGTCGTCATCCGCACCATCAGCAGCCAAAAGCATACACGCACACACCCCACACATGAAAATATATTTATACGTACATACGGGCTGCACATTAATAAGAGTGCATATAAATTTGCAAGCAATTCATATGAGTTTGAGGCACTCACTCCTACACACCCGCACGCTCATACGTATTTACATACATATCCACATATCTATACATGCATTTATCCACATATGTATGCACGAATGTGCGTTCTACGCGGAGAAAGCCAACTTTGCATAATCAGAAACTGAAAAGCATCTAAAAAAATTGTATACACATCCATTTGCACTAGGCAGTGGGTGTGTGTGTGTGTGTGTGGATTGAAGGAAGTGCAGAGTGATGACAGTTGCACTTAACCCGAAGGTTCTCAATATTTTTCTTTGCACTTAAAATAGTAAGTACGATAGACTAAATTGGAAATAAAATATGGGCATCAACAAGTCCACTTGAGATTTCAGGAGCTTCTTCTTCTTTTTCATTGGCGCGATAAACGCTTACGAGATTTCGACCGAGTTGAACAAAGCGCGCCAGTCGTTTTCTTCTCATGCTAGCCGCCGCCAGTTGGACACACCAAGTGAAGCCAAGTCCTTCTCTGCCTCATCTTTCCAAAGCAGAGAAGGTCTTCCTCTTCCCTGCTACCACCCAGCTGGTACCGCATCGAATACTTTCACAGTTCGGAGCGTTCGTATCCGTTCGGACGATATGACCCAGCCAACGAAACCGTTGGTTCTTCATTGGCTGTGCATGCGTTAGGACAGGCATGATGAGAGCTTTGTAGAGTGTTAGTTTTGTTCGTCGAGAGTGGACTTTACAACTCAATTATCTACTTAGTCCAAAGTAGCACTTGTTGACTAAAGAAATTCTCAGTTCATTAGTGGACGAAGTAGAAAATATTACAGCTAATTTGGACTCCGGGTCGTGAAAAAATTGTGGATAACTGCATAGCAGATGAGCTTGCAATACAAGGTATTACTAATCAGATTCGTGCTAATACTTGTGAAATTTTCTATTGAGCAAACTTGACGTTCCGGAAACAAAGATCCTTCTAATGAGATAAGATATTTTGTCGGCGACAGTTCTATCCCGAAATCTTGACTCAAAGTCGGTATCATATCTCCCCGGCACGAAATGAATCACTACGCTTGAACAACGTGGGAAGTATAGTATTTTCAAAATCAATGTTGGGAACGGTGCGCTTAGCGGAAATAAGTCGAAGCTATATTTTCTGATGAAGTGCATTTTGCTCTCGGTAAAACTGCCGCATCTGGAGATCGGAAAATCCGCATTTGATCGAGAAGAAGCTCTTGCATCCTCAGAGAGTGAAAATTTGGTGCGGATTTTGAAGCGGTGGTATCATCGGTCCATTTATCTTTCAAAATGCTGCTGAAAATATCAACTCGGTCTATGTTGAGCGCCGCAGAGTAATGACAAACATTTTTTTTTTTTTGTGGCCTAAAATTAAAGAAATGCAATTGGATAATACTTGGCTTCAGCAGAGTGGCGCACCATGCCACAAAGCCCTTTTCATAATTGATCTTATGCGCGTCAAGTTGTACCAGCCGTTTCGATGATGCCAATTGGACATCTCTGAGCTAAGATTTGACGCCGCTTGAAATTTTTTTGGGAGATGGGATGTGAACCATTTATTATCGATTCTGGGCTCTAAGGGGAATATTGAGCAAACCATTCATGAGATAGGGTCAGCAACTCTCACCAATGTCCAAATGTCTCACCAATTGAGTGAAAAGAATGCGCTACTGCGGAAGCAGCCCGAGCAGCATAATGATAAAGACAATAAACTTTAAGGAGCTCGGCAAAGCAAGTTCAAGTTCAAACAAGCATAACTTCTAAAACGGTAAACTCAAAGTTTAAAATTGAAATTTAATTTAAGCCAACTATCGAAACAAGTCAAAATAATTGCAGTTAAAGTGTTTTCAATAAATAGCGTAACAAGGGAGAAAAAAAGCTTTCTTTAAAATTTTCTTTTTCATCTTTTTTTATATATTTTTTTAAATTTTTTCTCGTATTTTTTATTTTGTTTTAATATTTTTGTAAATTTTTTTTTATATTTTGTTTCATATTTTTTTTTAATATTTTTATATATTGATTCTTTTAATACTTCCTTTTACATTTTTCACATCTTTTTTATATTTTTTAATAGTTTTCATATTTATTTAAATATTTTTTTACATATTTTTATATTTTGTTTTATTTTATATATATTGTCTTCATATTGTTTTATATTTTTTATGTTTGTTTTAAAATATTTTTCATATTTTTTTATACATTTTTATATTTTGTTTGATTTTATTTACATTTTTTCATATTGATTTGTATTTTTTATATTTGTTTTTATATTTTTTGTTTTTTATATTATTTAAATTTTTTTTTAATATTTTTTTATCTCCTTTTTCGTTTTATATTTTTTTTGTTTTTAAATATTTTTTTACACTTGTTTTTACATTTTTGATATCTTGTTTATAATTGTTTACATTTTTTAAATATTTTTTTGTATATTTTTATATTTTTCTTTTTGTTTTATTTATATTTTTTAATTTTGTTTTTTTCATATTGTTTTGTATTTTTTTATATTTGCTTTTATATTTTTTATTTTTTATACTTTTAATTTGTTATAAATATTTTTATTTCTTTAAATAGTTTTCTTTAATTTTTTTATATTTTCACATATTTTGATATATTTTTGCCTTTTTCTACTTTTTTTATTTTGTTTTATATGTTTCTTTTTTAATTTCTGTTTTTATAATTTTGTTTATATTTTATTTTATATTTTTCATATATTTTTCATATTTCTTTAAATATTTTGTTTTATTTACATTTCTTATGTTTTTATATACATTTTTATATTTTCTTTTTTATTTTTTCATATTTTTTATAGCTTTTTCTATACTTTTCTGTATTTTTCAGTTTTTTTCTTTGCTCGCTCGTTTAAACTCTCTGATAAGAGACAGAAACAATTTTGATCACTATTTAATAGATTATTTTATTGGCTTTCGCGGAACCTCGTGCACATAAAATTTTTATATCCAAATATTTAGCCCTTTTTATACCCACCTTTGAAGTAGGGTTAGACAAAAATTAAAATGGCTGCCATTTCTAGGTCATTCGAGCTGGACTTAAACTTTTGAGTTGCTTTCGTAATGAAACTAATCACAGAATGTAACCTTAAAGTCTTTGAGGTCGGTAACAAAACACCCTGTACGTATACAGCTTGCCTCAAAGAAAGTATACTCCATATAGACAAATTGTTCATGGCGTCAACCGAAACATTTTCAAAAATCACCGCGAACTTTGAGGTACTTAAAACTAGCGCTTTATAGTACGAAAATTCAATGGGATATAAGGTCGCATCCTTGAAATTTTCTAGAAATTCTGAGTAAATTTACCAAATTTGTATAAATTTTCAAAAAATTTTGTATAAAAATCAATTTCTTTGCTTAAGTAGTAAACTTAATACCTGCTTTCATAGCTTTCTGTCCCACTGTGCGGAGCCCGCCAACAACTAATAAAATTGACAAATTCAAGTTTTATTCAGTTGAAAAAGTTCTAAACTTAGCTTCATAGCTTTATTTTGAAGAAGCATGCCCTTGAGCCTACTGGGTACGTTAAGGGTTAAGAGTTGCGGTTGTGTTTGGCGTTAATGGTGCTACTACTTTGTGGCAAGCGC
Organism: Anastrepha ludens; assembly: GCF_028408465.1. Lineage (NCBI taxonomy): Eukaryota > Metazoa > Arthropoda > Insecta > Diptera > Tephritidae > Anastrepha > Anastrepha ludens. Next base: position 118,391,441 of record NC_071498.1, read on the forward strand.
CACAAATTGTCCTGCCCGTGGAAGTTCTCTGTAAAGTTGCAACTGCGTATGTAATGGAAGAGATCTGACAATGAAAATACCTAGCGAATGAATGCTGAAGTGCATTTTCGTGCACACATCTGCCATGCATGTACGTGTGTATGTATGTATGCCAGAATTTAAGTAGGCGTACGTATATGTATGTGTGAGTGCATTAAATATAGGTTTCGTATGGAATGAGTAAGTAAAGTTGTAGACTAGAAGTGCAATTCACATGCGACTCACTCAAATTAAGTGCTTTTGCATAGCTTAAGAATGGTGAAAAGGATACCGGATGCAACAGGATGCGGGCGAGTAGGCTACAAAACGACAGGAAACGGCATATGCCGGCACAGTGAATAGACAATCATATACATTGTTGTTGTGGCTTTGCAATTCGCTTAAAATATACGTATGTGTGTGTAAGTATGTCTACTTAAATGCATGCATACTGGTGCTCGTACATTGCAACATGTGGTAAGCAGCATCAAATAATGTTTCGCATTAACACAATGCCACTTTTCTTCTTCTATTAGTGGTTCACTTCAAAAATTGGTTCATAAGATATGAGTGCGAACGGAAGTTGCAGCAGAATTTTTGGCATACTTGTGAGCACTCTTAAGAGCGTAAAAAAATATGTACGCCGAAGTGAGGTTTATTGAAATGAAATGTTTTAATATTTAGCAAAATATTTAATGGAAAATGGTTCATGAAAGTTATGCATATCTAATGAGTTTTTTTATTAAAAGTCAATATGATTGGGTACACTAATGTTAGAGATGGTAGAGAGTAAGCTTTTAGCGCCAAAAAATTTTCAAATTATCATCTCCACTCCCTCCCTCTGTGACTAAACTACTTGCAGAAAGTGGCGCAAAATTAACTTCCCAATTGGGAGATTTTTTACGACGACATAGACATAGCGCGGCGAATAAAGTTCCAGCGGCTACGATGGATGGGTCATGTCGTTCGAAGGAAGCAGAGGAAGAGGAAGACCTCCTCTGCGTTGGAAAGATCAGGTGAAGAAGGACTTATCTTCACTTGTTGTGTCCTACTGGCACCGGTTAGCACGAGAAAGAAACGAATAGCGCGCTTTGTCAAACTCGGCAAAATCGCGTAAGCGGTTATCGCGCCAATTAAGAAGAAGATTGGAAGCCTTTTAATTTTTGTAAATGGCGTGGTATTCCAATCATATTTAAGTTGAAGTTTTAAATTATTTTTTATTGAATGGAAAAGTTATTTAAAAACAAAAATGATGATTCATTTTGCGCCATGTTGCATAAAAATTAGTGTTAGATAAGTAAGTCCTGCATTCATTAAATATACAAGGCTTTTTATTTATTTCTTCAACAGTTTGTTAGTTTGTACCCAAATCAAAAAATTTCGACTGATATTTCAGTACGACGCACAATCGGAATTTTTCGATCAATTTTGTTCAAAAGCTCTGCAATTTGACTGTGCATGAGCAAACGAATAATGAGTTGGGATCAGCAACCGCAAAAACGTGGATATTCCTTTTTTTTATTTCTCAGGTGAATATTCCAGGTTTCTCCCTGAAAAAAAAAATTAGTTTTTTAAGTTTTCAGGTAGTTAGGGGATGATTTTAACCACTAAAAGGGGTTGAAAATTTGGGTACTTGCTCTGATGCATTATCGTTGATTAGAACTGCAATTCAACTGACTTTGATTGCATATAATTTTTTGTATTTAAAATTTTTCAGAATTTATCTTAAAAGTACCCCTATTTATTTTTATCATTTAATAAAAAAATAATCAACTTTGGCCGAAAATTGGATCATACATATAACCATTCTTGAACAAAAATTGTCGAAAAATCTCCACTGTGCGCCGACCGCTCTGGCCGAATAGGTTGATACGTGACGGAAAGATGAAAAAGATCAATCGTTAGGAGCCGGAGTAAAACTGTAGGTCTCTCCATTTGTGAAACAACATCAAGATGCATGCCACAAATAGGAGGAGGAGCTCGGTTATGCACCTAAAAAAGGTGTAAGTTATACATATACTCCTACATATATATTTCAATACTTTGATACACTCGCATTAGGGGTATTCAGACCGATCTCCGTACCTGGTTATTCGTTCCTCGTGAGTTTTTTCCCGAGCATTTTATTTTTGTGCAACTATCTTCTCACGCGGGTAAGATAAAAAATCTAAAGCTAAAAGAAACTTTACTGTGCTTAAAAATTGCAACGGCTAATAGTTTTCAACTATTTCCATGAACACACAAATTCTGCACCTCCAAATCCGACGAGCCAGCTGCTGAAGCTGGTAGATTTTCCATATTTCTGGGGGTACTACTTGAAAACTGCACTCCTGGTTGGTTTAAATTCACGTGTTTAGATATAGATTAGTTAGAAAAACGGGTAGTATATCTATAAGTTACAATCCTAAGAAAATTTTGGTGAACTTGGGGTTAGATGACCAGAAACTGAAAAGCATGAAGCTGCTTCTAATGTGAAGAACAGATCCCTTTTGCAGCGGCTCGCTCCGAATCAGACGCTGCGAAACCAAGCAAGGGCTTTAAATTGTATATGTCAAAGTAGTACCCCCGAAGTTTCCCCTTTCGTCAGCATGCCTCCTACGTGGATTGGATACCTCGTCTTCAGCTATGGTTGCATTGGTTACCAGGGTATACCACGTGGAGGGGAGTGTAGGAAATGAGGTTATAGAATGGCTACTTCCGCAGATTTCTAAAACCCCTTTACACCTCTTGCACCGTGAACTGGGTCCTTTCGGGACAAAAGTTGTCGATGATAATGAAGATAAATAGTTTACAAATTAATGCCTTAACAGAGCTTTCGAAAATTATAGGAATTTCACTGCTGTGTATTTATTTCTCTAATACCAAAGTGAAGGAACTAAGTATATGAGCAACTGAAAAAATAATAATTTGGAGTACAAATGCGGTATACTGGTGCTTGTGGTATGCAGTTATACTTTCGCGGCAATACTAAAACTCGATTTTTGTGTCCACGCTCGTGCAAGCTGAGCAATTTGAACAACCTGTGTATATGTGAGACGTGGTAGCAAGCTCGTTTGGAGCCATAGGTAACGGCAAAAAAGAAGGAGCTTTAGTGGGGGCACTGCGACGCACTCGACCTATGGGTTCGCTAAAGTAAGCAGCATCTCTCCAACAAAAGATCTTGCTTGAAGAAAGCGGCTTGCTTTATAAATCTGTATATAAAACAAAATTCGGCGTACTGCAGTCTCCATACTCCAACTTTGTCTCTGTGAACAATTATAATTTTAAAGTAGTATGAGACTTCGTTTATTTGGGAAGCAGCATTAATACCGATAATAATGTCAGCCTTGAAATCCAATGGAGAATCTATCGCGCCAACATATGATTCTTTTGAGTAAGTAGGTAATTGAGTAGTAAAGTCCTCGCTCATCATGACGGCCTGTTGTATGACGCAGAAGTTTGAACAATAACAATATTCGATGAAGCCACTATTGAAGTGTTCTTGTTGAAGATTCTGCGGAAGATATTTGACCCTTTGCACTTTGGTGACGTCAAATATCGTAGGCGGTGGAAGACTCATGACTCATGAATTTTAAGGTAACATAGACACAGAGTAGTGAATAAATACCGAGGCGTTCCCGTTGCTATGTACTTATGATATCATTCTAATGGTCACAAATGACCCGCTCTGAAGGTATTCTGCTGGTCAGCATAAAAATAGAGTGAATTCCTCATTTACGTTAGAAAGTCCACTACACTCGACCAAACGCATTTAAGGGGCTACTGTGAAGATTGCTTTTTTCCTTGTTCACTCTACTCGGGAGAATAGGGTCTCGACAAGACTCAGTCTTGCGCCATCTGTGTGTCACATTTTTCTGGCAGAAGGATCACACATGAACTCCCAAAATTAATCAAGTAAACACTGGTGACATCTGGTTCCCACAATGCAGCGCAATTTGCCATACAGCGCCCTTTACAATCGATTTATTGCAATATCCACAACCACCGTTGACTCCATACAGCCAGACTTATTAGAAGAAATAGTCAAAAATTAGACTCATCACTCGATCCACTCGGACCACGTAACTCATAGTCACGGCAAGCATATGAAGGATATCGTATTTAAGGAAAAAAGCCATAGAATTAGCTACGAGATTATAATATCATCATTCCAACAATATTTCTGGTTTGTATTAACATTTTAGTGAAACAACATCAAGGCGCACGCCACAAATAGGAGGAGGAGCTCGGTCAAACACCCAAAAAGAATGTAAGCGCCAATCATTTGTATATATATAATATATATATTAACATTTTAGAGCATAAAATACCGTGAGGTTGAAGTGCAAACCTCAAATCCATCTGTCATTTTAAGTTCTTAAGCTCTTAAAAAACACCTAATATATAATAATTTTACACTCGTTTAGTCGCAATCTAAAATATAGAAATTCGAAACATAAAAATATAATCCCAGGCTTTCATAAAACAAATACGATATTACGGTCTTAGTCAAGTAAATAAAAAATTATCACTTGTCGAGGTGAAATAGGCCTTTACAAATACTAAGGAGAGAAAAAGATTTTCAGCAGTCACTTTTCTTAGAAGATAATTAAGTTATTGACAATTTTTTGTGCCAACTCTGAAAAGAAATTTGTTCCAAAAGCAAAAGCAAAATCTTTATATCTACAGAGGCTCAAATTTCCACGGTGGAGTGATTTTTAGAAAAATTAGCTGAAAACAAGTGACGAGTCAAAATCATGGTAGAGTGTTTTTTATTTACATCAGACTAAATATCTTCAGTTGTTTTATTTGGAATTGTATTGTATTTAATTTGTTTTTATTAATTACTTTTTTTTAATAAATTTTTTTTGCACTATTTGTATTTGTTATTATTTTTTTTATTATTACACTTTTTTTGCCATTATTAATTATTATTGATGTTTTGTTTTAGAACCTTGAGGGAGTTTTATACGAAACCTTCACCTGAAAAGGTTCTGGTTAGGTGCCTAACAGATGGTGCCTTGGTGGACCCTTTTTGGAGAGTTTTATAGGAATAATTATTGACATCACAAAATATCAGTTGAAAACTATTAGAGCAAAATTATAAATTGAGCAAATTTCAAAAAATTCAGGAATATTTAAGGACATTATCGAACTATATTTGTCTTGGCAAAAAATCAACGAACTTTTTTTTTTTTTTAGTAGCCGCTTATATCCTCCTTCATTTGATATCCTCGTAAGCATCATAGAATAAGTACAATTATGCATTTAAAAACATTTTATTTTTTTAATTTAGTCCTTTGTAACTTTAAAATCCTTAAAAATTTAAATATTCCGAAAATGAAGTATGAAGAAGAACGAGTATGCAGCTCGTTAAAATATTTGCTGGATAACAAAAAGAGTTTACTTCTGACGCACGGTATTATAAATGTGCCCACAAAGTACATACTTACATTCCATACATCAAATGAAAGTTCTTGCAACCATCAAAATATCTTTGATGGCACCATTTCGCTTTAATGATTGCTTTTACGCAAAATCATTAATATTACTTTGAATATAATCAAAAACGAAGTTTCTGCTATTTGCCTTGCAATACGAGGAGACTTTTACATTCATTAGATAATTACAAATCTTATTTATTTGCAAATGTCAAAGGACGCATAGCGGCATACGTAGACGTAAGTACATAAGTACATATGTGCGTATGTGTGTGTGTAAATCTTTGAATTTTATTTACGCTCTCCTTTATGAATCTTGAATCTGCACATGTGTCCATCCACATTCGTATATTGTATGTATGTACGAGTATTTGTTTTGAGAGTGTGTAAATATGTTTGCATGCATTTTTGCAAAGCGCGCGCATTGCACCTTCAACCACCCCATTTTATCAACCCTGCAGGGAACATTACCGATACTCAGCTGGTGTGATTAGCACAAAGAATTTAAAAGATCCGTCTTTTGGCACTTGGTGTTTCATGCCCTCAGTGGGTGTCGTACCTCAGCCCTAACAAGTGGTAATCACGCCCGATTGATTCTAAAACATGATTAATGCAACGATTTAGGTAATACTCAAAATGCATATATTTTACCAATCTAAGGAAATATAGAGTCTATCTTGCCAATAAGTGATACTTTGGACTAAGTAGACAATTGTGTAGTAAATCTCTCACCCGACAAACAAAACTAACACTCTACAAGACTCTCATCATCCCCGTCCTAACATATGGCGCAGAGGCTTAGACGAAGACAACATCCGATGAGGCGTCACTTGGAGTGTTCGAGAGAAAGATTCTGCGGAAGATATTTGGACCTTTGTACGATGGCAACGGCAAATATCGCAGGCGATGGAACGATGAGTTGTATGAGCTTTACGACGACATAGACACAGCACAGCGAATGAAGATCCAGCGGCTTCGTTGCCTGTCAAATCGTCCGAATGGATACATACGCTCCGATTCTAAAAGTATTCGATGAGGTATCAGCTGGCGGTCGCAGAGGAAGAGGAAAGGCTCCTATGCGTTGGAAAGATCAGGTGAAGAAGAACTTGTCTTCACTTGGTATGTCCAACTGACGCCGATTAGCATGAGAAAAAAACGAATGGTGCGCTTTTTTAAACTCAGTCAAAATTGCGTAAGTGGTTATCGAGGCAATCAAGAAGGGGAAGAGGAAAGTTTTCTAGAAAATAAGTCCTTGATGCTTCGCTTGAAATACTCCGAAGAATTGTGTTAGTGGCTTGATTGGCTTATAATAGAGATATTCCGATAAATGTATGCTCCGATTTGTGTCAAATTCAGCGTGAGCTGAAATGTCGGAAGTGCAGAACTACGAAAACCAGATATTCAAGCTAAATAAAACGTCATGGGTACGTGGCCAACGTCTTAGAAATTCAGCTGCAATCTCTCTCTTACAGCGGGAAGTGTGTGTCTCATAGTGGGAAAGCGCTATAACCTGACCTAACTTACTACGACTTTTAAAAAAATGGTACCACAGGCATTTGGCAAATTTAGGGATCATAATAAATGAAGTATTTTATATCTATGTAGATGTAGCATAAAATTCGTCTAGAACTTTTATATCTCACATACTTCCAACAGCAGATCAATTCAAATGAGTGATCATGCGATCATTTTAAATTGTTATTCTGTTCGAAGATTAGGTCCCGAAGATAAAATAATTTACACATTTACAAGAGAATTGTATTTGAATAAACACATTGACTGTTTAGGCACTCAAATAAAGGTAGAATTTAAGATGGTTTACTGCAGATTCCTAGGTTGTTGTTTAGCAAGGAAGTAAGTTCAGAGACCAAAGAGGACTAAGTAAGGATTGAACTCATATTGCTGAGGAATGAAAAGAAAATTTTTGACACATTTTCTGTTTTTAACTGAATGCTATTAACATATCCTTTCAAGTGGTGAATGACTATAAAGAGAATTTATTTTAAACCGGGAATTCTAGTAAAGACCTCTTCGATTGATGAAGCAACTGGTACAAATAAATGTCAGCAGCACTAGGAAAAAGGTGCCTAAAATTACATTTCCTTAGAAGCACTTAATGAATGTTAGTAAGCCCACGTTCATAGAGGGCAACATTAGTTGCTGCAACTCATTACTTGTGATTCTCGTGCTCTGTTAGCACCCTTTGCGCTCTCCTTCTACTCAAAATTGTCGTTGGCAGTAGACCGAAAACATGAAAAAAATGCAAGGGGTGTGAGCATCAATACACAGGAACATCACAAGACTATTCGCAAAGTTGAAGCAACAAAAGTTGCCCTGTATGAACGCAGTCTTATTAAATTTGCCCAATATCAGAAAAGAGAGATTTGACAGCATTGAAAATAGGTGGTTATACCAGTTTTATGTGGTAGCGACGAATCTAGTTCGATTACTTTGGTATTGCTTTCACATGTAAATTTTTTGTTAATCGGGCAGAGCCCAAGCACAGCAAGCAGAGAAGTGGCGAATCGAAGGCGCATGGTGTCCAATTGAATTATATTTTCCTTACAGGGTAGCACACGCACACGTTTGTCTAATATAATGTGCTTGTATGTAAGTTCTGCATCAGCATCGAAGCGTAGCGTACCATGGAGCAAAATGTGTGCATGTGAGTCTCTTAATTATAAAGTGTAGAGCGAATCCGAGGTAATCGCGCAATTAAAAGTATCTCAACCCCAGTTGGAAGTTAACGACACAGTTTCAGATTCCAATTTTAGTGCAGCAAAGGCGCAGCTGTGTCTTAGCCAAAGCTTTAGTTACTCTACTGGATTTATAAGTACATCTGCTGTTACCATTGCTGTTGGTTTTGTTTTTGCTTTGGCAACGGTGCTAATTTCGCAAAGTAGTTAGTGCTGTTAAGTGCAATTACTGCTATGACTTTCCTCTCCGCGTGCTGCGGTGCTCCACAATTGTGCTAGTGCGTTTGCAATCACTATTTTTCTTACGATTTTCTTTTTTGAGGAAGTACAACAATTTCATTGATGGAACTTATGTGAGGCAGTTAGCGAATAAGTATTCGTTTGAATATAATTGATTGAGAGCAGTGAGGGAATGCGTTAAGAACAAAAAAACACAATTTTATTTTTATTTTTTATTTGCCAAGTATATTAAAGCACAAATACGCTTACGTAGGAAGGTAAGTATTAAAATGAAACATCATAGTCCGATTTCTAATATAAGAGACTTCTCGCCTTCAAAAAGGGATAGCCCATGGTGAAGGGAATTCAGAGGTGTGGTCAAGCTCAGAACGTCAACCGGCTCTCAGCGAATTTGAAAGAAAGCCCTGATTGACTGATGCCACTGGGGTAAATAGGTACAAGGGCTTGCCTACGAAAAAATTGGTGATGTTCGAAAAAGATTAACATAATCTCCGCTCATGTTGCTTCGTTGCCGTATGATTGGACGAGTGTACGAAGACGTGTGAATGAACGGGCAGAATTCGGCTGCCGACTACCCGACGACGTGGCAACCGAAGTTGTTCGCACAATTTTGTATTTTACCATAGCAGATCGGCCAAACCTGGTAATCTATCATCCTAAGAAATACCTCACACAACCCAACCAACATATGATAGCAAACTTACACTCCACACCCGCAACCAAAATATCAGAGCAGCGATGGTGGTTCCCTTGGGAATTCAGGAAAGTACAGGTCATGTTGCAAGCACACGAGCTTACCTTTAGTCTTTGTATTAGAACTAAACTAATTTGTAAATTCAGTTGTAAAATATCAAGCAACCAATAAAGATCGGAATCGTCCGAAATCGTGTTTTTGTTAACCACCGTAGCCGAATAGCTTAACTGGTATAGGCATTGATTCTGTTGGGCCAGTGTTTCGTCCCCAAAACGTCAAAAAAGAGTGATTTTTCAAAGTGTTTTTTCTTCGAAACCACGTCATAAAAATTAACTTCAGCACCAGCGTAAAAACTGTAGAGAAAACTTCGATGCATCTAATACTAGCATGGAAAGCGCAAAGTCCAACTACATCTTACAAAGCAGTAAGATCAAAGTTCCTGCTTGGTACTGCGGCTTAAATCGCTGAATTTATATTCAGTCGGATAAGTTCAGGTTATGTTGTAATAAGAAAAAGCACTTCACACCTGTGCCCAAAATAATAGAAGCAGGACGAATTACCAAGTTTTCACATTTTTATTGTAATATATTTAAGTTATTTATCTTTTTATTAAAGTGTAGTGCAGTTCTACAATAAAAACCATGTAAATCGTAGCTCCAAACTTTGCAAAACTTAAAAAAAAATGACAAAATTAAAATAAAAAAACAGAATTATTCAATTTAATAATTTTTTTCCTGCTGAGCATTTTCTTCCATATGAGAGACGTAAGAAAAAAAATTATGAAAAGTCGACGCGTTTTTAGAGCGACTTGGAACTTACACTTTATCAAACATGAATGCGCTACAAAACTTAAAGTTTTTGAAGGTGTGTACTCTCCTAAATATTATAATTAAAGTAGTATTTAATGACTTTTGTTAATTTTGGACAAATTTTGAAGTTTTGAGTTAATGGATTTTATTTAGAATGTAGTGCTTTATATATACATATATTACATATGTGGGCAAAAGGTAAGGTGAATTTATTTGTCAAACTTCGCGGGATTAAAATTTCGCCCTAGTTATTTTTTTTCACGAGTTAGCACCACTGTTAATAACATCTGGGCCAACTTTCATGTGAATGTCATTATCAGTAATATATTTACGCTTGTGTTTACCAAACGACCAAGAGTGCATTTTTCGATTTTTACAATGTCTGATTTGATTAAGCAGAAAAGTGCCATCAAATTTCATTTTGTTTGCGGAATGAAATTTCGGCTGCGGAAACGTTTAGCATGTTGCAGAAGGCATTTGGTGATTTGACCATGGCGCAGAAAAATGTTTATAAGAGGTACAAAGACTTCAAAGAGGGTCGAGAACGTGTTGATGACTTGGAGCGCTCCGGACGACCATCGGCGTCAACAGATGACCAACACGTCAATAAAGTGAAGGAGTTAGTGCTCAAAAAACGTCGGTTGACTGTTAGAGACCTTAGTGATATGATCGGAATATCAGAAGGATCTGTGAAAACCATTTTGAAAGACCATTTGGTGGTGCTATACCGGAAATGGACTATTTGGCATGTTTCGGGCATTGGAAAAATCGTTGGCATAAGTGGGGATTATCGAGGGATCATCGAGAGGGGATTATTTTGAAGGGGATGAAATTGATTTACAAGACTAAATAAAGATTTTTCATTTTACAACTAAATTCACCTTACTTTTTGCCCACAGTATATAATTGGTGCGTACACCCTATTTGGGTATATGGCCGAGCTCCTCCTCCTATTTGTGGCGTGCGTCTTGTTGCAGTTTCATACCGACTCCGAACGGCAGATATTTTTTTTTAACAGGAGCCTTATACTACTGCTTTATGAAAAGTTAAAAAGTATCAATTAAATCCAGCAGTAAAAGTAGTCAAAATTTGGTAATTCACCGTGCTCTTATTATTTTGAACGTTGGTGTTTAGGTTAGAGTGGTGATTCATCCAGAATCCAACTAGCGCTTCCGCACCATTTTGTTTTTGGTGTACTCGTATATGATGTTATATTAGGCCCTGTCTTTTCGCCTAGCAACTGATATACATAAACATTTCTTGGCAGCACTGGAATAGAACTGCCAAAAATTACATTTGCTTGGAAGCAGTTAATGAGTATAAGACAGCGATCATACAGGGGAAAAATTGTTACTTCAACTCATGACTTGCGATGCTCGTGCTCTGTCAACACCAATTGCGTTTTAACTTTTATCAATGCTGTTATTAACTGAAGACTAAAAACAAACAATTGGGTAATCACAAAACAATCGGGTAACACCGAAAGATAATTGGTAAAGTTGAAGCAACTAAAGTCACCCTGTATGAACGCGGTTTGATGAAACTTTCTTGAAGGAGAGTTGGCAGTATTGCACATATTTAGTTATACTAGTTTTATGAGGTATAACCATACTGGTTAGCGGAGAATCTTGCTCGATAATTTTGTTGTTGCTTTCGCATGCAAATTTTTTGTCAAGTTAGTCGATCAGAGGGGTATCAAGCAGATAAAGGCGAATAGAAGAGGCCTATCATATGGCTGTGAGTAAGCATCATCAGGGGTTGAGAGGGATAATCAAACCAAAGAGAGAGAGGCAAAGCTAAAAATACTACTTGGTTTATAGAAAACATGTTCCAAAATTCTGACTAAGAACTCCCAAGTAATTCTGATTAAAATTGTAGTATAACTATATATTCAGTATTAAATTCTCTTCTATTTGAACTAACAAAATAGATAAAAAAAAAATTTTTCAAGATTTTTATACCAAGTTGAAGTGAATTTTTTTTTATAGAAAGGCACTTTTTTCTTTAAAACCTCCAAAAAGTTGAAATTTTGGAATTTCTCTCAGTTTTTTTAGTTCATCTAGAATAAAAAATTATGATAATTAGAAATCCATTTGAGTTTTTTGCTTTAGATAATAATTACGAGCTGTATCTTGTACGCCAATTGGAAACTCCAGCGTTGCAGCGCTCTATTAATTTCTATGTTAAACATTTTTTTCAACTTATTTTAACCACTGCAAACATTTTTTATACTTTTTAAATGTTCACTAAAAGATAGAAAAAACTTGGCTCCCCCCTTAAACTGTTATTTCTTAAACTGCTCCGAAATATCAAAACAATTAATGTAATTTCGAACGTGCACCCAATTTTTCTTCTTCCTCTGTTCAAGATTTTAATTGTTTTTCATTAACAATAGATATTAACTGTAATTTGTCGGCAATGTTGCCATTCAACTAAACCGATTTAAACCGTTAAGCGCGACTAATGTCACCGTCTGTCTGAGCTATGACGCAAGGTACTCGTATAAGGAGAAGGAAAATCATCACAAGAATACTTGGAATAATATAATACATACTTCAATTAAGGGTAAATTACTTCCCGACTCTACAGAATGGTAGCATATCGACTAACTGACTGCATTGTCCACTAACTGACTGTGAAAAAGTATGAAAAGCAAAGGTGAATTTTAAGAATAAAAAATACTGATATCTAACTAATTCGGGCGAGCTACTCTGATACGAACGAATTACTTAATTAAGAAATACTGTATACGGATCTTCCCTTCCATGGCGGCGAAGAAAAGTTAGATTAGAGGACTCTTAAGAATAAAATAGTTAATGTGATTCGAGGCTTACCCTCAGTCAAATATAACTCCGAGAACTATTATACAAATTCCTGAACGATGGAGTGATTAGCATTAAAGTTTTGGCTTCATTGAAAGCACACCTTGATATTAAGAAGTAAGTTTTTAACTCTGCCCCAGTTAGTCAAGTTATCGGGTGTTTTTTTTAAGAGCTTTAGAACTTAAAATGTTAATACAATACATAAATATATTTGGAATACATTTTTGAAGTGAAAACTTCTTTAGAATCGTTGGGAGTGATTTGAGATTCAATGAAACGAAAAAGCGACACTAAAAAGAGACATATATATAGATCTTATAGTATATAGCCTGCGAGAGAATGAGATAGAACACAGTTATACAGCATTCCCTATTCTCCGCCTCCTCTTTGTGCGGTGCTTCGTAGCCTCTCCACTCTTGGCTACGAAGCGTTATACGCTTTGTATGTTTGTATGTATGCTAGTACGTATGTGTGCGCGCCTGCGTTTTACGGAGCCACAGTGAGCGAGAAGGCATTATGTATACCTATACTACACTACCCAATACTTGCTTAGACCAAGCGTCCTACGAATGTTTGTGTGTATGTTAGTACGTCTGTGTAATATACGCATTACGACGCTCATAATAGCAACCGCGTCTGCTGTATTGTGTCCGTATTTTTATAGTCGTAAATATTTTCATTTTTAAATATTTACCGCAATAATGCCGAAAAATAATGCAGAAAAGTGTCGTGAATATCGACAGAAAAAAAAACAAACAACAATTGACGCGGTATTTCAAAGATATGTTGACAACATCGAAACCATTTAAGGTGAAGTGACTCAGTCATCTCGTTCAGAGATGTGCAGAATTTCATGGCTACTCCGGAGATTGTCAACTACTTTGAGAGGGATTTTATCGCCGCCTGGCTATCAGTGAAAATGTAAATATAGTCTCCAATTATCGCATCGCACTGTACCGGCTTCTTGGCTTTCATTATTGCCACCAGTACAGCCCGAAAGACACTACTGAAGTCGAAGAGCCGAAAAGTGAAGGAGATCCTCAGATGTTGTAAATATGGGGCTTTAGATGGGTTCTTCTTCTTCTTGAAATGCTTTAGATGGGTTCTTCTTCTTCTTGATTGGCGCGATAAACGCTTACGCGACTGATGTAGCCGAATGGTTTAGTGTACACCGATCGGCGCTCGGCAGGCAATGGGAAACCTCTGCGTGTATTTCTGCCATGAAGAGTCTGCTCATAAAAAATATCTTCCATTCGGAGTCGGCTTAAAGCTGTAAGTCCTTCCATTTGTAATATAGAACAACAACAAGACCCACGCCTCAAATAGGAGGAAGAGCTCGGCCAAACACCTAATAGAAGTGTACGTGCCAATTATTTATTTTTATTTTTAGAGAAAGAGTTTTTAGAAAAGAGTTTCGCTTTAAAGAATTTAGAAAATCAAATCGTTTGTTAATTTATGCGAAATTCTCCAAATCTCCTACAGCAATAGTCGTTTATACAACGCTTTTAATTTTTCATTATTATTATGGCTTTCCTTTTAATCAGCTTCGTTTTGAATAATGCATTACAACTGCGCTCGTACCAGAGCAGCACTTTCTACATACATACATATATACATACATACATACGTACGTAGCAGCGCACTTTTAATTGCAAAACAAAGACTAAGTGTGACCCCACTCGGCAAACACTTAACCTATTTACTGTCTGCCTGTTTGTCACTCGCCTGACTGCCTGCTCGCTTGTTTTACTGTTTGCAATTTGCATTTGAAGAATGCTTATTGTTTTCCATTTCATCCCGTTTAATGACATTTCAGGGCATCAGCGCATGCTACATTTTGTATTAAATTAAATCCAATTGAATCGCAACGCATCGCAATCGAATCGAAGCGAATGGAATCGAATTGTGCTAACCTCATTTTTCGCTGTAACAAACAATCACTTCGACTCACTGCTTGTAATTTGTTTTAAGCGCTCCATTTTACTATTCATTATATTATCCCTTGCATTTTGTTCGATTTTGCGTCCTTGCATCCTGCAATATTTTCTCCTGCCACTCTAAGTAAATTGTCTGCTATTAATTCTTTGCGTTGCACTTATTGCCACTTTTTATTGTCTGTATTTTAGTAGAGTAGACTTCTTTGTCACCCATCACTTTCTGTTTATCACTGCCACTCATTCATTGACTTTGTCTGCCGTTACATTTCCTTGCACAAAGTCGAACAGAGCAGAGCAACAGGATGTTTGAGTATTTCAATCTGCGCAAAGTTGATTTGATTCTCTATTCCATTTTCCACTTTGATTATTGATAGCTACTTTTGTACGTTGTGTATTTTCTTTTAAATTATTTTTTTATTTTTCTTTTTATGCGTAATTCTTAGTTTCATTTTGTTTGTTCATCAACGCTCATCGACGCACAGCACACACGCACACATACCTAAACAAAGTGAATATTTTGTAGAGTAGTTCGTCGGTAACACTTGGCAATAAAAACGGCGACAATGAAAATTGATTCAAGTGGAAACAGAAGCAATTGCCTGTGAACAAAAAAAAAAACAAAAAAAAAAAAACACGAGGAATCCCATAATAGGCATATACAAAGGACCAATGAATACAACCACTCAGTGACTGCTGCGTGCAGCAGCTTATTTGGTTGGGTGTGCATGTCGAATAAAAGCCCATTTAAGGTTGGGCAATTTTCCCTATCGGTGGTGAGTGGGCTTTAACAGACGGTTTCAATAATTGTTTACAAGTTTCTGCAGTATTGACTATAAACATTGTATGTCTACGCAAATGTAGATATGTATGTATGTGGCGACATCGCTACTAAAGATTTGTGTATACGCGTGTAGTAGCTCTTTATAGAAATAATAAAAAAAATTATGTAGTCTCATATCAAAGTGCATGCCTTCCCCTAATGTAATCACCACAGAAAGGTAGGTCGATAGGTCGTTAGGTCGATAGGCCGGTGGATAGAAATGTTTTAAATAATACAGTGTTCAAAATACCTTCGCACTTACAGCGACCGTCGTCTACTGCATTGAGTGGTGTGGCAAACAATCCCATATTTTCTTCTGCGGAGACCCCCCTCCCGGAACTACTGCATTACTTCGAGAGGCCCCAGAACGGCGTCCATGAAGTGGCCTAATTCTATTCACCCACCCAGCTCTGAGTGCACCATATTTGTAGTCAGCTTTCTGCTATAGACTCGTCTTCTTATGTCTTTATTTGTGTCTATTGACCACAATCGGTTGTTGCGTTCGAGGTCCTCTCTTTTTACATATGGAGGTTTTATGCCATGGATAGTCTGCATTACTCGGCTTTTTGAAGCAAAAAGAACATCGATAGAATGCGATATCAAATTTGTCTGATATCGTCGTGAGCATTACCTCAGGCATTCGTGAGTTTGGTTCGTCAGTCAAACAGTTTGTGTCTTCCTTACTCAAGAGTTCCTACTCTCAAGCCGCTCACTGCGCATATCGGAGGTACAGCATTATTTTTGCTGGATATGCCTTAACAGCATTACAGTTATTGCATCAAACATGGCTGGTATGAGATTGTTCACCTGTGTCCAAGTAGCACCTAAAGTGTTTGACGCTCGTCTCGAAAAGGGCCAAAAATGGAAAATAATATGCTCTGCATCTTCGATCGTGTTGGAGCAGTGTGGAGAGTAGAGTTTGTCTGTCAGATTAAAGCGGTGAAGATACGACCGAAGGGATCCATGTCCGCTGATAAACTACGTTAGAAAAAAATCACCGACGCCGTGTTTCCTGGTCACCCATGATGCGATTTCAGGTATGAGCCTTACGTCCGTTGGCGGATCTGACAGTCATCTATGTTGCCATTCTTCTATGGATTGATGACCTTCTGTAGCTTTTTTGTCCTTTGATGGGCTTGCTCCCTGCCTGTCATAGATGTGACTCATTTCTTGTGCATGTAGTTTTCTGGCGATAACCCAAATTGCGTCTTCAGAGACGATCCTGAATGCGCAAGCGACTTTTAATGCATTCCGTAACACCTGGACTATGAGTTGTACGTTAGATGAGCAGCCCAAGTGGCAGCCGCATAGAGAACAACACTATCTATCACCTTTGACGGAGGCGTCTTCTTCCACCTTGTGCACCACTTCAGAAAGCGCGTGACGTCACATTAGTGCAGTTATGCAGTGTTGTCAACCTTTTGTGAAAAATGTGAAAATTTTAGACTTTGGTGTTTTTTTCTTTCTTTAATTTAATGCTATCAAAACTTTAAGTTGAAAAAAAATTTATAATTAAAAAAGGCTAGACACGGTCACTCTTGTCTTAAAAGTTTATGCTGAGGCGATTTCAGTGCTATTGAAAATTTATTGACTCCCATTAAATTTGATATTTTCAAAGCATAAATCTCAATTTTTGCTTTTCCTGAAGATATGTAAGAATATTGGATATTCTTCTTTAAAATGTTTTTAAAATTTAAAACTTTTTTATAAATTTAAAAAAGCCTTGGAATTCGTTGAATACTAATTAAAACCCTAGAGGTGTAGAGGATGTAAAAAACAAATAAAAAGTACCAGATAATACTGAAGAAACCATATTTGTATTTTCTTGTTTTTAAATGGGTATTTTAGTGCATTTTTATATTCCAAGCTGGGCAACACTGCAGTCGCAAGAGAGAGATTTGACTGCTCGAAGGAAAAGAAGAAAAATAAATTTGGAAAAACATGAAAATAAATCAAAAAATGTCACACACAAATAACACACGAATAAAATAAATAGAATTGAGTGAATCATTAAACTAATTTTTAAAAAATTTACATTTTATGTAATTATAGATATCTTATTTTATTTAGAAGGAGCTTGAAAAATATCAAGAAGAAAGAATTAAAACTCCGGGATTGGAGAAGAAAAAAATGCTAAATTAAATTACGAACGCTACGAAAATCAGCTGGTGTTGTCGAATTCGCTGAGAGCAAAGTAACGGTATCATGATAGGCGCCACCTTAGTATTTTCTCAATCACCTCTTTTTTAGAGTGTAGAAATATCTTACGAGTACTAGGTCATAATTTTGTCGAAATAATCTTTTTCGTGGCAATTTGTTTCGAAAGAAACTTCGACATGCAGTTTAACTCTACAACAAATGAGGGGGAACAGAATATTAAAACTGAATATGCATCTCATCTAAAGACTCGAGCTTGGATAAAGTTATAGTGAATGGCTGATTGAAAAAAGGCGGTGCTACCAGGTCGAAAAGCGTTTGACCCTCCTTGTAAATGGATACACTACCGAATGAAGTGCTCTCAATTGACTCCCCTAACTATTTGTGAGTAGTAATTAATTAAAGGGGTTAACCCTTGGGTGCAATTGACGTCTGAGACACGTCATGCACTTGTTTGCCCTAGGAGCGAATGACATGTGTTTGTTTTGCAATTCTTATTACCTGAAGTCATCTTTTTACTACATACACCTCCAATATTTTAGAAATAATGAATTCCTACGTGAAATGCGCTGCTTTTACATGCTACTTCAACGACCCAAAAATTAAATCGGTTTTACATGCCAATATTTTCCCAAATAAATCCGTTCCCAAGGGGTTAGGAAATTCTTAAGTCTAATTCTTCTTTATCCCAAATTGAGGACTATGTTTAAAACGACCCTTTTTAAAAACAATTTTTGAAAAGAAACGTTCAAGTATAAATAAATCTGACAATAAATCAAATTTACAATACATAAATTCAAAGAAGGAATAATGATACCAAAACCTGGCAAAAGCCCTCATGAAGTGTCATCATACCGTCCGATCTCCTTCCAACCAATAATGTCCAAACTACTATTGAAATCAAACGCCCTATTCCTAATCACCAGTTCGGATTCGCGCAAAGCCCGCTACAATTGTTCAAGTGCATAGCGTTACAAACGTGATAAAGGAAGCAATCGAAAAGAAGAAAGTGTGCTCTTCCACATTTCTCGATGTTACTCAGGCCTTCGACGACCAAGTATGGCATGACGGACTACTCAATAAGCTTAAAATCTTGCTTCCAAGCGAGTTTTCAGACATATTTACTTCGTATCTAAATGACAGATATTTCAGGATCAAATGCGATGGCTTTTATTCAAGCCTAAAGCCAATTAAACCCGCGGTTCTACGAGGTAGTATCCTTGGCCCTATGCTTTATGTAATTTTCGCATCTGACCTACCATCTGACCTTCCTTTGCTGACGATACATGCACTTTAGCAATCGGAGACGATGGCACACAGTCCCCTCATAAACTTCAGGAAGACGTTAACAAAATCACTGAATGGACTACAAAGTGGCGTATAAGACTTAACGAAGCAAAATCACTTCATGTAGATTTTACTATATTAGTAAAAAAAATCAATATAGTCATATATACATATAGGCACACAAATTCCATACTTTAATACTGCGAAGTACTAGGAATGATATTTGATGCCAAATTCTGTTGGAAAGAGCACGTTAAAATAAAACATGCGGGACTAAACCTCAAAATGCATAAATTAAACTGGCTTACTGGAAGAAGTTCACCTCTTTCCATACAAAACAAATTTTTGATGTATGACCAAGTATTTAAACAAGTGTGGACTTATGGCATACACTAAACAAACTCAGGTTCATAAAAAGCGCAGTAAACTCGCCATGGTATGTGAGGAATTCTGATTTACATCGTGACCTCAAGATGGCATCAGCACCAGAAGTTGTCAAGCATTTCACTTCAGCTCATACCGAAAGACTCAAAAAACATACCAACCCGCAGAATTGGCAACTTGCCAACCCAAATGAAGAATGGGGCAGACTTAAACTAAAAAAAACCAAAGGAGTTTGTTCCAGAAATTCTAATAGCTGGCAAACAGATATAAATTTCTCTCTTCCAGTTATATACGTATTTCATGTAAATACTGTCATATTTAATAGAAAAATATTATTTGATAGTGTAAACTAGGTGTAATAGAATGAAATATATTTTAAATACTCAAATGAAATATATTTAAGTATTTATAATATAACATTGCAATAAAAACAAAAAAAGAAAAACAAAATATATTGAGCCTGATATCTAACTTTTATGCCATATTCTAGGAGGTCCTCTTGGCGGTTTAGTTGAAATAAGTCTTTCCAACCTCGCTGGTGTCACGACTCGTTCTATGGATAATTTTATAACTTGTTCGTTTCATTGTTTCCGGCGTTTTGTACTCCATTTGATTACATCATCAATTGCACATAGGCGTCTTATATCGTCATTCCTCTGGCGGTTAAGTCTGGTGGAGCCCGATATACAGTCTGCACATCTGGTGTGTATTGTAAGCTTATCTGCTCGAGCCACCAAACCATACATCATAATGGGTCTGACGCATGTTTTATACTTTAATTGGCGCGTATACCCTTTATTGGATTAAATGGAGGGCCTACAGTTTTACTCTAACTCCGTATGGTAGATGATTTTTTATGAGGAGCGTCTTCATGGCAGAAATAAACAATATAATTAGTACTATATACATTTAATAAGCAACTCTTTTGCAAAAATCGTTGAGTGACTTTTACTTTCTCTATTTATTGTATCACAGAAATGGTATGAAAATATATTAATAATCGATGAAGCACAGTTGAAGCTTTAAAAAAAATGGCAACTCACCCTAGAAAACTGGAAAAATATAATTACGAAATTACTTAAGCTACTAAAGTCAGTAATAATTCTTATTCCGTCACCACACCCAACATAACCGCAGTATTCGTGTCAACCTTCTCACCAACAACTCGGGCAGACACAGAGGCGACTTCGCTAGCCTTCTTCACAGTTCGCACAGCCTAACCACGGGGGGCTTTTAATTATCTCGTTTATTTTAATTATTATTTGCTTTATTCGCAATTCCTTCCATCATTTGCCTCTGCCGGTGCTTTAACACAACTGTTTTACTGTGCATTGGTGTGTCGGTTTGAAGTGCAAATAAACAAAAGGACTTCGTGACGGTAGACAATGTTACAGCGTACATCATGTTGGAGTTGTTGCCGTACGGGTATACTGCCACATCACTTCTCCATCATGACTCTATTGCTATGAAAGAAGCTGCCTACTGCTGCAGGCGGTTCCGTGGCAAAGCACTGAAATATATTCAAGTGGTTTTAATTCGAGCAATTCAACAATTCAAAATTTCAACAACTCAAAAGGCAATTGTTGACTGATTCAATGCACTGAGTGTCTGAGTGCAGTTTTCAGTTTTTCCCCTTTGCATCTCCATATGTACATATTTGCGTTGTTGGAGTTTTGCTCGCATATTTACTGCTACTAACTGCTCCGTCCGTAAGCTACTTGGCTAATGTGTACAGAGTGAATGATGGAGCTGCCCTGGAGCAAAAAAGTTACTGTATGGCTGTTAATGAAATTAAATGCAACTTAAAATAAGGAAATATTTAATTGCACTATTGAAAGGCTGAGTATTAAAGCCATTGGCATTTTTAGTTAAATTTTGAGGGAGATCGAAATGGTTGGCAGTGCAAAAAGGGCGTCAGATTGCAAAGCAAATAATCTACAATATAAGAGTTAATGCAACTTTTATTATAATTATAACTTTTGGTACACACATTTTAGCTTTTGAATGCACATTCTTTTTTTAACACACTTTTATTAGGTCGGGTTGTATGTATGTATGTATGTAACGGAATCTTTGAGCTTAATTTTCACTGGCTTCTAAAAATCTGATCGACTTGAAATTTTGCACACCTATCAAGGACCAATGACAATGCAATAATTTCATAAAAGTTTTCCATTATCCTTATTAGGATTGCCAGGATTAATATTTTCTTTTTTTTACTGTGGGCAAAAAGTAAGGTGAATTTGGTTGTAAAATGAAAAATCTTTATTTATTCTTGTAAATCAGTTTCTCAGGCTCCCTCCACGAAATAAGTTCTTCATCCCGATTACTTCCTTATCACGGCCGATAACTGCATAGCTTTAGACTCACAGTCGATAAGAAAGGAATTAAATATAACACGAATATATCGAAATCATTAATTCACTGACTGCAATGATAACAACAATTTTCATTCATAGTAAAAAATAGTTAAAAAAAAAAACTCAAAATCACGCTTTTTTGCTAATCGAACTAAAAAGTAGAAAAGAAAAAATAGTTTAAAAAAACTAAAAAACACGCTTTTATTGCTAATCGAACTAAAAAGTAGAAAATAAATTTTAATGACAAAGAGACCTATAATGAAGTAATAGCAAATCGAACGATCAGTCGTAGTCAACTACCTCAGAACAGAATTATAACAAAAATTAAGATACAAATAGAATAATTAACACACTTTTATTAGCTCGGGTTGTATGAATGTAACGAAATCTTTGAGCTTAATTTTCACTGGTTTCTAAAAATCTGATCGACTCGGAACACACAACATAGATGACTAGATGGGAAACTCTTTTTCTCGTGAGAGCGCTGAAAAATGTGCATTTTTTAAAACATTTGCCAATATTGCCACACCGGTAGAAGCATGAATTGGGTATTTTTTTAAACAAAAACAAACAATAAAACGTATTGCAGATATTATTGTATATGTTATGTGATGCTTTGTATTCGTTAAGGAACCTGTACTGAACACTCATCTCAACCGTAATATTTTTCGTGATGTTTCACCTTTACTTAAAAAACTTGAATTTTTCCAATACATTTCTATATAGGAATTATACTCTGAATGTTGAAAATAGCATTAAATCTAATTTAAAATTTTCTTGGCAATACACCAAACCTTGTAAGGCCAGTTCTGGTGCTCCGACCGCTGTTTTCTGGACCGCTGTTTCAGCAACCAACACTTCTGGAGTGGTGAAGCTGTTTTCTAACTTTTTTTAAATCTAATTTAAATTTTTTTGTCAGTACACCAACTTTTTTTAAATCTAATTTAAATTTTTTTGTCAGTACACCAAATCTAGTAAGACCAGTTCTGGTGTTCCGACTGCTACTTTCTGGATGATAAATCAGCCACGAACACTTCTGGAGTAGTGAAATTGTTTGCCCAGTTTTTTAGAAAAAATTTTATTAACGTTGAATCCGATATTTTTCCCATGCATTGTTCTGCTCCCGCTGTGCCCCACAAGTAAACTTTAATAAGCCTTTAGCCTCAAATAGCTTTATCAGCGACTGGAAAATAACAGTTGTTACTCCAATTTCCAAAAGTGGTAAGAAAGTGTAATTCGTAAGCAGGGCTGTTACTTGCAATTGCGAACAACTTTAACCCTTAGAGTGAGGAGTCTATTTTATAACATAAAGGACGGAGGGGGTCATTAAAGTCCCTCACACAAAAATTGTTTTGTTTTGTTTATAAGTTGGCATATTAATATTACAAAGACTGTTAGTAGATTAAAAAACGATTATTTAATTAAATTTACAGCATTTATTTTTAATAAACAAAAAATATTATGCACTTTTAAGCATTTCATGTTTTGACACAAAATAAACTTATTATTATATTAGGTGCGCTACTAAGTTTCCGCTGTTTGTCAATAGATGCCGCCAGCAATGTGTCGATTCTAACATAACCTAAACGTCATAAACCAAGCTTAGTCATATGGTAAACAAACTGCTTCGACACATTAGTGATTTTGTTTTGGTAGCATATATTTTTGATTTTGTGAAAATGTCTGATTTTGTGCCGAATAATCGTCATTTGCGGGAAGTGCTGATTTTCCTCTTTCATTCGAAAACAAACGGCAGCTGAAACGCATCGAGAGCTACAAAAAGTTTATGGAGATGCTGCATTAAGTGAAACGTGCCAAGATTAGTTCCGTCGCTTTAAAGACGATGATCTTAATGTTGAAGGAAGGCCAAAATTGTACGTACGCGTGAAGGAAGGCTAACAACCTTCGAAGACGCTGAATTGGAGGCATTGCTCAATGAGGATCCATGTCAAACGCAAGAAGAGCTTGCTTCAGTATTAGGAGTTACCCGCCAATCAATTTCCAAGCGATTGCAAGCTTTGGGAATGATTCAGAAACAGAGGACTTGGGTTCCTTATGAGTGAAGACCAAGAGATGTTGAACGTCGTTTTTTCGTCTGTGAACAACTGCTCCACCGGCAAAAACGGAAAGGTTTTCTTCATTACAGCAATCCAAAAAACAGAAAGTCATGGGGACTGCCCGCTCATGCTTCTACGTCGTCGCCTCAGCCGAATATACACGCTGCGAAGGTTATGCAATGTGCTTGGTGGGACCAAGTTGGTGTTATTTATTAAGAACTATTAAAACCAAGCCAAACCATCACTGGGGTGGGTATCAACTTTAATTGATGCGATTGAGCCGAGCACTGCACGAGAAGCGGACGCAATACGCGGAGAGGCATGAAAAAGTGATTCTACAGCATGGCAACGCTCGGCCCGATGTTCCGCTATTCCGATCGATGGCACATAATCTAGCTGACGAGCAGTTTCATTCATATGAAGACATCAAAAAATGGCTTGATCCGTGTATAGCCTCAAAAGATGAACAGTTTTACCGCGACGCTATCTACCAGGAAGATGGAAAAATAGTAGCCAACGATGGGCAATACTTTCAATGATTCACTTGTAACCGTTTTTTCAGAATAAAGTTGTACTTTCATCAAAAAAACAGCGAGAGCTGAG
Organism: Anastrepha ludens; assembly: GCF_028408465.1. Classification (NCBI taxonomy): domain Eukaryota; kingdom Metazoa; phylum Arthropoda; class Insecta; order Diptera; family Tephritidae; genus Anastrepha; species Anastrepha ludens. The sequence continues at coordinate 118,415,745 of NC_071498.1, forward strand.
CTGTGCACCTAATAATTAATAATAATTAAAATGAGGAACACAAGCTAAGGAACTCAATTGTACTTCTTTCAACAAAAAAAATACAAAAAAATAAATATAATAATTCATTGCATCATCTCCATCCTTATCACTAAATTCTTTATTCAGTGTCACTAGAGTCCATAATATATTGTAGACAAACGATTTTCTTTTTTTCAGTTCTATGTTCATTACAAACAAAGTTAGAGCATGCGGCACATTTCAATTTAGACTTTTGTCTTTATTTCTAGGACATAGAAAGCAACGACCACGTTTTATTCCATCCTTTGTTATGAACCTTTCACATTTTTTTTTTTCAATTTCAGCTGCAACACCACAAGCCGACAAAGCGCGTCGTAAGGTTGGAACGGTTTTCGCTTATTTTAGCAAACGTTGGTTGTTTGGTTCAGCTAATTTTTGTTCAAGACTTATTAGAAAGACCTTTCTTCGTGATGAGTTTGAAAGTTTCCAATCAGGATTTTTCTGCGTAAAGATTATAAAAGCATTTAGTGCAGCCTATGTCCACCATATTCATAATTATTCTAAATGACCAACGTGCTGTTCGTCTGTCACATGAGTATTCCCTTATAGGTTTGTCACTATTGTCTACTGCTCCTTTAGTTCGATTATAGTCCATAAGTATAATTGGCTTGAAATGAACTTCATTAGAAACAGAATTGTCTGCATATTGGGAAGACAGAAGAAGTACCATCCGGTTATTTTTAGGAATATATTATATATATGTTACCATAGATATGGTCTTAGTGAAAGAAAATATCGAAGAATACTCCTTCTGATTTTTTAATAATCTCAACGAGTGTTCGTTTTGTTATTTCTTACAGTACCCAAGAGCGTCATATTCTTTGTATGAATTTGCCAAATCATAACTTGTAAAAAAATTATCAGTAGTTATGCTCATGCCAGATCCAAACAATGGCTCAGCGAGTTCTTTAACAACCCGAGCACTTTGATTTCTTTCTACATTTCCACCAGGAGCTTTCGCGTATACACTGCAGATTGTAGAATTATGACGTTTTCACATCAGCGGCAGCACAAATTTGTATACCATATCTTTCAGGTTTTGATTTTTTGTATTGTCGAAATGGACATTTTCCACGAAATGGTACCAATTGTTCATCAATAGCGCCAAAAGGATTGAATGACTTTCGGCAATTGTCTAGAAAAGAGTCCCAGATTTCCCTTGTGACAGCTAACTTGTCAGTCTCTTTTCGAGTTTCTCTGGTAGTTTTATCATCAAATCTTATATAAATACTTAGACAATGCAAGAAATCTATTACGAGACATGGATACAGTAAATATATTTCTCCGAATGGATTCGTCAGTACTCCACATTTCTTTCACATTTTCTCTTCTACAAATATCGCAATCGCTCCCGTTCTTATAAGTACTCCGAGAAAGGCACCCGGTTCACCTTCAGTTACTATGATACTTTCCAATTTTTGTATTGCATCTGGGGATATTTTTCATTGTACTTATCAACTACTCTTTTGGATTCTTCGTTGGTATGAAGACAGATTTTCTCTTTCATCATTGGTGTTAAAAGATGATTGAAATGCGGTGGTTTTGATTATATAGTATGTTTTTATTGACATCAAATAGTATACAAAAACATTTTTTTTTTTGACATATTTTTTTGTAGTAGTGTGGCAGTGTCTTAGTGTTAAGCGTCTTAAAAAAAGATAGGTGGCTTGTCAACCGGATTTTGGCTCTTCTGGACATTTTTTTTTTTTTTTTTTTTTTTTTTTTTTTGTCGTTTATTTGCAATCTATTTTTAAAATAATAAGCAAATTATCTAACTATTAACAATTTGACTTATATTATTGAGCTCCATTGAGGTCAATAATGATATATATGTATACTACGTTTAATGTACACTTATATTCAGACTTATGTGTTAGATTTTAATACATTTTAATATTAGATTTATCTATTAGGTTCTGAATGGAATGTCTAATACATGATGTCTTTTAAGTCTATTAATTTCATTAGTTTCATCAAGTAATGCAATTGCTAGCGGGTTATCGAGATAACTTAATCTCTGTAAATATTTTGTGGTAATTTTTTTAATTTCATCTTTTATAAAGGGAATTTTTAGATCAGTATGTATGGCTTTATTTGTGACGAACCAGGGTGCACTTGTGATAAGCCTTAAAGTTTTTGACTGATATCTTTGCAGAATTTCTATGTTAGAATTGCAAGCAGTTCCCCACAGTTGTACTGCGTAGGTCCATACTGGCTTTAGTATAGCCTTATATATTAATATTTTGTTATTTAGATTAAGTGTTGATTTTGGTCCTAGTAGCCAGTTTGTTTGTTTTTATCTTTAACTGGGTTTTTTTTGCTTGAATATGGCATTTCCAGGTTAGCCGTTTGTCCAAATGTATGCCAAGGTATTTGACCGTATCAAGTTTTGGGAATTATATTACCATTTAGATAGAGTGAAGGGCATTCTTTCCGTCTCAATGAAAACAAAACATGCACAGATTTGTTTGTGTTAACTTTTAATTTCCATCATTTGAAACGAAAGATTTAAACTGAGTATTATTCTGTAGGCTTATCGTTCTGGCAGATGCTACAATGGGAAAATTTAAAAAAAAGATAACAAAATGGGCTTTCGAAAAAAGGTATGTTCTTCGGCTGGAAATCAGACTGTAGTGTGGAAAGTTAGGGCTGAAAAGAAACGAAAGTAGCCCCTGCCAGGATGACAAGCCTCAGAATAAGAATTATTTTACCTTTTTCTTTTTTTTTAAGACACTTACTTTGGTGCCACACTACACTAAAACAATATGTAAAAAATATGTTTTTGTATACTATTTGATGTCATAACAACATACTATACAATCAAAACGATCGCATTTTATTTTCTTAAAAAAAATTCCTAAAAAATATCTATAAAAAATGAGTATTTGACCAGACTACTACCATAAAGGACGTCTCAAGAAAAATTTTGGGCGCAAATTTAAAAAAAGTTTTTGACGGCTAATATTTATTTTTAATAAAAATTAAGTGAAAAGCAAAGCAAGGACAATTGCATGTAAATTTGGGCAATAAAGTTTGATATTTAACAGCAGATAGCGCAAATTCTAGCTAAATCTCGGTAGAATTAGGTTTAATGATTCCAGCTGTTCATCCAATTTGTTTGCCGCTTATGAAAGGCAGATGGATTTCAAGTGAAAATTTTTAATGGTAGGAACACACTTGGTGGCATTTCCTTCTGTGGGGCACTGCTTTTACAAAAGTAATAACCAAATTGTGTCTAGCACTCAAGTTTCATTTACATTTAATATTTTAATAGCCATTCGAATAATTGTTTGTTGTTCTTTTAATGTAAGGTAACCAGAGTTTTCTAATAATTCATGAAAAGATTAATCCGCAAAATGGTTTTAAAAAAGAAACAAAAATTTTAGTTATTTAATGAATTATATAAACTTAGTCAAATATACGCATCAGGTTAGTGCCCGCATTTTGTCCCGCTTGCATTTCTATTCTGCATATAAAACGTAATGGAAATATCCTTTGACTGGAATTACCTTTCAACACTGCCAATTAGTTTGAAGTGTTTCGGTTTGGTTTGGTCTTCACACCCCGCACTTGCAACTCTTTCGAGTAGACTAAAAAATAACTAAGTCGAGTTGAGTTCACTGCAATACGATTTACTTTTACACTTCGATTGTCGTTTGGTTAATTAAAAATGCAAAATAAACTTTTACGACTAATCGAGCTGAAGGGTATCGACTGTAAAACGAGCTAATGGTAACCGAAAACCCGAAAGCCATTTGCACAGCAATAACAATAAACAAACAAATGCTCACTTCACTCAATGATAACAATAACAACACTTATGAAAAGAACCCGGCATGGAAATGTATTAGTACCCAACTGGTGGGTCACTAGTGAATTTAATAGAAGAAGGTGACAAATTATCCATCACTTGCATAAACCAGTAGAAAAAAACACTCAACCCTGATCAAAAATTCTCAGAACAACCGCCAGGTAACGCTCTAAGTCAATCCATTTGAGTTCTGTGTTTTTTTGTTTTTTCTGACAAGAATGCTTCAAAAGAGATTGTGAGTCCAACGAGGATGATGAACGTAATGACAGGCCGTTGACATCAAAACCTGATGAAAACATAGATAAAGTGAAATAAAAGTTGAACAGTAGCCGTAAATTAGCCATCAGAGAGCTGGCAGATGACTTGAACATTCCTTATGAATCCATTCAGGATATTGAAATTACTGATTTAGGCTTGTGCCATATTATTGCTGCAAAGCTGATTTGAATTACTTGAATTTCATGTAAAAAAGGGACCGCGTTGATATCACCAAATATTATACATGATTTCTAAGACTGTAGCCCACCCAGCCTTCATCTAATACATTATTACTGCAGACGAGACGTGGATTTATGAGTGCGACAGGCAATCCAGAGATCAGGCGAGTGAGTGAAGAGCTACAAATGCACCAAGACAACAAAAAAGCATACACACCGTTTTCAGTCAAAAAAAAGAAGCCTGCTCTCGATTTCTATTGATTACAGCGGTAATGTAAACTATGAATTTTCGCCATTTTTGACTATTACTTGGCCATTAAGAAACGTTATTGTGAAGCAATTCGCCCAAAACAAGAAAAAAAGAATTTGTGGGAAAACACCTCGTGGATTTTGGACTACGGTAACGCCCCGTCGCACAGTGCTATCATTATCCATAATTGTTTGACCAAGATCGAAACAAATACCATTCAATAGTCATCGAATTCAATTTGATCGTTCAAAAACCCACTTCGGGTATCCACTTAAGCGTTTTAACAGGCGTAAGAAAGTAATGGAAAAATCAAAGACGAATCTGCAGGCTATACCGAATATAGAGTTCCAGAAATGTTTCGAGAGCAGGATTAAGCGCTAGCGTAAGTGCGTTGACATTTGTTATGTAGACAGATGTGGAATTTTAACCATGGAACCTATACGATGAAACAAAATTATAGAAACTTATTATGAAAATGATCGGTCTTTAAGAACCACATAAGTAAATGATTTTTTTGGTGGAAATAATCGCCCGAATGACTCGACATTTCAAGAAACTGGTACTGTCGAGGATAGAAAAAGGACTGGCAGACCAAAAACTTGATGTTCTGTTGAGAATATTGCTACTGTAGCGCAAAGTGTTGCTGAACAACCTTCAACATCAGGAGGGAGAGAAAAATAAAGTGGCGCCGATCGTGGTGCCACTCCTTTGCGCATTTTCACATCTCTGTCATGCCTCTGCAACAATGTGATGCCTGATGGGCGAGTTTGTATCACACTTGCCTCAACATCAACATCTCGCCGTTCTTAAGAATTAGGCATTCACGAATCGACTGTTTGGTAGATTCTACCTGTAGACGTGCTCTGATGATGTGATTTTTCACATATAATTTTAATAAATTTGTTCATTAACAGAAAATTCAATCGTATGCCCTAAGATCAAATCTATGTTTTTGTGGTACATAATTTTCGATGACTAAAATGTCTCCAGCACAAATTGAACGCCTCTATTGCATCTAACTATCGATGGATGGATAATTTTATGGCGTTATGGAACGCCTACTTGGAAAAAAAAATAAATCAAATATTTGTGTTATCGAACTAAGTTAGTGATTTTATAGTCCTATTAGAAAATATTAAGGCAATTAAATAAATTCCATTAAAATTCACAAGTGAAACACTAAACTATATTTGTAAATCAATGAAATCACATTACTTTCCAACTGGAGCCAGAAGTGTGCGAAAAGTCACAGAAATACTCTGCACACAAAAGTCATTACTTGCAACACACCTAAGTCGCAAAATGGCTCGCTTTTGATGAAATCGCGCTACATAATTCTGAACCTGAACACTTTTTCACTGGTACATATTTTCCATACAGGCAATATACCGATACATACAAACATTGAGACGTTTACATGAATTTGGGGTTGCTAAAAGTTTTAGAGCACTTAAAAGGCGAAGCGCGCTAAGTGCGGCTACAATAAAATTAAATTAGCTCAAGGATTAGCACGAGCGTTAAAAGCGAATGGATACTGGATATCTCTTTCTTTACTTTATTTATGCTTTAAGTTTTGGTCGAGTTCGACGCTTGCAGCAATATGTAGTTTGGTATGATTAACTCGAATATTGCTGAAATATAAACTTCGGCCAGGGAGCAGCCGTGTGACGCAAACTAACCAACTACAAAGAGTGTTGTTATTGCTATGCGACACATCTCAACTGATGTGAAATCATTCGAAGTTTCAGTTTTCTTTTATTTCTTTGATTCTTGTACGCACTGCGTATGAACTAAATTCATTGTTTTCACGCTCATACAAATCGCCTCAAGCCGCGTGAAATGTATTTGGGGTTATATTTCTAAATATAAGACTTCAAATATCTTACTGTCTGTGTATGCACACGCATACAAGTATGTGTGATTATGCGCTTGCGGAGAAGTGGTTTCACATTAAAAGGTTAAGTGTTGCTAAGGTCGCCTAAGCGGATATTTCAGTATACTTCTGCTTAATTTAACTTTTAAAATAGTTTAATTGGAAGCTCAAAGCTAATCGATGGGTTTTGAGTAATTCGCATGTCTTTCAAACCCAGCTGACTCAAAGGGGTTGATTCAAGCTCATTGATTCAAAAAACGTAATAAAGAATGAATATTTGAAGGGTTGTTGTAGTGGATGAGATTTTGTGTCATGAGTGTAACCTAAAATTTTGGAGACGAGTTTTAGGTGATCAATCACAAATGATGACAAATTACTAGCATTGGAAAAGCAAATGAAAGTATGCGAAATGAAAATGAAAGGCCTTTTGATTATAAATCAATTTGTGAAAGTGGGTTGCCTAAATGCAAACTTTGATATAAGCGAATTAGTGCGTCCTTTCTGCAGTGATTTTACGATACTGTGGTCTTTTTTTAGCTTCTGAAACTAAATAAATTAATTAAATTAATATATAAATTAATAATTAAACTAATTTTTTACACAAATTAATTAAATACATTTTTCATCCATACCCCGAAATCCATTCTAAAAAATAATTAGAAAAAGCATAACTTTTTTTATCAAATTCGCTTTGAATATAATGATTAGCCAAATCATTGTCTGATAGAAGAATCTACTTCTCATTAATTTTTGTTTATTTTGTTATCAATGGCAGCATTAAATGTAATGAGTTGACAAATCTCTTCCAAGCCCATATCTCGTCTCATAATATATATATATATATATATATATATATATATATATATATAATTGGCACGTACACTCTTTTTGGTTGTTTGTCCGAGCTCCTTCTCCTATTTGTGGTGTGCGTCTTGATGTTGTTCCACAAATGGAGGGACGTACAGTTTCAAGCCGACTCCGAACTGCAGATATTTTTTATGAGGAGATTTTTCATGGCAGAAATACACTCGCAGGTTTGCCATTGCCTGCCGAGGGGCGACCGTTATTAGAAAAATGTTTTTCTTAATTTTGGTGTTTCACCGAGATTCGAACCTACCTTCTCTCTGTGAGTTCCGAATGGCAGTCACGCACCAATCCATTCGGCTACGGCGGCCGCCAGTTAGGCAGTTACGTCCCTATAAAAAACAGAGTTAGGAATAGAAGAAGCCTTTTTAATTGATTTTATATATCGCCAAAAATTCTTCGGATTACTTTTTATATTAAGCTCAAATTTGTGAATGTATTCCTTAGACAAAGACTTATTTATTGTAAAATACGAAACTTATTCCTGTGGAGGATAAAAAAATCGTAATAGCGGGTTTCGTTAGTTAACTTGTGTTAAGTTCTTTCGTGCACCAAGGAATCTTATAATTAGCACGCTTAAAAATTGGAACATGTTGAGAAGATATATCTAGGACTAGTTTTAAATATTTGAAAGCATTCAGCACTTCTTATTTAATTTGACTTTACAACATACATTTTAAAGTCATATTTTCCTCTTTCTTATATATTTTTATAAAAAGATGAAATGATTTTTTGTTTGAATACTATATAATTTATTGTAAATATATCAAATAAAAAACATTGTACTACTACTACTACTACTTTTATAAAAGATAAAAAAACGTCTGCAGCCATCTGCTAAAAATCTTCAGCGAATAATTGGAAGCATCCAATTCGGTTCAAATTGTTTTTTTTTTATAATCTCCTATGATACCCATATCGAACTTATTCATCAAGCCAGCCTTATGCAAGTGATTCTACGCGGTTTTCTGGCTAATCCTGAATGCCTGGAAAATGGAATATGTGCTCACTTATCTTAGGAAAATTTTCGATAGGTTCTGGTAAGCCCATATTCGTCCATTTTACGAAAACAGAATCTGTGGAATTACTAATTTGATTCGTTGCATTATATATTGCATATTGTTTCTATAAACAGAATACCTTTCTTAGGCCACCTGCTCCGACTCTTCACCTTAGTCATAGTGGTGCCGAATAATACATATATGAGAGTGCGCATTCTGTTATCTCTACTGTGGAGCAATATAATACGTAACTAGCTGCTCGAAAACACAAAAGCATCACCAGTTCTCAAGCTTCGTGTGTGCCTTCATAGGTAACTATCCGCGAGGTATGCATACCGTGAAACTTGCAATTACTTCTAGTCCTTTTTGCGTCAGCTATATGGAGAATAAGGTTGAATCATCTTAGCACCTTCTTCTTAGCTGCCTCGCTTTTGCGGGACTTAGATTTAGGTATTTTGGTTCTAAGTTCTTTCCTTCGTTTGATATACAACCGATTAACACAACAGCAAATCAGTCACAGTTCATAATCAACAAATCCACAAACAAATTTTATTAACTTGGAATTTTCTGAATCTTGGTATCACAGACCACTTTCTCTAAATTACTTTGAAATATCTACGAATATCTTCTGTTTAATCGAATGTAGCTAGTGAATATTTGTCTAATATCGCAAGTCAGCTCTATACCGGTAGACGGTGCTGGTAGGAAGGTGAAAGTGCCGGCAAGCTAATGTTTTCATATGGCGATAAAAGTTATTAAATTAAGGGGTTATATACTTTGTGAGACCGAAAAAATGGACGATTGTCATAATTTTTTTTAAATATGTTTTAGAACTTTTATTCAAATGAGGCATATATCATACTGAAGGGTAATTCTCGAAGAATACATTTTGGTGCTTTTATTTTAAAAAGTGTTTTTAAAATAACGCCGTTTTTTAGAAGAGTCCTGCGGTAATCACGGTAGCGCATGAGCAGCTCAACTGAAATCAAAAAAATTAAATGACTATTGTAGAAAAATGTTTTTTAGTGAATCTGAACGGTTTATTTACCCAAAAAAAATTGTTCTCGATATGAAAACCGCTTTGCACCAAAAAAGCGATTTTTGAGGGGTGAAAAATTAAAAAAAAAAATTATTTCCAGCGAGCTATGCAAATATTTATAAAAAGTGAACCGTTCAGATTCACGAGGTTGTAACTTCGAATAATTAAAAAAAAAGTTTATGCATATCGGTCAAATAGTTTTTGATAAATAATGATCACGGCCACGGTAATTTTCAAAACACACGACTTCGAGATAATCGCGCCTAAAGTTTTGCGGGCAATTCATTTATGGATAAGGTCGTGGGCTTCCACGGTCTGTAACTTTCGTTCTAGTGCTCCGATCTTTATGATTTTTTGAATTCATATTTTTAAGATGATGTACTTTTAGAATATGCTATAAAAATGTTTCGATTTTTTAGTCCAACACAAAGTATACAACCCCTTCAGAGCTTTAAATAGTTACTACAAGTCTATATATAAATAATAATAACAATTTTTGCAAACAGAAGTATATTTTATGAGCCGAAATTAATGTGATTGAAACTTGTCTATCTTTTAAAAAAAAATCCATTTTTTTGCTGGTCTATTTAAAATATTCGCTTCGGTTTTGGTCCAGCTTCGGTTGAGATGGGGCGTAATTCGGTTCAATTCAATTCGTTTCGGTTCCGGACGGCCTTAAAAACCGATGTTCGGTTTGTTCTCTATCCCATATTTGAAAAACCAACGAATCAGACTATATTCGGTAATGCCTCTGTCCAAATAAAGGTGTACTAAAATATAAATATAATAAAGATCCAGTTTTATGCCATCCACCTGTAGAAAGCAGATGGTTTTAATGAATGCAATGAAGATGACAAGGCCTACTATGACAGCCACAAACACATTTTTGGACATTTGCTGACAGCTTCCAATGTTCTACAAGCATATCCCTTCAAATGGAGGTACTACTCACTATCAACCCCACCAGTTATTTGTATTGGATATAAATAGTTAAAAATAACAAACTAATAATGTTCCGAAAACTTTAGCCGCATTGCAGTCATGAGCTCAACCAGCATAACGACAGCATCGTGTGAACAAATTCAATCTCGAGCACTTGTCAGTCGCTTTTTATTCACCAAACATCAAAGCAAGTCAAAAATTGTTGAGCAACAAAATACTTGAACCCAAACTCGAACCCATATTCCACGTCAAAGGCGGACTCAAAGTGGCAGATAGAAAGCGCAAAGAAAGCAGCAAAAAAATTGCAACCGGAAATACGAAGAACGAAGCAATAAAGCAGCGGAAAATGCAATACAAACATACTTACAAACAACTTCTAACAAATACACGCATACATATGTGTATAAACATCACCAGGGGTCACTTTCCGGCTTTTATGCCAATTCTCAGGCACGGCATAGGCATTTCAGTCAATTCCTCAGAGCAAACAACAACAATTGGGTGTGATGGAAGTTGGTATTCGTGTCCGCTGGGCATTTATTTGAATGGCATATGAATAGGTAAAATTTAAAAAATTGCTAAATGGTAAAAACGTACTTACTTGCTTACACACGTACAAATAGGGATGCCAATTTTTGCGATCCCGGACTTTTTCGGAATTCTGTTTTTTAAATATCGAAATCCCGAAATTAGTGCCGTGACATAGATATTTATAGATGGTTCACAACAACGTAACTCGAAAAAATGGCATTTAAGAGGCTCCCATACTCGTACCCTATAATCAACAATATACAGGGTGATTTCTTAAGAGCTATAGGAAAGTTTTTCAAAAAAACACACGTAAATTTCATGCAAACGTTAACCGCGACTGCGCTTCAAATGGTCCATCCGCTTAGTCCAATTTTGGCATACTCTTTAAAATGTTTTCGAAGCATATATGCTTTAATGTTGTCTTCCAATGCGTTAATTGAAGCAGGCTTGTCTGAATAGACATGAGCTTTAGCATAGCCCCACAAAAAATAATCTAAAGGCGTTATATCGCACGATCTGCGTGGCCAATTGACAGGTCCCGAACGTGAAATAAAATGTTCACCGAACTCGCCTCTCAACAAGTCCATTGTTACGTGTGCTGTGTGGCATGTGACCCCGTCTTGCTGAAACCACATGTCATGCAAGTCAAGCTATTGCATTTTGGGCAAAAAAAATTGGATATCATTTCACGGTAGCGCTCGCCATTCACAGTTACGTTACGATTCCCAGCCTCTTTGAAGAAGTACGGTCCAATGATACCTCCAGCCCATAAACTGCACCAAACTGTAAGTTTTTCTGGATACATTGGTAGTAACTGGTAATTCTTCTGGCTGATTTTCACTCCAAGTTACGTTATGATTCGCAGCATCTTTGAAGAAGTACGGTCCATTGATACCTCCAGCCCATAAACCGCACCAAACTGTGACCTTTTCTGGATATATTGGTAGCTCTTGCAATTCTTCTTGCTGATCTTCACTCCAAAATCGACAATTCTGCTTATTTACGAACCCATTGATCCAAAAATGAGTTTCGTCGCCGAACACAATTTTTTGATAAAAAAGTGAATCTTAAACTTTCTTATCAGAACACGCATTTTCATAATAAAATTCAATGAATTGCAAGCGTTGTTCGTTTGTAAGACGATTCATGGTTAAATTATAGACCAAACTGAAGATGTTTGACAGTGAAACAAACCACGAAACGTGCGTCAGCTGTTTAAACCAACTGTTTAAAAAGATAATAGCTAAAAATCACCCGTTACTATATGTACATTAAAGTGGTGTACAAGTCGACATATATGTGCTTTCAAGTCATTTGCTAAATTCACACAACAATGCAGTGTTTTGTTCTCAACTAACAGTAACAGGCAATAGCAGCTAGAGAGAAAACCAAATCATGCTTTTGCATGACTTGTTTCTCTCTCAGCATTGTCACTACACACATATTTCGGCAAGATAGCAAGAAAAGCAATGACACTGAAAGGCAATGAAAAACAATTCAATTCAAACAAGTGAATTGTGTCAAATGTGGATTATTTACTTACATTAATTCCTGATATTTTAAAATCAAATAGGCAGTTAATGTTTGGTATGATGGTTTTGTAGAATAAAAATTAAATTCTGATTAATATTTGAATACAACTTACACTTTGCCTGCAAATATTCTTCTGCGCACTTTATTGGCTTTTAAATTTACTAAAAGCTGTCTTATTTCATAACTTCAATAGCTTTAAAAATTATTCATCGAAAGTTTACCGTTATTTATTAATATTAAAAATTGTAGTTTTAAAGTTGTAGGCTTTTTAAATTTGGTAGTCAATGTGTGAATAATCTTTAGTGCAAAACTATCAAGCGCATACAAATAACTTCTTTTCATCAAAATGCCTAAAAAAGTGAACTTTGTTACAACAAAAGATTGAGAATCCTGGTTTTAAGTGAGGAGCGAAGTCTCAAGTTGAGGTAATGATTTGGTGGAATGTTCGCTATGCGCTATTAAGCAAAGTGCGGAGCCCTAATCTGACCATAATAAAGAAAAAAGGGTGAGAAAACGCCTCACTAGTCAATGAGAATATCGAAAATTTATGCGCGAGCATCTCAAGTATTGTAAAAAATCCTCCTCTGCCCTAGCAGCGGCTCTGTCGAAAAAATTGTAAAATCCGTTAGTGCTCGAACAGCTAGAAAAAGTATTCTTAAAGCAGGTTTCAAAGGATGTAAAGATCGAGGAAAGTCGTAAGCTTCAGAAAAAATCGGAAAAAGCGTTTGGAATGGTCTCTCCGATGCAAAAATTTTTCGTAGGAAGATTGACAGAATGATCTGTGGTCTGATGAATCGAATTTCGTGGCAGGCTTAATTTACATCAGCTAGTGAGGCCTGCTAAGCGATCTGGTGACTGATGTACAGAGCAATCTTAAATTATGGAGGGAACACTTCTCGAACCTATTAAACAGTGACAGCTGCGCATGTCATAGAGAATGTGAAGATACCGATACCCCAATCGTTGACGACGGAACTGTCGTTCCGCTACCAGATCATGACGAGATGAGAATAGCGATAACGCGGCTAAAGAACAACAAAGCCGCGGGCGCCGACGGACTGCCGGCTGAGCTATTCAAACATGGCGGCGAGGAGCTGGTAAGGTGCATGCATCAGCTCCTATGCAAAATATGGTCGGATGAAAGCATGCCTGCCGATTGGAATTTAAGTGTGCTCTGCCCAATCCATAAGAAGGGCGATCCTGCTATCTGTGCCAATTACCGCGGGATTAGTTTTCTAAATATCGCCTATAAGGTTCTAGCGAGCGTATTGTGTGAAAGGCTGAAGGCCACCGTCAACCAACTGATTGGACCTTATCAGTGTGGCTTTAGACCTGGAAAGGCTACCATCGACCAAATATTTACAATACGCCAAATCTTGGAAAAGACCCACGAAAGGAGAATCGACACAGACCATCTTTTCGTTGATTTCAAAGCTGCATTCGACAGTACGAAAAGGAGTTACTTGTATGCCGCGATGTCTGAATTTGGTATCCCCACAAAACTAATACGGCTATGTAAGATGACGTTGCCCAACACAAGCAGCGCCCTCAGAATTGGGAAGGACCTCTCCGAACCGTTTGATACCAAACGAGGTTTCAGACAGGGTGACTCGCTGTCGTATGACTTCTTTAACCTGGTGTTGCAGAGCATCGTACGAGCCGCAGAACTTAACCGCTCAGGCACAATATTTTATAAGAGCGTACAATTGTTGGCGCATGCCGTGAATATTGATATCATCGGCCTTAACAACCGCGCTGTTAGTTCTGCCTTCTCCAAACTGGATAAGGAAGCAAAGCGAATGGGTCTGGTGGTGAACGAGGACAAGACGAAGTACCTCCTGTCTTCAAACAAACAGTCGGCGCACTCGCGTATCGGCACCCACGTCACTGTTGACAGTTATAATTTCGAGGTTGTAAAAGACTTCTTTTATTTAGGAACCAGCATTAACACCGATGACATTGTTAGCCTTGAAATCCAACGTAGAATCTCTCTTGCCAACAAGTGCTACTTTGGACTAAGTAGGCAACTGAGCAGTAAAGTCCTCTCTCGACGAACAAAACTAACACTCTACAAAACTCTCATCATGCCCGTCCTAACGTATGGCGCAGAAACTTACATGATGACAATATACGATGAAACGACGCTTGGAGTGTTTAAGAGAAAGATTCTGCGTAAGACTTTTGGGCCTTTGCACGTTGGCAACGGCGAATATCACAGGCGATGGAACGATCAGTTGTATGAGCTTTACGACGACATTGACATAGCGCAGCGAATAAAGATCCAGCGGCTACGTTGGCTGGGTCATGTCGTCCGAATGGATACAAACCCTCCGACTTTGAAAGTATTCGATGCGGTACCAGCTGGCGGTAGCAGAGGAAGAGGAAGACCTCCTCTGCGTTGGAAAGATCAGGTGGAGAAGGACTTGGCTTCACTTGGTGTGTCCAACTGACGACTGGCGCGCTTTGTTAAACTCGGCCAAAATCGCGTAAGCGGTTATCGCGCCAATTAAGAAGAAGAAAAAGAGTGAGGCCTGCGTCTTACTATAGTCCAATTTCGAGGAAATAACAAAAATTTTGTTAAAGGATTTTTTTCTTTCATATTTATATTTGGAACACCTGGTGTCACATTTTTGAGGCGACGGGCTGCCGAGGGATACCATCCAGATTGCGTGGCACCCACCCACGGGGGTGGCAGCATTATGATTTGGAACCATGTGGCTGCTGATGTTGTTGGAGAAATGTTCATTTGCAAGTGTCTCATGGATAGTCAAATGTACTTTGCATTAGAAACTGTAATTTGGCTGCTTTACCACGCATTTCGAGAGCACTAATTTAGATGGAGTTCAAAATCAGCGACTACGATGCATTTGTTTAGAGATAATAACATTATTTTGCTGGAGTGATCTAAGCGCCATAGATCACTTGTGGGCTATTTTGAAACGTAATATAAAGGAACACAGCATAGCATCGCAAACAGCCCTAAAAACCTGCAGTGAAGTGGACCTACTTAATATTATTTTTCACACTCTTTTCTTTTACTTAACTGGCTTATTAATAAGAGAACATTGCTCCGCTTTTTAAAAAGAAAAATTCAGTAATTAATAGGATGCCTAATATTTTTAACTAAGGCTATATAGGTATATGCATAGCTTTTTTTAATTTATTTATTTATAATGAAAAATATTGCATTAATAACACAACAAAAGACAATAGAGTTAATTCTATACCCCTTCGAAATGCATATTTTTTATAAAGTAACTTAAGGTATGTTGAGAAAAGATTAACGCAAAAAAATGAAATAAATAAGCAATAGTATTTTGTGGTTGAAGCTAAAGACTGTGGTAGCCATGCTTCCCTTAAATAAATAAATAAATGAATGTTTTTTTAATTTATGAGCATTGTAAGTGGAAAGTAGCAGGACTTAAGCCATTTATGTTAAAATAAAAAATTAAGTAAATCAGATTAAACTTTTTACAACAGATGTGAATTGCGGTTTGTATATATGTAGGTACATATTCCCGAAAATCCCTGGAATGTGGTCAATAAAATTCCGGGATTTTCGGGACTTGAAAATACTGAAATCGCTGAATCCTAGGATTGGCATCACTAATACATATGTATGTATTCATATACAGTTTTGTTCAAGCAATGTGAAACAAAAGAACAATAAATGTGAAATTTTGAATCTCCGACTATGGCCACCAGAACAACTTGCCGCACTTTTGCCTACCCATGAAAGTACAAGTAGATAAATTTATTCATTTGTTTGCAAGTTTTTGGCTGGGTAAGTAGGTAAGCAGACATACATACATATTCAGGCAGAATACACAAGGCAGTATGCAATAAAGGCAGTAAAGCAGAAAACGGAAATTCATATCCTTGCGCATTGTGTCGGGCATTACGACTAGGGGTCAGCATTTCCGTCGCAGATCTATAGATGCCTATAACTGTATATACGTACATATCTATATGTTCATGTGGCCCTGTGTGAGTGAATGTGTGTGTGTGTTTACCCGCTCGTGTACTTGCTCTGCAGCACCGTGTAGGCGACCCAGACGTTGCAAAGAATGAAGGCGAAAAAGATTGAAATTAGTTTGCATTTGAAATGGGAAATTTCTTTTTGTGTCAATTCTCATTGCAATGACTGAAAAATTTCGTCTAAGCCCCTACAAATTTATGTGTATATATGTATGTATGCTCTCGTATATATGTGTAGATGCAAAGCGCTGTACATTACGTATACGTCAAGGCGGTTTAAATAATTTCCGTACGCTTGCCTTTATTATACAGATCAACTCTTAGTATCCCACTATGCACATTTTTCACAAGCAAGTCGCTGGGTATACACGCCTTCAGCTAACTACTCACTTTCCTGCAATTTATATTTATTCCTTTCTTAGATTATTCGCTTACTCCTTTTGTCAAATTTCTATTTAAATATTGCCCTTCTCTTTTTATTGCTTTTTTTATTTCACTTATTTTCGCTTTTAGCAGTTTTTTCTGATTTTTTTTTCTACTTGTATCCCTCTTTTATTTCGCTCTTTTTGTATTTATGAATTCGTTTTCAACGATTTTAGCCAACAAAAAAATACAAACAAAAAATGCCAAGTGTTGGAGTAATCAAGGAAGAAAATCACTGAAGCAGAAACGAACATTTAATCCTATGCTGGCGGTCCTTTTGCTGAGAGGAGAAGGAGCACCTACATTGAAAAAAGCGAGAACGTTTGAACAATTGCATTACGAGCATCAGTGACATGCTTTGAGTAGCTCAATATGCAACATTGCCACTACGAGTCACGATACCAAGTTCGCATTATCATATATACCTATACATACATATAGATATATATATTTTTTTTGTACTCCTCTTTCTTTTTGTTGGCTTGCCACTCGCTTTGTCTTCTCGACTGAGGGCTTTTGAGCAGCGGTGTATGCAGAAATGTCAAACTCTTTGTCACAGCATTGATAGATGTTAATTTGATATCTGCAGCAACAACAAGTGGAAGTAAAAAATGGGAAGGGAAGTTATTTCCAATTAGTTTTATTTAAATGGAAAACAAATTCGATTCGCGGTTAGTGGAAAAAGAAGCAGATAAGAACTTGTAAAATGTCGACTGCTGTAAAAAATGAGACAACGAAACAGATTTCTACCGGAAGAGGAAGTCAAAAGAAACAATATGAAGTATCTCTATAAGTGTCACTGCTGTGATGAAGAGGAGTCCTTGGAACACTTAATCACCTGTAAAGCATTGGGTCACAGGACATACAGAGTTCTGGGCTCGTACCAACTAGAGGATGCAAATTTACAAAGGATCCATCCTAAAAAGCTTCTTCGATTCCTCGCAATACTACATAATTAAAATGGAGCACTTAGGGGCTGACAAGGGATCAATTTGGTCGCAGTGTATAAAGGTCTTAGCCTAACCAAATATTACCATGCCTATTATATAGTAAAATTCACCAAATTTTGTTAAGTCTACGAAGACTTGCTAAGTATTGAGTAAAAATTTAAAAACATAGCTTGGAACTACATTCCAAGTCTACTAAACTGTGAAACTAAGGATGAATTTATAATAACTTTAATAGTTTTATAGTTCATAATTAAATTGTAAACCTTCAGCATTCAGCGACAAACCTCTGAGTTTATTTCCACCAAGAAGATAGTCAAGTAGTCCTCTTAGCTTTAAAGTCACCTATGAACAATTCAAACATCGTCAGACAATGCAAAGAAGAACTTAATGCTTTAGTGCACACAACAGACATCACTCACATCTGCTCACCTGGCCATAAGAACATAGAAGGAAATGAGAAAGCTGATGAACTGACAAGACAGGCATCATCTTATAACGCATCCAAAGCGGTACGAATAGGCCATCCTAAAGCGTGGACAAAAGTGGCAACTTCTCGCTATTCCAGAAACAGGCCGTTAACAGATGGACTAACGCGGATCCCTGCAAAATACATAATGACCAAAATAAAACATATTGGCGTCATAAAAATGCTTTTGATGGCTTCATCTTTTTAATGAGGTAATGCGCTGGAAGTTACACCCCTAGCTGACTCCTAGTGAAAGCTTGGTGACATTCGGTTCAGTGGAAGCGAAGTTATAGCGACTATAGGGTCAGATAGTTTGAGTCATCGCTACACAAATGAATTTCGAACAAACAGCTAATATCGAATTTTGTTTAAAATCGGTAAAGCTTTTACCGAAACATTTGAATTGATGAAAAAAGTTTATGGCGATGATTGGCGATCTCGTGCCAAAGTTCATGAGTGGCTTACGCGTTTCAGAGATGGTTATGAGGACTTAAATGACAATGAACGAATCAGTAATCGCCGAAAACTCCATCGAAATTGTTCGTAAAATTATCAAAAATGAGCCAAAATCATTGTTGAAATTCAAGGAATCGGAGTTGAATATCTCATCGCATTTTAACTGACCATTTGGGCTTACGAAAGGTCTATGCACGTTTCATTCCGCACAAGTTAACTGAGGACCAAAAACTGCTCAGAATTCAACATTCGAAAGACCTCATTAAAGAAGCGTGAAAAGACGATAAGTTCTTTCACAACATTGTAACTGGTAATGAAACGAAACTAATCAACCTCAAACTAAGCGTCAAAGTACCAAATGGAAGGCCCCAGTCGAGCCACCACCAAAAAAATCGCGTTTGGAGAAATCAGAAATCAAGTCAATGCACATTTGTTTTTACGATTCCCAGGGAATTATCCACAAGGAGTTCACGCCAATGGGCCAAACCGTCAACGAATTTTTCTATTTTGGCGTTTTGAAGCGTTTGTTGCATCGCATTTGCGAATTCGCCCTGAATACCACGAAGGAGCAGGCTTGCGCTTATTGCTTGATAAAACCCGATCTAATCGATCCACTTTTGTGACTGATTTTTTGACTAAAAATCGCATTTTAACCATCAATCACTCATCGTATTCGCCTGATATGGCTCCCTTTGACTTCTACCTATTCAGAAAATTTGCATTTGGTCATGAAAGAAAAACAGTTTGCGTCCGTAGAAGTCATCCAAGAGGCTTGTACCGACATCCTGCAGGATATTCCGGCCAATGACCTAAAACACTGTTTCGAAAAGCTTTTAGAACGCGCAAAACAGTGTATCGAGGCCAGAGGGAACTATTTTGAATAAATAAACTCGAAGTTATGAGAATAAAACTCCTGTTATTCTATTTTAGCTCAGTTCTATTTATTTTGGACTTCACCTTGTAGATGACTGCGTTCTTGAAATCAACCAAAATTTATGCCGCATTAACAAACGGGCATTCGACAATGCACTTACTCTTAACCCTAAGAAGTCTCAAGTGCTTGTTATTTCCAGAAAGCCCCTCGACACTTCGACTTTTCCAAAAATCTTTCTTGAGGACATTGCTATCACTCTATCTGCATACGGCTAATAATTTCGGAATCATATTCAACCAAAGATTAGCTTGTCATAGTCACGTAAATTGTGTCGTAACTAAGTTGTACAGAATCCTACGCGCGCTCTGGACTACGCAACGCCTTACTCCTCTACGCATTCGCAAACTTTATAAATTGTGGCTATGCGTATAAGCACAAACCTAATGCATTGTTTAATAATATTATTCGCTATGTATACGGTGTTAAGGCCACGTTTCTCATCTTTTTAACACAATCTACTCCATTACCTTGGGTAAGCTTTTTCAGCTCAGTTCGCTCTTACTTTTGCACAAAATCTACTACTCGAAAGTACCTGGGTACCTCGCTCTCAGAATAACTGTCACAAAGTGAGTGAAAAACCCAAAACTTCTCGCTACTGGATACAAAACTCTAACGTCGGAAAGACAGTTCTTGGTGCATGCGACTCAACTTTAGAATTCTCTGTCCCAAAACTTATTATTCATAAGTAGCGTGAACACATTTAGACGCAAACGTTATAGATATAAGAGATAAGTAAATAACATTTTAGTCATAAGTAAAAAATGTAAAATTGTAACCTATTTATCCCCAAAGCTGGTAGACGCGAAAGATTTCAGACCCATCAGCCTATCCTCTTTCATCCTCAAAACTCTCGAGCGATTGTTGGATGTATATCTCAGCGAAAAGATTACAGACACAACGATTTCACCATGTCAACATGCCTATCTCAAAGGAAAATCCACAGAGGCAGCTCTTCATGAGGTTGTAAGTGCGATTGAGAGGAGCATAGAATACAAGCAATACTCACTAGTTGCTTTTCTCGACATAGAGGGGGCCTTCAACAATGTTACCACAAGATCCATAATTGAGGCTCTTAACATGTTAGGCACAGACATAGGTATCAACGAATGGATAGAAAACATGCTTAAAACTGGAATAATCACCGGTGAGGTAGGCAGCAGCACGATAAAATGATCTGTCAACAGGGAGGAGTCTTATCCCCTCTGCTGTGGTTACTAGTCGCCAACAACATCCTTACCAAATTCAACCGAAGGGGAATTAAAGTAGTGGCGTACGCGGACGACATAGTGCTTATGGTTTCAGGAATGTTTCCAACCACAATCAGTGAGATTATGGAAGGAGCTCTGGTATTACTCAGCAATTGGGCCACGGACTGTGGTTTAAGTGTAAACCCGAGAAAAACTGAAGTGATGCTATTCACCAAGAAAACCAAGGTGTCAAACTTTAATCTCCCAAAACTAAACGGCGTCAGCCTCACGCTAACCAAACAGGCAAAATACCTAGGTGTTATCCTTGGCCCCAAACTCAGCTGGAAGTCCAACGTAGAGTACAGGGTAAAGAAAGCGAATATTGCACTTTACACGTGTAAAAGAATGTTGGGAAAAAATGGGATCTAAAACCAAAACTATCCAATTGGTCCTATACAGCCATTGTGAGGCCAATACTAACATATGCGGCACTAGTTTGGTGGCCTGCAACAGAAAAGAAATACAACAAAACTAAGCTGAAAAAGATACAAAGAACAGCGTGTATCTTAACTACAGGAGCGCTTAGCACCAGTCCTACTGAAGCGCTCAATGTACTAACTCATCTTAGGCCATTAGGCCTACATATAAAAACAATCGCTACTTGCAGCTGGAAGCTGGACAACAAGGTCGTACGGTCACAGTAAGATCCTCCTACAGGGACCCTCGCTGCTCAAAAACGGATCAGACTGCACAGTCCCCGACCTCAACTTCAAGAAAGGCTTTACGGTACGTTTTCCACCGAGTGCCGGTTGTGGTGCTGGTCACTAATTAAGAGTATTTCAGTGGAAATGTTCAACCACCTCAACAACAACAACAACAACGTAACCTATTGCGACTATCACTACTAATTATAAGGTATATCCTTATTGTGCTAGGATCGAATCTTTAAATAAATAAAATAAAACAAAATTACCTCTCTGTTCTGAGCCACTATTATTTACATACGTGACTCTTACCTGTTAAATTAAAAAAAAAGAACTCAATTATATTAAAAGTCGAAAAAAACTTTCAGCATCTATAAATAGGGTGCTAAATTTTGCACAAACTTATAGTATGCCCAAGATTGTTTTCGAAGCTTTTATGTATCTGAATTCCTCATATTCATTTTACGATGCGCATATACATACATATTTAGTTAATGAAAAGTTAGAAAAAGAATAGGTGCACCGGATATGTGCCAATCATCAATCACGAACCTCACACTAATTGGCATAGTCATTTTCCTCTGCGCGCTGAAAACAAAAATATGGATATTAACGCTTTTTGCAGTTTTACGTTTGACTAGAGAAGGGGAGAAACAACGAATTCGGCAACATTTTGCAAACTTCATTCGAAATGCCATGGAAATGAAATGTTTAAATCACAGTGACAGACAGAAAGAGTTGTTGTTAATGTTGTTGCCATTCGATTCTAACAAAGCGAAAGATGACATGCAGCGAGCTGATAAAC
Source organism: Anastrepha ludens (assembly GCF_028408465.1). NCBI lineage: Eukaryota > Metazoa > Arthropoda > Insecta > Diptera > Tephritidae > Anastrepha > Anastrepha ludens. The sequence continues at coordinate 118,437,989 of NC_071498.1, forward strand.
GCCAGCCAAACTAAAGTTGAATTTTGTGACTCCATAAACAGCGAAAGCTGCACAAGTGAGGAGAGTAGATAAGTTTTGAGTGGCGTGTCTATTTCGATATCACACCAGCATAGCAGCGTGAGACGCCAATACAGTGTACATATATTTGTGTGTGTATGTGTGTTTATTTAGATGCACTAGTATACATAAATATATATGAGTCGACACTCATCACCGATGATTGATGGCTCCTCAGATGACGTAAACGAGCGAAATCAACTCAGTGCGAATAAGGATTTCATACTAAGTATATTGACTCAACGACAAAGCTACTGCTGATAAACAAGTGAGCGAGCTTAAAGCGGTTAACAAATATGATTAGTGTGATTTAATGGAATGATTTTAGCAACAACAAAACTTAGGCGTGCCAGCAAAATAATCTCAACAAGGCGATTAATGGAAATATATTTAGTCATCATTATTATCATTACTGAATAAGCTATATAAGTTTACTTAAGCAGGCAGGATGTCACACACATACATACCCTTTGCATGAAAGGATTTCATGAATGAGAACACAATCAGCTCTATTTAATCGACCACAACTCAGCGGCTGGGCTGAGAATTTTAATTGCGTTCGAATTGTTCGCGTGCAACCAGTTGGAAAATTCTTCCTGCGCCAAAGTCACGTACAACTGTGGCCGCAAAGCTGTTTGCTATTACAGCAACAGCGATAACTTAATGCAATGAGGGTCACTGCATTTACACACTAGAGAAAACTGTCAGTTTAATTGTCCTTAGTCTACTGCTTTGTGCAAGTAATTGCGCATAGATATAATGAATATATACATATATGTATGTGTGATGTATTGTATATGTATACATATATGTAAATATGCCAGCAGCGTGCGCCCAAAGCAATGCCTTGGTATAATTGCGCTGTAATTTTCGATTGTACTGCAGTCTCAAGATTATAATTTGTTGCTAGACAGTTATGCCGCAATAATGCCCGCTAATTCCTTAAGGCAACGGTGCTAATTAGGTATTATAGTTTCGGAGGTTAACACTGCATTCACGCACTTTCGCAAAGGTATTAGGGTTACGTTTGCATTGGTTAGTGGTGATTGTACGTATCTGTATACATACCTTGCACATGGGCTGAAAAGGTCGGGGCCGAACACAGCAGTTTTATTAAACCTTTTGGCTTATCCAACTAATATTCTTCAAAATAGGACCCTTGAGCGTCAATACACCGCTGGTAGCGGTCCTTTCACTGCAGGAACCATTTTTTAAACTCATCCGCCTGAATCGCGTTCAATACGGCTGTCACAGTTTTTTGGATCGCCTCGATGGAGTCGAAACGACTCCCCTTCTTGTTCCCGCGCCTGCAAAATAAAAACTTGTTAACTACTTTTTTGCAATTGTTTCTACATGAAATCACTCGTGTAAGTAATGACGATCATTTTGAACCCAGAATCATTAAAATCGGTTCATTTTTGACTAAGTAATGACCATTTGAAAAAAAAAAAATTCTTTTATAATTAAAAAAAATCGATTTTGAGCCGAAAAACAAAATTGGCGATAAATCTTGAAAAAAAAATTTTTCGGGCGCACAAAAAAATACGTGTCTCATTATTTTGACCAGAGAGCAACATATTTGAGTTACATCGAAATCGAAGAACATGACCCAAATAGCCCGGTTCAATTGAAATGGAAAGCATCCACTGCAAAATCCTAACACACTTTGAAAACAGCTTTCACGCGCGGAGCGATGTTGACTGCACCGCTGTTGCCAGCGAACTGGGACCGGTTTATAGTGGAAGGGAAAGGTCCAACATGCATCCATCCATCATTTTCCCCCACCAGACGATTCGGTTGATCGCTTGGCGGACGCTCCGCGCGGAAAGGCTCATTACTTTACAATCAAACCCTGTAGATGACACTAGTTTTATTGCATTCACCTCTTTTTCAGTTAATACTAACTTTAAGAAGGCAGCTGTTAAAATTTCATGATCTTCTATTCATTAGTCTGTGGCTTATTGCACTAAGAGTAACGCTACTTTTGTTATTTTCAAAGCAATGGATCAAAAAGAATTTCATGTTTTAATTAACTTTTTGATGGGGAAAAATACCGTTCAAGCAAAGCAAATGCTTGAAAAGTGTTGTGTGGACTCCGCTCCATGAGAAAAAAGAATAAAACGATGATATGCTGACTTCAAACGTGGTCGGAGAAACAAAGATGATGCGCAACGCAGTGTACGTTCAAATGAGGTGGTCATACCAGAAAACATGAAAAAGTCCACAAAATCGTTTAGAATGATCGAAAAGAGAAGTTACGCGAGTTGGCTGACATCGTAAAGATATCAAAAGAACCTGTTGGCTTTATATTGCATGAGCATTTGACTATGAGAAAGCTCTGTTCGAGGTGGGTGCCGCGTTTGCTCTCTGTTTTGTTTCATAAAGACTACGCACCGTGTCGCAAGTCAATCAAAACAATGGCAAAACAATGAATTGAACTTCGAAGTGTCTTCGCAGTCACCGTATTCGCCAAATTTGGCTCCTGCGATTCGCTGAAGCTGAGGCCCATTTTGAGGCAAAAGATAAATCGTTCTACAAAAGTGGTATTGAAATGTTAGAGCGGCGCTAGAATGATTGAGATGTTCTTAGTGGAAATTACGTTGATGAATAAGCCAATTTTGAACAAACAAAAAAAAAAACCGGGACTTTTCAGCCCATGTGTTACAGATACTGACTGTTTAGTCTTAATTTAGGTTCAATTCGGATTTGGCTACACATCAGATATAATACTTAGTATAGCCATAAATTCTGTGAGAAATTTTACAATGCATACGGCGAAAACAAATTCGCAAAAAAAAGGTGCGTTATTCTTGCTTATGTTCGTACGCATGGTCTACCCATAAATTGTACTCAGTTTCGTGGCAAATTTTGCTTGTTAACTGTGGGGAGTTAGAGAGCGGAGCTAAGGAAAATCGCATTGCAGTGATTGCATTACAGAAGTGTGGTAAAAGTGCAAGTGAGATTTACGAATTCCGGAAAACACTTGATATTTCGAGAATGTTTGTTTACCACACTATCAACCATTTTTCCCAAGCGTCTGAAGTGACAGACAGAAAAAGAAGTGGTCGTCGAGAAAGAATTCACAAAAATCCCCTTAGAATGCAGAAAATCATATCCATAGAAATGAATGCATCGACCAGAACCATGTCAAGACTAATTAGGTATGATCTCCTCATGACAGCCTTCCGTTGCTAAATTGGTCATCTTTTCGATGGCACGCGGTCAACTGCCAATAAAATACTATTTTCACAGATGGAAAAAGTTTCATTGTTGAAAAAGTTTTTATAAGCAAACTGACAAAATCTATGTTAATACTTCTAAAGACGCAAAAAATGTTGTTCTAAGGGTTCAGTATGGCCACTATGCAGCCTCCGTAATTGTTTGGGGGAGAGTGTCTTGTAAAGGTGCTACATCATTTCATTTCTGCGAAAGGTCACTTTCGTGACAAAAGTATACGTGGAGGATGTCTTAGAAGGCGCGGTGAAGCAGTTGAGCTCTCTCCAATGGTGAGCGTTGGAGCTTCCAGCAAGATTCCGATCCAGCCAATAAGGCAAAAACCACCCACCAGCGGCTAAAAAACAATATTCCTGGGTTCATAGCCGCTGAAGATTGACCGTCTGGAAGATTGTGGTCACAATTAGAGAGCATGGCCTGTCGAAGACCCCACAGAAATTTGAAGAGTCTCAAATAATCTTTGGTTGGAGCAGTGACGTCAATATTTATGGAAGCCTTGCGTGCTGCAATATCTGAGTGACCTAATCGTTTGAAGATTTATGTAAACGCAAATGATAACCATTTCGAAAGAAAATTTTTTTCTTAATTTCTACATGATTAAATAAAACTATCTTCATAAGAAAAAGTATTATGATTTCATATCTATAAAGGACTTTGCTTGTAACAGAACTTATGGCAGGGCTAAGTATAATCCACATATATAAATATAATGGGTATTTCAAAAGAGACGCCCAAATGTCGGTTGTGACTAATTCCATGACGGTACCTTTTTTCTATCATCTTTGACATTTGTCAAGTAGACGGATTTGCAAAAATTAAAGAGCGTTAACAACCCATCCAAAATGTTGTCTAAAAACCTGTTTAACAGAATACAAACGCATCTTGAACTGCAGCTACATAAACAACAAACCGAGTGTCGAATTAACAAGTCATGTTCCGATCATACCGTCACTCTCTGCATAGAGTTAGATCAAACCAATGAATGACAGTCGCAGATTTATGCTTGTTTTATGGATTTTAGCAGCAATTGACAGCATCGATCGAAAATCTATTTTCGTTTCACTGCATACTAGAGGCATACCGGGAAAAGTCATCAGAATTATCAAAGACCACTAAAAAATGTTTTGAATGGAAAATTTTCCACAGCTATCTGATGCAATGCGCGCAAAATTTCGAGTAAAAAGTAATGTCTCATGTCGACATTATCATTTCTGACATTATCATAGCTGATGTGTAGAATAAACCACTAACAAGCAAACGTGGCGTGCCCTGCAATTTCTATGGACACTTAGCAGAGTTAGCATACGTAGATAACATGGCGCGTCTGTCCGTCATAAGGTTAGATCTACAAGCAAATATAGACCAGCTCAGTGCTGTCGCAACCGAAATTGACCTTAAAACAAACATTAGCAAGGCGGAATTCATTTCAAATTGTACGCAAAACGAGTCTTCTTGGTTTACTGAGAACAAACAAGAGATCAGTTGGAAGGCGGAATTTTGCTACCGCGGGTGTAAAATTACATCAGTATATGGAACATTGGATGGTTGAAGTCATGTCTCACCGTATCGGCAAAGATTATGCAAAGTTTTCCCAGTTGTACAACATATGGATTTCAAATTCCATATCTGTCAAAACTAAGCTACGAATTTTTATTTTCATTGTGAAAGCGATGTTGCTATGTGGCTGCGAATCCTGGTCGCTTACATCCGTATTTATCCGCATATTTCACGGCAAGGCAATTTGTATGGATTTTGACAGCCATTTCACGTGAAACGCGAGCTTAGTGCGATACTTAAGAAAATATTTCTGCTATTTTATGAAGCAAAAATAAATTCTTTTATAGCTGTTTTTCAGTTTTTATGTACAAATTTACATAAAGCCGAAAGCCTCTGCCGCTAGCGCTGCGTTTTCTTGAGTTTACTTATAATTTTATTACCATATAAGCTTTTAAAATCGTCCAAATCCCAATCGTCGACGACGGAATTGACGTTCCGCTACCAGTCCATGACGAGGTGAGAATAGCGATAACGCTTTTCGTCGACTTCAAAGCTGCATTCGACAGTATGGAAAGGAGTTACCTGTATGTCGCGATGTCTGAATTTGGTATCCCCACAAAACTAATACGGCTATGCAAGATGACGTTGCTCAACACCAGTAGCGCCGTCAGAATTGGGAAGGACCTCTCCGAGCCGTTTGATACCAACCGAGGTTTCAGACAGGGTGACTCGCTGTCGTGTGACTTCTTTAACCTGATGTTGGAGAGGATCGTACGAGCCGCAGAACTTAATCGCTCAGGCACAATTTTTTATAAGAGCGTACAATTGCTGGTGTATGCCGATGATATTGACATCATCGGTCTTAACAACAGCGCTGTTAGTTCTGCCTTCTCCAAACTGGATAAGGAGGCAAAGCGAATGGGTCTGGTGGTGAACGAGGGCAAAACGAAGTACCTCCTGTCTTCAAACAAACAGTCGGCGCACTCGCGTATCGGTACCACCGTCACTGTTGACAGTTATAATTTCGAGGTTGTAAAAGACTTCGTTTATTTAGGAACCAACATTAACACCGATAACAATGTCAGCTTTGAAATCCAACGTAGAATCTCTCTTGCCAACAAGTACTACTTTGGACTAAGTAGGCAACTGAGCAGTAAAGTCCTCTCTCGACGAACAAAACTAACACTATACAAGGCTCTCATTATGCCCGTCCTAACGTATGGCGCAGAAGCTTGGACGATGACAACATTAGAAGAAGCGACGCTTGGAGTATTCGAGAGAAAGATTCTGCGTAAGATTTTTGGACCTTTGCACGTTGGCAACGGCGAATATCGCAGACGATGGTGCGATGAGCTGTATGAGCTTTACGACGACATAGACATAGCATAGCGAATAAAGATCCAGCAGCTACGTTGGATGGGTCATGTCGTCCGAATGGATACAAACGCTCCGGTTGTGAAAGTATTCGATGCGGTACCAGCTGGTGGTAGCAGAGGAAGAGGAAGGCCTCCTCTGCGTTGGAAAGATCACGTGGAGAAGGTTAGCACGAGAAAGAAACGACCGGTGCGCTTTGTTAAACTCGGCCAAAATCGCGTAAGCGGTTATCGCGCCAATTAAGAAGAAGAAGAAGCTTTTAAAAATAAAAAATTAAAAAAAAGAAAAATAAAAGAAAATTTATAAAACCAAGTATGCAAAAAATTGCATAATTATGTGTCGCTGCTTTTTTCATAGCGTCTAATATTTTCTATCATTTGTTTTCAGTAAATTTAGCTTAGCTTCTTTTGATCATCTGCTGTTAGCACTGTTAGTTAGCGTTACCGGTGCACCGAAATTGTGGTTCCTAGAAGTATCATAGTAACACTTTTCGGTAATAGCCAAATTAGACTTGTTTGTCATTAACATTTCGGGTACTTTTTGAACTAAAACTTTACGTAATTGCGGTAATAACTTTCTTACCACAAAAATTTTAAATCAAAAAATATTTACGAGTTTCTAATTTTGTTCTTACTTCAAGAATTATTACGTAACATTTTTATTTTTTATATTTAATAATTGCAACACTGTTTCTGCAACTGACAAAAGCTTAACCTCAGGTGCTGTCGAGATTTCGAGAAAGTACTCATCAATTTGCTTTAGGTTACGTAGATGCATTAAGTCAGAAAACAGCAACAACAAAAACCCATTAAGTAAATATAAATTTGCAAATAACACTTACTTTTAAGTCTCTTAATATGTGGGTGTTTGTGCACATACTAAAGGTTTACAAAGATATGTGCGTGTGAGAGTTTATAGTTAATTAGAAAAAGTGGTTGCATTTGCAAGTGACAACCAGCGCGGATTTGCAATGTCACTCAAAGCAATTTGTTAAAGGCCAGAGTTGCATGGGTGAGTGTCTGTGTGTTGACTTGTATTACACTTTGATTTTCAAAGACAAGCCACAGAGTTAGCAATTAGTTCAATTAATTTACAGTTTGCCAATATTGTATACATGCATACACACATACATACGTACATTCATATAAGCTGATGCAGAGCACATAAAGTATTTGTTGCATTGAAGACAAAGACGAAGACGATTCAGAGAATTCTGCGTCGTGACTTACTAGAAATTATTTTAATTGGCAATTCGAAGTATTGATAGTAGGCTATATCAGGCCCGTGCGCATTGGGGGGTTTGCAGGGTTCAAAGTTTTACAAAATTTGTTGACATGACGATTTTTAAGGGATCGAAATATTTTATCGAATTTTTCTTGCCTATTCCCGAAAAAAATGAAAATTCTAGATGAACAGTCGTACATCAAAATATTTGATTCCGACTCTGACATTTTGCGCGACAATTCTAATGACATATGGATTGCTGAAGTCCAACTTTGGTGACAACGCATCGCCAATAAGGGCATTAACAATTCACTTGAAGCACTCGATATCTGCAACGAAGACGCGTTTCCCAATGTCCATCAAATTCTTCGAATAATGGCGACTTTGCCTGTAACAACAGCCACGAGTGAACGCGCCTTTTCAACGCTGCGTCGTATTAAGACGTATCTTGGATCGACTACGACTGAACGGTTTAGCTTCTTTGAATATACATCGAGAAGTTGTAGTAGATCGTCAAAGAGTTTTAAATGAGTTTTTTTCGGTACCACGAAGAGTCAAAATGCTATTCGACGTTGAATCGTCGATCGTGTTGTTTGACTTGGTCGTACAAACATTTGTTTGTCTTTACTCAAATAGTAATAAATTTATAGTGCATGTTCAATTACTTCTATAAAATCTGATAATAGCTAATGGCATAGATCGATTAGATGTACAGAGAAAACAAATTATATACGAATAAAGCATGAGAACATTGATGAGTTATTATAAATTATTATTTATCCTTATCACCAATCAATGATTCGTCATATCCAAAACTGTGACTTAAGCGTGTACTGTGTCATAAATTTATAAACACAAGCAAAGTTATATCAGACTGCAGAAAAAGTTGGAACCCCCCTTAAATCTGAGGGTCTGCGCACGGGCCTGGGATATATGACTGCATTTGAATATTTTTATGTTTCAATAGATTTTCATTTTACTCAGAATAATTATTATTTTTACGATTTTCTATTATCTACTATTTTTTTTTGTTTTCGTTTTTGTATCTACGGCCTAAGGCTCAACCTATTATTGGCCTTTATTTGGCCGACCATATTGGCTTTTATTCATTGGAGAAGTAGCAAATTTTTTTTTTTTGCTCAAATTTCAAAAAAGGTGGTCTGGAATAATAATCATCAACTGAAGACATTTTAAGGGGTTAAGGGTAGATTAGATTCTTTTTTGCATTTTCTGAAAGTACAATATCTTAAAAGTATTGGGTGAAAGTTTGAAGTGAATCCGCCAAATACTTTTCGCGTTATTCAACAATTAACAAAGGGCGCTCGGGTGCTCCGGAGCGTTCGTATGCTGAGAAAATGGAAGCTGCACGTATGACAGTGGCAGATTAGCGCGCTAACGATAACCTTCGAGAAGCTAGAATGCTATGTAGGAATATATTTTGGAAAGATGCTATGACGGCTGAAGAACTATTATATGGCCCAGGAATAGATGACATGGTGCAAGAAATAAATAATTCGTATAACTCTACATAAACTTTATATGTATTTTTCTCAAACTACACAGTATGTCCAATAAATAACATAACTTTTCAGATGTAGAATAAAACACGTATCGTACCGTGTTTGAAAGTTATTTTTTATTCAAAATAGTCTCCATTTAACTCGATACAACGTTCAGAACGATCAACCAATTTCGGCATGGACTTTTTTATGTCATCTAAGGGAATGTTCTTTAACACCTGTGTCACGGCTGCTTGAATGGCTGGAATATCATCATAAAACGCACCTTTCATGGCAGTTTTCAATTTAGGGAATAGAAAATAGTCGCATGGTGATAGATCAGGAGAATACGGAGGGTGGTCGATGACTCAAATATGTTTTTGCATCAAAAATTCACGAACATTTTGGGTTTTGTGAGGTGGTGCATTATCATGCAATAAAAACAGCTGCTTCCTCTCTGGATATTCAGGTCTTACACGAACAATTCTTGACCACAAACGATGTAAAACTTATAAATAGTATTCTCCATTAATAGTTTGATCTTCTGTAACAAATTCCTTGTGTACAATACCTTTGGAATCGTAGAACATGATCAACATTGTTTTGATTCTTGACTTCTGAAAACGCAATTTCTTTGCTTTTGGCTCCTCTTAAAAAAATCGTGCCTGATAGAAAGATTTTTTCTCTCAAAAATTTTAATTTTTTTCAAACAATTAATTGTCGATTTTTTTCTCGAAAATTAAAAAAAAAATTCTTAAGACCGACATATTTAATACAATAGTTAATTCTGAAAAAAAAGCTTCGATCAGGCACAAAATTATCTATTAATAAAACTAATTTCTCTTGCCCGATTGATTTTAGATGAATCTCCAAGGGCTTGTGATGTTCACCGCAAGGGGCATCTGGAGAAACGGGCTCCACACAAACTGCGTTAAATTTTACAATTATTCATTTTTTTTTTTTTTTTTTGAAATTTTGCTAAAGCCAAGTCGAAACATGCTGTATTAATGTTATGTTTTTACTTTTTTAAATAAATCAATTGACTAGCAAAAACATTATTGAAAATCATCCTTTTTTGAGGCTTCTGACTACCCCTAACGCCTTAAAGGGGTTTCCTTCTTATTTGCGATATAAAAATAATATTTATACGCATAGCAAAAACATTAAAAAAAAATCAAGGAAGTCAAAGAAGTAAATGAGTTTGCATAAATTTAGGGTTTAGAGAAATACATCCCACGAATAAATTATGCGAACAACTAAATTTCCTATATTTTAGTTATCAATTTTGGACTGACAATTTATGTTTTTAATATTTCAAATTTAATGAGAAATTTCTTAAAAATATCAAAAGTGAGCACGCATTTCACGAAACTTTAATTAAGTATTAAGCAAACTAAAATCTCTAGAACGAAAAAAGTATGAGACCAATTTGAAATAATAAAAAAATAATTATTGTGGTTAATTTATAATTTGGATCTTAATAATTTGTGTTGGATGCTCATTTGATTATAACTTTTGAAGTCATCGAGACATCGATTTGATCAATTTGTGACGATTCGACATAAATCGCAGTTCTAAAGCCATTCTGTGACCGCCGTAGCCAAATGGGTTGGTGCAGACTACCACTTGGAATTCGGAATACATTAGTTTGAATCTCCGTGAAACACCAAAATTAAGAAACATGTTTTTCTAATAGCGGTCGCCCTTACAAGCAATAGCAAACCTGCGAGTGTATTTCTGCCATGAAAAAGCTCCTCATAAAAATATCTGCCATTCGGAGTCGGCTTGAAACTGTAGGTCCCTCAATTTGTGGAACAACAGCAAGACGCACACCACAAATAGAAGGAGGTGCTCGGCCAAACACCCAAAAAGGGTGTACGCGCCAATTATATATATATATAAAGCTTCCGCCCTCGCGGTATACAGGGCGAAGTCGACGAATGCGATGTAACAAACACTTCAAAACGCCAAGATAGAAAATTGCATTGACGGTTTGGCCCATTGGCACGAACTCCTTGTGGACAATTCCTTTGAAATTGTAAAAACAAATGAGCATCAACTTGATTTTTGACTTCTCCAAACACGATTTTTCGGGGCCGACTGGGGCCTTCCATTCGGCACTTGGACACTTAGTTTCAGGTTCATGTTGGAAACACCACGTTTCATCATCAGTTACAATGTTGTAAAGAAAGTTCTCGTCTTTTCTAGCCTCTTTAATGAAGTCTTTCGAATGTTGAATTCTGAGCAGTTTTTGGTCCTAAGTTAACTTGTGCCGGATGAAACGTGGACAGGCCTTTCGTAAGCCCAAGTGATCAGTTAAAATGTGATAAATCGATGATTTGGAGATCCTCACAACCATCTCTGAAACGCGTAAGCCACTCATGAACTTTGGCACGAGATCGCCAATCATCACCATAAACTTTTTTCATCAATTCAAATGTTTCGGTAAAAGCTTTACCGATTTTAAACAAAATTCGATATTAGCTGTTTGTTCGAAATTCATTTGTGTAGCGATGACTCAAACTATCTGACCCTATAGTCGCTATAACTTCGCTTCCACTGAACCGAATATCACCAAGCTTTCACTGGAAGTCAGCTAGGGATGTAATTTCCAACGCACTAACTCATTAAAAAGATGGCACCATCAAAAGCATTTTTATGATACCAATCTTGTTTATTTTGGACTTCACCTTGTATAAGTCTACCTCCTAGTATAACAGCTGTCTGGGAAGAAGCATCTTTTCCGCGAGAATGCTAAGAGGGAATTATAGTAAAGCTAGCAAAAATATACGTTAACAATTGGAGAGACATTCGCGCTCTCCGTGCAATAGCTAATCTTATTGTGCGTATAATTCTCAACTGGCTAAAACACCACCTGTAAGCAACTATTAGCTCATGCCAAGTCGGTTTTCGTACTGGCTCGTCCTGTGCCGACCAAATAAATACCTTCAGAATTGTCATCGAACAATGTGGTGAATTTGAGTCTAACCTACATCTACTGCTTAGCGACTTTGAAAAAGCCATTGACAGTGTCAAGTGGGAGATCAATTGCGCTGCACTGGAGAGAAGAGGTACCCCTGAAAATCTGGTTGCACTTATAAGCGATAGCTACAATGACGCAAGTTGCTACATCCTGCATAAAGGAAAACTGTCGGACCCACAAGGCTGCTTCCTGCCACAGCAATTCTCTGTCTTCTTGTCATCATGAGCGCTGCCTTAGCAACGAAAACCAGCAGAGGGGGGAGATTAACAAAACATTCCTCAGATACCTGGCATACAAGCTATGTGACCTCAAATTGTTGACACAAGCCATGCAGGAGAAGTTGAAACCAATCGTCCTCAGAGTCAACGTCGGAAAAACAAAAGCGCTGAATCTCAATGATGCAATATCGGAACCACTGATAGTGGATGCACAACAGTTCAAAACCGTTGACAAACTCTGCCACCTTGGGTGCATGAATTAGAATTAGCAAAGCTAAATCATTTTTCGACATTCTCCTTGCATTGTGGCAAAAAACAGTATCAGCCTTACAAGCGGCGCATCTTCGACTCGAAAGTCAAATCCGTTCTATTATATGGTGCACCACCTGGAAAGTAAATAGGAAGATCACGAAGGGACTACAAACGTTCATAAATCGCTGCCTCCGTCGGATTTTGCAAATTTTCCGACCCCAGACAATAACCAATACGGAGTTGCTGGCGCAAGCTAACTTGGCAGACGTTGCATCAGAAATCAAAAAAAGGAAATGACAATGGATTGGTCACACGCTAAGGAAAGATTACGGCAATGTCGCCAAGCAAGCGCTACCCTTGAATCCATTTCTACAAACTGGTAGAGGAATTGGCGGATCACGTCTCACCTAGCGGAGCTCAACAGAAGCCGAAATGGTGTCTCTTGGTGTATCGTGCAGCGAACTAAGATCCCTAGCACAAACCCGTGTCCATTGGCGAAGAGAAGAGGTGGGCGGCCCAAGCTCCAAATAGGAGTTAACGGATCGCATATACATATATATAATATAAGGGAGTTTGTATGGCCGAGATTCTCTTCCTATTTGTGGCGTGCGTCTTTATGTTATTCCACAAATCAAAAACTACAAAACTTTTTCTGCAATAGGCAAAAATACAACAATAAGTTACTATAGCGCCGACTGGTGGGCGCATAGTGACCATGCAAACTTAAACATTATAGCCAAAAGTATCATATTATCTTCCTTTTTGTAACCCGTAGAGTATTGAAAAAGATGTGTGTGCAACTAACTACTATATTTCAATCAAATAGATGAGTTTTCTATGTAAAATAGGAGATAAACTAATTTGGAGTTGAGGAAATATTTAGTACGCATTTTCATAGTTGTTAATTTGCAGCTTTCAAAAGGTTCCGTGCAAATGACATAAAAGTTATTAGTAAATGCACCTAATTTAATTTAAAATAAATGAATGTAAACTTTCTCATAAGTAATTGAAAATTCAAATATTAATGAAAACCAGTCAATACAAGTATGTATATACACATACAGTCAAAGAAACGTTGATATTGACTTCCCAAATTGAATTAAGTTTTTCATTTAAAAGTTAAACTCAGTTACATTTAATTAAAATATTCATTCGGTGGCCGCCTAATCAAATGGGTGGTTTTTTCTAATAGCGGTCACCCCTCGGCAGGCAATGGCAAATCTCTGTGTATATTTCTGCCATGTAAAAGTTCTCATAAAAAATAATTCGCCATTCGGAGTCGGCTCAAAACTCTAGGTCCGTTCATTTGTGGAACAACATCAAGACGAACGACACAAATAGGAGGAGGAGCTCGGTCAAACACCTAACAGAAGTGTTCGCCCCAATTATAATTTTTTTATTCATCCCCTTAAATAAGTTGTAATTATTTGTAAGGCCACTCGCCCAATAAATAAATAATAAATAAAATTTTATAAATTTTATAATAAACAAACAAAAACTGATTTTATGTAACACAGCTTCAATTCTTCAAATGAAAATAGTTGAACTCTATCAGTATATTGAAGAAATATGAAAATCATTTCATGCAGCTGATGAGTTCGCTAATTTTAATACCGGTCGTGACCTCTTCCCGACTCTTCTTTGGCCTGCTGCACTTGGGACCTCCATACGTCTCGAACGCTTGCGACTTTTTTCCAGTTCGTTATCCCAAGTTTCTTGATGTCGTCCTCTAGTTCGTCGGTCCATCTTGTTCTCGGCCTTCCTCTTGCTCTAGTGTTGAACGCACTGGCAATTTTCTTCTGCGCCCTCATACCGTCCATTCTTGTACTGTGACCCAGCCATCTTAACCGCTGCGCTTTGATGAAACGCATAACATTTTCGCCCTTTATCAGTTGATCTAGCTCGTCGTTCCATCTTATCCGCCACTCGCCGTGATCTTTGATTGCTCCGAAAATTATTCTGTGTACTTTTCGTTCGAAGGCTTTCAGTTTTATTTTAGCTACATCAATTAGCGTCCACGATTCAGCTGCATAGCATAATACTGGTCTAATGATGGTTTTATACAGAGTCAATTTGCATTGTCTGTTTAGTAGTTTTGATATGAAGAGTTTCGTTAACGACGCATACGATCTGTTCGCTGCTAGAATTCTCTCAAATGTTGGTCTATTTTGTCTGGACATCTTCATATATTTCATATTATCTTCGTTGATTTTAAGACCAATTTTACTAGCGGCAATTTCAATATCAGCGAAGGTTTTGGTTAGGGTGTGGATATTTTTGCTGGCAATTCTATGCCATCTGCATATGCGAATAATTGGGTAGTTCTGTTTAAAATATGTCCAGTCCTTTTTGCGTCACTTACTTCATCGATGGCACAGCATAACATAAGGTTGAAGATTGGTTGAAATCAACAAACAGCATGTGCAGCCCAATATTATGCTCAAAACAATGCTCCATGGACTGTTTGAGAGAAAAAATTTGGTCAACAAAAGGTCAACAACTTCCAAGTCTAAATCAAAAACTACTGGACCGATTATTATAAAAATTGCTATATTATTATAAAAATTGCTATATATATATATGTTTTTTTCCACGGAGAAGGTTTGTAGAATATGCTCATTGGTGCCAATCGCCACCAGGGGGCGCTGCAAAGTAGCAACTTCTGCCGAGTTCAACCGATTGTTATAAAAATTAGTGTGACCATGTATTTTTACACAGACGAAACGTAGCAATGCGCGCGAGGAACGTAGAAACGCGCGCCAGGTACAGCTAGTTTGACTATAAATCGGTCTTGAATGTTGTTGATTATAGCCCCGTAGCGTTCGCCAGTAGCAGGGACCATATTTCCGATGATTCCATCTAAAAAATACGGTCAATCACTCCTGCCGCGTGAATGCCACACCACATGGTGGCTTTGAGTCGATCTAATGGCTCCTAGTGCATCGCACGCGAAGTGCCCCAAAATGAAGATTTTTCTTATTAACATAGCCACAAAGCCTCGACGATCATGATGACTTTCGATAGAAAATTGTGCTCTTCTTTGCTGATATAGAGGATGGATTGACAGAAATTTGCATGCGACTGATGGTCTGCAGTCATTAAGTGACGCATCGTTTGCACTTTATATGTGCACATTTGATAAATCTTTTATTAAAATTCGCTTTATGGTCTGTTTGGTGTTGCCCAACTGAGTGGCCCATCGTCTGGTCGATGTGTTTTTGTTATCAGCGACATCAGCAGCCACAGCTGGGATATTCTCGGCACCACGATGAGTCTGGTGGCGGCCACGTCCTGCAAGGTCGCGTGTAGTTCCAGTATGTTTGAGTCGATATTCACGCTGCGCCAACACTATTGAATTGATCAAAGGAAGAGACACAAATATTCCACGCTCTGGCGGAGTATACCGCTCATTTGCTTGAATGTTTGCAGTTGTATGGTACGCAAATGTCAAATATGATTGGCGTACGACGATATTTCAAAAAATTTTATAATATCTTGCGATAATTAATTTTGGGCCACCTTTTTTATACCGGTATTTATTTTAGTAAAACTTAATTTGGGCTGATTGTTCATTTCTGGACTCAAATACACTCAGAGACAATGAGAGGTATAGCATGTAGCATCCGACAAACGGCCGGAGCTTTAGTCTGACCATATAAAAGGTATACGTGGCTTATATCCAATCTAAATAATTTTTAAATGCGTCGTTTTTACTTAAAAATTAGCATTATATAGTAGGTGGACGTAGTTACTAACCAATTTCGACCCTTTTTTTATACCAACCTACTTGGGATAAAGAATAATTAGTGTACCAAAATTCATGGAAATATATTAATTTTTGCTCGAGTTGATGCGCCCACGGGTGGATAGACACGCCTGGACAGACATGGAGCTAAATTGGTCTCTCTTATCATTCTGAGCATTTCGGTACATATATGTTTATATCTATCTCGTTTCTTTTATGATGCTACAGACAACGGTTATGTAAAAAAATTCATGGTGAAACAATTTTTAGAGTTGTGGCCAAAATCAGATTGTTACCAGCTTTCATTTGAAATAGTTAGCTGATTGGCTGACGTAATAGGGGTCATGATAATATTTTTCTAACGAAAAAACTGAGATTGTGTTGCTGATATATGAAAAAAATCAACGCAACTCTCGCTCATGTTTCTTCGTTACCATCTTAACAACGACTGATGGGACGACTGTTTTAGAATAACATGTAACATAACATAATGAGCGCGTAGAACGCAGCTGCTGAGTACTCGATTTTCATGGTGAAAAGATTTGAAAGGTGAGCTCTTTAACATACCCTTATTCGGTTCTGAGCAAAGTTGACAAAAGCAGCTGATGAACTGACGTCACTTGAGTTGTGTTTACAAAAAGAAACTGAGATTCTGTTGTTGATACACGAAAAAAACCAACCAATGACTCTTCGTTGTCATCTGAAAGACGACTGATTCGACGATTGTGTGAATATATGTGAAATAATCGTGCAGATTTCGGCGGCCAAATCCCCAAATGTCATGGCAGCCTCACAAATTTTTTTTTCACCATAGCTAAATAGCAAACTTGGTAATCTATCATCCTTGAACAAAATTACAATATTTACCTTGGACTTAAGTACGCACCGGTCTAACAAGCTTATGGAATTAACTAAGCATTACAAATGATAAACTTTTTGCGAAATTAAGTCACTCATTTCTTATTCATCATAATTGAAATGTTTTTCTAAACAAAACATAACTCCGAAAAGAATGTCTTATTAAGTAAAAATTTGTTGTGTAAGATTATATAAACATTCACACATACATATATATGTTCCTTCATCCAATCTTGTTTTTGAATAATTTTTTACCGAATAAAACTGATGGAAATCTTTATTTCGACTTTTACGCGCTCCATTGCTTCTTTCTTTGTGGGGTAGGGGGTAGTCACAATTTCCAAACAAATTGAATTTCTTTTTTTGTTTTTTCTACAAGTGTAATATCTTAAAAATATTGTGTGAAAATTTGAAGTGAATCCGACAAATACCTTTCGAGTTGTTCAACAATTAACAAAGGGCGCTCGGGCACTACGGAGCGTTCGAGAGCAAGTAGAGCGCTAACGATAACACTTGAAAAGGTAGACTGCTACGTAGGCAACAGCAAATCGATATTTTGGAAGCTGCTATAACGGCTGAAGAACTATTATATGGCCCAGGATTAGATGGCAGAGTGTAGGTAATTAAATAATTTGTATAACTCTACATAAAGCGATAGCAAAACTTTAAATGCGTTTTTCTCAAAACTATGTTTTTTGAACTGGTGATCACTGTAACTTAAAAACCGCTTGATATATTTCATTAAAATTTATACTACTTTTAAAAAACATAAAAAACGCATGCCTGATCGAAGGATTTTTTTTTAAATTTTGATATTTTTTAAACAATAAATTGTCGGTTTTTTCTCGAAAATCTGAAAAATATTTGCTGAGGCCGTCATATTGTTAATTTTGGAAAAACCAAAAAGCTTGGATCACGCACAAGATTATCCGATTGACTTTAGATGAATCTCCAATGACTTGTGATGATCACCGTAAGGAACTTCTGGAGAAACGGGCTCCACACAAACAGCGTTTTACAATTATTAATTTTTTTTGAAATTTTGCTAAATTATTATTAATGTTATGTTTTTATTTTTGCAAAATAAAGCAATTGATACGAATTAAAGTATATTTTTTTCGGTCCTCTGACTACCCCTAACCCCTTAATTATAAGTTTTCTAATTAGGTGATTAATTTTGCGCCACCTTGTATAACAACTCGAGAGGCCAAAAAAAAGGCTTTTAATAGACTTTGTCACAACGAAAAAACGACAGAAGCCAATAATAATTAGAATCGATGAGGCTTGTCCGTAGGCAACAATCTTTGCATCAATTGAATCTTATACGGGAATAAATGCAAATCAATGCGGATAATTCGTTGTAAAGTGGTCCGACCAATGCCCAACTGCTGAGAACGGCGATTTTGGGATGTTCTTGGCGACGTCTCAACATTGGCACAAGAGCAATATTCTCATCCGATCGCCTTGGTCGTACAAACCTTGGTCGTATCTTTCGTACAAACGTTAAATGGGGTTCTAAGAAGGCGCACTTTTCACATTATTTACTTTTTTATACGCACGTTGAGTTGACTTCTTTTGTTGAATGTAAATTTCAACAATTTCGGAGTGTTCGCGTGGCGTGTACTGTTCCATGGTAAAAATTTGCTTGGACCGACGCTTCTAACGCAGTATGCCATTAAGCGATCTGACGTCTCTGTCAAGAGATACAGGGTTGGCAGATGGGTCCGTCGAATATTGGCAACCCTGTAGATAGGCTCGACAGATGATATCATTTTTGGATCAGTCCATAATAATCTTGCACGCTGTATCAAATAGCGGTGAAGAGTTGAAAAATTGCAAATGTTTTCCTAATTTCAATTTGAAATTTTATATGTTTTGTACTTATGGAATGAATTTTCACTGTACACTAATTTTAATTTAATTTTTTTTTTTTTTTTTGTAGTAAAAATGGATTGGTTTTGTTTTATAAATTCTTATGTAATTTGGATTTCATTATTACTTCACGGTTCTTAGGAAAATATTTAAATTCTCCTGATTTTACACGATTTTGTAAAGATGTGGAACCTATCACCAAATGTACCATATGTCGCACGTACTTTTTTTACACTCTTTTTTAAGGAACGGATCTATCGTGCAAAAAAAGAGTTGCAGCTATATACATTCGAACAAAAAACTTAAAAAAAATCTCGACGCTTTCCTTTGACCGTAAGTGTATGCGCATATGTATGCGTATATAGTGTGCATGTATATGTGCAGTTTTGGAAGAATTTAGAAGCATATGTACAATTTTATTGCGTTAGAATATTAGAATATTTCAACTGATCACAACTTAAACGCCAAAGTCAACATTAAGGAGACACTTCACACACACATTCACATATGTATGTATATACAATCATAAGCAAACTCTTGCGAATACCCATAGACATACGAGTAATTTCAAATGGATAGGTAAGATTCAAATATTTACTGCTATGGCTTTCAGCGATAAATCTTGCATCTGCAGCTGGCATTCATTTGATGGATAAACAAGCAATTGAGAACCAAATACAGCATACGTATATACATACATACATACATACATACGTGTAAGTATGTGTGCATATTTGCAAATAATTTGCATTTATGCGTTGTGTCCAAATTAGCAAGGAATTAGATACAAAGGTACACACAAATACAAACATATACCCAACAAACAGTTCGGTTAAGGGCGAATTCCAATGTGCTTCTCTAAGGTGAAAGGTTAGAAAACGATTAGAGAAACTGTCGAGAACTACAGCACTCTCTACAAAAAGGGCGCTTAGTTCTCAATATCGAGAAAAAGGTAGGAAACTGAGTCGTATCCCAAAGTTGAATACTAATTGGTTTCTAATGTGGAAGTCAAATTTATGTGGGAAGTTAGTAAATTATTTGAAATTGAACTTATTATTTCAAATATATCTCACATAAACTATAGTATACTTTATAGTAATTATATAAACATACAGTTTTGGCCAAAAGTATTAGATACCTCACTAAAATATAAGTCATTTCAAATGTAGCTACCAAACTTACCACTGTTTTTTGCAAATATGTCGCCAGTATGTTTAACCACTAATTATAACTATTAACTCTATTATGGGAAAAGCCATGGCGCAATTAAGATATTTCGGCATTTTAAATTTGGTAGTCAATGTGTGAATAATCTTTAATGCAAAACTATCAAGCGCATATAAATAACTTCTTTTCGTCAAAATGCCTAAAAAAGTGTACTTTATTACAACAAACGATTGAGAATCCTGGTTTTAGTTCAGAAGCGAAGTCTCATGTTGAGGTAAACGATTTGGTGGAATGTTCGCTATGCGCTATTAAGCAAAGTGCGGAGACATAATCCCACCATAATAAATAAAAAAGTGTGAGAAAAAGCCTCACTAGTCAATGAGAATATCGAAAATTTATGCGCGAGCCTCTCAAGAATTGTAAAAATTCCTCCTCTGCCCTAGCAGCTGCTCTGTCGAATTAATTGGAAAATCCGTTAGTGCTCGATCAGCTAGAAGAAGGCTTCTTAAAGCAGGTTTCAAAGGATGCAAAGATCGAAATAAGTCGTGGGTTCCAGGTAAAATCGGAAAAAGCATTTGGAATGGCCTCTCCGATACAAAAATTTTACTTAGGAAAATTGATAGAATGATCTGTGGTCTTCGAAGAAGGCTTAGTTTACATCAGCCAGCTAGGCTAGCTTCTTACCATAGTATAATTTCGAGAAAATAACACAAATCTTATTGAACGATTTTTTTCCTTTCATATTTGTATTTGGAACACCTGGTGTAACATTTGTGAGGCGACGGTCTTCCAAGGAATACCACCCAGATTGCGTGGTACCCGTTGTTAAGCAAGCATAAGCATGCCATCCAGGCTGCTGATGGTGTCCGTGAAATGTTCATTTGCACGGGTCGCATGTACAATCAAAAGTACATAAATGTATTAGAAGCTGTACTTGTGCCTTTCGCACATTTTTGACGACACTAATTTAGATGGAATTCAATTCCAACAAAACAATGCTCCTTGGGACAAATCAGCGACTACGATGCGTTTGTTTAGAGATAATAACATTATTTTGCTGGAGTGATCTAAGCGCCATATATCACATGTGGGCTATTTTAAAACGCAAGATAAAGGAACGCAGCACAGCATCGCAAATGCTTTAATTCACGAGTGGAGCGCCATAAGTACTCGTACAGCCGAATGTGCAAAGCTTGTACGCAGCATGCCCCAGAGGATTGCTGCTGATATCAAACCAAGAGTTCCACCCTTAAGTAATGTTGTTATTAAAAATTCCTTTTATTTGTACTGATGTATTAATGAAAGATCATTACTTCTTTTTTTTAATGAAAAATTCAGCGTTCAGCATTCAGGCACCTCCTTGTGCTTACAACTTTTGGCCAAGGCTGATTGTATAATATATTCAAAAAAGAAATGAAACGTTGACAAAGCGTAATCAAATCTTAAAAGAAAAATGAAAAATATAAATGATAAATGCGCATTTCCGCATTGTACTCAGTTCTTCTTCTTAGCTTCACAATGCGTACCATAACTTCATCAATTTTTTTTCTCCACATTATTCTATCCAAGGCTTTATCTCTCCAGTTGTGTACGTTCATTTCCTCACGACCTGATAGCATCGTCATCTAACCAGCTCTTTCCTGGGCACCCTCTTTTTGTTCGGCCAATCGGTGTTAAAATAAATGATTTCCTACCTAATCCATTTAACACGCTGGGCTTTGATAAAACGTATTACAGTTTGTCTTTGAAGAATTGCTTCGTTTCATGGCTGTAGCGAATGCGGTAGGTGTCATCTATTTTTTTAACCGGACCATATACTCGTACCACCACACTAATATGACGTGTTTTCTACATTCTTATTTTCTTTTGATTTAAATGCAATAGTTTTGTGTTAGCAAAGAGGCTTTCTTTTCAGCTTGGACTCTGTCGTTAATAGCTACCACCGAGTCTTTGTCTACTGATATTTTAAAACTGAAGTATGTAAATTCAGTGATATTTTCGAAAATAAAACTTTTATAGATTGATCATCGCTTGTAGTGTTGTTGTCTGATCGAGTCATGTATTTGGTTTTCTCGGAATTTACATGTCCCAGAGCTTTTGCATTTTTATCAACAAATTTAAAGACGCTCGTATGAGCGTTTCTACCCTTGGCCACAATAAGAATATCATCAGCGTGGGCACATATCTCAAAATAGTTATTAAATAATGTTTCATTCGTGCTTATTTCTTGAATAGTCGTGTGTAGCATTAAATTGAATACTAAAGATGATAATGCGTCGCCTTGTTTTACACCGGATATGACTTGGAATGGGTCTGATAGGCTTCCTTGCACCAGAACTTACTGGTTGCGTTCCACAATGTACAGGAAATCAAATTGATTAACCTCAATGGTATTCCAATTTTGGAATATTCAAACATTTTGCATCAAACAATGTTTTCCTTTGTTGTTTTGTTATGTCGCATTGAATTTATTCGGCATTCTTTGCGTTACCATATGGTAACCATGGGTTATTTCGGGTTAACTTACGATAAAGTCACACAACTTTTCACGAAGCATCGATAACTGTGACTCTTGTCGCAATAGAGTAATTCCCTTGTTTTTCTTATCATTCACTAATTGAAGTCTAACGCAGTTGTCTAAGATGCTTTTCAATTCGAGAAACATTAGAGAATTCTGATATAAAATTTAAAAGTTTCTGTAATATTAGGGATTGTGTTTGCTGGGTATGTTAGGTTAGTTTAGGTACAGTATATCAAGAATGAGTTTTGACATAGAAAATAAATTTAAATTTTCAGCTTCAATAGCAAAAAACTGCACTCTTTATTTATCTTTGACTTAATTTTTGTACTGATTCATATTTATTCACAACATTAATGAAAAATCTTTAAGTTCTTTGGAAAAACAACAACTAAAACAGCAAAAACAAATAACATACTATTTAGACACTGTCAATAAGCTTTTTTCTCAATTTCTTTAGAATGTGTTTTGCTTTGCAATGATTACTTTTATATTATACTTTCGTTTTATCACTCAGTGAAAATTTGTTGCCTTATTGGGACTTCAAATTTAACTTTTTCAACTGTATTTTTAAAGTGCCTGCCAAAAGATTATCCTTTGATTGTATAAAAACCCGGTAACTCCCCTGAGAATACTTGCAAAGGAGCTTAGCGAGGGCTATAATATAGTTGCCTATCCGTCCTTTCTTAGCCAAAGCTGCGAATTATTTAAATAATTAAATAAAATGTGATGTTATGTGAAGTATGTGCCATTGCTAGCTACAACTTTACTCCCTGGATCTCTCTGATGAAAAATTCGAGTTCTTTTGACTTGATCCATTATTCATCCAGTTTGCAATCCTGTCACAAGAAGTGAACCGTTATCCAATAATGGCTGACTGCATTGATCGGAACAGATAGTAATCCGAAGATGCAATATCTGGGGAATACGGGCGCTGGGGCAAGATTTCCCAATTCACTCCCTTTAAATATTTTTGGACCGTTTTAGCAACGTGTGGCCTAGCGTTGCCATGCTGCAAAATCTGCCGCTTTTCTTTGGGAGCTCGATTCAGACGCATTAGGTGTAGTCGGTAATGAGCGCCAGTGCTGCTTTCAGATGGTTTAAGTAGTTGGGTTAAGTCACGAGCAAATGTGTTTGCTTGCTCGAGATCTGTTTTAACCCATTTGTTAGTTTCCATTTTAATGGATGATTGTGCTAGAGTTGGCCTTTTAAAATTTTGGGTTGCTTTCCATAGAGGGTAGTCAGTGGCAAGGGTTGCTTCGAGTTCGCTGAGATAGTTCTGACAGTTGTGTTCTTTTTTAAGGAGTTTCTTTCGTTCTTGAGTAAATGAGTTAAGCGCCTTTTGTTCTCAGGATGTCTGCTTTTTGGCCATGTTTTTCTTGCTTGTCGTTTATCTTTTAATTTTTCTTTTATTTCAACTGATATCTGTATGTGGTGTTGCTTGGTGAGACATGATGTAGAGTTACATGCTGCATGATGGACGCAGTTACCCAAATGCTCGACAGCATTTATAATGTCTTCATCGCTCTTGACTGGATGTTTTAAGTTAATGGTAGAAGTGATAAGGGGGCGGAAAAACGTCCAGATGGATTTACTATTATGGAGCCAACAGTGGGCAAGTGATCCAGTTGAATCTTTATTTAGAGTGACAAATAGGGGAGAGTGATCGGAGGATAGTTCATAACATGAGCTGCAGCTTATTTCTTGGTATGTTATTATTGTCAGTGCGCCAATACGTTGGAGAGCCTGTGGAGGCTGTGGCGAAAAAATATGGGTCAGTACAAAATAGAAGCCGAAGATAAATAAAGAACAATATTTTTGTCTATCGCATTCGGAAAATTGAATTTTTTTTCAAAGTCAAAACTCATTCTTGACATACTGTACATATATAAGTTCTTACGTAAGAAACCACATTTCAACCACACCATAACAACAGTGCTTACCTTTGGCAAGAATGCGCCATTGACATCCCCATATGAATTAATCGACAATAAAGCAAGTAATATGCAATGAAAACCGAACTATTCCACATTTGATTCAGGCGCTTTGGTGCATGCATGTCAGAGATTTCCAATTGTATAGAACAATGCCAAATTGTCGAAATGCTGAGTTAAGTGGCTGTCCACATAGTGCAGACAATGCTTTACAATCTACATACGTACCCATACACTGACATTCTTAAGTGAGCCTTAGGGAATATGCCATATGCATGCAACACAGCTCGTAAATATACTGGTAGATACATAAACATACACACTCACATATTTACTAAGGCATATACCAACACATGCCAATAAACAAACAGATATAAATGTGTAGCATTGAGAAGGTGAAATAGTGGACACATTGATGACGCACATATGCATTTTTTAGTATATTTAGTTCTTGCACCTGGAGAAAAGATGAATTATTCAAAGCCCTAGTCGAAGACAGCATAAACGATTTTGACGAAGTTCAATACAATGGCGAGGCCAAAAACAAATGAGTGCACGAGCATTGAGGCTATGAGGGGCTTTCAAGAGCACAGATTAACTCACCTGGGCAAAGGAACTTAAATTCACTAGAACGTTAAGATTGCAATATACAAAGGAATAGATTGAGTACACTCGTATCAGTATAGGCTTCTTCTATTCGCCACCTCTCTGTTCGCTATCTCTCAGCTCGGCCACTTGCTAATGCTTGGAAAAGAAGACGAATAGTGATAGACGCTTTTTTCCAAGTTCAACATTTTATGGACCCATGAACGATGTTTGCGTAATTGGTAGCAAATTTTATGAGGATGATTGAAGGTTTTTGTTTTTCTCAGCCACACAAATATTAATTTTGACATAACGAAGTTGTAGATATTGGAATTTTTAAATTATCTTTGGAACCACTTTGATAAGGCTATACCGATATAGCTACCTACTTATGTATTTGTCTGTAGAATCAGTCTGTAGTGGGGATTAGAGAAAAATGATAGCTGCATAGTTGAAGACTGACGTGGCACCGCCTACACAATTTCATATTTTCATACTATTCACATCTGGAATCGCAAAAAATCGAACGCAATTCACGCGAGTTATACATATGAATGGTGATCAGATTGGAAGTACCTTTCCAGTAAGGGTTTTTTGATAGATAACGCATGACTACTGTCAAACTAAATGCATAATTTTTTTCACTATTCATTGATATTTCATCATGGAAAGACTTAAGCCTCAACAACGTTTACAAATCGCAAATTGTGTTACAAAAATCGACGCTCTGTGAAAAACGTGCGACGCGCGGCCAACTTATGGTTTTCAGCGATGAGTCCCATTTTGCCTTAATGACTACTCCAACAAGCACAACTGCCATATTTGTGCTACCAAGCAACCCACGGTCATTCACGAATAGCCATTACATCTACTGAAAACAACAGTTTTGTGCGGCCTCAAGGCTGGAGGAGTCATCGGCCTATATTTCTTCAAAGGCCAGGCTGGCGCCGATGTAAAAGTGAATGGAGAAATCTCTCGCGGTATGATAAACGATTTTTTGATGTCGGAAATTGAAGCCCGTGATCTCCACAACATGTCCCAAAAAGACGGCGCTATTTACTAAACAGCCAGTGAAACAATAGGTTTACTGCGTTGTCGTTTCGATGAGCAATCCATGTCTCGTCTCGGAACAGGGCATTGGCCACCAAGATCGTGTGATATCACACATTTGAGCTTTTATTTGTGCGGGTATGTAAAGTCTAAGTGCTTTGTGGATAAACCAGCTTCGATTGAGGTATTAGAAGACAACATTACTAAAGTTATTCACGAGATACCGACCGGTGTCCTCCAAAGAGTCATTCAAAATTGTTGTTTACGGATAGCCGAAATATCTTTAAAAAATAAATGTCATGACTGGCTCTGAACAAAAATAATAAAGATTGCCCCATCAATTAGAATTTTGTTGTTTTATTTGAATTTAAATTCTATACCTTCAAATTGATCACCCTTTACAACCCGTTCAGCATAATGTATCCACTCCTAGCTTTAAAAATCACGAAATTCTGTGCCTATTCAAATCATAACTCACTTAAGTATATTTCTGTGACATTAATTTTCGACCCCAGCGTATTTTCGATGTACTTTTTTTCTTGACTACACACTTTTACAAGCAAATGACTTAACCATTGCCGTCAAATAAATATGCATGGCTAAAATATATCCAATTACTTTTGCCTCCACTCATCGTGTCATTAGCTCAATAAATCAAATCGACGCTAATGAAAATATTAGCTGAAACCGAAATACGAAGTGCAACTGTGTAGTTAAAAAAAGTGACTTTTTTGCACTCGGTGATAAGGAATAAAAATGCGTTGATGCAATTGATGCGCTGTCAGAAATAGCATCAGCCATAACAGCAATAACCTGCGACAGTGTCAAGTGAGTACCAGCGTGTATGATTGCATTAAAATCATATTTCGAAAATTAGCTGAGCGGGAGTGTGTGTGTATGCAGCGTAAATTCGAACCAGTACAATGAATATCTGTTACCGTCTGGGTTTGATTTCACCAATTCATAACCACTACTAATCTTGCCGTTGTTAGACTCATCTATGTTCTCAGTTTAGAGAATTATTGGCAAATTATCACCTTTGGGTTTGGGAGGAGTAGCAGCGGCTGTTTTTTGTCCGCAATCTGATCTCCAAAAGCCTTTCAGACTCCCTAATTACTGTGGTATATTTCAAGCTGAAATCTATGCCTGAATTTGAATTGACTCTGGAATTAACTCCTCTAAATATTTGGGCAAACATTTTCATTGACATTCAAGCGGCTAGTAAAGCAATTGCGACTCCTTGCACTAACTCGGAATGAGTTCAACAATGTAGGTCTAAAATATTGGAAGGTTACTATTTACTGGACACCAGGACGCAAAGAAACTGAAGTAAATGAGAGAGCCGATGAGATCGCTAAGGCAGATTTTCGCAGGCCGAGATGGAGCACGTCAGACATATATCCGCCACTGTCCTTTCTGAAAAAGAAACTAAATCAGGAACTAGCTTTGGAAGCGCAGACGATATGGGAACACTGAATCACGTACAAAACAGTCAAAATTATGCTAGGGACTTGGAATATGAAAACTACAAAGTTTAAAGCATTGCATTCCACAATGTTGGCCGTAGTACAGATCCTTCTGGAACACCTCCCATCACTATATAGCTTTTTTACCTTCTTCTATGTCGTAAAGCAGGACTCACTGAGTTAAATGTATCTCCTCGTATTCATCCATATGCGTGCTAATATTATTATTAGCTTTCTGTTTGGGAATGAGCTTTGCGACTACGTTTTAAAGCAGCCTAGGGCATGTTGGTTGAGGAGATTTTAAACCTCTATCACCACTTTGTACGCTAGTCCCCAAAGATTGTAATCAGCGCCATCTATCATCTTTTTAAAACACTTAATTTTAATCGCTTACATGGTTTTTCTCAGTTTTTGGTGTTGCGCTCGGAAATCTTCGTGAAGTTGTTCGAACAACGATCTGCATTTTACTCTTTGGTATCGCCTTCTCGTCGTTTTGCATACTTCTCGCAGATCTGCTATTTCGTCTGACCATTGCTGCATCACATACTGCCACTAGTCGCTTCTCTATAATTTCTGCTTTCAACTCTGCCGAATCGGCCGCTGTTTCGCATCTTTGCCATACTTCGCAGAAACCGTTTTCGTTGAAGGAGCCTCGTTTCCATATGAACTACTGGACTCTGGTGTGGCGCGGCTTATTCATAGCTGTATGTATCCAGTACAATAACAAAATAATTGCTGTGGATGTAGATATCGTTCACCAGTTTCCACCTACAACCAAAATTATGAAAGGGCTTGGAATGCGAAAACTGCTAACTTTGTAGTCGAACTCTAGAAAAGTCTGCAAAATATTAGTTGAAATATTGTCTCAACCCCCATCACGCAGCTAAAATGGGATTAGTCCAGAGCGATGCGCCTGTCTAGTCACTGCCCTGCACTTTGTAGAAATTGACAAATGTGCCTAGGATCAACGTATTATTCATATTTGAAGGATATTGCTAACAAAAGACTGAACGGCTTGTTAAAACTCGCGAAACGTGCACTAAGAATTGCACAAAATAATAATTCGAGTCCGAAATACATAGCACTCACTCTAAGTGGGACCTTTTTATATATCAGCCAACACTACTTAACCTTACATAGCGGTAAGTAATTGCAGTAACATGCAAATAAAGCATCAAAAAAGTCTGCGTTCAGTTTTGAAACATATGGAACAAGTTTGATAAATAATATACAAAATCGAAAATTAAATGTTTTGTTGGATATCTACGATGTTTTATGACTTTACTCAATCTATTTGGTATTGAGTTTACTAACCTCTTCGTTTCCTCAGATGTAATCATCGCCCATTCTGTTCGATCTTGCAGGCATGCAAAATGTTTAGGGAACGCAGGAGCGAGGGAGATATTAACATTTTCTCCGATAGTCAAACCGCGACCAAGGCTCTGACGACGCCATGGTGCAGTACGAAATTAGTAAACTCCTGTAAAGAACAGATTAAATCTCTTGGGTGTGCAGGTAACATTTCTCTGATGTGGGTTCCAAGACATAGGAACATAGGAACATACATACATACATACATAATTGGCGCGTACACCTTTTTTGGGTGTTTAGCCGAGCTCCTCGTTCTATTTGTGTTGTGGATGTTGTTCCACAAATGGAGGGACCTACAGTTTTTAGCCGACTCCGAACGGCAGATATTTTTATGAGGAACTTTTTCATGGCAGAAATACACTTGGAGGCTTGTCATTGCCTGCCGAGGGGCGACCGCTATTAGGAAAATGTTTTTCTTAATTTCGGTGTTTCGCCGAGATTCAAACCAACGTTCTCTCTGTGAATTGCGAATGGTAGTCACACACCAACCCATTCGGCTACGGCGGCCGCCTAGGAACATAGAGCGAAATGAAATTGTTGATGAGTTTGCCAGGAAGGGGACTGAATTGGCCTCAGAGACCACCTACCCAGTCATCGGCATCCCCCAGACAGTTGTTAAAGGTGAACTGCACAAATTATTTCTCAGGAAAGCGCAGAAAAGATGGAGCTCCATTTCTTCATGTGCTATTTCGAAACCCCTTTGGCCCCAATACGATATACGAAGGACTCAGAAAGTTCTTTGGACTCGTCGCTATTCAATTTCCAAACTCGTAGCTGTGTACACCGGGCACTGGACGATCGGCACATACGCGGAAAAGCTAGCGTTACCATTTAACCCACATTGCAGAAGCTGTGGGCACCATTTAGAGAAGGAGACTATAGAGAATTTTCTCTGTAAATGTCCGAGTTTGGCAGCTAGACGACTAAGGTCACTGGGAGCTCTTTCTTCGACAGCCTGGAGCCGTGCGCCAACCTAAATCCAATCAATCTTCTCCATTACATCAACAGCTTTGGCTGGCTGTAGATATCTGTTGGAGATCTCATAATGGTATGAAAACCGCGCTTTAGTGCTACTTGAAGAGCGCCAGGTGCACTTCCACCATTTTATCTACCTACTTGTTCGCAGAACAGTTCGCAAAGCCATTAATTGTTATAATATGTTGTCAAATTTTTCTTTCTAATGGATCCACAGATGCTCAATAGAATTCAGATCAGTTGACTGTGGGGGTGCTTTGAGCTCTTTTGAAGCACCAGACAATAGCCAAAGCTTAGCGATCTCGGCTGTATGTTTTGGATCGTTATCTTGTTCGAAGAAAAATGTTCTTCATAAGCCAAAATTTCTTTAAAATGTTGAAATATCCCTTTTATCCATTATATATACATATAATTGGTGCGTACACCCTTTCGGATGTTTGGCCGAGCTCCCCTCCTATTTGGGGTATGCGTCTTGATGTTATTCCACAAATGGAGGGACCTACAGTTTCAGGCCGGCTCCGAACGGCAGATATTTTTATGAGGAGCTTTTTCATGGCAGAAATACACTCGGAGGTTTACCATTGCCTGCCGAGGGGCGACCGCTATTAGAAAAATGTTTTTCTTAATTTTGGTGTTTCACCGAGATTTGAACCAACGTTCTCTCTGTGAATTCCGAATGGTAGTCACGCACCAACCCATTCGGCTACGGAGGTCGCTTCCATTACCAGTTAAATAAATTATAGCTGAACCCCACCACCTGCTGCCATGTATCCTCATTCCATAAATCCACTATCGAGGAGGTGAGTCCTATTCAATTTATTAATAAACAACGTCCCCCATAAGACGGGCGAGGCTCGTTAAAATATAGAGATCGAAGAAAAAAATAAAGAGATGAAATAAAGAGAAAAAAGGACAATGCCCGGTTCGAACTATTTCCATGCTTTGGGAATAATTAGTTTAAATTAGATCTCAATCTACTGAGGCTTCGACTTTTCTTCGAAACAGTTGAAATAGGTCTTAGGAATAATAAAGGAAGAAAAAAGAATCCTGTGCCAAACACAACACCAAAACGAATTTAGAGCTTAGCGAAGGATATGTGGAATCATTTACGGATATTAAGCGGAAATTCGTTTCTGTTACTCCATTCAGAGAGATTATTTAAATCCCTTGGTTATAACGAAATAATGGCCGTAGCCGAATGGGTTTGTGCGAGTCTGTCATTCGGAAGACGCAGGTTCGAATCTCCGTGAAACACCAAAATGAAGTAAAATTGTTTTCTAATAGAGGTCGCCAATGCGGTTTGCAATGGCAAAGCTCCTCATAAAATATATCTGTCATTCGGAGTCGACTTAAAACTGTAGGTCCCTCCATTTGGGGAAAACTATTAAGACGCACGCAACAAAAACTCAAAAAGGGTGTACGCGCCATTTATATAGATATATATACCTTCTGCTCAAATATGAACGAGACTTTATCAATAAAACGGTCCGCGGTTGACATATGGCAAAAATAAATTTTTTGTTGGATGGTAGGACTGTTATAGGTAAGCTTACATGCCAAATTTCAGCGTGATATGTCACATAGTTTGTTTTCTGTGCTACTGTAAACAAGTCAAGCTCGAGTGTGTTTTTCGAATTTAACGATTGAAATTCAAGTTGAACAAAGAATTTGTTTGAAATTTTGTTATTCCAACAAAATTTCGGCTTTAGACGCCTTAAAAATGTTGCAGACAACCTATGGGGACTCTGCTCTATCGCGAGCACGTGTTTTCCAGAGGTACAAAAGTGGCTCCCCGGAGGAGCCGAAACCAAAAAAACCACGCCAAAGTCGCTCAAAAATTAAGGTTATGCTGACTGTTTTTTTCGATTACGAAGGTGTGGTGCACTCGGAGTTCCTACCGCAAGGCCGATCGGTTAACGCTGAATATTATTTAGACGTTTTAAAGCGTTTGCGCGAGAACATTCGTCTTAAAAGGAAGGAATTGTGGCACAACAAGTCATGGTTCTTGCATCACGATAATGCACCAGCTCACACATCACGTCTTGTTCGCGATTATTTGAACAAAAATAATGTTAATATCGTTCCGCAAGCACCGCATTCGCCTGATATGGCTCCATGTGATTTTTTTCTTGTTTCCCAAGCTCAAGTTGCCGCTCCTGGGAAAACATTTTGAGACAATTGAAGTCATAAAAGAGAATTCGAAGAAGGAACTGAAATCCATACCGAAATCGGCCTTCCAGAAATGCTATGATGATTGGAAAAAACGTTGGCATATGTGTATCGCCTCCAATGGTGATTACTTTGAAGGAGATAAAATAAAAATTGAACAATAATTAACCGTTTGTGTTTTATTAAATCAGTCTCGTTCATATTTGAGCAGAAGGTACATCGTACGTTCATATTAACCGCTTCGGCTACTGATGAATGTCACCAGGCGTGTAATATTTAGACGAGAGTAGGATAGCTGAGATGATTCCACCTCACCATACCTTTAAGATTGACCCCTCTTCACATGTAAGAACGAAGGCTAGGGGGTAAAATGTTCCAAAAAAATAGTCCTCGAAGAATTTATAAAAAAAGTTCTTAATTTTCAAAATAAGTAGAAACACAAGACCGATATTCTCTATAAGTAAAAATATGTAAATTATATTTCGGAAATCCGAATCTAATTCTTGCGTAATTCGTTCAAGATGGATACCAAAAGTAATTTAATTATTTAGTAAAGAGGGATCAAATTTTTGTATTGCGATCCAATTTTATTCAAACAGGTCTTCATTTGGATACACAGCTTGCGTGGGCTGTTAAACCGTAAATCCCCACTTTCAATGGACAACAAGCATATCCTTTATAAATCAGTGCTCGAACCAGCATAGAGTTATGAAATCCAAATGTGGGGAATCAAATTCAAACTTGGAATTTTAGTTCAAGACTATACGCACTCTATTAAACGCTCCGTGGCACGTGACGAATGCCCAAATTCATAGGGTCTTACAACTCAGCTGTGGGCTGCTAAATTCGCTTCCACAGCTGTTACGGCCTGACCATTTGATGAAAAACGCATTCCCCGCATGCATTTTTTAGGGGTGGAGACAGATGGAAGTCGCTAGGGACAAATCTGTTGAATACGGTGAATGCTCCAATGCTTTAATTCATGGGTTTTAGCCATTGTCAAAATGATATTGTGAAACGGTGCATTGTCCTGATGAAAGAGATGATGTATTTTTTTTTTTCTTTTGCAAACTGGGTCTTTTCACGAATTTTTTCCTTCATCTGGTCTAAAAGGTTAAACTATTTTATTGTTTTACCAATTTGCAAGTAATCCACAAACAAAACTTTTTGTTGATACAACAAAAATTATGCAAACACCTGCTTTGCCGATTTCCGGACACGAACTCGTTTCGGAGCCGAAGAACCAGGTTCACACCACTCTTAAGTATCTTACTTTGATGAAGCATCTAGGTGATAGAGTTACGTCTTATCCATGGGGATGAGTCGACGCACAAAATCCACTTTAACCTTTCTAAAAAGCCCTAAATGTTGCTGAGAAAGTGGCATTCAAATGTGTCTTTGTTCCATTGTTAGGGAATACGGTACCCATTGTGCACACAGCTTTCTGAAACCCAATACTATAGTAAAAATATTGCTTACACTTCCCAATGAGATGCCTAGGACTTCTACTAAATCTCTTTCAGTCACTCGACGGTTTCCCAATACGATATCGAGTAATTTTTCTACGATTTCTGGTGTTGTTGCTGTTTTTGGACGTGCTTGACAAGGATTGTCTTCAAGGCTCGTACGGCTACGTTTAAGTTCAGCAACCCATCCCTTACTGTGCTAATAGAGGGCGAAAACTCCTTATATATTTCCAATATTCGTTCGGAAATTTCCTTTGCTCTTAAACGTTCCAAAAATAAAAAATTCAATGACTGCACTATACTTAAAACTTCACTTTTTTTTGGCCGTGAGATTGGGTTAAAAATGCCTTCACACCATATAGTAAATGTCGCTATTATGTATGTGGTGATTCCACTAAAAGTATCCCTCCTCTTCTCTTGTATTTTTCCCTCCACCCCGGGACTGCTTCCGCATTACTTCGAGGTAGAGTGACAAGACGGCGTCCTAAGAAGGATACTTACTCACTCACCCTGCGTCTAGGATCGGCTGTTTTGCGAAACCTATACTCAATGCTCATCAACATAAGTTTCCACTTCACGCCTCTTTTTTTGGATAATATCCTCCCCGAAATTTGCGACGGCATTCTATTTTTCTTCGTCTATTATAATTTTCTTAATTATTTTTTCAGGTGTAAATACACCAATAGCTCGTTGCAGAGCTGTTCTCTATACGTTCCACCTCTCGCATTTAAAGAAGGTGTACTCCGCATCATCGTACTCAGTATCTCCATATATGCAGTTTGGTAGGCACACTTTTCCCATTCGCCACAAATACTTGCGAAAGGACCCATGTCCGGACAAAAACTGTGTAAGGTAATAGTTAACCTCACCGTGCTTTCTTTCTACCCACTTATTTAGATTGGGTATTAGTATCGCTGCCGTAGCCGAATGGGTTGGTGCGTGATTACCATTCGGAATTCACAGAGAGGTCGTTGGTTCGAATCTCGGTGAAAGCAAAATTAATAAAAACATTTTTCTAATAGCGGTCGCCCCTCGACAGGCAATGGCAAACCTCCGAGTGTATTTCTGCCTTGAAAAATCTCCTCATAAAAATATCTGCCGTTCGGAATCGGCTTGAAACTGTAGGTCCCTCCATTTGTGGAACAACATCAAGACGCACACCACAAATAGGAGGAGGAGCTCGGCCAAACACCTAACAGAAGTGTACGCGCCAATTATTTATTTTTTTTTTATTAGTCTCGCTGACCATCTACCGTACCGTTCAGAGCTCCATCTTGCCTGCCAAAGTGTGAGCGTTTGAACTCTAATACCGGAGAAGCGAGGACTGGGGTTCCTGTGTTTTTTGCCTCCCATCTCCGTTTGCGCTCTTGTGCAAGAATATCTATAGGGATGGATAGGGATTACACAGATTGAAACTGAAGAGTGTATCAACATAACAAATAAAATGTAGACTAGTAGCAACGCCTTCTCGTATCGAACCGCAAAACTTATTGAACAACCGATTGCTTGCCCACACATACCATTTGTGTACTAGTCACAGTTCTTAAGTCAGTAGAACCTCGGTGCTAGTGGATTTCACTACAGGTTAGTATGTACTTGTAATAGGTGACTATAAGGTTGTCACTACGAGTGACACCATGTTGCCACATCATGTCATCAGACATCAATACACAAGCAGAAGTTGGTTGGTGACGAAGTGTGAAAGTAATCAGAACGAATTTGCTGCGAGAGGGTGATAAGTTGTGAAAAGTTCGAAGTTGACGGTGTATTTTCCGCAACCAAGTGCGTTGCCGTGAAATGATTAGCTTCCGTTTGCGCTGATGAATTGATGTATGCCAACAACAACAATAACAACGCATAAAAGCTACAACCGAACAGCATCAGTTGTGCATACTTTATAATATCGCGTGGCATGTGGCAAATCAGCATAAAACTGGCATAACATAAAAAGTTTGCAAATTCGCACGGAGTGGCGGAGAAAAGTGGATGAAGAGCGATGCGAAAGTAAATGTGCGAAAAACGAAAAATCGAATCTTACAGAAAAAAAAGAGACTGAAATCGTTATAAATGAAAATGGCATTGCAAAAGGAGTAAAAAAATGGAGGTAGAAAAAATGCACTCGCAACATGGCCAACATTGCTTGCAACCGCAAAACGGCACGGAACTGTAGCGACAGGAAATGGAGATTTTATGAAAAATGCGGTGCCGCAAAATGTGCAAAGATATTCGTAGTCACACATACGCATTATGTACTCGGATGTATGTATGTACATGTGTGCATGTATAAGTGAATATTTCTGCACAAAAATATGTATCCAAATATCTCCCATTTTGATTTGCTGCGTCCAGTTTGGTCTTCAGCAGCCAAAAATGCACTAGAGTTTATTTTTGTTATTTTAAACTTCCGCTTTATTTATATAGCATTTTTTGCTTTTTTTCATTACCCCCTGCCACTGAACTGCACGAAGTAAACGCTGTATTAAAGAAGGGTAATAAAGAAGAAGCAGAAGAATAATCACAAATGTTGCCACTTTATAACAAAACCGTTTTAAGTAACTGACATTGCGGCGAGCATATGCTTCATTTCGCAAATTGAGGTTGCTTCCTGTGTGCTGCACTCGCACGCAGACACACACATACACACCTAGAGTAGTAAGTAAAATAGCAGTGAGTGAGAAAAAGTGAGGAATACCAAGTAGATGCAGAGCAGTGCATGGGGCTTGCAGGATTCTTGTAAGCAATCAGTAGGCGCCCCATATGAACACAGGCGCACAGCGTGCAGCAAAAACCACATCCGTATGAAATTCAATCTGTAAAATGCTTTCATGCATTTGCTCGTACCATTAAAATATGCATTTTTACAAACATACCCTAAAGGGAATTTTACTACCAACGAGCAACTGTTAAATTGTACGCAACTGGCCAGGCAATTGGACACTTTTTCATACGAACCCGTTCGGCAGCAGTGACACCTAGCGATATATATCATATTTGAGAGTCGCTACCTCTTCTGAGATATTCCCGTTTGATTCTGGCACTCCGTTCTGAATATTAAGCAGAAACTTAAAAATTTAAATTCTCAGAGCTTTTTGTTTTTTGGGTTGGTTCGTCAAGTGACAAAAGGTATTTAAGTATTTCGTTAGACCCAATAAAAATCCATTAAACTGGTTTTACGTAAAATCCATGGGGCTACTAACGTTGACAAGAAGAACTGTAGATGTGTGCCTATGTGGAGCGATGCACTTGACAAGCTTAATAATAGAATTTTTTTTCTATAGCCTCGGCAAGACTTTTCCATCGGTACACGATTCTGGGCTGTTGTTTTTGCTGCATCCCATGTGATGTAGACATTTGCTAGTTCGCATAACATTGACCTTCGCCAAGTGATCTTTGGCGGACCGCGACCTCTTTTGCCAGTCTCATGATGCTATCTGGTGGTTTTCTAAACGTCTGCCCTAACCATCGGCCACTTTCTGCGTTTGATTTAACATATAATGGGATCCACATTGGTTGATGCCCATTATATGTCTTGCTTTGTTGTGGTTGACTCTCATAGCCTTCGTCTGACCGTCTTCGCTCGCATGTCAGTGAGTTTGTAAGAAAATAGGCCGATGTAATCGGCGAAGTGCAGGCCCTCAAGTTGTCTGGTGAAACTCCATACGACGCCTAGTAATATTAGTTTGAAAAAAGAGAAATCCATTATTTTCTCGGTAGTTGGCTGATATGTTGTTGTCAAGGTGACATTTGACACTTAAAAAATGTATTGTTTGTTCTATTCGGTTGTGAGTTACTCGTACAGGGTGTTAAAAATGGAAGTCAAAAAAGAAAAAATTGGGTAAATTTTACAGTTTTTCTTTGATTCAGGTTGCAGTAGTGAGTGATGTTTATGGTGCCGATACTGTCACAGCCAAACACGTGGACATTTAGTTTCGTTTATTCTGGTCAGGCATTTTTGACCGTGAAGAAAATGTCGATGAAATAATCGAAGTGCCCCGCAGGTTAGTAGTCATAGTATCGTCCAGGAGTTACAGATCGAATATAAAACTGTTTTAAACTATTTGTGCAAAAATAATGAATTTTTCCCCCCAAATTAATTTCTAGGTGTCAAACTTCATGCAAAATGAAAAAAATAACACATTTCCGTCAAACTTTTAATTAGAATTTTTAGAAAAAAACAGAAGGTTTTATAGCGTATTGAATTTTGATAAATTGAAATTGTCTGCATCGCCTGGGCTTGACTGGTAGTCCTTATTGCACAGAATGCTTGCACGAAGTGGAGACTGCCGAACATGTAGCCTTTTATTTCATCAGATTCGCTAAGGAGCGCGATAACCTATCAAACAACCCTGGTGTGTTTTTAACACCCAATACTCTAGTCCCACAAATGCTTGAGTTAGATGAAAAGTATAGGGCGGTAGGTACCAACTTTTATATATTTTTTTATTATATATACTTATATATACACATATATTATATTTATATATACATATATTATCTATGTATATTCGTTAAGAAGTAGAATTTTAAAAATCGGTTCCTGCTTCTGGCAAAAACGATGTTGAATTGTTTCCAATTTCTCCTCATTTCTGCAGCTACGACAGAAATTATGCGTGTAGACGCTTAATCTCCTTGCATGATTTCCTATGAGACAATGTCCTTTGAGGGCCCGTACTAAGGTCCTGATTTGAAGTCTACTCAGTTTTATAATACACTTGGACAGACGTAAGTTTAGCCTTGGCCATGTTTGCCTAGCAATTTAGCAGGTGTTAACGCTAATCCATCTTTGATTTGCAGAACTGATTAGTGCGTCCTTAATGAGAAGCTTACAAGTTGCGAGAGGTATCTCCATAAAATTACTTATATCTGGCATACAGGTACCTTCTCTTGCAAGTTGGTCTGCCCTGCAGTTCCCTGGTATATCTCTGTGGCCTGGAATCCAGCATAATATTATACGATATTGCTTGGACATCTCATTTAGAGATTGGCGACAACGTAGGACACTCCTTGATGTTGTTTGGAATGCATCCAGGGCTCGTAGTGCAGCTTGGCTGTCTGATAGAATGCATATATCCGTTGATGATATTCTGTTTATCTTTAACCATTTTAAGGCTTCATGAATAGCATTTATTTTCGCTTGAAAAACACTACAGTGATCCGGTAGTTTAAAGGATTCACTAATAGAAATCTCTTCGCAAAATAACCCTGATCCTACACCGGTGTCCATTTTAGATCCGTCCGTGTAGATCTTAACGGGTGTGTTGGGTGTTGGATCTTCTACAAGCCATTCCAGTCTAGAAGGGATTTTCATTAGGAAATTCCTTTCGAAGCAAAGAATGGGAGGGTGACAATCACAGTCACTGGGTATATCCATGTAGGAGTCTAAGATGGTTGAATGTCCATGTGTGACAGTCTTCCATTGTGAGCTCGCTTGGAGCCTTAAAGCGGAGCAGGCCGCTGAGTATTTGCAGGAGAGATCTAGGAGTGGCAGATGTAGTATGATATCCAAAGCCATGGATGGCGTGGCTTTCATGACGCCACATATTGCTAATTCCGCTGATTTGCGCCTTTTAAATAAATTATAATAGATTTTTTTCTGCATAGCACACCACCAGGCCACATTTCCATATAGAAGAATGGGTCTGACGACAGCAGTGTAAAGCCAATTAGGTTTAATTCCCCAGATCTTACCTAAAGCTCTCTTACAGGCATAAAAAGCAGGCTTCGCTTTCCTAACTCTTTCTAAGATGTTTGACTTCCAAGTCAGTTTCCTATCTATGTTTACTGCCAAGTACTTGGTTTCTTCCGAAATCACAAGAGCTTCCCCCTTGAACATAATTGGACTTAGTTCAGGGATTCTGTGTTTCCTCGTGAACAATATGAGTTGTGTTTTGTCTGGGTTTCTCTTAATGTAGATACAAATTTACCAGAGACAGCAATAACAACATCATCGGCGCAAGCTATCACCTTACAGCCCACCGATTCCAGTATTAACAGAAGTTTATTTACTGCGGCATTCCATAAAAACGGTGAGACTCTTTAGTGGTTGTAGTGAAAGTACCATCACTTTTCTGTAGCAGTCTCAATTTTGAGGTCTTCCCGCTAAAATATTACGAAGTCTGACTGAATAAAAAAATTATTTGGAGTGATGGAAATTTTCATTTAGACCTGTACGCGTTCCACTGATTGTCTGTTTGTTTACTGCCGCTGTTTAGTTCACAAGTGTCAAATATGATTAAGATACGACGCCAAGGTAAGTAGACCTTTTGAAATCAATTTTTGCATGGAGCACATTGCATTCATAAACAATTGATACATTTTCCTGCACAGGCCTATCACAGTTACAAATGCATGCTGAAAGGCTGCGGAAAAGCTAGAGTCAAAGCAAAATACAGCTGCCGCGGCAATAAAAAAAAACCTTGCAATAAAAATTTAGTTAAAAAAGGAGTAGGAGTTCCTACTCCCTCTTGTGCAATACATGGTCGCTGGCATTGAATGGGATAAACGACGACAAAAAAAAAATTATAAAGTCAGTAAATATCTACATTCATATAAGTATAAAATATTAACTGTGTAAGTATTATAAATAAGTGCTTCTAATTCATGGATGTATCTGACGAATATCAGTGCGACTGTTTTAACTAACGAAACAATTCTTGTTTTTCAAATACCGATTTTCCTAACATACCATACATACAATAACAACTTATAGACTTCGTCTTGGTTTTGTCCCGCAAACTGCAGATGATTTTCAATAAGAAGGTTCTTCATGGGCTTTGAACCTGAATCGGCTGCTAGATACATAAATAAAAAGTGGCACAAAGTGAATCGCCCTATCTATAGATCTATAATTTTTGCAAATGACGTACCTTGTCAATCACATTTGAAACTTGCGAAGTAGACAGCTGCTGTATATAAACAGACAAGCAATAAAGGACGTAAAGGTCGAAATAAAAATTTCCATTACTCAAAATCATTTTTATTTTTTTTTTATTTTAAGAAAAAATTATTCAGAAGGAAAATTTAATTTGATTAACGTCACCTCGTAGTTTATAATAAATATAGTAAATAATCAGTGTTTCGAATTTAACAACCAAATTAGCTTCAAAGTTTTTAAATGGTTATTCATTGGCGGTTGGTTTAGCCGAGCACTATATTTTTATATAAAGTTGGGCAGGTCAAAATTTGCTTCGCTATGTGCACAAACACATACATATGTGCTTTATATAGTCTGTAGCAAAATTTCTCACACAGCCATATGGAGACACTTATGTGTGTCGCCCATATAACAACCCTGTAGGGAAATCCAGCACTTATGAACTGATATTTAGTGAAGTTAGAGTAATTCCTTGTTTGCAATATTTCTTTTCACTTTAAAAGCAACATATGAATTTTACGGTAATGGCCCAGAAGGTGGCAGTTCTCTAATTTTGAATCCATTCAGGTTTTCATTTTTTAATACCCACGCACTTGTGCCCAAGGGTATTATAATTTTGGACAATTGACGTTCTACTGAAACGCTTAACATACTAACACATCTATTACCTATGGACTTACATGTGAAAACAATCGCCACATGCAGCGCGGTGAGACTCAGAGATATAGAAAGCTAGACAACAAAATCTCGTACGGTCACAGAAAGATCCTCCTTGACGGACGCTCACTGCTCAAAAACAAATTAGACTTCACAATCCCCGATCTTAACTTAAAGCAAGGTTTTACGGTACATTTTCCACCGAGCGCCGAATGAAGGAAAGGGAAGGTGATTGGTTGATTGACATCAAAATCAACACTGATGGTTCTAAGATGAGCTTTAGTGTGGGGGTTGTTCGGCGCCGATCAAATTCTCCAAATCAATTCGACTTCCGTATGAGGAAGTGGGCATGGATTGGACACACCCTCTGAAAACTAGCCCAAGAAATACCAACAATGACCTTAGAATGGAATCCACAAGAGTATAGACGCAGTGTAAGACCAAGAGAATGTTGGCGACGCTGTCTGTATGACGAAATATCTCGGACCGATCTCACCTCAACTCAATTGAAGTAAAATGCAAGCGATAGAAACATGTGGAAATCCTTAACTTTGCCACTAATAATAATAATAATTCGACTTCCTGTCAATGCCAGCGTGTTCCAGGCAAAACTATTAACAATCAGAGAAGCATGCAAATTAATAAAACACTACAAAGAAATTGGTGGAAGAATAGTTATCTTTTCAGACAGTCAAGCAGCCAACAAGGCATTACATAGATTCCAATTCCATTTCATATAAACCAGCTATACAATGGCGATATGGGTTCCCGGTCACAAGAATATAGGAGGTAATGAGATAGAGGATGAGCTAGCAAGAAAAGATTCGGCACTAGACATAGCAGGGGCGGTGGCAGTTGCCACACCATTAAACTCAATAAAAACATCCATTAATTCACACTACCACATATGCTTTAGGCGAAAGAAGGTGGAAGCATTTAACTACAGGCACTACAACAAGAAAAACTTGGCCGTGGTACAACATCCAGAGGACGAAGTACCTGTAGGGATGCTCTCGCCCACGCATCTCACTTATCCCTGCAATCCTTACAGGTAATTGTGGTCCTTTTTCACCTGCCCTTCCATGCCATCTGCAAAAGCTATCAGGCGGAGGGGATAAAGGAAAGTCTTTTTTGCTATTTATACGATTTGGATCTGATAAAAAAAGTATTAGTGGTAATAAAACGGTGCTAGTCGCTAATTAGGATTATTTCAATAGAAATACTCAACCACTCATAATAGTGAAAGGTGTAGATCTAGCTGCTTCCGTCCGTGCGCGCGATAACTCGAGCAAAAATTAATAAATTTCAATAAAACCTGGTAAACGTATTACTCTTTGCCCAAAGTATTTTGGTATAGAAAATGGGCGAGATCAATCAATAAACCAGTCCGCTTCCCATATAATGGAAATTTTCAAGAAATAAAAAACATAATATCTCTCCTACAAAAGAAGCCAAATTACTCAAAATTTTTACGAATGATTAGCCTAAGAATAAAAATCCTCAGTCATCTCAAGTTAAAGTTTATTAAAATGTGCAAAGTTATATAAAGTTTGCACCGGACCGAGTTTCGGCTTCATTAAACCTTTATTTTGAAAATATTAAAAATAAATAAATAATTGGGGCGTACACTTCTAATA
Source organism: Anastrepha ludens (assembly GCF_028408465.1). Classification (NCBI taxonomy): domain Eukaryota; kingdom Metazoa; phylum Arthropoda; class Insecta; order Diptera; family Tephritidae; genus Anastrepha; species Anastrepha ludens. Next base: position 118,480,671 of record NC_071498.1, read on the forward strand.
GGGGTTTGGTCGAGCTCCCCCTCCTATTTGTGGCGTGTGATTTGCTGTTGTTCCAACATAACACTTCTTGTTAATTTTCGGAAAGCCCGCCTTCAAAAATATATATCTATTGACCCACCCGCATATTAGCAAATCCCTTGTAGAACTCTGTAAATGGTGGGCATCGTAATATCTATCTCTCACATTATCGGAACACTTTTATTTCATCATTAAAATAATTCACCATACCGGAAAAATTGCATAGTAAATTAAAAATGTTTATCGAATAGTTTTTTAATTTCCCCGTACCCGTAAGAAATGAGGCGACACTAAGTGATCTCCAATAAAACCCGAAAAACTGTACTCCGTGTAGACTTCTTCCGGAACACTCTTATTGAAGAGTAGTCACACAATTTTTGGAGAAAATGTACCTACTTAATTTTTTTGCGTTTTTCCTAAAGGGCATGCCCCCCATGTATACTACATATACCTTCAATGCATTATATCTCCTTACATACACACACACATATACGTATATACATATATGCACTTTCGCACCATTTATCAATACACTAACAACCAGACAGGCATAGCCAGTGCAGACTGAGAGATAGAGGTACTAATAGAGGGGAAGCAGCAGAGTATGGGCAGCATCGTTCGCATTATTGGATGATTTATTGATGTCGTTGTGCTTAGTTTAGCAGCAGATATTGCGACGTCAACAGCACACAACAGAGAGCGGAAGAACATAGACGAGTGCATGCATATATGCAAATACACACAAACATATGCATGAGCGCATGTTACTGTGCCAATATGTACAGAAGCGCAAATACTCGTACTATACGTTTCGGGCTGCTACTGTTGGGAGTAGATCACTGCAGCAGTGTGGAATAGTAGGAGCAGGAACATCGGCATCAGCAACAGCTATAGCCAAAGCAGTTGGCGCATCAGTTTGTGCCCGCAATGCTTAACGATGCAAGCGGAAGTCGATATGCAGCAGCCAAGTATTAAAGCTATACAGGAATACAAACAGACACAGGCACATGAGCATGCATGCTGACGCAGCCCAGCCAACCAACGAAGTCCGCATGGTGCACAAATATCTCTCGTTGTGCGATTCCTCAAGCCTCCTGTGGATGCCTCGAAAAGATTCTCAAGCAGGACTCGAGGTAATTCTAAGACTCACAGCTTACATACCTCTCAGATAGTGTCCTGTGAAATACTCACAAAATTCGAGAGTTGAGATTTTGTCAACCTTAGAAGATTCCTCGAACGACTCCAATCCACAAGTAGCCAGAAGGATTTCGCGACCTTAAGAGTTTGTGTACTTGCCAGCGCTCGCTAAGTTGGTGCGAAGCCCATCTTTACAGGAGTAGACCGAAGGTAGTCAGGGGGATCAAAGTCCTCTCCCTTCGGGGATGTCGGAATGTCGCTGTGACGAGACACCCAGTAGAGCCTTATTTCAAAGAATTCGGATCCAATCGAAAGGGAGGTCAGGCATTCCCTGACTAGTTTCGAATGCACCTTCATAGAACCGAGTGTCCTAATTGCCGCTTGGTTATTTACTTTCTTGAGAGTTAATACGTATTTGAGTAGCCAATCAGCTGCTTCCTCGATTGCGGCTACCTCTGATTGGAACAGACTGCAGTGATACGGTAACCTGAATTTGAGTCTGTTGGGGAGCTCTTCGCAGAATATTCGCCAACCCATTCTTCCAACTTCCAGCCATCCCTGAACAGGTTCACCAGGCCCTGTCTCCAAGTGTAGCCTCCCGTTCACTCCTCCTTTGATGGAATGTGGGTGGAGAATGTTCCGCTTGGCCTAAGCTAGGGTGTACATTGATCCATCGGCAGGATGATGATCCCTATAACCTGAACCACTGAATCTGATTGCGGTACGTGCAGCGGCAGTTTTGCTGCGATGGCAGGCTTAGAACCATTTTGTACTCTTTTGACTAAATTCCTTGTGAAAGCCAACAAATTTTCTGTCAAACGCGCCGAAAATGTTCTCTAAGACATAGTTAGTCACCGAGTCCAACTGACTGTCACTATTAGTCACTTATATTTTCATTTTTAAAATCATAGTCTTCAGTCAAAGAAGTTTTAATACTTTCGACTTTTTTTATGTCATTAGCTTTCATTTTGCTTTGTTTAAATAAATTTAATAATTATCGAAAACCGAACCGTTTTCAGGAACAAATAACCCCAAGCGAAAAACCACACAAACGAAAATACACAAAATTATAACGGGAAATAAGCCAAAAACCGAATAAAAAAAGAATAAAACAAAATAACAAAGATACACAACTTGAGTCCAAAACGCTCCCATGCGGTGCCCTTTTCACTTCATATTCGCAGCGCTCCGCATTTGGCTGGCTGGGATGTACAACTACACACATACGTGCGTGACACTCGTAGCGCTTTGGCTATGCCATAAAAATGCTAAAGCACTAGCATCTGCAAGCCTGCACGATTTACATTAGCCTTATTACGCTTTGGCATTGGCTGGTGCACAACCAGTCGAGTTGATAATACTAACAGCAAAAGCGTATCAAATATTTAAGAACGGAGGAAAATGATGCAAAATGGCAAAAAGTTGAGTTCAGTACAAAAAAAAGGCAAAATTGCGGCAAATATAAATGAAATGAAGAACACTTTTCGCCTTGCCTTCATTCAACTACACATAAATATCTATGTATATGCACCGCCACCTCCACCACCCCGCAAGTATTACTCTCAATTTTAGTTGGTCCTGAGGCAGCTCGTGCCCTGAGTATAGTGAAGTAGTGCAGTTGCATAAGAGTTTATGAAAATGTATGTATGAGTGTTCGCAGATTCTAGTGTAGTATGCGAGCGTGCGCGTTTAAAAACCGCCGTTATATGCGATCAGACTAAATATTCAAAGATTAAACACGACAAGCAAAATTGGCAACAATTTATTTCGCAAAATATGCTCACATTTTCGTTTGTTTTTAATTTGAATTAATTTAATTTAAATTTATTTATTTATTTAATCCCATGTGCACGTATTTTTATTATTTATTATTCTTTCCCGCTTTTTGTCAATAGATGCCGCCAGCAGTGGGTCGATTCTAACATGACCTACACGTCATAAACCAAGCTTAGACATATGGTAAACAAACTGCTTCGACACATTAGTGACTTTGTTTGGTATAATATACTTTTGATTTTGTGAAAATGTCTGATTTTGTACCGAATAATCGTCATTTGCGGGAAGTGTTGATTTTCCTCTTTCATTCGAAAACAAACGGCGGCTGAAACGCATCGAGAGCTACAAAAAGTTTATGGAGATGCTGCATTAAGTGAAACGTGCCGAGATTAGTTCCGTCGCTTCAAAGACGGTGATCTTAATGTTAATGACCGTACGCGAGAAGGAAGGCCAAAAACCTTCGAAGACGCTGAATTGGAGGCATTGCTCAATGAGGATCCATGTCAAACGCAACAAGAGCTTGCTTCAGTATTGAGAGTTACCCGCCGATCCATTTCCAAGCGATTGCATGCTTTGGGAATGATTTAGAAACAGGGAACTTGGGTTCTTTATGAGTTAAAACCAAGGGATGTTGAACGTCGCTTTTCCCCCTGTGAACCACTGCTCCAGCGGCAAAAAAGGAAGGGGTTTCTTCATCGCATCGTGACGAATGATGAAAAATGGATTCATTACAGCAATCCAAAACAAAAAAAGAAAGTTTTGGGGACTGCCCGCTCATGCTTCTACGTCGTCGCTCGGCCGAATATACACACTGCGAAGGTTATGCTATGTATTTGGTGAGACCAAGTTGGTGTTATTTATTATAAACTGTTAAAACCAAGCGAAACCATCACTGGGCATCGGTATCGACTTCAATTGATGCGATTGAGTCGAGCACTGCGCGAGAAGCGGACGCAATACGCAGAGAGGTGTGAAAAAGTGATTCTACAGCATGACAAGGCTCGACCTCACGTTGCCAAACTCGTTAAAACCTACCTGGAAACACTGGAATGGAAAATCCTACCCCAACCGCCATATTCTCCAGATATTGAGTCGCCCGATTATCATCTGTTCCGATCGGTGGCGCATAGTCTAGCTGGCTAGCAGTTCCATTCATATGAAGACAACAGAAAATGGCTTGATCCGTGAATAGCCTCAAAAGATGAACAGTTTTACAGCGGCGGTATACGAGATGCACCAGAAAGATGAGAAAAATAGTAGCCAGCGATGGGTAATACTTTCATTGATACACTTATAACCATTTTTTTAGAATAAAGTTGACTCTATTTTGGAAATTAATCCTAGCAAACTTATCTAAAGAAAAAAACTGGGTATTTAAAAGAATACTGAGATCAACCAAAGGTGTTGGGTGCAAAGTGCAATGACATATTTCATTTGAAATGTGTTAACATGTCTTCGGCAGATCTTGATTTTCTGCTCACATCAAATAAGCAATATTATTGTAATTCGTTGTTAATAAAAACTTGGAGCATAGCAACAGTTCAAGTGATAAATCTAATCGTCAGAATATAAGACTGTTCGATATGGCTAAAGCTTTGAATGCTCTGCGCTCCGATAATGCGCAAATACTTAGTATGGAAAAAGCTCTGAGTAGTGTTAATTCTCAGTTATCCCAAAAGTGTGATAGCTCGTTCGCGATACGCAATAAACAATGATAACTTGCGGTGATCTCTTCGTTAACTTCGGAAATTACAAGTTAACGCAATGTTGTTGCTAATTATGCAAATACAACCAATACATCTAAGTGTTTGACTGCAAAAAATAAATCACTAAAAACAAAGACACCAACAAAGGCAACACTGCAAATATGAACATCCTCTCTTGGTTAATTTGTCTTCATCTTCGTCTATCATCGCATCGCCCAATGAGAATCCCACAGTACTCACTGTGTTGAGCTCTAATGTTGATGACTCCAATAATGTAGTGCGAGCGAAGACGACGTCAACATCGGCGTCGGAGTCAACTGCTGCTACGCCTACTAATACAAGGCTTCTTCTATTCGCCAATTCTCCGCTCACTATCTCTATGCACGAACGATACGCCTCAGTAATTTAACGAAAAATGTGCATGCGAAAGCAACAACAAAATTTTCGAGTAAGATTCGCCACTAGCGAGTATGTCCATATCTCCTTAAACAGGTATAGCTCACTGCCATTCAAACACATATATTTGGAGGTAGAAATATTGAGCTTTCTGCTGTAGGTGATTGTTCGGCTACTTCGTATGCTGGCGTCGCTGCCTCTGCTGGTTTGAACTCCTTCTCAAATAACAATAACATTAATCTAAACAACACTCGTAAATTGCCTATATTTTTTATGGGAAGCAACTTAAATGCAAATCTCGATGTGGCTGTGGCTGAAATAGCTGCATCTGTCTCCGGTTAAACCCATTTTTCAGACTGGTGATATTGTGGACTGTATCTAGAAAAAAGCAAATGTTTCTCCAACACTAATTCTTTATTTTCAAATAATTAAGAAAGACATAGGTTCTAGAATTTGATCTAGATGTGGACGTGGACTCGAAAACACCACCTATGATTTCTGCGTTGTTGCACCAAAATCTAAGGTCGTTGCCGTTAACTGAAGAAAATATTATAAATGGTACTTCATCTTTATAATCCTCCTTGAAAATAGGCATTGATGGAATATTTCCTCTTTTACTTAAAAACTGTAGTTGATCACTTTGTTCACTATTAGGCCGAAATAACCCACGGCTACTATTTGGTATGCGCTAAACTGCAAAGCCAAGCGCAAAGCACTGGAGGATGTGCAACAAACAGCGGCCCTCAGAGTTGACTCAGGCTACCGCACTGTCTCTGGCGCTGAAGCCTTGGTGATCAGCGACGAAGTACCCATCGACCTCATGCCCCGGAAACGACTGGATGCATGGAGTTCCAAAAAAGAACACGTCGCAATAGGGAGATGACAAACCATGCTACAAAGCCGCTTGGACGCTGAACCGAATGGTAGATGGACGGCGAAACTCATTCCATCAATAGGCAAACACATCCAAAAAAAACTTCGGGGAAGTGAATTACTTCTTAATTCAGTTCCTCTCCGGTCATGGATACTTCCGGAGATACCTATACCGCATGGGCAAGATACGCAATCCCATGTGCATATGCCGCGAAGCACCGAGCGTTGATGCTAAACACATGGGTTTTAGTTGTGACAGATGCCTCATTGTCAAAGTTGCTTTGAGGAAGCAGATCGGCGGCATCACACCGAGCAACATAATCAGCAAACTGCTTGAATGCGAATAAAGCTGGAATGCGGTTAAATGATATGCAGGGTGGGCCATATAGCGTTTGCTTCTTGAACCACCTATTTTTTTGAGAATGGTAATACAAATGACATGTCAAATGTGTTCATAATTTACTTAAAGGTTTGACATTTACGAAATGGGACGCTATACACTTGAACAAAATTGGGAAATATTGAAAACCTATTTCCAAAGTGGTGAGTCTTCTTCTTCTTTTCTGATTTTCACATCGGTGGCTACGTCAATAAGCAAAATTGTCGGATAGGGGGCTCAGAAAATCCACACGTTACTGTAGAGAAGCAAATGCATCCACAACGAGTCACTGTTTGGTGCGGTTTTTGGTCTGGCGGCATCATCGGTCCATTTTTTTCGAAAATAAGCGAGGAGCCGCGGTTACAGTAAATGGCGAGAGTTACCATGACGTGCTCAACGAGTTGTTTCCAAAAATTGAAGAGGAAGACATGGACGACATTTGGTTTCAACAGGACGGTGCAACTTGTCACACTGCCAAAGTTGCACTCGAACTTTTGGCTACCGTTTTTGAAAACCGGATAATCAGCCGAAATTCCGATATCAATTGGTCGCCTCGGAGCTGTGATTTAAGCCCGTTGGACTATTTTTTGTGAGGAGAGGAGTTAAGGACAAATGCTATGCGAACCATTCAGAGACGATTGATGCTTTCAAACACGAAATCGAAGTTGCCATTCATGAAATTGGAGCCCAAACAATCGAAAATGTGCTAGTTAAGCCAGTCGGGGAGTCATTTGAACGATATTATTTTTCATTCATAAATGACAATGTTCGATCTTAAAAAAAAAAAAATTTTTAAAAAATATTGGTTAGTTTTTTTTCATAGCCGATTCAAAAAGCAAATTTTGCATGGCCCACCCTGTATTGAAGACGTATTACGAAAAGAAGATAGATCTCGATACAGTGCAGCCCACACACACAGAGACACAAGAAGATAAGCCTATAGCATGGAAGCTCGTTACAAACACGGTGGAACTTGTTGAGCCAAGTTGAGCTTAAGTAACTTTTTTAATACCATTTTTATATTTCGTATGTATATTTGCCTTTGCACTATAGCCAAAAGAAAGTCAAAGAGAGTTTTCGATTAATTATCCGAGGCTGTGAACTTGACTTCTCGTTAGCACTTTAGATTCTAATAAGAATGTTACTAGACCACCCATCTTAGCTTTGTAATAAATGAAAATTACCTATGCATCCAAGCAGATGTTATCTGTTTTGATCCACGAGTGGTATTTTATTTCCCACCTAACCTGTATATCTGCCGAGGGTGCCCGTATCCGCCACCAAGGGACGCGACTGACGGGAGACAGGCAACTTCACACGGCACGGTGGACTATGCTCCACAAGGAGTTAAAGAACATATATATATGTATATATATATTGTATTACATATATAATCCTCGTTACAGTCGAACCATAGCAATAAATGTTTTCTAAAAGCACTTTAGAAGTTTTATTAAAATTGTATTTCATGCCAAGTTAAAATCGTAGCTGAGCGAATGCATCTAAATTCAGTTACCACAAAAAAATTAATAAAAAATAAAGCAAAGTTTTGTTATCTCTAATTTTGAGTTGCAAATCGAGATTTCATTTCTAGTGCGGTTTTCAAGCAATTACTTTTTATGTCTGAAGATATACAAATAAATACTCGTATCCTTATGTGTGTATGTATGGTTGCTCATAAATGCAAGCCCAGTAATCCCGCTTGGGTCTATAATAGAAATTTGTGACTGAATTCAAACTACTCCAGAAGAAGTGACTTATCTGAACGCAAAACATTTTTTTAGTTAATCGAAATTTATTTTTTTGAATCGCTCCAAAATTGTTTAAATAAATTCAACTGGACCAATATATTCAGCTGAAGGGCCCATTAAAGTAAGTAGCATCAGTACGCTAGGAGGTGAAGGCTAGAAGCGGTCGTCTGTCTCAGAGCAAGTGGATCGCTGTGTAAATGTATAAAAAATATTTAAATCCCACAGAATGGCGGTATACGCTGGGTTTGCGAACCGCCATGTAAACTAACTTTCCAGTAAAAAAAAACGCAAAACTTTGCTCCCTCTTCTGGCGAGTGCAAAAGCAAATGTTTATGGACTATGATTTGAAGACATACACTTGGAATGTTGAATTCCTTAACGGAGTAAAGAGCCTCTTGCCAGCTGGTTGATGTTCGGATATCAATGTCATTCAACAGATGTGATGGATGGAGTAAGGAACTAAATTTTGGGCAACCTACTACGACTGTCATGTAGAGGAGCGAAAATTCAGTGTCGAAATTGTGATAAGAGACTTTGCGCCATTCCCGCAACAGCCGGATCTACGTTACTTTAATAACCCGGATTTATATTCGGCCAAAGACTTGTCACTGCAACAACAATGTCTACCACAATTGCCATGTAGATGAGCGAAAATTGAGTGTTGGAATTGTGATAAGAGCGAGACTTTGCTTTGGCCAACGCATATCTTACCAGATGCAAAGATCTCTCGTCAATGAGAGCTTCTTCAACATCTCGCTCACTGGCGCCCACGCCCTAACGAAATGGAAGGGCTATGCGACCAAAGACAGCTTCTATGAACGCCTGAAGTGGACTCGTGAGCGATAGTCACACAATCATATAAAAATTGTGCTCAGCGACTTCAGTGGCAGTGTGGACAAGAAAGGGATTTTTATCGCATGGTTGAAAAGTTCAGAGTACTCAACGAAATTACCTCTAAAGTATTGAGGCTGATCGGCTATGCCAGAAGCCGAAACATAGTAGATTAGAGCCAGATTTCAGTTACTCAACAAAAAAAAAATTCACCAAACTACGTGGCTGTCTCTTGATTAGAACACGAAAAACCAAACCGACCTTGATTCAATAGATTAACGGCCGCTTCCAGTGCTGCGGCTGTAACAGCATCCACTCCGCCTATTATTTTCTTGCTGCCTAGATGGGCTCTCGCCTGCAGCAATTTCACAAGGAAAATGCGATTTTGAAAAACTGTAATCACCAAACCAATAGATATATTTGCATCTACATATGTCCCGCTGTCAAGTAGCACTACTCAGCAAGTCTGTACACACAACAAATTTGGTATATTTTTTAACAATGGAAAGAGGTGAATACGCAATTTTTGCGGTAATGGAATTTTTTATCTTCTTATTGGCAACAAGAATTCGTAAAAGAAGGGTGAAAGGGTAAAAGAAAACCCACCTTTATTTCCAACAATGCATCGATACGTCTTAAAGGCCCTGAAACGCGCATATGCTATTTCGAAAACCCTTTGGCACTAGTACAATAGATGCAGGACGCAGAAATTCCTCAGGACTCTACGTTATTCAATTTCCAAACTCGTAGCTGTGTTTACCGGTCATTGGACGATCAATGCACATGCAGAAAAGCTAGGTTTACCATTTAAAATGCAATACAGAAACTGCGACAACCTTTCAGCAAAGGAGATTGCCAGACGATTAAGGTTACTGGGTGATCATTTTTTCGACAACCTGGGGCAGTGCCCCAATCTAAATCCCATCAATCTTTTCCATTAGATAGCTGTCTGTTTGGTTCTCACAATGGTATCAAAACGCGTCTTTAGTGCTACTTGGGGAGTGCTACTTCAACCAATTCTCCTGCCTACCTACCTACAGAGGGCCTCCAAAAAGTGAGCAAATGCATTGTATGATATTGCTTATGAACATCCAAGTGAGACTAAGTGTGAAAGTGCTGATACCTTAGGCATCTTAAATGAACGAGTACTCTTTTTTTGCATAAAGAATTAAAAGTAGATACGAAAAATGTCCCACGGAAAGTTCATGGCGCATTCGTTAACAATTCAGCAACAGACTGTGGCGCAATATTTTGAAAAGTTCCCGGAAAATCGTTATAGAGATGCCATACAATTTTTACAAAGATCTACTTTGGAAAAAGTTCAGAGGTATTGCTATTGCGTAAAAAAACTAATTTCATGTAAAATTTACTTTCTCTTATTTTTTCTTTCTTACTTTTCAACCAAGTGAGTTTATTAACTGGGAAATAGGAGCTCAAATTTACTGTACATGTCGAGAAACTTTGATATAAGTTGTGTTGATACCATTTAACTTGGCGCACAGTTACAACATAAAGTGTGAAACTCCTTGCGAATCGACTTGGTAGACACGTAGTAAACAGGAAACAAATCCCAGCGCATAATTTTAGCCAAAAGTCATGCTGACATTTGAACTTTTGCTCACAAAGCTGGCGCTCAATGTCTGAAAAGGAGCGGGATGTATGCAAGTTTGTGTATTTGTATTCGACTTTTTGTTGGCTATTCATGCTGATTGCTAAAGACCGGTAGGCGTTCAATCAATGCCTGACACTTTTCCATTAACTTTTTGTTCTTTCATCTGCACTTTGTCTTGTTTTTCTCCATCTTCTTGCCACACACACATAATGTAAGATAAATTTCATAATTTCCTTTATTTTTGCGCTTGCATGCATTAAAGTAGTTTTTTAGTTGAATGCCAATTTAATTTTACACACATCGGTAGCACAGAAAAAAGGTAGCAAATATGTGCGTGCTCCTGTGCGCTTTATTGCTCGGTCAACATACTCGTACTGGCACATCCGCTTGGCTAAATGGCCCTTTCATTTATGCACTCATATGCAGATGGCATATCCCATATCGAGGGGATGTCGGCAGCATTACTTTCCATTTTTTTCCTCATTGTTGATTTTTTAGACAAATTTTTTTTTGTTCTCCATAAATTAATCTGCATTTGGCCTTTGAACGTTGACAACGACCAACAGAGCTACAAAAGGCTGTCTGAGCGTTGAAAACAGTTAGCAGCAGCAGCACGGCAACAGCAGGCGGGTGTACAAGTGTGAACATTTAATGGAAGCAAGCTTTAAATTGCTTTTGGAAAGTAAACTCAATTTGCTATGCTGCTGTGTCATACAGAGCCACACACACACACACACACGCACATATTTAGCACTGTAGCTGGTGGGCGTTATGTGTGTTGAGCTCTTCCAGTCATATTCCATGCTTTGCTCACCCAACAGCCCACTCAGCTGGACAATACCAAATGCAATTTAATTCTAAGGCATCATCAGTAGCCTGACAATAAAACAGAGGATAGGAGAGTAAGCAGCCAGAACCCAACAACAAAATATTTCCTCAGCTTACAGCTTGCAGCTTGTAGCTTGTCGCTTAGCATGCTTGGCACGCTTGGCACGCTCTGTACGAAGCAAGTCCAAATTCCATTCAGCCATGCTTGGCTTCGCCTGATGACATTCAAAATCAATTTCCAATATACAAGTTGCAACAATGCTGCCACGCTGACATGACAACCTAGGTGGGCGTGTGTGTGTGGGTGCGTGCATGTGTATAACATGAGCTGGGAATAGCCGTAGATTGGATATAGAATATCATATCAATTTCGTTATTCGACAGCAGTTTTGATGTTTTGTTCCTGTACGTCCAACTGGCCAACAAAAGTAAACATGCGGGAGAATGTGTATGTGTGTGTGTGTGTGTGTGTATTCAAAAATTACTTTTGTTAGACGTAGTAAGCAAATTGGTCTTTTCTGGTTTTCTGGTGAACGGGATTATTACAAAATATGAGTACAGAATAATAGAATTATGTTTACACTTTGATTGTGAGAAATGAAAATTTACTTTTATAGATGTATTGCAACATTTTTACTATTATTTGTGTAGAATTCCAAATTATTTATTTTCCTGACTTACTTACGTATTTTATTATCAATTAGAACACAAGCAGTGCTTCAATTAATAGTAGCAAAGTCGAATATTTGCCAGTAACAAGCAAGAAAGTGCTAAATTCGGTTCGGACCGAACTTCAGCTGAACAGAGTGCATACGGTAGTTGCGTACAAGCCTACTTCACGAAACCATTATTTTTTTTTTGCTCTTTTTCAGCTAAGGCAAGGAGAACTACAATTTAACTCAGGCAGCAGGGTGGTGCCCTTTCGCTTCGGCTTCGGTATTGACGAGGTTCTACAGCAATGTTAAACAAGGGTGGGGTTAAAATAGCAGCATACGTGGATGACTTGGTTCTAATGGTATTGCAACCATTTCCCTCAGTCATGGCTGAGATTTTGGAAAGGTGATTGGCTGTCACTGGGTTGCCAGTTGCAGCCTCAGAGTTAACTGTGATAGATCGGAGCTCATGATATTTACCAGAAAATACCACACTTTAGACCTGCCAGATTAAATAACCAAGTTCTCCCGCATTCATAGGCAATTAGGTATCTTAGATTGATAATTGACTTCAAACTCCATTTGAAGCTACACAAGAAACAAAATCGGGTGAAGAAGACCAGTATAGTACAAATGGAGTCTCAAGTCACAGGTCGTTTTTTGGATGTACAACGTAGTGGTTCTGCCAATTTTTACGTTTGGATGCCTGGTTTGGTGGAAAGCTCTTCGGAAGGGCTATAACATCGCTAAATAGGGTGCAAAGGATGGCTTGTATTGACATCACCGTTTGTAGACCTTGTTCCAGTGCTGCCCTGAATGTCGTTTTACACTTACTTCCCATCGACTTTTATGTTATTTCCAATGCTGCTCCAAGTGCAATCAGGTTAAAGGAGGTTGGACGCTGGAGGCAACCTCTCAAGGCACATGGTACCATTTATAGGCAGTTAACGAACATTCCGCACTTCTCAGAAGTTTGTACAGATCTTTCTATCCGTAAACTGGAGCTTGAGGGTCGTAACAGGCAATCTTTTCAAGTAAGCCGGATTAGAACGAGTAACGAGATTTGTACCGATGCTGATGCCTCTGTCTTCACTGTCGTCTCCACGTTGCAGCTCTTAGAGAGGAGATAAAATCTCTTGGGTGTGTAAGTAACATTTCTGTGATCTGGGTTGCAGTACAAAGGAACATAGAAGGAAATGAAATTGCTGATGAGCTTGCGAAGAAAGCCATTAAATTGGTCTCAGAAATCTCCTCACCCAACATGGGAATGTTGTTAAAGGGGATTAAATTTGTGGGAGCTTAGACAAGTTCAAGCACTCAGTCAGGAAGATGATTGCACTACACCCAGATAGATTGCAGTGGAAGCAATAGAGACAGGATAGATGCAGTATGGATGGTAAGATGGGGACATTGGTTGTAGGTCACTCTTCTGCGAATCTTTTAGATTTATTAAAGGAGAATAACACAACTTCTTTTTTAGGAAAGCGCAGAACAGACCGAGCTCCATTTCTTCGTCTGCGATTTCGAAACTATTTTCTTCTCTGAAGGCTACTATTAATACCGTTATTGTCAATATGAATAAGGAGCATTTGCTCTGCCTGCTACAATCTTAAATCAAACAAACTCATGAGAAAGGAGAAATGAAAGAATTTTTGCTAAGGTTTATTTAAATTCAATAAACAAAATGTAGATATTTGCTACCTCTCGATTTCAAGCCCTTTTTCCAGAAGAAGTTAGAACCCGAGGATTGTCTTTAATATTTTACATTCAGTGATGGAAATACAGTAAATTTATAACGAAAATTGCGTGTGTTTGTTTGTTTTTCAAAATATTCTCCTTGGAAGTCAATACACTTCGGAATGCACTTGAACCATTGCACTTTTGCCCCTCAAAAATGGATACGTCCAAAACGAGCTGTTTAAGGGCTCAACCGCTTCTTCAGGCGTTGAAAAACTTTGGCCTCGCATTTTATTTTTGATGATCGCTAACAAAAGGAAACCATTTGGTACTGAATTAAGGCTTTAATACGGATGATCCACTAATTTGATCCTTTGTGCGCTCAAAAAATCTCTTGTGTGAACCGATACGTGAGAGCTTGCCTTGGGCTGATTGTCTCGATCGAAGATGATTCGACTACGGTGGTTTTGTTGCATGAAGCTTGCTTTGAAGCACCCGCACTGTTTTTTTTCGGCTCAAATGCATAGATCCAAGAATTGTCATCTATTCCGATGTGCTTTTGACTACCGCGGCTGAATTTCCATTCCATTTACAGCCTTTTTTAGGGCTATTGGCAAATTTTGCGGTATCCAACGAGAGCAAATCTTCTTGTTGACAAATTTTGCATGCAATATTTTTGGTTTAAAATGCCTTCGCAGTTACAGCGACCGTCGTCTGCTGCGTTGAGTGGTGTGCCACTAAACAAATCCCTCTTCCTCTCCTGGATGCTTCTTCTGTCTCGGAACTACGGTAGCATTTCATCGACAACACATATGATCCAAGTAGGTGTTCTGATAAACTCTTCAACTTTTACTCTCCTTGCGTCCAGGGTCGCCAGTTTTGGAGCCAACTTCATGATGTCTGCTCATCTTCTAATTGGATGGGTGGGTTATGATTAATATGTCGGGCATCTCTGTCCATGTTGAGATTTTTAGCACGCAGGACTCGCTCTATGTTGCCAATTTTTGCGCTTTCTCCCAGTTTTCCGATGATGTTGTCTGCTCTTAAGGGAAGAGCCTGTCTTCGACAGCTTTGCGATTGAGTTTCTATCTTTCACATTTGAGAAATGTGTGATCAGCATCGCCAATATGGGGTTTTCCGTCGATACATTCAGAAATACCTATGTTCATATCGTATCTGAGTGATATAAAAGTTCACCTCTCCGAACTGTCTCGTCGTTCATCTACCTTTCGTCTCTGACTTCAAGCGCTCTTCCCATATTTGTAGTGTGTGTGCTCTAATTTGTTGTTTTGTGATATTAGTAAGGGTGCCTTTTTTAAGGAACCATCAAACACGCATAGCATCGTTCGTTTCCAACGCAACAACCGCTTTTGAACGGCCTTCACGAAATGCATCCTGCAAGGCTCGAAGGCCACGTTGGGACTCATTGTCCCACAGTAACTAAGTGTGGCACTGCAACGCTAAAAGGCGAAGTAAGTTGATCAATGCATTCCTGTCCCGATAATCCACGCCGAAAATCGCACAAAAACTGTCTGGAGTTAATTCCATCTTCAGGGCGAAATTAATTTTTCAAGTCACTGAAACTAAGGCTCCCAAGTGAAAATGTTATATGTAAGTTTATGCTAAAAAATTCCAAACTTTTCAATAAAAATATCGAATTACAGCACATCACAAGTAGTATTGCCAAGGCGCAAAATAGGTATATATGAAATGCAACCCTCGTATTTCTTCAAACTTTCTTCTTTTTTCTTTGTTATGTTCTGTCAACTCTAAATGAGGTTTTCACAAAATTTCAATAACAAACGTTTTTATGATATGTATTTCAAAAAACAGAAGCTTTAGAAATATTTTTGCATGCGTAACAGAAGCTGCAGGAACACACACACACACAAAATACCCAGTAATGCCTATCCATGCGAATATAGTCAGTTTCACACAATGCAATCTTTTATGTCTAAAAATACATCAAAAGAAAAATGAAATACACCTGTATTTATTTTCTCAAGAAAAAAAAAACACAAAAATGTAATTAAATCTTCATTCACACACACACACTTGTGCACACATATACATAGTTTCGTAGCAAACTTCCTGCCCAATGCCAGTAAGTGTGCGTACAAGAAAACATATTTATATGTATTTTTTTGTTTTGGTTTTGTGATTTAATGTGAAATCTGATTTCAAATTTTAATAAAATTGTATTTATTCTGTTGCTCTCAAAGAACTCAAAATCTCTAGCACTGATGCATTCAAATTGCCACTTGCAAGATGAAATAAACTGAGAAAGGCCTTTAAGCAGCCATCCAGAAGGAGGATAAATTAATTGAAATTTATTTTGCATTTATAAATGAAAAATATTTCAATTTATGAAAATATACAGGCAGAATGTGTGAGCCGTTGTCAAGTAGATTTGAGCGTGACTATCACATGATCGATTAGCGGTTCGAGGCCCAGATCGACAAGAAAATTTAAGAGGCCGAATGGGTTGGTGCGTGACTAGCATTCGGAATTCGGAGAGAACTTAGGTTTGAATCTTCGTAACACACCAAAATGAAGAAAAAGTTTTTTCTAATAGCGGTCGCTCCTCAGCAGGCAATTGCAAAACTCCGAGTGATTTCTGCCATGAAAAAACTCCTCATAAAAAATATCTGTCGTTCGGAATTAGCTTAAAACTGTCAGTCCTTCCAAAAAGGGTGTAAGCGCCAGTTATATATATATTTCTACTATGAAAAAGCGTTTCACTTACCGCTCAGAGATATAGGGTTTGCCATACAGAAGTGTTATTTTGATATTCAAAGAAAAATGCTATTTTTTAATATAAATGATCTGATGTTTATTTCATTATAAAAAGGAAGATATGCCGAAAATAGTGGAAAATAACATGAGGGAAATGACCACCACGACCACGCTTACAGGACAATATCCTTTTCATGAAATTTTCCATAACCGAATTGCAAAGTGGCTGCTCTATGTCCTCAATAGCCTCACGAATTCACTCTTTGAGGACTTGAATCGACCCTGGGCTGTTGGCGTAGACCTTCTCTTTCACGTGGCCCCTAAAGAAAAAAGTCACAAGGTGTTAAATTAAAAAAAAAACACCTGTTATTGGAAAACCCTTTACATATCTTTCTTATAAAACTTCTCATAACTAGCACTTACCGCTTAGAGATGGTCCGTAAGTCTGCCTATTTGTTGAGACAACATGAATGCGTTAACCACAGTTTGGACGAGAAGCTTGGCCAAACTTTAGCAAATTAGATATGACATCTACACACCAAATGCGCATACTATAAGTTTGTACATATGTCTTATGCTGAGATAATGCACGCAACACAGATTGGCATAAGATTTATACAATAACTAACGGCCAGCAGTGTTACGTATCTATGTTTAGATATGCACGCATTTATTTATTCATACAGGGTGCATTCTATGTGCCAACTCTATTTTAGCTTTATAGTTTTTAGCATATGTTATTCTCAACATCTAATGGGGCGACGAATGTAGAGAATGAAGAGAGCATAGAGATAAATTGGTGTAAGCAAGGCTGATAGATTACCAGGTTTCACGATGGAGAGAATAATGAAGGGGTACCTAACGTGGTACCGTTACTTTGCTCTGAGCAAATTTGACTATATCAGGTGTTTTTCGTGAGCCGTGTGACCAACACGATTTTTGTACCACTTGCAATTTGCACTTTATTGCATCAAAATTGAATAATCTAAATAAAACTGCATATCCGAAATTTTTCTAATAATTCCAAGTAAAAAATTTCCTGACTTTTTAAAAAAGTTCCAAACTTTGCTTTATATGGTTCCACATAATTGAAATTATAAAATAAGTATGTAAATAGTCAAAACTTATCAATGCGTGGTGTACACTTTATTTTAGCACTGAAGGGTATGTATCAGGTCAGTCCATAAGTTCGTGCGTTTCTTAAAGGTGGTTTTAAAATTAATAAAAAAGATGTTTAAAGTATTTATTGGTCAATAATATATTCTCCTTCATTATTTACAATGTCTTCCCAACGTTTGGGCAAATTTTTAATTCCCTGCTCAAAAAATTGTTTGTCCTTGGAGCCAAAATACGCTTCGATATCCCTTTTTATAGATTCTTTTGAGGTGTAGTTCTTGTTACTCATATGGGATTGAAGGCCTTGGAACAGGTGATAATCACAAGGTGCAATATCCGGAGAGTATGGTGGATGCGGCATTAACTCCCATCCGAGCTCGTTCAGTTTGCCTAATGTTTGCCTTGCGGTACGAGGTCTGGCGTTGTCATGGTGAAACAAAACTTTGCGTCTATTCACTAAAGACGGTCAATTTTTGTTAAATGCCTCATTCAGATGTGATAGCTGATGGGAATAATAATCAGCAGTTATCGTCTGGTTTGGTTCCAGAAGTTCATAATAAACAATACCGGCCATATCCCACCAAATAGACAGGAGAATATTTTTGGGGTGAAGGCCATCTCTAGGGGTCGGTTCTGGTGATTCATCTTTATCTAACCATTAGCGTTTGTGAACAGGATTATTGTAAAGGACCCATTTTTCGTCACCAGTAACGATAAGGTTCAAAAAACTTTCATTTTCAAGCCGTTGCAGCAGCTGAGAACACACATTCACTCTCTGCTGAAGGTTGGCGACGGAAAATCTATGCGGAACCCATTTTCCCAGCTTTGAAATCTTTCCCAACTGAACCTGTGAACTATTCCATGCGATGAATTTAACCTCTGAGCTATCATATCGACTGTCGAATTTGGCTCTGCTTCCACGAGTTCGAGCAAGGCGTTAGAGACTTCAGGACAACCAGCGCGCGGGGCATCCTCCACGTCGTAGTTACCACTTCGGAATTTTGAAAATCACTTTTGCGCAGTCCTTACACTCACGGTATCCTCTCCGTGAACAGTGTTTATGTCTGCAGTAGCAATTGTTGCATTTTTACCACTTAAAAAAAAAAAATACAAAATATGCCTCTTATACGCGTTCGAAGATTCCATTTTATTTTTTAACAACACGTCTTCTATCCGCGATTAAAATCACTTGTTGAATGCACAATATATCAAAGAAAATATAAATAAGTAGTTCCGTTATATTTCGCGAATAATTTTTTGTATGCAAAAATCGTACAAAAGTGAAATTATGGGTAAAATACGCACGAACTTGTGGACTGACCTGATACTTATATAATATATAAAATGCTATATGATTTTCATAAAAAATGTTCCGACGATAGCTTCAAAAATGTTGAGCTTTTCTGAAAAAAAGCTAAATTTTACCTATTTTTCTTTCGGTTTCTATAATCAGGTTGAGATTAGTAGGTAATTGGCCTACCGCATTCGATTCTGGTGCTGGGCCTGCCAGCTGATTGTTGCCTGGGTGGCTGCAACATTTTCCCTACGCAATATTTTAAGGTTATACTGCCTAGGCTTGGACGTCAGAGCCTCGTTCGTTTCACACAGGATGTGTCATGTAAAGGTGAGGTGGGCAATTGTGTGTTAAGGGATCCCAATGGGTCATTTGTTCCTCTATGGAAATAAAAATAAATATAATTATTACAATAAATATAATTATTAATTAAAATAATAATAATTATTATCTATTTATTTATTTATATAGAACATAATTAAAAGTTGTTATATTTTGGTTTGCCTGATTATTCAAGTAGATGTCTGCTGGTATTGCCGACATTAGAAATGCATAGACAATTTCATCGGTTATGTTTATTGAGAAAAAAAAAAAACAATGAGTCATATCAATTGTCGCTTCTCGCTTGAGTTAAATATTTTCAATTGTCCAATTTGATATCACAGATTCAGCGAAACACAAGACCAATTCCAACAAGCCTGTAGTTAACACATGTAATGTAATCTTAACATAACAAGAGAAAGTTAACATAGTATCAAAATGCACTAATATTTGTAGCATACCCGCAAGCGCATATGCGCCACTACAAAATGTACACTTATGCGCTTATATTGTAAGTTATTTTTATGGTTTACTTTTTAGTAATGTACTCTAATTGATGAAATTTCAAATAAATAAGCAAATAACACCACTAAGGCAACTATCAGGAAGGGTATCAGTCATAGTCTAAACAAATTGTTTGTTCACTGTAAAATGAAAATTGCGCCAGACTTCATCGCAAGAAAGCTTGGCAGCTTTGCTAAATTATCTTAAAAATTATATGCATGTGCGGTGTGAATTTGCTTAGATTTTAAAATCTTATTTTTAATCACATATTTTCCTAAGTTTCTTGAACGAATTGTTAATGCTTTTAGTAATATACTTTTTATTTGCCCATAGTTTGTAAGAGGCTTGTATTTTCATAGACTAAATTTATATCTATAAACTGAATAAAAACCTCTTGCAGCATTTTGTGTTTATTTTTCGCTACTATAACAGCCTTAAAAGAACCCACTTTTGCGGCATGAGGAGTAATAACCACTTGACTCCCATTCATTCCATTCCATTAGGGGATTCCATAACATCCAATATAATGCGAGTTAGGCCTAATTTTATGTAATATACTATAAGAATTTTGACAAAGTTTTAAGTAAATTATTTTTATATAAGTCGGCAAGACAACAACAGCCTTTTTCATCACACAAATCGTAACGCAATTCGATTTCAATTTCCGTCATCGACCTAACATTCATTCTGGAATCTCAACATATAATTCATATGTACATATAGGCCTCTCCTTTTCGCCAAGCGTTAGTTAGTGGCGAATAGATGAAGCAACTGGTGTAAATAAACATATCTTGGCAGCGTCGGAATAGAGCTTCATAAAATTACATTTGTTGGTAAAATAGTGAGTCGAATCTTGCACGATAACTTTTTTGTTACTTTCACTTGGAAATTTTTCATCACGTGAACCGAGCAGAGAAGTGGTGAATAGAATAGGCCTTAAATTAGATAGGCAGATATGTTTTTTTGACATTCCGCTTACCTCTATAAAACATTTTTAATATAGAAATAATTATAAAGGGTGTTTAAGTTTTAAGGACCGGTGTTGATTTTGAATAAAATACAATTTTTTCCGGAAATTATTACCATTTCTCTTTATTATGATAATATCGGTATGGCTCAATTACTTACGGAACAAATAATTGGCCAAATGGCAGCCGCGGCACACCTCCATCCGATGGTCCAAATTTTCGATGACGCTGAGGCGTAATTGAGATTCTATGCCGTTAATGTGTCAAATTATCTCATCCTTTAGCTCTTGAATTGTTGTTGGCTTATCGACGTACACCTTTTCCTTCAAATTAGCCCGAAGAAAGAAGCCCAAGGGTGTCAAATCACATGATCTTGGCGGCCAATTGATATCGCCGCGACATGAGATTATTCAGCCATCAAATTTTTCGCGCGAACGAGCCATTGCTTCGTTAGGTGTGTGACAAGTGGCACCGTCCTGTTGGAACCACATATCGTCCACACCCATATCTTTCAATTCCGGCCATAAAAAGTTCGTTATCATCTCACGATAGCGAACACTATTCACAGTAACTGCCTGACTGGCCGCATTTTGGAAAAAATACGGCCCAATGATGCCGCCGGCAATAAACCGCACCAAACAGTCACTCTTTGTGGGTGCATGGGTTTTCGGCAATCACTCTTGGATTATCATTTGCCCAAATGTGGCAATTCTGCTTATTGACAAATCCACTGAGGTGAAAATGCGCCTCATCACTGAAGATGATTTTCTTCACGAAATGCGCGATATGCATTTTGATTTGAACGCTGGTTTCCATAATAACCTGAATAACTTTAACGCGTTGCTCGATTCTGTATCTTTCCATGGTTCAAATGGAGTTAGTCTGAAATCGAAAAATGTCAAATGAAATGCAGAAAAAAGCTTGACGTTTAGGTGTGATTCACATGCAGCATCGGCCCTTAAAATTTAAATTAAAATTTTATTTCATTCGAAAGGTATTTCGAGGCTGAGGGTAAGCAAGAAAGTTAATAAAATTTTAAAATATATTAGTTTTCTATAAAGCGAAAAAAATCTTTTAAAATGATACATAATACAAATAACAAATTATGTATGCCTTGTATGTACCTCCTAAATGTATGCTTTAATATTGATACTCAATAAGGGAAATGTATTATATTAAGCAGCGGGTTAAGAATAGGATTTAGAAAAGGTTTAATGCAAGGATAAAGGTCGCGTCTTTTCTTTTATGCAAAGTACAATCTCGATGGTTATAAGTCTAGCACCGTCAACAGAAAATATTTTCACAAATCAACGGTACTTTGTTTTCACTTAAAACTTGCACTTTGTTATACTAAAATTCAATGGGCTATGAAATTGGATACTCAGAAAAATTTCAGAATTTTTGATTAAAATGTTAAAAGTTTTGAGAAATTTTTGATAAATTTTGTACACTTTTACAAATAAATTTAATAAATAAATGTAAATGTTTATAATTTTGTAAGGGGACGTATATGACAAGAAATCGTAGTGCTACGAATATTATAAATAGAGGGCAATAAGAGCAATTATGTGTGTAAATTACAAAATTGTATTTATTTGAAATACAAAAAAAAATACTATTGGAAACTTAAACGCACCCTATATGGAATAGGCATAATGGGCTTAGCAGATGTTACGTATACGCACTGTAATTGCCTAACTCAATTAAGCAACATAGCAAGTGACCACAATTTTCATTTCACATCATTGCATTCATTAATACAAGAAAAATCTTTATAGAACATGCATTTTAACGAAATGAAATCTGCTAAAGATTGATTGCATTTGCATGATTGGCAGAAGTTTCAATTCAAATTTATCCAAAATAATTTGCATACGCATCTATTGTATAAAATTATCAGGTAAAATAAATTATTTACAATGTGCATGCTTGAGAGTATAGAAGAAGGCAGCTAAATTTTCAAATCGGAAACTGCCAAACTGTGCTAAATGAAGTAGTTATAAATTTTAAATTAATCTTAAATAAACCAAATGTGTCATACTGAAAGCATTGACTGTGTATTTCTTGACAATACTGGGCGGGGAAAAATTTTTGATTGCCCAGAAGTAAATTTATTATTTATATTATATCATTTTTCAGAAGCGCAAAGTAGATAGCCTGTACAATAGATGCAGAACTCTGAAAGACCTGGGCACTCCATGCCAATTAATTTCCAAATATTCTCCGGCCATTGGACGATCGACACATACGCGGAAAAGCTAGGTTTACCATTAGTTATCATTGAAAGAACTGTGGGAACATTTGAGAGAAGGATACCATTGAACACTTTCTCTATAATTTTACGGGTTTTGTAGGCAGACGATTAAAGTTTTTTTTTCGAAAGCCTGGAGCAGTGCTACAACTTAACTCCCATCAACCTCCGCTACAACATCAAGTGTCCTGGTTGTTTGTAGATATCAGCCCGTTGGAGGTCTCAAAATGGCATCAAAACGGCGCTTCACTGCCACTAGAGAAGTGCCAGACTGGTACTTCAACCATTTCACCTACCTATCTACCTTACTTCACTGCATCACAAACGGAGCCACCAAACTTTAAGCTGGTGCAAATAACTCTTTTGTGAATGTATATTTGGGAAACTGCGGGTGCCTTGGAGTGCCGTACTTCATTTTCCTGCATGCAACAGTATTAAATACCCGCAGTTCATCCAAGATGTGAATTTTTTCGCCCCAACAAATTTTCACTCAACACAGTCAAACGCACACAAACATCCTTTTTTCCTGGCACGTTTGCGTGATTTTTCGCTCGTTTATCCTTATTAGCGAGTTTATTGCAATCGCAAGATGTAGATGTGGATGTGCATGTGTACGTTGCCAAGAAAAAGTTGAAATAACTGTAGTAAAAAAGTGCATATATGAACATATCCAAGACAAGGTTCGTGTCTAAACTACAAAACGGCTAGTGATGTTATTTTACAGTTAATGATGTTCTTTTTAGTTGCTACTATAATCTCTTGGACACATTATGGGGTGTTTGTTATGTATATCGTGCGGCGCATAAACATAAGGATTCTACGCACTCACTCGTAAACATGCAAGATGTGACTGCCCCTTGGATAAATCAGAGTTCCCTTCAAATGAAGAAGATCAGTTGCTTAGGTTTCTATGGTTCACATATTTAGGTCTTAAGAGTTCACAATGAAAATTACATATTCAAAGTCTTTATTTTAAAATTTTACTACACTGAAACGTAACATAACCTCCAAAAAAAAAAAATGCACTGCACCTAAAGTCACACTCGTAATGTACAAATTACAAATTTTTGGATTAAAAATGTTATTTACTTGTTGTTAGTATTGGAACTCATTAATTCACTACTATATTCAAGAGGCAAACGGGCACTGCAAAAGAACTAGGTTAGGTTAGGTGATGGCGGTAGTCAGTCTGCACGACCAACTCACTTAGACCTTACAGGTCCGTTGTGATACCACTGTGCTACACGGGAACCTCATTTATCTTCCTTCGTGGAACCATTTTGTGGCTCTTATGAAACGTAGTATTGATGCCAACCCCACGCCAAACAGTTCTGTAAGAGAATTAAACAAGTATTTACCTAGACAACCTGCTCTGATTTTAGCCAGGGCTGGACAATTGCAAAGGAAGTGCTCGAGTGTTTCTTCCTCTTCCTCATCTCTGCAACTTCTGCAATATTCAATAGTCTCGAGGAATGCCTGCCAAATACCCGGTGACTGGTTAAACATGCCGCGACCTTCGAGATATTATCTCTTGAGAGACTAAGCAATTCCTTTGTTCTTTTCTTGTTTATTTGCGGCCATAGTAGCCTAGCTGTAAGACATGTAGCTTCATTTCTCCATAACCTATTGGCCTTTTGTATAATATAGTTTTTTATTATTAGTTTACTAGTGGCCATGGGTATTCCAATAGTACTTTTCTCACTAAGCAGCTGGAGAGCAGTACCTTTTCTGGCTAGTTCATCAGCTTTGCAGTTTCCCTCAATATCTCTATGTCCCGGAACCCAAACAAGGCTGACCTTGAATGCATCACTAATATCATTTAGAGCTGCCCGACATTCCTGTGCAACCTTCGATCTTAGTTAAGCCGCACGCATTGATTTGATGACCGCCTGGCTATCCGAGAATATATTTATAGTCGTTTTTGTTACGGCGTGAGTATTTAGATATATAGCCAATTCTTTTATAGCTAGTACCTCTGCCTGATAGACGCTGCAGTAGTCTGGTAGTCGAACGGATAGTTCCAGTCCTAATTCCTTCGAGAAAACTCCATAGCCAACCTTATCATCTAGCTTGAAACCATCTGTATAAAAGTTTAGTTTCCCCCTTCTCCGTGGCCTTGGTGTCTGCCACTCCCTTCTTGACGGTATACTTGTCTTGAAGAGCCTTTCAAAGGTGAGTCGAGGGATAGAGTGTGCAACATAGAAGCGTAGTCAAACCAGCGGTCTTTCCATAGCGCCATACTTTTGAGTCTGAGCGCCGAGGCGGCGGCCACGTGTTTCCCTACCAGATTTACGACAGGTAAATTGATTAGCACTTCCAGCGCTTTGTTTGGGGTAGTCCTTAAGGCGCCAGAGATGCATAAAAAAGCTGTTTTTGGACCTTACTCATGATTTTAGGGTAAGTCGCCTTTTGAGCAGATGGCCAACATACAATTTGCCTTTAACGGCAATTGCTAAGTCATCTAGGGAGTTTACTGCCAAAATCCAAAGAAGAGGGGAGAGGGCTCCACCTTCCGGTGTGCCTCTGCAGACCTGTCAGCTTAGATTAGTGCTGCTTACTCAATGTGCACACAACTAACTAGCTTGCGTTTGCCGCAGCTTTGCTATAGCTAGGTTTCTCGACGAGGCATAGGCTAGAAGTGGTTA
The DNA here is from genome assembly GCF_028408465.1 of Anastrepha ludens. Lineage (NCBI taxonomy): Eukaryota > Metazoa > Arthropoda > Insecta > Diptera > Tephritidae > Anastrepha > Anastrepha ludens. The sequence continues at coordinate 118,506,143 of NC_071498.1, forward strand.
TAAGGGCCCACACTATTCTGGTATGCGAGGTAGGCGAAAAAGATCTGATATGATCTTCATAAGTGGGTCAATTAAAACTACACCGAGTAAATCTCCTTATGCGTTATTACATCGCTTACCACTCGAACTTGTAAGATGATAGCACTGACTCTAGAACCTAGAAACACCTTAGCAGGGTTTTTCTTATTTTTTAGTCAAGAGGTGAAAATCAAAATGCCAAAAACACAACGGTCCAACACCAACGGTGTGCACGGCATGCTCTCACTTGCACTATGACAGTCCTCCTCCTCGGCTTATTTCCACCCTGGGACTGCGGCAGCATATCTTCAAGGTGGAGCCGCGTTTATATCTATTGACACAACAGGTTCCTGCGTCCAGGTTCCGCTCCTGTGGGCGTATAGAGTCTTTACACCATCTATAGTATTCACTCCTCCTATTGCCTTTTCAAGCGGCTGTGGAGGAAATAAAATATCGAAGAATGTCCAATAGTCCGATATATATATATAATTGGCGCGTACACCCTTTTTGGGTATTTGGCCGAGCTCTTCCTCCTATTTGTGTTGTGCGTCTTGATGTTGTTCCACAAATGGAGGGACCTACAGTTTCAAGCCGCCTCCGACCGGCAGATATTTTTATAAGGAGATTTTTCATGGCAGAAATACACTCACAGATTTGAAATTGCCTGCCGAGGGCCGACCGCTATTAGAATAAACTTTTTCTTAATTTTGGTGTTTCACCAGGATTCGAACCAGCAACTCATCCGGATACAGTTCCCTTAGTAAGCCTAAGATAAAACTGGGTAGGGCTGAGCGCATGCGTCTTTCTTTCGGACGCGTCTGACCTAGACGTCTCATCCTCCCTCACGCTATAGTATCAGATTAGAGAAGAAGGTGTTCTGGAGTCTGCGGGGACTAATAGCATAAATGAAATTAGTCATTGGTGCATATTCCAATCCTGCAAAGTTAGCTGTACAGTCCGCAGGGGCCTATGAGAATGCCCGTGCGATTCTGAACCTCTTTTGATTATACCTCCCGTACGGATTTCGTCTGACGACGCCATTTCACGTCTTTTAGCATTAGCTTCTTTTAGCTCTAAGCTTCTTCTTAGTGGCATGTTGTCCCAAAGCCTAGGGAATTCACCATCATGCAAGCGTTTAAAATATATATAAAGGGAAAAAGCTTTATTTTAAGGCATCGTGACCCACACTGTTAACACAAAGAGCGGTTTCTGTGATAGGAGATGGCATATCTACTCTCTTTGGGGTGCTTGTAGAACACACCTAGTATGGAAAATCGGATGAGGTGAGAAAAATTATTTATCAGTCATTTCTATAGAACAAACAACATGGAAAGAGCAGCTCGCTGTGATTAAATTCATTGTTAAAAAGAGAATATGGTAAAAAAAATTTTGAAGGAATATCAAGGGTTCTTATGGATTATCTACCTTCATCCCTATATAATGGAAAAAAATGGGATCAGTTATTTCAAAAGGAAGGCTTCTATATTTGTATGTGAGGCAGATTATGGGCGGTTTCGTATAACTAAAAGCTCTCAGGGCAGGTAGGTTAGATTGTAAGAGTATCACGGGTACATTAGAAGTGATTATAGAGTGCCGTTTTGATGCCATAAAGTAGACAACTACGTACAAAAAATTTCGCAACTTAAAGGAAGAAAAACCATCTACAGCCATCCAACCAGTGCTATTGATGTAGTGGAGGAGACAAAAGGGATCTACATAGGCTGGACTTTAAGGGTGCTGCTTTTGTCAAACTGAAGCGAAAGAGTTTTTGAGATAGCTTACGAGAAGAAAGACATTCATTTGTCTTGCGTTTTTGGAAGAAAGAAATAGTGCAGTTTCTCTTGAACAACGGTCCAAAGCAATTGCTTTCGAACTAATGTGTGGAGTCAACGTTTCTGTGTTATTTCCATTTTCTTCACTCGGCTGTATCACTGAGATTCTGAGTGGAAACATGAAGTAGCGCAGAATTTTTGTCACCTCCTCTAAGGTGCAGTTCATTTGCTTTATTCTTTGTTTTAGCACCATATATAAAAGTTAAGAGAGTAAGGAAGGTAACAATCGCCTTGTATGGATGCAAAGCGCAATTGGCAAAAGATGAAGCCTCTCGCCTAGAGTTGTATCTTGGATCTTTAATACGATAATAAAGCCAATCTTGTTATATGGAGTCATTGTCTGGTGGAACTTACTGAAGAGGATGACATCAGTTAAAAAGCTAGAGAGAGTTCAGAGGTCTGCACTTATTGGAATCAATGAGACGCTTCTCCTACTCTAGCGCTTAATGTTATATTATAACTGGTACCTATAGACATCGCAGACATCGCTGCACGTACCGCAATCAGACTGAGGGGCTTGGGCTATAAGCTCAATCTCACATACGGGCACTCAAGCATCCGCAGAAACTTTGAGTTCATCTCCCCGACGGCGGATCCCATATTCCATCAAGGGAGGAGTGAACCGTGACAAAACACTTGGGGATAGGGCCTGATTAACCTGTTCACGGATGGCTCGAAGTTGGACGGTAGGGTTGGAGGAGAAGTATTCTGCAAAGAGCTCCCCATCAAACTCAAATTCAGGTTACCGGATTACTGCAGTGTGTTCCAAGCAGAGGTGGCCGCAATCAAAGAAGCAGATACTTACTTGCGAAATAACTGTTAAGAAGATAAATATTTACTCCGATAGCCAAGCAGCAATTAGCCTAGGCTCTGTTATGGTGCATTCGAAGCTGATCAGGGAATGCCTGGTCTCACTCTCGATTGCATCAGAATTCTTCGACATAAGGATAATTTGGGTAACTGGTCATAGACATTGCTTGAAACTACTAAGCTGACGAGCTGGCCAGACAAGGGACCTGTAAGGTAGTGTGCCTCGAAAGGATCGGGATCCCCTTGACAACCTGCGCTCTACTCCTGGAAGGATGGATTTTGCGCTGGGCAAGCACACAAACGTGTAAGGTCGCGAAGTCCTTCTGGTCACTTTTCGGTACGAGGCGTTCGAGGGATATTCTGAGGATGACGAAATCTCATCTCTCAAATTTCGTAGGCATCCTCACGGGGCACTATCCGCGGGGTATACATGCCGTGAGACTCGAAATTACTTCGAGTCCCTATTGAGTCAGCTGTATGGAGGATGAGGTGGAATCGTCTCAGCACCTGCTCCTTAGCTGCCCAGCTCTCGCGGGACTAAGATTCAAACATCTTGGTTCTCACTTCTTTTCTGTGGCTGCTGATATCAAAAATCTGATAAACTTCAGCAGCAGCATAAAGCGGCTAACACAACCGCAAGTCAGTCACCGTTCATAGTTCACAAATATTCAACCCTTTTCGTTCTATCGTTTTTTCCTTCACCTCTTTTTACCCTCTTGCAATGGTATCACAAAGGATGAACCAAACTCCTTTCGTCCAAGTCGGCCCACTCTCTGGGCAACCATTACTACTTCACCTCACCTTACCTAACCTAACCTAACCTAACCTAACCTAACCTAACCTAACCTAACCTAACCTAACCTAACCATTACATCGACCTCCAATGACGCTTCAATATAGCGGACTATACTCTGACACCAGCGCCGGCACAGCTGAAGCTCTCCTGCAACATTTCTTTCCTGACGACACCGTTGACTCTACGCGTGAACACCTCCACCGTCGCAATAGAAACAAACATTACCTTAACACACCCAAGGATGAACCATTCACTGAAGAAGAAGTACTCGAAGCGTTAGTAACCATGAATCCAAATAGAGCCCCAGGTTTAGATAACCTAACCTCAGACATATGCTTGGCTTTTACAAAGAAATATTCCAAATTTCTCACAGCTCTCTATAATGCATGCCTCCGTGTGGGTTACTTTCCAAAAATTTGGAAAAAGGCTTACATTAAAATTTTACCAAAGCCAAACAAAGTTGAAACTAATGAGCTAGGATCTTACCGCCCCATAGGACTCCTTCCTGTGTTCGGAAAGCTGTTAGAGAAACTCTTTACCAAACGCCTTATATATCATGCTGAATCGAATCAACTATGGTATCCAAAACAATATGGTTTCAAAGAGCAGACCTCAACTTTGGATGCTTTGCGTAACGCAATTGAAACTATTGAGAAGGAGAAGCGTAAAAAGCGGCAGGTAATTTGTGTGTCTCTAGACATTAAAGGTGCGTTTGATCACGCTTGGTGGCCGGCGCTCTTAAATCAGCTAGAACGAATGCAAACTCCGTCTAATATTTACAGGCTTATTATAAGCTATCTTACAGATCGCAGCGCTTCACTAAACTACGCCGACGCCACTGCAACAAAAGCAACAACTAGAGGCTGTATCCAAGGGTCTGTATGTGGTCCAATTTTTTGGAACATTATCATAGATGAGCTTCTTTCTATGCCGCTGCCTGAAGGGTGTGAAATTCAGGCCTTTGCAGATGACATCCTCTTAATAGTCAGCGCCAAAACTGTAAAAGAACTGCAACTTTACGCTAATGATGCTTTGCGCCTAATATATAATTGGGGAAAGAATGTGAAGTTGACTTTTAGCGACACCAAGACATATGCTATGGCATTTAAAAGTAATGCTAAACAAGCTGAACTATTTTTAAATGGCAATCGACTAATCTTCGTCAAAGAAATTAAGTACCTGGGTGTAGTAATAGATGATCGACTAAGATTCACCAACCACGCTAAGTACGTTGTCGATAAAGCTCAGCGAGTATATAAAAACTTATGCCGATATGTTAGACCCACATGGGGTGTACACGCAGACAACGTTATCACAATCTATAAGCATGTTGTGGAGCCAACTATAACTTACGCTGCAAGTATATGGGGCAAAGCTACACAGTTTAATTATATTCGCCGTCTTCTTCGCTCGTTCCAAAGAACTTTCGCTATACGAGCAATCAGAGGCTTTCACACAGTTTCGGCTAATTCGGCTCTGGCGCTTGCAGGATTCACACCGCTGCATCTGAAGATAAAAGAAACTATGCAAATCGAAAGTGTCAAATTATCCGGAGTATATGATGAAACACTAAACGTCATGCTTGAACAACGCACTACACCAAAAAATCAACTACATCCTTCCGAGCGTCAGTCTATACGTTTTGAAAGTATAGCATCACAACAGGAAGCTGACAATACTATGGATGCAAATGCGACCCACATCTATACCGATGGAAGCAAGTTAGAAACAGGCGCTTGTGGATCAGCTTTTGTCGTTCATAAACAAGATGACGACTGGACGTCACGTAAATTTAAATTACATGACACATGCACTGTCTTCCAGGCTGAAGCTCTAGCAATTGACACTGCACTTAAATGGGCTCAGAATGAATTGAAAACTGAAAAGCTAGTCATATATAGCGACAGTCGCTCTTGTTTGGAAGCTATCCAAAATCGGAGCAACCCCAATCCTTTAATTGCATCAATTCATCAGCACCTGTACCTTCTTCGCCAGCGACACAGAATTGACTTTTACTGGGTCAAATCGCACATCGGTATTGAAGGAAACGAGCGTGCAGATGAACAGGCAAAAGAAGCAGCAAATCAAGGAGTCGATCCAGTATATACTGCATTTCCCTTAAGCTATGCTATACGGCAAATACGTTCTCAAATATTCGAGTCATGGCAGCAGGAGTATGCCGACGATACCACTGGCTCCATTACAAAGATTTTCTTTCCAATTCTTGAAGATGCGCAACTATACCGACAACTCTTTGGGATATCATTTGAATTGACACAGCTCTTTACTGGCCATGGTTTCAACAAGGCATACTTAAAGCGATTCAAAATCATTGACGAAGACTGGTGCCCGTGTGACCAACTCACTGTGCAGAGTATGCATCATCTTTTGCACGACTGCCCACGCTTTCACAGTGCACGACAGAGACACGAAACATTCTGTGCACAATATGATATTCCAGCATTCAACATAAAACAAATTTCAAAATATCCTAGTTTGATAACATCATTTAATGAATTTGTCAAAAAAATAATTGATAATTTAAAAAACTTCAATGCTTCAAACATTCCTACCTAATGTCTTAATCATAATAGTAATATAGTAGAATAACCATCTAACTGGTTGTATCCAATCGCAGGCATTTTATTTCAGTTAGTTTTGTTAAACTATAAAATATTTATGTAATTGAAAATACTTGTAATCTATCTGAATGTTATACTGCACATATGTATGAAAATATTTGCTCTAGAAAACAAACTAATTGAAATAATAAATTACTTGAAACGCAGTAAGCGCGTAGAGCCCAAGGAAAAAAAAACCTAACCTAACCTAACCTAACCTAACCTAACCTAACCTAACCTAACCTAACCTAACCTAACCTAACCTAACCTAACCTAACCTAACTTAACCTAATCTAACCATAAATGGCGGTCACCGTAGTCGAATGGCTTGGTGCGTGACTACTATTCGGGAGTGTGTAGGTTCGAATCTACGTGCATGAAACCACAAACTGATATAAAAAGATTTTTCAGGTAGCGGTCGCCCCTCGGCAGCCAATGGCAAGCCTCCGAGTGTATTTCTGTCATGGAAAATCTCCTCATAAGAAACCATTTGCCGTTCAGCTTTAAACTGTAGGTACCTCCATTAGCGGAAAAAACATCAAGATCAAACACCTAACAGAAGTGTACGCGACAATTATTTATTTTTAATTTTTTTAACCCATAAAAGGCAAAAAACGTTTAATTTTGCGCCATCGAGTCTTCATATAATACACAGCTCGTAGAAAACAAAATTTACCTCAACATTTGATATTTTTTTTTTTTTTTTTATATAAATCTAATGAAAAAATTATATTAATCCTAATCTTAAACATTTTTCATCAAAATTTTTAAATTGCTTCACAGATCTAAAAAGAAAACTGGGTATGTAGAACTTGAAAGATAAACTTTACTTAACTAAATAGGCTATAAAAGTGTGCATCAACATTTATTTATTTTTTATTTTATTTTTGTTTTTGAAATTTTTGAAATTTTTGATTAAAAATTTTAAAATTTTAATGAAATTTTTGATTATTTTAAACCTTATACAAAGTTGGAAACTTGGATCAATATGGCATTTATTATAGATTAAATTACATTTTTGTAAAAATAAATAGTTTAAATAAGGAAATAAATAAATAGTGAAAACATGTGAAAATATTGAGGTGCTATATTCCTTTCGCGGGCTGTAGTCAACCTCTTTTTTCTACAGCGTACCTACACATATACTCACACACTATAAAAAAGCAATGAATGAAACTATAGTTTAACGAAACTCCATATATTATACTCGTAAATTGATATACAATACTCACACTCATTTAACTTCCGTATGTTTGTATTTGTGAGCTACAATATATGATTACACTAAAATTTATGTGCGCGTAAATCCGAATACGGGGGGGCGTATACGTGATATTCGCTTATTTATCGCAATCATCATTAATATTAATTCTTCTTTAATGTACTTTATTCCACGCAATATGTGAGCGATGTCACTGGTATTACTTGTATACATAGCGATGATATGTAGGTATGTAACGGTAATGTACATTGCACCGCTAAAAATGAAGAAAATGTTTATATTGGAAAAGAAAAAATATACCAGCAATTTTCGATCGATTGACGTATTCATTTTCTCAGCCATGAAATGCAAACTATACGGGGAGAACTTGAAGCACGTACTAGTTATCTGTGTGACTAGCACACAATAGAGTGCCCAGACTCATGCTGCTCGGAGAAGGCCAGCAAATAAAATTAGGAGTTGTTCGTCGACAAAGGACCGAAAGGGATATCTATTATACTCGTAGTTCGCCAAAGGCGCAACAACTTCAACAACAATCCCTCCGAGTTCAGCATTTTCTTGGAGCTTTGAACACCGTTCATCACATTCAGTCTATATGAGTTCATCTCTCCACCTGTCAGCATAGCCAACTAACCTAATTATTGGAATATTATTTTCTCTTCAAAAATTTCGTTGATATTTCCAGTACCAACCAGGCAGAGCAAATGCTGATTCATATTTCAGTGCATTGAAGACAAAACAATTTTTCTGTTACTCGCATACAAAACGATGCGTGCACGAGGGCACGAATCTTAACGTGTGGTATATTAGTTTTCTGTTAGGCCGAAGCAGCAAAAATCATAAACGAAAACTATATTTTTTTACACCTGTGGGCGCCAATTTCAATAACCTTTTTGCTACTAAAATGCTTTTTACAAGCAGAGTTGAGGATGATGAGTACTACAGATTCCATTAAATATTTTCAATAAAAGACTTATACACTAACCTGGTAGTTGACCTTTTATTATTATACTAAAAGTAATTTCTTTCCGCACAGCTTAAAAATAGTAATTTTTTTTTTTTTTTTTTTTTTTTTGCATACTATCACTGAAACCTAGTTAAGTTTTATATACTAAATATAACGATACAGCAGTGACAGCAAAGCGATGGCTCAGTAATGCAGGTCTGTACCTGGCGGTCCAGAAAACGGAGGCGGTGCTTATAAGTGCACCGAAGCAAACAAGAACTATGAGGATTAAGGTTGGTAGTCTCGAAATATTCACAGCAAGCGATCAAGTATCTCGAATTCATGCTCGGCACGAGGTTCAGCTTCAAACACCATCGGGCAGCAGTTAATTGTGAAGCAGTGGCTGTCAATGACGTACTTGCAAAAATTCTCCGTCACATAGGTAGCCCACAGGGAGAAGGAGAAGACTCATATCAGCACCGATATGGGCAGAGGCCAAGCATAGCCATATGCTTGAGGTGATGCGAAGCCATAGACGCAGCGCACTACGCTCTGCGTGCGCTAATAAAAGGTGTCAGATGACGCAATATGCGTTACTGTCGTAGAGCTATATTGCCTATATCGAGTGCAAGGCAGCAGAAAAAACTACGGAAAGAGTGCGATCGATGGCCGAATGGCTAAAAAGATGGGAAGAGTCAAGTACAAGCGAGTGTACGGACAAACGTCTACCAAAACTCGAAGGGTGGATGAATAAGAAGTATGGCGATATCGACTATTACCTAATTCAGATACTAAGCAGGCACATGTCGTGATGAGGTAAGCTCAGAAACGAGAACATAAGTGGAAATTTCAGTAGCAACAAGCCAGCAGTAGTAGAAGTAGCTTCCTAGTGGAGATGAATTGTTTTAGATAGACCGACGACACATACAGAAGCTTGAATCAATCACTTACTACAGCATCAAATAGAAGACGAGACAATGTTTTGTAAAAATCGATTCCAGAAGTTGAAACTGTTTTCACCATGATGAAATGCTAACGCAGAAATCAGCCGAGGAGGAGCAATATTATAGTGTTAGTGAGAGCATGCCGCCCATGCCACTGGTGTGAAGGTACCTTTGGAAATGATTCTGACATTTTTATTTTCAATCTCCTACAAAAGAAACAAAAAAAACAAGTATACGCCTAATTTTTAACACTTCTATTTCGGTTTCGAGCTATTGGAATAGTTGAACTGTTTTCTTTGTTTTCATACTGTTTGTAAAATGGTATTGTGAATTTGAATATTTGGCGGCTTGGTAAGTATCCTCTTCTTTTTCTTTTGTAACTTTCTTTAGGACTGTGTCCTGCTTTAAAACGATATTGAATTAACGATAAAAAATTATCCATCGTGCCATCTTCTTGGAGGTCTATCGTCCAGCCTCGGCTTATTCAGTCCCTCTAGAAGTGCTGCTTGAGCAAGTCGCCCTATCGCCATTCTTATCAGCTCTACCTCTTCAATTTCGCCTGTGCGTCTTATCTCTTCGTTTCGCTGATTATAGAGGCTGGTGCATCCTGATATAGCATGTGGAGCTTGCATTTCTGTCGTGTTCATAACTCGCTGCATTGCGGAAGTGCCTGCTCGAGTTTATACTCCGTATGTCATAATTGGTTTGACGTACGTTTTGTAAATTCTGACTTTACTTCTTGTGTTCATGTCTTAGTTTTTTCACGTAATGTCCCGAAGGTATCCCGATATGTGAGATGCTTTTGTCGCTGGGGCCTTCACTTTTCTCCTAAGATTCTGTGACTAACTAATTAAATTCTACTGGCTATTTCCCGGCGCGCCACTGTCGTCGAAAATCTTATTTTTTTGAAAGAGTTATTTTGTTGAAAGTTTCAATTACGCTAACGTAAAATGAGATAAAATTAATGAGCAGGTCGAAACTAAATATTGTTGGATTATATTCTTTCAGTATCTCCTTCTTGTTTGTTGTGCTGCCTCTACCAATACGCTTTACAATATCAGCAATTGATATTGAATGGCTATGCAATATTTAAATATTAGTTTTTATGGGATGTGCCACGCCTTCTTTATCAATATCGCCCATTCTTCATGCTTATTAAGGTTTTGATATATTATGCATCTCTACCAATCCTCATTACTCTGCCATTAATGGTTTCTGAAGTATGCATGGGAGGTGCCACGCCCCATTTAACAATATCCTCTATTTTTTGGCGTTATTAAGGCATGAATATTTCATATATCTCTGCGAAAACTTAATACCCTATCCTGAATGGTATCGAAACTATACCATAATAAGGAATTGGTTTATAGAGGGACTACCACACCTCCTTTACCAATGCCGCCTACTCCCTGTATTGTTATAATATTAATATTTTATATCTTTATACCGAATTTCAGTATTCAGTATGATTCCAAAGATATGTAATATTAAAAAACTGGTTTGTAAGGGAGATGCCACGCCCCCTTATTTTAAATTAGTTTGACAATGCCTATATCCTTCCGGCAACTGCATGGAATAAGTTGACGAAGTTTCATTGCAATTCGATAGCCGATTTGGCAGCTATTAAATTACGTATAAACAAAGTAAAATTCATGTTTATACGTATTCTATGCGGACGGGGCAGAAACGAATCACGAACTGCCCGAATGTGACTTGTAGGTATTTGGAACCTCGAGACTGGTGAATCTTTTAGTTCGAACTTTCCTCTTCAAAATGACGCAAAGAGAATAATCCGTCGGATTCACGTCTGGTAAATTTGAGAGCCATTGTGTAGGCGTTATGAAGTTCGCAACGCTGTTTTTTAGCCATTCTTGGTTCACTCGAGCTTTTTCCATCATCTTGTGAGTTTTAGCCATCTTTGCTGAGTCTTGCTGAAACGTCCATGGTTTGCCACTAAAATGTTTGTCTGCCCACGACTTCAAAGTTACATTTAGAATACTTTCCCGATAATATTTCGCATTTACCTTGATGTCAGGTTCGATGAAAACGATTGGAGAGCGCTCATCTGAGGTTACAGCGGCCCAAACCATTACCTGTGGCGGGTGCTGCTTCCTGGTGGGCAATCGACGACTTAAATTCTCATATAAACGGTCAAATAAACCCTATCATTTTGAGAGTTTACAAATTACTCAATTTTAAAAATTTTCTCGTCAGAAAACACAATGTTCGAAAATTGACCGCTTTCGACGAAGCGAAGCAACACTTTCGCTCTCTCAAGTCTGACTTAGTGTGAGATCATGCGCCTTTGGGGTGTTGTAAGGCTTGACTTTGAGATCATTTTCATGCGGCGGATATTTTCAGTTTTTTTGCCATTTAATTGACACTTCGTCGGGGATTTCGCTCATGACGCTTCTTCACTTTTTGAACCCTTTTACGTGACGTTGCAGTCTTTTGATGACCACCTCAATGACGTTTCGCGATGCTACCAGTATCATTGTAACGAGTAATGGTGCGATAAACAAAAACTTTATTTATCATACTTTAAGGTGCTCGAGCTCACAAACAATCGCTGGTTGCGATTTTCCAGCCAAATACAATGCAATCACACTATTACGTTTGAAATCCATTACTGATTTTTTTTCGCGTTTGCTCTCGACAAAATGCTTCCGCGCGCTTATAAGCAATACTCTGGACTGTTATTTAACAGACAGTTGGTGTCCGTGTATCAGCTGTGCCAGGGGTCTGAAGTTGGTTACACTTCGAGTGCCGGAACCTTTAATACCCACTTTAACTTCATCCGTAATGGTGTTGAACAAAATCGGGCTGAGGCTATCCTCTCGTCTGATACCGAAAATGACTTTTAGTTTTTTTGACATACTAATCTTCAGTTTGTTCATAGTTGTGTTATTGGTGTTTAAATCTTCAACCAGTGCTATATTGTGACTAATACTATATTTTTTTTGTAAATCCAAATAGCTCGAGGTGCAGGCATACAAGAAAACCGCCCAATTCTACTAAAGGGTGGTTAAATTTCAAGGCCCGATGTTGAATGTGAACCACACCTAAACGTTAACGACACCGTTGGACTTCTTTCTTTGGGGTTATTTGAATGAAAAGGTCTACGACGATAAGCCAGCAACAATTCAAGAGCTAAAGGATGATATAATTCGGCACATTAACGGCATATAACCTCAATTATGCCTCACCGTCATCGAAAATTTGGACCATCGGATGGAGGTGTGCCGCCAGGGCCGCGGCGGCCATTTGGCCGATATTTTGTTCCATGCGTAATTGAGCCATACCAATATTATCATAATAAAGAGAAATGACAATAATTTTTATAAAAAATTCTATTTTATTCAAAATCAACACCGGCTCTTGAAACTTAACCACCCTTTATATAATACGTAATGCTTTTCTGAAAAGATACTCCCATCTTCAACTAGTTGATATCATTCATCTGTGTCAATGCTAAACATTTTTTAATAATAGGGGGAAATGGGGAGTTGTGAGACATTGTTACCTTTCGGCATTATTCATATGTTTGCATTCGATTTTAAGTGTCAACAAGTGTTCTCGATGCGACACCGTTTTTTCGACGTTTTAACGCATCTTTCATAAGTACCTCGCAATATTCATGCATTGTTTGTATATATATCATTTTTGCATCATCTGCAAAGGTGCAATGCCGAAAAAATTAAGCAGAATCAACTCCATTCATTGCAATGTATGCGATCGAGCTGTGCACCTAAAGTGTGCCAATTTACGAATTGGTTATTATACATGTTCTCACTGCGAATCATCAGATTAATGGCATTGCATTTTTTATACACTTTTTTTATAACAATTGTCTTTTCTTTTTTATTTTTCATCTTAATAAAGAACTAACAACTAAAATAAGTCATTTTTATTGATTTAAACCATGGTGTCTCACTACTCCCCACATTTTTGTATTTTGTATTATATTTTATATTATTATATACAATTTTAATTTTAAGGAAAATTGTAGTTTTGTTAAATAGGCCATACCAATAGCTTCCAGTATTCATTGACTAAAGATTCCATCGTTGACATATGCAGAATATTAAGATTTTGAGTAATAGGGGTCCAAAAACAAAACCCGTCTCACAACTCCCCATTCTCCCTTATGAATAAAGGTAAAAATATTTCTAACAAGGCGATCCAGCGATAAGAATCAAATGCACAACGAATAATAAATATGAGCTTACTGATACATGTAACTATGCACTAAATACTCTCACATTCAATTCTCTTCGATTCTTCAGACATATCAAATCTTATGCCTCATTTGGGATGACAAATACCGGTCCAAGTAAACAAGCAGACACAGCCTGTTTGTCGGCAGAGCACACCCCAAATATAGCTAAAACCACCAACAGGTAATGAGAAATGAAGGGAACAGAAATAAAAAGATGGAAAGTATTTCGTAAATGACACTAGCACTTCTCCCTATGACTCTCACACTCCATTCCAAGGAGTAACTCAACGGAAGGAAAATCACCTCAGCAGTGCCACCGCATACTTTACACCGCATGCATCAGACTTTTGTGTGGAGATATCAAAACTTGAAAAGCACTTACGGTGATTGCATTACTTACGCTAAACACATATTATATGTGTATGTATGTGTGTACATATGAAGTATATATACACCACTGCATACAAGTACACATATTTGCGTAAGTATTCCAACCTGTTGTACTGATTTCAAATATTGCACGTTCTGCTTTAGCTTAGAAGTAGGCACGTAGATATGCACATACATACATATGTACGAGAAAGCCTGTATCTTGTGCTCTACATAACCTACAGTAAAAACTGGAAACGGCATAAATGCGTTCTTGGTGGTACCATTTTCATTGCTGGGTTCAAAGTAGTATAAAATGGAGCTTTCATGATAATAGTAACCACGGTACAGGATCAAATAATTTAAGGATATTACAATACAAAAAATTAGAATGAAACAAAATTGTCACCATATTAGTTTAGAGAGGCGAAATTATATCTACACTTCAATTTAACAAAAAATATTACTTTTAGCAAAATACTAATAGAAATTATATCTGCTAATCACCATTCTTTCCATTTCACAATTTGATTTAGTCTTTTACGAAAAAGTTTACCAAATATTGTAAACAGTATCGCTAAAGTGCTGCCTAGATGATAGTAGTGAATAATTCGTACACGGTCCCTTTTGTATGTCATAAATGGATGAATACCTGGATAATTACATGATAAGGCAACGCGTTAAAATTATTGAAATTTGGTAATGGTAATAGTTGTACGGGTTATGCAAGGCCTTTACGCATTGCGACTAGATTGCTCTATTGTGCGCCCCTAATTACTTAATTATAGTTATTTAGTATACCGAGGAATCGAACCAGCTCCTTAGGAGGGAGAAATAGTAGGTATTTCTCCTCCAGTAGATACGAGCCCAGGATTCTGTGGCTCCCGTGGCCTAATGCCCCACAGTTGGTGATTCATCATAGCAGAACCTGTATGATTTTGTACTAAATAGATAACCCTATTTTGTTAAAGTGTTTATTTCAGGCAAAGTGACCTGTAAGTGCTCCACAAAGCAATCGGAGGCCCTTTTTATCTAGGGTTAGAGCAGATTTTGCACTGTTGGCATTGAAGTTCAAAATCTTTTTAGAGTGCTTAAGGCCGCTTGTGCCGTTCCAGTGTTCCTTTTTTGGCATAAAAGTCTGCCTTCTCGTTCCTTCGTGTCCCTCGTGTCCTGGTACCCAAATTAGTGGGACCTGATAATGAGTGGCCAGTTTGTTGAGTTTAGAGTTTACACTCTGTAAGGACTTTTGACTTGAAGGTGAAGCTATTCAAAGCTTTGAAAACCGATTGGCTGTCCGAAAGTAGTTTAATTTTTACTTTCTCGAACCCTCTTTTGGATATGATTTCCACTGTTTCCATTATGACGAAGAGCTCCGCAAGGAAAATTGTGGTATCTGTACTTAGTGCTAAGGATTTGTGTGCTCTAGGCCCCACTATTCCAGCTCCTACTCCTTGGAGCGTTTTAGAACCATCTGTATACCATTTTTGTGAGTCAACATTTATCTATGTTGGGTTAGTATTCCACTCTTCGCCAAATGGGAAGAAAACCTTGCATCTCTTTATAAAATTAAGTACGGATTCCGTGTGGTCCTTCGCCTGGGTTATGCATACCGCATGTTGAACTCTGTTCAAGATATTGAGCTGTACAGTAAGATCTCCTGGTTTAAGTTTTTCTTTCATATGAAAAGAGAATGTTTGCATAGCAGCTTCCTCTTTTATTGCTAAATGTAGTGGTGGTAAATTTAAAACGCTTCCATGCCAGCAGTTGGGGTCTCATGGCCCCTGTTATGCTTGGGCATGCCAGCCTTGTAGTTTACACAGTTTGGATATAGCAATAGTTTGGTTGGTTCTAACCCATCATACCAAAGCCCCATATAGCGCAATAGGTCTTACCATTTTGGTATAGATCCAGAAGGTCATTTTAGAAATCAGATCACAGGATTTACCTAACAGTTAACCTTTTTTATTACGGTGAGTTTTTTATGCAGAATAATTCGTAGATATTTAACCTCTACATTTAGAGGTAATTGAGTAAAAATACTGTAACCTGAAGGAATCAAAATGTTTACTTGTTTTTTATTTTATTTTAAAACACAAACAAAAATAATTTAGTCAAATAAAGAAAACATCTAAAATTTGAAAAATATCATCAATTGCTTTCGGAAAATTTTTCTTTCTTTTTTGTTTTTTTTGGTGGTGAGGTTGGGTTAAAAATGCCTTCACACCATATAGTAAACGTCCATACTACGTATGTGGTTATTCCACTAAAAGTATCCCTCCTCTTCTCTTGTATTTTTCCCTCCACATCGGGCTTGCTTCCGCACTGCTTCGTGGTAGAGGGCCAAGACGGCGTCCTAAAAAGGACACTTACTTACTCATCCTGCGTCCTCTTCAGCATAACTTTCAATCTCACGCTTCTTTTTTCTGATAATATTCTCCACGAAATTTGCGACGGAACTCCATTTTTCTTCAGGTGTAGATACACCAATAGCTCGTTGTAGAGCTGTTCTCTCTGTGTGCCACCTCCCGCATTTAAAAAAGGTGTGATCTGCATCATCATACTCAATATCTCCATATATGCAGTTTGGTAGGCTCACTTTTCCCATTCGCCACAAATACTTGCGAAAGGACCCATGGACAAAAACTGTGTGAGGTAATAGTTAACTTCACCGTGCTTCTACCCACTTTTTTAGATCGGGTTTTAGTCTCGCTGCCCAAATACCCACCGTGTGAGTTGAAACCTCTCTAGAGATATAGATATGCTGCTTTATTCAACCACTCTTGTGATGTCGTAATTCCCAAGCACAATCCCTCTCATTTGACTGAGATCAAATATCTTTTTTTTATTTTTGCGTTTTGCTTCTCATTTAATTTTCTTTTATCTTACTTAATTACTTATTTAATTACTTACATATTTATCTATATAATTTCTTAATTTTTTTGCTTCTCTAAAAATCATATTTAGTTTCACTTATTCTGTACTTGTGTTACTTTTTTTCTGTAAAAAAAATATAGCAGCTCAACAGTTTAACCAGTTTTGACTATTAATTTATTTCTATAAAAATACAGTTCATTCTATGATAAAACCTATTGCAATCCCTGTTTCCAACTTAGCAGAAGATTAATAAAAATTTGAAAAATATTCATTAAACCATCAAAATTTTTAATCAGAATTAAAAAATACAAATAGACATGCAGCATTTTAGCCTATTAAATTTTAGAGTAATGAAAGGGCTCGTAATTCTCGTTCCTTTTGCAGATTTTTTTTCTTGACGACGTGGCGTACTTTCTCCATGTGGGTTGTTATATGGAAAAAATTTACAAAAAATCAATAGCATTTTTTAGCAACATGAAGCTTACTTGTCGAGTACCTGGAATTACGAATACTGCAAAAAACTCATTATCTTATCAGACGGCATTCAGAAATTAACATATTATAATACTAATGTCCATAAGTAACGAGGACGTCTTTCTCGGTAACCCTTTATATGAACTAGTAATGTTGTTAAACTAGCTAATTGTTGCTTACGGTCGCAAATAAGCAGTCTTCATTCTTACTCCGTGTAACTATACATTAACGCTCTTAAAGCTTTTGAAACACTTAACAACGTTCTTTACTATACTAGTCTTAGTCTTAGTCCTACCTTTCGCCTTGTAACTCAATCTGCCATGTATTTAGTTTTCATCTAAGTTGGTACGTCCCATATACATCTAAAATATAATACATCCCATTTTGGCTGAATTCGTTGATTACTCTAAATAATACATCCTTAGTTCACTTAAATCCACTTCCCTAATCTAGTCTGTAAGATTAATACAAGGTGAAGTCCAAATTAAACAAGGCTGGTGTCATAAAAATGCTTTCGATGGCGCCATCCTTTTAATGAGTTAGTGCGTTGGAAGGTACATCCCTAGCTGACTTCCAGTGAAATGTTTATGACATTCGGTTCAGTGGAAGCGAAGTTATTCCGTCTAAAGTGTCAGTATGTTTCTGTCATCGGTACAAAAATGAGTTTCGAACAAACAGCTAATATCAAATTTTGTTTTAAAATGAGTAAAAAGTTTACCGAAACATTTGGAAAAAGTTGATGGCGATGACTGATTATCTCGTGCCATAGTTCATGCGTGACTTATACGTTTCAGAGATGGTTGTGAGGACATAAATGACAATGAACTTAACAGCCACGGCTGCCCAAAGTCAGTAATCAGCGAAAACTCCATCGAAATTGTTCGTAAATTTATCAAAAATGAACCGAAATCATCATTGAAATTCATGACATCGGAGTTGAATACTTCCAAAAGATAAACTTTTCGCATTTTAAGTGATCATTTGGGCTTACGAAAGGTCTGCACAAGTTAACTGAGGACCGAAAATTGCTCTGAATTCAACATTCGAAAGGCCTTATTAAAGAGAGGAGAAGATACAAGAACTTCCTTTACAACATTGTAACTAGTGATGAAACGTGGTGTTTCCAACATGAAAGTCAAAGTGTCAAATGGACGGAAAAAATCGCGTTTGGCGAAGTCAAAAATCAATTCGATGCTTATTTGTTTTCCCGATTCCAAGGGAATGCAATTTTCTATCTTGGCGTTTTGAAGCGTTTGTTGTGTCGAACTCACTCTGAACACGCGAAGGAAGAAGCTGGCCTTTATTGAATGAAATTGATTTTTTGACTAGAAATCGCATTTTAACCATCAATCACTCACCGTATTCCCCTGATATGGCTCCCTGTGACTTCTACCTATTCGGGAAATTGCATTTGGTCAAGAAAGGAAAACGGTTTGCGTCCGTAGAGGCCATCCAAAAGGCTTGTACCGACATCCTGAAAGATATTCAGGATTTCGGTCAATGACCTGAAAAACTCTTTCGAAAAGCTTTTAGATCTCGCAAAACGAGGCCAGAGTGGACTATTTTGAATAAATAAGCCCGAAATTATCAGAACAAAGTTCCTGTCATTTCTATTTTAGCTTAGTCTTGTTTATTTGGACTTGACCTTACATAATCGTAAACTCAGTAAACTAAAAATAAAAAATAAACAATAAATAAAACTCTAACCAGTCATTTGGCGTGGAGATCCGAAACAGTCTAGTACAAGTACAGTTTTAGAATGAAACGTAAAATACTTTAAAACAAATGCTCTTACAACGCCTCAGCTATCACTAAAAAAGAAATAAGTATTTCCTATTTCCTACCTTTGTAATGGCTGGCACTTCAAATTCAGAACGAAATTCAGACCTCGAACCAGTTGCATTCACTACAAGGTATTTGCACAAACACGCTGATAAGTGTTGAAGTAAATGCATGTGTATGTGTGTAGGCTTTCATACATACATACGTGCCAACTCCATAATAATCACTCGACAGACGGATGCACCAACCCAATGAAGCAGAGAATTTTTACGCTTGCCAATGCTGTTATAGAAATTGTGTGAAGACTTGGCGTAAGCACCCTGGTGCCTGAGTTCTCTTCTCCACCAGTAACTCATTACACTTCACTGCATACGATGGTTGTTAATATACAGACACAATGTGTGTGTGTGCATAAATTTGTATGCATACAGCTGTGCTTATGTAAACTTGCTTGAGTGGCATATTCGACAGAAATATTAGTTTTGCGGTGGCTTGTAATACGACTTCCCCTATTACCCCTATTGCCGACCAATCATCTTCAGAGTCCCCACATGCCTTAGTGTCTCTCAAACTTAACGGTGATAAGTAGAACTGACTGTGTGTTATGTTTTTATAGCTCCGTATATCAGAAAACAGATTGCATATGTATGCCTGTTTATCATATTCGTAAAAGTGTGTGTAAGAGTGAGTGTCAGTATATTTGGTTGTGCTCGCACTTTTATCAATACTCATTTCTCGTGGGTACATCGTTAAATATATGTAATGTTGGCATGTGTGCACCTCTGTGTGTGCGAATCATGAATTACGCATGGGAATCAATGGATCTTCAGATGACTGTGGCGTTGAATTTTATTACCCATTCTGTGCACTGCCTTTGCTTTTATTTAAATCTATTATTCATTGAAATAAATCTGGGCTTTCTTACTCACAGCCGTGCTGGACTACGTGCAAATTTTCTTATTGTTAAAAATAAAAAGAAAAAGCATCGTTTTGTTCCACAGGGAATATAACTGTAAAGGCATATGAAATGGAATCTCACGAGAATTGGTTAGACAAACTTTCGAAGAAGAGCCTTTATGGAAAATAAACGCGTCATTTATTCTTACTCTTTAGGAACTTTGAACTACCCACTCTACTAATTATACCTACGATAATTAAGA
This sequence comes from Anastrepha ludens, assembly GCF_028408465.1. Classification (NCBI taxonomy): domain Eukaryota; kingdom Metazoa; phylum Arthropoda; class Insecta; order Diptera; family Tephritidae; genus Anastrepha; species Anastrepha ludens. Next base: position 118,526,210 of record NC_071498.1, read on the forward strand.
AGTTCAGTAATTAATTAAAATCTTCTATAGTCCCCCGATTTTTATGTGGTTTCCATAATACTGCCGTGGATTATGACTTCCCTAAATGAGTTGCCCAATAAAGTAAAATATTTTACACTATTTCAAGTTACTTTAACTATGAGGTGAGAGCTTTAATCAGAGCAAAATATGCGAATTTCAAGTACAGTATCCACAAGGGCGAACTCTTGGACAGTATCACAACCAGTGCAGGTTTTCGACCAGAATATTTACTTTCTCCGATCCTTTTTCTTATTGCTATCAATGACATCTTACATAGTTCCATAGATAGAATAGATAGAATAGAATAGCGATATTACCCTTAAAAGAAAGGTATGAGATTAGTAGTCTACAAGCTTTCTCTATTGCCAATATTTCCGCCAGGAAGATACTGCACATCTTAGGAAGACGCCCAGATTTTTCAATGCTAAATATAATATATGAGAATATATACCACCCCCAACACCACTCCACTTTTTGGCCATCTGTATAAAATGTAGTGCCGAAATAGTTTAGTAAAAGTCCCGTACTCCATTTGACCCCACATGGAAAGACAGTGGCAGAATTCCTATAGAATGTCACCGTTGTGATGATGTTATCCGCTGATAATTATGCGGAAAAGGATAATCTGGCCAGAATAAATGATGCATAAAGCGTGGACAAAAAGTAAGGGGAATTTGGCTGTAAAATGAAAAATCTTTATTTATTCTTGTAAATCAATTTCATCCCCTTCAAATTAATCTCCTCTCGATGAAATACACTTATGCCAACGATTTTTCCAATCCCCGAAACATGCCCAATAGTCCATTTCCGGTATAGCCATCAGCACCTTCTTCGATTCAGCTTTTATCTCCTCAATCGACTCGAAACGCGTTCCCCGGAGTGGTCTCTTGAGTTTTGGGAATAGCCAGAAGTCTCACGGAGCCAAATCAGGCGAATACGGTGGTTGCGGAACAATATGCGTAGAATTTTTGGCGAAATGGTCACGAAGATCGAGTGCAGTGTGAGACGGTGCATTATCGTGATGCAAAAACCAAGAGTTGTTGGCCCATAATTATGGTCTTTTTAGACGAATTGCTTCACGTAAACGACGCATAACGCTCAAATAATATTCCTTATTAACAGTTTGGCCAGGTGGAAGGAATTCATAGTGCACCACACCACGAAAATCGAAAAAAACTGTCTTCATAACCTTTATTTTTGAACGACTTTGACGTGCTCTTTTCGGTCTGGCCTCGCCTTTCGCTTGATTGGTCGGTTGTTTCAGGGTTCGCAGAAATCCAAGTCTCATCTCCCGTAATGATGCATTTGAGCTTATCCTGATAGTCTGAAAGCATTGTTTCACACACATCAACGCGACGACTTTTTTCCAAGAAATTGCGAGTTTTCGGTACCAAACGAGATTTGACTTTGTAGGCCCAAATGGTCTTTCAAAATGGTTTTCACAGATCCTTCTGATATTCCGATCATACCAGTAAGGTCTTTAACAGTCAACCGACGATTTTTGAGCACTAACTTCTTCACTTTATTGACGTGTTGGTCATCTGTTGACGTCGATGGTCGTCCGGACCGCTCCAAGTCATCAACACGTTCTCGACCCTCTGTGAAGTCTTTGTACCACTTATAAACATTTTTCTGCGACATGGTTGAATCACCAAATGCCTTCTGCAACCTGCTAAACGTTTCCGCAGCCGAAATTTCATTCCGCAAACAAAATTTGATGGCACTTCTCTGCTCAATCAAATCAGACATTGTAAAAATCGAAAAATGCACTCTTGGTCGTTTAGTAAACACAAGCGCAAATATATTACTGATAATGACATTCACATGAAAGTTGACCCAGATGTTATTAACAGTACTGCCAACTCATGAAAAAAATAACTAGAGCGAAATTTTAATCCCGCAAAGTTTAACAAATAAATTAACCTTACTTTTTGCCCACAGTAGTATGCACTTCTTCGTCTTAATTGGCGCGATAACCGCTTATACGAAAGCGAAGCCACGTCCTTCTCCACCTGATCTTTCCAACGCAGAGGAGGCCTTCCTCTTCCTCTGCGACCACCAGCTGGTACCGCATCGAATACTATCACAGTCGGAGCGTATGTACCTATTCGGACGATATGACCGAGCCAACGTAGCCGCTCGATCATTATTCGCTGCGCTATGTCTCTGCCGTAAAGCTCACCCAGCTCCTCGTACCATCGCCTGCGATATTCCTCGTTGCCAACGTACAAAGGTATAAAAATCTTCCACAGAATCTTTCTCTCACACGTTAGGACGGGCATGAGGACGGCTTTGTAGAGTGTTAGAGAAAGTCTGCACTGGTCTTCTTAGTTCAAAGTAGCACTTGTTGGCAAGAGAGATTCTACGATGGATTTCAAAGCTGACCTTATTATGAGTAATGCTGGTTCTTAAATAAACGAAGACTGTTTGTTTGATGACTGGAGGTACTTCGTTTTGCCCTCTTTCACCACAAGAGCCAATCGCTTTGCCTCTTTATCCAGTTTGGAGAAGGCAGAACTAACAACGCGGTCGTTAAGGCCGATGATGTCAATATCATCGGCTTACGCCAGCAATTGTACGCTCTTCTAAAAAATTGTGCCTGAGCGATTAAGTTCTGCGGCTTGTACGATTCTTTCCAACGTCAGATTAAGAAGTCACACAACATCGAGTGACCCTGTCTTGCATAGCCGTATTAGTTTTGCGGGGATACCAAATTGAGATATCGCGATCTACAGGTAACTCCTTTTCGTACTCTCGAATGCAGCTTTGAAGTCGACGGAAAGATGGTAGGTGTCGAATCTTCTTTCATGGGTATTTTCCAAGATTTGGCGTACTGTGAATATTTGGTCGATGGTAGACTTTCCAGGTTTAAAGCCACACTGATAAGATCCAATCATCTCAGCACTGCTCTATGGACGCAAGACCTGACTTGTAGCCGATCATCTAACTGGTACCATTTGGAACCATTTGTATTAAGCTTATCTCAGGAAAAAGCTCGAGCTATGGGTGCCATATGCAACCTTTTAGTCGAGGTGAATTGCAGCGAACTGGTACAAACAATCGCTAAGGCTGTATTAGCTACTTAGAATGTGGTTGGTTATATTAAAAGGAGCTCATCCAGTGCAACCTACTCACATTGAGCCAAGCAATCTATCACACTTGTCACTAAACGAAAATTGTCTTCTTAAGAATTAACAAAATTTTCTTAGTAGTAAAAAAACTGACCTCAAAAGAAGCTTATGAATATCTCATTAAATATCTGAATCTTCTTGAATATTTTGAGAAAAATCAATGCAACTCATTGGGGTTTTTAGGTTTTGGGTTGAATTCGCTGTCACTCAAAGCTGGTGGACCCACATTTCTTCTGTTGTTATTAAATTTTTTGAAAAGTGGAATGGTAAATTGACAAATAAGACTTATTATTCTAAACCTGGCTTTTTAAAGTTTCAAAACTTCCGCAATGTGAAAATGCGTCGAAATTTCTTATATTTCCAAGAAAAAGTCGGATCGGTAATCAAAAGTAGATAAGTATCAATAGACCACATCTTTTGTCTGACCTCCGGCTTGCGGCGCAGGAACCAAAATTTGGAAAAGCACACACAAAGCGACCGCCGCAGCCAAATGGCCTGGTGAGTGACTACCATTCCGAGTACGTAGGTTCAAATCTCGGTCTTGTTCAGCTTTAATCAGCAGAACTGTGGCAAAGAGTTTGCTGAATTTCGTTTACCTGAGGCGTTGCCTGGCGACAGTTGATAACGCGACTGGATTTCCTTACAGAAAGTTGAAATTTAATACCCTTCAGGAAGTTATTCGTATTGAAATGGAGTGGAGAACTTCAACCATTTACTTAAAAGTTGTAGATAAATATATAAATAATTAGCGCTTACACTTCTTTTAGGTGTTTGGCTGAGCTCCTCCTCCTATTTGTGGCCCGCGTCTTGATGTTTTTTCACAATTTGAGGGACTTTCAAGTTGACTCTGAACGGCAAATAGTTTTCTGCGAGATCCTTTTTCATGGCAGAAGTACACTCGGAGGTTTGTCATTAACTGCCGAGAGGCGACCGCTATTAGAAAAAAGTAGTTCCAACGATTATTGTTTCATGTTCGGAGACTCGCACCTATACACTTTCGAATTGTAATCACACACCATTCGTGCACCAGTTCGATTACGGCAGCTGAGTTTATAATACAGCACTGCGATAAAAAAATCCAAACCGAAGGATTTACACATTTTTCCTATCTCATTCCTTTACGATTTGTACGAACAAAAAAACATTTACAAAAAAAATTTTTTTTTTATTTCTACAGTAGCCTCGTTCATTAACCCAGCGCATATCGCTTATTTACTTGAATGTATTTATAACGTACGTATAAGTATATGATATGACCACAACCTCTACTTTTATGTTGTGCATCTTTTAACAGCATCGCATTAGATAAAAATATGTTAGTACTTTTCATAGAGGGTTTGGTATGGAAATTGAAAACTTTGGAGTCTTTCTTCTTGACTCTTTTTGTTTTTGGGATCTATGACAGTTTGAAAGTACATGAGCGATATGTATCTACCCGTTAAACACTTTGAATAGTTACTCATACGCTACGTGGCCCAATCAATTCCGGAAATTATCTCATGTTCGATGAATCGAGCTGAATCGAGCTGAATCGATTTTGAAATCTTTAGTTTTTAACCGATTCAGCAGACTCACAACTTCTTTATCCTATATATATACTTTTTTGATAGTTTCTTAACTCACTTCTGTGCATATCCAGCGTTCAATTGCTCGATTATTGTCACGTTCTCAGCAGTAAATCGTTGCTTTGAACAGCAAAAATGAATGGAGCGGAATTGGTATGATTTGAATATCAAAATGCTCATAAATTGTCGGTTGCACTTCACTTTTCATATTCATATACATACATACATATTTACATATGTGAGTGTATGCACAGACGTATGTATGTTGGCTAGTTAAGCAACTTCTTTACATACATTTTTATGCAGTTGTTTGTGTGTACTCGTATATACTTATACATATATGTATGGATATTGTGTGAACGCTTGCCTTTCAGAATGTGCATTCAATTGAAATCCTTTTCAGAAACGTGCGATAACAGTTGCTAACTGGGGCACGTACAAACAACCAGTCAAACCAAAGAGATAATACATAAATATTTATTGGAAAAATGAAAGAGAATTAGTAAATGAGAAAAGTTGCTAAGGGTGTAGGTGGGTATTTAAAAAACAGAAAACAAATTGAATACCAACAATTTCAGTGCACTCAATAAACACGAATGCAGCAAATATTCTTAATACGAGCTTTACTAAGTACTGTCGATGCTCAAAGTTAATGTTCATGTTTATATTCGTATTTGTGTGAGCAAAGTAGTGAATTTTGCAAGTAGTGAAGTTATGCACTTGTTCATGGTAAAGTGCCGGCATTACCTAGCTTTCGAAGCATTGTTCAGCACAAAGCGATTATTTCATTATTGAAAAGAATAATATGATTTTTAACAGTTTTTAACACATCAATGCATTTGCATTCTTTTGAATTTCACTTGAATCTTCTATCGTCTCTGTAATGATCTTTTAATACTTTTTCCTATTTATATCAGTTTATATTTATTTAGTAGGTTTTGTTAACAAAGATTGCTGCATATTTACTCAAATGGCAAATAAAAAAACCTTAGGGAACCAGTGAATTTCTATTGACGCTGAAATGATGGCGATATTTAAGAAAATACACACAATGTAACAGAAGCAGTTATTTTACACAGAAACGACGAGTGTACAAATTAAGGGGGCAGATACCTGTAAACGGCCATATTTTCCCTGATTTTCATTAAAATTATTTAAATGGAAGAAGTCAGTATATTTTTTTTCAAAATTGGCATACAGATTATCTATACATTCAAATAATATAAAATATTTTTTTTTTATTTTATTCATTTAAAATGGCGGATGTACACTCAATTCTTCCAGGAAGGTTGCAACGGGGCTTCTCAATCGGCATTGTAGCTTCGGCGTCAGTGACCTGAATACAAAAAACTAAAAAATTTTTTGTTTACCAATGTCATAATTTCTACAGAAGAAGGAAAGGAGGAAAAAAACAAAAATCTCCGAATAAAATACTTAAAAAAATGAATTTTGGGGCTAATTTTCTACTATTTTTGCTTCGGAAAAATTATTTTTTTGAAAACCTTTCGAACACTTAAATTCGCATAGAAAGTAATATCATAAAAAAGATTTCAGCAAAATTTCAGGGAGATCGATCAATAAATTTTCGAGTTATCGTGTACGCCAATTCGAAAAATATAGTTTTGAGAAAAACGCGTCTAAAGTTTGAGTTCATGACAATTCCTCTCCCAGCGCTCGAACGCATAGAATAGAGTAGTCACGGTTGACGATCTATAATATAAGAAATACTTAAATTTACGTTCTAAAAATTGTTTGCGCATTCTCAAAGGATTATATTAACATTTTATAAAAAAAAATTTTTTTCCGAAATTTTACAGGTATCTGTCCCCTTAATACCGCGTTCCACGATTCCCCATGGCTTATTTAAGAGACTGCGTCGTAGAATTTCAACAACTAATTAACACCGTTTCGCACCACTGAAAAATTTTGCAGAAACATTTTGAAAACTGTTCCTCTAAAGGTGGTCCAATTTTGTTAAAAATGTTTAAATGCCTATATTTTTTTTATACAGGGTGGCGTTTGCTTTTTGAACCACCTATTTTTTTGAGAATGGTAACACAAAAAATATGTCAAATGTGTTTGACATTTACGAAATGGGACGCTATACGCTTGAACAAAATTGGGAAATATTGAAAACCTATTTCCAAAGTGGTGAGTCTTCTTCTTCTTTTCTGATTTTCACATCGGTGGCTATGTCACGTTACTGCAGAGAAGCAAATGCATTTACAACAAGTCACTGTTTGGTGCGGTTTTTGGTCTGGCGGCATCATCGGGCCATTTTTTTTTTTTTCGAAAATGAGCGAGGAGCCGCGGTTACAGTAAATGGCGAGCGTTACCGTGACATGCTCAACGAGTTGTTTCCAAAAATTGAAGAGGATGACATGGACGACATTTGGTTTCAACAGGACGGTGCAACTTGTCACACTGCCAAAGTTACACTCGAACTTTTGGTTACCGTTTTTGAAAACCGAATAAAAACAAAAAAAATAAATAATTGGCCCGTACACTTCTGTTAGGTGTTTGGCTGAGCTCCTCCTCCTATTTGTGGTGTGCGTTTTGATGTTGTGCCACAAATGGAGGGACCTACAGTTGCAAGCCGACTCCGAACGGCAGATATTTTTTATGAGAAGCTTTTTCATGGCAGAAATACACTCGGAGGTTTGCCATTGCCTGCCGAGGGGCGACCGCTATTAGAAAAATGTTTTTATTAATTTTGCTTTCACCGAGATTCGAACCAACGACCTCTCTGTGAATTCCGAATGGTAATCACGCACCAACCCATTCGGCTACGGCGGCCGCCTTACCGAATAATCAACCGAAATTCCGATATCAATTGGCCGCCTCGGAGCTGTGATTTAAGCCCGTTGGACTATTTTTTGTGGGGAGCCGTTAAGGACCAATGCTATGCGAACCATCCCGAGACGATTGATGCTTTAAAAACGGGTTGACCGATTGTGATGAATTTCTCTTTTGTTTTCTTAGTACATAGTTAACTTGAGGGGCTCTTAACTATAATAAAACTGGTAAGGCGGCGCATGAGTTAAAAATACGGAAAAATATTTCTTATAGTTCGATTAAGTTGCGTCCCTTTGTTAAAATATGGAATACATTAAACGTAATAACTGAGGTCCGAATTTTCATCTACTAAAAAACTATATATATATAATATACATATACATAATTCGCTCGTGCACCCTTTTTGGGCGTTTGGCCGAGCTCCTCCTCCTGTTTGTATCGTTCGGTTTGATGTTGTTCCACAAATGGAGGGACCTACAATTTTAAGCCGACTTTTTTATGAGAAGCTTTTTCATGGCAGAAATACACTCGGAGGTTGGCCATTGTCCGCCGAGGGGCGACCGCTATTAGAAAGAACTTTTTCTTAATTTTTGGCTTTCACCGAGATTCGAACCTGCGTTCAGTCTGAACTCCGAATGGTAGTCACGCCAACCCATTCGGCTGCGGCGACCAAATATTTGAATATGTTTTTCTTTTCTAATTCATTTGTTTAATTTTCATATTAAGCAGTGGCCCGGTATAGATAAAACATGTGGGTCACCTCTTGGAAGTGCCTAGAGACAACGAATTATTTTCAAATTTGGTCCAAAATTTGTGCTTAAAAAAAATACATTTTTAAATCATACGAATAGGAGAAACCACATAAATTGTTGTTTAAAATTTCCAAAGTTAAGTTCTTCTTTATTTTAAGTCTACTATAAGGGCAATAGAAACAGTCATGAACAGCGTAGGAACAGCGTAACAGGGCAGTATTCAATCCAGAAGCATAATCCTTCTTGCCAACTTAGATGTAAGGAACTCTTTCATTAGCTTAAGATGGGCAGACATATTAAGCACTTTAGAGCTTAGATTAAAAATTCCATAATAAGGAATTACTTGCGAGTTCACAGACTCACATATCCAACCGCAGATGTAATGTACGTCATATCCGGAGCGGCGCAAAGATCAATTCGCGGTCCCGACTTGTGGAACATTATTTACGACGAGATATTCAATAGGTAAATGCCCGATAGTATCGAATACGCTAACGATATCGCCGCTGTCATCACAGCACGAAATCTTGAAGAAGCCATAAGAAAACTTAAGCACGTCACGAAATTCGCCACAGATAAAACGGAATTAATACTTCTAACCAAGAATCACATCTCGTTAGAAGTTAGCATGCAAACTTGCTCAAATACGTTAATCGCAAAACAGGTTATAAACAACCTAGGCATAAGACTGGACACAAGATTTACCAAAAACACGCAGTAGAAAAATCTGGCATCCCTACTTAGTAGACTGATGGCAAACATAGGAGGACCAAGCCAAAGGAAACGGGAAATAATGATGGCTACCAGCCTCTCCGTTCTCTTATCCGAAGCTGAACTGTGAGCAAATGCGCTAAAGGCAAATCACCGGTGTAAGGTCTTAGCATAGGTACAGGGATCGGAAGCTCTGAGAGTTGTGTCTGCCTACCGCAGAGTATCAGGACCAGTTGTTCAAGTGATAGGCGGCTCAATACCGATAGATTTAGTAGCCTTTGAGAGAAAAAAGTTGTGAGCGCTAAAGAACGAGAGTATGGAAGAAGTAGTAAACAAACTTGCAGAGCGCGAAATAAAGAACGAATCTATAGGGCTATGGCAATACCGCTGCAGAAACGAAATACGCGATAGAAAGACGGCAATGCTAATTATGGCGCAGCAGAAGCTTCGTTATATGGTACAGTAGAAGATTCGGTGAAGTCGATTTTAATACAATCCTAATACTTTCGGATCATGGGTATTTCTAGGAATACCTATTCAGAATAGAGAAATGTGAACACCGTACATACATGTATGGTGACACAGCCAAAGATGACACTGAACACACTTTTTTCCAATGCATCTTTTGGGCGCAAGATGCTAAGCAGCGAGGAAATGTGGGAAATCATTAGTGGTTTTGCGGAAAAAAATTTCGGGATGAAAAAGCGGGACACGCATAGACTCTGTAATAAGGAAGATGGAACGCCACTCTGAAGTAACGCGAAAGCGGTTCCAGTGTGGCGACGATTCCAAGGAGTTATTTAATATCCGGACATACCATTGCTGAGACAGCAGCTTTGATGATGCATTGGGCATTTCAAACCTACTCATCCGCAAAAAACAAAAAAAGTCTTCTTTATTTGAGCGCATTTTGCAGCTATTTGCCCTAAGATTTTTTTGACATTTACTTACATAGAAGAGAGGTGTGTCTATAACCCCAAATATACGGTATTTTTTAGCAGCCGAGAACGATGGATATCGATAACTATGGTTTGACAGCTGAGAATAGCAACCTGTGTTGACATTTCTGTTGAGTAAGTCATCATGTATCGTTTAACGCCAGAACAACGATGCCAAGGTGGAAATTCACTTTGAAAAAAAAGTGCGTGTAGCGTAGTTCACATAACAGAAGTGAAAAATGGCAGACAAAGAAAGAGGGAGAGACCCGAGAGAGAATGAGAGGGAGAGAAAGAATATATATCTAAATAAATTCACAACATTGGCACAGAATACAAATAGACAAAATTTATAAAAAAGAAATCCGTTTATTTTACATTTACGTCGTCACTCACTAAATTAAACAACATTTTTAGAAAATATAATAGTTATAATTTAATATATGAATATTCTATTTAATTATTACTTACATTGTTATCGTTAGATGCTTCAATAAGTACTAATGTTGCAATTGGTTTATGATAACTAAAATATAAAATATATGTCTTTAATTGTACATTATCGATATTACGAGAAAAAATTGCATCTATTGTAGTTCCGGATTTAGTAGGCGTTTAATTTACCATATATTATTATTTATATGTAGACCAAATGCGTCGCGTAGAAAATTTGTTAATTCTTCTGCATCATTAGATGGAAAATTAACATTAAAATCACCCCCGAGAATTAGCGGCATCTTATCTTCTCCTCTACTGCGAGCACCAGCGTGACTGTAGACTAGTGTACTGTAGACTGTGCGGTGTATAAAATATTGGGTAGTCGAAAAAGTCTTTTCGTATTTTGTCAATAGATGTCGTTGGAGTCATCTATCTCCAGTGCTACCAATCACATTGTGTCATATCATATGGCGGTAGAAAGGTGACATTTTAAGCTTCATTCAACGAAAAAAAAAATTAAATACAGAGAAGTTGAGAAAAAGTTATAGCTGTTCAAAAATGAATGAAAATAATGAAGAAATTCGCTATATTTTAAAATTTTGTATAACAAAGGGAAGAATGCCACGCAAGCCACCAATGAAATTTGTAAAGTTTACGGAGACGATGCTGTATCAGTTCGTGTTGCACAACAATGGTTCGCTCGCTTCCGTTCTGGAAATTTCGATGTGAAAGATACACCTCGCTCCGGTCGACCTGTCGTTGAAAAAGTCGATGAAATTATGGAAAAGATTGCCCAGGACCGTCACATAAGCTGCCATGACATCGCCAAGGCACTAAACATGCATCATCAAACGGTTTTGAACCATTTAAAAAAGACTGGTTACAAAAAGAAGCTCGATGTTTGGGTACCACATAAATTGTCTGTGAAAAATTGAATGGACCGAATTAACATCTGCGATTGTTTGCTGAAACGAAATGAAATCGAACCATTTCTGAAGCGAATGGTAACAGGAGACGAAAAGTGCATCAAATACGACAATAATGTGCGAAAAAGATCATGGTGCTAGGGTGGTGAAGCTCAACAAATGATCGCAAAGCCAGGATTGACGCCTCGAAAGATGATGAGATTGAAGCAAGCAATCGAAAAAGCGGCCAGAACTGATCAGCAGAAAGGGCGTCGTCTTCCATCGCTAGGCCACACACATCTTTGATGACTCGGCAAAAACTGGGAGAGCTTGGCTGGGAAGTTTTGATGCATCCACCATATAGCCCTGACCTTGCACCATCGGACTACCATTTGTTTCGGTCAATGCAGAACTCCCTTAATGGAGTAAAGTTGGCTTCAAGAGAAGCCTGTGAAAATTACTTATCGCAGTTTTTCGCCGAGAAACCACAAAAGTTTTACACTGTTGGAATAATGTATCTAGAAAAAAATGGCAAAAGGTGATCGACCGAAATGGTACATATTTGGTTTAATAAAGTTCATTATAAATATAAAAAAAATGAGTCTAAGCTAGAAATACGAAAAGACTTTTTCGACTATCCAATATAATAATTCGTCTATTTTTTGGTATGGTGATATGTAAATAGGCGCTAGAATAATGACTTGTCCTTTTGGTGTTTGGCACTCTGCAATACAATTATCGCCAACTGGTGTTACTGTTGATGAATATAATTGAGATTGCATGGCAGTCATTTCTATGTTTGGCGTTACAATATTTACAGTATCACATTGATTATGGTATATTGCCACTCATCCTGCTCGAACATTCGGCCGTTTAAATTTGATAACGCAGTTGAAGTTGGGTACGCTGTCATCCGATGTATTAGCGTGACGTTAGAGCCGTGCGCACATATAGCGTCTAACACCATGAAGGAAAGAGTAATGAGATGGCGCCTATCGTGGTACCGTTACTTTGCTCTCAGCGAATTTGACAATGAGTTACGTGGTTTTAGCACCAGATTACCATTTTCGTAACTTGATTAAGCATTTTGTTTTTGTTATTTAATCTCGGAGTTTTAGTTATTTCTTCATGACATTTTTCTAGTCTGTTCTAATTATTGTAAAATGTGAAGTACCTGGCCATTGAATTATGTCCGATGGCATTTTTTCTGAAAACTTCAAATATCAGGGCAAATTTTAACCTGTTCTTAGATGTTTTTAAGAATTTCCGGTCAATTGGACACCCCCAGTGTTATGGTTTGGGGTTGTATAACCTCAGAGGGACCAGGTCCACTACATTTTGTTGAGGAAACAATGCGCTGTGTGCAGTACGTGGACGTGCTGGAAAGCGTTTTGCTGCCATATTTAGAAACCCTGAAGTGTCCGAGAGACGAATGCACCTTTATGCAAGATGGAGCTTCGTGTCACACATCCAGGATGAGCATGAATTTTCTGAATTCAATGGAAATAATGGTTTTGCCATGGCCTGGCAATTCACCGGACCTTAACCACATGGAAAATTGTTGGGCATACCTCAAATCGGCAGTATACAAGCCGAATAATATCACAATACAACAGCTTAAGGAAAACATCGAAGATGTGTGGTATAATGGCCAAAATCTTAAGAGGAAGATAACACAGTGTGTAGCCAGTATGCCTCCACGAATGGCGGCCGTCTTAACAGCAAGGGGAGGAGCCACAAAATATGACTTTAAAATAAATATTTTTAATGCAAAAATGCCAAGAAGCTTTTAATAAAAACAAATATCTAAACTTTTTTTATATGCTTTAAAACCGTTTGCTTTTTATTCGCTCTCAAAGCCAGAAATATGTAATTTTTATCATCAGTCATAATACAATGGCCAGGTACTGTAATATTTAAAATTTTGTAAAATATACATTTTTTAACAATTAGTTCAATAATTCACTCAGTTTCATTTAGCTTTACTGCCCACGAATGCAGTTGTTGTTGGTGTTCTTCTGATTTCAGCAGTCAAATCTCTCTCTCGCTACTGCAGTGTTGCTTAGCTTTGGATATAAAAACGCACTAAAATGCCCATTCAAAGAAAATAAAACACCAAGTTTTTATTGAATTACTTAGAGAGCTTTGTATGTGTGACAAAAAAATGTGTTATGGATATGTATAATTTAATTTATGAGTGTTAAAAGAAACACTTTTGTTAAGGGAACGACTTATTTGCCATATTTCAGGTTATGTAACAAAATAAGGTATTCTTTTTGTAAAAATGTCGTTCTTCTATTCTTCTTCTTCGTATTCTTTTTGTAAAAATGTCGTTATGGTTTTTTCAGTATTTTCTAGTATTTTTTTGCTACATATATTTAGATATATGTAAGGTATAGGTCCCTCTCTCCTTTTCAGTCTACGTTATATCTTTTTTCTCTCTCGCGGAACGAAAATATCCAAAATCCTTAAAATTTTACTCTCTATTCTCACTCTTCCATCGATGCCTAAGAAGTTTCACTTCAAAAATAAAAAATCTGTTCGCGAAGTTCTTAGAGCAAAGTGTTGAAGAAGACACCGAAATCTCGATTCATTGCGTTCTCAACTTGCTGGCCTTTGCCTTCGACCACTTGGAAAATTTTACGCCTCGGTTTTAGCTTATGTGCCTATAAAATACAGCTCGTGCAAGAATTCAAGACAAATGACCAACGTTTGCGTCGCCTTTTTGCTGATTGAGCTAATTTAGATTTACAGATTTCTTATTGAGATTCTTTGGAAAAAGTAGTCAAAAATTGGGTTGATCAAATAAACCATGTAACTCGTAGCCACGGCGGTCTTTTCCAGATATCATAGTCCAAAAAAATCCGTTGATTAAAAATTCTTTTCAAAAATACTTCTGTTTTGTATTATCATTTTAAAATCTCAAGCTCTTAAAAAACCCCCGATATGTTAAAAATCATAAATTTATGTTCAAACTGCTACAAATCCAAATAGGCTTAGCCGATTAGATTACTATTTTTTTTCTTTTTTTGCTATACTTTGTACTTTTACCTCACCTTGTATAAGAAACAAAGTAAGAAATGTGTTTATTTACATTTGGGGGTAGAATAAGCATTTCTAAAGTAAATTCTGTGTATAAAAGCTTGTGCAAAGCCTCTATTAGTCTAGTTTGCTAATGAGCGCCGTAATCATGCGCTAAAATAACGACAAGAGTGTGTCTTCTGTGGCCGACTACATCAACTCGAGCCGCAACAAAAAAATTATTTTGCGAACCGTCTAACTTTATCTTCTTAAAACTCTAATTTTCTTCTCGGAATTTTTGTTTAGGCTACAAAAAATATTATGTACATATCAGAGAAGACCGATTGTTTTTTTTGTTTTTTTTTTTTTGTTATATTTTTTTCTGTCCTTCGTCTCCTAACAGCTACTGGGCAACAATAACCTCCGCAAAACCATGCTTCCCGATTGAAGCCATGGATTTGAATGAATTCAGCAGAAGTATGTAATATTACTCACTTTAATTGCTATGCACATAGAATTTGGTAATGGCGTTCATCAAATCCAAAAAACAAAAAATAATTATAATCCATCGGCTACTTTTTTTTGCGCAATTTCATTTAATTCAATTACCGCACATTTAATTTATTTTATACCATTCCAGGCGACTTGCCGCATTCGTGCGCTTTTCAAGCCACATAAATTAAGCAGCTCCGCCGCCACCCAACATCCATCTGCCCCCATCGTCTATGACATTCCTCTTCATGCTTCCTTCGCGAACTTTTACGCATTTATCACAGTCATTTATTTTATTGCGCTTCTTGTGACCGGAAGAGTGCTGAGAAAAAACACCGGATGAGATATAAATGGAAACCTATACCCGCACGTGTTCGTAGCTTTGAATGTACCTATGCCTGAATAAAGATTTATGTCCATTCTTTGGAAAAAAAAATTTAAATATATACTTATGTGCATACATTTACATGCACAAGTGACTGGCAAGTTCGGTTGTTCATTAACACCGAAACTCCAAATACACCTCAAATACCCGCAGACAAATTGCGGCTAAAGGCTCTCATTTATTTATACCCAAAAAGGGTGCTTCATTGCAGCTGCTACTTGTGTATGTAAATTAAGGTATGGGCATGGAGAGTTGCAAACATTTACTCAAAATGAAGGCATAGTAGTTGGGACGAGTTATACAGGGACGGTTCGAAAATCGCGAAATCTTGCACCGCATGGACGCGCATTGACCGCCAAGACCATGGAAAAGGCGAAATACATACGAATATAAGTCAATAAACCTGGAGTGAGAGAAAATCGTAATCCAGGGTTAGATCAGGTCAAATGACTGCCCGTGTAAGGACCCACTTGAAAACAGAAAATCAAATTTGTCCTTTGTGATGTGGAATTAAGCATGGATTAGATTAGTTATGTTGGTTGTTGGACAAATCCAAGCACTCAGTCAGGAAAACCATTGCACCCCACCCTTATAGATTTTAGTGAAAAGAATAGAGGATATAGGCAGGATATACATTATATGGATGGGCGAATTGGGTGGGGGTGACTCTTCCGCGAATCTTTTGGATTCATTGATGAATTATAAGAGATCCGGAAGAGGAAGAGTATGAACTTTATCCATGCTCCAAACATCACACCCCAACAGTCTAATACTGATTCTAGACAACGCCGGACAGCTGCAGAGAAAATGCTCTGCAGTGTCCCCATTCTCAAGACAGGCTAAGCATATTGGGTCGCCAACAATTTCCACGGTAGTCCAGGTAACCAAATAAGACACACTTTCTTGTACTTTGCAACATTGTTCAGTTTTGTCTGACATTCACTGACTAATATCGAAGAGCAGCGTGGTTTAGCAAGGGCTTTTAGTGCAGCTGTAGAATATCATAGCCTTCTGTTCTGTGGCATAGGAGTACTTAGTGTATTCGTCTAGGTGCCATCTTGATCCTCTCTGATCCGTCGGTGTAGAGTACAAAAATGTGCTGAAATTCTATTAATAGGTTCTTTGGACTTAACCATTGATCTCTACCTGGAATCAAAACCTCATACCTCCTTGTGATATCATACTGAGTAACAAAGAGGGGAAATAACAGAATAGAGGGGAGAAAAGGAAATGGAGCTTTGGGTGAGAGGGAGATGAGCACTACAGAACGTTTAATTATATTTGCGTTAACCACTTCAAGCTACAGATGAAATTCATCTGATGTATGATATCCAAACCTGCTTTATACGCAGATGTAACAACAAAGTGAGAACTAAAATGTCTGAATCTTAGTCCGGTGAGAGCAGCAAAACTGAGATGCCTTCAGAAGTCTTCCGTCTCATGCCTCAGACACCTGCTGCAGAAAGGACTCGAAGCAATACCAAGTTAAGCCGAGTGGAGTGGAAAATGTCCGGTAAGGATACCGACAATATAAGGAGAGATGTGGCGAGAAATTAGCTCTAGAAGTTCTCCCAAGCGCTCACGATCTATCCGTGGCTAGAAAGATCTCGTCACTTTGCACGTTTGCAGCGCGCTCTGAGTTGACAAAGAGTCCACTCTTCCAGGTGCAGACCACCGGTTTTCAAGGGAACTCCAATCCTTTCATTTTACGGGAAATCATTTTGCGGGTCGCCTGCCTAGCTAACTCATCAACTGTGACCCACCATTCCAGGATTTAAAGGGAACATCTGCATTAACATTCAAAGAAAATATGACGCACAAGACAAAAAAGAGAAAAAACCAAATATACCATATTGTAAAATAATTTTTAAAATCGAATAAATCGAAATAAAACCGTCAAAACTTTCAAAACAAACACGTCTATTTTCCAAAATTTAAAATGGGCAGTGTTAATGGAACACCCTGAAGGGTATTGTCATTACCGATATTAGAGTGTGGGTGTTTGGGCTCATAAGACTGTGTGTGTTTACAATGGCACTTACGTAGAGTATTTTTAATGGAATAAATTTGCTTTCTTTTTAAAGTTCTTTTACGTCCTTTTTGCACCTTTGTACATTTTTCCTTGTCAAAATGCCAGTGATGGGAGTAGTGGCAACTACTACAAACAATGAATTATATAATATACATATATGTATATGTATGGATGTTGAGGGTATGAAAACAAAGATCGAGAGAAAAGTCGAGTCCACTTGAAATGGCTGATATTTTAAGGATACAAAGCTGTTGTGATTTGTCACTGAAATTTAAAACAAAAAAATTTGAAAAAAAAACACATTTGCTAACAACACGCGCGTTAAGTACCATCAATGAGCGTTTCAGCTCTTCATATGGTTTAGCTTCCATTCCGTTCACGAACGAAGGGCAGCAGTGCATATGAGTGATGCTTTACTGCTGGAGGCAAATACTTACACATACACTTTTTCACTTGACTGGATGGAGAAAGTAAAGTAGACTAACGAGGAGAAATTTTCTCATTGAGATATTTCACGTTTGCATCGTCGACATCGAGTACATAGGTATATATTCACTGATGAATTTAGTACTAGTAAATGTACAAAATAATTCCAAAGCAAGTTGCTTTCTTAATCATAAGTAATTGGTGAATTTTCCAATCTACATTTATAATGTCAATTTAATTGAATTAATTCGTTTAAAATACTTTATTAGTGAAAGGCTACTCTTATGGTCACTCTTGTAGAAATTTTAGATAGAGAGATCTTTTTTATTTTTTTTTGTTTTTTTGTGCAGGAGGGGAAGCATCAAAAGCCTATGGCCGAAGCCGTGGTGTGGGTCTTTAACCCAACTAAATCCCCCTCATGTCCTACGGTATGTCCTCCTGGAACTTTACCGTTAAGTAGGACATCAGAAGGCCGTTGTGAGTATATTATTACTCAATCGTCTGTTATTTTCATTCTGTTCTGTATATTGTGTTAAGGAGCTCTTTCTAGGGACCTGCGTACATATTCCGCATATTGAAGGTTCTTCATGATATTTGCGGCCACTACACATGTAATTTTCCAATTTTCTTGGTTTTCGCACATATATGGGATAAGATTTGTCTCACTTATGTTTTCACCAAACGCTCCCTCAAGCATATTTCGCTCATTAATGAACCGTGGGCATTGGAACAAGATATGCCTCGCCGTTTCTTGTTCTTCGGGGTACTGCGGGCAGTACGGGTCGTTCTCAAGATGGAACCTGTGTAGGTATGCTTTGAAGCAACCGTGTCCAGTCAGCAACTGTGTGATACAAAAATCAATTTCTCCGTATTTTTGCTCACTCCACCTCGCAATGTTTGGAATCAGTTCAAAGACCATTCCTGTTATCACATGGATTGTGTCATCTCAGACAGTGCGATAGGCACTGGCTTCTCGCAGGGCGCCAAGTCTGTATGTGGCTCGTATGTGTTGAGGTACAATGGCTTCGTGTTTGCCCAGATTGGTGCTGCGTACAGAATCACTGATTGAGAGATCTGATTGCCCAAAAAACAGAGAGAGAGTAACGAAAAATATAAAATGGAAATGTTCCTCTATTTCACCTTACGCACAATTAAAGTGAATTATCGTATGCGGTGAATGATGAAACAAGCGTGAGAAGAGTGCAGTAGCGAGCTGGTGTGAGTGAATATGTGAGCTAATTATGCTGCAACAGCAATGCATTGACGGAATGCGACGATATTAGGGTTATACATACGAGAGCAAAACCAACATTAGCGAGAACAGTGACTTTACGAGTGATAACGGTGATACGGTACAATATCATTGCATGCTTTCATAGCAAAGAGTGCACATATGAATGTACATATATATTCATACTATGTTATTATAGCAAGCCAAGGTGGAAATGTGGCTGTAGCAACGATGAGGAAATGAAATGAGGGGAATGTACACTGATTTTGAGGTTACTCAATTTCATTGACCAAAATCTTAAATGAAGAGAACAAAACTAGCCGCTTTCCGTTATTAAAATATTAACAAAATATTAGAAACTTATTTCCAAATAGAGTTTTGTGTGCAAGCAAAATTATTGTAAATTATTGTGCAAGTAGTTATAAGCAGTTCATGAAACTGGACTGATAGTAATGCATAGAGGCATTCAGTACAAGAACTTGAACTTTGCAACTAAATACGAGCTTATCAAACAAATTAATTGCCATATGATTTCTCTGCAGAAATCGAATCGTGTTGGATACATTAATAACACTTCACGCAGTCACAAGCAAATCAATGAATTTTTGACCTTGCTTTGGAGAAGAATTTGGTTTGGGCCTTCGCCGACGAAATCTTCAACGTTTTTAACTTCGGTATGCGTTACATTCATTTATTTCGACTTTTTCAAATATTTTATTGAAGATGCACTTGACGTTTTTGAACCTTTAGCAACACTGCTTTACATCGTTTCTCAAACGCGGGAGCTATTTTGTAAAAATAACCTACGCTTTCTAAATTTCTCACAAAACGAACAAAATGCACAACGCGTATTGCGAAAAATATACGCCTATTTTGCGGCATTTAAATTTTTATTTTAAAGCAGAACTCCTAGTTCCAAATTCGCCGGTCACGCTTCCTTTAGACAGGCTGCACTTGATTATAATTATGAGACTCCACAACCTATGTATGTATTAGTATTATGTTCGGGTGACATGTAGAAGGAGAAGAATCAAAAACTATAATTTTATAGAAGAAGTCGGATGCTGCACCATCTGAAGAATGTGCAGTGCATTCAAAAGATTTAAAAATATTACAAAATAATATATATCAGTATATCGACAACTGTTCGGCTGAAATCTGTAAAGCAAAAGCACAACAAAGTCGCAGCAACAAAAATGTTTATACGCACATACACATACTTGTTTCCGCTTCAACGGTTCACTCTTCACCACAACTATTCCCCTTATTCACACTCTTGCAGTCACTTACTTACGCACACATTAGATTTGCTGACACCGGTCCGTTAAACTGACCAACTCACCAAGTAACAGAGGTAGTAAGAGACTGATTATTATGCACAGGATTGTAAAAATCTATGTACAAGTATGGTAAATTACATATGTATATACTCCAGCAGCACACCAACAATTACTCATTTTATTACGAACTTTACTCAGCGTCTGGGTTCAATTCAACTGGTCCAGGATGTGAATCCTACAGTCCCTGTAAACAGGAAACACCAAATGATAGAAAGATATTATAAAAGGCAGGTAATAAAGCCTTTCAAGTATATTTGTGCGATGAAGAAGCTTTTAATGATGAAAGGATTTACTACGACTGAAGAAACCGGACCGATTCATGCGTGACTACCATTTCGTAGGACTGGGATTCGAAGCGTACTGTTGGCATGAAAAATCAAATCACAGAAAAGCTTTTTTCTAATAGCGGTCACCCTTTGGCAGGTAATGCCAAACCTCTGAGTGTAGTTCTGCAACAAAAAAGGTCTTCATAAAAATCTATCTGCTATAAGTTCCTTCATCTGTAGTCCCTCCATCAAGACTTATATCACAAATAGGAATAGGAACTCGACTGAACATCCAACAAAAAGTGTGAGTTTCCAGTTTTAAAAACTACTAAAAATAACCACTGGAACTCTACGTCGGTAGTCCCAAATTTATATTAATGATAAATAATCGTCCCACCAAATAAATTGGTTCGAGTCATTACATTCACTTTTGAATCTTCCCGGGTGAGTGAAACATTTTACTGGTCGAAATGCCAAAAACCTCACAGCTCAAAATAAGTCAAATCAGTTGGGTCCCCGAAATTCGTATTGCTTTTCTATATATTTAACATAAAATTTAAGAAAACTCAATTTTGAACCCACCAAATTTTAAAAGAAGTTATCTTTAATTAATACAAAATTACTTTGCTCAAAGTCAAACTTATATTTGGAGATTTTTTGCAAGTAAGGACTAATTTTGTATGCCTATTTTTTTTTAAAGAACCCATGATGGCACTACGAGCCAAATTATATTATAAGGAAGTTTTATAATATTGAAATATGAAAAGTAATGATATGTAATGATTTTTATATATAAATCAAAATAAAACTTGTTAAAAATCAATCAAAAATTTATTTTTTATAGTTTTGTAATTATAATTTTTCTTTTAATTAATAACTTATGTATTTGTATATGTATAAATCCTTTTCAATATTTTTTTTTTTTTGTCATTAATAAATTTTGTTATTACCTCAAATTTGCGGGCTCAAAGTTAACTTTAATTTTATGCTTTATTTCATTATTACTTAAAATTTGGTGAGCTCAAAATTGACTTTAATTTCCGTAAATAATTTTTAATTAATTAAAATTTGTGGGGCTCGAAATTGACTTTAATTTTATTGATTAAATTTTTTTTTTTTTGGATTAAAATTTGGAGGTCTCCAAGTTGGCTTTATTTTTACTAATGAATTTTTTATTGATACAAATTTGTGGGGCTCGAAATTGATTTAAAATTTATTAATTAATTTTTTATTAAATAAAATTTTGGTGCTCGAAATAAACTTTAATTTTATTAATTAAATTTTTTATTTATTAAAATTTGGGCACAACGAAATTGGCTTTAGAGCTATGCTCTACTCGAATTTTTTTTCTTACAACTTTATGTACAATTCGTATCTGCTAGAAAGGTTGTCGAAAAAAACCGTTTGCCAACTCTAATGTATACTTTAGATATAAAACTTGGTAATCAGAATAGGCCTCTATGGCTACCAAGTGAGCTCTTGTTAAGAGCAGCCCGTCTGACCTAAGCTTACTTTTTCAAATTGTGTGCACATCTGCAGCCACGAAAGTATGGTCAATAAGCATTCGTTGATTGTGGAAGAACAGCGAGGCCTTCACTTGACATTTCTAATTAGCGATGCGGCTGGTAAGCTTTTCTTAGATATAATATAAAATAAAATATATGTACTATGCGTTAGGTATACCTATATTACAAAAATTTTAAAAGTAAAATACATAAGAAAAAGAAACAAAAAAGGGAAATGTCAAAGAAGGACTTTATGAAATATCCTCTACCAATTTACACCTGTGTTTAAAATTACAATTTTGTTTTTTAACGTACCTTCATTAACATTAAGTCCAAAGCCCAACTCACCCAGGTATTTTGTTATTGGCATTCCAATTAATGTTTGTATTTTTTTTTTTTTTTGTTTTGTTTTTTTGCATTTCCTTTTTCTTTTAACAGCCTCACAGGCATTAAATCCTAAACAAAAGTGTCGTAAGAACGCCGCTTTTGACACCTCATTAATTTGTCACCTCTACAATAGTTCGCTAAGTACCCGAACTAATTGCCAGCTGCACCTTGTGTACACAAAAACTCACTGTCTGACGCATTCGCGCCGCTTTCGCCACATCGCACCACATTACACCACACACAACCGCACGCACATCTTGCCAATTTTCTCAATTTACTTAATTACTACGCGTTTTGGCGCCTTCAAAACTTTTTCACTTAACCGAGCGCAATCTTTCCGAAGCCACTCAGTAAACTGTGTGTGTGTGTGTGCGTATATTGATTGTATGTATGTATTTATGTATGTATATATTATATATAAACCTAGTATGATTGTGTGCACTGCACAGTCAGGCCACAGATTTGCGGCTACGACAATGAGACGATGACAATGCTGCCGCAACTTTCATAGAAGTTGTTGTTTTTTGTTCGCGTTACCGTAACTGGTTGCTGGCTGACAGCCTTTGCCGATGCTGAGTAGAATTTTGATAGAGTACATTATTGTCATAATAATAATAATTAATGCAGCACTAAACTCACTTTACAGCTCATTAGAGGCATTTTACAAATGTTTTGAAGTATTTCTGAGGCGATAAATTATTTCGCGATGCCTGATTGTTGTGTACGTGGGTGGCACAGATAAACTTTCACAATCATCGAAACGAAAGGACAAATTTTGTGTATTATTTGCTGTAGTCCAGGCTTATAGTATAAAGAATTAGAACAAAATATGTTTGATGATGATACAGAAAATTTAGGAAAGCTCGCTTTGTTTCCAATTATGGCCCATTATGAATTGAAATGCCTAATTTTTCAAATTTGCTGCCCTCCAAACATTAAACTCACCATAAGCTTTGTGTTATATGAATAATAAATAAATGAAATAAAATAAAATAATGCCTCTTGTAGAAATTCTAAATATTTTCAAACGTCAAATAAGCAAGCTTACCTGCCATATAACGGTAATTTTCCAAAAACAAAAAACGTGATATTTCTGTTAAAAATGGAGCAAAATTACTCAAATTTGACATCGCTCGACATTTGTAAAAGTTACGCCGTCTGGAGTAAATCTGCCTCTGCCTCTGCCCGTGTTTTCGATTTTTTATAGCTATAAAAATAAATTTGAATTTGCAACAAGTTTGAAATTTTTTAGCATAAACTTCAATGCATCGCTTTTGCTTACGAGATTTATTTTTTCTTTTTTTCATGAGCTGAAAAATTAATCTCGCCCAAAAAGTAAAATTTACTCGTAAAAAATTTCGTGCGATATTTTATTATAACTTTCAACGAATTGGACAACTTTCTTCGGCTTTTAGTGTTGAAGCACCACACTTAACTACTGTGAAAAGTTCATACAACGAGTTCCAACGTGGCCATCGATCGTTACGGCAGCTATTAAAACCTTTAAGCAACGCTTTGCTTAGGTGTCCCCTTCTGAGTGGAAAAAGTGCTTCTAAAACTACCATAGTTCAAGGGAATGTAGAAGTGTACTGGCTTCCAAGGAGAATATTTTGAAAAACCATAAATCCATTTCCAGTAGGTCGGTAAGAAGGTAAGTAAAATGGTTCAAGTACCAATCTGGCACTGAGACTTTCAACAGGCAGATATCTGCAGCTGTCGATGTAATGGAGAAGATTGATAGGATTTAGACTGTCGCACTGCCGCACGCTGTCGCAGAAAGCAGCATGCAGTGACCTTTATTGTCTACCTGCCAAACCCAGGCACTTACAAAGAAATGACTTAACAGTCTCCTTCTCTGAGAGGTTCCCACAACTTCTTCAATGAGAACTAATGGTAAACCTAGCTCTTCCACGTGTGTGCCGATCGTTCAATGGCCGGAAAACATATTTACGAGTTTGGAAATTGGATGGCGTGGAGTCCCCGGACTTTCGGTGTCCTGCGTTTATTGTACTAGGGCCAAAGGGTTTTCGAGATAGCACACAAAGAAATGGAATTCTATTTTTTTTTTGCGCTTTCCCCTTTAACAACAGTCAGTGGGGTACCGATGATCGGGTAAGCTCATCAGCAATTTCATTTCCCTCTATGTTCCTATGTCCTGAAACGCAGATCAGAGAAATGTTTCCTACACACTCAAGATATTTGGTCTCCTATGTACTCACAGGAGTTGACTAGTTTGGAGCTGCACCATGGCATCGTCAAAGCTAAATGTTGACATCTCCGTCGCTCCCGCATTTCCTAAAAATTCTGCATACCTGCAGGACCGCAAACTCTTCTCCCTGAAATACACTAGCAATATTCGGCAGTTTTAAGGAAATGGATAAATTGACTGATGTAGAGAAACACGCTGCTCCGACTACCGTTTCCTTTTTGGAGCCGACAGTGAAGACAGAGCTATGTACATCGGTACAGATTTTTGCTTGGTTTCAATCCTGCTTACTTGGAAAGATTGCCTTTACACGACTCCAACTCTAATTGGCGGATAAAGAGATCCATACAAAGTTTAGGGAAGTTCGGTGTTCACTGCCCAAAAATGCTACCATGTTCCTTGAGAGGTTGCCTGTATAGGTCAACCTCCTTTAACGGGATTGACCAGAGATGGAAATAACGTAAAATTTGATGCAAAGTAAGTGCAAAACGACATTCAGAATACCACTGGGAGAAGTTATACATGCTCCGGTAATGCGAATGTAAGCAGTCCTTTATACCATTCCCACTTTAGTTTTTTTATAAGTCTTGCGAAGAACTTCCCACCAAACCAGGCATCCGTAAGTCAAAATTGACAGAACCAATTGTACGTCCAAAGAACGATCCGTGACTTAAGTCCCCATTTTTTGCCGAACATAGATTTACAGAAGTAGAAAACTTTACTGGCCTTCTTTACGCGATTTTCAATGTGTAGATTCCAACGGGGGTTTAAATTCAAGTATCACTCCAAGATACCTAACTTTCGATGAAAGCGGGAGAGCGTAGTTGCTTAATTTGGGAAGTTTAAAGTGTGGAGATTAGTATTTTCTGGTACATAGCGCCAGCTTATTCTTTTTTAATTCCATACATTCTTTGAATCGGTTTTGGTTAAGGTAGTAGTCCGGTGTAACGACCGAAATTTCGACGTTTTCTCATGAATCTCTTATAAAAAGAAAAGAAACTGCGATCGTTTTAAAGTTTTTACATGTTTTTATTTGTGTTTTGAAGTATATAAAAAAAATTTTTTAAAGTTAATTTTATATTAATTTGTTTACAATTTTTGACGTCAAAGTGGAGTCCTTAAAAAAAAGATGAGTTGGGTCGGGGCAACACACAGCCTTCCAAAGTCATCTGAAATAAAAAATTCAAAGAGATTAATATTCTGTAGACTTTATTTCAGGTACAGACCTAAAATATATATAAACATAAAAAAGCAAAAACAAAATGACGGACTTGTGAAAAAATTTCTCAAAATCAATTTTTTTTTTCTTCATAAATTGCTTAAATTAAATAGTTTATTATTAAAAAATTAAATGTTTTAAAGTTCCGAGGTCTAGATATGTGTGTCTAGAATAACGCGTTAAATTTTTAGGCCAATCGGTTGAATATTTTTGAGTCAGTGATTCCCCGAAATTTTGAAAACATGGTTTTGAGAAAAATGCGTTTAAAGTTTCGACAACAGCTGCAACAGTCACACGCTTTCACACACACTACAGCGCGCTCTCTTATTTTAGCTATATCTTTAAAAATAATTAAAATTTCTGTCTGAAATTTTTATAGTATATTTCTAAAATGTTTTTCTTCCGAAAATGTAAAAAAAAAATTCAATTTTTTGAACCCGTCACACCGGGCTACTACCTTAAAGCTACGTTTCATTGATTTTAATGAAAAAAAACGGTATTTTTTCCTTCCGCTAATTCATGGATAAGAGCGGGGAAGTTACCTTTTCGTTAGCTAGAAAATGTTTCTGGGCCCATAATTGTGAAGGGCAACCCTTTCCTGGCTAATTTATTTCCCACTAAATCCTATGAGTCCTCCAGTCCATAAGATATGTACCTGGTTCTTTTGGCGTAAGATATTCAGCTTTCTGGACCAGTTTTGATGTAACCTGGAAAGAGTTGCTCGCTGGCTATCTGTAAGAATTTCTATGCTCCTATTTTTATACATAGTTGCATTCAAGTTTGAAATAAGCGTAGACCTCCACTTGAAATGTACTAGAATTCTTGCCTAGCGCTTCCGAGTATCTTTTCTCCGGTTCGTAGAAAACTGCGCCTTCACCTTCTGCGATAAGGTATACGCCCGTGTACCAGGTTATCATTTTCTGATTTATCTTGTAGGGTTCAGATAACGCTTCACAAATATTTTTATTGCCCAGATCAGTCATGAGATAGAGAGACAAAACTGAGCTTCGGTAATATCAAGACGTTCCATGGCATTGAGATCTTAGCGGTAAGTTCAGAAAAAATATCAAACTTCCTGCAATTTGTATCCCTCTTCGCTTGGGATTGGATATAATGTGAAAAGACGTGAATTATAGAACAATCTCAATATAAGTACATCCACACAAGAAAAGCATAAGGCAAAGAATATTAGTATACGTAAAACTTTCAAAAAAGGAAAAAAGTGAAATATCTCTTAAAAATTAAGCAAAATTATCAAAAATTATTAAAGGTAATAGACCCAAAATAAAATTTTGAGAAAAAGGTCACACCAATTTTTGGCTAAATTCGTGTATCTCAATACCGACTTTATAAAACTCATATAAATGCCCATTTTTCGTATTTTTAAGACAAAGTCTCTAATAGTCCGTCGCATGTTTAATTTTACTGAAATGTGCGCGAGTATAAAAAGTTCCGCCCGAACTGAATATATCAAAAAAGTATCAAAATGCCATCTTTTAAATTTTTTATTCCTTCATAACTGAAATAAAATAAATTTTTTTATAATGAAGTAGGTTTAATAGTTCCCGCAATGTTCTAAATACAAAGCATTAAAAAAGAATTAATCTTAATTGCGTCATACAAAGAAACTTTCTCTGCTGCATAATACAAACGAGCGATATTTTGTATGCCGCTACATAACCACACGTATTACTCAAATTTAATGCAACAAATATATTTATTTATAGTCTCAAATGGATATTTCTATTCTCGACCTGCTCTCCTCTCAAAATATTCTCATCGTATGCCAATGAACGGCGCAACAAGTGACAGCGATTGTTATTACAAATTCGCTAACTCTCGCATATATTTGACCACACACTCCCACCCCTGCTCATTCACCGCAACATTTTACAGGAGCAATAAAATGCACAACCAACACCGACACTTGGGACTTTTACTGTGAAAATAATAACAAAGCTATAGGCACTTGTTGCACTGCAAAACTTCCCCACCAACACATGCAGGTACATACATATCCGTTCGCACTCCTCTGGCGGTGTGTATTTCATATTTCAACTTTTCAACTATAAAGCGCACATTCAGCAGTCATTCGTGTGATTTCGTTAATTTTCAACATTTTACTACCAACAAACTCATCTACAAATATAGAGGAGACCTGCACAGCTACGAGACGGCAGTTTAAACTGCTCCTTTGTAATACTTATTATTAACCTCGGTGGGTTTTCCACACCTGCTTTGTTTGCTTAATATTATTACCAGTTAAGTATGCGGGTAAATACATACATATGTACATACACTTGTATGTAGGTGTCTACATACGAATGTGCGAAATTGCAAATGGTTTTGAGCTCATAAAAACATTGTGAGGTAAATCTTTCCTGACTTTCGCACAATCCGATTTACTTCGGCACATTTTGACGCGAGTGTTTTATGAAAAGAAAAAAGCGCCGAAAGCCACAAGCAGTGATTTCTGAACGTATGTATGTAATATACGTAGGATATATAGTCGTGCATAGATACATGCCTTCAATACATACATAAATGCGTATGTGCCGCGTTCCCTGTCGGGAATTGCGTAGTAAACTATAAAATAACTGACTTAGGGGTCACGGTGGTCTAGAGCCCGAAAATTTAGGGATTTTTTTTTTTGCTTTTTAGGTTTTTTATTTATCTTCTTTTACATACAAAAATAAAAAAAATAAATTATTTTTTATTGTAATTTTAATAATTTTAGCGCTAAAGTTGACCCTCCTGAAAAATTGGACCTGAACGGTTTTGTCCATTTTGGCTCTTCTATTTGTTTGAAACACAAAAACCAAAAACATTATTATCAGTTTGACTGTAGCTATGCCCCGTACTAAATAGAATAAAGAAAACAATTTGACAAAATTGCGCGGTTTTGAATTTAACACTCTAAAAATCGGTCTTCTTTCAGTTTTTTAATAAAAAAAATACGAAATAATTGTAATTAATAATATATATAATATGATTCTAGTACGGGCGATAGCTATTGATGTTGGAACAGCAGATTAAAATTTCAGGCGGAAGTCGTTTCGCGATGAATGGGTTAAAAGTTTCAGGTACAGGAGCGCGCGAACCGCTCTCTACCTAGATAATGAGCTGTAGAAGCTATAAATTGGGAATTTTCCCATGAAAATTTTACAGTATATGCTTAAAAGCCCATACTTTCGAAATATCGAAAAAACAAAAAATAGATTTTTTTAAATTTCTAGACCACCGGGTCCCCTTAAGGGGGA
The DNA here is from genome assembly GCF_028408465.1 of Anastrepha ludens. NCBI lineage: Eukaryota > Metazoa > Arthropoda > Insecta > Diptera > Tephritidae > Anastrepha > Anastrepha ludens. Next base: position 118,555,234 of record NC_071498.1, read on the forward strand.
ACGCCACTGTGGGTGGGGTAAAAAAATAGTCGATTTTTGGGAACTTGTTTTGTAAATAGGAATGATTATTCGAGGATCGGACAAAAGGCAATTTATTTTATATGTATTAAACTATGATGATATAAATTTTTAGTTAAAAATATTGAAAATTGACAAATTTATGTAAATAAACGTAACGAGTTAAAAAAAATTACGTCATCTGGTGGTAGCGATACAGCAATGAATAATCATCTGAAATCAAGAAACCAAGAATTTTATTAATCTACACAATAGTAGCTATCGTTGTACGTAGCCGTTTTTTGCTTCTTTTTCTTTTTGACTAAATGGTTGTGATTTGAATTTCGATGTGTGTTTTTCACCATTATTTTGATTTTCAACAGGCCCAAAAAAATAGTTTATTTTCAAAATTTTGAAAACTACGTTCAACGATAGCCAACGCAATAAGAAACATTTTGAAAAAAGAAAATTAAAATGGGTTCATTAGTCTTCGAGAAATCGTTGCCACCGTATCAAAAAAAGTCGTTTTGAGAAAAACGCGTTTGAAATAAAGCATCGTATCGTAAGCGCTACGGGGCCGCACCGACGGGCGCTCACTTAAGTGCACATAGAATCGGGAATAAGGCGAATTTCGCTTTAAAATTTTTACCACATTTTCTTAAGTACTTATACTAACAATTTATGCAAAAACAAACTCGTTTTTTTTTTAATTTTTACAGTGGCGTTCCCCTTTAACACTGGTATTGTCGTGTTTATTTGTTTGCAATCTCTTTGAAATGGTGACATTAAAACTACTAAATTGCAAAAACAAAGTTCATTTAACGTTATTCTGTGCCTACCGAAGTCACATTGTATGAATTCGCCTCGGTATGAAACACAAGTTCGCATAGCATGGTGAAAAGTCTTTTAGAGGGGTGCTACGTAGCAGACCGTTACGCGGCTCTGAGCGAATTTGAAAGAATCAGAAGAATCAGAAATACACTCGCAGGTTTGCCATTGCCTGCCGAGGGGCGACCGCTATTAGAAAAATCTTTTTCTTTATTTTGGTGTGTTCAATGAGATTCGAACCGACGTTCTCTCTGTGAACTCCGAATGGTAGTCACGTCCCAACCCATTCGAAAAACACTTGCTTATATTTAAATCTAAATTATTTCTTTTACGTCAAGCAGCAAAGTTGTCCAAGTCAGATTGAAGGTTTAGAGAGTCCACTGTACTTGCAATCGCCGAGTGTATCTTTAAATCATCGGCATACAAGAGAAAATTTGCGTTATAAAAACAACTAGAAATGACATTAACAAAAATTATAAAAAGTTGGGGACCCAGTATACAGGGTTGCCCATATTCGACGGACCCATCTGGCAACCCTGTATCTTTTGACAGAGACGTCAGATCGATTAATGATATACTGCGTTGGAAGCGTCAGTCCAAGCAGATTTTTATCATGGAACAGTACACGCCACGCGAGCGCTCCCAAATTGTTGAAATTTACATTCAACAAAAGAAGTTAATTGTGAAAACTCAACGTGCGTATAAAAAATTAAATAATGTGAAAAGTGCGCCTTCTAAAAACACCATTAAACGTTTGTACGAAAGGTTTTCGACTGGTGATGCTCTTTCTAATCCAAAGAAGCCAAATCAAAATCGACCAAGGCGATCGGATGAGAATATTGCTCTTGTACGGGCCAGTGCTGAGACGTCGCCAAGGACATTCCAAATTCGCCGTTCTCAGCAGTTGGGCATTGCTCGGACCACTTTACAACGAATTATCCGCATTGATTTGCATTTATTTCCGTATAAGATTCAATTGACGCAAAGATTGTTTCCTGCGGACAAGCCTCGTCGATTGGAATGGGCCCAAAAAACACATGGGTCCGTCGAATATTCGCAACCTAGTACTTCCCTGAGGTACACCAGAGGACGCAATAAAAGCACTAGATGACGCACCATCAACATTAACGACACATTTTCGAGAGTAGAGATAGGATTTAATCTATTTTAAAAGAGCAGAATGGAATCCTATAGCAATTTGGAAATTAAAATCCTTTGAGTTTTTTTTTGATGATACACAATATTCAGAGAACACTGCAAGATTTAAAACAGTATATCAATATTTCCTGAAGCCGCCTTGGTCTGCTGAAATATAACGATTAACTGCAAAATACATTTTTTCTTTCACTTTTAATTCAAGCAATTTTAAAACCGTGGATAATTTTTTTTGTTTTTTTTTTGTTGGCGGTGAGGTTGGGTTAAAAGTGCCTTCGCACCATATAGTAACCGTCGCTACTACGTGTGTGGTTTTTTCTTCGCCTATCAGCATTTTCTCGATTATTTCTACAGGTGTAAATACAAAAATAGCTCGTTGCAGAGCTGTTCTCCCTATGTTCCACCTCTCGCATTTAGAGAAGATTTGCTCTGCGTTATTATAATCAGTCATGCCTATTATGATAAACGTCGGATGATATGTGGCGGGAGTTAACTCGATGCGCACTCGATTCATTTTTTCACTAAAATGGCATTATTGTTACCGACGGATGCACTGCATTACAATCCGTGAGCTGTGTTATCAGCCTAATCAGCTGTGCAAAAATTTTAAAAGACCAATAAATATTTGTTAAGTGTGTAAAATGGGTTGAATAGCGTTTTATATATATTAGATTTTAATGAAAGTACAAGCAATGATGCAAGACGAACCGGGAAAAAGTAAGTAACAGTAATGCTGTCGACGTGTTCCAGTTGCCTGATGATGTGTAAGTTCACTTTTTAAGGACAATTGACGAAAATTTATGTGAACTTCTCTTGTAGATTTGTTAAGCAATTCCGCCTTAATAAGATAGCTTTCCAATATGTTCTTAACATATTAAAAAGGGAAAAGCCTCCTATTATTAAAACTTGGTCGATATCGCCAGAGCTCAAACTAGAAGCCTGTCTAAGTTTTTTTGCTGAAGGGGGTTATCAAAATGGTACTGGGCAAGATTTTAATATTGGCATGGCGCAGTCCACAGAGTCCATAGTACTGTCAGAAGTTTTAAACATTTTAGAGGCAACACTATGCCCCAGATGGATAAGCTTGACAATGACCGAGACTGAAGAGCTTGAAGCCAAAAGATATTTTTTTGGAAAAACAAGAATTCCCGGCATAGTTATGTGCGTAGATGGCACCCACATAAAAATTTTGAAACCTGCTGGAGACAATTCGCACCTTTATTATAATAGGAAAGGATATTACAGTATTAATGCAATGATAGTAAGTTAATTTCTGAAATTTTAATTGACTAATAAAATGACTTTTTTCTATCTTAAGATATGTGACCATAAGCAGCGAATAAGGTATGTGAACAGTAGGTACGCAGGTGCAGGTCACGATTCTTTTATTTGGGAAAATAGTGAGGCTTCAAGACATTTCCAAACCATGTATGAAAATGGACACAAAAGCACTAGATTGTTGGATACATATATGACAAAAACGAAACAGTTAATAATACATGAGTAATTTTGATTTAAATGTCTCTCGAAGTATATGAATTTGTACCCCCACGAGCTCTCTTCGATGTAGATGGAGTAATGTCTTCAACCACCTGCTCTGAATTTAGTGGAGTGGCATGCTCAACAATTTTCCTCTGAGGCACTCCAAACTCTTTTGAATTTTAAGTGCCCCCAACACAGTCGTTTAGGCCCACTAGAGCAGCAACATCTTCTTCTAGCGACGATTTCCGCCTCCACCACTTGCTTGTAATTCCCTTTTATTGTGCGCCAACTTTTTCTTTACTGCTGATTTAACATCTGACCAAACCTTTAATTAAAACGCAAATAAGTACTTATATTCTCAATGAACTTTTGAATTATCAACAAACCTTTTTCCATTCTGAAATACTCTTCGATGGAGGCCCTAATGAATTCAGTTCCTCACGCACACTCTCCCAAAATTGCTCTACCTCGTTAGGAGCACTTCTGGTAAAATTTTTTGCAATATCGGGAGGCTCCTTCATACGAGATATTAAACCTTTAAATTACTCTTTGGTGGTTGTGCGTTTCCTAAAAAATATAAATTTTGCCATTTGTATAAATTTTGCCAATATATATAATCCGAAAAAAAAAAAATAAAAATGTGTTTCCTTACATTTTATTGCTCTCCATCTTTATTATAATAATATCCGCAACACAATGACCTGCGGATGAGAAACGAGTAAATTTGTTTGAAACGCGAATTGAATGCGTTGTTGGTAATGCCATTTTTTTTAATCGATCCGTAAACCACATTATCCATCCGCATACTGCTTTATCCGACGTTTATTATGATACCGAATACTCCCTCCGCAACCATTCGGAGGATACCATAATAGGGGTCAGTATCTCCATTTATGCCGTTTGGTGGCTCACTTTTCCCATTCGCCACAAATACTAGCGAAAGGACCCATGCCCGGACAAAAACTGTGTGACGTAATAATTAACCTCACCGTGTTTTCTTTCTACCCACTTTTTTAGATTGAGTATTAGTCTCGCTGTCCATCTACCGTACCGTTCAGAGTTCCGTCTTGCCTGTCAAAGTGTGAGCGTTTGAACTCTAATATCGGAGAAGCGTGGTACTGGGATTCCTGTGTTTTTTGCCTCCCATCTCCGTTTGCGCTCTTGTGCTAGAATATCTATAGGGCTGGTTCCGTTGATAACAAACATCGCTGCTTCAGATATTGTTCTGCTTCAGATACTGTTCTGTATGACGAAGCCACTCTGAGAGCGCAGGTGCGTTGCACAGATTGCAGAGTTTTCCGCCGGCATTGCATCCTTAGCGAATCTGCTCATATTTCGCATCCGTATAAGAGAATCGAGTTCGTCGTGTCCATTAAAAGTTTTCGCTTGAACCGTGGATAAATTGGCAATTGGTCTATAAATGGCAATATTGTTTTTATTGCCACTTTTGAATACTGGATTAATAGTTGTTACTTTCCAGGCGTCTGTGAACTCTCCTCGTTCAAGTGATTTATCAAACATTACTAAAAGTGGATAGGCGATTGCAGAGCAGTTTTTAAGACGATACGAAGATAGCCCATCTACGTCTAATTTTATTGATGTTTTGAATTGCCGAATTCTATCTTCAACATCAGAGAGCATTAAAGTTAACGAACCTATATTAATTAAGGAATTCATGTTCGAGTGACACTCATCTGAAAATTATAAGTAAATTTAATTGCCTCCATTTAACCAGTTATGCCACCGTGATAGTTAAGGCCAAAACCAAAAGCAAACTCAGCTTACATAGATTTCGCCACCAATAGCAAAAGTTTCGGTTCTTTGCATTTTTACCGCCAGATGTCACAGCAAACGAGTTTCCGGTCATAGAGCTTTTGGTCGAAGTAAGCAAACGTACATACATACACATATATGATGCTTACATTTAATATATTTAATATATTTATAGATTATGTGTAAAATTATATATTTCTTTTTATATATTAATAATATTTATTTACATATATATTAATTTATATAATATATTGCATATTATTATAATATAAAAATATTATTTATTACCTATTATTACATTCGAGTTTTTTTAAAGTCTCATTAAAATTGGAATTTCTTTAAAGCACTGAAATGACAAGTAAATATCCTCCCCTTAGTATTAAAATAGGCTATGAATTTTTTAATGTTTTGAGAAAATGAATTTCAAACTTTTTGTCGAAAGTAGCTCTTACTCAAATCTCGTTATGTCTGCAAATATTTATTATTTTTTGACTGACGGTTTGACCCACTTTGTGGAACTAGAATTTGACAAAATTTTGACCACATATAAAATCGACGATGGAGAATCCAAAAATTCAATAAAAAAATAATAGCCTATGAGCACATAGGGTGATTAATTTTGCGCCACTTGTATTTAAATGGAAGGATTTTTAAAGTCAGTGCGAAAGGAATTCTTAACAAATGAGTGTACCGATGGGCACATTGCATTATATATTTACTGCATTACAAATATCAGTTTGGGGAAAAAGTAATCCATTATTCGTAAAACGTTGCGCAAATGGTTTGAAACTGATCCTACACCCGCTAATATGTCGGTCAACTTTGATTATTTCTGTGATTCTGTGTCGACACTTTCCACATTATCGAAATTATTCTTAGCATCAAAATGTCTGAACCGAATCAACGAAAGCGAAATTACACATAAGAAGGGTAATAAGAGCGTATGCGATAACTATCGTCGTATCTCACTATTTAACACGGCCTGAAAGCTCTTTACAAATCTTCTCTATGAGCGAATCAACGAATATGCCGAAAGAATAACTGAATAATCCAATGCGGATTTCGTAAAGGCAAGTTTACAATCGACCAATGTTTTGTACTTAACCAAATGTTTGAAAAAAACTATGAATACGGGCTAGATGTGCCGTTGATTTCAAACAAGCCTTCGACAGCGTTAAAAGAGATAGGATCCAGCACATACTGTTTATTCTTGGAATACCTGCCAAACTAATAAGACTTGTTGTGATAATCCAAGGGAAGCTCGCAGAGTCGTTCTCTATTGAATCAGGTGTAAAACACGGTGATGCCTTATCAACAGCCATATTCAATTTGATGCTGGACTTTGTCGTAAGGGAAGTCAACAAAGGTGGTACCTTGATAACTAAAACAACCCAAATATGTGCTTACGCAGATGACAACGCTATTCTTGCACGAAATTCTTAAAAGTTAACAAAATTGCCAACGGTATTGGCCTTTTTCTAAACGAGAGCAAAACCAAATATCTGTTGAAATTGAGGCGGCCTGCACAGATGCAAAATTTCCATTTGGGAGTCCATACTTTCGAAGCAGAGCAGCATTTTAAGTACCTAGGAGTTGTGTTCGCATATAGCGGTGATTCAACTTCCGCAGTCAAAGATCTCATCAACGCCGCCAACAAAGCGTATTACGCCCACCTTAACTTGTTCAAGTCCCGATTTTTGTCTAAAGCTACAAAGTTAACTATGTAAAAGACTCTTAATCGACCAATCCTAACGTAGGGTTCTGAGGTATGGACTCTTAAGGTTGATGACTGCGCGCAGATTGCCAGCATGGAAGGAAAAAATTTAAGAAAGATCATTGACCCAATAAGAATGGATGATGGTATCTACAGAATTCGATTGAACTATGAACTGAACGATCTAACTCAGAACGAGACAGCTGTACGTTTTATTAAAGCCTGCTGACTATACAGTACCATGAAGAAAGCCGTGACAGGAAATCTAAATGGCGTGAAGACCAAAGGCAGACAGAGGAACCCTTGGATAGATACTGTAGAACACGAACTTAAGTAGCTGGAAATACGTAACCACGAAGCAACAGCTCAAGACAGATCGCTTTGAAGGAGCATTTTGAAGGAAGCTTTAACAAGTAACGCTATGAAAGAAAAATAAGACGTATCCGCACCATAAACACCGCTCATAATTTCAGCGGCCAACTAACGAGAAAATAATGAATTTATTTTCCCCCAAAATAATATACTAAATTTAATTTGCATTATCAGTAAACTTTCACTGATTACTGAAAAATTTGCAATACGGATAATATAATTTGATTTGCAATATCAGGAAAATATTTACTCCCTACTGAAAATTGTTAGAGGTGGTTACAAATCAATACCCAAGCGCGAAATTCAATGAATTATTTAACGCATCGTTGAGTTTATGCCTTCGGGGCGCATTTACAATCCCAACAAATGAAAATAATCGTTTTACAGATGCAGATGACGGTAATGGGGTACATTTTAGAAAAACGTTTTTAATGGCCTGAGGTTTATTTAGATAACTTGTTGCTTCATCTTGTTAGGTCAGGTATTAAAATGTTTCCTGAATATAATTTCCCTAGTCACAGGGACAAAGTCACAACTCAAGATTTTTAATCGGGTATTTCTGTGTATTAATTCATAATTTATATCTAATATAAGTATTAGGCCGGGTCGATTTGTGGGGAGGCAAAAAAATCGCCCATTGCTCTGTGAAAATCATATTCTAGGGATCAAAATAAGAAACGTTGCCGAAGGAACCATACCTTTAAAACGAATTCTGATGTCCCCCAATTTGGGTCGAACTTTTAGTGTCTTTTGTGGGAGGCAAAAAATTCGCCCATTGCTCTGTGAAAATCATATTCTAGGGATCAAAATAAGAAACTTTGCCGAAGGAACCATACTTCTAAAACGAATTCTGATGTCCCCCAATTTGGGTCGAACTTTTAGTGTCTTTTGTGGGAGGCAAAAAATTCGCCCATTGCTCTGTGAAAATCATATTATAGGGATCAAAATAAGAAACTTTGCCGAAGGAACCATACCTCTAAAACGAATTCTGATGTCCCCCAATTTGGGTCGAACTTTTTAGTTTCTTTTCTCATATAAAGGCCAAAAATGGTGATATTTTGAAATGATTGTATGGGGAACCCCCCAGGGGAGTTCCAGGGGGTGTGCCACTGGCATGGGTGGATCGGCCGTCCAAAGTTAGTGGGGGTCAATCATACATTTGGACTCGATTGGAGCACTCTAAATGGGTCGGTCAAAATGGGATTTTTCGTTCGACCCAAATTGGGGGACATCAGAATTCGTTTTAGAGGTATGGTTCCTTCGGCAAAGTTTCTTATTTTGATCCCTAGAATACGATTTTCACAGAGCAATGAGCGATTTTTAAATCGACCCGCCCTAATAGGTATCATTCTTTATTGATCTCAATCCGTTCATAATTCTAACCATATTTTCCCCATCATTTTTATTTGAACCTTTCCTGAATATTTTTGACCATTCTATACTAAGTATGCCATTTGTGTATGAAGTCAAAATGGAACGACCAGAAGTGCGGTCATAGGCAAAAGTACCCATTTTTCATCAAACATTTTAGTGCACTCACATAACACTTCCTCGACTAAAAAACGCCATTCTCTTGAGCCCTTTGTCTCGTTACTAGTAATGATGACTTTGTTAACGTTTCTCAACACGACACAATAATTAGGTCACAGTGCTCTAATCAAAGTAATACAATTATTTTTTCATACTCTTTATTAATTCTTGTATAAGTAACTAACAATAAGTTTACAAATCTTATGTGCTAGAGTAATAAGTATGCTGTTCAAGAAACGATGAACTTTGTTTCGGACATCAGATGGAGAGGCAGATCTATATGTGTCTGCAGCGACAGCCAAGCTGCGCTTATGGCCTTAGACAGCCCCCAACCACATGACAGGTAGTCGGGTCCTGTAAATCCTGGCTCGGTAGACATAATAGCCTGATGCTAGCATGGGTCCCGGGATACGTGGCTATCGTGGGTAACGAGACCTCTGCCTCCGTTGTGCCAATCCCTTCCGCAGCCATCAAATCCACGGTTAGCAAATGGGTTACTGAAACCCACAAGTGAGCTTTGCAGGCTGAGAGAGGCTGCAGTTGGACTAAACTGAAGTTACCACTTCCTGTGCGTCTGCCCCGCCTTCGCTCGAATCAAGTTTTAGGTGCTTGACACCACAAGATCTACTCATATTTCTTCGGAGGTCGGGTAGATTTAAAGAAAATTAAAAGAGAATCCGAGCGCAGTACAATGGACTTAATTGTATCTGAGTGCTGTATTTGCTAGTTGTCCCGATAAAAAAAAAACATTTTACCTTGCCAGTGCCAAGAAACTAATTTTTTGTTCAAATGAAATACATATGTACAGGGCCCGTCATCTATCGTTACGGATTTGAACTAGGTATTATTTGAAGAATGTCATCTGATTTGACTGAAAATTAGTTTTATTCTTCCGCTGAACGTGTATACGCTCAAAGGACCGACCCCCCAATGCGTTTTCGCGAAGCATGGGCTTGGGATCGACTTGAAGAAGATGAAGACTTTTACTGAAAAATCATCTTTTCGGATGAAGCTCATTTTCATCTCGGCGGGTATGTTAACAAGCAAAATTGCCGCATTTGGGGCTCAGAAAACCCGCACGCACTCGAAGAAAAGCCGATGCATTCACAACCAGTCACTGTTTGGTGCGGATTTTGGTCGAGAGGTATCATTGGTCCATTTTTCTTCGAAAAAGAGCGAGAAGTGGCCGTAACCGTCAATGGAGAGCGTTACCGGGCCATGGTGAACGAATTTTTGTTCCGAGAAATTGAAGAGGAGGATATTGGTGGCATTTGGGTCCAACAAGATGGCGCTACTTGCAACACAGCCAATGCTACGATCAATCCTTTGCGTACTGTCTTCGACGATCGCATTATCAGCCGAAATTCTGATATCGTTTGGCCGCCTCGGAGCTGCGATTTGACGCCGTTGAATTATTATCTTTGGGGTGTCGTCAAAAACCAGTGTTATGCCAGCAAACCAGCAACAATTGATGCACTGAAGACCAACATACGCGATGTCATAGCTGAAACACATCCGCATACAATCGAAAATGTGTTGAAAAATTGGACCGATCGTATGGGATGGTGTATGACTAGCCGAGGCAGCCATATGAATGAAGTTGTGTTCCATCATTAACCGGAAGGATTGTACTTCAAAATAAAAAAAAAAACAGTTTGGAAAAATATTGAGTAGTTTCTTTTTTATAGCATTTTTAATTCCGTAAAGTTATATGGCGGACCCTTTACGTGCATATGATTTAGTCGGATGTGAATGAGATGGATTAGAGGTAGATTTCGCGCTAGTTTATTGTGATGGTCTTCTACCGTTTGTAGGTATTTTTTACTTAACAAAAGACACACTTTCTGTACCACTCGTACTCTTGTGCTTTCGACATTTATTTAATATTGTTATTATGGACATATCCAGAAAATATAAACCTATGTGTACATATTTAGGAACTTGGTCTAGAGTCTAGCCACAAAAGATTTCCAACTATTTCTATCGCGCGCTAAAACTCTTAGTTCGCTGTATGATTTGCTCGTCTCTCTGTTGATTTTCCTTCTCCATGTTGTTTTCGGTTGACGCCTATTTCTCCTTCCTTGCGGGTTCTTTTCAAAGGCGGTACGTGCATACTTATACTTTTATACTTTGTTATTGTTTTAAAGCCCATAGCATATCCACAAAGCAGCACTGTTTTGGCACAAGCATTAAACATTTTTAATTTAGGAGCAAGCCTCTAGTTCTCCAGAACTTATTTAAATTGGCAAAAGCACAACTGCCTCTTTTTAACCGGTTGGTGATGTCAATGACGGTACCCCCTCAGTAGTAACAAGTTGCTCAAATTGAGTAACGTCTCCCCTTAGATTGCCACTAGTATTAAAGTGAGCATCATTGTGCCGTTGACTCGCGTATATTTAGTTTTATCGATGTTGACGTTGAGACCCACTTCCTCACATTCTCGAGCAGCCCACGAAATGTTTGTCAGTGTTTGGATATAAACATGGCGATTTGATATAAAAACTAAATCATCGGTATACTCGAGGTCGCTTAATTTGCAACGCAGCCCCCAGTCTATGGCATACCTTTCGACGTTAACAGTTTCTAGCACTGCATCCAGGGCTGTGAAAAATAAAAGCAGGGTCAAGGCACAACCCCATCTCACTCCACTAGTGAGTGAGAAGTGTTCGGCACTCGATGTATAACGAATTAAAAAGGACCTAAATTTAATTTGGAAAATTACGTTTATTCAATTTAAAGTAAAAAATGTGTGCAAATAATACAAAATTAGGAATCAATTTACTTTTGCTCGATATGACCACCTTTCACCTTGAATATGACCGTCATATGAATACGGCGGTCCAGAAACGAATCGCAAACTAAATGTGACTTGCAGCTATTTTGGATCACTTGCGGACAATGACTTTTTTCAGCGCCACGAGACAAGTGAATTTTTTAGTCCGGACCTTGCTCTCCAAAATGGCCCAATGGGAATAATCCATCGGATTCGCATTTGGTGAATTTGAAAGCCATTGTGTGGACGTTATAAAGTTCGGAATGTTGTTTTAAGCCATTCTTGGTTCACTCGAGCTTTGTGAAATGATGCCGAGTTCTGTTGAAACGTCCATGCCCACAACTTCTAGGCAACCTCCAGAATACTTTCCCGGCAATATTTCGCATTTATCTTGACGCCAGGCTCGATGAAAACGTTTGGAGGAAGCCCATCTGCAGTTACAGCGGCCCAAACAATTACCTATGGCGGGTTGGCAGTCGATGACTTAAATTCTCAAATGAACGGTTTCTCAAATGAACCCTATTGGCTTGGGAGTTTACGAATTGCTCAATTTGAAAAATTTTCTCGTCAGAAAATACAATGCTCGGAAAGTGACCGCTTTCGACCAAGCGAAACGACTCCTTCGCTCTCTCAAGTCTGATTTGTTACATATGCGAATCATGCGCCTTTTGGATCTTGTAAGGCTTGACTTTGAGAACATTTTTCAGAATGTGCCGAATGCAACAGTCAGATATTTTCAATTCTTCCGCCATTTGAATGGCACTTCGTCGGGGGTTTTGCTTAATTCGCTTCTTCACTTTTTGAACCATTTCACTTGACGTTGCAGTCTTTTGATGACCACCTCCATGACGTTTCGCGATGCTACCAGTATCACTGTAACGAGGAATGGTACGATAAAAAAAAAAAAAACTTTTTTACTTTAAGGTGCTCGAGTTCACGAACAATAGCTGGTTGTAATTTCCCAGCCAAATACAATGCAATCGAAGGATTTCTTAAAATCTATGAAAGTTAGGTACAGTAGGTACAGGCTCGCATTTAGTTCAAATGACTGTTCGATCAATATTCTTTTAAACATTTCCCCACCAGATATTTTAATTAGAATATAAATCTTCAGAATCTTCTAAATTAGGCAACCGGAATTCGTAGAATAATTATTTACCTATACCAAATAATGACTTCTTAACAAAACTACAACTGACAAATTGCGCTGAAAAGTGTCACGTAAACCCTTTGCAGACGCACATCCTCAAAAAAAAAAAGTCTACAATAAGCCAAATTCGCGCTTTCGTTAAAACAAATGAAAGGTTCGGTTTCCTTTTGAACAACAGTTACATTTAATCAGTGCAAATATCTTACAAATAACAGCTAATTGTTAAAGTGCCGCAAAGCAATGTCCTTTTTCATGTCCTGCCGTGAATTTCACTTAAACAAGTGGCCACCCTTCGTAGCTATAACGGAAATGTAGCTAACTAACCAATGCAAATATTTCATTACAAGTAAGAAACAAATCCATACACGTCTTAATTGTAGCATTTCATTCATTTTTCGATTTGCTGAGATTTCATTATAAATACCAGATGCATCGGTTGACAATGACAACAGTCTTCAAAGCGAGTTTTTATCAAACACTTGTTAGCTCTTTACTCCAATCTGCACCAACAATTCGCGGCTAATTTGCTGAAATCAAGTAAGTAAAGTGTTGAGGCAAACGACTTGTGAATTTGAAATCGAATTTGAATAAAATCGGTAACAGGGAAAGGCGGTCAGTGCGAAATTCGTAAGGGCTGACGTCAAAGCTATTTTTATAAATGAATGAATGTATTTATATTTTTTATGTGGTTATGTATTTACGAGCGCTCCTATGTAAAAGTATGAGTGAGAAAACAAATGGCCAGCCGGTGATTTCAAAGCAGATAACCACGTGCCGAAAATACATCAAAGTGATTAAAACGTTTAAGGGAGATAGCAAAGATGTGGTTAGTCTATTGTTTTTATTAAAGAGTTAAACAATAAAAAGTAGCCCATTCTAAGTAAAATGGTTATAAGAGGTCAGTGAGTAGAGGCTAATGTTTTGGTTGTAACTTTTTTCATACAAAACATATCAGAATTATCTTTCGGATATCGAAATTAAGGGCAAAAAGTTGTAAGAAATGAAAGCGAAAGTCTTGTAATTAAATATTGTAAATATTTTTAGAATGTCTTCCAGTAATTTAAATACAATAGTAAATTTCAAATTAAATACAAACGCCTTCATATGGCGATGCCGAATATTAAAGTGCCACCAAAGGTTGTCATTTTTATTTTGGTAAGTTTCAAGCGGCCCGCTGTAGCCGAAGAGGTTGTTGAATGGCTGTTATTCGATAGTGCACAGTCATAAAATACCAAAAGATAGAAAAAGTTGTCTCCAACAAGTTCGGAACCTCGGGCATGAAACACCAAATTATAGAAAAAGTTTTAGCTAATAGCGGTCGCCCCTCGGCGAACAAAAGCAAATTTTCGAGAGTATTTCTGCCATGAAAAAGCTCCACATAAAGAACAAGCATCTGCCGTAAAACTGTAAATTCCTCCATCTGTGGTCTCTTCGTCAAGACGCATACCACGAATTGCAGGACATCCAAAAAAGTAAGAGTAAGAGAATTTCAAGCTTTAGTAGTTATTAAAAATTAGCGCCGGAGTTCTATTTCGGTAGTGGCGAATTGGTACTCGAATTAATAATCATACTAGCCAATAAACTGTGTCAAAGAAATGCATTCACTTTTGAATTTTCCTGCGTCAGTGAGACATTGAACCGGACGAAGTGCCGAACACTTCACAGCTTCAGCTCAAAATAAGTCAAATCAGTCATTAACAATCCTATTATTATGGCAAAGATATACTGATGCATTTAGTTCTTGTGGTCCCTTTCCAACCAGGCCGTAAAGATCGGTATTAATTCAAGCGCCCATCTACTCTTAGGTGATCTGTTCCACCGGTCTTACCAGTGCACGCTCGAACGACGCTTTCCTTCTGCTACAATATATTTAAGTTTTGCTCTACCCTCGCGTGCGAATAGCCTTATAATATCTGCATTTGGTTGACGAAGGAAGCGTTGCCGGAAATTATACGGAAGTCGTAGATAGTCTGCAAATATGGGCAGGGTATTATTTTTTTATCCAGAAATTTTTGTTCAATGCATCAGAAGGGACTATACATTCGACGCCTTCTTCACAGCATATTCTAGGTGCATTTTAAAGTCTAAACGACTATCGACCATCACCCCTAGGTACTTATTACCAAATTTTTAATTAATAGTTACAGCCCCTATCTTCACGAGGGTCGTACGTGCAAAGTTAGAAATATGGAACTATATACGAGTACTAACACATATCGCGACGATGTTTAGTTAGTAGCATCTCGTTGAAGAACAAACACCAAGTTTCAGCCAGCATCGAGGAAGCCGAATGATTTTCCTTTTCCATCACTCCTCAGTAATTGTGGTCGAAAATGAATGGAAATATGGTTCCGACTCCTTTTACATCCCCTTATTCTCCATACTTGGCGCCCTCGCATCCATTGGGCTATTATTTGTTCACTTCAAATTGGGGAAATGGTTGGAGGGAGGAGGTAATTGCTGAAACGAATGACTATTTTACAAACTTGGACAAATCCTATTATTCAGAAGGGATCAACAAACTAGAACAGATGGAAATAAAAAATGGAAAATAGCTCTCAATTATTCTGATAATATAGCTCGGCACGCCTACTTTAATGAAAGTCTCTAGTATACGCAGTATTAAAAGCATTTTTAACGTGCCGATTTACCGCAGCGTAGTATTCTTTCTCCCGCCACACCATCTCAGGGTGATCAATTTAACGGTATCGGATTTTAAATTGAAATAAAATCAGGAAAATTCAAATTGATTGGGCAATCTTTATTATTTTTGTGTAGAACCATTCATGTCATTTATTTTTTGAAGACAATCTCTTTCGAATGTTGGCTACAACTGCCCCACAATTCGGCTATCCATAAACACCAATTTTGAAAGACTCGCTGGAGTACTTCGGTCGGTATCCCGTGAATAATTTTAGTAATATTGACTTTCAATGCCTCAATCGACGTTGGTTTATCCACAAACCATTTCGACTTTGCATAAAAGTCAAAAAGTGTGATATCACACGGTTTTGGTGGCCAACGCACTGGCCCAAGATGAGAGATAAATTGTTCAACGAAACAACGACGCAGTAAGTCCAATGTCTCACGGGCTATAAGGCAAGCAGCGCCTCCCGCTGTCTTGTTCGAACCAAATGTTTTGGAGATCACGGGCTTAAATTTTCCTCATCAAAAAGTCGTTTATCATGGAGCGATAGCGTTCGCCATTCACTGTTTCGTTGGCGCCAGGCTCCTTTTTGAAGAAATATGAGCCGTTGATTCCTCCAGCCCATAGACCGCACCAAACGGTTATTTTCAATGGCTGTAATGACTTTGGGGTGTCCTTCAGTCTAAATATGGCGCGTTTGCTTATTGACGTAGCCATTAAGCCAAAAATGGGTATCATCGCTGAACAAAGTTTGGGCAGCAAACCTGTCAAAAGAACCCTATTGAAACAAATACCTTCAATCTAATCACCCTTTATGATGGAAAAAATCGATTGTTAAACGCGCTGTAAACTGAAAACTATGCCGCTTTGTTGGATGTTTAGCTGATTAATTCTTGGAAACAAAACGGTATGACGCGAGTAAACTGCAGCTCCTTTCTAATAGGAAGAAAGAAATAAGGACCGATGATGCCGCCAGCGCTTTATGAATTTCGCAAATAGATTTATTTATTTTTTTGAAAGTATTATAAATTTCCACAATTCGGATACGTGGTTCTGGCGTTAAACGATTCATGATGACTTGTGCAAACCTAAGGTTAGGTTAGGTTATGGTGGTAGTCGGTTCGTTAGACTTTAGAGCACTTAGACTTTAGAGGTTCGTTGTGAAACCTCATTTATTTAGAACATCGACTTCAGCTGTTACGCGTGTCTTTATCTCCACATGGCCTCTTGGATAATATTGTTTTTGACTATTAGTTTGCTCGTGGCCATAGGTATCTCAGTGGTACTTGCCAAACCTACTGAACAGAAATTTCAACATTTTTTTCTTTTTTTGTCGGGACAGACTAGCAAGTGCAGCATTCAGACACAATTGAGTCCATTGTACTGCACTCGGGCTCCCTTTTTAATTTTTTTTTAATGTACTCGACCTCCGAAGAGTAGGTCTTGTGGTGCCACGGAGCCAAGATGGTCACTTCTTAACACATCGGTGCCGAAGACCTCACACCTGATTCGAGCGAAGGCTGGGCAAATGCACAGAAAGTGGTCCGCCGTTTCATCCACGTACTTTGCCCATGAAAAGTGGTCCCCCATCAGTCCAACCAGCTGCCTACAGTCCCCTCTGCTCAGTGACAGGAGGAACTGCGACAGTCGGTCGGACATGACAGGTACCATTAGTTTTGCCCATCTGCAGCCTCTCTCAGCCTTCTAAGCTCGCTTGTGGGTTAAAGTAACCCATTTGCTAACAGTGGCTTTGATGGCTGCAGAAGGGAGTGGCAGAACGAGCTCCGAGCCAACATAGTTTGCCATTTTCAGCTGTAAAACCATTATTATCGATATCGATAAAAAAACAACCGTTATGAGCCGCTGGGTTTAGCTAAGGAGTGTTTTTTTTAGAGGTTAGGTTTTCAAGTTGGCAGTTTGGTTTGCCATTTCATAATGAATAGACTTACACCTGATCAAGGGCGTCGCACGTTCGGTGAATGGGCCCAAAACGAGATGGCCACCGATCCCGATTTTCACAAGAAAATTTTGTTCAGCGATGAAGCTCACTTTTGGTTGAATGGGTATGTCAATAAGCAAAATTGTCGCATTTGGAGTGAACATAATCCACAAGCCATTGCTGAGACGCCGTTACATCCTCAAAAAGTCACTGTTTGGTGTGCTCTATGGGCAGAGGGAATCATTGGTCCATATTTCTTTAAAAATGAAGCCGGCCATAATGTTACAGTCAATGGAGAGCGCTGTAGAGCCATGATTAATGACTTTTTCGTGCCTGAATTGGACGATGTTGATGTGGACGACCTTTGGTTCCAACAAGACGGCGCTACATGCCATACAGCCAACGCAACAATCGATTTATTGAAGGAAACTTTTGGTGAGCGCATTATCTCGCGCCGTGGACCTGTGGCGTGGCCTCCAAAATCGTGCGATATAACACCGCTGGACTATTTCTTGTGGGGCTATGTGAAGTCGCTTGTCTACGCAGATAAGCCCGAGACGATTGACGTCTCGGAAGAGAATATTCGGCGCGTTATTGCTGGCATACGGCCCCAACTGCTGCAAAAAGTGGTCGAAAATTGGGCCTCTCGGCTGGAATTTATTCGAGCCAGCTGCGGCGGCCACTTGCCCGAAATCATTTTTAAAACATAATGGCAAACCCTTATCTTTATAATAAAGCTAAATTCTTGGCCATAACATTAAATTATATACGTTCTATTTCATCTTGAAAACCTAACCTCTAAAAAAACACCCTTTATATACCTACACCAATTACCTATTTCATTATTCGCCCCTCCGATTAACTGTATCTAAGCTTCTGCATTTAAAAAATTCGTTTAATGTTTTTGAAGTTGTTTCTGATTGAAACAAAAAAAATATCTTTTACTATTTATTATTATATTACATTTAAATAAAGAAATGTGCTAATGATATTCGCATAACAAATTTATTTATAAATCAAAGAGTATTATTGCTTCACCATCGGACATACATACATACACACATATGTAATAACATTTGCGTATGTGTATAAATATTTCGTACACTTGAATATTTCGCGTGCCTTTGTTCTGAATGGGAATTCCTATACAAGAACGTGCGTGTGTATGTATTTACATATCCGCCTTAAGCCGTTTTAATTGTCGTTTAATTTGCGATGACGCGCCTCTTAATTTGCCTTAAGCGCCGCACACAACAAATGACGCTTACGTTTGCGAAGTAGTTTTTAATTCATGCGGGTGTATGTGTGTGTATATGTATGTTAGTCTGCACTCAGTCGTGGCGCTTAAAATAAAATGGCCCGCAGGCGTGCGCAGACGCACCAAACCGGCTGTCGAGCCAGGTAACAATCGTGGCGGTTGGATAGCCATCTGCTTTTGTTATTCACTTCTACAACAGCTCATACAGACATAGGTACAAGTATATCTGATTGAAAGTGGGTGCTGATTGCGCTGGCAAAGCTATTTAAAAGTGCTAAAGCAAGAAATATTTGCACAGATTTGTACATATACACACATGCATATACAAAACAGCGCAAGAGTACCAAGCAACGGCAACGGGTAGGGACATATATACACACGTACGTATCTACTTGCATAAGTACGAAAGTGTGAATGCTTGTCCGGTATTTAATCGCAACAAGAAGCTGTCAATTTGTTGCCGGCATTTTTACACTTCCTGTTTAATTGCCGGTTTCAATTCGTTGCTGTTTGCTTAGTAGTGCGCGCACATGCGCTCTAAACTACGTCCATATGTATATATCTTCCTCCACATGCGCTTGCCTATAGAACATTAATAAAGTAGATTCATGATAATTCTTTTTTTTTTCTTAATTCTGTGGGTAAATTCCCCAACTAGAGGCGCAGAATATTCCATAGACTTTAATAAATAAGAAATAAGGCAGAGGAAAATACTTCCTTTACAATGCACATGAATGTATATTACCTTTATAAGGGAAATGTTTGCTAAGTTGTATTCCAGTGGGGATGTCTTCCTTCCTTATGCCAACTTTGTAGGACAAAATCATAGGCGCGACTAAGTAGTGCAAATGTGAAAAAGTTTAAGGAGATATTTTTATAGGTATTTAAATGCGATTTTGCATTTTCCTCAAATTAATTGATTTGTCAGATAATCGCCATCAAAACAGCCACGGGATGCCTCCTGATGTCCTTCCTGCAATAGAGCTTAGTAAAATGTTCAGCAGCCAATTCCTGCTGTATTGCTATCGCTCCTGCAGGCATTTGCTGTAGTCTTAGCCTCCTTCCAAGTGAGCCAGGTGAGACATCCCTTCGCCTATACTGACCATATCCAGGATCGAACATGATTAAGACTACCAAATCAGAACGTTTTCAGACATTGAATGACATTCATCGGGTGTTTCTTAGCATCTTCCTAAATTCCCAATAATAGGCCCCGATATAATCGGTATACATAAGTGATTGCAGCAGCGCGTAGGCTCAAATCCCCGTGCTTGAAACCGCAAAATGAAGTGAATAAACAGTTTTTCTTGAGTCCGTGGCAGGCAATGACAAGCCTCCGAGTGTATTTCTGTCATGAAAAAGCGCCTCATGAAAAACCATTTGCTGCTCGGAGCTGGAATAAAACTGTCGGTTCCTCCATTTGGGGGACAACATCAAGACGTATGCTACAAATAGGAGGAGGAGGAGTTAAAATACCTAATATATATATATTTTTTTTTGCATATGTTCGGCACGTGCAGGCACCGCCTACTCACATACCCCCTTAAGGGGGGAAGTCCATGTAGAAGCCTCAAAATCGGTCATTTTTTAAACATATTTTTAAAGGTGATAAAATAATTATATTAATTAGAAACTTTAACACAACTTTATTTAACCTCTTAAGAGTACAAAAAAAAATTTTTTTTTATTTTTTTTTTCAAAATGGCGGCTCAGCATCATTTCTTGTCGGCTGCCTACGGCGCGAGGTCCCAAACTGCTCCATTTATCACTCTTAATCTATCGATCTGAAACAAAAAAATAAAAGTGATTTCTTTTTATGAAATATAACGGAAAGGATGAACCTTTAAAATTAAAAAAAAATATAAAATTAATTGTAAAATGAACTTTTGAAAAAAAGTCAGAATTTAGGGCTATTTTGTTGACATTTTGAACCCCCAAAAAGTAATTTATCAACTCGAAATGTCTAAAGTTTTTGGTTCATCCTTCCGGTAGTAACATACAAAAAGGTCTCACCAAATTTCAAACAAATCGGTCGATAACTTTTTGAGTTACAACACGAGCAGTTTTTAAAAATACAGTTTCGAGATAATCGCGTTTAAAGTTTGAGGTACATCAGCGCGCAGACCGCTCTCTACCTAGTTAGTGGGCTGTAGAAGCTATAATATTGAGAATTTTGAGATGAAAATTTCACAGTGTATTCCTAAGATACTATATTTTCAAGTTATCGAAAAACAAAAAAATCGATTTTTTGAGACTTCTACATGAGGCTCCCCCCTTAAACTCACTTTCCTCCTTAAACCCTCTTTCCGCCTACCTTTTGACCAAAACCCGTCGAAACAGCATCTTTTCTGGTCCTGCCGTTAGATGAGATAGACAGCTGACGATCGGTGAACTGACCATTTCGTCTTGGGCGCTATCGCGAATATCGCCCGTAATCCGATAGAAATCGGATTGTACCCTACTTTTCTGATGGCCTCCTTGCATTCACACATTAATTTATTATGCGCCATTATTTCCTATTTATCAGCGATTAAAAAAATGAAGGATTTAATAATTTTTCTTGAAAATGAGTGGCCATAAGAGTCTCAAATAGTTGCATTAATTTGCAATGCTAGGGGCACGCACGCTTTTTTGTTTGTGGTTTTAGTTTGTCTTAGCTTCCATCATACAATTCTTGCAGAGTCATTAAATTTATCTACTCCCGCCGTTTATGTTAACAATTTACCGTAATTAGCACCAATGGATTACAGCTTAACCCTCTCGTAGCCAATGCAGTAAAAATAACTCAGTAAATTACTTAAAACTTGAACATATGGACTCCTACAAGAAAGTCTAATTGAGATGAAATTTATTGGCATTATCAAAAATTATGTTTATGGGGCTGATAACTGAAGTAGATTAAATGAGTTTTCTACTAATCCTACAAAACATGTTTGACACAGAACTAG
Organism: Anastrepha ludens; assembly: GCF_028408465.1. Lineage (NCBI taxonomy): Eukaryota > Metazoa > Arthropoda > Insecta > Diptera > Tephritidae > Anastrepha > Anastrepha ludens. The sequence goes on from NC_071498.1 coordinate 118,576,800, forward strand.
CCCAATATACAATCATCATCATCAAGTAGCGATTACAGCTCAGGGTGAGCTTTGGCTTCGTCCACAATCATCTTCCAATCTGCACGGTTCATAGCAATAGACTTTCAGATGCATCACATGATTTCATTTCTTCTCAAGTGAAACAAGAAACTCTTGTTTATTTTGAAGAAATTAAGCAAATGTAGCTCAAGCGGTGACTAAAAAATTATATTTAAAAGGCCCAACAGTGAAAGGGATTAAAGTTGGATGAAGCTCACGATACATTTGCGTCTGTGTTAGAAGCTTCTTATATTTATCAAATTGATCAGGCTTCAACGTGGCCCTGCATGCACAAAAGTTGAACATAATTTATTCATTTTGCTTACTAAATGTAGACCTTAATTTGAAACTTAAGGTTAACCTATGCGCTTAGCTTTGTGATCTTTAGTGTCAAGAAGATCATTGCCAACGTCTAATGGGAGTGACTGCTCCCAAAATGCAGCTTTATTGAATAAAATCATAGACCTAAATTTTGAAGTATCTATTACAAAATCGGGACTCCAGTGCCATTTTTTCTTATTACCAAAAACAAAAAACATGGCGCAGCAGGCAACAGTTCGTATCTAATGAGAAGGTAATAGTATAAAACAATCAACGTTGTGTACTTATATTCTAGACAGCTGATAATAACTTATTACTTTTCTTGATTGGGGTGATAACCGCTTGCGTTATTATGGCCGAGTTTAGAAAAGTGCGCCAGTCGTTTCTTTCCCGAGCTAAGCGGCGCCAGTTGGACACACCAAGTGAAGCCAAGTCCTTCTCCACCTGATCTGTGCAACGAAGATGAGGCCTTCCTCTTCCTCTGCTACCCACAGCTGGTACCGCATCGAGTACTTTCAGAGCCAGAGCGTTTGTATGCAATCTAATGACATAGTCCAGCCAACCCAGCTTAAATCAACTGCCATTCGGTTATTACTATTGTGAGGACATTTAGCACTGCAAGCTGAAAGATCCATTATACTCCCTTAATGGATTCAAAGTATTTGTCTGATTCCAACTTCCTTTATAAATTGATGCTCTAATGGCGGTGTTTCCATCGTAACAGAGCAATTTCTGTGCCCATTTCACTCAGCCTTTTAGCGTTGAACCAATGCTCATAAAGCACAGGTTGTGGCATGCATTTTAGTCGCCTCTTGCGACAGACATCTGTTATCGCGTGAAAATTCTAACCTCCTATCCCGCTGACGCTTACCATTTCGTTAGGAAAGGTTCCAAGCTTACAGTGGACCGATCTCGCTTCTCCCCAGGCAATATCAAGCCTCAGCGCACATTCTGGCGTGAAAAAACTTCGCCTAAAAACTACCAGTCCCAAAGGGTTTGAAATCCAAAACCCGAAGAATAGTATTTGCGCACTAAACCTCGGCTCGACTACAATGGCCACACATTTAGTTCAATAAAAAAAAAAACATATTTTAGCTTTTACCTGGTGCAACCGGCGCCCACATAACGTTTCCTGCTTTATTTTCGAAGAGCTTTTGAACTCAAAAGCGTGCTCAGGAAAGGGCCAGGCTGTTGCTTAGATTCCGTACTTCTAGCAGAGTCAGTATTCCAACCTAATGGGCAAGATTAACTTCAAGAGTAAGCAATCTGTGTATCAGAGAAGACCAATTATTGGACTCATACTTAAAAAGCGTCAATTGAGTTCAATGCATTAGCACTTTCGCAAAGTGTCAGCAACGCCCGCATGGGTTAATTTGTGCTACAGAAAAAGCCGAAACAACGCAACGCCGCGCCTGCGCACGACCAGCATCGTATCAAGCGACATTGATGCGGTGCTTTTTCTCTTTGTCGTTGAGATACTTGCGTGAATTTCGTTTCGCTGTCTTGAGTTTGATGCCGATGCCTTTGTCTTAACGCCTATTTGGCGCGAACATACGCCATCGCTGCTATCAACTCGTTACGTCTGCGCGCCAATCGTGAGATCGAACGCATGCGTATGAGATAAAAAAGCAGGCATCGAACAGATCTTATAATTATTTAATGAAGTGCTGTGCAGGTATAAAAGACGCTTGAAAATTCACCAGATTGCGGATTCAACACTCATTCCACATTTATTTGGTTTCAAATCGCAAAAAAAGCATTTCCCAGAAGAAACGATAATTGTAAGACAATCGAATGGATGCACGCGCAAGGACACTTTTTATAAAAGATATAGAAGAATGCAATAGAAATTCAAAATTTCTTTATTTAAGAAATAAATATTTAGAAAAACTATATTATATAATAATTTTTTAAGCAAAATTTTTAATAATTAGAACTCTTTTCGCCATTTCAGCTCCATCAGAAGAAAAAATGTTCGCTACCACCAAATCCACTGCTCTCTTCGCTGTCATCGCCATTGCTTTACACTGTGTGCTCTTCCCAGCTGTTGATGGCGTGCCATCTATCGGTCATTATGGCAAACGTTTTGGTGCGTATACATACATACAAACATGCAGAATTAAGAGAGCTAAAAACATTTATTTATTTTGTTGTTCTCCTTCTTTCTTTCTTTTTTCATCCACAGACACCATGTCTGGCATCGACTTCATTCAAATTTGTCTCAACAACTGCGCCCAGTGCAAGAAAATGTTCGGCGACTACTTTCAAGGTCAAGCATGCGCTGAATCCTGCCTCAAATTCAAAGGCAAGGCCATACCCGACTGCGAGGATATCGGTTCCATTGCACCTTTTCTAAATGCGCTCGAATAGAGGGTGAAACTCGTGCAAGCCGAATCTCACGCCAATAGATAATTTCGCTGTCATCGCATTCACTTACTCACTAAGCCGCTGAGCAATTTATGTGTGTGATCGCCTCTTACATCCGCACCGCCTACACACGCGCCTTATTTTTGGTTAAAATGCTGGTTTTGGGCGTGCTTGTGTATATGTATATGTGTATTTTGTGTTATTGTTGTGTGCCGATTGCGCTGGTAGTTGGTGAACTTTGGTACCACTCTACGAATTCGGAGCGTCTGTGTGACGTACACATCTTATTTGGGTCATTGTCGACATGATCGTCGGCAACGACGCTCCAGTAATCGTCCGCTGGCTACGCATTGCATCTTGTATGAAATTAATAAAACATAAAATCGGCTTGTACCTCGACGTTTCTAAAGTGCTTGTGGTTTGATCGAACGTACACATACATAAAAGCCCTGAAAAATACTCATGAGTCACATTGTATCGGAAAGTTCCTAAATCATCAAATCTTAGTATTATATTTATGTAGTTATTTAGCAAATATATATGTATATATATATAATTGTTTATAATTGTATGTGTGTGCACGTGTGTAGAATTATTCACGCTAGATGGAAAATAAATAGCAAAATTTGCAACGGAATACCACTAAGCAATGAATTTGTTTTAAAATATATGTTTTTTTTTGTTTTGAATTTCCGAAAGGAAGTACAGGGTGATTAAAATGTAATAAATATTATTGGTGAATCGTAAAGCTTTTTCTACAATCTTTAGTTGCTTGAAAATTCACAATGTTCTTTAATTGAGTTCTGACAATAGAATGATATTTTTACTAAAATGAAAAGTAAGCAAAGACAACCGTCGTAATGATTTAATGGAAATGTTCTGCTACTCCACCTTTTACAATGTTAACACATTATCTCCCGGCGTTATTTCTAAAAAACTTGCTTCTGGTACCGGGGCGAATAAAAAAAAAAACAATTATATTAGAAATGCTTTTTAGCTTCAGAAATTTGAACAAAACAAAAAATATATTGTAAAGGGTGATTTTTTAAGAGCTGTATGTATGAAATTTTTATTTAAATCGATGGTATAGTCCATATAATTTAATGTTTGAAGATTATTTCATGCAAATGTTGACCGCGACTGCGCTTCAAATGGTCCATCCGCTTAGTCCAATTTTAACATACTCTTTCCAATGTTTCCGCCGGTCTCTCACATATAAATGCTTTAATGTTGTCTTCCAATGCGTTAATTGAAGCAGGCTTGTCTGAATAGACAGGAGCTTTAACATAGCCCCACAAAAAATAATCTAAAAGCGTTATATCGCACGATCTGGGCGGCCAATTGACAGGTCCCGAACGTGAAATAAAATTATCACCGAACTCGCCTCTCAAAAAGTCCATTGTTACGCGTGCTGTGTGGCATGTGGCACCGTCTTGCTGAAACCACATGTCATGCAAGTCAAGCTCTTGCATTTTTTTCAAAAAAAAGTTGGATATAATTTACGGTAGCGCTCACTATTCACAGCTATGTTACGATTCGCAGCATCTTTGAAGAAGTACGGTCCAATGATACCTCCAGCCTACAAACCGCACCAAACTGTGACCTTTTCTGGATACAATCCAAAATCGACAATTCTGCTTATTTGCGTACCCATTGATCCAAAAATGAGCTTCGTCGCTGAACACAATTTTTTGATAAAAAAGTGGATCTTCGGCCAACTTTCCAAGAGCCCATTCACCAAAAATTCTGCGTTGCGGTAGGTCGTTCGGCTTCAATTCCTACACCAGCTATATTTTGAAAGGTTTCACACCTAAATCCTTTCGCAAAATTTTCCACGTTGTTGAGTAACAGAGGCCCAATTGCTGCGAACTGCGATGAATCGATAATTGATGGTCATCGTTAACACTGGCCGATACAGCTGCGATATTTTCTTCAGTTCGCACTCTACGTAAGCGTGTTGGTGGTTTGATGTCCAATAATGTAAATTCGGTTCTAAATTTAGTCACAATAGCTCGAATAGCCGTTTCAGTGGGTCGATTGAACTGACCATAAAATGGAAGAAGCGCGCGATAAACTTTCTTAACAGAACACGCATTTTTATAATAAAATTCAATGATTTGCAAGCGTTGTTCGTTTGTAAGACGATTCAGTAAAACAAAACACGCAGCGTGCGTCAGCTGTTTAAACCAACTGCAATATTTAAAAAAATAATAGCTAAAAAATCACCCATTAGTTTATGGTAATAATTTTGGTCCATGAATAATTAAACAGCCTTGTACTATTTATTGGTTTGATATTTTTGAAAGCATTCTCCAATATGTAATGTTACTTTACAAGATTTACACATAAAAGCACGTGGTTTCCTTATTTTATGCGCAGAACAGACGCGACTACTCCTTCTAACGAATTTGTTGGCCTTATCGCTGCAAATTATTCTCAAATCGTGTTGTTTTATGGATCCCCAAAGCCGTCCTCGTAGATCTGCCCGAGGTGTTCTTATAAAAGAAGTGCTAGGTTCACTAGCTTCGGTATCTCCATCCGAGTAAGAGTTTTTCTCTGTTAGCCAAGCCTCAGCAAGCGGAAACAAAATTTTTGAAAATTTCAACTTTTCGTTGCGATTTAAATTTTGTAAATTATAATTAAATACGTTCAGAAGTGTACAATTGCATAAATACATTGACACGTTTTTGGTCCATATTATTATAATTATTTTTTTTTTTAATAGGGTAGTATGAGAGATACTGATCGGCAAGATCTACACCACTCATAAAATTATTATAATCAACAACACTTATGGATTTTCTTATCGAAAGGCCCGTCCTACTATCTATCTTTCCGGTTTGGTTCCGTTGAACTTCCGATTGGTAAATTGTTGAAATCATCGTTACTTGCTTCCTTTTTTGGCTTGTCTCACTTGCAATAATATTTCACCTTTTCGGCGATATATAGATTTATTTATATTCAGTTTTGGTTTTTTTAGAACGGCAGGTAGTCCACGGTTTACCCTGATAGTACTACAGATTCTGGTCTTCAAATTATATAGCTAATTTGCTAAACCAACACTATTATAAAGTTTGTCAGCATAAATGTTATGGCATTTATTCAAATATTGTGGCAATACTTTAGTAATGGTGTTCCGCAAATTATTGATTTCACCTGAATATAATTTGATGTTACATATATAGGGTGGGCCATGTAAAATTTGCTTTTTGAATCGGCTATAAAAAAAAACGAATCAATATGTTTTCAAACTTTTTTTTTTATTTTGAAGATTGAACATTGTCATTTATGAATAAAAAATAATATCGTTCAAATGACTGCCTCGGCTGGCCTTACAGTAGGCCAATCGATCAACCCAATTTTAAAGCACATTTTCGATTGTTTGGGCTCCAATTTCATGAATGGCAACTTCGATTTCGATATGGTTCGCATAGCATTTGTCCTTAACGGCTCCCCACGAAAAATACTCCAACGGGCTTAAATCACAGCTCCGAGGCGGCCAATTGACATCGGAATTTCGGCTGATTATTCGGTTTTCAAAAACGGTAGCCAAAAGTTCGAGTGTAACTTTGACAGTGTGACAAGTTGCACCGTCCTGTTGAAACCAAATGTCGTCCATGTCATCCTCTTCAATTTTTGGAAACAACACGTTGAGCATGTCACGGTAACGCTTGCTCATTTCGAAAAAAATGGCCCGATGATGCCGCCAGACCAAAAATCGCACCAAACAGTGACTCGTTGTAGATGCATTTGCTTCTCTGCAGTAACGTGTGGATTTTCTGAGCCCCCTATCTGACAATTTTGCTTATTGACGTAGTCACCGATAAGAAAATTAGAAAAGGAGAAGAAGACTCACCACTTTGGAAATAGGGTTTCAATATTTCCCAATTTTATTCAAGCGTATAGCGTCCCATTTCGTAAATGTCAAACCTTTAAGTAAATTATGAACACATTTGACATGTCATTTGTGTTACCATTCTCAAAAAAATAGGTGGAACAAAAAGCAAACGCTATATGGCCCGCCCATATATGCACGATTATATATTCTGTATGGCTGGTGGCATGTATTTTTTAATATACTGAATAATTTTTTAGTTTAAACAGGCTTCAAAAATTACTTGATCGATGAAAAGCTATGCGGCCACCAAATAAAAGCCATATCTCAACTGAAAATCAGCCACACACTGATTACTCACGCATGCATGCTTCATCTTATGGGTACTTACCATGAGCTACAAAACATCACAGTTTCGATTTTTTTTTTCGAGCAACAAATCATCGGAACTACTCAAACAAATAACCGATTTTAATATCTATATTATAAGTACCAACTCAAATAAGTTTATCAGTTAATAATTTTCTATCAATGGTCGAAGGACTTAATAGCGAGTGCTTTAGTTTACAAGTGCAATAATCATTTATAATTACACTAATCGATAAAAATGAACTTTATTTCGTTACTTTGTTTTAACGTTTTAACGTCATCAGCTGGAAAACAGGGGGAGAAATACTTTGTCAATCATAACTTTTTTGTTTTTGTGCGGCAGGATAGTTTTTTCTAAAACAAAAATTCTGAGACTTTACTTGAGCTACGAATATAACTAAAAATTATGATTTTCTGGAGTACTTGACTTGTGGATGGTCTCTTGCAAGCGTGCAACAAAAACCTCCCAACATACGAGGTCTCCACTTGCCCTCGAGGACTACCCACAAATATCATAAATGTATTTTTCACAGAACCATCATTTTCGTGGTGGATTTTAATGTTGTCTGGTCGAAGTCTATTTTGTAAATTTTTCACTTTCTACTTAGCAGCAGTCGAAGCAGAAACCATTGAACTGCGTCAGCTATAGAATCGAAACACTGTCCCAAAATCTCGACGTCAACGATTGAGGTATCGGGATCTTCGCATTCCCTGTGACATGCGCAGTTGTCACTATTTATGAGATTTGAGGTCAAGTGTTCCCTCCATAACTCAAGCAGGCTCTGGATGTCAGTCACCAAATCGCTATCTTTGTTCTTACAGGAAAACGTCCCTATCTTGAAACCTTCTGTAAGCCGCCGAACTTTCTGGTAGAACATTCGGTCGTTTTTCCTCTTGGCCAGCATCTCAAGCTCCTCGCACTCAAGTATTTCAACGTCTCGTTTCTTCATTCTGATAATACGAGCTCCCGGTAGCTTTCACACATGGCTCGCGTTGCACCCAATCGCAGCGTGGCCATATAGGCATAATCCTTTCTTTCCGCGGCAGCATGACATTCCTCGTCGTAGGAACTGTTTTTTCGGGCTCACCGGAATCCGATTTCTTCTTCGGCAGTACGTAGAGAACGAGAAATGTTGCTCCACTGCTCGTGCATTGCCTTATTCATAAAATATTAACCGAAATTATACAAATACATTTGTTGTTTGATAGAATTGTTTGAGAAATTCATCTGCTTCAGGTTCGAAATGGAAAAATTATAATGGTTTTGTGATTTTTGAGCCGTCTTTGCAGAAGTATTTGTAAAGCTGTTGAAGAAGCAACAGTGAGAAATTGAAATGGTTGCTGATACCTCCAAACTACTTCAACACAAACTTGATCCCAGAGATTTTACCGATGAAACAGTTTTGGAATATATGAAATCCTGAAAATGTGTCACGAATCTTAAAGACCATTACATTTTAACTATTGTAATTTGTGTCAACTACATTCCTTACTCTGCATTTTTAATATTTATGGTCCCTTTCAAGGTTATATTATATTTAAAAATTAATTCTCGCGCAAAATTATTACACAAATTTAACATATCTTCATTTTTTCTGTATGCTCTCATAAAAAACAGGAAATTATTTTTTACAATATTTGCTTAAGAAATTTTCACTATTTATAATTAATATGTATGTACATAAGTAGTTATCAAAAAACTTAAAAATTTCACACAGTTGAACAAAAAAATTATATACTAAGAGAATTGGAAATGCAATTGGGCACTGATGCTAGAAATGCTAAGAAAATTGCATCAAAGCCTAGGCTAGCGATGAATACTTGTATGTATGTTTATATGAGTACGTATGACATCCTCTTTATGTAATAGGTGTATATGGGGTGAAGAAGGAAAAAATTATATTATGCGCTCGAAATCAACAGTGAACGTGAATTTTCGAAAGACTTCAGCTTGATGTCTAATGATGTGATATTTGAAAGCGGCAGAAATATTTGTATGCCAGTAGCTTTACCATAGCCACGTGATTGGAAATAATTAAAAATATTTTAATGAAATGTGCACAAATGATTTCGAAGAAAGAAAAAAGCTGGACAGCGCAATTGCGAAAATATTCTGGCTCTTAATTCTATCGGAAGACAGTGACTTAGAGAGTTATGTATGTATGTATGTAGGGAATAAAAAAAAAAACAGGATACATCTTACTCGCTGCATATTTGAATGATTTTGTTTGAGAATTTCTTTTAGTAACTAAAATGCCCAAAACTTCAATACTTAATGTTAAGTTTCTAGAATGAAAACAACAAGTTGGAAAAATGTATGTATCTCGCCCTTCCTTCCTCCTTTCAGCTTCGTAAATTTTGCGCTACTCTCCGTACTTCCAAGTTTCGCTGTCTATTTCTTCTTGAAGTTTAGCAATGTGTCGGGTATTTCGTTGATAAAGTTCTAAAAAACACAAAAAAAAGAATTTTTAGTAACATAAAATTAGTTGCTATTTTTTTCTTCTTACCGAAATTTTACTTACATAAACCGGATGACCCACATCGGCACTAGAGTAATCGGCCCACTTCGTCAGGTCTATGGATGGAATTATACCGCTCTTGCATGGCACTCGGGGATTGCTATAAATCACAAATATAAAATAGTCATAATTAAATCAAGTACAATATAATAATAAATATAATAATAATAATAATAGTAAGAATTCCAATATCTGAGCCGATATTCCCAAAAATAAGATTCAGATAAAAATTCAGGTCTACAGCAGATATTTAGGATCTTAAAATACAGAAGAGGTAGTAAATGTTTCACAACTTATATTGAACTAACAGTAGACGGTCTGGGGATTTGTGCGTGAATATTTGGGTCCAGGTTCGAATCCCACTGTGAGCATAAATCATCAAAACATAGCAAAATTATTTCTAATAGGAAAACAAGTTCCATAACAAATTATATATTGAAGAAGCTTTACCAAACACTCACTCGGCAAATGTACCTATAAAGGGTGTTCCAATAAGGATGGACGATGCTAATACGTGAATTTTATCAGCATATTGAAGATTTTAATGTAACTAGTCACCGTTTGGTCATCATCCTCCTTCTTTGCAAGTGAATTAGTAATTCTTAATTTTCCAGAATCATAATATGAAGTGATGAACTTCGAATTTTTTTGCTTTTAAAATCTTCATTTTAGTTGTTGTTGTTATTGTGTATATATTCATTCTAAATTGAAACAGCTTTCTTTTTTGGCCCGAACTTTGATTATTCATTAAAAATAATTTCGAAAATTTTTAAGAGTGGCAACTCTACTAAACTTCTTGTTGAATTTATATATTTCTAAATAGCTTTCGTTCATAGCTTGAATTCTATTTATTCAACGAAAAATAACTTAGAAATTTTTTTAAGGTGGCAACTCTACTAATTTTTTTGTTGAATTTAAGTATTTCTAAACACGTTTAAATATTTCTAAACACGTTTATAAATTGAGTTTTAATTAATCTATTAAAAATAACTTTACAAATTTTTAGAAGTGACAACTCTACTGAACTGTTTTTAATACAAGTATTTCTAAACAGCTTTCGTTTCTAGCTTGAATTCTATTTAATCAATTTAAAATAACTTTGAAAATTTTTGGGAGTGGCAACTCTACTAAATTTTTATTTTAGTACAAGTATTTCGAAACAGCTTCCGTTTATAGCTTGAATTCTAATTATTCAATTGAAAATAATTTGGACATTTTTTGCAGGCGGCAGCTCTATTATATTTTTTGTTTAACTTAAGTATTTCTAAGCAGCTTTTGTTTATGGCTTGAATTGTAATTAATCAAATAAAAATAATTTTGAAAATGTTTAAGAGTGACAACCCTACTAAAATTTGTTGAATTTATGTATTTCTAAACACCTTTGAAAATTTTTAAAAGTGGCAACTCTACTTTGTTTAATTTAAATATTTCTAAACAGGTTTTTGCTTGATGTACATATTAAAATATTCCTCTTACTCATAGATGGCAACCCTGTTCAGCAATATATTACAAGTTAACTTTCTGAAAAGGTCTTCGTTTGATACCAATATTGTAATATACCTATTACGTAACTACTATATTTAATTAGTTGTGGTGGCAACCCTATTTAAAAACATTACTGTATTCTATTTCATAAATACTTTCGTTCAACACCTATATAGCAACATTTTCATTAGCTCACATATTTAATTAATTTTAATTTTTAGATAGATGGCAACCCTATTTTAAAACTCAAACTTTCATTAAATGCCAATATATTTTACCACTTTGCAGAGAAGTGAAGCTTTTAAGCTTTCACAACCCCCTTTTTCCGAATGCAACGGTGTGCCAATATTCTAATTCAATCGACCGACTACTACTTGAGTATTACGAGCACAATAGTAGCCTCTAACTATAAAAAAATTACCTATATTCGCTTGACAACTTACATTTCATGATCTGGCAACACCATCGGATAAATTTGAATGGTATCGATAAGGTCAGTGTTGTCACATATCAGACGAGATAATTTCGCCTTGCGCAGCTCCTGCAATTGTTCGGGCGTGAACGATGATGGCTGGTTGGGAAGCTCGTACCAAAAGCGGTCACCACGTCGTGAGTAACTCATTTGTGTTGCAATAATGCAGGCAAAGGCTGGTCCCAACATAGAACCCGGCAAGGGCTTTTCTGAAACACCGCCAGACCACAGATCAATGTCAGCTGGATGTCTGCAATGGAACAGAAAAATTAAAATATTGAAACAACTTCTAAAATCCATAAAATTCATTATGTCTATATTTACTCGAAAATACTCTCATAGCGCAGAATTGTATCGTTTGGCATTGAGCCGAACATTTCCTCCCACGCGGTCGATGTGGGCAGACCACAGAACTTCCTAAACTCCATGTAGCCGGGTAAGCCGAATTCACGTCCACGTTGCATATTGAATGCTACCAAATCCAAGCCAAAACGTGCACCCTCCTTCTTGAATAGGTGATTCGTCACCTCTTGCGTAATCGAGTCATCCATAGCCTGCGCTACTTGATTCATTAACCCCATAAAATATTCGTCCAGCACACCAGCACGATACAAATCGTACGGTCGGCGAATCAAATCCGATAAACGTTTCGAGGCGATAAATTTATGCGCCTTCGACCAACGCTCCACAGCAGTGGGTAGAAGTGAGTGTCCGAAACGGAAGGCAGCACCAGCGAAAGCATCAATAATACCAGGATTCACTTTGGGATCATAACCATCCCAGTAACCATCTTTCTGCAGCACCAAACCAAATTTCTCCATTACCTCCTTGCCCAGCAATATCGGCAAGAACTCATTGTACGTTACGTGTTGTACAATGGCAATGGTGATGCGACGCGCCTCTTGAAACAACGTTTCGTCGTCCCAATGTTTATTGATCTGTGCCAAGCCAGTGGCAATGCGATTGTGTTCACGCGCCATAAGCGTGTGCATGCATGTCAGCACTAACTGCTCGTTCACACGGATCTCACCAGCTTCAAAACAGAACATACTCTTGTTGGGACGTGTGCAACCCTCGTCGGGTATGTCGAGTTTCAATGGCAACAAGTCCTTGAGTCCATACTCCTGGAAAACGGGATTCATGCGTAGTAGACCACCGTAGCCGGTGCGGAGTTTACGATCGAATTTCTCATTAATGCCGTACACAGTGTTGGCGTCAATGACACCAGTGAGAGTGTTGAATTGCTGGCGAGAGCCTACAGGGCGAAAATAAGATTAATTGCTGAAAAAGACTCTTATAAAACTTATGATTTATTATGACGAATGCTCTAATTGATCTTTCTTGTAGCTTGCGTTTATCTGATTTGTATGTATAGTCACAAGTTCGCTTTTAGGACAGTCAAGTTACCGATAATTATCTATATAATTATATGCATGGGGATATCAAAGCAATTCTTCCTTTAAGTTGATTTTTTACAACATGAATTTTAACACTTAAACTGAGCTATATCAAGCCTTTCGCTAGTTATGTCTAAACTTTCAATTTTTGTGTGTGTTTTCTGCCAGGAAAAAGGATCTCATAAAAGAACCATATGCCGTTCGGAGGCGGCTTAAAACCGTAGGTCCCTTCATTTGTAGAAAACAGCAAGCCACACACCACGAAATTGAGGTCAAGTTCAGCCAAAGACCCAACAAAGGCCCAACGACGAGTCGAAGGCAAACCAGACGAGCTGCGATAATAGAATTACGTCGCTCCAGGGATGACCCTAAGGAATTAACTAAGTGACTTGGCTGCAAAAAATAAACCCTAGATGGGAAAACATATTTCAGCAGCACTACCGGCAAGAATTTCACAACATCCTTTTCTGCCACTTTTACTCACATTGAAGACCATCTGCATGCCCGGACTTCGATCCCCTCTGTCATTGCGTACGGGATGTAGTTGAAGCAAAGATCAACCTAAATCCTCATTACACTAGCAATGGTTCTGAAGATCACTATCATGGAAGTGATGACTACAATAGATAAAGAAAAGGCGGCTTGCGCATATAGGCGCTACAAGTCTAGGCTGCAGCAGGTTATTGCAGCTTGTGAAGATTGAAATGAATAATTTTTAACTAGCGGCATTTGTACTTCTGTTGTACCAAGATGAATGGTTTAACACACAAATACAACCTAATCCTTTTTGGCTAGATGTGGACTTGCATTGCAACCGTCTGCTGGAAGAGTACAGCAGAGGTTTAGATATGCCTCGAACCCCAGTGTGTCCATTCCACACTGCCAATTGGTATCGTAAATGCTTTTAACGTTTTTGGGGCGCTGATCAACGCATTGATTTGATCCGTTGTGCTCTTGAGCACATCGTCGACGGCATGTACTCACTTTAAAAACATCGGACGCTGTTCCAAGATGGAAGTAGAATGAGTTTACATTTAACGTTGAAAGACTAGCCCCGATCAACTTAGCCAGGTCAATTATGGTAAGCTAAATCATAGGCATTCTGGCACGCCGAGAAATGAAAAAGCAGAAAGGAATCATCTTAGTACCTGTAGATGGTACGCACTCGTTTTTGCCTCTTTTTGACTCTACACGCTACAGTAATTGTCACCTAGCCACTACCCCACTGCGTAACTCAACTTATTAATACTCACCCAATCGGCAACCGGGTCGAGGAGATGGAAAACCACGCACGAAATCTATGCACTTGACATTAAACAATCGATAGAAGTAATCATCGTCTGGAACACGAATTTCATTGCAATATGGATGTTTTAGATGTAGAGGTCGCTTGCAACATTCTTCCGGATCGTTGCGATTGATAGGATCTGTGGGAAAATCAAAAAATTAGCTTTAGTAATGCAAATATGGATGTCCTCCCATAAAGTACAACTCACCTAACGGAGTGCCAGTAAGCGTAAAATCGTGATCCATAAATTGACCCCATGCTATAACCATAACAGTACCAGCGTGATCGTGATAGCCATCATCGGGATGCATTGTACGCGAGACAACACGCGAAATGGGCAAATCATGCCCAGTGACCGAAATGCGAGGCGCATTAATGCCATCAGCATAGAGTGGGCCGATTAGTCGCTGGAATGGCGACATAGCTGCACCCCATGTGGGATGCTCAATGTTGTTACAAAGACCATCGAAGCGTCGATACTTGCCGGGTCGACACTCAACGCCCGCAAAGAAGGGTGGACACACATCGCGGATGAGTGTTTTCGATGTGTCAATGGTGGGTAAGCCCTTTTCGATTTCCTCATATGACAGGCCATAACTGAAAGGAAATGTAAAAACAGAAGCATGAGCAACAGTTTAGAAGCAAATTAATAGAACGAAAAATCAGTGGCTTTATGTTATCTAAGTAAATATGTATACAGGATGCTCCATATATTCGTTTTTTGTGTTTTAGTGAAAATGCCATTTACACAGTCACAGCTCTTTCCAGCTGAAAAACTTGATAGAAAATTAATATCATATCTCCGCGGAACAAAATAAAACGCATTACGCTTGAACCACGTTTGGAGGTTTTCCAACAGATTTCCAGAGTCAATGTTGTGGAGCCTAAACAGTGCATTTTTTTGAAAATAAATCGAAATTATTTTTTCTGACCTAACAGATTTTTATCTCGGCGACTGTATTAACAAGCAAGGCCGCCGTATCTGGGGATCGAAAAACTCGCAAGTGATCGTTGAGAAGCCAATGCATCTTCACAGATTAACAAGTTCGTACGGATTATGGAGTGATGGCATCATTGGCTAATTTTTCTTTGAAAATGCTGCTAGAAACGACTTTTCAGTGAACGGTGAGTGCTACAGAGATATGGTAAACGTTTTTTTGTGGCCGAAAATTGAAGATATGAATTCGGATGGCATTTGGTTTCAGCAAGCGGGCATAAGCGGGATATCATACTCAAGAAATAAATGTCATGAAATAATCTGCTAAATTTTAATAAAAAAAAATACCAGTCTAACGGTTAGACGCGATAGAAGTGAAACCTTCCGTAAAACAAACTGAGAGAGATGAAAGCAGTATTAGGAGCGGGATAATTATAGGTTCATTATACAATAATATTGCTATAAAATTCATATTTTATTTTCTTCATTTTATTAAATATTATTCATCCTCAATGTTTTCAATTTCAACAAATGATACGAGTGGCTTATGATAGCTAAAATATGATACAAATGCTTTGGTTTCGATGTTGTCAACATTTTTTTGAAATACCGCGTCAATTGTTGTTTTTTTCTGTCGATATTCACGACACTTTTCTGCATTATTTTTCGGCATAATTGCGGTAAATATTTACGAATATAAAAATACGGACGCAATACAGCACACGCGGTTGCTATTATGAGCGTCGTAACGCGTATGTCACACAGACGTACTAACATACACACAACCATTCGTAGGACGATTGGTCTAAGCAAGTATTAGGTAGTGTAGGATAGGTATACATAATGCCTTCTCGCTCACCGTGGCTCCGTTATACGCAGGCGCGCACACATACGTACTAGCATACATACAAACATACATACGTATGACGCTTGAACTAAACACCAAAGCAGGTAATAGGCAGTGTAGTATACATACTACAATACTCACTATACTAGCGTGGCTCAGCAGTACGCAGCCACACACATATACGTATATCAACATATAACGCTTCGTAGCCAAAAGTGGGGAGGCTACGAAGTACCGCACAAAGAGGAGACGGAGAATAGGGAACGCTGTATTACTGTGTTCTATCTATTTCTCTCGTAGGCTATATACTATAAGATCTATATGTATGTCTCTTTTTAGTGTCGCTTTTTCGTTTCATCGAGTCTCAAATCACTCCCAACGATTCTAAAGAAGTTTTCACTTCAAAAAATGCATTCCAATAATACTTTATCATTTAAAGTTCTCAAGCTCTTAAGGAAACACCCGATATTATCGAGCGTGGCTGCTACCATAAACACATGTGGCATGAACTGAATGTGATGCCAACAACAATTAACGGCAAAGTAATTAACAACATACATGGATGCGGTGGCGCAGACCCATACAGACTCGTAACTATGCCAAACGGGGTATACACGCAGCCTTCAACTAACGGTCGCCCACAACGTTAGCATTCACAGCGTAGCGCGCGAAAATTTGTCAGAACTGACAGAGTGCGTACATATATCACACGAGCAGCACAATTCCACTGAAACCCGCACCAATAAAGAACATCGAAGTCATTACCAATACTATTTTAATCAAACAACTATGAAGTTGGGACCATTTGCAACTTTTTTTGTGTTGTGTTTATTTTCATTGCTTCAATAAAATATTCATTTGCAATATTTCCAACCATGCCGGCAAATGATAATGATAGAGTCGAACCAAATTATTCTTCTGTTCGCACACACATACATGCGCACATACCTATACACACATACGCATAAACGGTTTTGTTGCGAATATTGCAAAATTATCAAATTAACCCAGTTTGAAGTGTCGCCGGCAACTGACCGTTAAGTACAAAATATGCAATTAACAGCTGTCTTAAATGGCAACAACAACGAAAACGTTGTTCAATTTAGAAAATAATTAACCGCAAAATAATGTGCGTTTTAATAGCCGACAATCGCACGGGTCTTATTCAGCTGGGAGTTTGGACTTGTTGTGAGTAAATAAAAATGTGTGAATATATCAGTCAGATCCGTTACACATGGCAAAAACAGCAAATAAAATAAATGGCAAAGGTATCAGGAATTTAGTCGAAAAAAAACCAAACAAACGGTTGCTGTGAATTCAATTAAACACATGTCAATGTTAGGGAAATAAAATTTTTGGTCATTATGTTAAATATCGCATACAACAACTAAATTTATGTAAAAGTATTTGTCATTATAATTAGCACTCAATCAGCAATCAATGCTTTTAATAAACATTTTTCGCAATGCTGAAACATCCATGGGAGAACGTCGCAAAAGAGTCGCTTTCGCTTCTACAAAATTGTACTTATTTAAGATTCCTCTTCTTTCCCCTAATTTCTGGGCTACATCGCTTAGTCTACCGTGCATGTTCAAAGCTCATTGTCTGACTTATTAAAAAAAAATAGCCAGAATTTACATTAGCAAAAAACGCTGGTGTTTACCCCAAGGCAGTCGAAAAAGAGGAAATCCTAAAGCATCGTGACGCCGCACCATTTTGAAGAGTGCACAGAATCCAAGAAAATCATCGCTGAACATTAAGAATTTAGCAAAAGGTAGAGCTCGGTTCAGATGTTTCACTTCGGCCCTATGCAGGAGTTAAAACAAATAATGATGATGATAATTAGCAAATTTTACAAATTCATTTTTTTGCAAAAATGTAAATTTTATTTCGGATTCCGGTACTCAGTAAAAATATTTTCTTAGGAAGAAATTTTAATCACAACTCATTACAAAAACCATGATTAAAAATAAAATAAAATTTGACAATTTGTCGAGATTGGAATTATTTCGGAAATTATATCTATTAACATTTTCGAAATTGTCTAAATTTTAGTTTTTTTTTCAATTAAAAATTATGATCTTTTCTTCACCTTTACATTTTTTACATTAATCATACAATTTTTTGTGCGAAACTTACTAAAAACTTTTAAATATTCTTCTCAAACACCTTGTATATTTTACTTAATAGGGCTATGAATAAGTTCGTGCGGTTTTTTTCGAAATTTGAAACTTTATTGACGTAAAATGGTTACAAATTTAATATTCAAAATATTGTCCATCGCTTACTACTACTTTTTCCCATCTTTCTGGCAATTCACGGATTCCCTTTGTGAAAAATTCGGTCGGTTTTGCCGCAATCCACGAATCGATCCATTTTTTGACTTCATCGTAATTACGGAAGTGCTGGTCAGCCAGGCCATGTTGCATCGATCGGAAGAGATAGTAATCGGATGGCGCAAGGTCTGGACTATACAGCGGGTGGGGTAGGACATCCCATTTGAGCGTTTCTAAGTATGTTTTGACCACTTGTGCAACATGTGGCCGAGCATTGTCATGTTGCAAAATAACTTTGTCGTGTCTATCGGCGTATTGCGGCCGTTTTTCTCGCAGTGCTCGGCTCAAACGCATCAATTGTCGTCGGTAGACATCCCCCGTAATCGTTTCATTCGGTTTCAGTAGCTCATAATACACAACACCCAGCTGGTCCCACCAGATACACAGCATAACCTTCAGGCCATGAATATTCTGCGCCGACGTCGATGTTGAAGCATGGCCAGGGTATCCATACGTTGCCCGACGTTTTGGATTGTCGTAATGGACCCACTTTTCATCGCCAGTCACAATTCGATGCAAAAAACCCTTTCTTTTGTGCCGTTGAAGCAGTTGTTCGCATGCCATAAAACGGCGTTCAACGTCTCTTGGCTTCAATTCATATGGCACCCAATGGCCTACCTTTCGGATCATTCCCATGGCTTTTAAACGTTTGGAAATGGTTGATTGATCAACTCCCAAAGTTTTTGCAACCTCTTCTTGCGTTTGAGCCGGATCTTGATCGAGCAATTCCTCCAATTCGGTATCCATGAACTTTGGCGGCGCACCCTCGCGTTCTTCGTCTTCCAAGCCAAAATCACCACTTTTAAAGCGTGCAAACCACTTCTGGCACGTTCGCTCAGATAGAGCATGCTCACCATAAACTTCCACCAAGATACGATGACTTTCGGCTGCTTTTTTCTTCATATTAAAATAATGAAGAAGAATTCCCCGCAAAAACACATTATTTGGCACGAAATTCGACATTTTCAAGTGTGGTAAAAATATTGTTGTTTACGCTTCAAATAAAAAACTTATACTGACGTTTGTGCCTTACGACAGTAGCTCTCCAATGAATGTTTGGAAATGTGGATCGATGGAATAATAATCAAGTTACGCCATCTGTTGTAAAACCGCACGAACTTATAAATAGACCTATTATATTAAGGGGTTACATGGGTTTCGTCGGGTAAAAAAAGGCCTATTTTCAATATTTTTTTACTATGCAAAAAATTATTTATTTAATTCAAACTTTTTTCTGTCTTATAAATACATATTTAAAGAGTAATTTCTGAAGTTTTCAAAAAAAAAAATTTAAACTCCTCCATTGTGACGTAATTTTCAATAATCAAAAATGAAAAAACAAAAATAAGTGTTTAAGTAAAATTGGAATTTTGGCAGACATTTTTGCAAAAAAATTAAAATTTCGGTCAACTTTGCTTGACATTTTGTTTTTTTTTTTTAAATAATTGTAATTGGAAAAAAAAAAATCCTTCGTTCAAGCACGAGTAAATTGTATTTCGAACACCTGTGTAAAATTTCATCAAGATCGGTTGAGTAGTTTTCGAGAACATTTGACAACCGACTTTGAAAACACAGTTCCGAGAAAAACGCGTTTAAAGTTTTGAGTAACCATAAAAATGGCTTGGAGCGCACACCTTCCAAAGGCTGTATCCCCAAAACTATTATTCAGATCGTGTTAAAAATTTAGGATAATATTATTGAGATGTTGTAGAAATTAATAAGCCAAAAAAAATTAAATCGATTTTTTGAACCAACGAAACCCATGTTACCCCTTAAAACTTATTCGTAAAAAAAACTTTGCTGCATTTGCAAGGCGAATGAATTTTTTATGGAAAACGTTTATCATACGCAAAAATTAATCATCCCATTTTGTTTTAGAAAAACTTGTTTACTAAATATAAACATAATTGTGAAAATGATGGAAATCTTTATTTGCACCTTTAAAATTTTTTAAGTTATGTGGAAAATAATATATCAAGCAAATTGCTGCCATTGGTGTATGCCTGCGGCTTCAAGTAAGTCAGAAAGAAGTCTGGGATGGTTAAATCAAGTGATCCTGCTGACCATGCCAAAGCGCCAAAACGAGAAAATATGCGACCAAATGCTTCTTCCACAATATCAATTGTGACCAATGCTGTATGTGCAGTTGCACCGTCTTGTTAAAAGCATCATACGAGGAGTGCCTCAAAAATGAAAATTTTACTTATTAGCGTAGCCACTTAATTGGAAATGCACCCCGTCGCTGCTGATGATTTCCGACACAAAATCATCCCCTTCATTGTTGAGAGTGAGTAAGGCTTGTCAATAACTCACATACGACTGACGGTCAGCAGTCATTAATTGATGCACTGTTTGGACTTCGTATTCGAGCATGAGTAAGTCTTTCACTAAAATTTGCTGTGATGCTCAATTGCGAGGTTCGTCGTCCGGTTGATATTTTTTCGCATAGTTCGTCTTGCAGAGCCGCGATATTTTCTGCCGAACGATCAGCGCTGCATGGTCTCGTGTGGTTCCACTCTGATCGGGTCGAGCATTTGGCGCGACACTATTAGGAATTCGATGTCGATATGGACGCTGTGCCAACATCCTCGGTCGATTAAAAAAAAGACACAATTATTCCACATTGCGGAGTACAGCCCTCCATTGCTTATTTGTTTTTATACTGCAGCTGTCTAGTTTATAAGTATTAAATATGATTGACGTACAACGCCATTTGCAAAAATTATAACATCTTCTGATATATACATATATATATATATATATATATAGTAGTAGTAGTAATTCTTTATTTATTTATAAATATTTCATCTTACATTTCAATAATTTTTACAATAATTCGTTTAAATATATAAATACATAAAGAAAGAAATAATAAATTTGTGGCAATAACAATGTTGTCTGTCACAACTCAAAAATTAATCAAAAATTGAACTCTGCAATAAGAAAATTTCTATAGCGTAAGGCTGAGTATATAAAGCAAGTTAGTCTTTTCCAATTATGGCCATTAAGTATATCTATTACTTGTGCTTCATTTAGCTTCGCTGCGTTTAGGTATTTTATTCTGATCTCCTTCAGTACCGGACATCTTCCTAAGAAGTGCTGCATATTTTCTTCCTCGTTTAAATTGCAGAGGGTGCATATTTTCTGAGCATTTCCATACGTAGTTGCATTTAGCTTCAGTAAACCACATCTTGCTTTAAAAACTGTCGTAATAGCAGTTAGCCGCATATCTTCTTTAATATGTATATGATTCCCCTTTTGAGTAGTCTAAATGTTTATAAATTCGCTTCGCGCTTGACTGTGCTTTTTGCCTTGCCATGTTGATATCTTTTATTTTCATTTCGGTAAGAAGTTGCACACAGCGATCTTGCCAGTCTATAGAGGTGATGTTTTCTTCAAACTTCAGACCGAACTCCATTCCCATGTCGTTCAGATGTTTAAGCCAAACACACATTTTTACTTAAGATGCCTTGTGTTAGTTTGTGTGGGAGTCTGTTGCAATTATATTTATAAATAGTTTTCCAGATATACTACATGTGTAATTCTAAAGAATACATGTGGCTATCTTCTATATTAGTTTCTAATGTTATTGCATAATTTGGAGTGAACTCGGGTAGTTTGAGGATTCTTTTAATAAAGTAACGTTGAAGTTTATTTACCTCATCGAATAAGGCATATCCCCAAACTTGCTGCGTAGGTTTGGATCGCTCTGCATACCGCTTGGAACAGCTTCCATTTTGATTTTAATGAAATGAATGGCTTCGCTAAAAAATCGTTCCATGTGCAATTAATACTAGCTTTTGCTGAAGTATTTCTGGCTTCTAAGTGCCATTTTGGGTGTGAGAATGACACCAAGATATTTATATTCGGCCACCAATTTAATTTCTTTACCTTGGTACCACCATTTTTCGGCCTGGGAAAGTCGTCCACCTCTTTTAAAGACCATCATCTCCGATTTATTTGGGTTTACTTCCATATTCCATTCAGCGCAGTATTTCTCCAGGTTATTAATCATGGATTGCATGACTTTAGGGTTATCCGCTAGGAGAACAATATCATCGGCATAAAGGAGAAGACGTATATTCATGCCCTCAACCAATAGTCCACCTTCTAAATAGTCGTGCAAATCGTTTAGAGTTCTGTGAGCACGTTGTTTTTTTCTACCCAATTTGCAAGTCTTGCGTTTATCAATCCCATTAACACCTTTGCGATAGAATTCATAAACGATATTCCCCGATAGTTACCGGCTGCATTTACATCTCCCTTCTTAAAAATTGGGAAAATTATCGTTTTTTCAAAAGTTTCATCGATTCTTCCGATCTCAAAAATTATGTTGTATACCTTTGTTAACTCCAACTTAAATTCTGGCGAAGCAAACTTTAGCAGCTCATAAGGTATTCTATCTTCTCCTGGCGCTTTATTGATTTTAGCATTTTCAATGGTTTTTTCAACTTCCATAAATGTTATATCTTTATCGAGATATTCATCTTTACATAGCGCAGCTGTGTAATAAATGTCTTTTGTTTATTGCGGTTGGTTTAGTAGGCTTTGAGAATAGTATTTAAAATCGTTCGCAGTTTGTACCAACTTGAAATGGCTTTCCTCTTATATCCTTCGCTAAACTCCACCATTCTTTTGCATTTGCAGTTTTGTTGATTCGTTTTTCAATTTTTTCGTAATATTCTTTCTTTGCTTTTTCACATGCGTTTCTATAAAATTGATTTGCTTGTAGATATTTTTGCTATCGCCTTCAATGTTAGACTTTCTAAAGTCATTCAGATATTTGAAGGATAGCTCCCTAGCCTTAAAACATTTGAAATTGAACCATGCATTTTTAAAAGTGATTTTAATATTTCTGACAGGTGACTGTGGCACTGACATTTTTATTACGTTGGCAAGCTTCTTCAGATCCATTATTTCTCCTCCATTTTTAAACTTATTTAGGTATTGGTTTAGTTTTAATTGATAATTTATCTTATCTTTTCCTTCAAGCACTACTTTCGGCAATAAGTTGATGTTTTCCAGTTCGTTTAGTACCATATTTGTTTTTAATATTAATTTAATTGGCATCTCGTCAGGCCATACCTTTGATTCAACTTCGAATCTTTCAATGTATTTCCAACCTTCTTGGGAAACTGCACATATGTATGTCGTTTACGGAATTACCAACTGCACTTATGTAAGTCAAATTACCTTCCTCATCACCAGCTGTTCTGCCATTCAATATAATTAGACCATAGTCTTCACAGAATTCCATAAAATGTTTGCCTCTATTATTTAATACCGCGTCTCTTGAGCTCCTTTTTCCAGTATCTGCTGAGAATGTAGCTGTGTACAAGTCTTCGATATTTTGTTGTATATTTCCAACTCTAACATTTAGATCTCCCATAACGATGGAAATCTTCTCTGTGTTTTCCTTGAAAAATTCCTTAACAACCTCAATTTCTTCGTGCCAAGCTGCTCCTCTTATATAGAGTGGTATAAATGTGATTATGTCATCCTTTACGTGGAATCTTATCACATCTACTCCATTTTCGGCTTTGAAACTATGTCGGATGCCCTTTTTTTGCAACTCTTTTTTGACTCCATACACGCAACCTCCAGACGCTCTTCCAAATTTGCTGGTACGACTTGCTGGTTTCCAGTAAGTGTCAAAATCTGGGAAATATTTCTTTACTTGATTTATTTTCTCTTCGGTTAGGTGGGTCTCTATAAGTTCAAAAACGTCATGCTTTTTAACATAGTCGAAAAACGCAGGGGAGATATATTTGTTTTCAAGGCCATTGACATTAAAGGAAATAATATTAATTTTAATTTGTGCACATTTTAAATTATTTTCAATTCTAATACTTTTAAGGTTACTTTTGTTAATCATTTTGCTATGACAGACGTTTTCTAATTTTTTGAAATAATTTTACTTAACAATATATTATAATCTGTTTTAACGTTCTGAAGTCTGTTTTCATATAGAAGTTGCAATGTAATATTTGCATCTTCCATGCCACATACCAGCTTTTTATCTTTATTCCATCTCAACCATTTGTTTGCTACTTTCATCCTATCATCTCGGACGCCAATTCGATGTGTAGAGGAAATCGCCATAATATCCTTTTTCAACTGCATCATAACTTTCTTGTCTTGTTGCCGCTCTACATTAAGATCTCTTTCTACATATATTGTTGTACCCGCAAGCTTACTTGATTTTTTGAAAATATCTCCGATATCCTTTTCTGATCTGATTTCTGCCAGCACCGTCATTTTTCCATCCCGCTCGTAAATTTTCTTTGTCGATTTGACAATTGATGCGTCGTTTATCTGTAGTACTTCCTTGCACACTTTATCAACTGCCTCCTTAGTCGATGTACTTACAGTTAGGCCTTTGAAAATTAAATTTTGTTTTTTGATATGGTCTTCCAACTGGGCGAGTCTTATTTTATTCATATTCTTTTCAGCTTTAATTTTTTCGATCTCCTGCGATAAATATTCATTTTGTTTCTTTATCTCCGCAACATCACTACTTAATTCATTTAATTTTTCAAGCATCTCATTGTTAATCTCTTTGATTATAAGCTTAAGAGTTTCTACATCCAAATCACCAACTTTTTGGGTACTCTTTTGTGCATTTTTGGGGTTTGGTTTTTGGTGTCCATTGGGGACAGCTGGTCAGCTTTTCTTTTCTCCAGGATGCTAAGTTGCGCCTTCTACCTTTATAGGATGGTATTTCACCTCCTTCAGCTAATACACCAACCAAGAAATCGTTTTGGGATGATGTCCTTCCGCCAGATGTTGCTTCACCTTCCAATTGTCTGAACACTCATTTATCTAATGCACGATCCAAAAAATTGTTTCAGTATTTGATCCTTCCGCTAGACGTCACTTCTCCTTCCAGTTACTAGGACACTGATCCGCGCGAAGAAGTGAACAAAAGGAACACCAAAAGAAACACCACCAGGCTAATCTGCTTATTTCCCAATTCCAACTCACTCGTACAAACGTTTCGCCTTACAACTGCAATCACCAACAGCACCACTTCCGCTAAAACTGCCAGAGCTTCTTTATATCTCAGAATATCCGTGGTAAAATCAAGACTTTTGTAGGAGCGCACAAGTTACATGACTGTCACCATGCAGAGTTGCCAACCTGTATATCTTCTATATATATATATATATATATAATTGGCGCGTACACCCGTTTTGGGAGTTTGGTCGAGCTCCTCCTCCTATTTGTGGCCTGCGTCTTGATGTTGTTCCACAAATGGAGGGACCTACAGTTTCAAGCCGACTTCGAACGGCAGATATTTTTTATGAGGAGCTTTTTCATGGCAGAAATACACTCGGAGTTTTGCCATTGCCTGCCGAGGGGCGACCCATCTGATAGAGTGATTAATTTTACGCCACTTTGTACATACTATCTACGTCGAACTTTTCAACGTACTTATCCTCGGGTGTGGACAGAGGCTCTCGGCATTTTTAACTATTCAGACATAACTCTTAGGACAAACCTGCTAGTTAATCTGAGACAAATGAGTTTGTTATCGACGTATTCGGATACTTTCGAGAGGGAAATCACGCATTCCACGTCTAATTTTGAGCTCACAAAGAACTAGCCAAGAAACTTATCTGCCGCCTGGCTGTCGTAGTAGATATTTACTTCTATTACAGTAATTACAGAATTACCTTGGAAACAGGTACAGATACAGTAATCTGAGAAGTGAAATATTATCCATATACAAAATTGTATCCAAATCGTAATGGAAATGAATAGATAAGTTACTCGCTGCCTAAAAGGACCTTTTTTTTGTCGCGACAAATAGACAGTACAACGCTCAGCCAACATTAAGTACTGCACTCGGGCTCCCTTTTTAATTTTTTTAAATCTACTTGACCTCCAAATAAATGTGAGTAGATCTTGTAGTGCCAAAGAGTCAAGATGGTCGCTTCTTAAAAGGAACCGGTCTCGCTGCTATGCACCCATTCATTTGGTTTGGTAATAGATAACCCTCTTTTTTGCTTAAATAATTTCAAACTAGCTTAACCTTTGGTCGTTGGATTTCATAAGCACTACCAACACTGATTTCTTTCTATATTTAATGAAACATATAGAATAACTTTCAATAACACTTCCAGTCCTTTTCCTAACAGTAAGGAAAAGTTAGAATTATGTACGGCAAAGCGTTTAAAAAATTGTATATATGCCTATTCATATGTACGAGAAACGTAATATATTTCTTTGAAAGTTGCGGTGGAATGCGAGAGTACTTATAGGAGTGGCACGAAATAACTTTTGCAAAAATATGGCAATTACATGTCGGCGCCGCACTTAATATTTGCATGGCTGAGTGGCAATTCTTGCTATGGCAACTTTCGTTTTTATCTTACAAGAGTTAATTGGCGGCATAGTTGCTAAATACGTATGCGTCTATGTAGTAGTACTCAATTTCGTGTAAAATTTCTTACGGCATAGTAAGTGAATGATCATTACACTGGCATACAAAGTTTCGGGCGCGACCGAATTATGTATTAATAAATGCAGAAAATGGTCAAATATTCACCTCTTTGAAGGTAGAATGATGAAGCGATCGGATTACTACGCAAATTTGGTAATAAGTCAGCCCTAAATAAAAGTTCAATCAAGGATCCGATCATGGAGGTCCGTCTTCTTGTAATAAGGAAAAAATATTTAGTTCAGACTTTTCCGTTTCCTCATTCAACAGGTCACAATACTTAGAGTTAAATTGGTCACGGGAATAATTTCTAGAACATTTTTTTTTTGCGGGAATTAACCTCAATGTTCCCTCTAGAATATCAAGGCACTTTAGGCCTCTTTTTTGAAATTATGTTGACCAAATTACAACTTTAATGAGGAATTTCGATTCTTATGCAAAGATTTTAACTCTCCTTCCAGATTTTAACTCTCATTCGAACCTGCTTTTCACTGTTAAGAAAGCGATACCAACTATTTTCAATAAATAATGAGAAGATTAAGGTATGTCTATAGCTTTTTATTCAGCTGCTGATTATTACTATTACGTATAATTTTTTTTTTGGCGGCCGCTGGGGCCGAATGGGTTGGTGCGTGATTACCATTCGGAATTCAGAGAAAGAAGGTCGGTTTGAATCTCGGTGAAGGATCAAAAATTAAGAAACAGTTTGTTTCTAATTGCGGTCGCCCCTCGGCAGGCAATGGCAAACGTCCGAGTGTATTTCTGCCATGAAAAAGCTTCTCATAAAAAATATCTGCCGTTCGGAGTCGGCTTAAAACTGTAGGTCCCTCCATTTGAGGAACAACGTCAAGTCGCGCAACACAAATAGGAGGGAACACCCACAAATAATGTACGCGCCAATTATATAAATGATGCTTTCCATTTCAATTCAACCGGGCTATTCGGGCCATGTTCTTCGATTTCGATGTAACTCAAATATGTTGCTCTCTGGTCAAAATAATGAGACACGTATTTGTTTGTTCGCCCGAAAAAATTTTTTTTCAAGATTTATCGGCGATTTTGTTTTTCGGCTCAAAATCGATTTTTTTAATTATATAAGAAAAATTTTTTTAAATGCCCATTACATAGTCAAAAATGAACCGATTTTAATGGTTCTGGGTTCAAATTGATCGTTTTAGTAGTCAAAAATTAGTAGTCAAAAAGTAGTTGAAAATGTTTTTTTTTGCGAAAAACAAAAAGTGCGAGACAGGTTTTTTACTCAAAAATTCATTACTCAAAACCAACTCATTTTAGCTACTGGGCATTCAGCTCAATAGAAGTTTGAGGTGTTCTCTTGATTTGGAAAAAGTTAAAAACCAAAAAAATACACTTTTTAAAATATTGAATTTCGAAAAAATTTCGAATTTTGGTTTTTTTTTTGCATAATAAAAAATTTTCAACTCCTTTTTAGCCATTGTTGCTACATGAAATCGCTCGTGTAAGTAATGACGATGATTTTGAACCCAGAATCATTAAAATCGGTTCATTTTTGACTAAGTTATTAGCATTTAAAAAATAAATTTCTTATTTCATTAAAAAAAATCGATTTTGAGCCGAAAAACAAAATCGCCGATAAATCTTAAAAAAAAATTTTTCGGGCGAACAAAAAAATACGTGTCTCATTATTTTGACCAGAGAGCAACATATTTGAGTTACATCGAAATCGAAGAACATGGCCCGAATAGCCCGGTTGAATTGAAATGGAAAGCACCAAATATATACATAATTATTTTTTGATGCTGAACATTTTTAAATCTCGTCGCTTAATAAAGCCTGCCTTTCTTGGGTAAGCGCCAAAACAAAAATACTAAGTACACTATATGGACTGCGCCGGTTGGGCAATAAAAGGGCAATCGTTATATTTATTATAATTATTTATAATTTTGCTAAAGCACAGTTATGTCAGAAAAATACGTTCGATATACCTACGAAGCTTAGATTGGAAAGTCACCTTTCAATTTAATGCACAATATGTTTTTTCTAACGCAAATCTTTATTGAGGATAACAATGAAATAACGGGTGATTTTTTAGCTATTATGTTTTCAAACAGTTGGTTTAAACAGCTGACGCACGTTTCGTGTTTTGTTTCACTGTCAAACATCTTCTGTTTGGTCTATAATTTAGCCATGAATCGTCTTACAAACGAACAATGCTTGCAAATCATTGAATTTTATTATAAAAATGCGTGTTCTGTTAAGAAAATTTAAAGTCGAAAAATTGTTTTCAGCGACGAAGCTCATTTTTGGATCAATGGGTACGTAAATAAGCAGAATTGTCGATTTTGGAGTGAAGATCAGCCAGAAGAACTGCAAGAGCTACCAATGTATCCAAAAAAGGTCTCAGTTTGGTGCGGTTTATGGGCTGGAGGTATCAATGGACCGTACTTCTTCAAAGATGCTACGAATCGTAACGTAACTGTGAATGGTGAGCGCTACCGTGAAATGATGTCCAACTTTTTTTTGCCTAAAATGCAAGAGCTTGTTTTGCATGACATGTGGTTTCAGCAAGACAGTGCCACATGCCACACAGCACGCGTAACAATGGACTTGTTGAGAGGCGAGTTCGGTGAACATTTTATTTCACGTTCGGGATCTGTCAATTGGCGACCCAGATCGTGTGATATAACGCCTATGGATTATTTTTTGTGGGACTATGTTAAAGCTCATGTCTATTCAGACAAGCCTGCTTCAATTAACGCATTGGAAGAAAACATTAAAGCATTTATATGTGAGATACCGGCCGAAACATTGGAAAGAGTATCCCAAAATTGGACTAAGTGGATGGACCGTTTAAAGCGCAGTCGCGGTCAACATTTGCATGAAATAATCTTCAAACATTAAATTCTATGGACTGTAATACCGATTTAAATAAAAATTTCATGCATTTTTCTGAATTTTACCTGTGTTTTTTGAAAAACTTTCCTATAGCTCTTAAAAAACCACCCTTTATTTACAGTAGTGAGCATAACTCAATGCATGCTGATTTATTTGTAATATATAAATTTGTTTTAAATAATAAATTAATCGAAAATACTTTAATATTTATTAGTGATCTCGGTAGTCTAGCGTAAGTGCACTAGCCTACCATCCCAGAGGTTGTGGGTTCGATTCCCACGTAAAGCACGGTCCTCGCACTTTTCCAAACTTACCTAGTTTCTAAAAAAAACAACACAGATTCATTCGTCGACGGACCCCAAAACCCTTATCCTTCCAATCCTTACTCCCACCCAGAAGTCAGCGCACTACTTGCATTGTGGCTACTAAAACAACCAATAAAAACAAAGAAAAAGACACAGTTACACATAGCATAAGTGGCGCCAGTAAGAGGAAGCGGGCATGCTCGGTAATAGCGCAGACACACCAAATTTAGCGAAGCCCTCAACCATCTGTGCGATCCATCTGCCAGAAAAATGTGATACACAGATGGCGCTTCAAGCAGTAAGAAGGCGTTGTTCCTAAGCAACGACAGGTGGGCATTGCCACTATTTAGGAATGGTAGCGACAGGCTAATCACCTACCCTGCCAGAAAGCAAAATAGATTAACGAAACCAACGCAAGACTGAGTCTTGTCGAGGCCCTATGCTCCCGAGTGGAATGAACAAAGAAAAAAAACTATTTAAAATCCTTTATGATTTAATTTTTCTTTTAATTGTTTTTAATATTATATAAATGAAACTTGCTAACTTTATAAGAAATTTCGAAAAATTCAAAAAATCGCATTTAGCTAAAATTAAATGCAAGTTTCAAGTGGCTAAAAAATAACTCACATTTTTAATTTTTCATGACACCTTTTTGCACTCTATCTTTATATATAAAAATTAATGTTTGCCTGTATGTCATCGATGAACTCAAAAACTACTAGACCGATTATTATAAAAATTGGTATATATATGTATTTTTCCACGGAGAAGTTTTGTAGAATATGCTCTTTGATCATCATTCAATAATAAAAGGTTTGCTCAGTAAGCAGCTTTCTCATTCCCTCTTGACAAATCAACTCCCTTAGCAAGACACTGGGTTGCTAACTCTAGAAATTTTTAGCAAAAGTGAAAGAAAAGTAAAATTTATAGTAAAAACATTTTGTTTTCAAAGGGGTTTTTAAGCACCAGAACTTGCTCGGTATTTCCATAACCAAAACGATATGGAAAACATCCAGACATACAGCTTAAATCAGGATATGATAGCGCATCTATTAGGGGCAATGAACGTGAAAGATGGACGTTTTGACAATTTGAGCCGGATACTTCAAATATAGATTGGGGAAGTACTTACTAGGTTACTTTAAAAATACATAAGTTACCAACAAGAGCTCACAGCCTCCAGATGGCAGATGGTTTTTTATGAGGAACTTTTTTATGACAGAAATACACTCGGAGGTTTTGCTACCATTTTAAGCAAAAAGTTATTTAATATTTCCGTTTTCTTCATCCTTTTTAAATGTGACTTTTTGTAAGGAAGTGTCAAAATTCTAATGTCATAAGTGAGCAGCTTTCTCGTTCTCCCTTGTCAAATCGGCTCCCTTAGCAAGACACTGGATTATTAGCTGTAGAAAGTTTGAGTAAAAGCAAAATTTGTAGAAAAATCATTTCATTTTCAAAATGGTCTGCTTACGAGCTACAACTCGCTCAAGAGTTTTCATCGGTATGTTCAGGACTATGGTAGTATGACATGGAATACATACCGCTTAAAGCAGAACATGATAGGGTAATTGGCACAATCCGAGATCGATGAGTGGTGAATTTACAAATCTTTATTTCTTGTGATTTGTTGATTTAGAAGGAATTCATCTTTTGCAAAGAGCTAGCATTTCCCAAAGAGTTACGACAGGAAGAATAATTGGATAGTCCCGACGCGACCGATAACATTGCATACCTCATTATAAAAAAGTTGAGATTGACGGAACTTATTTCCAATGAGCCCACCTCTCCATGGATGGATGAAGTGTCCAGAGGAGGCTTAGCAAAGCACAGTACCAACATGAAAAAGCTCCTCAGAAAAAATCATCTACCAGAATCGGCTTAAAACTGTAGGTCGTTCCATTTGAGAACAACATCAAGACATGCGCTACAAATAGGAGGAGGATCTCGGCCAAACAACTAACTGAAGTGAACGTGACAATTATTTATTTATTTTCAACAAAATAGTTTCATATTGGCGAAGCTTCGCAACTTCGCGATCGATTTTAAATTTAATAATTAATTCACAAAATAAAATCTTGGATTAAGTGAAATAATTTCTTGTTTTAATATTAAAC
This sequence comes from Anastrepha ludens, assembly GCF_028408465.1. Classification (NCBI taxonomy): domain Eukaryota; kingdom Metazoa; phylum Arthropoda; class Insecta; order Diptera; family Tephritidae; genus Anastrepha; species Anastrepha ludens. The sequence goes on from NC_071498.1 coordinate 118,608,748, forward strand.
TTGGAAATTTCCGCTAATAACTTCTATTTGTACTATTATTTACATTCAAATATTAATTAAAATTAATTTTTTAAACCGTTCGCAGTTTCTTTTAATTTAAGTAAGAAAATACTTTTTTGCTACCATTTTTACCAAAAAGGATTTACTTTGTTCCACCTTATTCACCTTCGTAAATACAACCTTTTGTAAGGGAGTGTCAAAAATCAAATGTCACTAGTGAGCAAACCTTTTATTATTGAATCATGCTCTTTGATGACACTCGCCACCAGGTAGCTCTGCATTCATATTCGTTTTCTTCAGTGAATTTACGAAGATCGTCGAATGTGTATGTGAAGGACTTGACTGCTGATTGGCATTCCGAACGCATTTGTTGTGCAGTTTTTTTTTTTTTTTTGTTTTTTGTAGCATCGTATACCATCGGCGACTGGGCGACATCTTATAAATTCAACAGTATCACGTCGTTCCTGTATAATTATACCTCCAAAGCGACGAGCAATTCACCGATCTATGTATACCTCAAGCACGAAAGAGAAGAGCATTACGAGCCTCAGAACCAGACGAGCAACCAACAACAAGGCTGGAAAATCTTCGAGTACACGCCGCTGAGACCCGTTCGTCTGAATCATCTGAACAACGCGAAGTAAAGTTAGAAACTGATCGAATACGTACTCATCAGACCCGTTCTTCTGAGATTGGCGAACCCATAATTCTTCTTCGAAACATAAATCCACCACGACTTTGCAACAGAACCAAACTCTCAGTCAAGAAAATCATGAACAATGTTATCGAGGCAACAATTTTGACTGGAAAATTCAAAGGTGAAGAAGTACTGTTACCACGTATCCTAATGATCCCGACAGATATGCCATTCGAGTTCAAACGTTTACAGTTCCCGCTGTGACTCACTTCCGCAATGACTATTAACAAAGCACAAGGACAATCGTGACAACTGTGTGGATTAAATTTGGAGAATCCATGCTTCTCACATGGACAGCTCTATGTGGCTTGCTCACGTGACGGAAAACCTTCTGATTTATTCGTCTACGCACCAGATGGAAAAACAAGAAATATTGTATATACCACAACACTTCAATAAACATCGAATTGAAACTAAACTTTGTAATGTCACAATTTTTTCGAAATAAACAAAATCAATAAAATGGTTGTCATGAATTGAATATTTGTTTTTCTTTAAAGTTATTTTTCTTAAATTTATTTTAGTTGTTGTCGTAGCAACGCGCGCCGGGTGCAGCTAGTTCCATATAAAAATGAGTTTCTTGTGAAAGAAAATGCCTAAGACGGTTTAAAAAAAATTAAAAATAATCAACTCCAGTTCTTATAAATTTCATTTGTTATATGGAAAAGCAGCAAGAGGCATCAAATTTAAATCGACAATATTTTAAAGAATATTTTTTAAATCGACGCTTTTTTTGCCGCTTAAAAATTGCACATATTATTATTTAAATTCAGCAAATAAAGTACATACTCGTACATACTTTTTCTACAAATACTAAGTAAATCGTTTAAAATTATAATGAAAATGTGTTGAATTGTTAACCTATTTTGTATAAAGCTCGAAAGTTGTATTTATACGGTCTTAGTTAAAGAAGGAACAATATTAAAAAAATATGTAAAAAACTTTAACTTGTAAAAGATTTCAAATACTAAAATATTTTAATTTAGTTAATTACTAAAAAAATTAGATACTAAAAAATATCTTCATGCACTCAGTTATTCTCGCTACTGTATGTGCATACATATGGATAAATTAGAATTGGAGAGCGTGAATTGTCTATTTCAGTAGAATTAATTAATTTCGAGTTGGTTAATTTTTCATCCCAATTACTCATACACTTAAGTGCATACAATCACTTCCATATCGCAATTTGTGCTCATTTATCTTTTTTTTGCATTCTGCATATATTTGCATCAAACCAAGTTACTTACGTTCTCGCTAACTGTATCGAAATATCCAGCAGCAATTCACCGACCGTAGCCAATTCCTCCGCCTTCCAATCGCCTTTCGGCTGCGCCACATCTGTAATGTGGAATTGATTTTTTTTTTTATTAGTTAGTTATTACTTATTTTTTGCTAATAAGAAATCGAATGTAAAACTTAATAATTTCGCGACACCCCTCTGAAAGAAAATCCCAATATCTCTGTTACCTTCGAGTTGCTTTAGTAAACAATGAATTGGCTTTTGTTTATAATTTACATAAATAGAATACTAAACGGTTTAGGACTTTCATGAATCAAAAACACTGCGTTACAAAAGCGAACTTTTTTTCTGTCCTATGAATCAAATATACTTTTTCGGAAAGGGGAGAAAAAATAAAAATACACGTGTATCGGCGATTTTCATGTACACGTCAGAATTTTTTTTTTATGTAAAAAATATAGAGCTCGTAGTCCGCCTGTGTGAAAAATGTTGGATCAATTTTTAACCCTTTTTCCGTGATCCAATCGCGCTGAATTTCTGCAGGCAGACTCGTGCAAATGTTTTTATTATGTAAAATTAAAAAAAAAAATTTTATCAATTCTCAGATTTTCTTGAATTTTTTTTTTTCTAAAAAGAAAATTTTTTCTAAATTTTCGGCATAACTTGAAGGGTCTCCAAATTTTTAAACAACTTATTAACCTTTAATTTATTGTTTCATACAACACACTCTGTGCCGTTTGTGTGTTTGTTACAGTTCCGGAAGTTCCGATGATCTGACAGTTGCGCTACTACTCGGAGACGTATACTTTGACAATTGTTTTAAGTTCTGTTGCGCGAAAACGTCTTTCTGTATATTTCATCTTACGAAAAATGCAGTGCCCGACTCGAAAGAACTTTTGTTACGTTTGTGGCTTATTCGCACCAAGTAAAAGTTTTAAAAATATTACGAAAACAGTAGTTAATTAGTTTCAGAAAATGTTCAAGACTGCTTATGTTCCTTACTTGTGGTATACTCCGGAAGTCGTGTGCGACTATTGCTATAGAAATTTATGCAAGTTTACTGATGGAAGGCCAACAATAAAGTACTCTGTACCAACAATTTGGCTACCACGTACGGAGCACTGCAGTGAACTGTGCAACTTTTGCGTAACTTTTACTCAAACTAAAGGGTACCAATACTTTCGCCGCAACAAAATTCGCTACGCTAATGTAGAATCGGTTATTCCAGCGGTTCTGTACTCACCAGAAGAAAGTATAGCGGCTTCAATGGAGATTTTTGATGATGTTCCCGAATTAAGGGATGGAGAACCGACAGTAGCACTAACAATGCTATCAACATTTCTTGCATCGAATGTGAGATGCGGGGAACCAGAAGTATCGGAATTTGTACCAACACCCAGTGAACTTGGGACTGCAGTGCCGCATTTAGTAACGCAAGCCGACTTCAATGACCTTCAATAGCGATGAACATGGCGAAAGGTTCCATCAGGACATTGCGGCTATTGAAAAGCGCTTTAAAGGACAAGACATTACGCATATGCTTGGCGAATACAGTTGGTCTATTTGTCACGATATTGACACAAATGCTTACAAACGCAAAAATAAAAGGCCTAAGTTTCTTTAAAAGCATCAAAATTTTTAATGTAACAATTTTTAATTTTAATATAATAAAATTAATAAAAAACTTCGGGGTTTTATATCTCTATTGTAATGCGGAGTGAAATACCTTTCTTTTGATACCCCAAACGGCATATCTCATGCAATTTTTTTTTTAATTTCGAACAGGTGGCAACCTGTGAAACATTGTCAGTGGCAACACCTAGTTGAAAAGTCTAGAAATGTGATACACTATCTGTGTGCCCAATTTCATTCAAATCCGTGTGGCTATACAGATATGCATACAAGAATTGCTCGTTTAAAGTTATATAATACAAAAAAAAAAAAAGTTGTGACGTGTACATGAAAACCGCCGATACACGTGTATTTTTGTTTTTTATCCCCTTTCCGAAAAAGTTTATTTGGTTCATAGGACAGAATGTGTGTAACGCGGTGTAATAAAATATTTGTTCAGTAAGCAGCTTTCTCGTTGCCTCTTCACAAATCGAAACTGGGTTTCTAACTCTAGAAATTTTGAGTAAAAGTAGAGGAAAAGTAGGATTTGTAGAAAAAACAAATGGTTAAAAATAATGTGTATATGGGCAACTATTAGCTCAGGGGTTTCAATATCGATATGTTCAGCACTAGAATAACATGGAATGCATCCTGACATACCGCTGAAGGCGTATAAAAGACAATAAGGAACCAGGCCCCGACGGCGTTCCTAACGTCGCCTTCAAGGCAGCAGTGTAAGCGACGCCAGAAATCTTCGCGACGATGTATGAAGCATGTCTTAATGGAGCGACCTTCCTGTGCAGATGAAAATTGCAACGACTAGTACTGTTACTCAAAGCAGGCAAGCAACCAAATCAGTCCTTGGCACACGGACCCCTGTGTATGCTCGACACGGCGCATCACAGCTATCGGGAATTCTCAACCGGCTTACTATAAATGAGAAATAATTTGGCTTCAGACGGGCTAGACCGACTGTGGACGCTATTATAAAGGTGTCAAATATAGCGAGCGACGCCATTAGCAGAGGACACTCACGGATGTAGTTCTGTGCAATTATCACGCCAGACGTCAAAACTGCTTTCAATTCGGCGTTCAATTCACACTTTACTGTCTCTAAGAAATCTCCAAGTCCTTGGATATCTAATACGCAGAATATGAAGCTACTTTAGGGATAGAATGTTGCAGTATGATTCGGATGACGGTCTGAAGACATATACAATCACTGGTGGCGTCCCTCAGGGATCAGTCCTTGGACTCTCACTGTGGAATGCCATGTACGATGGAGTAGTTAGGTTAAAATTGCCGGATAAAGCAACACTGGTAGGCTATGCCGATGACATCGCTCTCGCGGTCACGGACAAGATGCTAGACCACCTGGAGAAGAAGTGTAATGATGCAGCAGCTAGGGTCCAACTATGGCTTTCTGCAGCGGGGCTGAAGTTGGCCGTACAAAATACAGGCGCGGCCCTCGTAACTGTGCGATGAAACGGCCATGAAATACTGTCGCAAGAGGCAATAAAGTATCTAGGGGTAATGATTGATGCACGGTTCTGCTTTAAGTAACATTTAGCAACTGCCGGTTCCAAATCAGCGGCAGTCAACGGTGCTCTTACAAGAATTCTTCCAAACATAGGCGGACCGCAAGGCGCCAGAAGGCACCTCCTGGCAAGTGTGGTGGATTCAGTTATCTTATATGTTGCTCTTATATGGGCAGGAGCTAAGCAATCGAATGTTAGACCAGTAGCTCAAGTGCACCGACGAAATGCACTGAGAGTAGCGTGCGCATACAAGACCGTATCAGACGACGCAGTTTGCGTCATCGCTGGAAAGCTCCCAATAGATATAGGTACTTGTGCAGGAAATGTGACAAATTTGTGACAGACAAGGAATAAAGCCGACAACTGAAACGAAAGCTGCAGAACGATGTCACGTCCCACAGCGGAAGGCCTTCTGAATACGATGAAGAACGTCTCAAATCACATTTGAAGGAGATCGGTCGAAAAACCAGTCATGAATTGGCGGAAACAATGAACTGCAAACATAAAACGTTTTTTAATCACCTTCACTACATGGGATTTACTGAAAAATTGGGAGCCTGGGTGCCTCACGAGCTCAACGAAAACAATAAATAAGGCCGCCTTCAAATTGCTTTTCAGCATCTCCTCCGCCATCGAGCAACAAGCGGTCATATACAGCGATTTTTGTGCCGAATCGTCACGGGAGATGAGAAATGGTGTCCTTACATCTATGTGAAGCAAAGAAAGGAGTGAGACGCTCCAGGAAATACGCCAAAGCCGAGAATCAAAGTGGATCTTTGGATGGTAATGATACAATATGTGTTTGGTGGGACTAGGAGGGCATGGTTCACTGGGAAATGCTCGAAAAGAATGGGACGGTCCACAAGGAGCTCTACATTTCCCAGATACACCGCGCGTATGAGGTTGTGCGATTGAAAAACATGATCGACATGGTCAAACCATACTCCTTCACGACAACGCCAGACGCCACGTTGCACAAGTCGTCGAAGCCGCACTCTAAGATCTCGAAAGGGAGGCCCTCCTGCATCCACCGTATTCTGCGGACCTTGCAACGACCGATTACCATCTTTTCCGCTTCCTCGCAAAGGGGTCCTTAAAAACTGCCTCACAAACTTCTTTGACACTAGACCAAGCGATTTTTGGCAGAACAGCATCAACAAATTGCTCGGGAGGTGGGAAGAGATTGTAAACATCAACGGCGAATATATAATTGACTCACCCTTTGATTTAATTATTGTTTTTTGTTTAAGTATGATAAAAGTATTCGGTAAAAACGCTACGAACTTATTCCCCAACGTAATACAAAACGGAAACGGTTTTTTTTTCATTAACTTAAAATTAATTAAAATGGGCTACATACCAACCAGCTGTTTTACTAAATAAAAAAAAAAAAAAAATGTTGAATGACGAAAACCTTTAATTGAACCTTTGTATACCGCGGCTGTTTAGTCCGAAACTATCAAACATGACGTACGACGCCATTTCCAAAAATTATAAATCTTCCAAAAGGATGTGATTTCGCGCCAAATGTAATTTATTATAAGTGGGTTTAGCTTAGCAGCAGTTTTTTACTTTTAAATCAAATTTCATAGCTATCAAGAGAAGCACTAGCTCAAAATATCTTTAACCAAAAATGCTAAAAGTTTCTCAAATACTTGAGCCATGGGTGATTAGGTTTACATTGAATTAGGAGGAAAGGATGACTTTACTAAATTTCATTTTTCTAATTTAGTAATAATTTTAAGATAAAGAAAAAGGATGCGTTACGCTGCAATTGTACCTGTAAAATTCACCAGTTTTTTGCATCGAACAAAGAAGACTTTCGAACTATGCAATCACAATCCTAAACTAACAATCAAAGTGCACCAGTTTGATACCAGCGGACCTCTCTACGGGGAATATTTTATGATTTATTAAACTCATACTCACGTATTCGTTTTCGCGCATCCAAATAAGCGGAATTCACTGCATCATAGGTGATGCAGGTGTTGTCTGCTGTGTAGGGGTTTCTGTAAAAAAGGAAAAAAGAAAAATAATTACCAATTAATAACCTCAACTCAAATTGGATTTTAAATTAGTTGCTTATGTATTAAATAATGAAGAAATGCTGAGCATCATCAAATTCCTTTGTGTTCACGCTGTTTAAAATAAGTACAAAATCTAACAACTGTATTGCAAAATTCACCATTATTTTATTGAACTTGCGCGAAAATTCTAAACCCTACTCAATCCTTTGCACTGCCACACAATTCAATTCAGTTTCAGCCTTTCACAGCTTCACAGCCCAACAAATCGACTTTAATTGTATTTCATCACGCGCTTTAGTAACCCACTTTGTCTCTTCTTTATTATCCAATCAACTTGTTGCTCGCTTATCGGTTGTAAACACTCCACGCCACACCACAGGCAAATACAAGTACATCATAAATATCAAATGTACGAGTATGAACAAGAATGGGCGAGTTCGATGCCTACGTCAGCATAGCGCTGACAACATAAGTACCCTGCAGGGAAAAATACTGCTACTTGAGAACTACAACGCTAGCGGTTCACTTTTTAGCTCGTGTTTTATCTTTTTTTCTATGTTAGCAAGTGGTAATTTTAACACAGGGATGTCTTACGAAACTGGGGTCGGCATAGTGTACTAAATAATTAATGCAATAAACGGATAGTTAAAACAGTGGGAAACTGAAGAATTATTTTAACCTTATTTTAACTACCTTAAAAAATTTAGTGGTAGTGCAAAATGCCCAACCCTGCTGCGAAATGTTAATCGTCCGGCCTTGCATCAGCGAAATACCAGTTCATACTAGGCAAAAAAAATCTAGTACAATATATTTCTAAAATAACAAGTTTTGTACCAGTTAAAAAAACATACAGCTGGTCCATTCCAACCTTTCAAAATTTTCTATTTCATATTGAAAGTGTCTGCAGATTATAATTATCCTTAAAGTTAAATGACACTTTTTTCAGGTACAGCCATTAATTAAACACTCAAAAATTGGTTCAAATTTTCACCATGAGTAAATTCTAAACAAAATTAAAACAATAATAAAACGTCTCTTTATAATTCCTCAGAGTTCCTCTAAAGGGGGCAGATACCTGTAAACGGCCATATTTTCCCTGATTTTCATTAAAATTACTTAAAATGAAGAAGTCAATATATTTTTTCAAAATTGGCATATAGTTTATTTATACATTAAAGTAATATAATTTTTTTTATTTTAATCATTTAAAATGGCGGATGTACACTCAATTATTCCAGGAAGGTCGCAGCGGGGCTTCTCAATCGACTGGCATTGTAGCATCGGCGACAGTGACCTAAATACAAACAACCAAAATTTTTTTTGTTTACGAATGTCATAATTTCTATATGAATTAAAAAAAAATTAAAAACAAATCAAAAATCGCGGAATAAAAAGCTTAAAAAAGTGAATTTTGGGGCGAATTTTCTTACTATCATACTTTTGTCTCGAAAAAATTATTTTTTTTGAAAAATTCTCGAAATTGTAAATTCACATAGAAAGTAATATCATAAAAAAGATGTGTGCAAAATTTCAAGGAGATCAGTCAATAACTTTTCTAGCTATCGTGTACGTCAATTCGAAAAATATATTGTAGTTTTGAGAAAAACGCGTCTTAAGTTTGAATACATGAAAATTCCTCTCCCAGCGCTCGAAAACAAAGAATAGAGTCGTCACGGTCGACGATTTGTAATATAAGAAATACTTAAATTTATGTTCTAAAAATTGTTTGACATATTCTTAAAGGATTTTATTAACATTTTATGAAAAAATAATTATTTTTTTCGAAATTTTACAGTTATCTGTCCCCTAAATAAAAGTCAAAAGACTAATGTCAACACAATTTGCTGGATTCATTTAATTTCAATGCTTAGTCGCCTTACTTTCTGTTTGCACGTTCACGTGCTCAACGTAAGACAGAATACTTTATGCTCAAGGAAGATAGAATACATGATTGCGCCTTCCGAATTCGAACAAAAGGAAGGGGAACTACTTGTTTTTGAAGAGGAAGAGTAGGCGAAATCAGTGAAAACAAGCAAGCACAAGAAATTGTACACACACTCACACACATACTTTCTAGCCAAAAAAATGCATTTGGATAAGCCTCCATTTGCCCTTTAACAATTTAATACGCGGCACTTCGATTGCATTAATTTGTTTAATTTTAATCTCTCAAATCAAAATATTACCAAGCCATTCACAAAATTTTCACAAACATGCAATTACTCCTCCTTTTGTTTGTGGGAACTGACTTCAGACTTGTCAAAATTGCGAAAAATAAAGTAACTGCTTTTTAACGGCACCACCTAAGGTGCTCAATTTGCCCTGCTTTATGCTGGTATAAGTGCTTAAAACTATCGTATTTTCTAGATGTGACAACTCGTATTTTCTGGCGAATTCATTCTTGTCATCTGGCATTCATGTTTTGGTTTTAGTAGGTACCTCATTCGTTCGGTATTGTTCCCAGTCGTTTCGCGAATGTTCAGGAGGGTTTTTCTGCGATGGCCATTTGAAAAAACCGGTTTTTTATTAAATTAAAGTGCTTTCCTCAATTATATTTCTTGCTCAGTGGCGCTGGTAAAGCTTATTATAGATCCTAAAAAAAACAAATTAATTAATAGGACTATGAATAAGTTCGTGCGGTTTTTTTTCGAAATTTGAAACTTTATTGACGTAAAATGGTTACAAATTTAATATTCAAAATATTGTCCATCGCTTACTACTACTTTTTCCCATCTTTCTGGCAATTCACGGATTCCCTTTGTGAAAAATTCGGTCGGTTTTGCCGCAATCCACGAATCGATCCATTTTTTGACTTCATCGTAATTACGGAAGTGCTGGTCAGCCAGGCCATGTTGCATCGATCGGAAGAGATAGTAATCGGATGGCGCAAGGTCTGGACTATACGGCGGGTGGGGTAGGACATCCCATTTGAGCGTTTCTAAGTATGTTTTGACCACTTGTGCAACATGTGGCCGAGCATTGTCATGTTGCAAAATAACTTTGTCGTGTCTATCGGCGTATTGCGGCCGTTTTTCTCGCAGTGCTCGGCTCAAACGCATCAATTGTCGTCGGTAGACATCCCCCGTAATCGTTTCATTCGGTTTCAGTAGCTCATAATACACAACACCCAGCTGGTCCCACCAGATACACAGCATAACCTTCAGGCCATGAATATTCTGCGCCGACGTCGATGTTGAAGCATGGCCAGGGTATCCATACGTTGCCCGACGTTTTGGATTGTCGTAATGGACCCACTTTTCATCGCCAGTCACAATTCGATGCAAAAAACCCTTTCTTTTGTGCCGTTGAAGCAGTTGTTCGCATGCCATAAAACGGCGTTCAACGTCTCTTGGCTTCAATTCATACGGCACCCAATGGCCTACCTTTCGGATCATTCCCATGGCTTTTAAACGTTTGGAAATGGTTGATTGATCAACTCCCAAAGTTTTTGCAACCTCTTCTTGCGTTTGAGCCGGATCTTGATCGAGCAATTCCTCCAATTCGGTATCCATGAACTTTGGCGGCGCACCCTCGCGTTCTTCGTCTTCCAAGCCAAAATCACCACTTTTAAAGCGTGCAAACCACTTCTGGCACGTTCGCTCAGATAGAGCATGCTCACCATAAACTTCCACCAAGATACGATGACTTTCGGCTGCTTTTTTCTTCATATTAAAATAATGAAGAAGAATTCCCCGCAAAAACACATTATTTGGCACGAAATTCGACATTTTCAAGTGTGGTAAAAATATTGTTGTTTACGCTTCAAATAAAAAACTTATACTGACGTTTGTGCCTTACGACAGTAGCTCTCCAATGAATGTTTGGAAATGTGGATCGATGGAATAATAATCAAGTTACGCCATCTGTTGTAAAACCGCACGAACTTATAAATAGACCTATTAAAATACAAAAAGCCGCATGGAAAATTTATATCTGCCCTGAGGCTCTTATTTCCGTAGATTCCGTCCATGTTGTACTCCATTATTTCATCGGCGCTAAACACGTTTTTTAGATTTCCGATAATGGATTGCTAAAGCACACTCTTTGTTCATAAAGCAATAAAGGTGATGTAGGATGTTTAATTTTCACCCTGTGTCGGTCATATTGAGCTACCTAATAAATCCGTGATGTGGTCCTCTTGGAAAAGCTACTTTTTAATCACAGCAAAATCTAAAGAGTAATTACTTAAAAGCATATAAATCAAAACTTTTGCGAAAAATAGACGCCAGCTGTCTGTAATACTGTTTTTGTTATGCTACTAAAGGTAGTCAAAAGAGGGATTTAAGGTTGTTCATGTCCCAAAAGAAAAAAAAAAATGGGTAAAATCATTCGACACTGAATTGAAACCAGGCGAAAAAGTTAGCGTGTATCACTTTTCGGCAAGTGCTTTCGAAATACGACCAGATCGGAAGAGGGAAAAGTTGCCTATCGAAATTTTGCATTCCTGGAATAATTCCGAGACGGGCCATCCTTTGGTTAATGCTTCTACTCAAACAGAGTAAATACTTTTTTATTTAAAAAAGTTAATTTTATTTAAACGATTTTTATTTTAAATCATATACTGATTGTCATGTGTTTCACCTGGAAAAAGGATTGCCCCATCTTAAGGAGTACCTTAGGAAACTATGTAGATAAATTCAAATCCATCGTCAGTCAAAAACTTTTTGAGGGACAGAATATAAAGGTTTAGAACACCCAAACAAAACAATTAATTGTGCTTGCGACGATACGGCACAGGAAATATCCAAAATTCTTGCATAGATTAACATAGGTCTTCTGATATCTTCTATGGTTCACATTGACCCTTTTTCAATTTTTTACTACCTTTTCGGAAATGGCATAAGTTTGCCCCTTTTCCCCTCATTTCAAAATTGAATCAACCTTTTATTATTGAATCACGCTAAACTCCATCTTTGTTCAATTTTTCGCCACCAAGTTTTTACTCATTTTATTTAAACTTCTGTGGAGTTTTGTAGAGTTCAGAGGAAAACAAGATTTATTCTCTTCCGTAGAATCTTACTGAACCAATTTTAATATTCTAGTCAATGACGAACTTGTATGATATTTTCTACGACAAGCAAATCTCTTTAGAATCATTAGAATGATTCTATATCAGCTTCGCTTTTCTCTACAGGGTGCTGCCACACTAACATCAATACATACAAATAATTGTATGTTAACAATATGTAGACCCCCACATGAATTTGTCAATGTATCCTCCCATTCTGGGCCAACGATGAGATCTGCGTCATAGAGACTGACTGTAAGGAAGCTGATAATCACATTATTGCCATTTCAAAGGATAAATACCGTTAAGGCGGAAATACTTGTAGTGGCTGGCATGTGAAACAAGTGGTCGAATCTTAATATTGCGTGAAAATGCTATAATCCTGAGCACAGTTGTCTCGCGGTGCCGCAGCGCTACGGTTCAAACGCACTCACTTCCTCAGTCTTGGTTACATGAAAATGTGTTTGGAAGAGTCGAAATTGAAATTGCAACAAATTTTAATAAAATGCAAAGATAAATGCATCGATCCGAAAGCATATAGTTGTGTGCAGAAGTTTATAAGTGAGAATGAAAGTGGGAGTGCATGTAGAAGTTGGAAGCTATTCAAATTTTGCTTGATATTTGCTCTACTGGCATATGGATATAATTACTTCTTCAATGAGTTATCGTCAAAGGTAAGGTAGCTTTTTTTATGGATTAATAAATATGAAGGGCGTTCAAATAAAACGAATGTCCGTGGGAAGAATCGACACTTTTTTCAATGCCTTTTTTACTGTATATAAAGAATGTTGGAAATTGACATAACTGGATATTGCAAATGGCTTGTGTTTTAAATATCTGTGGTTGTTTTACAACAACATCAAAAATCAACTGTAAGTGCAGCTCAAAACTGTGTTAGTTATTGGTACACATTTTCGAGCAATTTTTTTTGCTGAATACAAGTGAATAGTATAAGTTCGGAACTCAATTAAAAACTCTTTCATCCCCCAAATCACTTAGTTTGCGTGATGAATTAAATATAATTGACGATTTCAAGAAAGCCAAAACTATTGAACAAATCTATTTGAAGAATGGGGTTCCTAAATAAAGCCTTTGTCTGATAACAAAGTGATAAAAAGTGTATAATGAACCTTATTGCTACCATCGAATGCCTTGAAAAATACAACAAAACATCTAACAAACTTATATGGAACAGATCAAACAATTTTTATTGAGAAGCCTACATCACGGCCACAAACCGTCTCATTATCAAACACAATCAAGCATACCAGACTTTTTTCCACGAAATTTCCGAGAAGTCCGATAATTTTGGAGCGGAGCTTTAAATTTAACTCGTTTACTATTTTATTCTTGGTATTTTCATTTTTTTCACATAACGGTTGTATGTAACAGCATAAGTAGATTGAGGTATGAGGTACATACAGGCATGCATATACATATGCAACAAACTGTTGAGAATGATGAGAGCAGTCGATTTAGCCATGCCTGTTCAAGCGTCCGTGTGCACTCGAGTAAAAACTTATGTATTTCCATGAAACTTGACACACATATTACTCTTTAACCAATATTAAAAATGAGCGGAATGGGATAATAACCACGTACACCTATCATAGAACAGTAATTTTCAGAAAAGCAAAACACATTACGAGTATATCTCTATTATTCTTGCTACAATTTGTTGTAGCGGCTTGATCTTTTCCCACGAATGAAGGGATCCGCAGTTTTATTACCCTCCGAATGGTAGGGGAGCTTATTCATGCCAGCAATAGCAAGCAACTTGGAGGGTTGTCGTTATCTGTCGAGAGGTGACTGTTAATAGAAAAAAAATGTTCCACCAATTGGTGTTCCATGCTCGGGGTTTCAAACCACATGCGGTGTAGTTTGGCATTACCGAATGATAGTGACGAAGCAACCCATTCAGATACAGCAGTCGCCATAAGTGTATATTTCGGAAACTACTCGCCAAACTTGGTGCACATATTGCTCTCCATGTCACTTAGATCTGACAATAATATTATATCATATAAAACCATGCCCAACTTTCTTTTCACACAGTCCTTTTTTCAACGATTTTGAAATAAAACGGTTCACTAATGAATTTTTTTACACGAAGTTTTCGTTCTTGCACGAATGTCAAAACAAAAAACGTTTTTCTAAACAAACAATAATTCGTGAAAGGATGTCTTATTAAGTAAAAATGTGTCGTGTAAGAGCAATAAGTATATTATAGAACTAACCAAGTCCAACAGTGCATTAAAATTTCAACGTAATATTTAGGTAGCGTCTAGCTTAATAACAAGTATTGTGCAAGGTGGTGCAAAATTAATCATCCAATTTTTTTTTTTGAATAATTTTTTTGCCAAACAAAGAAAAACGATTTTGAGCGATTAAAATCTTTATTTCACCTTTACGCGCTCCATTGCTTGTCTGTTTGTATGATGCAGCTATCTGGTTCACAAGTGTCAAATATGACTGACGTACGCCGCCATTTGCAAAAATTATAGGTTTTCATAGGGTGATTAATTTTGCGCCACCTTGTATTTACAACTCGAGAAAGCAAACAAAAAACAAAAAATAGTCGCTAATAACAGATTTTGTTACAACGAAGAAACAAACGGATGCCGTTAATAATTTGAATAAAATTCCACAGATGGGCTGGACATATAATATTTGACTTAGTATCTGACATATCTACTGATGATGCGCTTTTGGTCCAGTTCGTAATATATGTGCACGCTTCTTATCAAGTAGCCATGCAAAGTTGCAAAATTGATTTTTATTCTAATTTCAATTTGAATTCTTATCGGTTTTGTGGATTGATTTTTCACTTCACATTGTAAATACTTAAGTATGTAATATGGATTTTATTATTAGATCTTTTGCACGTTTTTTTGGGAAAATATTTAAAGTTTTTCATTTTACATGATTTTTTTAAGTCAAGAAACCTATCCCCAATGACCCTCACCATATGTGGCATATATTTTTTTGCACGATTTTTTGAAAGCATTTCTAAGAAATGATTTTGCTCTTACCAACTATAACTCTCATTGTCTATAAGTTTGATGGAGTCCAAAAATTAACAAGCAGTCCAAATAAAATTTCACTAAAAAGTATGCGGGTCGGACCGAACTTGGCCTTCCTAAATTATTTTTGTTTTGACCACATACGGCACTACTGGCGCCTATCAAGATTATGTTTAATTAGTAGCATCTCTGTAAAGAACAAACAATAGGTTTCAGCCAGATCGATCTATGTCTTTGTGTTTGGCATTCGTTTGAATGAATTTGAGGAAGTCAAATGATTCTCATTTTCGATCACGACAACGGACCAGCTCACAGTTCAGCAATTGAGATCGTAAAATTAACGAAAGTAAGGTTCCAAATCGTTTCACATCCTCCCTATTCTCTAAATCTGGCTCCCTCGGATTCCCCGGACTCTGTTTGTTTCCCAATTTGAACAAATGGCTGACGGGAAAAAATTTTTATTCAATTGGCTATTTCGAATGGTTAGAACAACAAAGCCGCGGGCGCCGACGGACTGCCGGGTGAGCTATTCAAACATGGCGGCGAGGAGCTGGTAAGGTGCATGCATCAGCTTCTATGCAAAATATGGTCGGATAAAAGCATGCCTGCCGATTGGAATTTAAGTCTGCTCTGCCCAATCCATAAGAAGGGTGATCCTGGAATCTGTGCCAATGACCGCGGTTCTAGCGAGCGTATTGTGTGAAAGGCTGAAGCCCACCGTCAACCAACTGATTGGACCTTATCAGTGTGGCTTTAGACCTGGAAAGTCTACCATCGACCAAATATTCACAATACGCCAAATCTTGGAAAAGACCCACGAAAGGAGAATCGACACACACCATCGTTTCGTCGATTTCAAAGCTGCATTCGACAGTACGGAAAGGAGTTACTTGTATGCCGCGATGTCTGAATTTAGTATTCCTACAAAACTAATACGGTTATACAAGATGACGTTGCTCAACACCAGCAGCGCCGTCAGCATTGGGAAGGACCTCTCCGAGCCGTTTGATACCAAACGAGGTTTCAGACAGGGTGACTCGCTGTCGTGTGACTTCTTTAACCTGATGTTGGAGAGCATCGTACGAGCCGCAGAACTTAATCGCTCAGGCACAATATTTTATAAGAGCGTACAATTGTTGGCTTTTGCCGATGACATCGATATCATGACGCTGAAGCGACGCTTGGAGTGTTCGAGAGAAAGATTCTGCGTAAGATTTTTGGACCCTTGCACGTTGGCAACGGCGAATATCGCAGACGATGGAACGATGAGCTGTATGAGCTTTACGACGACATAGACATAGCGCAGCGAATAAAGATCGGCTACGTTGGCTGGGTCATGTCGTCCGAATGGATACAAACGCTCCGGCTTTGAAAGTATTCGATGCGGTACGAGCTGGCGGTAGCAGAGGAAGGCCTCCTCTGCGTTGGAAAGATCAGGTGGAGAAGGACTTGGCTTCACTTGGTGTGTCCAATTGGCGCCGGTTAGCACGAGAAAGAAACGACTGGCGCGCTTTGTTAAACTCTGCCAAAATCGCGTAAGCAGTTATCGCGCCAATTAAGAAGGGAAGAAGTTTTTCGACTTGGAAAAATCCTATTACTCGGAAGGGATCAACAAACTAGAACATCGTTGGACGAAGTGTATAAGCCTAAAAGAAGACTGTGCCAAAAAATAAAAAATGTTCACCCCAACAATGAAGTAGTTTTTATTTTTGCACGGACTTTTCAAACGAGCTCCATTTTTTTTCTATAGCGTCAACTTTAGCTAAGTGTGCCTGTACAACATTTAATTGAGAAAATGTAGGTTATTTTCCAACTGCCACGAATTTTTTTAAATATTCATAAATTAAATATTTTATAAAAGCCTGCTCCATTTGAAGTAGCGATCCAAAGGGAGAACTCTCCAAACATAAAAACCTCAAGAATTCCGATATTTCGAATTCGATAAGGTGAAAAAGAAGCTCAGACCATGCCAGTCTTGAAAGAATGAATACTTGTTTATCTTCCGAAATTAACTCAAAAAGGCAGATCAAAGCTGAAAGGTTAAAATATTCTACAAAAAAAAAGCTCTATATTTTACCTTAAGCAACTGCAGACACGACATAGATTTGAGAGGAATTCGAGGAATCGAATATTTAACACCAACACTTACACTGCGCTTGACCAGCATACGCGTCATTTTTCGATTTTCGTGAAATTTGTGCGCACTTTGTAAATGGAGCGACACAGTTAACTGGTTAAAATCAAGTGATTGTGCTTTTGATAAAACAAATGAGGCCTCAACCCTCTTTTTAAAAAGCAGTGATAAAGAGAATTTTACCATTGAAGCAATGGTATCTAATATTATATTATAATGCAACAACACGAAACCTAGGGTGAACAAAATTAGGAATATCTCTAGCAACAAGAAAGCGCTTAAATTACTCTGGATACCAAGTCATGTTGGCATTTATGGTAATAAAAAAGCAGACAAATTAGCCAAATGTGCAACCAAAGCGCTGCTCATCACTACACCATTCTACATACTTACACAACAATAAAGGCATCAAAAGAGCTGCAAACTCGATAATAGCCAGCACACAAAACTGGAATAATTACTTACACCTACTTCTACAAACACGTTAACCCTAATAAAAGTGCTCCTCTCTATCCAACGACTGTATCACCTCGAGAAGCTGTCATCTTTACCAGATTCCGCATCGGTCACACTAAATTAGCCAACAAATTAGAATATGTCAATCAACCACCTAACAAGTCAATGTGCAGCAGCTGGAGCCACGGCAAGTTCGATAGGGATCCCCAATCTACAAGGTCTACTCAGTACTGTCAATGAAACAAACATTAAAAGTTTTTCCAAATTTTTGAAAAGAAGCAATATTTACTATGAAATATGACACCAGTTGCACTAATATGTTGCTTCGTTAGAACTATTTATTCATTTAACTAAATATAAGGCAAACACACAGGTACTAGCCGAAGCCCTTCAGCTGATCTTGCTAAAAATTAAAACTAAAATTTGTAATTTATTTACTTTTTAAAATAAATAATATTATATAATAATAATGCATTATTTCCAGCGTTGTCTCTTGGAGTTGCCTCGTGCACTTCGCTACGCCCTTCGACCGCCCGAAGATTGCGCCTTTTGCGAGAACATTGAGAGCGCAGTGCGCTTACGCGGCGTTACAAGTGAGGAATTCGCATCGAAATATGCCTACACTGGAGGGCCAGTTATAGTCGAGGATGCAACTACGAATTGGACAGCGCCAACGGTGAGTGAGTGCGTTATAAAAGCTACACTTTTCTTATTGTCTTGAGACTGCTAATTTTGGATATTCCAATAAAAATTAATTTTAAAGATAAGTTTACAAAATAGGATCTGAAAATATTGAATTTTTTGTTTTGGTTTCGAAGAGAGAACACGAGTTAAATCAAAAACTAGTTGTATATTGGTTATGGCAATAAATTTCCGCGCTCGTAAAAGAGGTGTCGCTCTGATACTATTTTTGTATTCGCTCTAATAATATACTGGTGATTTCAAGGTGTACTACTGTGGGCAAAAAGTAAGGTGAATTTATTTGTCAAACTTCGCGGGATTAAAATTTCGCTCTAGTTATTTTTTTCATGAGTTGGCAGCAAATAGTTGTTAATAACATCTGGGCCAACTTTCATGTGAATGTCATTATCAGTAATATATTTACACTTGTGTTTACTAAACGACCAAGAGTGCATTTTTCGATTTTTACGATGTCTGATTTGATTGAGCAGAGAAGTGCCATCATATTTGGTTTGCGGAATGAAATTTCGGCTGCGGAAACGTTTAGCATGTTGCAGAAGGCATTTGGTGATTCGACCATGTCGCAGCAAAATGTTTATAAGTGGTACAAAGACTTCAAAGAGGGTCGAGAACGTGTTGATGACTTGGAGCGCTCCGGACGACCATCACGACAGATGACCAACACGTCAATAAAGTGAAGGAGTTAGTGCTCAAAAATCGTCGGTTGACTGTTAAAGACCTTACTGATATGATCGGAATATCAGAAGGATCTGTGAAAACCATTTTGAAAGACCATTTGGGCCTACGAAAAGTCAAATCTCGTTTGGTACCGAAAACTCCCAATTTCTTGGAAAAAAGTCGTCGCGTTGATGTATGTGAAACAATGCTTTCAGACTATCAGGTCAAGCTCAAATGCATCATTACGGGAGATGAGACTTGGTTTTATGCTTACGGCCCTGAAACAACCGACCAATCAAGCGAATATCGTGCTAAAGACGAGGCCAGACCGAAAAGAGCACGTCAAAGTCGTTCAAAAATAAAGGTCATGATGACAGTTTTTTTCGATTTTCTTGGTGTGGTGCACTATGAATTCCTTCCACCTGGCCAAGCTGTTAATAGGGATTATTATTTGATCGTTATGCGTCGTTTACGTGAAGCAATTCGTCTAAAAAGACCAAAATTATGGGCCAACAACTCTTGGTTTTTGCATCACGATAATGCACCGCCTCACACTGCACTCGTTCTTCGTGACCATTTCGCCAAAAATTCCACGCATATCGTTCCGCAACCACCGCATTCGCCTGATTTGGCTCCGTGTGACTTCTGGCTATTCCCAAAACTCAAGGAACGCGTTTTGAGTCGATTGAGGAGATTAAAGCTGAATCGAAGAAGGTGCTGATGGCTATACCGGAAATGGACTATTTGGCATGTTTCGGGGATTGGAAAAATCGTTGGCATAAGTGTATTTCATCGAGAGGGGATTATTTTGAAGGGAATGAAATTGATTTACAAGAATAAATAAAGATTTTTCATTTTACAACCAAATTCACCTTACTTTTTGCCCACAATATGGTTTCGATCGCAGTAGTTGACCTTTGTGTGAAACGTAAAGATCTTTTTTATCTGACATCAAAAATGTCTACGTTCGTCTCGAAAAAACAGCATTTGCGGGAAGTCATGCCTCATTACTACCTTTTAAAGAAAAGTTCAGCTGAAACGTGTTGTATATTGATCAATATTTACGGTAATTACGCTCCATCAAATACAACTTGTAAAGAGTGGTTTCGACGCTTCCAAAGTGGCAATCTCGATGTGAGTAATAAAGATCGCGAAGGGGCACCGAAAAAATTCGAAGATACTCAACTACGACAATTATTGGATGAGAACGCATGTCGAACCCTTGATGATACATAATATATGTCTTAAGAGTTGGATTTTGACAGATCAACCATCGGTAAATATTTGCACGCGATGTGAATGGTCCAGGAAGCAAGTAACTGGGTACCACATCAATTGAAGGAGGCGGATATCGAGAAACGTTTGGTGATGTGTGAGATGCTTCTTGAACGGCAGAAAAGAAAAGGTTTTTTGCATCGCATCGTCACTGATTGGGTTTGGCATGATTACAATTCGCAAGTGCTCAAATTCGAAACCCCGGGCTCGATACACCAATTGATAGAAAAATTATTTTCCAATAGCGGTCGCTCCGCGGCAGGCAATGACAAACCTCCGAATGTATTTTCGCCATGAAAAAGAGTTAATTATAATTTAAATTTTTTTAAAGAATCAACTTGGACGACAAGGCATACTTAAAAAAGTATACAACATCGAATGCTTTTTGCATTCGCATTTGTCTTATAGCCCCTTCCTACCGCTCCACGTTTACGCTAAAAAGATGCAACGCTATATAAAGCTTATAAATATTTTCATTTTTCTTTATTCACAGAAATTCGACTATTGGTACTTTCGCGATATCTACATGAATGCAAAACGCAAACAAAAAATTCTCGATTGCCAATTTTTACCCTACAAAACAGGCTTCAGGGATATTTTTAAAGCTTTAGATATGCCGAAGGAGCGAGTAGAATTACAGCCCGGTAACAAGCCATGGTACTTTGGCTGGAGTAATTGTAATCCGGAGACAGCAGAGGAGTTGCGCAGGCACTATGGGCGTCCTTACTTTCTCCCACCCACATCCGAAAATAATGCAGTCGATTGGTTCTTCATTGGCACAGCCGGACTGGGCGCGCATATGCATGTAAGTGATGAAGTCATAAAAATATCTGTAATTCAATATTAAAACTTTCTTCTCTTTATGATTTCTGCAGATCGATAATGTACGCCTACCTTCGTGGCAGGCGCAGCTGTCGGGCAGTAAGCGTTGGTTACTTGCACCGCCACCGGAATGCTATTTCAGATGCAAACGCTTCGATACCATTGTGCGCAGAGGTGATATAAGTAAGACTTTCGATTTTTCCCCCGTTTTTGATATTCATACTCTACAGAGGGCTTTCAAGTGTGTGTTTAATTGTGATTTTCTTTTTAATATCCTTGCAGTTGTTTTGGACACCAACAAATGGTATCACCAGACATTTGTGCAGCCGGGAGAAGTTAGTCTTACCATTGGTGCCGAGTATGATTAAGAGTGCTCTTGAGGTCGCAGAATCAAAGCAAAATATATTTTGCAATCAATATTCTTGCATATATGTAGCTCATGTGAATTCCTATAGACATAACTATAGTTAAATGTATTTGAACACTAGAATACGCCACAAGAATATATGTATGAGCGTGAGTTAGATGCGAATCGTTTATCTATCGTTTTTTTTCTTTTTGCTTGAATGAGTGGCTGAAATAAGCGTTTTTAACATATCTGTAAAGTAAGTACAAGTACACCACATTTAGCGTAGCCGAATGGGTACGACTTTGCATTCGGTTGAGCATTAAACTGCATAACTGTTTTTGAGAGAGAAATTTAAATAGTTTATTGCGTCAACTACCTTCGCTTTCTTCTCTTTTTTGAAATGAAAACTTCTTTGGACGCTTTTGAAATTTTTGCAGGTGGTAAATTTATTTGCTCGCTAACAGCGTGTTCATGCATTAGCAGAGTATGTAACATTAACAGTAGCAGTAGCAGTAGCTTCTCTGTTCGGCAACAATGAAAAGAAACAGAATCGAGAAATACTCGTACAGTAGAATATCAAGAGACCATATAAAAATTGTATTTATAAGTTAGTTTGCCGAAGAGGTGTGATCGTAGCGGAGTCTAATATGCAAACAGCGCAGGAGCGTATAAGTATGGGTTGTCTGAAACTTCGCGTACGAATAAAATTTGTTTTCGTGGGATGATGAGTAAGTAGAGTAGCTGGGCATGATGGAAAGATAATGAGATGGCGTCCGTTACTTTGCTCTCAGCGAATTAGACAATGAGTGACCTCATATTAGCACAATTGGTGACCAGTATGACCAGATTACCATTTCCGTAACTTGATTTAGCATTTTCACTTCACTCTGAACTCAACTGTGGGTTAAAGTGTGTTAGTATGTGTGCCATGTTAGAGAGACAAATGTAGAGCTGCTAAAGAGCGGCAAGTTGGATGCTGGTGAGTGCTTCGTAAATGTTGGGGGCGTTATGTGTTTTTGAATGTGTTCGGTAATTTGCTATGTAGATAATAGGAATTCGATTACAGAGAATTCATGGGAAACTGGAAGGCTGGCTAGAGTGGGTACCTTTGAGGCGCGCTCTCTGTGCGAAGAAATGACGAAGGTCAGTGTTTGAGTTGAAAAATATCAAAAGGTCACAGAAAGCAGAGCCACAGCAGAAAGAAGTTTCATTACTCAATTATTTAAACCAAGTTAAACTATTTTGCAATGCCAAATTTATTGCTTTATTAATTCGAAATAAAAAGTGCAAACTTATTTAATAGCAAATTCGAGATATGCCAGCTCGTAATGAGCAAAAGTTGAAATTGAATAAAAAGTTTAAGCCTATGGATGAAGGCATATTTTTGATTATCATACAAAGTGACACAAAATTAATCATGCTATCGGATTATTTATGTATATTTTTTACAAATAGTGCAGTACGTCAATCATAATTGAAATTTGTGAAGTGTAGAGCTGCTGTATAAAAACAGACAAGCAATGGCGGGCGTAAAGGTCAAAAGTCATCACTCAATATAATTTCTTTATTTATTATTTTTTTTAATTTATTTAATAATTTTCAAATACAAATCTGGTTGATTAATTTTGCGCCACCTGAAAATTCAAAAATTCCATCACTCAAAATCATTTTTTATTTAATATTTTTTTAATATTATTTAACAATTTTCAAATACAAAACTAGATAATTAATTTCGCGCCACCTGAAAGTTCAAAAAATTTCATGACTCAAAGTCATTTTTTTTATTTAATTTTTTTTTTTAATTTTATTTAATAATTTTCAAATACAAAACTGGATGAATAATTTTGCGCCACCTGAAAATTCAAAAAATTTCAGCACTCAAAGCACACTTCAAAAAGAATTTCAATTGTAAATCAACAACAATTCAAGAGAATCTACTACCAAATATGGAACAACAATAGATGCTGTATTTGTGAGATATCTTGATAATATTTCATCCAATACTTTTGTAACGAACTTTAGTTATCATCGACCAATTGTCACAGTAATACCGGCAGAGGAAACATCGAATATAACTATTACTGAAGTCACAGATGAAAATATTTAAATTGTGGCTTGATATTAACATCGAATTTTGATATCACATGTAAATAAATGTTTATTAAATAAAGTTACCATTTTCTGTAAGAAATTCGTAATACTTCATTTTTTCATTAGGCTATATTTAATTCCTGTAATAATATTATCTTTTATGCATATTACTTGTACACACACGATGTTTCACATCTGCCAGGCGTCCCATGACAGCTCACATTTTTATTTTTTTGATCGCCACGTAACGGATGAATTGTTCAAATTTATTTTGCGAAATGTCCGAAGTCTTGCAGATTTCCCAATTACAAAAAGGCGTTCCCTTTCTCTAGCCATATTGATGTTGTTCCACAAATGTAGGAACCTACAGATTCAAACCGACTCCGAACGGCAGATATTTTTTATGAGGAGTTCTTTCATGGTAGAAATACACTCGGAGGTTTGCCATTGCCTGCCGAGGGGTGACCGTTATTAGAATGAACTTTTTCTTCATTTTTGGTCTTTTACCGAGATTCGAACCTATTTTCTCTCTGAACTCCGAATGATAGTCACGCACCAACACATTCGGCTATGGCGGCCTCTCCTATATTCATACACCTGTTGCTTATTCAATAACACTTGTATGTATAGGGGAATCCCCTAAATACAAAGAAATTGTTTTTAATGAGTCTGCTAAAGCCACAAATAGGAGAAGGAGCTCGGCCAAACACCCAAAAAGAGTATACGTGCCAATTATATCTATATAAAGGTAAAAATATTGTTATAGACTCTCTGGTTATGGGGAATTGAACTACCCGTTGGGGTGGAAAACAAGTATCCGCGTCCTGTTATGAGAGGGTTGTGCGCTCAAGAGGGAAAAATTCTCAAAAGCCCTTAAGAATTTTTTAGTATTGAAAAAATTGTCCGTTTATGGGAGATGTCCGTTCAAGAGAGGTGCTCGTTAGGAGAGAGAGCACTGTAATAAATTGATATTTCAGAGAACATCTCATACAACTATTGTAGGTGTGTCATAAAATTTAAAATTTTTTAAGACGTTTTTAATAATGCATAGAAGTTATTAAATAGTTTCTTCGTGTTTTATCTGCTTTTTCTTTTATAACTCTGAAGTTTGTACGAAACTCATTGAATGCAAAAACGGCTGTGAAAAGTGGAGTGAACTTTTGCTTATGTCACACGTTTTTGGTTTTTTATTTTTTATCATCTAATTTTTATTTTCGCTATGACAATTAGTTTGATAATTCACTATTATTAGTTGGTTTTAGTTGTCACTTTTGCCGGCAGTTCTCACAACTGCCTCCGTTTTGAACGAAATTTGTTACAGTATCGAATTTATAAATAAGTGCATATTTCATCAGCGCCACTTAATGTTCGAATATGATGCAGTAGCATTGCCACAAAACGCCATCTAAAGCAACAATGATTTTTCAAATGATTTCACAGCAACAAATACTAAATTAATATCCAATGCGGTGAGTTGACGCGCTGACAACTAAGGAAACTGGCGTGTGCCATGGCGATATCACACACGCACTTACACATCCATGAATTTCTTTAAGTTAGTATAATTGCATAAAATAAGTGTGCGCTTAACACTCATAACGAAACATCGGTCAAAATGACCGATAGTGAATTTCGTGCTGGAATAGTGGCTAAACTGCTTGACCTTGACAGCTGCCCCTCCTCCTACCTTCCTCCCTCCCCCTACCATCGCCACTGAACAGGTTTTCATTTAGTTGGCGTGACGCTATTGTCTTGTGCACATCCCAAGTTCGATTTCGGTCGGTCAGATTTACCGTGTGTTTGTATTCAAGCTTTATAGGTTTCGTTAATTTCAGTTTCATGTTTTTTTTAATGATTGACATGTCAATTATGTAAAATAAAAACTTTTTTTGATTGTAAATGCTTAATAATTATTGTAGTACCTTATTATTTACCTCATTTTAACTGAAAAAAAAACATAACAATAAAAAAACATAAAAAGTAACGATTTCGGTCAAAATTACCTTATGTTTCGCTTAGTGTCACAAAAATCATGTTTCGTTATAAGTGTTAAATAGGTAGCATATACATAAGTATGTAAGTAGGTAAGTATGTGCATATAAATATATTATATATTTATAATACCCAGTTGGAATTTTTCTTCAGAGTAGCAAATTCTGTTAATGCGAATAATTTCTCTAAAGACCATCTATGGACCAATTTACTCTACAGATCATTTGTCAGTGATCCATGCTAATAATTTTCAGTACAAAACATAATTTAACTTTTGCTACTTTTTAGTTCGATTAGCAATAAAAGCTAGTTTTTAGTTTTTTTTAAACTATTTTTTACTATGAATGAAAATTATTGTTATCATTGCAGTCAGTGAATTAAAGATTCGATATATTCGTGTTATATTTAATTCCTTTCTTACCGACTGTGAGTCTAAAGCTATACAGTTATCGGCCGTGATAAAGAAGTAATCGGGATGAAGAACTTATTCCGTGGAGGGAGCCTGAGAAACGGCTACCCCACTCCTGAAACGGAGAGGTAACAATAAAATATACTGACATAATCAATATGTTACATACTTTTTACCATATAGATCATTGATTGAAGGTCGAGCCTTATTTTTCTGAATGAAAATTATTGTTTTCATTTGGTCAGTGATTTATAGTCCGATTTAATTGTGTTATATTTAATTCCTTCTTTATCGACAGTATGTCCAAAGATAGACCAGCATTGGCCTTGACACAGAATAGATACTCTCAGCACTGAAAAAGTAGACCGTGGATTATATTGACGCAATCAAAACGAGAAGTAAAGTTCCAGTTTGGATTTTTGGTTCATTTTTGTTGTGAATTGCACTTTAATCGATAAAATTTTATAAATGAAATTTTAGTCATGATAAATTCCTTCTTTACTTGCCAAAATTTTGTTCCGTAAAATAATTTCAAAATTTATGTTTTGATTATTTTATTGTAATTAGCAAAATTACATCTTATATGAAAATTATTTCATCTTATATGAAAATTGAATAGAGTAAATTTGCGTGTAGGAGACTTGTAGTATCTACGCATGTGTAAAGACTATACAAAGTGAGAATGCAACTACCCTGAAAACGTTTTAGCCTTCTATTCGTACTGCAGTGCCGCGTGCCCGAGCAAGTTCGAATTCGAAAGAGTAAGTCGTAGACTCCCGAAATCAGTAAGAGTAACTCGGAGAGTGCAGTGCGCATGCCTCTCCGCGCGCTAGCTCTGTCTTTCTTACTCTTCTACAGAAGATCTAAAAGCGAAAATATTAATCCTGGCAATCCTAATAAGGATAATGGAAAACTTTTATCAAATTATTGCATTTTCATCGGTCCTTGATAGGTGTGCAAAATTCCAAGTCGATCAGATTTTTAGAAGTCAGTGAAAATTAAGCTCGCAGATTCCGTTACATTCTTTCATACATACATACATACATACATACAACCCGAGCTAATAAAAGCGTATTAAAAAGCAGTAGGGCCTACAGCAGTTGGTAAACAAATATAGAATTGTGAAAATATTGAATTTACAAATTTACAGTTAGGAGTCAATTCCCGGCAGCATATAAATTAATTCTAATTTTTTTCGTAGGCACTTGCAAAAACTTTCATTACAAGTATTTTCGAAAAGTCTATAGCAGTGTAACCAATTTATTTTTAGTTTGAGCTTTTTAATTTACTAATTTTTTACCTCAAAAGCTAAAGCAGAATATTGAAATATGAGAATAAGCTAAGAGTAGAAACAAACAAGTATGAAACAAAAGCAAAGTTGGGAGTAAAAAATCAACAACGTTGCTACTAAATTTTAATACGGAAAATATCTATTACGATTAAAGGATATTTGAAAAGACGCGCCTAGATATTGTTTAAAAATGAAGCATGTAAAAATTTATATTCTTTGAGGTATAGCAATTATATATGAGAAATTAGATCATTTAAAAGTCCACCGTGAGCACGTCTATAGGTAAAATCCGTCGATTCATGAATGCCTAATTGTTAAGAACGTAGAGATATCCATGTTGAAAGTTGTTTAGCAACACTTTGCACTACAGCAGCAGAAGGTCCAGTTTTTGGTCTGCCAGTCCTTTTTCTATTCTCGACAGAACCAGTTTCTTTAAATTGTTTCAACAACCTTTGAATTGTGCACTCATTCGATTATTTCTCCTAAAAAAATCACCAATTTTGTTCTTAAAGATCGACTACTTTCATAATAAATTTCAAAACGTTGTTCTATCGTGTAAAATTTGACACCCTTCTACTTGACAAATGTCAAAGATTAAACAAAAGACCGCCTAGGAATTATTCCCTACTGACATCTAGGCGTCAATTTTGAAGGACCATTTATTAAACTTCGAACTTGTTTTGGCGGAGATCACTAGATATTGCGTGCAATTGAATCTTTCTCAACCCTCATACCTTCTCGGGAAGTTTAGACGGGGCGGGGTGCAATATTTGAAAAAGGGATCCAGTGAGCTTAGATGAAAAGCTTGGTAAAGGAGTCCTCTGCCAAAAATTTTCTCTTTCAAGGACAACAAAATAAAAAAATTACTGGAATGTCAGACCTACCAGGTTTTTTTAAGTTTAGAAGTAAGAAGTAGTGATAAAACTGACCTGGGCTTCAGTTTCCCAAATCCAAAAGCATACAGTATAACTAGTGTGATCGTAGTTTTATATATGTTTGTGATATTTGGTAATTTTAGTAACTTTATGGAAATAATTTTCCCTCCTTATATAAATCAGGAATGAAGAATTCATCTACCAGCTGAAAGCCTCCGTTGCGGAGTTTCTTTTTGTTTATTTAACAATTTGATTGCTATTTAAGGTTTTAAAAAATAAAAATAAAAAATTAAATAAATATAAATTTTCTCTTCTCTTCTTTAATCTGGAATTGCCTTTGAGTAAATCAGTGGCTTCTATGAAACTCAACACACAAAATAACTTCCCTTTATATAGGGAATATTTCCATCTACTGTACTTACTTACGCCTAACGGCAAATGATTGGGGACTCCGCTTGAGCTCAGCCAAGTGCAAACGTAATCGCATTAGATAATTAAAAGTACTCGCTGACAATAAAATGGAATTAAAAAGAAAAGGCATTTAATAAACGCTTTTAGGTATACGCATATATGCATGTGTGTGTTTGCCTATGCATTACTTATATATTAACAGTGCGACGAATTGCACGCTGTAATCAAAAAACGCGAAGCATGCGTTAAAATTCAATTCAACAAGTTGCTGGTAAAGTTTTTGTTGCTAACTTTGGTTGCTTCAATTTAAATTATTTTTGTTATTTTTGTATACGTATAACATCTTTTTTCACAATTTACCAAATGACTTTGCTCGTAATATAACCGGTCAAATACCGACATGGCCTAGACCAAGCTATGAAGATCTACTTACGCACGAAAATGCATAACTTTTATATCATCAGCACAAATACCAGATCCAAACAAAAACAACAACAATAATTAATACAAATAATTGCACGCAATCTCACTTGTTTCTTATGGCATTGCATTCACAGCTGCTTTCCTACCAACATTGATATAATTTTCAATCTGCAGCCCACCAGATTGGCCTGGAATTGACACCAGCCGGCTTGGTTGGTTGTGTGGTCACTGATTTCGCAAAAATGTCGCCGGGCAGACGCAAACTATACTCCTCATTCAAAATACCTGTTCCTGCACCGGTCCGATGACAATTTTAAGTCACCTTCAACCACTCGGCGCTATTTATGCTCCAATCACCAGCCAGTTTTTCTCCTCGAAAAGCTGAAGGCGGTTTTACTCTACAATTGACTGCTAATCCCAACTGAATTAGGGACTGCGTTTATTGATAGAAAATTTCACTTCACAAAGTTCAATGTGCCCTTGTAAAAATTGGCATAGCTACGGTAGTAAAAAAAATTTAATGAATAATTTATGACGAAACATGTGAAGAAATGGAAAATTATAAGAATGTAATAACTTTTGTATGATATCAAGTTTGATTCAGCTTGTGGAAGCATGTGTCCTTGGCAATATATTATATCATTTCCTTTAAACGGGGAAATAGGGGGATTCACACTTCACCGGTTGCCGCTGTTACGCACTGCTCCAAACTTTTTCCTAAGCATTTTGTTTTAGTAATACTTATTTTCAGCATACTGCGTAGGAAATAACTTTTTTCGCTGCCAAAATGGTTAGCTTAGGTTGTATTGGGGTAGTTTCCATCTTAAACAGGGTGTATTTATATTGCATTTTCGAAAAGTGGGAGGAGAAGAAGTTCGTTGAACGAAATGCTATCGGTCAGCGACAAGCCAAACAATTCCTAACGCCGAGCAGAGGAATTTCTTATAAGCTACTTTTACTCAGCAGAATATACTTAAAACTTCTAACTGGTTACTTTACAGACCACTGTAGCCTGAAATGCCACTGAAAACAACTTGATCTCTCTGAGACCGTAGCTGTCGATTCTGTGAAATGGACATTCAAAATTTAGAAGAATTTCTTTGTAAATGTCCTGAACTATACAGAAAATGACTATACCACCTTATTGGTACTGCCATGCCTCCATATAAATAATAAACCACAGAATGAGCTAAAATTTTGGTCACAGTGCGCAGTGGTTTAATAATATTAATAATAATGCTTTGCGCAGTGTGCAAGTTTTTATAGATATTTATTTGTATACACTCTGGCAGCCAGTAGCAATCAAAGAAAGACCTTTTTAATAAATTTTTTTAATCCTCCTGGTATAGAGACTAGTCAAGGTTTGGTTTCAGTTGCAACGACATCGAATGGATAAAGCAACGGAATTCCCGAAAACAAATTCTCCAAACACAGATTCCGATTTAAAACAAAATATCCTAAAAACCATAATCCCCAAACTTAAAATCCCAAATCGAAAATCCTCAACCTCTATAATTCCTCTATAAAGTCATCTCTGTTTGTTTTATCATTTTTCTTAAAGTAAATTTGTGATTTCGCATTCACACGTGGAATATTTGTTCAACGGTTTTTTGTTATAAAATTCAAAAAATCCTTTCAAAGTGCAATAAAGGAAATTTGGAAAAAGAAAATTGTTTTCTAACGGTTATTCTTTCCCTTTGCTTTCGCAAAATAAAAAGTAAGAATCTGAAATCTGAAATCTGTGACAATAGTTAGTTCATTTAAGGGCCTTTTTGTGCATCCATAGCATAATGAATTTGCTCAACTGCGCATGATTGACATGTCAAAATGGCCATGGACTAACAAATATTATAAAAGTAATCTTCTGCAGATACTTGTATCAATACAATCAAATTGCACTTGTTAGCACATTTAATATAAATAAATACTTTTGCTGTTCTTATACTTTGTAATGATGTTAAATTCAAAATCTAATATCAGAAATCGTATGAAGAGCCGTTTGAATAACTTTTTTACTAAATAAAATATATGACTTTGAGTGATGGAAATCTTTATCTTAGTTGTATGCTGCAGCTGTCTAGTTCACAGGTGTCAAATCTGATTGACGTACGACGAACGAGCTTCAACAACTGTCTCTTAGTTGGCTTAATGACAGTCCAGAGGATTGTTTACAAGCGCGCGGAAGCATTTTGCCGAGGGTAACCGCGAAAAAAGAAAATCAAGATCCAAATCTCACACCAAAGCAGCTACAAGTCAGACTTACCTAGCGAAAGAGAAAATTTTCAAATTGAGCAATTCGTAAACTACTAAAGCAATTGTGTATATTTGACCGACCGTTCATACGAGAATTTGAGTCATCGATTGGCCACCAGTAGACAGCGCTCGTCACAGGTAATGTTTTGGAGCTGTTTAACCGCAGATGGGCACTCTGCAATCGTTTTCATCCAGCCTGGCGTCAAGGTAAATGCGAAAATGCGAAATATTACCGGGAAAGTATTTTGAAGGTTGCCTTAAAGCCGTGAGCAGACAAACATTTCGGGATTTCGGTGGCAGACCATGGACGTTTTAACAGGACTCGGCAACGTCTCACAAAGCTCGAGTAAAACAAGAATGGCTAAAAAACAACTGAACTACAATCATCTGTCGTCGAGAGGCGGCTTAAAACTTTAGGTAACTCCATAAGTGAAAAAGCATTAAAACGCATGCCACAAATTGGCGGTGGAGCTCGGCCAAACATCCAAAAGGGTGAATGAACATTCAGTCTTCGATGCTAATCCTCAATGGAATTTTAATTGCGTGGAAAATTTTATTTCACAATATCTGCTACACTTCCAAAGTTAGGATAGTATTTCAGATTGCTTGTCTCATTTTTTCCGATTATATGGTTTTGTTAAGCCAATTGCCGAACTTCTATGCCATCTTGAATGGTAAACGTATTTCATGAAAACCCCTTTCATGCTAAAAAATACACTCGGGAGCAAGCTATAGCTACCGCAGACTGCCAGAAAAATTTTTTTATCGGTTTTCATTGCACAGCAAACATCGAATCTGGGTTCAACCGAGTGTTAGTGAAACCCAAGCCTACTCGGCTATGGCAACCGCGAAATAAATAGTGCCAATGCTGCTTTATCTCCCCAATACAACTACATGTGTATGTAAATGTATGTAAACCTGACGGTATGTAGTCATCGTTGTGAATTATTAAAAGACAGAGATGAGATTTGCTTTTTATTTTTAAAAACAACCAAATCTATCTACTGTGCTAATGTGACACCGAAATACCCCTCTAATATAATAAAATTTCACAAAAAGAAGCGCCAGCGAAAATACAAAATAGTTGTGCTTAGAGCAAAAACTTTAGTTAGTAATCAGCTGACCAGCATTCACAGCCAAGATACTGAAATGAATACCTATGCCGAAAACTTCCTGAATCGCTATTGCAGCGCACGGCACAACAAGCGAGGAATACGTCTTCATGCTTCGAATTTCAAAGTTGCTGTTGCAACTACATGCGAAAGTGTTGCAGCATCAACGCGACGGGCAACACCAATACGAGTGCCAGCAATGCCCGAACAAAGCCAGACTGATAGGCAGGCGCATGCACAGTCAAACAGACAAACCGACGGCCAGACAACTCTCTTGACTTGTTTTGGCAGTAATCAGTTGGGTAGGTCGTCCAACTACGAATGCATAGCAGGCGGGCGCGTGCGCTGAAATGTTGCCACATCACGCGCGCAACCACTTCACCACTGGGTTGTTGCGTGCCAACCACATTTCAATTGTAACTTCCAATTTCGCTGCATCACTTTTTTTTCTACATTGCAAATTGTTGCTTAGTTACGGTTTTCCTTTTATACAATTCGATTGGTCAGTGAATTTTTGGCGACTGGCTGGTCCTCCTTTCGGCTGGATGCTGCAGTTGCGCACTCGCACTTTCATTTGTGGTAGCTGCTGCGCAAACTAGGAAAACTAGTCTGCAACTAAAACTGCGTTTTTGTGATTTGTTTTTTTTTTTTAATTTTTGTTTTTTTTTTTTTGGTAAGTCATAAGATATAAATAAAAGCACGCATTGCAAGTGCGTCATGTGACTTTGTGGTACTTGGCAACAACTCTGCGCCGGTTACTTAGTGGAGGAGAAAATGCGCAAGCAATTTAGACTGTTTCGGTGAGGTTAGTGCACTTGTATATGCATGCGGATGCATCCGTAAGCTGCTGTCGAAAAGTCGTTTGCATAAGGAACATTTCCAAAAAATACAAAAGTATGCACGGTAAGAAATTTAGATCGTCACACTCGCTATGGAAATTAGTAAATGTTATCCGAACTTTTCAAAGTTTTTAAATGAGATAAAAAAACGTCTCTCCTACTGTAATTTTCGATCATCTGATGTTACCTTCTAGAGCTTAGTACCATAGGTCTTAAGAAAATCTATAATTTCACTTAATTTAGTTTTTTAAATATTATTTACTGTCCCAACTTTTTACTAATATTTTTATTTTTAAACACCTAATTTATACGTATTGTGGTACATCGTTGAAACAGAGTATGATCACCATGTATTGTTACGAGGGTGGCTTAACAGTCCAAAAGATATAACATGAGCACGTCAAACACAACATTTTTTTTTGTTAAAACACAAATTTAAAATAACCGCACTCTGGTTTTCTCTCAAATAGTATAGTATTTAAAACAGACGTATTAGAGCCATTTTCGTAAAAATTGAAAAAAGTAAATTTCGCATTTTCATTAAATACTATTTTTTACCAAATATTATTATTATTGTGACGACTCAGCACTTGTAGAGTGGCAATTTCCAAAAATTCTTTAGAATCAATCTTATTAGAACTCAATCTTTAGAAGTTTAGGGTTTTAGTGGAATAAGATTTTTAGTCGATCCAAAAGATCAGTGAGTTTGTGACTTACTCGTATAAATATATCTTTGAGCTATCATATAAGATACCTTCTAGAGTTTCATCAGCCAACCCAGAAAGTATACAGTCCGTTTTCTTAGCAAATGTCACTTTAAAAAGGTGGTACATCGATCTGTGGCCGCCGTAGCCGAATGCGCTGGTGCGTGGCTACCATTTGGCGTGCGTAGGTTTGAATATCCGCGCATGAAGTACCGAAATTAAGAAAAAGTTTTTTTTTGATAGCGATCGCCCCTCGGCAGGCAATGGCAAGCCGACTTCTGTCGTGAAAGAAAGCACCTTATAAAAAACTATCTGCCTTTCGGAGGCGACATAAAACTGGAGGTCTATATGTGGACTATAATGGAAAGCTATCAAGACGCAGGCTCAAAGATATCGAAAGCTTCTTAAGAGACGAGCAAGCTGGTTTTCGCCCTCACCGCAGCTGTGTTGAGCAAGCCAACACACTTCGGATTATAGTAGAACAATCAGTTGAGTGGCGCTCTCCGCTCTACATGCTATTCGTAGACCTTAAGAAGGCGTTCGACACTATCAAACAAGACGCAATATGGCTGGCACTGAGTAAAACGGGAGTTCCCACCAAGATAATCCGCCTCACCCTCTACGAGAATTTTGAACTAGCAGTGCTTCACAAAGGCGATATCAGCGATCCATTCACTATCAACGCAGGCGTAAGGCAAGGTTGTCCCCTGTCGCCATTTCTCTTCGCCATCGGCCTCGAAGACGCCATAAGACAACTGACCCTGCACAAAAAAAGCACCGTATGGAGTTTCACCAAACATCTCGAGGACCTGAATTTCCCCGATGACATCTGCCTCCTCTCTCACAAACTCTCTGCGAAGGCGACCAAACTAGTCGCGCTGGCACGCACTCTCGGACTGGAAGTCAACTTCGCCAAGACCAAGGCCCTGAGAGCTAACTATAATAATGCAAAGCAAATATTGGTTGACGGATGTCCGGTAGAATTTGTCGAAAGCTACTACTAGCTCGGCTACATCATCGCAGCAGATGGTGGAGCAGATGAAGATGTCAATTACAGACTAAACAAAGCAAGGGCGACATTCGGGCGAATGCACACAGTATGGAGGAGTTCACAATGAATATTCGGCTCATGCATTAAGTCCGTATTGTAGTACGGAAGTAAAAACATCGCTGATCTCTAACACCATCACACAGAGGCTACAATCCTTCATCAACAAATGCCTCCGCATCATCTGCAGAAATATTCTGGCCACCTTCAGTACAACAGTAACGACGCCTTGTGGAGATTAACGAAGGAGGAACCCATTCTTAGGCAAATTAAACGCACAAAGTGGGGATGGATAGGTCACACGTTAAAACCAACAGATAGCTTCACGAGAATGGCACTGGACTGGAACCCGCAAGGAAGCCAGGTCACGGACGACCAAAAAACACTTGCAGAAGGTCGATGTTGCGCGAACTAGCAGATGCCGATATCTCATGGGACGGTGTAAAAACAACAACACAGAACCGTGTACTATGGTAGAGCCTTATCGAGGCGATATGCTAACGAGAGGAGTGAAGAAGGAAAAATTAAAAAAATCAAGACGCACACCATAAATTGGAGTAGGAGCTCGGCCAAACAACCATTAAAAAGTGTAAACGCCAATTGGGTACAATATGTGAATGATTGATTTTCCGCCACCTTGATTATATATACATACATTTATACACATACAAGCGATACGAAAAATCTTTTTTCTATGGTTTTAAAGGAGCGATCAAAGGCCGAAAAAACGTAGACTACGTGGTGGCCGTTTGCCCAAAATTATATTCAAGACATAATTCCATAAAACGCAAATGAAATAAAAAATAATAATTGTGGCAATATCACTTTTTGAATTACAAAACTCGAGCGCTCTTAATAAAGAACTCATTACTTGGTTTGGCATCTATCTCAGTATGGGTGAATAACCTGACTGATGTTCCTGCTTTAACAAACTGAAAAAAGTGGTTAATTGGTTCGCTGCAAACCCCGGCTAAAATTTGTAATTTTTCATTTGTTGCTAATTAATTGGCCAAAATAGACTATTCCCACTTCCTCTGCTCTAAGTAACAGCTCAAATCTCACCACAGCACAGGAAGTGAAACCTTTCACTTTTCAACAATAAAATAGGTGACTACCAGCAATGAAGCTTAAGGCAATTTCGCTGGTGATTCAGCGCAAAAAATCTACGCCCATTTAGTTGGCGGTAAGCCACAAAGTGTAGGCGATTTCGATGAATGAAATACCCATTAAGCTGCATACAAACATACATTTGATACAATTACATACATAAATATTTACCTCATAAGCCATATTAGTAAGTGAATGTAGTGCTAAGTCATCTTAACGAGATCGATTTGCAATTGGAGTACTTCAGAAAGTGAAATGTGTATTGATAAAGTGGATTAAAAAATACAAAAATAAATACAAAGGGAATAATTCATACAAAATATAATATGAATATAGGGTGAAAGTAAAAATCGTTAAGGCGGCCAAATACATTTAATACAAGGGAGTTGTAATCGAAAATGTATGAGCCAATGCTCGAATTTGTAAAGCTTATTGGCCGATCGCCAGCGGCATCAAAATACCTGCATTAACTATTGCATACAAATTTTTAATAAGTAGCTTCAGTATTTCTTTTTACAACACCTGGAGTTTGCGGCAACATCAATCAAATTTACAGCGCAAGTTTTGGAAAAAATATAGAAAAGACTCGCAGTCAGAAGTTTAGTGCCAATACATTTTTATAAAGTACGTAGTTACCAAATGCTAGTTGCCTCACTATTTTTAGACACATTACATAAATTTATGTGCACTACAAACGCAAGTAAGTATGAATGCTTCCAAACTCCAGCTCCAAAGGTACCCAGAATTTCGCACTTAAGCGGCTAAGCCACTGTGGCAATTTAAAACAATCGATTTCAATCAGCCTATAATAAAAACACTTACCAAGATCAGTGGAAGTATTGGAATATGTGGGCTGCCTACCTTGAAGATCACTTAGAAGCGAATACAATAAATGTCAATGAAAATGTTAAGCGATTTCGTTTTATTGATAAACTCCGAACACTTTTTGCTCTGAATGCAGATTTATGCAACGAAATTTTGGAAAAACGTGTAGTAGTGCTGATGTTGATTGCGTTGACGTTTAAGCCGCTGGACACTATGCTGGCAATGACATTTCGAATACATCAATTTAATGATCTCTTTTATGTTCGAGTTACAAAAATTTATCACTCCATTTTATGACAGTTTGCTATTGCTCTGGTTTTCTAGTGGACAGTAATTGCCTGCGGCAGCTTCACTTAGCAACAAATTGAAGCAAATTGTGTATCTGAACGAATTATTGCTTCCAAAAGCACATCTACTCTGTAGGGAAATGGACTAGTTTAAAGTTAAGTGTTGCGACAGTGCGCTTTAGCTGAGTACTGCTTCTACAATCGATTACTGCTATAAAAGTGAATTCTTTAGATTTCACAAATCGTAAGATTCTGTACGTCAAACTGGCAAGGGGTCAAAAACCAGTTACGTTGAAATAAGTTACTTAGCCAATTTTATTGCCAACTTGAGAGACGGTTGCGCCACGATTTTGTGAGGTGTGAGTTAATATTCTTGGATGAAGAAATCGCAGAAGTAGCGAAAGTTGACTTACCTTCGTTTTGTGTATAATCTCTGATTCTAGAAACTACTGAATTTCAATTCAGGGAACGCGATAATAGGCATATGAGTTAAGCAACTCCAAACCTAGTTAGTTCTGTTAGCAAATAGTGCGAATTTTATACCGCGATATCCTACACTCGGAAAAATAATAACAGTAAGATCTACAGTTCTATATGGTTAGGATCAAAATTCGTTGAATTAACTGAAATCTGTTCGCAAAGGGTGATCAGATTAGAGGTACTTTTTCCAATAAGGTTTTTTTAAACAATAAGGTTTCTAAAACCTACGCCTCAATAACGTTTACAAATCGTACAATTCTTTATACGAAAATCGACGCTCTTTAAAAAGTGTTCGTCGCGTGCTCAGGCCAACTTATGGTGTACATAACCGTTCTACCGAATGCACTATTCGGCAAACCATCGTCAAAATTGAGAATAATTTTACATTAGTGAATTAGGCACTCGACCGATTATAAGTGAAAATAATATTCCGGCTGTAAATGAGAGTTTTGGCGATGACCCGGAAGAATCGATGCGGTGCCGATCTCATCAACTTGGACTATCTTTTGACACTGCTTGGGCAATTTTACGCAAAGATCTTAGCTTGATAGCATATAAAATACAGATGGTCCAAGATTTTAAGCCAGCTGTTCTTCCTTAATTTCAGACATTGGGTTTTTAAAAACTCGCGGAAGATCCGAATTTCGCTCAACGATGAGACCCATTTTTGGTTTAATGGCTACGTAAATAAGCAAAATTGCCGTACTTGGGCTACAGAGCAACCCGAAATCATTCAAGTACATCTATTGAAAACAACCGTTTGGTGCGGCCTATGGGCTTGAGGGGTCAAATAAATGTCATGAATGGTTCTCATGATGAAAGGTTGCCCAATCAATTTGAGTTTTTGCTGTTTTATTTCAATTGAAAATCCGATGCCTCTAAATTCATCATTCTTTATATACAGATTTATGGATTGAATTAATGAAAAAACCACAAAA
Organism: Anastrepha ludens; assembly: GCF_028408465.1. NCBI lineage: Eukaryota > Metazoa > Arthropoda > Insecta > Diptera > Tephritidae > Anastrepha > Anastrepha ludens. Next base: position 118,647,375 of record NC_071498.1, read on the forward strand.
ACAACAAAACTACAAATTCAAAAGACCTATTCCGTTAATTATTACCAGAAATTACAGTTGGTATAATCGGCATGCACTCTATTAATTGAACCATAGCATTTTTGTTTTGTTTATCCTGTTGAATGTATATTAGGCCGGGTCGATTTGTGGGGAGGCAAATAAATCGCCGATTGCTCTGTGAAAATCATATTCAAGGGATCAAAATTAGAAACTTTGCCGAAGGAACCATACCTCTTAAACGAAATCTGATGTCCCACAATTTGGATCGAACTTTTTACTTTCTTTTCTATAACTCACTTAAATTAATTTTTTCATTTACATACCTATGCTCTGACTAAATAAATTTCTTAAGAGAAAAAATAGATATTATTATAAATAAATAATAAATATTATTATAAATAAATAAAAATAAAGAAAAAACATAGCCATTTAGCTGATTTTTTCATGTAAAGGCCAAAAATGGTGATATTTTGAAATTTGGGGACATCAGAACTGGTTTTAGAAGTATGGTTACTTCGGCAAAGTTTCTTATTTTGATCCCTAGAATAGGATTTTCACAGAGCGATGAGCGATTTTTAAATCGACCCGCCCTAATGTATATGTTAGTTCAATAGATCAGTACTCTTGATTATTAACAGAATTTACAGGTGTTTCGCCAACTCACATAGTACTGTTAAATAAATTCTCTGTATGTAAATTTGTTTGCCTGTTAGTTTAACAGATCCAATCTGATAAGTTTTAGCAGAAATGAAAGTTTGCACGCTGGTGCAGTTAACACAATAGAAATTCAGTAAAATTGTATGAAACAGCAGTATCGGATCCCAGAGGAAGTCATTTGTATTTTTACTTGCAAAGAATTGCCCTGATAAATGTGTGCGAACCAGTAACATAAAACTGTTAAACCTCTGGCCAACACTAGAGAATATGTTAATTTAACAGTTTTGTCCTTTGGATGTGATTAAACTGCGAAACCTGTTGTTACAACCTGTAAATCGATTTATTTTACAATAGTTTTTCCCTTGATGTCGATCGAGAATAATAGATTACTAGGTTTGGCCGTAAACTATAGTAAAAAACCAAATCGTGAGGGCAACTTCGATCGTTGTTCAGATAGCAACGAAGTGACATTGTGTTATTTTTTCTTCATATATCACTAGCGCTTTCGTAGTTTTTCCGTAAACAAACCGAATCATTATCCGGCTAAGGGTCTGATACTAGCCAAACCATTTAAACCCATGGTGAAACCATGAGTGTAGATGATGCATTAGAAAGTCTTTGAAGCGCCAATTGTCTCTAGTTGTGTTTCGTTTTCGCTTTCGTTTATTTCAAGTCTAAAACATAATTATAGTTTTTAATCTTACAAATTTAAAAATTTATTTTTTTATTTGTGCACTTGCCCACAAGGTTATTACAATTTTCCTTTTTCATAAATTCTGAAAAAATTCCAAACAACGTAGCCTAATCCTACCGGGTGCATTCACTCATTTCTGTGCATGTATGTACGTGTGTGTATTATAAGTTGTTCATTTGTACGACGACGAATTTGTGGCAAACCACAACAGTCACTTGGTTACCAAAAAGCCATTAGAGCGCAGTACCAGCTGCATTTGCCGTTTGGTCACATGACTCGTCGCTCACTTGCGCGGCAGTGGGTGAACGCTGCTGCTGCTTCAAATGATGATGCAATATGCGCATCCGCCGCTTCACCTGCACACAAAGTCATGCAGGTATACTTTCATATAGATGTGTTAATAGGTGTATATGTAAGCAAGTAGCAACATGTGGTTGTTAGCTGCGGGCTCATCGTGGCATCATCTATGTTTGGATATGCTCGCAATTATTCACAGCAACGAGTGCAACCAACGACTGAGTGTGACAGTATGAGACCGTCTCATCGACATGAATTGCAAAGCTGATCGCATCATTAGCAAGCGATCTACAAAGCAGTAATATTGTAATGCTTCTGCATACATACAAACATACAACTGTGTTGGCAATAAATGCAGCCATGGCACTTGCATTTTTGTGACTATTTATTTACTTTTTATTGAATATTTTTATATATTTTTCAAAAATACGGTTTATACTACAACAAAAAGCGTATGACACAAAGCTTCAAACTTTGTACAAAATTTAAAAAAATTTTATTTTGAAGAATTCTGGGTATGCAGTTTTGTAGCCCATTAAATTTCAGTATAATTTTGTGCCAGTTTAAATAGATAGAAGTTCATATTTACTAACTATATAACGTACAAATTACAAAAAATATATTTTATGTAAGTACATTGCAAATGCATTGACTGATTTAGTCGTTTGGCTGAAAAAATATCAATATTATTCATCTAAAAAAAGATGCCCACATCGTAGGGCACCAATAACAAAGCTCATGAGATTTCTCCAATGTGGATCATCGATACCGTTCAGAACTTGTACAATTTCAGACAGGACTAGAAAGTATTTCCCGAAATCTGCGAGTCGATAAACTTTTGATACGGGGCATCTACCTAAAAAATGCTGGATTTTTTCAATTTCATTTAAGCTATAGATGAAGCAGTTTTTCTTATACAGCCCGTTTAGCATAATGCACCCATTTCTAGCTTTAAAAAATAACGAAATTATGTGCCTATTGAAATTTTCCCTAAAGTAACTATGTCGTATATTATGGTCTAAAAGCTTATAAAGGATGATTTTTTAAGAGCTATAGGAAAGTTTTTCAAAAAACACTAGTAACATTCAAAAAAATGCATGAAATTTTTATTTAAATCGATAGTACAGTCCATATAATTTAATGTTTGAAGATTATTTCATGCAAATGTAACCGCAACTGCGCTTCTAATGGTCCATCCGCTTAGTCCAATTTTGGGATACTCTTTCCAATGTTTCGGCCGGTATCTCACATATAAATCCTTTAATGTTGCCTTCCAATGCGTTAATTGAAGCAGGCTTGTCTGAATAGACATGAGCTGTAACATAGCCCCACAAAAAATAATCTAAAGGCGTTATATCGCACGATCTGAGTGGCCAATTGACAGATTAACAGGTCCAGAACGTGAAATAAAATGTTCACCGAACTCGCCTCTCAACAAGTCCATTGTTACGCGTGCTCTGTGGCATGTGGCACCGTCTTGCTGAAACCACATGTCATGCAAGTCAAGCTCTTGCATTTTTTGCAAAAAAAGTTGGATATCATTTCACGGTAGCGCTCACCATTCACAGTTACGTTACGATTCGCAGCATCTTTGAAGAAGTACGGTCCAATGACACCTCCAGCCCATAAAACGCACCAAACTGAGACCTTTTCTGGATACATTAGTAGCTCTTGCAATTCTTCTGGCTGATCTTCACTCCAAAATCGACAATTCTGCTTATTTGCGTACCCATTGATCCAAAAATTAGCTTCGTCGCTGAACACAATTTTTCCATAAAAAAGTGGATCTTCGGCCAACTTTCCATGAGCCCATTCATCAAAAATTCTGCATTGCGGTCGGTCGTTCGGCTTCAATTCTTGCACCAGCTGTATTTTGAAAGGCTTCACTCCTAAATCCTTTCGCAAAATTTTCCACGTTGTTGAGTAACAGAGGCCCAATTACTGCGAACGGCGACGAATCGATAATTGATGGTCATCGTTAACCCTGGCCGATACAGCTGCGATATTTTCTTCAGTTCGCACTCTACGTAAGCGTTTGGTTCTGAATTTAGTCACAATAGCTCGAATAGCCGCTTCAGTGGGTCGATTAAACTGACCATAAAATGGAAGAAGCGCGCGATAAACTTTCTTAACAGAACACGCATTCAATGATTTGCAAGCATTGTTCGTTTGTAAGACGATTCATGGGTAAATTATAGACCAAACAGAAGATGTTTGACAGTGAAACAAAACTCGAAACGTGCGTCAGATGTTTAAACCAACTGTTTAAAAAGATAATAGCTAAAAAATCAGCCGTTATATCCTTTATTTTTTTGTTAGCTATGTTAATGCTATTCAACATTATTCGCATTTCTCATTCCACTTTCTTCTGTCTTTTCATTTCTCCTTTTTTTCCATGTCATCCCATCTTAGATAATACGCATTTCCTATTTTGTTGAGTTCCCTAAGCCAGACGATTTTTTGTACCAAAACCGAGCCAGTGAAAGCAGTTCCAAATTAGCATTGATTTTTGGCAATGTTTTTTTTTTTGTTGATGGTTTTATTTTATATAGAGAAAATTCACAAGACCGCTACCAAAAAACATTGTCAAAACTCAAAAAAATCTGATTAAAAAGTTAGAAATTTTAAGTCCGCAACATCGTGTCTCCTGCGCCATTCGAAGATCAAAGCCTAATAAAAATCTTAACCCAAAATATTAATTTAGCTTTGAGCTAATAACCACAGTTTTATTAAAGAAGCTACCGTAATGCAATATAAAAAAGTTAGCAAATATTATATTGTAAATTGATGTTCGAAGAAACATCGATAAAATCCGTGGTATTAAGCTATCAAAGGGTCACAGTGTGATAATTCCAAGAAGGACTTATCACATGGATCAGTGATTTCAGTTTTGTATACATTTTTTTTTTAATCAGAACTAACAACAAACTCAATCGTTGCCAACTTCAAAGCAGTGATTGGCGATAGACCAGCGCCATCCGAACGAGTTTTTTCGTCATTTCATATTTATGCATAAATATCTCGTCCTATAGAGCTATATCTATGCTGCTCAACTATAGATCTATTGCACAGGTTCGTAAGTATTATTGTAACAGCTTCTGAAAAAAAATTTTGAAAAAAATAAAATCTGCTCAGCAGTGTTTTTAGATACTTATACCTATATCTAAGGTATTCGATAAAGTTTGGCATAAAGGCTCATTAAATTAATGAAAGGCTAACCTATCAGAACCATATTGTAACTTTATACAATCCTACTTGAGCGAACGTTTTTTACAAACATACACTACATAAAAAAAGAAGACTGCTACTCTGAATTGACATCTAAAAGCGCTCGAGTACCACAGGGCAGTGTGCTTGAGCCGTTGCTCGTTCTGCTGTATCGCAACGTTAGCAAATGACACTGAGCTAATCACCAGCGGATCCACTGCTGTAGAATCAGAACTTGCTTTGTCACTTCTAATTTTCATAGTTGGTCAACAAAATGGATTCTTGGATCTAACACTTAAAACGGTAACGCATCACAAACTCTACATTGCCCGACCTGAAATACCTTGGACTAATTCAGTGAAGCATCTAGGCATGGCGCTAGACGCTAACTCGAGATAGGGAGCGCGTAAAGAAGAAAAGACAATCCCTAGAACTTGAATTTCGACAGATGAGTTGGCTCATCGGAGAACGTTCAATGCTCTGGACATAAAAAAAGCTGCTTGTATACAAGCAAGTACTGAAGCCTATGTGCACGTATGGGATTAAGCTCTGGGGCTGCATAATATACAAAATATCGATGTTATTCAACGCTTGCAGAATAAAGCGCTAAGACAATGCGTAAAGGCGCCATGCTATATAAGAAACTGAGACCTACATAGAGATCTAGCGATAGAAACAGTAGATGGCCTAAAACCACTGCAACTCTGAAGCTGTGAGCCTGAGAGCTATGAATGGCACAGTGCGTAGGCTTAAACGCACAAAACCTTCCGACCTAGTGGGATGACAAAATTGGAAATGCGAAAAAATCTCACTCCGTAAATATTAAAAATTAATCAAAAAAATCCCTTTTAGCTTATATTTATTGCTAGGTATATTAAAATAACATTATATATAATAATAAGGGCGCGTACACCCTTTTTGGGTGTTTGTCCGAGCTCCTCCTCCTCGTTGTGGCGTGCGTCTTGATGTTGTTCCATAAATGGAGAGACCAACAGCTTCAAGCCGAAATAACATTGCTACACTATAAAAATATTCGGTCAATTCAGACATTATGATTCCCATTACGGGTTTTGGAAAACCGCTTAAGACTCTTATCGAAGATGATGGATCCCGCAAAGGTTTAGTTCCGATAAGTAGCACCATCAATACATAAAGAAAACTCGAGACTTGCAGGGGATCAGATAAGACAGGTACTTAAACCCCTGCGCACAATTCATAGAGAACTAGAGAAGCAAATGTTAAGAAAGGTGAAAGGCAGATGGCTTAGTTTAACAAAGTTGGGTGCTCTCAGTTTTGAAAGGCTAGAATGTATCGCTGAACTGGAGTTTAAGTGACTCCTAAAATTCGCGAACAGTACGCGTATCTTGAGTGATGCATATTTTTGCTAATAAAGGACTCTAGTCTGAGTCGCTATGGACCAAATGGTCTCTGCGTGGCTTCGGCTATCCAGTATAACCTAAATGATATTAACATGGTACAAGTTACTCTTAAATAAAAAAAGTATGGCTTTTTTTGTAGCATATACTATATTTTTATAAATTAAAAACAAATTTTTTTTAAATTAAATCCATGCAATATTTCGCGCTGCTATTATTGCGCACATAGGTGTACATACATCCATATAAGTACATATTTATATTTGTGACCGTTTTATGGCAGTTCATATATCTATAAACATATTTATGTATTCCAAGGAAATCATTTAGTTTTATTCGTCTACACGTCGGCACGTCTCATCTCTACTCACATTGCGATTGCCAACATTAACCAAGTTTGCTATACCCCTGCACATCTGCAGTTGGTTTTATTTCGTTTTTCGATTGTTTTGCTTTTCATTGCAGTCGCTCCATTTGTTTTAATAGCATGCAAAATCAAGCAGAAATTTGTTTGTTACACGTTTTATTGCCATTCGAGTGTTCATTACACCATGTAAATGATTCTGGCAATAGGTGGCAGTCGTTGGCGGTATTCATGCAATGCAGGCGAAATTGGCGCAATATATTTTTATGTCTGAAGGAATTTTAGTGCCATGTGTGTATTCTACTTTTTCATGAAACCATGCATTCGCTGGCAATCAAAAAGTATATTTATCATCACATTTTGCAATTTATGTATTTAGTCTATTCACACTCATTGCGAAATTTTTGAGGTTTTTTACTTTTTATGCATCTGAATTTATTTAGAGCTGGTAAATTATGTGCGGCTCTAAAAATCAAATGAAGTGATCGCGACCGAAGAGTTTAAACTTTGGTGATCCCGATAAAAACAGCTGATACAAAAAGTTAAGGAACACCACATCGCCGCGGTATAAGAAGACACTGACCATAAAGACGCGCTGCGATTAGAGGAGAGAGAATTTGCTACCGAAAACTTATAGCAATAAGAAGACCATGTTCAATTCTGAAGGCCACACTTCTATGTGCTATTTGAGATCTCCTTCCCGCAACAAATTTTGACTGAAAGCCATTAGCATATCTGCGCGCAACGAAATGAATCAATCTACGCTTGAGCAACGTTGCAAAATATTGCAAACTCATTTCAAAGGTAAAAGTCTAGCCCTCATACTTTTCCGCAAAACGCATTTTCATCTCAGAGGCTATGTTAGCAAGCAAAACTGCCGCATTTGGGGATCGAAAAGCTCGCATGTGATCGTTGAGAAACCAATGCATTCTCAGAAGGTGACAGTTTTTTGAGAATTTTGAAGAGGCGGATGTGGATTTGACTAATTTTTCATTGAAAATTCTTCAGAAAACGTCAATTTGGTCACCGGTGAGCATTGCATTTGCATGATAAATAATTTTTTGCGGCTGAAAATTTAAGATAAAAACTTGGGCGAAATTTTGATTCCGGAAAAGAGTCTGCAACCTTCCTATCTTTTCCGAATTCAAAAGCGCCCTCCACAGCAAGAAAAGAAGATGCCTCGATTTCGGAATTTGTGAAAAACTCAGAACTAAAATAGCTATGTAGCACGAAGTTAATCGTTAAGTCCATCAGAATTGCTACGAACCCAAAACGAGCAAGTGCTTTCGACAAGTGGTCTATTAAGGATTAAAATCCTCTATCGGCGAACAAATTGATATTTTATTAGTTTTTCGAGGTGCCCTTGTTTTTGTATGATGCGGAAGATGGTCTATCTATCTAAGATGGAGAATCCTTCTTCTCAACAAGTGCTACTCCAGACTAAGTAAGCAATTGAGTAGTAAAGACCTCTCTCGACGAACAAAACTAACACTCTACAAAACTCTCATCTTGCCCGTCCTTCCGCATGGCCAAAACCGATATTTTTTTCAATATTTCCTCAGACCCAACTTTGTCTTAAGAAAAGAAGAAATGGCCACCTATCCAAAACTGAAGCAAACAAAAACTAAAGCATCCAAATATATATGCAGCCCGCGAAAAATGATAGCACATGCACATTTTGACCAGTTTTGACTATTTTTCTTTGGAATCTTAGTTTAATTTTTATAAAGGTATAGGTCCTTTTTGTAATAAAAACCATATAAATACAAATTTAAAATTTTATTAAAAAATTGGAAGACTTACAAAAATTTGTCATCCCTATTCCGCTTGTTTAAATGGAATTTCTATAATAATTTTTTATAAAAAGTTTGAATGATTAGTATAGAAAGTGCGTGCTTAAAGCTGCTCGAAATTTCATTGATTCTTATAATGTTTTGCCCTGCCTGGGGTCATGGTTTTTTCTTCGACAAATCAACACTGAATTTTCTGCTCCGCACATTATATAACTCGTTGCGTGTCTCTAATCCTATACCTTCAAATAGCGCCTGTTTATTACTGCTCAATTTGAAACCGCTAGACAAAAGACGGTCAATATGGTATTTAACTTTTCACGAATTCTGGACATAATAATCGGGTGTTTTTTTTAGAGGTTAGGTTTTCAAGATGAAATAAAACGTATATAATTTAATGTTATGGCCAAGAATTTAGCTTTATTATAATGATAAGGGTTTGCCATTATGTTTTAAAAATGATTTCGGGCAAGTGGCCGCCGCGGCTGGCTCGAATAAATTCCAGCCGAGAGGCCCAATTTTCGACCACTTTTTGCAGCAATTGGGGCCGTATGTCAGCAATAACGCGCCGAATATTCTCTTCCAAGACGTCAATCGTCTCGGGCTTATCTGCGTAGACAAGCGACTTCACATAGCCCCACAAGAAATAGTCCAGCTGTGTTATATCCCACGATCTTGGAGGCCACGCCACAGGTTCACGGCGCGAGATAATGCGCTCACCAAAAGTTTCCTTCAATAAATCGATTGTTGCGTTGGCTGTATGGCATGTAGTGCCGGCTTGTTGGAACCAAAGGTTGTCCACGTCAACATCGTCTAATTCAGGCACGAAAAAGTCATTAATCATGGCTCTATAGCGCTCTCCATTGACTGTAACATTATGGCCGGCTTCATTTTTAAAGAAATATGGACCAATGATTCCCTCTGCCCATAGAGCACACCAAACAGTGACTTTTTGAGGATGCAACGGCGTCTCAGCAATGGCTTGTGGATTATGTTCACTCCAAATGCGACAATTTTGCTTATTGACATACCCATTCAACCAAAAGTGAGCTTCAATTCAACCAAAAGTGAGCTTCATCGCTGAACAAAATTTTCTTGTGAAAATCGGGTACGGTGGCCATTTCGTTTTGGGCCCAAATTTGCACGATTTGCAAACGTTGTTCAGGTGTAAGTCTATTCATTATGAAATGGCAAACGAAACTGAGCATAAATTAAGTGACAGCTGTCAAAAAGACCATCTACGAAAAAAGTAGTGCCAATTTGAAAACCTAACCTCTAAAAAAAACACCCTTATTTTAATGTTTCACGGAAGTATCTTCGCACCTCGTTGCCATTTTATGAGCATATGTTAGAACGCATTATGCCCACAATGCCTCGATTGGCAGGTCTATTTTCGAATACAACCAAATCTCTGCACCTATCGAGCTCCATTTTTCTTTGCCTAACAATTTTTTTAAATAATTTTAATTTTTTAAATTAGTCGTAAGAAATTATTGTTTCATGGTATTGATAAGGAAATAAATAAATAGATAAATAATAATATTCCACATAAATTCACCAAGAACGCCACACCCTAAGACTCCAGTAATTTGGTAGCAAGAATAGAGGTAACGCCAGCAAATTGAAAATAATTCTCAGATTTTTTTTTCGCTTTCTGATAACTGCGATCAGAGTATGCAAGTCTTATTTTTGAAATTCTTTGCCGTAAATGTGGAGGGAGGGGAGTTGGATAGGGAACCATTTTGCAGATGTTCACGTGGGAAAGTTAAGTTTTTGAGAACAACATTTAGTTGAAATTCCCTTTCTTTGCCATGTCTAATTTTTCAGAACAAATTTTTATTTAAAATTCTCTTTTCTTGTCATGTCTGAATTTTAAGAGCAAATTTTAGTTGAAAACTCATTTCCTTGCCATATCTGAATTTTTTTGAGAACAAATTTCAGTTAAACATTTTTTTCCACGTCTGAATCTTTTGAGAGCAAATTTTAGTTGAAAATTCACTTTCTTCGTATTATTTGACTAAATTTTTTCGTACTTAATGAAGATCGCTTATTATCTTAAAATACTGCAAAAATTTTAAAACCTTTTAGCAGTACGAGCAGTTGTAGCGGGTGATTTTTTAGCTAGGATCTTTTTAAACAGTTAGTTTAAACAGCTGACGCACGTTTCGTGTTTTGTTTCACTGTCAAACATCTTCAGTTTGGTCTATAATTTAACCATGAATCGTCTTATAAACGAACAGCAAATCATTGAATTTTATTATAAAAATGCGTGTTCTGTTAAGAAAGTTTATCGCGCGCTTCCTCCATTTTATGTTCAGTTTTATCGACCCTCTGAAGCGGCTAATCGAGCTATTATGACTAAATTTAGAACCAAATTTACATTATTGGACATCAAACCACCAACACGCTTACGTAGAGTGCGAACTGAAGAAAACATTGCAGCTGTATCGGCCAGTGTTAATGATGACCATCAATTATAATAATAATTATCGATTCGTCGCCGTTCGCCGTTCGCAGCAATTGGGCCTCTGTTACTCAACCACGTGGAAAATTTTTGCGAAAGGATTTAGGTGTGAAGCCTTTCAAAATACAGCTGGTGCAAGAATTGAAGCCGAACGACCGACCGCAATGCAGAATTTTTGATGAAAGTTGGCCGAAGATCCACTTTTTTATCAAAAAATTGTGTTCAGCGACGAAGCTCATTTTTGGATCAATGGGTGCGTAAATAAGCAGAATTGTCGATTTTGGAGTGAAGATCAGCCAGAAGAATTACAAGAGCTACTAATGTATCCAGAAAAGGTCTCAGTTTGGTGCGTTTTATGGGCTGGAGGTATCATTGGACCGTATTTCTTCAAAGATGCTGCGAATCGTAACGTAACTGTGAATGGTGAGCGCTACCGTGAAATGATATCCAACTTTTTTTTGCCCAAAATACAAGAGCTTGACTTGCGTGACATGTGGTTTCAGCAAGACGGTGCCACATGTCACACAGCACGCGTAACAATGGACTTGTTGAGAGGCGAGTTCGGTGAACATTTTATTTCACGTTCTGGACCTGTTAATCTATCAATTGGCCTCTCAGATCGTGCGATATAAAGCCTTTAGATTATTTTTTGTGGGGTTATGTTAAAGCTTATGTGAGCATTTATATGTGAGATACCGGCCGAAACATTGGAAAGAATATGCCAAAATTGGACTAAGCGGTTGGACCATTTGAAGCGCAGTTGCGGTTACATTTCCATGAAATAATCTTCGAACACTAAATTATATGGACTGTACTATCGATTTAAATAAAAATGTCATGCATTTTTCTAAATTTTAGGTGCGTGTTTTTTTTTGAAAAACTTTTCTATAGCTTTTAAAAAATCACCCTTTATATAAATACAACGTGGCACAAAATCCCCCAATTGTACTTTTGAATAACTTTTTTACTAAATAAAAAAGATGTTTTTGACGTACGATGGTATTCATTAATATCGTGCCATCTATGCAAAGCATTCAAAAATTAAGTGAAGTTGAACTTGCAAAAAAGTCACCAAAAATTTTAGTAATCATGTCCGTACCTACAAAGCAATGCAATTTTAGCTAATTTCTCGTAAGCATGAAAAATTTCAGTCGCTTCATTTGATATTATCGCCAAACACATCTCTCAGTCAGTGGTGCTCATTTGGAACTATTTTGAAATTTTCTAATAATTCCATGCTAATGTCAATGTCGAACCTTTCATAAGGCACCTCTTGCCGATTCGTAGCAGGTGACAATAGATATTTAGCAATGTTGCTGACATTAGTTGCTGGCGGCAATGCAATTGACAGCGATTCTTGTCGTACAGCAAATAAGGCGTGAACAGCATAAATAAGTGTTTACTCGTATTAGGATTGTTGCACTGTTGGCTACGAGTGTGTGCAGAATTCAGCTGCAATGCTGCAATCGAATGCCAAAACGGCACATGTTGGTATACACAGAGTACTTGTCAGACAGCGGTATACTTGTAAGCACTTCTAGGTACATACATACATAAATATGTATCTGCGATTGTAGTCCTCAGCAAGTTTGTTTTCACACTCTTCACAAACAAACCGACTTTTTTTAGTGATATTTTTTGGGATTTTTTCCATATGTACTCAAGTTGTTTGCTGTAAAATTTATAGGAGCCATCATATATACAACTTCCTTTGCAATAAAGGCAAAACAAAATCTTTGCGTGAGCATTAATGCCAGGTGTTGCGCATTTGGTATGTATAACAACTCGAAATATTTTAACAACTCCAACATCATAATTTCAGTAAATTGCAATGCAATTTTCTTCAAAAGCATAAACTGTGTTAGTCATAGCATAGGAAGCATTGTTTTTTTGTTATTTTCACCAAATTTTAATAAGAACTGCGAGGCAAATTCTCGCTAGGTCCGAGCGGAACTTTTCCCATTCATATTCCATCAAAGGAAGAGTCCGCGAGGTGTAACATTTGGAGGCAAGTCATTATAATCAAGTTTACGGATGCTTCGAAGCTGGATGGAAGAGTTAGTTGTGGAGTATTCTGCGATGGGCTCCCGATCAAGCACAAATTTAGGCTTCCGGACCACTATAGTGTTTTCCAAGCCGAAGTATCCGCAATTAAGGAAACAGTGGATTAATTGTTTTCTTGTGGATTTACTGTAAAGGGTGTAAATGTCTACTACGACAGCCAAGTGGCAATTGTGGCCTTGAACTCTTTGTTTGTGCGTTGGAATTAATCGGAGAATGCCTGACATCTCTCTCAATTGCATCCGAATACTTCGATATTATGCTCATTTGGGTATCCAGTCATAGCGACATAGAGGGAAACTGCTGGCCTGATGAGCTGGCTAGACAGAGGATCCCGGAGACGGTTTCATTGCAAAATGAGAGGATTGGAGGGCGCTAGCGCGCAAACGTGCAAAGTCGCGAGACCCTTCAGGCCACAGTTAGATCGGGGGCGCTCAAGGGAACTTCTGAGGCTAACAGCACCGCAGGCCTTGAATTTGGTAGGTATCCTTACCGGTCATTGTCCGTTAAGTGTACATGCGGCGAGGCTCGGGATTGTTTCAAGTGCTTTCTGCAGAAGCTGTTTGGATGACGAGGTGAAATCATCTCAGCTGCGTTGCTCTCGCCGGGCAAAGGTTTAGACATCTAGGCTGTCATTTTTTCGCTACACATGCGGATATTGCGTGCTTAAATATCACACATCCGATGAAATTCATCAGTAGCTTGAAGCGGTTAATACGAACGTAAATCGACACTGCTGGTCATCATCCTCCAATCCAAAAGCCCTTCTTCCTTTATTCCACCTGTCTGGTTGAATTGAATTTGAAAAGGTCGAGCCAAGGAGCACCAGGAGATTTGGTGGCTCCTAAAACACTCAGGCTAAAAAAGCCCATTGTATTTAAAGCTCTGGAAAGGGGGTAGATAGTCAAGGAGGGAGGGAGAAAAGTATCATAGAAAGAGATAGGAAAGAATAGAGACAGAGATAGAGATAGTTAGTCCTGTGAGAATTTTCCAGATTCTTTGACAAATTTGTAAATATCCTCCAGTTTTAGAGAACGAATAATACTCATTCTCATGACATCGGAACCCAATACTCGTAGTCGCGCTCTAGCAAAGGCAGGACACTCACAGAGAAAGTGCTCAGTGCTATCCGCCTCCTCCAAGCACGACAGGCATACCGGGTCCTCGATGATTCCAATGGTGGCCATATGCTGACCCCATGGGTTGTGTCCTGTAATGATGCCGACCATCAACCGAATGTCTTTCCTTCTAAGTTTTAGTAGAAAGTTTGACAGTTTTCTGTTCGGACTCGTCACAAAACACTTTGCAGTTCTGCAGCGTTCTAGACCGGACCATCGCTCTTTATGTAGATTGCCTACATAATCGTTGATCCAGTTCTTGATTCCTGCGGGACTGATTCCGATTATTGGCTCTGGCCCCTGTGGAGGCACCGCTGATCCACGGTTGGCCAATTCGTCGGCAATTTCGTTTCCTTGAACACCGGAGTGTCCTGGAACCCATATAAGTACAAGCCTGTTCTGTTTTGCGACAGAATTAAGCTTCTTCTTACATTCTTGAACAATCTTTGAGGTTTGCTTCGCGTTCTCCAGGGCCTTCAATGCAGCCTGACTGTCACTGAAGACTCCAATCTGTTTCCCGCTCCATCTCCTCTCGATTATCCATTCGGCTACTTTTAGGATGGCAAAAACTTCTGTTTGGAAGACAGTTGCCATTCCCCCCATAGCGTAGTGATACTTATTACTATCGTTTAAGTACCATCCGGCTCCAGACCCTATTTCAGTCTTGGACCCATCAGTAAAGAAAATATCCGTCAAACCTCCCTGCATGCCTCCTGGATTGCTCCATTGCTCACGCAATGGAAATCTGACATCAAATTTCCTTCCGAATGAAACTGTGGGTATCAGGTCATCTTTAGGTGCCAAAAACAGTGGATACTGCTCCGACAGCAACTTAAAGATTTCTCTGTGTCCCGAAGCTCCATCTTCGTGCCAGAAACCATATTTATGGAGTCTACACATAGCTTTTATTGCTTCCTGTTGTATCTTAAGATCCAGGGGGAGCAAATCAAGCATAGCATTTAGGGCATCTCCAGAGGTTGTACTCATGGCACCCGTGATGCATAAACATACACTTCTTTGCAGCGTGTATAGTTCCCGGATTGTGGACTTAACCATGCTCCGTCGCCACCAGACCACAGAAGCGTAAGTGATGATTGGTCTGATAAGTGCCGTGTAACCTGTCTGGTTACTTCCTCTATCCTTTTCCCCTCCCCCCCACGTGTGGTAACACAACGGACAAATTTTAAATATTATATTTATCCAAGTGGGTCCCTCGCAAGGGAAATTTCCTGTATAATTTAGAAGATGCGCCACTCCTAATTGGAGCATAGCGCTGAAACTAGGCTCTTCCAACGGCTTTTATCATACGAGTAGTTTCTAATTTAACTCTGAGAACCGAATCGCTCGCTTTCAGTGCATACCGTTCTATTGAGCGACAACGACCTACTTTCTCGTGTGGATACCATTCAAAAGCCATTTTTGTTATGTTGCTGTTGCTTTTACGTAACATGTGGCCAATCTAGCTCCATTTTCTCTTTTTGATTTCCAAATCAGTGGATATGTATGTACTTATTGTATGTATGTGCAATAGTAATATTAATAATTTGTGGTGCACACTTTGATGCCGGCACCAAACGGCAATCTTTTAAATGCCGAGTCTAGCGTTATAGTTTCTCAGAGAAAATTCATTGAAAAGGTATTGGAGCTAATTGATTCATTGGCACTCTGAGATAAATCAGATTCAATCAATGCTGGCATTTGGTTTTTCATTATTATGGCAGAGGATTTCATGCACTAAAAAATAAGAAATAATAATGCATAACAAATTCACTCACAATATAAAACAGAAATTTGAAAAATTTTAAATATTTTTTAAAATATCAAATATGTAACTTTCACTGCTTGGCCATAAAAAACCCTTATATAAGCGCATCAAAAACATCAACCCACGATCTTCATCCAATATTCAATACACTACACATCACCTAAATGCAAAAAATCGTTCACTTTCATTTCGACTGCTACTACGATTCTACTTACACCACTTTATTAATATCAATTAATAATATCGAAATTGTTTTATCTTCAGTGTTTTTAAGTTCTAAGTGTCTAGGTTTGATTGCTTAACGAATTTCTTAATTTATAATCCAACTATGATTTTCGAGTATTTATTCTACATCCAATAACATTTCATTTAATTTCAAACTTACATTGTGCCACGAAAGAGATTAACATTATAATCGTAGACGGATGAGCGTCCAGGTCCTGAGAGTACAAGAGCGCATTCGCTGCCCAAATGTGTGTTGAGATGTTCACCAAAGTGGTGAAATTGTGCATGTGTTGTGAAATATGGCGCTAGTATGGCCGCAGTGAATAGAAATAGTCTGTAAAAGAAAAGAAATAATATTTAAAAAGTGCTAAGTATTATATTAAATGTTAAATAAAAGAATGCTAGTAATTACACATAACAGATATTTGACATAACAGCAGCTCCGATAACTTGTTTAACACCGTCAGTTGAAGTTCTTTTGGAACGCAAACTTTTTCATATTCAAATCAAACCTAAGCAAAGGGAGATGTCTTGGGATGACCAAAAAGGAAAGTTGATTATATGGGTTTTAGGAGTCAACAGCTGGAAATCACAATACCAAGGGATACCATGTTTTATAAATAGGTTCAAAATGGAGCTAAGTAACGTAAATAATTGGCTGGTTACCAGATACGTACATGTGGTTACCTGTTACACGGAGTAACTAGAAACTGAAGAGTTAGAAATAAAAATTTTAGTTACTATAGAAAATATAGTTATTCTTCTTCTTCGAAGTATATGTAATAACCTGTTAGACGAATGAGTCAGTAACTGAAAATTTAAAAATTAGCCTTGTGGCTAGTAAGGAAGCACAGCATATCCTATTCTTCAAAGCATTCGATCGCGTTAACTTTGACCAACACAGAGAATTTACTGAAGCTCTCAAAATATAAAGCAATATAAGGCTTCTGAAGGCAATACTGAAAGGTACATATTCTATTATATTATTATATTTGCCTTATGACCGTCAGGTTTAAAGTTTTTGGTGTGGCCTCTGAACGTCTTTTTCTGCCCAGTTGACACTATAATCGCTTAAACCTAGATCGAATATTGGCAAATAAATAATAGCAAAAATTTAATACATTTTTGTATTGTCAAGCCGGCTTTCAGCTCATAAAATAACAATTTTAAAAGTAGCCAAAATGTCTGCCAGTCAATATCGTGTTAGTATCGTGCTAGTTAACATCAATTAGAAATATTGGATGCAGTGAAGTCATTCAGCGTTGCAGACGTTCAGTTCAAAGAAGTGCCCTTTCTCCCCCAGCGGGTGCCTGATACCTAATAGAGTCAGAGTTGGGTATGTGCGAATATGTGTTTATTCACACAAAATGATGCTGCTGTATCTCAAATAGCTAAGCTAGGTTAAAATCGTCGTGAAACGTAATAGCAGAATCTAATAAAAAAATCCAGTAATAGAATCTAATAACAGAATCTTGATCTCGAACATTATAAGCATTGCCTTATTGGAAGCTTATATCCGATAGAATCGGACTGGTATGATGAAGAAATTCGACTTTGCTCGCTGGCAGCGCTGGCCTTACACTCTGTCTAATAAAAGCTTAAGCGCAAAATTCAAACTTAGAGTTCCATTGTATGTTTTCCGCAATACGCGTTGTACAATTTGTTAGCTTTGTGAGAAATTTAAAAAACCTTCGTTGATTTTAAAAAAATAGTTACGCATACGAAAAACGATTTGGAGCAGTATTTCTATGTACACAGCCAAAAGGTCCAATGGTATCACGTGTATCTATAACAAAATATTAGAAAAAGACAAACACGTTCATAAATAAATGGGGGCAACGGCTACTGAGGTTAAAAACGTTGACGGTTTTCTTGGTCGAGGCCCAAAAAAAATACTTTTCCAAATGAAGATCAGAGAATGATTGATTTATTTGCCACAAAGCCGATTTTATCGTTGGGGGAAACTGATGGAGTTTTAAGGAAAAGTGGTCTTAATATATCACATGACACCATTCGAGGACGTTTACCTGCAGAAGATCTCAAATTCTAGACCACATTGAAAAAACCGCTGATCTCATTATCACACATTGAACAAATACGTGCTTGGGATAAGGCAAATTCAGAACGGAATTAGACAAACGTAATATTCACAGATGAATCTTCCTTTCGGACAAATAATTGCATACGTCGTCCCTGGAGTACAGCTAATAATCGTCAACTTCAACTAACGGATAAGAATCATGTTAAGGTTTATATTTTGGGCTGCTCCTCCGAAAAAGGATTAAGCTGTTTAGCTATTTGTATTTACCGCCTATTTTAATGCAGTTTTTATGAATAAAACTTACATAAAAGCATTACTACCATCAGTTGCGGAATCGTGAGGATTTTACAAGAAGACGAGATCCCACGCATAGAAGCCAAGGGTGTGTAGAGTGGTAACATCTAAATGGATTGAAATCAGGATGGGGCATTTTGCACTACCACTAAATTTTTAGTGGTAGTTAAAATAAGGGTTTCATTATCACTAAATCTTCAATTCACTAAATCCGCTTATTTCACTAATTATTTAGTGTACTATGCCCAGCCCAACCCTGATTGAAATATTGGGTTGTATTTCACAGTCACCTGATGCAAACCCTATTGAAAGTGTTTGGGCAATAGTTAAATAAAAACTTAAAGGAATGCAAATGTGAGCGCTCAAATAGTTATCGAGGCGACTTCGGCTGATTTGGAACCGATTAAATCAACAACTTGCGCAAAAATTTTTTCGATGTATTACTCGAAGATGTGAAGCCATTATAGGCCATATAGCCATAGGCATTGGTGGCGACTATATGGTACATTTTATTGATTATATTGCGTTTATATCCGATAATATTATATAATCCCACACAATGCAGTTTGTTAGAGTTTAATTGATCAAATAGTTTCTAAGTTGGGTAGGAAATTATTTCAAAGTACCAATTTTTGGTACTGGATAAGCTGGATTTTATTTCAAGGCTGGCATGTGGTTCTCTGCTACTTAAAAATGATCGCTATTAAGAGGTTCCGGTGGTCTAGAGATCGAAAATTTAGGATATTTTCAGGCATTTTTTACAATAAAAAAATTCCGAACGATATTTAAATTTGTTGGCTTTTTATTTAACATCTCTTACATACAAAAATGAATTTTGTTTTTTAATTTTAATAATTTAAAAAATGGCACTGAAGTTGACCCTCCCGAAAAAGTGTACCTGCACAGTGTTGCCCATATAATTGAAATAATAATATGATTCTAGTACGAACGATAGCCATTGATGTTGTGAACAACATATTACAATTTCAGACGATTTGCTTGAATAGTTTTTTTTTTTTTTTGACAACACCAGGTCGAAAAAAGTCGCTTCGAGATAAATGAGTTTCAAGTGTGAGGGTAGAGGAGCGCGCGGACCGCTCTCTACCTAGTTAATGCGCTGTAAAAGCTATAATTTTTGGGAGTTACCGCATGAAGATTTCACAGTACATTCTTAGGATACTATCGAAATATCGAAAAAACAAACAATCGATTTTTTGAAATTTCTTGACCACAGGATCCTCTTAACATTAAAGTGACAGCTGAGAGCGGAAAGCCGACCGTTTGCTTGAAAACTGGAAGTCCTTCATTTGTCCTCGCTCTTTTTCGCCTAACTTTGTTATTTTGTTAAAACCAATGTAGAAACTTTTATAAAAATACTAATTTTCAAGCAACTTGGGCAAAAAATATTTTCCAGAATTAGATGTAAGAAGATAGATCTAAATCCTCGTTTGGTATGAACCGCTTCGTAAGAATTCTTCCAATGTTCACAGAATTGCTAATATTGCGCAACAGTCATCGAGATTGGCTTTCGAGTTGGCAAATATTGACGGTGAACTTCAGTATTTCACAAAAGACACACTCGATAGAAACTAATAAGCAATATTTAGAAGACTTAGTTCGCGATAATTTCTCCAATTGGAGAAGCAACCTTCTTTTCATTCGACACAACATACCCTTAACTCTAATCGACTGGCCTTTCAGTTTTCATTTGCCTTACCTCATTCGGCGTAGGAGTTGATGGTTGACGACACTAAGTCAACTACCGCCGTTTTATTGTTATTTTATCGCGCTACAGCTTTACGTATTCGGTCATTAAAAACCCAATAATTAGATATGCAAATATGTGAGGCATGTAGACTAACAAACTTTTACTTATAAGACAAAAATGAATTCATGTTCATAACTATAGCTAAAAGTTAGCTTATTTCCCATCAAACCAAACTTGCATGCATTTCCCAGGCTTCCATGGATAAGTTAAAAATATACAATCTAAGCCATATATATGTGTATGAGTGTATGTATATGTGTATTTTTTATCCATTTTTTTTATTATTATTTTTTTTTTTTGACTCGGAAGTAGCCCATATTTACCATTTACTACTTCACGCACTATCCATAGCACACTGTCTTACATATCCATACCAGAAAACAGTTACTTCTCACTCTGTTGGTCATAATGTCACACAGTCACCTGTGCGTAGCGTCGCAGGTGATTTATCATGTTTTCAGCTGTCAAAGTGTAGCAGTAGCTGTCACTCCCAAAGTCATTTATTCATATTCGCTTAATTTTTTTCTTTCTTTTTTTGTCTGTGTAGCGAGTATGCCAGTATGGCAGTTATTTTGCGCTACCGCAAATAACATTTTATATAAATATTTTTTTCTTACGTGCATACCCAGATATTTTTGTGCTTTTCGTAGTTACACCTTCACCAGCTGTGCGCACTTTTGATGTTGCTGCTGACCCGCAACAACTCACTCATAGTAGCGAGCATGTTTATGCCCGCAGCCGCCACTCGCTACTCGAAAGCGCTTAATTTTATATTTATTGCTTTCCTGCATGTCGATTGCTGATTATAGACACAGAAGTGCCTATCTACATGCATATATGTACATAAGCACTTGCATATTTATAAGTAGCAGTGGAGCAGCTCTAGTGGAAGGGCGCCAAGAAACAAGAAATGTGCAAAAATCTTTCAAACTCTGTTTGCTTTCAAATTTGCCGCGCCATCTCCCACATTGGCCTCCACTTCATCATTGGCAAAGATAATTTGGAGGCCTAACGTGCATGCCACCGGCAATATTTTGAGCGATTTGTGTTGCAATTAAGTACAATTGAATTGAATCGAAGGTGTCGAAGTGAAAGTCGCTGTTATTACAATTACATACATACTTACATCAATTTTTTTGTTTTTTTTTTTGGCGATCGGTGTTTTTGCTTTTTCGTTGGCAAAGCAATTGGTGTTTAGTTTTTAGTTTTTTTTTTATATTTGGCTTAAACCACTTTTGCAGGTACTTTCGTTGTCATTTATTATGATAAGACTTCAATTTTATTTATTTAGAAACTGTTTTGACAGCAAGATATTATGTGGGTGTAACAAGCAATCTTAAAAGTGACCTCTGCTTTCGACAGCACACTTTCTAAATTAATTAAATAAATAATAATATTGATTGCTTCAATTAAAAGATTTACGATTATAAGTAATTTTAAGGGACTAGGCAAACAAGCGGCCGCCATAGCCGAATGGGTTGGTGAGTGATTACAATTTCGTAGTGCCAGGCTCCAAACTTCGGGCAGGAAACACCAAATGAGAGAAACGAAATGATAAAAAACATTTTTTTCTAATAGCGGTCGCTCCTCGACTGGCAATGGCAAACCTCCAAGTATACGTCTGCCATGAAAAACCATCTCCTAAAATGATCTGCCGTTCGGCGGCATGAAACTTTAAGTATCTCCACTTGTGGAACAGAAAGAAGACGTACACCACAAATAGGAGAAGGAGCTCGGCCAAGCATCCAAAAAGGGTGTAAGTGCCAAAAGTTATTATTGGCATAATAAAAACCATGAAATTCAAAATTTGGTCTACAAAAAACTGTCATTTGAGATTGAAAAGTTGATTGATGAAGCATTGATTTACAACTTTACTGTACTCGTTTCTTTAAAAAAAAATTAAGTATTACATATTTACTTTTCAAAATACTATTCGACGCGTGCAACTTGTTTATACCAGCTTTCACTGGAAGAACTTCTAGCCTTTGGAGGTGATCCATGACTGATTAGTCAAAACATATGCCAATTGATAGGCGGGAAAAATGATTTTTATTTAGTATTCTTAAGTCTAGTTTTTGCTGCTTATAACGACAAATAAGGTGATAATATATGTTGATGAATGTCGCAGCAAGAAGGCAAAACATAAAAGATTAAATTTTTTTTCCACTTTGAGTAGCGAGAATTGAGTTTATTAATGTGTTTTTAGAATTTAGTGAGAATAAACTGCTTCCAATTCCCTTTTCAGCAAGTTATTAATCACAAAAATCCACTAAGGCTTGGCAAAGGTATTTGACGCTTTCATTTCATCATAAAAAAATTCACCACCCATTTAATTGAAAAAATATACAGTCAATTAAAAATATTCACTCAATCGTTCACCCTTTTTTCAAAATATTTGTAGTGAATATTTTTTTTATGATGAAATAAAAAGATGCCTAAGCTCTATGTTCCACTTAGGAACCACGAGAAAATATATTAGTTTAGGGAAAAAGAAAACAAATTTTTTTGTATAAAACTTTCGCGGTTTAAAACTGTTGTATGTTTGATATTTAGTTCCTGAGCGATGCTACGGCTACTAACATACCGGTCAACTTCGATTATTTCAGTGATTTTATCAATATTATCGGCAACATCAAGAATGCCTGAACGGAATCAACGAAACCAAAATTGCACGTAATTAGCTGTTACAGTATCGGCACTGTAAACACCCTTCGCAATTTTAGCGACCTGGCTTGCATTTACGACTTTATCAAAGAAAAACTGCAAAATGTACCGAATTTTACTCACAACTTAATGGAAGTAAAAGAATTGTTTAGTGTGAATTGTCACCTTGACAACGAGCATAAACCTTAAATTGTTTGATCAGTAAATTACGAGATATCGATTTCTTTTCGGCAACCTAATATATTATTTATATATATTTTAAAAATTATGGAATTTAAATGGCCTCTACATGGCGGCACTTAATCACACAATTGTTCATTACTGCCTGCAAAGCTGAAACGGGAGTCATCTCAATTATTGATGTACCCTGTACCATCGTACCGCTCTCGATGTTTATTGATTGACTTAAAACCTCTTGATAGCAGACGATCTATTCTATCGTGCTCATTTGTTATTCGTATCATTTCTGGATCTATTGATTGTCCTTCCCTTTTAAGTAAAATTCAATTTAATATACCCAATATGAGGCTGCGACAGAACGAAACCTTTAAAATAGGCTTCTCGAGAACCAACTATGGGGTGAATGCTCCGATTCCCAGGTCATGTGCAGATTTAAATATGTTTTTCAATTCTTCCGGTGCTGATTTTACATGGCCGTATGGGATCTTAGTCAATCATCTTAAATCCTTCTTTTCTTAGTAACTACTAAACTATTGTACATTAACTTAATATAGTCTGTAAGAATGTATCTATTTAAAGACAAAAAATAAATAAATAAATTCATTATTTTAAACTATCTGAGTTTTATGGTTAAGTCTTGTAAATATCCTGCTCGCAATAATCGCAGAGATTCAGTCAAATCTGAAAGTAGGAGAGGGCAATGCAATGGGGATCTTCTCAAAAAAATTCTTCGCAAAATTTTCGCTGTAAGTCGTCTGTCGTCATCGACAATCTTATATAAAGGTAGGCCGAGGAACCATACTATTTCGACAGGGTGAACAGAGAGAAAGGGGTGCTGGATGAAGTTTGAAGTGGCATGTGAATAGGTTGTTAGTGTCGACCAAGCACCCAATAAAAGAGTCACATAATTTAGGACATTTGTAAATAAAAAACGTCACTGTATGGATGATTTTATGTGTCTGCTAAATTTTCTAAAATAAATTCGCGAAAAGTTTTAATTTTTCGCTTCCATTCCATGGTATGGCGCGCTGCACGAAAAGGACTTTCCTATATGCTACGTTGTCTGTATTTGGTACCTCTGCAAAACTAATAAGGCTATGTAAGATGACGTTGCTCAACACCAGCAGCGCCGTCAGAATTGGGAAGGACCTCTCCGAGCCGTTTGATACCAAACGAGGTTTCAGTCAGGGTGACTCGCTGTCGTGTGACTTCTTTAACCTGATGTTGGAGAGCATCGTACGAGCCGCAGAACTTAATCGCTTAGGCACAATTTTTTATAAAAGCATACAATTGTTGGCGTATGTTGATGATATTGACATCATCGGCCTTAACGACCGCGCTGTTAGTTCTGCCTTGTCCAAACTGGATAAAGAGGCAAACCGAACGGGTCTGGTGGTGAATGAGGACAAAATGAAGTACCTCCTGTCATCAAACAAACAGTCGGCGAACTCGCGTGTCGGCACCCACGTCACTGTTGACAGTTATGATTTCGAGGTTGTAAAAAACTTCGTTTATTTAGGAACCAGCATTAACACCGATAACAATGTCAGCCTTGAAATTCAACGTAGAATTTCTCTTGCACACCACTTTGGACTAAATATGCAATTGAGTAGTAGATTTCTCTCTCGACGAACAAAACTAACACTCTACAAGGCTCTCATCATACGCGTCCTAACATATGGCGCTGAAGCTTGGACGATGGCAATATCCGATGAGGCGTCACTTTGAGTGTTTGAGAGAAAGTTTCTGCGAAAGATTTTTGGACCTTTGCACGTTGGTGACGGCGAGTATCATAGGCGATAGTACAATGAACTGTATGAGCTTTACGGCGACATAGACATAGCGCAGCGAATAAAGATCCAGCGGCAACGCCCCGGCTCTGAAAGTATTCGATGCGATACCAGCTGATAGTAACAGAAGAAGACGAAGACCTCCTCTGAGAGGTTTCCACGTCAGTCGATTCTACGTTACCGAAACGACCCGGATTTATAACCGGCCAAGGACTGTCACTCCAGCAGCATTCACCGTATGTAAGTATGGGGAATGTTTATGCCGCTACAACAACAAGACCTCCTCTGTGTTATGAAGATCAGGTGAAGAAGGGCTTGGCTTCACTTGTCCAACTTGCGCCGGTTCGTACGAGAAAGAAACAGCTGGCGCGCTTTGTTAAACTACGCGGCCAAAATCAAGTAAGCGGTTATGGCGTCAATCAAGAAGAGCAAGATATCTCGAAGAAATAAAGTTTTTACTGTTACACAGCCCAATATTTTAAATAGCATTTTGTCTCTATAAGATAGTCTGAAAATAATTCCCGTACTCACTTGTTAAAGGGTATTAGCAGTACTCATGAGATATTTTAGGTGCCAATATTTCCGGTTTCTGTTACGAGTACAGGCCACTTTTTATTATATATTTATCTATCTATTAAGGGAATAACAACAAAAAATTATATGAGTCCACTTAATGAAAGATGAGGGGTTGCATGCGCTTATTTTATAAAGAAAAAATGAGCAAACCAAATTCAAATGCGGTCAGCGCCGACAGTATTTGAAAAACAGTAAAACCGCACATAAATCATAAATCTTTAAATCGATGGAAACCCCAACGGAATTGAAATACATAAGTGTGTGTTTACGTTGTATAATAAATCACGTTGCTTAATTACAATCAAAACCTATTGCATTTCAAAAGCCGAATTTCAATTGAAGTTTATTTACGCCTGTCTAATAGTACATTAATAATCACATTTATGCAATCATTTTTTTCTTTGTTTCTATTAAAAAAATGTTCAAATATGTTTTTTGCCGATTCACTGTACTATTCCTGCTCTCTTACCTTCACGGTTATCTGAAAATATTAGGAGGCACAAAAGCGGGTGTATGTGTGGCTATGTGCATATGGATATTTATGTACTGGTGCAGTAGCATTACATTGTTTTTGATATAACGCGTGCTCACGCTTGACATTTACCACTGTCACGATCACAACTGTTCACATATATTTCTGAACGTATTGAATGGCGAATATGTTCACAGGTTACGCATGCGCCTAGAAAATTAGATTTGTTAAATTGGTATTGAAAATATTCACACAACTGGAAAAGGGCAATCAATTGGTACATTGATTTTAGGTGACAAAATGTGAATGTACAGCAAATTGCGGATTTTTTTAAATATTTTTTTGATCATTTTAACTTTTTTTCTTTTTTTATTATTGTTTAGTCGAATATGCCACCATAATTTATTTTTACAATATCTGACTAACAGTTTCGTGTGAGATACTATGACTAATGAACCTTTCGGTTGCAATTGACTATGCTATAGAGTGACAAATGATTGACAGACGACATGACGACAAACCAAAATTGTATGGGCAGCTGCTGTAACTCAGTGTGTATGTGTGTTGGTATACCGTCAATAGGTCAAAGATTCGATCCCACAGTGGATATAAAATATTGAAATTTTCTATTTGATAATGGTCGAGCCATTGCCGGCATTAACAGAGCTGAGAATATTTTTTTTATAGAAAACTTTTTAACGGTCGGAAAATGCATAAAACTGTGGAACTCCACATTTATGGAATCACATCAATAATCACTATCAATGCAAAGAGTCTGCTATAATCTGACTGTTACACATCCGCTCCCATCTAATAGTTTCAAAAGAACCATCCCAAAAAAATATCCTTGGCAACCACACTAGCAGTGGTCATCAAACATTGATCTCTTTATGTCATAACTATTTTATATCTGGAAAAAAATTGTCCTGGCATGGCTATATAAGCCTGGCATGAAAACCATGTCTCCAGCAATTTCCGTCAGATTATTTACGCTTGATATTTACCTTATCAGTGTAGTTTTAGGCCTGAAAAGCCCACCTTCGATCACATCTGTACACTACGCCAAATCCTGAAAAAACCATAAACAAGATAACGATGCCACAATGTCTGAGTTCGGTATTTCAGCAAAACTGAATCGGCTTTGCAAAACATCCAACTTTGAGCAACACATCCAGCAGTAGTAGGAGAGGGCCTCTCCGAACCTTTCAATACCGAGCGAGGCTTTAGAGAAGGCGGTCCACTGTCGTGCGACCTCTTCAACTTCTTTATACCAAAAGTGTTCAGATCCTTGCATATTCTGATCACATTGGCATTATAGGGCCGCTATCGAAAGAAAATCATCTAGAGGGGGTCAGCCAATTATCGAGGGTGAGCCGAAGTATATGCTGTCCACTAGAAAAAAAATCCACGGCGTTTTGAATGCAGCATTTCAGCTGGCAACAAACTTTTGGAATTTATATATCTTGGCACCGCTGTCATAACAACAAACGATGTCAGCCTGGAGATAAACTGACGAATCACGCTTGTTAAAAGGTGTTACTATGGTCCCAGTAAGCAAATGCTGCATAAGCACATTTGCAGCTCGCCCGAGAAAAACTAGCACATCACAAGACGCTCATCCTACCCGTGATTCTTTATTGTGCTGAAGCATGGGTGACTAACCCCTGAATTACTACAAACCGATACAGACCGACGCTCCGAGCCATTCGAGAGAAAGATACTTCGAAAAATCGTCGGTCCTTTTCGTGTTGGCGATTACTACTACCGCCGAATGATCCATGAACTGTATGAGCTCTACGGGTGGCCACGTCAAGCGTATGGATGCAGAAGCTCCAACAAAGAAAGTATTCAGATGGCAAGTTAGGGGACTACAACATAAAGGAAAGCCATGCCTCCGATAGAAGGACCAAATCGAGGGAACCCTATGATCGCTTAGTGTAACAAATTATAAAGATTTTGAATAAAATACAATTTTTTAAGAAAATTATTGTCATTTCTCTTTATTATGATAATATTGGCATGGCTCAATTACGTATGAAAATATTGGCCAAATAGCCGGCACACCTCCATTACGCTGAGGCATAATTGAGGTTCTATGCCGGTAATGTGCCGAATTATCTCATCCTTTAGCTCCAAAATTGTTGCTAGCTTATCGACGTATACCTTTTCTTTCAAATAACCCCAAAAGAAAGAAGTCCAACGGTGTCGTTGACGTTTAGGCGTGGTTCACATTCAACTTCGGCCCTTGAAATTTAACCACCCTTTAGAAAGCGCGCGCAAAGCAGAAACGCCTAGCGATACTTGTTTGCAGTGGGCTTAATGCAGTAACAGGCTGTAATCGTTGATCAGGCCAATATAAGTAAGTAAGTAAAGTATTTTACACTGTACCTATATCAATACCGCTTAACGGCACATGTGCAGCAACGATGGCAGCTGGGATATGTCACCCAAAGGTTTCGTATCCGCCAACTTTAACTGCACTTCGCTTTGAAGAATTGCTCCAAATATCCATTAGATGCATGCGGTCCACTCACATAAAAAAAATACATCTTAAATCGCCTTATCTTTCTTGTACATATTTATTAATAAATGTATTCATCATGTAAAAACACAAACAAGCATCCAGCAGTTTACAAGCTGCGGCCTCTGCATCACAAAGCGCCGTTTTCAACTCAACACGACATTTCCCACGAGACGCTGCATATTGAGTGGAATGTAGTCACTCCAAGGCTGAGTTTCCATTTTTTACAGACTTTCAAAGCACCATTGGACAATCATTAGTTGACTAAATCATTAAAAGGTACCAGCATAGAAAAGCGTAACGCACCATCTGTGGGACTGATGTAGCAGCTGTAGGCATGCAGCGAACGCCAGCCATAACCGCTGGGAGTTTAGTCTGAAACCTTCTCTTCCAAAAGCAGTACCTCTCGCTTCTGTAAACAAATTCGTATAGCTTGAAGACTTTAGCTTACATTAGAGTGTGAAAAATGTTAAAGGTAGATTAGGTAGGTTACGGTGGCTGCCACTCTCCATGAGAATATAGAGGCGTCCACTTATACCTGGAGACTCATTGTGATAACACTTATTTGGCTTAAGTCTCCCCATGTTTTGTCTCTGATAAACGATGAAATGCTGTGGATGGAAGCAGATTCTAAGTCTAAGAAGTAAGATTTGACAGCAAAGTCGCATTTTGACAAGGGCAGGACAGTGGCAGGGAAAGTTTTCAACATTCTCCACCTCCTTCTAGTTTCAGTAGCTGCGGCAGCAATCAATAGAGTTGATGCTAAGTGTAACAATGGGATGAGAATAATGATTGTTTTCCAAGATATTCATGGGATTGTTCACCTCACTAACTTTCTGAGATTTCTGAGGCCAAAATTACTAAGATGCGACTTCAACAAGATATGAGCCTGTTTAAGTTGTGAAAACAAAAACGGCCCACGTCTTGAAACAGCTGATAGAAGAAGACTTCTTGCAGTAGAAGATGCGTAATGAGCATTGAAGGTATAAAGAATGGGTTCCTATTGAGGGTGATAGTTGGTAAATACAAGGTGGCGCAAAATTAATAATTTGGATAAATAAAAACAAATGATTTTGAGTGATGAAAATCTTTATTTTGGCCTTTGCGTGCTCCGTTGCTTGTCTATTCGCATACTGCGGCTATCAGTTCACAAATCTAGAATGTAATTGACGTACGACGCCATTTGCAAACATTATAAATCTTCCGATAGGCTGATTAACCTTGCGCCACCTTGTATGTATTAAAATGGAAATTAAAATTAAATGTCTTATAATGTCAGTGAGATCTTCCATATAAAAACAAAAATGTCGGGCATTCCTAACATGGAGAAAATGCACAAGGAAGTACATACAAAAAAAGTTCCAGGAAATATAAAAATTTTAAAATCAAAGCGATTTTTGAGTCACTTGAAACGTTAATTTTTTACATAAGAATTAAATAAGAAATAAATCTTCTTATCAACAAATGAACTATGTTTAGATCAAAACGTATTCAAATCAAATAGGAAGCAAATAAATTCTCAAAACTAGTCCATAAATCTTAATGCTTCAGTTATTTAATGGGTCCCGGTGGTCTGGACTTTTCAAGAAATCGATTTTTTTTATTTTTCGAAAGTATAGGTTTTTAAGAATATACTGTCCAATTTTCGGAAGGATATTCCCAGTATTTACGGTTCTACAACCATTTTAGCAATTAGAGTTAGATTCGTCACGCGCCCACTCTCAAAACTTTAAAAACTTAAAAAAATATCTCAAAATTTCTTTTATTGGCCTGGTGTCGTCAAAAAAAAAAAACTATTCGACCTAATCCTCTGAAATTTTAATATGTTGTTCACAACATCAATGGCCTTCGCCCGTACTAGAATCATATTATTATTTCAATTACTTCGTTTTTGTTTTTTAACTAATAGGACTATGAATAAGTTCGTGCGGTTTTACAACAGATGGCGTAACTTGATTATTATTCCATCGATCCACATTTCCAAACATTCATTGGAGAGCTACTGTCGTAAGGCACAAACGTCAGTATAAGTTTTTTATTTGAAGCGTAAACAACAATATTTTTACCACACTTGAAAATGTCGAATTTCGTGCCAAATAATGTGTTTTTGCGGGGAATTCTTCTTCATTATTTTAATATGAAGAAAAAAGCAGCCGAAAGTCATCGTATCTTGGTGGAAGTTTATGGTGAGCATGCTCTATCTGAGCGAACGTGCCAGAAGTGGTTTGCACGCTTTAAAAGTGGTGATTTTGGCTTGGAAGACGAAGAACGCGAGGGTGCGCCGCCAAAGTTCATGGATACCGAATTGGAGGAATTGCTCGATCAAGATCCGGCTCAAACGCAAGAAGAGGTTGCAAAAACTTTGGGAGTTGATCAATCAACCATTTCCAAACGTTTAAAAGCCATGGGAATGATCCGAAAGGTAGGCCATTGGGTGCCGTATGAATTGAAGCCAAGAGACGTTGAACGCCGTTTTATGGCATGCGAACAACTGCTTCAACGGCACAAAAGAAAGGGTTTTTTGCATCGAATTGTGACTGGCGATGAAAAGTGGGTCCATTACGACAATCCAAAACGTCGGGCAACGTATGGATACCCTGGCCATGCTTCAACATCGACGTCGGCGCAGAATATTCATGGCCTGAAGGTTATGCTGTGTATCTGGTGGGACCAGCTGGGTGTTGTGTATTATGAGCTACTGAAACCGAATGAAACGATTACGGGGGATGTCTACCGACGACAATTGATGCGTTTGAGCCGAGCACTGCGAGAAAAACGGCCGCAATACGCCGATAGACACGACAAAGTTATTTTGCAACATGACAATGCTCGGCCACATGTTGCACAAGTGGTCAAAACATACTTAGAAACGCTCAAATGGGATGTCCTACCCCACCCGCCGTATAGTCCAGACCTTGCGCCATCCGATTACTATCTCTTCCGATCGATGCAACATGGCCTGGCTGACCAGCACTTCCGTAATTACGATGAAGTCAAAAAATGGATCGATTCGTGGATTGCGGCAAAACCGACCGAATTTTTCACAAAGGGAATCCGTGAATTGCCAGAAAGATGGGAAAAAGTAGTAGTAAGCGATGGACAATATTTTGAATATTAAATTTGTAACCATTTTACGTCAATAAAGTTTCAAATTTCGAAAAAAACCGCACGAACTTATTCATAGTGCTATTAAAAAACTGAAAAACCCCTATTTTTAGAGTGTCAAATCCCAAACCGCGCCATTTTTTCAATATTTTTACTTTATTCTAGCTGCAATCATTTTTTTTCTCTGTTCACTCTTTTCTGGGGCATAGGGCCTCGACAAGACTTAGGTGATTAGCCTGCCGCTACCTGTCCTAAGTATTGGGAATGCCCACCCACCTGTCGTTGTTTAGGAGCAACGCCTTCTTACTGCTTGGAGCGCCATCTGTGTGTCACATTTTTCAGGCAGAAGGATCGCACAGATGGTTGAGGACTTCGCTAAATTTCGTGTGTCTGCGCTATTACCGTAGTCGCCCGCTTCCTCTTTCTGGTGCCACTGATGCAATGTGTAACTGTGAGTTTTTCTTTGTTTTTTTGCTTGTTTTAGCAGCCACAATGCAAGTAATGCGCTTTTGTGCGGGAGTAAGGATGGAAAGGATTCGTTTTTGGGGTTGAGAAATGGAAATGGAGGATTTTTTCTTCATACTGATTAATAATTTTTTGGTGTTTGTGTTTCAGATAAATAGGTCCAATTTTTTGGGAGGGTCAACTTCAGCGACATTTTTTAAATTATTAAAATTAAAAAAAAATCATTTTCGTATGTAAAAGATATACAACTTCTTAAAAAATTTAAATATCGCTTTTCATTTTTTTCATTCTAGACCAGGACCAAAGTACATAGCACGTCTTCGAGCTCTGCACAAAACCCCAAACAATTTTTGATATTGCTTCATTTTTCTTATGAATTTCGGGTCACTCATTTTAAAGCTCGGTCTGAACAGTAAATGTAAGTACTTTGGGAGAAGATTATTTAAATATTTCAAATCAAAAGGTGTGCGATCTATCGCTTGGGCTCTGTATTACAAATCAAGGTGCAAATGAACTTCTTCCCATTCGCGTGATTAGTTTGAAAGTCATAAAGTTTGGAACTACAACTGGAATTTTTATAGTGAATAGCACATTTATATATTTCCACAATTTTCGCATATCCAATTCGCACTAGAGGTGGGCCTAAAGCGACTCCAATCCACCCACATGCACTACTTTATAACTACTTGCCATTCACAATGCAATAAAAAGCAAAACAAAAAAGAACATGATAACCAAAAAAAAACACATTTGCTTAAAATATGAATTATATACTTTTATTGATCTAGTGGACCCGACCACTCCTTAAACGCTTTCAAATGAAACAACAGTTCTTTCGCAATTCACACCCAAATCGCCAATAGTCGCTGCCTGCCATCCACCATCCGCTACCGCCGCTGACTTCGATAAAATCAAAATTTGTTTTTGTGCAGCTAATTGACAGACAAATCGCGCGAGTCTACGACACGAACGATACACGCGCGATATAACAACAACAGTAACAACTGCAACAGCAAAAGTAGATGAAAGCAATGGCGATTGCTGCGCATGCGTAACCAAATCAATGCAGTGCCTACTGCCTGCCAGTTGCGCTACATTCACATTACCCGCCAGCGCAGAGCATAAGCATAAGCGGGCACTTTATTAACCAAATGAATTATACGAATTGACACCGTGACACCAAGGCAACTATGCGCCAATGGCCCGCGTGTTTATGGCAGCCAATGGCTTTTGACCATTGACGCCGTTTGTGTACGCGTACGCTGCGGCTTTGCAGCTTTTTGTGAAAGGGAGCCAAGTGCGAGGTTCGCTACAAAAATACGCAAATTTTTCAATAAGTGTACGAAACTATTTCGTATTCCATTTTGGATTTTTTTTTTTCCCTTTTTACTTTGGTCTACACAAATATGTACTTATCAAATTATGTTGCCACGCATGCGCATTTGCCGCAGTGGATTTTCACGCATATTCATGCCTAGCTTAGCCACCACGCCTCTGGCAACGGCACATGGACTATTAAACGTCGAAGTTGTAAATTATGACAGTTTGCGTGCATTTTATGTCACTTTACATATAATTTTTCTTTTGCATTTGTTTACTTCTTTAACCAATTTTTGTTCACAGTTTTTGAAAGCAGTGAAAACCTGCAAAAGGTGTTAGCATCAAACAGCAGCCAGCAGCGGCCAGCCACTAACAAGTGTGACACGCACACTTTTCATTTAATTCACCATTCTCAGGCGCTCGCCCATTTGTCCAGTTAGCCGCTTAACATTTTCGCCGTTCATTCAGTCATTCGCGCATTCATTCTACTCAAAAGTAGGTCAACATATTTTGCATGCGCAGGCCTACCGCATGTGTGGGTTTGTATGCATCAGCATCAACGTAGTATCGCAAGTTGCTCGCCACTTAGTTATTTGTTGCACAGGTGCGTCGTCAACACTTTGCCACCTCACGTCCGTGCCGCTACCAACTTGCTACAATTCGCTGCTTAATGCCCGCTGGTAGTTATTCATTCATTCATTCTTGGCTTTAAAATCGCTTTTAAATGCATACATCTGTACGGACATGTGTATGGCAAATATTGGCCGTCGCAAATATTGACGGATGAAGACATCAACTATGAAAAGCGTGAAAAATACGAAACAAACATGCAACCGAAAAACGAGCGGTCAAATATGTGGAGTAAAAGAAATTATGGTATTCATACTCCACACAGAGAAATAAAAATTAGCGCACATGTGAAAAAATCAATTTGATTTATTAACATTTGTTAGCAAGCCTGTAAAATATTAAATACGCTGGAATCCGAAAAAATAGCAGTTTATGGCTGTAGCCTACTAATATTGTGAGGATGAGTATGTTTGTATATACAGCGCCATGCGATCCATCTAGCGCCAATATAACACAGAAATAAAGAAGTAGAAATACCTGAGAAGTGTTGTAATTTTTCTTCTAGATCTTGTCGATTAACACAAGAATAGAAATATAAAATTTACCAAACGCCCTAAAAATCTTCTCTGTTCACCATGTTTCGGATCTGCTCTTGACGAAAAATTTGCATGTGAAAGCAACAACAAAGTTATCGAGCAAGATTCATCAACGTAATTTCCATCAAGAACAACAAAATTATTCCAGCGCCGCTCTAACATTTCAATAATACTTTTGTGTAACGATTTATTGTTCGCCTCAAAATAGGTCTCAGTTTCGGCGCTAGTTTCGAATTCGAAGTACAATTCATGTAATTTTGCTACTGTTTTGATTGACTTGTGACAGGTGCATTCATGAAGCAAAACAGTGAGCAAACGCGGCACTCACTCGAACAGAGCTTTCTCATAGTCAAATGTTCACGCAATATAAAGCCAACAAGTTCTTTTGTTATCTTCCGAGTCTCCACGACCCCGTTTTAAGTCATTAAACCATCGTTTTATTGTTGTTTCTGATGAAGCGGAGTCCCCATAAAACCTTTCAGGAAAATGCTTCGTTTGTACGGTATTTTCCCCATCAAGAAGCAGTGTAAAATTAAAACACTAAATTCCTTTCCAATCCATTGTTTTGAAAACAACAAAAGGAGTGTCACTCTTAGCACAATAACTCACGAACTAATGAATACAATATCATGAAATTTTAACAATTGCCTTTTTAAGGTTAGTACTAACTGAAAAAGAGGTAAATACAATAAAACTAGTGTCATCTATGTGTTAAGCCCGGAACTTTTCAGCCCAGGTGTTCTATTTAAGTTGCAAATTGGTTCCGTAAACCGTTTTAATGGGAGAAATGGCAACTGTTTTCCAAAAGGAAGTTTTTGCCATCCTGAAAGTAGCCGAATGGATAATCGAGAGGAGCTAGAGCGGGAAACAGATTGGAGTTTTCAGTGACAGTTAGGCTGCACTGAAGGCCCTGCAGAACGCGAAGCAATCCTCAAAGATTGTTCAAGAATATAAGAAGAAGCTTAATTCTGTCGCAAGACAGAACAGGCTTGTACTTATATGGGTTCCAGGACACTCCGGATGAATTGGCCAACCGTGGATCAGCGGTTCCCCCACAAGGGCCAGAGCCAATAATCGGAATCAGTTCCGCAGGAATCGAGAATTGGATCAGCGATTATGTAGGCAATCTACATAAAGAGCGATGAAGCGGCCTAGAACGCTGCAGAACTGCAAAGTGTTTTGTGACAAGTCCGAACAGAAAACTGTCAAACTTTCAACTAAAACTGGGAAGGAAAGACGTTCGGTTGATGGTCGGTATCATTACAGGACACAACCCATGGGGTCAGCATATGCCCATCATTTGAATCATTGAGGTCCCAATGTGCCTGTCTTGCTTGGAGGAGGCGGATAGCACTGGACACTTTCTCTGAGAGTGTCCTGCCTTTGCTAGGGCACGGCTACGAGTTTTGGGTTCCGATGTCATGAGAATGAGTAATATTCTTTCTCTATAACTGGAGGATATTCACAGATTCGCCAAAGAATCTGAAAAATTCTCACAGGACTAACTATATCTATCCCTATTCTTTCCTATCTCTTTCCCTGATACTTTTCTCCTTCCCTCCTTGACTATCTACCCTCCTTCCAGAGCTTTAAATACAATGTGCTTTTTAGCCTGAGTGTTTTAGGAGCCACCAAAGGTTAGTAAACTTAATGGCTAGATGAGGGAAAACAACGACAACTAATAACCATAAAGCGCATTCCTTGGTCTTCGGACTCGGGTGCGTGAATTCCAGCGATTGGCCATGAGTGTCGAATTCTGATAAAAATAAAATAAAACTTAAATAAAAAAACTAATAATAAAAAAGTATAATAGCAAACACCCTGCTGCTAAATATGCTATTTGTAATAATATAAAAAAAAAAAAAAAAAAAAAAAATAATTGGCGCGTACACTTCTGTTAGGTGTTTGGCCGAGCTCCTCCACCTATTTGTGGTGTGCGTCTTGTTGTTGTTCCACAAATGGAGGGACCTACAGTTTCAAGCTGACTCCGAACGGCAGATATTTTTATGAGGAGCTTTTTCATGGCAGAAATACACTCAGAGGTTTGCCATTGCCTGCCGAGGGGCGACCGCTATTAGAAAAATGTTTTTATTAATTTTGCTTTCACCGAGATTCGAACCAACGACCTCTCTGTGAATTCCGAATGGTAATCACGCACCAACCCATTCGGCTACGGCGGCCGCAATAATATATGTGGGACAAAACTGAAAAGCTATGTCAGCATGTCAGTTGAGCATCCATTAGGCATCTGTCAAGAGGCCGTAATTTGTTTACAAGCCAGTAACTTTCATATGTGCTATCTGTCATTCACACAAAAACTAATATATTATTTCTCATTTCATTACAACACATCCACGCAACGTAAGTATGTAACGTATTATCAAATCACTTGAGGCCTCACTTTTATCTAATTGAAAGTGATGTTAAGAGTTGTGTCAGATTGCATTGACGAAGATGTGGCATACATATGTAAATAAATACATAAACTTTTCCTGATTGTTTTTCTTTTGGGAACGACGCTGCCCGTGCATCATATTCTTCACAGCAGCGAATGCATAAAATTTTCACAGCTTCTGACTCATTTCCTTGTGGTTCACACACACTTTCCACTGCTAGCAACCGAATTTTATTGTGTCATATAAATACCCAATAAGTGCAGCCACTTAGCTGTAGCTGTAGCTATAGCGTTTTCTTTTTAAACCACCTATTTTTTTGAGAATGGCAATACAAATGACACGCCAAGTGTGTTCATAATTTACTTAAAGGTTTGACATTTATGAAACGGGACGCTATACGCTTGAACAAAATTGGGAAATATTGAAAACCTATTTCCAAAGTGGGGAGTCTTCTTCTTCTTCCACGGTTACAGTAAATGGCGGGCGTTACCGTGACATGCTCAACGAGTTTTTGTTTCCAAAAATTGAAGAGGATGACATGGACGACATTTGGCTTCAACAGGACGGTGCAACTTGTCACACTGCCAAAGTTACACTCGAACTTTTGGCTACCGTTTTTGTAAACCGAATAATCAGCCGAAATTCCGATATCAATTGGCCGCCTCGGAGCTGTGATTTAAGCCCGTTGGACAATTTTTTGTGGGGAGCCGTTAAGGATAAATGCTATGCGAACCATCCAGACACGATTGATGCTTTAAAATATGAAATCGAAGTTGCCATTCATGAAATTGGAGCCCAAACAATCGAAAATGTGCTTAGAAATTGGGTTGCTCGAATGGCCTACTGTGAAGCCAGTCGTGGCAGTCATTTGAACGATATTATTTTTTCATTCATAAATGACAATGTTCAATCTTCAAAATAAAAAGAAAAATTTGAAAAAATATTGATTAGTTTTTGTTTTTTTATAGCCGAATCAAAAAGCCAATTTTACATCGCCCACCCTATATTATGTAAACCATTATCAGATTTAAATATTCCATATATCTTCTATTGTCATATGCACCCAAGAAAAATAGTTTAAAAGGAACTTAACTGTATTGTCAACGTTTTGTTCAAATACAGACAAAAAATTGTTTTTGTATTGTAATACATTCCAATAGATGCTGATGAACAAATAAATAATTCGCGAATAATACCAAGTCACATTTTGGGCACCAGCCTCGCAGTATCAAAGTCGACTTTAGTAATATATATAAATATTTCAAGGAGACAACTTAAAACGCATTAAATGTCCGCTGAGAATACCAAAAACAAAACAAAAACTTTTAGTACATACGGTAATCGAAACCAAAGCTCACATAGTTATAGTTGGCATTAATAATTGAGTGCCCGAAAATAGAGCTGTAGCAAAATTTTAGTTCATAAAAAATGGAAATTATCAGACAAACTTTTTAAGCGAATTTATGCCGATTCCAAGCCAATCAACCAGATAATGGCCGATTTAATTAGAACATTTGTTTTTATATAGTTACTTATTTAATAAACAGCCCACTACTTGTACAAGTGTACCGGTATGTAGAACACCATCGATCAGCAGCTGACAGCTTCACTTACTGACGTACGGCATACATGGCGTATGAGTTATGCCCAAGCGAAGCAAGCATGTTGGCAGGCAGCTGACAAAATGCCGTTCTTTAAACAACTATTTAAATGGTATGTGCACGTATCTATGTATGTACTTATGTATGGATGCATGCTGTGGCATGCGTTGCAGCCATCAAATTAAGTGCGACAAACTGTTAATGCAAGCCTGTTGCCTGGCAGCAGCAACCCAAAATTGTCAATAAATTATTAATGCAAACTCAGTTAATATACTTTTATGGTGCAGTAAATACGAATATAAATTGTGTTTTTCTAGGCTTACAGAACTCCTAAAGCGAATACCAATCGCGCTTGTTGGTCAAGTAAACCGCCTTGACTTTCTTAGCAAAATCTTAGCCAGTCAGAAGTGTAACACCAAGTCGCCATCGGCAGGTGGCAGAAGCTATAAGCTGGGTGGTAATTTTTATGTGAAACTGGTTGGTAACTTAAAGGTGTAATTATTCGAATTTTTATGAATTTAACTGACGCCTTTTTAAGTGAAAAATTAGCAAATAATCAATGTTGGAATTGCATGCCATGGTTAGTGAAGCAACTTGCTGAATGATACGGCTGTAAGCATTTAGACCGAATCAAAGATCCTGGTTTATAGCTGAAGAACTGTATGAAAAAGCGGGTTTAATTAAAAAAAAATTCAACCTCCTGCAAGTTTGTTTAATAATAATAAAATATAATAATAAATCTAACAAAGATACGAAAAAAGCGCTTAATTCTTGAACGCTGAATCCAGATTCAATTGCTTAAGGAGTTAGAGGTAGTCAGAATTTTCAAAACATTGGATTGTTTTTACATTTTCTTAAAGTATAATATATTAAAAATATTGTGTGAAAATTTAAAGTGAATCTGACAAGTACTTTTCGAGTTACTCAACAATTAACAAAGGGGGCTCGGGCGCTCCCGAGCGTTTGAGAGCAAGTAGATACTTGCAGATAAGTGGCGCAGATAAGTGCACTAACGACAACACTCGAGATTTCAATAAAATTTATACTGCTTATGAAAAACATAAAAACTCGTGTCTTGTCGAAAGATTTCTTTTTCAAAAATTTCGATTTTTTTAACAATTAATTCTAAATCTGAAAAATATTTCCTGAGGCCGTCATATTGTTAATTTTGAAAAAAAAAATCTTCGATCAGGCACAAGATTTTCTATTAATAAAACTAATTTCTCTTGTTCGCTTGATGGCCAGAAGGATCTCAAAAGACTTGTGATGATCACGGCAAGGGACTTCTATAGAAACAGGCTCCACACAAACAGCTATAACTTTTACAATTATTATTATTTTTTAATTTTGCTAAAGTCAAGTCGAAACATGATGTATTAATGCTATGTTTTTATTTTTGTAAAATAAAGCAATTGAGTAGCAAAAAAAAATATTGAAAATCATAATTTTTTTGGTCCTCTGACCACCCCTAACCCCTTAATAATATCAATATTTATGTGAAAATACTTATAAAATGATTTCTTTATTTGATACCATTAGTACAGTATCATCTGCGAATGTTGCTATGATTGCTTTGATTGTGTTGGCGGAGTTAGCACATCTGCGGCGCATAAAAGAGGTCCTAGTGCTCTGTCTTGCGGTACTCCGGCTGACATTGGCAACATATCGAAATATTTGTCTTCAAATTTTATATAAAATTTTCGGTCACTTATGTAGCTCTTCAAAATTGCCTAATTTCATTTCAATTTGAAAAGATTCGTTGGAGTTTTTGCAAAGTCTTTTATGCCAAACTTTATCAAATGCTTTTGCAATGTCCAAGTATACAGCTACACAATATTTTGTGTCATTCATATTGTTTGTTGACAACCCTGTGGATTTTTTGGACTGCTGAGCGTTATCATCTAAATCCGAATTGGTGGCTTTCTATCACTATTTTTGTTGTCATAATTGGTTCTAGTCGGTCAAACAATATTTTTTCGAGCACCTTTGAAAGTATTGGCAATTATCTCATGGGTCGATATGAGCCAGTTTTGGTGGCCTTTTCCTGGTTTGGGTATGGCGGTAGTTTGAGCAATTGTGCGTAGTCGTGAGAAGTATTTAGCCTCCAACATGCAGTTAAATATACTTCTTATGTATTTTAATGCTATTTCAGGTTGTTGGGGAACTAAATGAAGCAAGTTTTTGGTTAAATCATATCGAACAATACATACACTTTTAAGACGGCGTTTCATTTGACTTTTTAATTTACCGTCTAGCTTTTACCAGTAATTTTGGATAAAATATATTGTATATTTAAGGAAACTCTCAAGAATTTCGATATTTGGGCTTTTCCTGCAATATGTGATTCAATCGTCAGTTTTTACCCAAAATTAACAGTCAACAATGATCAGAACAGAAAAAAAAAACAAAATGCTGACTACTACGTGGCAAGTAAAGATACCCGGAGAAACCATTTCTGCGATGGGAAAGCTTCCGATGGAATTTTTCTTACTATTTAATGTTTGTTGTAGTTGAAGTTGAAACACAGTTACAAAACCCCTGGTTAACTAAGGGGTTTCAAAAGGCCCAAGGCGCGTTTAAAATAAAACATGTGTAATAAAATTTTAAATTCTTTCAGATTTCACTACATATTTTTATTCAAAATACGGTTCTTAATTATATGTGAATCATTACATTATTTAAATGAGCACGTCTACAGTTAAGATCAGGCAAACAGTAGATTCATGAATGCCTTATTGCTGAGAATAAAGTTAAGAAAACAAAACCTCCACCTTTGGTCTGCCAGTAATTTTTCTACCCTCTTCCATTTTCTTGAACTTCTTTTCACAAACTTTTGAATTTTTGCCTCATTTGGATGATTATTTCCACCAAACAAGCTACGAATTTTGCAATATGTTGTTCTTAAAGATCGCCCATTTTCATAATAAGTTCCATTTATTTTAAACTATCATCTCGAAATGGTTCGGCACGCATCTTGATAACAAACTTTCCTGAAAAACCAGTATTTTCACCAAACGGAAGGCTATAGGAATAAAACTCAGAAGCCTAAATTGGTTACTATATTGGAGTTCTCATGTTTCTCTCGAAAGTAAGCTGTCACATTACTCGGGGCACTGCAGCTAACTATAGTATCGAAATACTTCAAAGAATAAGTCGAAAAGCCTCAGATTGATCTCAAACGCCGCTTTTCATATCAGAAACGCACAAATTCATTGTGATCTCAAAGTGCTCACAATAAGTGAAGAAGAACGAAATTATGCCACATCACACGACTCCAATCGCACTCAAATCATCTTGCCACAGAAATAATTGTAAGTCCCATGACCTACACCGCACTCAAGATAAAGTCTACAAAAGGCCTCAATTAGGCTAAATTATTATTTATTTTAAAACTAGTAAATGGTTGCACCACTGGATGTATTCCGCAGATGTTTTTCTCTTAAATGATAAAATATTCATTTATGTTTAAAAAACAGATCGCAATAAAGAAATGGATTAAAAAATTAAAAAATCGTTTAATGCGTTGCTCTATCATAATTTTAAATCTGTCTATTTGACAAATGTCAGAGACACTTGCTTGCGGTATGGTAGGTGTGGTTTCTAGGGGTTAGGGCTGTGTCTGACTCGGTACCCGTGGGTTAGATAGTGTAGGGGTGTGGTGAGTCAGCACACTTATGGTGTGAGACAAAATTTTAAGAAAAATAAGACTCAATTCAAGAAAATTAGTAATCGACTATATCATGTCTATGTTATCTCAATCGATTTTCAGGTGAAGGAAAATTTAGAAACATGAAAATTTCAAAATGCGATATCTCAGCGAAAAAAAATGATATTTGAGCAAACTCAACGCCATTTGAAAAAAAGGCTTGTATTTAAAGATGCCATCCTTTAATTTTGGTGAAAGAAAACATCTGCAAGGCCACATAACCTCAAATATGGGCAAAAACGGTGTTGTTTGCACTTTTAGGTTAGGATATCTCGAAAACCAGATTTGGATTCAGCGCATCATAAACCTTCGGAAATATATAGTCTGGTTTCTGGGTCTGAATGTTGGTTAAATTTTGTCGGCCTGTGTAATCATGTACGCGCTTCGCTAATGTAATGGTTGCTCCGCTTAGCAGCTCAAAATCATAAGACTAAATAAAGATAGCGAAAAATATACATATATAAAATCATAAAAATCAATAAAAAAAAAGTTATTACGCTTGAAAAAAATTCATCCCTTAATTTTTTACGTAATTTTGTTTATAACTTTTTTATGATTAATTTTACAATGAAAAGTTTTGAATGAACGAAATTTTCGTAACTTTCGGAATTCACGAGATAAACGCAAAAAACCAGTTGCACCCTTATTTCTAAGATGGCGACCGCGGGACACAACCCCCGACCCCGAAAACTCGAATTTAAGTTCACAGTAATGGGTTTTACATAATAAAACCATAAACTCGCATACTCCTAAAATTACTTACTTGGCTATTTTTTTTGTCTCTTTTGACTGGACTATACATACCTTGAAGTTTTCTAAAGCTTCTAATTAAAACGTCGAGAATTTTGATAATAATTTTTTGAAATTTTTCGATTTTTATGCAAACTTTGGATTAGATTATATTAGATTTGTGGGTGATTGGACAAATGCAAGCATTCAGTCAGGAAGACCACCTAGATAGATTACAGTAGAAATAATAGAGAGACAGGATAGATATTAAATGGATGGTAAGACGGAAGAATTGGTTTGAGGTCACTCTTTTGCAAAGCTTGGGATTCATTGATGAATTATAAGAGATCCGAAAGAGGAGCTTAGTGCATCGCAACGCAACTCCCTACATCTGATTCTAAAAAACACCGGGTGGGTATAGGGAAAATGTTCTGTAATGTCCTCATTCTCATGACAGGATACGCACATTGGGTCACCAATGATTCTCATGGTAGCCATATTCTACTGAGACAGGCAATTAAACCCACCAGTACTCTCAGGGCCTTCCTACCAAGTTTTAAGAGAAAAGTTGCTAATATCCTGTTTGGTTCTTTTACAAAGCACTTAGCTACTCTACAGGAGCCCAACTATACCGAAAGTCTTCTTTCGGTAGACCTCATGAAGTCTTCGACCCATAGTTTACTCGATGCAGAATTGACACTTAGAAATGGTTCCGGGCTTAATGATATGCTTGCACAGCCTTGATTAGCCAGTTTGTCAGCCAACTCGTTCCCTGTAATACAACAATGTCCAGGCACCCAAATAAAACAAACGTTGCTGTCTTTTGCAACACTGTTCAGTTTTGTCTTACATTCGCCGACTAATTTCGAAGAGCAGCGTTAGCAGGGTTAATAAGGGCTTTCAGAACCCATTGACTGTAACTGCAAATTCCAATACTACTACCCCGCCACCATTTCTCAATTAGCCCGCATGCTACAGGCAAAATGGCATAGACTTAGGTTAAGAGTACCATTGTCTTCTGTGCTGTAGCGTTGGAGCACCTAGTGTCGTAGTGTAAGTAGCATCCAGATCCGCTACCAGCACCGGTTTTGGGTCCGCCGGTGTGGGTCCTGTTAATAGATTCTCTGGTCTTAACCATTGATATCTATCTGATCATACCTGGTATTGAAGCTAACATAAGGCACCCGATTATCCGCTGGCATCGAGTACTGGTCCTACAACTGGTAGCATATCTGACAGTAGTCAAACTGAGACAACTTTTAAACTTTGGCTCATGCAGGTATTTTTGTATAATAAACCATATTTTTATAAAAAAAAAAAAAAAAAGGCAACACAGTGTATACGCTTTTATGTAACAAACTGTAATGATTCTAATAAAAAAATGTTTATCATCTCAAACATATAAAGCTGGCGATTACAATAAATAGCAGAGATTGGGTCACATTTTGTCAAACAAACCAAACCACAGCCAACCATAAATTTTTATTTATTAGAGATGTACGACTCTTATGTGCACACATACATACATATAAGTAACGGCTGCCTATGAGCAACGCCAAATAAAATAACAAATACTCTGCAACATTATTTTATCTGCCACTATGCAACAACATTGCAAGTCAACAACCATAGAAACGCGTACATATATGTATGTGTGCATATATATATGCATAGGTGTGTAAGAAGGCATACGTGTCTCCACGACAACTGGCAGCACCTTACAGCGGCACGCATCGCACAGCATAATACAATATACATATATACGTAATAAGTTGGTACAGTGCG
The DNA here is from genome assembly GCF_028408465.1 of Anastrepha ludens. NCBI lineage: Eukaryota > Metazoa > Arthropoda > Insecta > Diptera > Tephritidae > Anastrepha > Anastrepha ludens. The sequence continues at coordinate 118,691,972 of NC_071498.1, forward strand.
CGGGGTATACCCCGCCGGCAACGATGAAGATCATGTGATCTCGCCAATGGCTTCAGGTTTCCTTTCACTATTCGCTGGCAAAGCTGTTGAGCTGTTGAGCTGTTAACTTGCCAACTAACTGATGATTGTAGCTATTTGGGTTGAAGTTGCAGTCGTTCTTGTTTTTGTCGCTTTTTGTAACCATTGTTGTTACTCTTTTTAGCCAACTTCAGCTGGAATGTCTGATGCTTCAAACGGCATGGCAAGCAGACAAACAGACAGACAGACGGGCAGCAGATGCCAAATCGAAATGGAGCTATGCGAAATGAGAGTGAATGTTGTGGTGTTCGCAAGCGCAGATGCGCCAAAAATCAACGCTCAAGCCACACGCACATACACACACCACGGCAAACACTTGCAACTTGTAATTATACACTGCGTGTATACGGCCGGCGTAAGCGAATGACTTTTTGCGTGACTACCAAATGATAGGGTGCGGGTTCGAAACCCAATGTGCGCGTGTAAAATGGAGTGATCGAAAAAACCATTTGCCATTTGAAGGCGACATAAAACTATAGTTCGCTGCATTTGTGGAACAACACCAAAAGGCACAACACACAACTGGTGAAGGAGTCCGGCCAAATACCTAACAAAGGATGTAGGCGCCAATTACATTTACGCATACACACATTTAGATATACATATGTATATGTATGCACGCTAGCTCTCTTTACGTTCATTCAAGTCTATGTTTGCTTTAAATACTGCCAGTAGTTTATTATGGCATTAAAGCTGTGAAAAGTTGTTGCCTTCATCTGAATGTTGGCGTTTTACGTTTTAAATTTTGTTATTGTTTTTCGACGTGTTCGTGTGTGCGTTTTTGTTTGTTTTTAATTTTCAATTCATGCAATGAAACTGTGACGGCAAGCAGTGATTACTGCCACTTTAAACGATTATGTAAGCGCATATTCAATTTTGGCATCTTTCACGTTACAGCACAGGAATGTGCCACAAGTGTTTCCTTTTCGTAATTTTTACAACTGCAATATTTTCAAATTTATATTTTGTGCCACAAAAACAAAGTACTGAAAACAAAAGTGGCAAATAAATTAACTCGAAAGAAATACGAATGCAGCAGACACTAAAATTGTTTCTATTCAACAATAGAAGAGAATAAAAACCAAATTGCAGTCATTAGCGTACAAGTGACTTTGCAAATGTATGCCTTGCAATTTCTAAACTTCCACGCCTCTACTCTTCCGTCTGTGGGGCATCAAAGTGAAACAGCATTTTCGGGCCACTTCTTTACCACTAAATTTCAATGCAGCTAAAGTGGAATGCAAAACAATTTCCTAATACAAACACTTGCATACTTATCGCACACTCAACTCCATCCGTCTGTCTATCTTTCATCCTAGAAGTAAACAAAAACTGCTGCAACAGAAATTATTTACAAATATCAGCAGCATAATTAGCAATGATAATTTACAACGTATAACATTTCAGTGAAAAAGAACTCGCAATTGTTAAAAGTCTTCTCTATGCGATGCTACCTAAACAAAAGACTACACCAATAAATGGGCCAGATTAATTTGCACACAATGCACAAATTAGGGCTTATTTTGCAAGTGCTGTTTGCAACATTCACACCCTATGGGAATTTACTCCACTGAGTAAAAACGATTTTTCCGTAAATTTACTTCATTCGATTGACAAAACTACCATCGGGCAAGCGTGGGTTAGAAAGGTGATTTTAATAAAAATATTAGGTTGGGGAGAAATGAGTTATTTCGGCGTAAAATTCAAAACTTTATTTAAAATGTTTCAGATTGGTTTGATTTGGGTCAAATATGCATTGTTTTATTGGATAATTTGTTGCCATTTTAAAGGTAGCTTCCATATGCCCCTTTCATAGTAGTATTGGTCCTTATTGGCGAAAAACTCTAGTAATCGATTTTCACATTCTTCTTTTGATACAAATTTCTTATCACTCCGGAAGTTTTCCAATGAGAGAAAAAGGTGATAATCACTTGGTGTCAGATCCGGACTGAATTCCTAATTTATTTCAGAATATTCACACAAAGTAACAGAGCCTAATTCGCAATATTTCCGTAGATACAAAGCCAAAAGTAGGCGAGCGTTAGGTAGTTACGCTGAGACCGGACAGCTATAGTGCAAAGTTTATCTTCTTTTCTCGACTTTCCATTTTTATGATTTCTTTGAATTGGCGTACATGAATGAAAAAAAAACCAATGAACCTTTTGAAATTAATCATAGCTTGTTCCCTTCAGTATTAAATTCTCTTCTATTTGAGCTAACAAGTGAACTGAAGTGAATTTTTTTTTATAGTAAGGCATTTTTTTCTTTAAAACCTCCAAAAAATTGAAATGTTGGAATTTCTCTCAGTTTTATTAGTTCATCTAGAATAAAAAATCATGATAATTAGAAATCCATTTGAATTTTTTGCTTTAGATAATAATTACGAGCTGTATCTTGTACGCCAGTTGGAAACTCCAGCGTTGCAGCGCTCTACTAATTTCTATGTTAAACATTTTTTTCAACTTATTTTAACCAGTACAAAAATTGTTTATACTTTTTAAATGTTCATTAAAAGATAGAAAAAACTTTGCAGTGCTAAATTAACTTTTTCCTTAAAAAAAAATCGCAAAGAGATGCAATTTTTAGACCTCATAAACCAGGCTCCCCCCTTAAAGATCTGAATTTAGTGTTTAGCCATACGAAAGCAACTCGTAATAAATGATTCCTTTCAAGTCCACCAAATACACAATAGAACCTTCCTGGCCGATAGTCCTGGTTTGGCCATTGTTTCAGCTGCTTTATCACGCTTTGGCCACGTTTTCGCACAATATTGCCGTATGTGACCAATTTCTCATCTCCAGCCAACATCGGTTTAAGAAATGGGTCGATTTCGTTCCGTTTCGCCAAGGCTTCGCAGATAGAAATTTGATCCATCATGTTTTTTGGTGTTCATTGTTGTAGCACCCAAACAACGGGCTGCTGAATTTTTAAATCCAGCTTTGCACAAATGGTATGAAACTGTTTTATGGCCGATCTTTAGCTTCTGGGCGATGCTACGACTACTAACGTACCACTCAACTTCGAATACTTCTGTGATTTTATAGACATTTTTTTCGTTAACATCAAAAATGTCTGAACGGAATCGACGAAACCAAAATTGTACGTAATTAGCTGTTACTCGTACAGTAACGGCACCATAAACACCATTCTCAGTTTCAGCGGTTTGCCTTGCATTTTCGCCTTTATCAAATAGAATGTAATCAAATATCAAATATCAAATTGTAGAATGTACTAAATTTTCTCTTTGTTGACTCCCTGTAGTTAACAACTGAATGGAACAAACAAAGAACGGCAAAAGAATTTCACCGTGGCAGCGAGCATTAACTTTGAGTTGTTATTCAATACAACTCAAAGAGATATCAATCACTACAACCATCTAACGAGAAAATAATGTATTTATTTTTCCACAAACTAAAACTCGTATATGTAAGTAGTGCTTTTAAGTATTAATCAAACACTAATCGTACGGTACAACAAAATAAAAAAAATATTACATGTAATATAGTTTTAACATGGCATAGTAGACATTATAGATCTCTAGCCCTTTTCTGTAAATATTCTCGATTCTAATAAACGTTTCTGTAAAAACATTAGTTCAATCGATCGACAACCGTGGGCCTCATCGTAATCTTCAGCTTAGAAACCAACTCGATTGGAGGGGTTTCGAAGCCAAATCAATTGAAATAGTGTCCATACATACTCTCATTTGGCCTTGAGATGGTGGCAACACATGCATCGTTTGTGTATGTGAATAACTCATAACAATAGCTAGCAAGGAGTTTTGTAAGCTATACAATTTTTCATATTTGCCTCTCAGCTTAAGTCAGATGATGTTATTGTGTTTTTTTATTGCATAAGAACTAACGACCAAAATCGCGTAAGCGGTTATCGCGCCAATTAAGAAGAAGAAGATAACTAACGATATCAATAAATATGGTTTGACAGCTGAGATTAGCAAACTGTGGTGATATTTCTTTTTAGCAAGGTTTGGCACGTCATCATGAATCGTTTAAAGTCAGAACAACGCTTCCAAATTGTGGAAATTTACTTTGAACAAAATAAATCTATTCGCGTAATTGTAGATCGCAGCGTTAATGAAGATGCCATAGCAGACATTTTCTAAAGTAAATGAGATGAAATTATCTACTAGAATATATTATAAAAAAATGCATTCTAACCAACATGAATTCCATTAATAGATCGCCCGATCCAAGGTGGCGCAAAATTAATCATCCTATCGGAAGATGTATAATTCTTTCAAACCAAAATTACGTCGTACATCAGTCATATTTGACACTTGTGAACTAGACTGCTCCAGTATACGAGTACAAACAGAAAGCAATGGAGCGCATAAAAGTGCACCTGGTGTATCTCAGGGTAGTATTTAGAATCTTTCTTATTCGTTTTATTTACTAATGACATCTGTTCATGTTTCCCCTTTGCTAATTTTTTTCTCTATACTGATGATGTAAAAGTTTATGCCGAAATAAGAAATTCTAGTGTGTCAACCGTCCTACAATCTGAGCTGAATAATTTACATATTTTCCAGTGCCTTATGAATCATCTATTTCTTCATATTAAAAAATGTCATAAAATCACATTTCCTTTGTTTTAAAGTCCCCATGATATCTTTTATCATATTAATAATATAATACAATACATATCTTGCTTCGTCTGATGTGAATAAAGATTTAGGCGGTTTCTTTGATTCTAAGCACAATTTTATTACGCACTCAAATTAGGCCGTCTCCAATTCTCTTGCTATACTCACTTTTGTAAGACGTCCCTTATCACACTTCACTAGCCCATATACTCTTAAGATATTATACTCTGTATTTGTTTGGTTCAAATTAGATTACGCTGCTTTTGTTTGGATACCTTATCATGCAATCCATATAAATCGAGGCGAGAGGGTTCAAAGAATGTATGTGCGTTTCGTTTCTTAGGTCTGACACCAATTTTAAATTGTGTATATTTTTAGCAATTTAATGGTTTTTATGTTGATAATTTAATTTTACTAAACTTTTTAATTTTAAATATTCTAAAATTTTCATTTTAGTCTTGAATTAATATCTTAAATTTATGTTCTGAATTCCGTTAGACATATGAATAAATAAATAAATAAATAAGTAAATAAATATGCAAAAATTTCCATCACAAAGATTTTTATTAAGTAAAAACGACATTTTGGTTTTCATGCTTACTTTACTCAATGCTACCGCGAAGAATTGTGGACTCGATTTAACATATTCCTTGGCCTTAGACATGCCATTTCTCTTATTTATCTGAGTCTAAGAATTTACAGTCTTACAGACTACGACTTCTTACAAACTACTGATCGAATACAGCACAAAACATGTTTCAAATCTTCCAAATGCCCCTAAAATCTTTACTTTTTCTAAAAAAAAAAACGTTTTTCGGCACTTGCTGCATTAAAAAATAGCTTCGTTCCTTTTGACCGATTTAATATCTTGAGGCGATTTTATAAAAAATATTGTTTAAGGTTTCAAAGCGTATATATAAATCTTTAATTTTCTTTATACTCCCTGCAGAATAGGTCAAAATAGACCTTCTTATTTTAAAATTAACATCACCTAGCAAGACAAACCCGTAATAAAGAAAAATATCTCAGGTAAAATAAAGGGCAAATAAACTAATTAGGACTAAAAACCTTAACGCTATTAACCCTTAATGTCTTAACGAGGCAATTTAGCAATTCCTCCTTGACTAGGCAATACAGCTTTCGACACGAAAAAGCGACCCTTAGAGCAATAGAGGAGGTGGTAAGCAGCGTAAACCGCGCTCAATGCAGACTCTACAACCCGAAGCGCATCATCGTCCTGGCAACACTTGATGCACGAAATACTGTAAACAGCTTACGATGGGCAGACATTATAAAAGCACTGCGAGAAAGGTAGGGAGCCTCATTCATTCAAGACTATGTTTGCTTTAAATACTGCCAGTAGTTTATTATGGCATTAAAGCTGTGAAAAGTTGTTGCCTTCATCTTAATGTTGGCCAGAGCTATCTGAGCGAGCGTGAACTTCTGTACGATACACCAGATGGTCAGAAAAGTAAATCGGTAAGGTCCGGCTCCGCCCAAGTATCTCTGGAATCTCCCCGATCTCTGGAAGCTTAGCTCCGACGAGATCTTGAGCATAAAAGATACATATCTCGTGGGATACACGGATGATATAGAGGTGGTCATATCAGTGCGAAATACCGAGAACGCTGGAGAAAGCTGAACCAAGTCATGTTAAAGACCCAAATATGGCTTGAGGACCACGGCGTGCAACTCGTCAAATATAAGCGAAGGAAAAGCCGATGAGACACTGAATCGAGTGGCAGATGGACGGCAAAACTCATTCCAACAATAAGCAAATGGGCTCAAAAGAACTTCGGAAAGTGAATTATTTCATGACTCAGTTCCTCTCAAGCCACGGATACTTCCAGAAATACCTATACCACATAGGTAAAGTAAGTGAACCCAGATGCATATACTGCGAAGTACCAAGCGATGACGCCGACCATAGCTTCGACAGATAGCTCGTGAAAAATGATACTCTGAGGGAACAAATTTGCGACATAACGCCGACCAACATATTTAACAAAATGCTTGAACGCGAGGACAGCTGGAATGCGGTTAAAAGATGTATTGAAGACGTATTACGAAAAAAAAAGATAGACCTCGACACAGTATAACAAAACTAAGCCTCACAGACAGAGACATAAGAAGACAAGCCTAAGCTACAAACATAGCGGACCCAGGCGTGGGTGAAGTGGGAGGGCAGTCTCTCCAGAAGAGGGAAGATTGGCACTTCAATCATTAAACGTAGTAGACGACAGTCGCTGTAAGTGCAAAGGCAATTAAAAAAAAAAAATCTTAACGATCATTAATCTTTTCAGACCCTGATACATCATTTCTAGGCGTTGTTTGATTTTGTATTAACAATATGAAAATCACGTGGCACAAAGAAATTTTGTTGGCGTATATTAATACAATAGTTCCAACTTAGAATCCGATATGCGGTGCTATTGTCATGCAATTTTTGAAATTTCTTTATATTCTCTATCTAAATCTCCATACATGATTGTCTTTCGGAACGGATAGGTGGCACTGTTGTCCCCGCAATCCCCTCAATATCTTCGCTATTGTAACGATTTTAATTATATTTAACGTATATTCTCTATTTTAAGTCAAATTAATATTTATAACTTCCCGCCCAGTATAATTGGCGCTGACGTACTTTGTTGGGTGATTTGGCCGAACTGCTCCTCCTATTTGTGGTATGCGACATTTCCAATAAGACAGTGTCAAACCTTTCGTAACCTCTATAATTCCACAATTGTTGTAATTTATTACCTAAATAACTAAACACAGAAGCAATTTGTAAATTTTCAAAATAATTGGTTCGTCTCCTGAGAATATCTGCAAGGTCAAAAGTCAATGCTGACAAAATAAAAATTTTGAAACCATTACAGCACTTGTTGAAAGAGTTACGCAAACTTCAAATGATTGGTTTTTTTTCTTTTTTGTTTTTATCTCAGTTAAAAGGCTCGACACGCTTATTGAAGGCACCGCCATTAATTTGCCAAACGCCCTAGCCTATGGATATCTTTAAGTATTGAGAAATTTGTGTGGGGCACTTTTGCTTAACAAAAAAACCGATTTAATCGCTTTAAATGCTACTCAAGTCGGCAGTGCCGTGTAATCGCTTCAAACAAATATTGTTTAGGCCATCAGTTTGTTATGCTTTCCATGCATTCATCAAAGTTATTACAACACAAAACAAAGTGAATGTAACTTTTTAATGAATTAAACCTGATTTGTTCGGTTTATGGTCAAACTTAATGTAATTTACGCCGATTTAAGGTAATTCATTTAATTTGCTTTGAAGTGATTTAAAATTAAAAAATTAAAACAATTTTACAGCATTTCGAAATTCTGCATTATTAAAAGTTAGTGTAGTTGGAAAAGTGACAAAAACGAACCTTGAATAAAGTGTTTGATGTATTCTGCTTCGTGAAAAATTTTAAGAAAAGCAATGAGCAAAATAAATGATTGATTAATTGATTAGATCAAAACTCAACTTCTAAAACTGTGAACATTTTATCATTTGATTGAAATATTTTATGTGCAAGTATTTCGAATACGAATTATTTCGGATCTTATTTATTTTTCTATTATTAAAAAGCAGCAAGTTTTTTTCTGATTATTTTGGGTATCGCATACTTTTTCTATCAAAAATGCTTGTTTTCCCACGTCAATACCTAAACTATTTTTTAGAAAACTTAAAGGTGAGGAATTTGCAAAAAATTAAATAAATTTGGAATGCAACATTTGCTTTTTTTCGTTACGCTTCCAGGTTATCCTTCTTCTGGAAAGTGCTGTCAAGTATGCGAGTGTCGACATATATACGGGTTGGTAAGGTATTTACATAAATGTGGCTATAACTTCCCGCTCCTGCTCTGTTCCTAATGAGACATGGAGGACTAGAACTTAACTAACTCAAGACATGCAGTTATCGTCGCTCCATATGTAAATCACACCAATTTTTTTTTTTTTTTTGTCCTTGTTGACTCCACTCGGGAGCATAGGGTCCCGACAAGACTCGGTCTTGCGTTGGTTTCATTAATCTACATATAATATTTTGCTTTTTGACAGGGTAGGTGATTAGCCTGCCGCTATCAGTCCTAAATAGTGGGATTGCCCACCTGTCGTTGCTTAGGAACAATGCTTTCGAACTGTTAAGAGCGCCATCTGTCTCTCACATTTTTCTGGCAGAAGAATCGCACAGATGGCTGAGGACTTCGCTAAATGTAGTGTGTCTGCACTATTACCGCGATTGCGGCTTCCTCTTGCTAGGGCCACTGATTCAATGTGTCACTGTGTCTTTTTCTTGGTTTTTTGCTAATTTTAGCAGCCACAATGCAAGCAATGCGCTTTTGTGCGGGAGTAAGTATGGGAAGGATAAGGTTTTGGATTGAGGGATGAAATTTGGTTTCTCTCTAATTTTCTTAAGCGTGTCCGCTCATTCGTTCATTGGGTTCGCGGTGAATTGGAAGTATCAGGCGGCAATGCAGAATCTGTTGCAAAAACACGAGGTACATTCTGACTTTTTCGTATCTGAAAGTGCAAAATTAGTTGTTAATGAAAATCTCCGGTATAAATCCAACGCAACAGTCCAGAGTAAATACGAAAACAGTGAGTTATCCGATCAAAACGCCTTCTAAATAAAATTACGTAGCCTGAAGAACCTGATATGAAAAAAAGTTTGACCAAGACCAAAGGACCAACCGCAGAAATGCACAGAATGACAGATGGCAGTTTTCCAATTCTACAAAGGTTTCAGTTGTCATGCACACGAAGTTTCCAGCCACTGTTTAAATTTTAGAACAAAGAGGAACAAAGGACTTTTCATGCCAACGCACTTCTTTATTCACAGATTTCGACCGAACTCTGGTGCATATATCGACGTTCTGGAGACAGTAGTGAAACCCTCTGCCCCTTCACACAAAACGGTGGCGACACAAAGTCGGCTGGTTGAAAATTTATTTATGGCCAATAATTTATAACAGGTACAAAATATTACAATTAAATATATATATAAATATTATACAAAATATCTAACAAATGTACTAACAAGAAAAACGTTTACTGTAAAAAGTTTCGGACTATTTTATTTTATTTCATTTTATTTTATTTTATTTTATTTTATTTTATTTTATTTTATTTTATTTTATTTTATTTTACTTTATTTTACTTTATTTTATTATTTTTATTTTTATTTATGCTTATTTATTTATTTATTTGTTTCATTTTCACAGATCATCGAACTTATGACCGCCTAACTTCCCAGACCTTAGTCCCCTGAATTACTACGCGTGGGGTGTAGTTGAGCGTGAAACCAATAAGTATTCTCATACCCCTATTTCTTTTGCAAAGGCTCCAATTAATACCGTTATGGTCTATATGAATAAGGAGCATTTGATTAGGGCATGCAATCGTTTCCGAACCCGGATCGAGGAGGTTATTTCAGCTATTGAAAATTTTATTGAATGAATTTATTGAATTTAAAGGGTAAAAAATTAGTGAAGTTTCATTGAATTTTGTTTAAAATAAAAGCTCATTAATTTTACTCTCAAGTTGTCCTCAAATACCGGACGCACCTTGTACATATAATCCACCTATATATAATAGGTCTATTTATAAGTTCGTGCGGTTTTACAACAGATGGCGTAACTTGATTATTATTCCATCGATCCACATTTCCAAACATTCATTGGAGAGCTACTGTCGTAAGGCACAAACGTCAGTATAAGTTTTTTATTTGAAGCGTAAACAACAATATTTTTACCACACTTGAAAATGTCGAATTTCGTGCCAAATAATGTGTTTTTGCGGGGAATTCTTCTTCATTATTTTAATATGAAGAAAAAAGCAGCCGAAAGTCATCGTATCTTGGTGGAAGTTTATGGTGAGCATGCTCTATCTGAGCGAACGTGCCAGAAGTGGTTTGCACGCTTTAAAAGTGGTGATTTTGGCTTGGAAGACGAAGAACGCGAGGGTGCGCCGCCAAAGTTCATGGATACCGAATTGGAGGAATTGCTCGATCAAGATCCGGCTCAAACGCAAGAAGAGGTTGCAAAAACTTTGGGAGTTGATCAATCAACCATTTCCAAACGTTTAAAAGCCATGGGAATGATCCGAAAGGTAGGCCATTGGGTGCCGTATGAATTGAAGCCAAGAGACGTTGAACGCCGTTTTATGGCATGCGAACAACTGCTTCAACGGCACAAAAGAAAGGGTTTTTTGCATCGAATTGTGACTGGCGATGAAAAGTGGGTCCATTACGACAATCCAAAACGTCGGGCAACGTATGGATACCCTGGCCAAGCTTCAACATCGACGTCGGCGCAGAATATTCATGGCCTGAAGGTTATGCTGTGTATCTGGTGGGACCAGCTGGGTGTTGTGTATTATGAGCTACTGAAACCGAATGAAACGATTACGGGGGATGTCTACCGACGACAATTGATGCGTTTGAGCCGAGCACTGCGAGAAAAACGGCCGCAATACGCCGATAGACACGACAAAGTTATTTTGCAACATGACAATGCTCGGCCACATGTTGCACAAGTGGTCAAAACATACTTAGAAACGCTCAAATGGGATGTCCTACCCCACCCGCCGTATAGTCCAGACCTTGCGCCATCCGATTACTATCTCTTCCGATCGATGCAACATGGCCTGGCTGACCAGCACTTCCGTAATTACGATGAAGTCAAAAAATGGATCGATTCGTGGATTGCGGCAAAACCGACCGAATTTTTCACAAAGGGAATCCGTGAATTGCCAGAAAGATGGGAAAAAGTAGTAGTAAGCGATGGACAATATTTTGAATATTAAATTTGTAACCATTTTACGTCAATAAAGTTTCAAATTTCGAAAAAAAACCGCACGAACTTATTCATAGTCCTATTAAATATAAAATTAATAATTGAGTTTAAGCGCTCCTTATTAAGTGTTTCGCCGATATAAAAATATTATAAAAAAAAACATTTTTCCATTAACCAAATACTTATTAAGTAGTAAGATTTTATATACAGAGGGGGCTTAGTAAAACTTTTTTGTTTTCTAAACTTTTTTCCCCCTTTTTGTAGGTAATAAAATTAATTATATAATTAAATAAAGAAATAGATTTCAAACTCTCGCTAATTCTCTAAACCAAATCCTTCATTAGACTCAGAGAAAGTAAGAAGTATATTTATGCATCACCAACATAGCGGTGAAAAGATGCATTTTTGCAGCAGTTTCCTATGTCATTGATGTACATATAAACTCAATGAAACCGGATCAAAAATAGAGCCTTGAGGTACACCAGACTTTATTGGCATTTAACTGGAGTGATTACCGCCGGATACAACTTTTTGTCGTCTATTTGCCAAATAGATTCCTATTAGTCTTATTGCATCTTTGCTGAGTTCAAAATATATGTCAGGCCTTTTGCGATCAAATGCTTTGGAAAAATCGAATAACGTGAGTAACGTAAGCCCCATTTGCCAAAACTTGAAAGTGCATCCTTCGCAACTTTGAGCATATCAGTTGAACAGCAAAGTATCCGGCAATATCCAGATACACTTTGAGGTAATAGAATTTTATCTGTCAGATAGTTCATAGTTTATTTATTTATATTTAAGTCTATGAATTTCAATAATTACAGAATATAATAAAAAAGTATTGTAAAGATATGTTACTTAATTTAAATTATTGATATATTCCATATATTTAAAATTCAAAAGATTTAAAAAAGCAACACTCGAAAGCGAAAAATCAAAAACAGCATCATTATTGATGGAATTTAGTTCACATAAAGCACGAGTAATGGCAGCGTTGCCATGCCGCTCAGTCTTAAAGTTTTCCATAAAAGTTTTCTTCAATCAATGACTGCAGTGATAATTACATACAAGTAAAGGACAGACGCAGTATAGACCTACGAATTTTAAGAACTTGAAACTTATAAGCATGAGAGGAGCTGAATATGTTAGCATAGGATCAATAAAGTAAAGAGACCGAAGGGCGTGGTATTAGAAAAAAATTGTTTGCACACGTTCAATTCTATTGTACTATAAGCTTGGTGAATACATGACCTCCAAATCAAAACAGCTTATTCTAAATTAGACCTAGCAAGTGATGTATAGAGTAACTTGATGGTATAGGGATCAAAGAGCTTATTGGTACTCCGTCTGACGAAGCGCAACATGAAAAAAGATTTTGAAGCAATTTATAGAGTTATTAAGGGGAAATTCGTTATCAAAGGCAACGCAAAAGTTGAGATACTGAGCTTGAAAGCACTTGGACAAGTTTAGCGAAAGACGGGAGTTCTGGCATCACAAATAAAGCCTATCAATGTCAGCTTGAAGATGAATGGTATCCTCTTGAATTTTGATCACTGAGAAATTCATAAAGTCATCAGCATAAAGTAAAAAAATAGCAAATGAGAAACAACTTTCACTTCGTAATATTCGAGGACCTTTGACAAAGCCGGTATAATATAGGTAGGTAGGTGGGGTGGTTGTCATAAAGACACACTTAGACCTTTCGCAGGTCCATTGTGATACCACTGGAGCTTATCCTTACTCTACGTGTACCTTTTCAAACCATCCGGTAGCTTTAATAAACGAGCAGAGCTTCGTTAGTTTTAGATGGGCTATGTCCGCTACATCGGTTAGAAATGCTGTATCAAGAGTGCGCAGCCTTGTCATAGCTAGGCTTTCACACTCACATAAAAGTTGTCTGACTGTTTCCTCTTCTTCTGTATTAAGACAGCTTCTACAGAAATCGAAGTACGGGAGTCCTAACCTTCTGGCGTGGCTGCCTATTAAACAATGACCAGTTAATACACCTATCATTATAATATAAGTTGGCCGAAATTCGAAGGGCTGCGAAGTTCTATTCTTCTTCACTACAGGTACAATGCAAATCACATTTCAGGCTATTATTATAAGTAGTGCAATTTATATTATTATCTATATTATTCTTGTTATTATTTTGGTTATTATTTTATTTATTATTATTGATGCTCATTTATTATTATTATTATTTATAATACTACTTGTAGATTAATTGCTTGAAAAGAATTGAAATACTCTCAAGAAATCGTAAAGCTTTAAAAAACTCTTTTCACTTGTTGGACAAGCGAGTGCGCCTTCTCACATACAATAATAAGCTGCCTTTCTAATTTAGAAAAAAAATCATCTCCAGCTTGCGAATCTCCCTTCAGCGAACATCAGCGTAATTGAACCACACTGCCAAAAGATGTTCACCATGAAAGAGAATCTATTAGTCATAAACAGAATCTGCCATTCACACGTTGCATAAAACTTTAGGTTCTTCCATTTATCGATTCGACAAAACACCTAACAAAGTATATGGTATAACAATGATCTTCTGTCATTCTTCTTCTTTATTCTGGTAGAGAAATTAATTTATCGATGCAGAATTTTTAGATTTCTCATCGTAAAACTATTTCAAATGCATTTGACAGGCCTACGTTTTATGCCTTCAAAACCATCCCGATCAAAGCAATAATAGCAGAAAGCGAATTTCCTTGAATATAATTTTTTATCTAACACATAAGCTTACACACAATTTTATTTTAACCTCAACAAAATGATAATCATAAGTATATAAAAAAATGTATAAAATCTTCAAAAAAAAATCGCAAAACAACTACACTTATAAGGTGCCAATAATATTAAAATCGAATAACTATTCTGCTTCGGTTTGTATCATATAAACATCACACAACTCACTTTTAATGCGAGTTCAAAATTTAATCTTTTTATAAATGAAAATATAAATTTCAAAAAGTACTTGAAACTCATTGAGTGACTACTGCCTTAATTACTTTCCAAATATCTTCATCCGAAAAGCACTTTACTTATCACGATCGAACAAGAGTGTATGAATGTATGAGCGAGTGCACTGTGCAATTGAAATCGAAAGTGAATGTGCAGTGAAGTGAACCGGAATGGTAATCCCCAAATGCCAGCACTTATCGAGAGTGAAAAACAAAAAGCAGAAAACCAAAAGATGTACTCAAAAGGAAAGGTGCAGGTGATACATTGGGACTATTTATTGGCAGTGCATCTGGAGCGACGTAATCTCAGCACACAATCAGTGGCATCGAGCGAGTTAACCTTTCAGGTAGAAAGAGTGTGCAACTCAAAGTTATAACTTTTAGTAGTGGAAAATATGGATATTTTTAAAGCAAAATTCATTGAATTACAGGGCGCATGCAACAAAACATTCTCCGGTGAAAATGAAAAAGTGCTGAAATCGATTCAAGTACAAATTGGAATAAGGGCGCAAAAGTTGAATATTATTTGCGCTATTTTTTACAAACTCATGAAGGGATAAGTATCTGTTTATCACATTTAAAGCCTAAACAAAATTGCAACAAATAGTTACAATTATTTTAAAAGAAAGTACATAGGCAGTAATTTAAAAATAGAGGTTAAACAAGTATTTGTACAATTTACTTAGCCCGCTTTCGATGCAGAACTTACTTTTTTGTGGCATCGCGAGGCTTCAACTTAATAAACTGATACGTATGTAACACCCTGTTTCCTTGCTTTCGATTGCATATTCATGCTTTTATACGCTTGGAAAATGTTGTGGCATTTCGCATTTGCCAAGAGTCTTGATTGATGATGCCTCCATATCTTTGTTTTCAAATTTGTTCGCTTGGCCAGATTATTTCTTGCTTTCGGCGTCTTTTAAAGTGTCGAAATCTGAATTAACAAGATTTCAAAAGCGGAGTATACGAGGGTTGCTATTTAAATTTCTGACCTAACAGAGGAAAAATAAACTTTGGTGGCTTAACAGGGTTTTATTGTTTTTCAATATATTGTTACCACATTCATTTACATACATTCATTTGAACGAGTTTTCCAGGCAATTTTTCACAAATTGAAATTAAGTACGTGGAATGAGCGAAGCCTATATAGAACAGAAAGCTGGTGAATGCAATACAAGAAATGAAAAGATTGAGAATTGGCATTTTGGGAATATCTGAGGGAGTTACCTGGAAAGTTTTGCGAGAGTTTTGAAACTGGATAATTTTTATAGATTTTGGGATGCTCTTTTCGAATTTCAACTTTGTGACGATTTGGTGTGCATTGTCAAGGAGTGAAATATTGGGTTGGGGAAAAAGTAATGTCGTATTTTATTGATTGAGCGCGACATTTGAACATATCTTGCGATGTACTTATTGCATCAGGTCACACTAAACGGCGATTTGAAGACGACAATGTGTCTCTTTAACAGTGTTGTGATCGTACGTTTCAGTCTTAAGTTATAGCGCGTCAAAGGTGAAGTCCACCAAGCAAGAAATTCGTCATATTTTACATTTTTACTACCATAGCGGTAAAAATGCAACGAAGGCGGCGGCAAAAATTTGTGCAGTTTATAGGCCTGATACTGTAACGATTCGCACAGCACAGCGTTGGTTCGATCGATTTCGTTCTGGTGTAGTAGATGTCGAAGATGCAACCCGTCTGGGCCAATCCTCGTAGAGACTGATAAAATCGTTGAAATTATGCAAAGAGGCCGGCATGTGAGCATTCGCTCGATTAGTCAGGAACTAGGTGTAGACCACAAAACTGTTTGGAACCATTTGCAAAAGATTGGACGTTAAATAAAGCGTCAAATTTCGATCACAAATACGACATTTCTTTTTCCCAACCCAATATTAGGAGCGCAACTAAATTCTCGCTGCTTTTTTTTATGAAAATACAACTTTATTCTGAAAAAATTGTTACAAGAGAATCATTGAAAGTATTGCCCATCGCTGGCTACTACTTTTTCCCATCTTTCTGGTAGATCTAGTATACCGTCGCGGTAAAACTGTTCATCTTTTGAGGCTATGCGCGGTTCAAGCCATTTTTTGATGTCTTCATATGAATGGAACTGTTAGTCAGCTAGACTATGTGCCATCGATCGGAACAGCTGATAATTGGATGGCGCAATATCTGGAGAATTAGGCGGGTGGGGTAGGATTTCCCATTTCAGTATTTCCAGGTAGGTTTTAACGGGTTTGGCAACGTGAGGCCGAGCGTTGTCATGCTGCAGAATCACTTTTTCATGCCTCTCCGCGTATTGCGGCCGCTTCTCGCGCAGTGCTCGGCTCAATCGTATCAATTGAAGTCGATACCGATCCCCAGTGATGGTTTCGCTTGGTTTTAACAGTTCACAATAAATAACACAAACTTGGTCCCACCAAATACATAGCATAACCTTCGCAGCGTGAATATTCGGCCGAGGCGACGACGTAGAAGCATGAGCGGGCAGTCCCCATGCCTATTTTTTTTTTGGATTGCTGTAATGAATCCATTTTTCATCACCCGGCACGATGCGATGAAGAAAACCCTTCCTTTTTTCCGCTGGAGCAGTTGTTCACAGGCGAAAAAACGACATTCAACATCCCTTGATTTTAACTCATAAGGAACCCAAGTCCCTTGATTCTGAATCATTCCCAAAGCATGCAATCCCTTGGAAATGGATTGGCGGATAACTCCTAATACTAAAGCAAGCTCTTCTTGTGTTTAACATTTATCCTCATTGAGCAATGCCTCCAATTCAGCGTCTTCGAAGGTTTTTGGCCTTTCTTCACGAGGACGGTCGTCAACATTGAAATCACCGTCTTTGAAGCGACGGAACTAATCTTGGCACGTTTCACTTAAAGCAGCATCTCCATAAACTTTTTGTAGCTCTCGATGCGCTTCAGCCGCCGTTTTTTTTTCGAATAAAAGAGGAAAATCAACACTTCCCGCAAATGACGATTATTGGGCACAAAATCAGACATTTTCGCAAAACCCAACTTCAGAATAAGGAATGAAAAATTATTTTTAAGTAACTTTTCTGTCGCCGTTCAGACTATTTGTATATTCCTTTCGAACAAAAGATATAAAACACGAACTTTTTTAATTTTTGGATTTTTTATTTATTTTAAAATATTTTTCTTTTTAATTTTTTGTTTTTAGTAATGCTTTACCATATCTTTTTTATCGCATTTTTTAAAGATATATGCAATTAATAGACTTCGTTTTCAATAACCTATATTACTTCGGCGCCTTTCCTCGGTGTGCTGACTTGATTTATTGCCATCTATCAAATGTCATTCAATGCATTCGATTATTTATAACAGAAAAACTACTATTGCAAATGAAATGAAAATGTTAAACGATGAAATTCCTGCAAAATCTAAATGCTCTGACAGCGATTGCTAAATTCCCTAAAGTTGCTTAAGTTGTTACAAGTTTGATCAGATCTACAGCTGCAGCCACTAAAATTTCAAATTTTCAGCAGCGAACAGGCCACACCAATGTGTTGCCAATTGTGAATTAATTTCATATCATTTACACAAATCTCCGTCTCCGTTCGCTGTCGCACTCGCAATTGCCTATTCGACACTCGTCACATAAAACAATTCACAGCTGCATTCTATTGCGTGTGTGTGTTTGTATGTGAACGCATGCCAAGCACGCATTCAGCGCAGGTGAACGCTTTTATTTTTTTATTTTTTTTTCCTATATTTATCTTTTTTCTTTCCTCATTTGTTGCATTACTGTTAGTCTCATATATTTGTATGTTTGCCGTAATTTATTTGCTGTGTTGCAATGCAATTAGTACGAATAAATAGTTCATTGCCTGTAACGGTACATGTAGCTGTGACTGCGACACAAAAACATCGCACGCTTACGTATTTTCTAAATATTTCATATATTTGCTGTTTTCAATTAAGCGGCACCTGTTGTACGACAACAACAACAACCCACTGAGCGTTTTTTTTTTTTTGTTTGTGATTTTCATATTGAGTAGATGCGCCTGATAAATAATAAAAAAGTATTATTATTTGCACTTAGCTACGTGTGTGTGTGTGTGTGAGTGCAAATAAAAGTGCCTTTAGCTCTACAAATTGCTGCTGACCTTAAGGGTTAATCGCTGCAAACGAGGAAGTCGGAAGTGTGTTTTTTTGTTGTACGAGTATCTCCTCGAAAAAAAAAATGGATTTTGTAAGCAAAAGTAGTCATTAAACGCTCAAATCGACTTATGAATGAATTCACTTACCCATATATTGGCAACTTATTACTTTCACTCTCTTGCGTACACTGAGCTACCAAAAACCAGGTTTATTTTTGTAGTTTGCGTTATTTTGGCAATTCTGCATTTTTCCACTGAAAATCTTTACTCCCAGTACGATCTCAGCGGTAAGTGATGAGATGCCTTACGCCTATAGCATATTGCTACAGTGCTACATATTCGTTTAAACGCATTGCATTTTTTTCGTTTACTTTAGAACTGTTTTAAGATTACAACAATAACAACAACAAATATTCTTCCAAACTATTCGTTTAGGTAACAGTAAACCATCGTTGCATTTGTTTCTTATCTATTGCTTTTTGTTGTAACATAACGGGTCTCTATTTAAAATTATGCTTAAAAATGCTACATATTCGTATAAACGCATAGTTTGTTAAAGACTGCAGTAGTTAAGTTAAAAGTGATTAACTTGTGAATATTGTTTGTAACTGAATATTTTGGTAAATTCTTACAATGTTTTTACACATTCATTCAAATTTCTTAGTTAAATTAAATTTTTTAACCTAATTTTTTCAGATTTTCTAAAATGCCTAAGGCAAAATACTTAAATGATGAGGAACGGGTATTGGTCAGTGTTTACCATGAGGAGGGCTATTCCAATCGTGAAATTGGACGAAAAATTGGAAGATCGGAAGGAGTTGTGCGTGCTTTCTTAAAGAAAGCAGGCAATTATGGAATAAAGAAAGCAACAAGAGGCAACACAAAATTGTCACAGCGTGACAAAAACAAAATAAAGTATGAGGCTACGAAAAATTTTTTGAATTGCACACAAATAAAAAATAAATTGGGTCTTCCTGTAACGGCAAAACACACTTTACACATTTTACGAAGTGATGAAAATATAAAATGGAAAAAACCAAAGTCTAAGCCAATGTTAAAGGAACATCAAAAAAAGCTCGTTTGGAATTTGCCCGTAAACACATTCATTGGACTACGGAATGGATGAAAATGTGTTTTCGGACGAGAAGAAGTTCAATTTAGATGGCCCTGACTCACACTCATGTTATTGGTATGATCTACAAAAAAATAATGTACGCATGTCGAAGTGTGACTTTGGTCGAAGTGTGACTTTGGTGGTGGCAGTGTTGTGGTGTGGGCAGCATTTTCGTCAGCTGGCAAGGCTCAACTGTGCTTTGTGCCGTCAAAAATGAACTCAAAAACGTACACCGATATGTTAGAAGATGCCCTCATCACATTTTTAGATGAAAAAATGGACGAAGACAGCATTTTTCAGCAAGACAACGCTTCCATCCATGTGCCAAGAGAGTCTCGAAATTGGCTTAAGGAGCAATTCTTTAAGAAAGCACGCACAACTCCTTCCGATCTTCCAATTTTTCGTCCAATTTCACGATTGGAATAGCCCTCCTCATGGTAAACACTGACCAATACCCGTTCCTCATCATTTAAGTATTTTGACTTAGGCATTTTAGAAAATCTGAAAAAATTAGGTTAAAAAATTTAATTTAACTAAGAAATTTGAATGAATGTGTAAAAACATTGTAAGAATTTACCAAAATATTCAGTTACAAACAATATTCACAAGTTAATCACTTTTAACTTAACTACTGCAGTCTTTAACAAACTATGCGTTTATACGAATATGTAGCATTTTTAAGCATAATTTTAAATAGAGACCCGTTATGTTACAACAAAAAGCAATAGATAAGAAACAAATGCAACGATGGTTTACTGTTACCTAAACGAATAGTTTGGAAGAATATTTGTTGTTGTTATTGTTGTAATCTTAAAACAGTTCTAAAGTAAACGAAAAAAATGCAATGCGTTTAAACGAATATGTAGCACTGTATATTATTTTGAAATGATGCGTTCTATGAGCATCGATTGAGCATCTATTCAAAAGAAATATTGACCAAAATGAAGGAAGCACCGCGGGTGCTTCGTGCAAGTTTGTACGAAAAATTCGTGAGACTGGCCTGTTAATAATTCAATATGACTGCAGTTGCTCTAACCGAAAATGTCATTAGATTAGATTAGATTAGATTGGGTTAGATTAGATTAGATTAGATTAGATTAGATTAGATTAGATTAGATTAGATTAGATTAGATTAGATTAGATTAGATTAGATTAGATTAGATTAGATTACATTAGATTAGATTAGATTACATTAGATTAGATTAGATTAGATTATATTACATTAGATTAGATTAGATTAGATTAGATTAGATTACATTAGATTAGATTAGATTAGATTAGATTAGATTAGATTAGATTAGATTAGATTAGATTACATTAGATTAGATTAGATTAGATTAGATTAGATTAGATTAGATTAGATTAGATTAGATTAGATTAGATTAGATTAGATTAGATTAGATTAGATTAGATTAGATTAGATTAGATTAGATTAGATTAGATTAGATTAGATTAGATTAGATTAGATTAGATTAGATTAGATTAGATTAGATTACATTAGATTAGATTAGATTAGATTAGATTAGATTACGATTAGATTAGATTAGATTAGATTAGATTAGATTAGATTAGATTAGATTAGATTAGATTAGATTAGATTAGATTAGATTAGATTAGATTAGATTAGATAGATTAGATTAGATTAGATTAGATTAGATTAGATTAGATTAGATTAGATTAGATAGATTAGATTAGATTAGATTAGATTAGATTAGATTAGATTAGATTAGATTAGATAGATTAGATTAGATTAGATTATATTATATTAGATTAGATTAGATTAGATTATATTATATTATATTATATTAGATTAGATTAGATTAGATTAGATTAGATTAGATTAGATTAGATTAGATTAGATTAGATTAGATTAGATTAGATTAGATTAGATTAGATTAGATTAGATTAGATTAGATTAGATTAGATTAGATTAAGATTAGATTGGATTAGATTATTTCGAGGCTTACACTTCAACCTCATGGCTTTTTGTACCCTCTACTCATCACAGTACCTTACCCAGACCCAGTTCCTTTATTAAACTCAAGATGTCGCTGGGATGGGTTCAGCGTATATGCCTTTCTTCGGCCGCTGAATAAGATACTCAACTCGCCTTCAATCTCAACATATCAACATTTCACCCAGCAATCAGTGGACACTCCCGGATTCACTTATAAGTTTCATTCGATTCAACATTTAAGCAAATGCACTACCTGCAGAAAAAAGCAGTTTGGTGGGTGGCATCATTGACATATTTTTTCGAAAATGATGCTAGAAACCATTAGAGAGGTCCATTAACCGTCTTTCGGTGGAGTTGAAAAATCAGTCGATTAGCTTACATCACATGGGTCCTCGCAGCGATAATCCATCTTCCTTGGCTAAAACGCTCTTCCGGTAATGGTGACCGCTACATAACCATGATAATCGAGTGTTTTTGTGAGTAGAGGTTGCAGACATGAATGTCACACCATCCACCGTCCCTTAAGGGGGGGGTAGGGTTTTTAGGATAAAAAAAAATCGATTTTGGTTTATTTGAGAAAATGAATGCACATAATCTCAAGAATGTTGTGTCCAAATTTAAGTCAATCGGTGCAAAACTCACAAAGTTAGAGCATTATAACCGTTGGCCGATCCGACTCGGCTACCTGCTATGGTCGAACTTTAAATCGATTTTCTGGAAAACGACGTTTTTCAAGTCGGTGGACACTTTTTCTCTGAATCTACTCGACCGATCTTCCTGAAATTTTGTACACACTTTCTCTACATAATTACCGAGGTACCCTTGGGAGGTTTTTTGTTTTTTTTCAATTTTTATTTATTTTACAATAAACAATATTGTGCGATTTATCGTCTAAAAATCGCACTTCTACTTCAAATGTTAAAAAAAAAATTGAAAAAAATTTTTTTTAATAAAAACTCGACAGGGTTACCTCGGACAATTGATTACCTAATGAAAACTCTTTGATTTTTTGATTTCAGATGATCCAATGCTGAGAAAAACTGTCCACGGCAAATTGCTTTTTTTCGAGACGTCTGCGTAGATCTGCTGTCAACGGCTCAATTTTGTATATTTTCTTGTGAAAATTTTTGAAAATATTTTTGAAATATGAGTTTACAGTATACTAATTGGATAAATAAATTTACATGAATCATCTTTCCAAAAAAAATTCATAAATAAGTGCATATTTTTAGTGGAATTAACCCTACCTACCCTACATATAAATTGGTGGTGTCCGCGATAGCACATCAAATATTTTATTACATTTGGCTTCGTTCTTTTTGCATATTTATTATTTTGCTATATAATTCGTTCATTGCCTAATCAAAACTATACAAACTTAATTTTCAAAATGTATACAAAAAGTATAAGAATTCCCTAAACTTTTCAACCCAGTCCACCTGTTTTACTTGGAGTTTCCAAAAATATGTTTGGTGCACAATTTATTTTATTTTTATTTTATTTAAATAATCTACAGTCCAAATTACCTTACAGACTAGACAAAAATGTAAAGAAAAACAAACCAAATTTGGGAACTAAAATATTAGCAATCAATATAAATTCAATATTAAGTAACTAAATTAAATTTTTTTACAAAATTCGATCTAGATAAAGTGAAATCAAACAGGCTGGAATCGGATAATGAATTATAGTATCTTAGTGAGCGAGCAATGGGTGCATTACTCGCACGTTTAGTCTTATGTCCCACTAATTTTTAGTACAATAAAGTAAAATTTTGAGACAACTCCAGACTCATTAACGGTGTTGCACTTTTTCTCCATATAAGAATCTCTTGACTATTTTTATAGCATCTGGAAATAGGCAACAGCTTCAAGGAAAAAATTATAAAAAATCAAAGGCATTTTTCAGCAACTTCCTATTTGCACTCTACTGCACTTAAGTTTCATGAGCTATAAAACTACGGACCAAAGATTTGAAAAATTACAACTAAAAACAGAAGAATTGGGATCAAAAGCTGTGAAATTAGCCTATTTTTTCAAACTTGCATTTATACTAGTTTTATCATACAATGAGCTACAATTTTGTACAAAAAAAATTAACACAAAAAAAAAGTAAAATAATCAAAATTTTTTCAAAATGTTGAGGTGTTGCACATCCTCAAGCATATAATTTATGAAGTTTTTGTCCTACTTTACGTTATCCTACAAATAGAAAAACTAATAATTTTTTCTGCGTACGAAAGGCGAATGTTATCGCAGTTAGAAAATAGCCCACTCTATCATTGGGGTTTTTGGACCTTTGCACATTGGGGACGGCGAGTATCAATATGATGAAACAATGAGCTTTACGACATAGACATAGCGCATCGAATAAAGATCCATCGGTTACGCTGGCTGGGTCATGTCATCTCCGCCCGTGGCTGCTTCTCTCGTCTCTTATCAATTTTATCAGTTGCCACCATAAGATTTGTAGGGCTAAAGCTATCGCTTCCAAGCTTTTGTAATTCACAGCTCATGAATCCCTCAATACGCCCACTTACACTTTGTTCTTACATTAGCTTAGCAACGATTAGGGCTCCACATAGATTCATCTGACAGATATTCTCCTATCTATCCAGCAGTTACAAAAATGACTTTCATTACCGCTTGCATACTAGACTTAACATTTACGGTATATGTGTCAGCTCATTTACAAATACATAAACCAAATCATGATAAGTTGTTATTATGAACCAACAAAGGAAGAATCAAATGCAAATATCTTGCTAATTATTTGCTGGAGTGAATACAAAATTATAGTCCATACTTCCCAACCACCTCAACTTGTAATTTGCTACCAACAAAATCTTCTCTGCACTTCCTTCAGGTAGACAATATTTACCTCTTAAAAAAATCCAACAAACATTGTATTCACGTGCACACTTTCTTTTGCATTGTAAATGCAAATAACCAGCACAATCGTACATACTTCCAAGTATAATCAGCTGCAGGTTATTTGAATGCCATTCACTTTTTATTTCAAGTCTTTTTCACACTTTTTCTGGCATATTTACAGATGATGAATAAACAAAAAGACCAAAGGTATAAGACAAAGAGATATCAAGTTTCGATCTTAAATCTTTTGTTTATTTGGCTGCCAGTCGCAGCAGTTTATTTAATGCACCTTGCAGATGAATTTGTGATTAAAGCGATACCATTACAAAATTAAAAAAAAAACACCAGTGACAAGAGAAACTGAATTAAATGCGAAACAATAAAACATACAGCGGTCATGTGAATTAATTCCTTTTTAATTCAAAAATTTTAAGGCGAATACTATTACAATTTCGTATGGCAATTAGTGTTAAAATACAATAATTTGGTAATTAAAGTAACCGATTTAAAAAAAATTGCAGTAACTACTATTGTTATTTTTATTTTACTTTGAAATTACTTTTTTGATATTTTTTAAACCTTTTTTCTCAAAACTGCATTTCTTAAGCTGTAGATTGACAATTACATGCGGCCGCCGTAATCGAATGGGTTGGTGCATGACTACCTTTCGGAAGTGAACGGGTTCGAAGCCCCGAACACGAAATACTTAATGATACAATATAAAAAATGTTTTCTAATAGCAAGCAGGTGATGGCAAACCTCCGAGAGAATTTCTATTCTGAAAAATCTTCTCATAAAAACTATCTGCCGTACAGAGGCAGCATAAAACTACCGTCCCTCCATTCGTGGAAAAATATCAAGACGCACTCTACAAATAGGAGGGAATTTTCTGGTAATTTTCAATTGAATAACGTCTTTCAAAAAAAGGTTTGGTCGAAAAAAGCCATTTTTTTTCTTTTATATGTATGAGGGTAATCCGCAATGGAGTATAGTAGTGCTTCTGGGATGGCAGTTACAGTTGCGCGGCTATACTCAACCCTGATTCTTTTATCTTTCATGCAACGTAGCAAAGTGGGCAAACTATGCGCGAGATGCGGCAGCCAACTCTTTTGGAGCCATAGGTCACAACAGAAAGAGCGGGGGCTTTAATGAGAGCTTTTAATTAAAGATCCGCTAAGGGAAGCAGCGTGTTATGTAAATCTCACATAGTACTAGGCATATAGTAATAGGCCGAGGAACCCGTCAATAGAGAATTCTTTTCCAAAGAGCAGAAAAACAAAGATGACGGCTATGGTGTTTAATTACTATGATTTGAGGACATTCACGGGGAATCTCTAATCCCTTAATGGGGCAGATGTCTCTGCAGCTTGATGTCCTCGTATGAGCAAAGGCTGACGTCACCGCCATTCAAGGGCTGCTATGGACGGGGGACAAAGCAAAAAGACTATTGGAACTTGCGAAATCTATTGGAGTTTTCATGTAAAGGAGCGCAAATTTGGTGTCTGATTTCAGATGTCAGAGAGACCTTGAAACCAAATACATTCGTACACTCCGGTGCACGAGCATATCGCAATAATCCACTTTAAAGCCAGATTCTTCAAAATCTCGCCAATTTTCACCCACGCACGGACGAAAGAGAATGACTACACAACCAAAGGAGACTTCTATGAGCGGCCGGAATATTTCAATGAGCGCTCGCACTTCCAGTCACGATATAAAAATCGTGCTTAGCGACATCCATACCAAGTTGGGCAAAGAAGATATTTTTGGTCCCACAGTCAAATAATTCAGCCCACGCAATAAAACATCCGCTAACGGACTGAGGCTGATCGTCCTCACCGCGGCTTGAAACATGGTAGTCTCCAGTCCCCTTCCAGTTGAAATACATCTAATTTGTGATTAGAGGATCCAACATCGACTCGGCAATCTATCTATCCTGCGCCATCTAGCGGATTTCAACAGATTTAGAAACATTTTGGGATAAACTCACAACAATTCGCCAAAATTTCATTTAAATATATTCAGTAGTTTCGGAGTACATAAACAATTTTTTATTTAATTATTTTTTTTATTATTTATTTTGTTTGGATTTCGCTTTGAATTTGTTGAGAAATAGGTGGCAACACTTTTCGCTTTTCAGAAGTTTATGAAGTTATATATTATTTTATTTTTCAATAATTTAAAAAGGTGGCAACCTCATACGAATACCCGAAGGTACAATACCCACCTAGATAAGGCATATGTGTATGTTGTATTGAATTTTCAATTTTCAAATAATTTTTTAAGCACAAATTTTATATTGGGCATTAGATGGAAACCCTATTCAAAAAAATTATTAAATAAAGCTGTCAAAAATTTAGTCATTTAATAATTATTAATTAATTAACCCATATAGTGATATAATATTTTTTAATTCAAAGTTGTTTTTTTTTAGTTTTTAAGTTAAAAAAGGTGGCAACCATGAATGAATAATTTTAGTGAATACAAAGTTTTTTTTATAATATAATTATGATAATTTTAATAACTTCAAAATTCCACCCAAATCGTTGAAACCAATTTTTCCATTTTTTTCATCAAGAATTTCGACGAAACTGATCATAGCTTGTGGAAGAAGTAGATTAGATAAGTAGATCTTCTGGTCAGTCAATGAATGTGTCATGTCCATCCAAATCCATACTTTTTAATTTTCCATGCTTTCCACGAGGGGTGCCTTTTATATGTCGGGATTTGGCAACCCTGGTGTTGCACTCTGGCAACTGACAGCTGTATCGCAAAGTTTGACATTTTTTGGCTTTTACGTACTCAGAACGTTTTGAAATACCAGCGCTATTTGTGTTGTTTACAGTAACTCAAAAGATTCATCTCGGTCCAAAAATGGAATTAAATCGGGAACATTTTCGTGCGATTTTTTTTACAACTTTCGCGTGGATTAACTCAGCAACATGGCATGGATGAACTTAATTCATTTTTTGGCGATGAAGCTCCATCAAGGACCAGAGTTTATCGATGGTATGATGAATTCAATCGTGGTCGTAGTTAACTCCAAGACGAATTTCGTGAAGGTCGTCCAAAATCAGTTGTTGTTCCGAAAACCATTGATGCTGTGCGCTAATTGATATTGCAAGATCGTCATGTGACCTATCGTGACATTGAGACAATCTTAGGCATTAGTGGGACCAGCATACATTCAATATTGCATAAACATTTGACTGTCAAAAAAATTTGTTCGCGTTGGATCCCACACAATTTGTCAATCGCTCAAAAAACGGCTTTTGTCGATTGGTCGAAGGAAATGCTCAAAAAATACGATCGCGGGGCTTCGAAACACGTCTATGACATCGTGACAGGTGATGAATCATGGATTTACGGGTATGAGCCCGAAAGTAAACAGCAGTCGACTGTATGGGTGTTTCAAGATGAGCCAAATCCAACAAAAGTTGTTCGCGCACGAAGCACTTCCAAGCAAATGGTCGCCTGTTTTTCCGGAAAAACTGGACATGTCGCAACCGTACCACTAGAACAACGCAGAACAGTAAATTCTGATTCTGAATTGTCTTCCAAGAAATTAGGAAAACCAATCGCTAAAGACGGATCACTCTTAACCAGGACAATGCGAGCTCTCATACATCAGCTCAAACAACTGCATTTTTGAGCACCCAAAACATCGAATTAATGAGTCATCCGCCGTATAGTCCTGACCGAATGACTTCTTCTTATTCCCGTAAGTAAAAAACAAACTGAAAGGTCAACGTTTTTCGACACCTGAAGAAGCGGTTGCGGCATTCAGAATGCATGTTTTGGAGGTACCTCATTCAGAGTGGCAAAAGTGCTTCGACAATTGGTTCAAACGCATGCAAAAGTGTATAGATCTTCATGGAGAATATTTTGAAAAACAATAAAGTGATTTTCGAGGATTAAAAGGCACCCCTCGTAATTCATACTTCTCGAATTTACGTCAAACAAAGCAATGAATTTAAAAACAAAATTAAATTGATTCCCTAAGGATTTCGCATGAGCAATGTTTTCTTTAAAAATTGTATACTTAATTTTCAATTTATAAATTGTTGAAATATTATATTATTTAATATTTCGAACTTTCGGCCCTCTTTTCAAAGCCTGCACCCGTGAATGTTCTTCCTTTTCCAACCCTCTCTTCACAGTCCTGAGTAAACGGCAATAAAATAAATGCAGAATGCACGACTCAGTCGAATGGATAAAATGGATTTCCTGTAGCAGTTTTTCGCCAAGAGTCAGCAACAGCTGCGGCTAGAAAATCCGGTTGATTACAAACGTACAAGCTTACAAACAAGTTGAAGTAAAATTAGGCAACGATTACACGTTGGTCATTTTACTTTTTATTGCAAACAAAAGAAAACCACGTCACGAGTGCTCACACAAGCAAAAGCAACTGAATTCATTGCAATTACTGCCGCATTACAAAGTTGGCAATATTTCAGCAATTGCTGGTAAAGACCGTCAAACTGAATAGCGAGCAAACACTGAAAATCCAGCAGCTGACAGCAGACGGCAGACGACCGACTACGGGCGGACGGTTCGCCGTTGATTAGCTGTTGGCAACAGTCAAAGGCGTTCACTGCCATCAGCTGAAGACCGTTGACCGGCAGCCAAGCAAAACCACATTTGGCGGCTGTGATAAAAGAAATATAAATAAACTTATAGTGTAACAATTGCAACAGCGATCATTGTCCAAGTGTATTGTTTTATGTTTTTATGTTCAAGCAACATGTTTTCGCTTTGCTTTACTATTTTGCTACTTTACTATTTTCTTTTGAAGCTATTGCAAGGCGGAACAAATTAAAGTCATTTTAGAATTTGTGTCAAGGCTAATTTTACCATTAACAGCGCCGTAAATACGGACTTTATCATTCACTGCCGCTTGGAAAGTTAGCAGCGAAATCGAATTGTGCATACGCTTAACGAGTAAATAAACGTCAGCTCCTCATAGACAGCGTACATGAAATGCATTTTGAGCTAATAGACATTGCTGGTATGTTTTTACAACCTCAGGAAAATGCAATCAAAGCCATGCGCTTCCGCCAAAACGTGTTTTATCCTCCTTTTTTTTTTTTGTTTTTTGCTGTTGTTTTTGTTGCGCGCTCATACTCGTATGTGAATTGGAGCACCGAAAGTGGAAAGTACCTGGAAGAGTCTAGTGAAGAGAGCGCAAACAAGTGAGAGTGGAAACTTGAAATGCTGGATTTAACGCGCAGTGAAATTGAAATGTTAAAATTTTATTTCTTGATTTGGGTATGAAAGACAGTCAGACTTGAAATAAAAAAGTTATGCTGGGCTTGTAAGAAGTTAAAAAATGTTGTGCAACAATAAAAAGGCTTAAGTGTTTATTGTTAAATTTCCTTTTGCTGGTCTACTAAAGGTCATGCCGAATCGCGAAATTATAGATATGGTATTTCGAATGCTGAGCTATAGGCAACCGCGTCAAAGGTTATGGCCTTAAGCTATGAAAGTCAGCTGCGAATAACAAATATGCAGTCCCGAACAGCGTTCAGCGGCTAGGAGGAGAGAGTCTCAGACTGGTTTTTGGATTGCACCGAACTCTTTATAAGTTCTGAGTGCCTATGATTATCCTAGCGTCCCGCTGAGCGTTTTGGCGCCATCCAATAAACAGTCATGGCTCGGTAGGTAACGGAGGAACTCTTAGAGAGCAAACGGGAGCATCCACCAACTTTCGGGAAGTTTACTGTCAATATGTGTTTAATCATTAAATGTCGGTAGTTCCTACTAAACTCCCGCTTTGTGCTTATAACCATAGCTGGAAATCTGTCAACTTGCATAAGAGTTAATTTGAACATGAATCAAAACGTCCATATGGGAAGGTCTGTAAGAGGTAATCGTGTATCGATAACGCTCTGCTGTGGCAGCCCACATATCGGATTTGGAGGTGGAAAAATCATGTAACATCTACACGAGTTCATCTAGTTCTTGTTGAAAAACAATTTACTTAGTAATGTCGTTTCACATCGAGTGAACAAAATCCTCCTCTCTACCCAGCATAGGTAATGAATACAAAATTGTTCTATGGGAGGCAAGTTTATGTTGAAGAAACTCGTTTTGAAGCCGTGTGACCGAAATCTAAAAAACCCGTAAGATTTATTCAAGCTCTTCACGGTCTTTGGGAGAGCTGAATATGAATTCTATATAAGTTTTTCAAAATTCAAATTAGCAGATGCTGAATTCAAATGTAAAATTTGAATACGTATACGGTGTTATCTCGGCGTTACTGAGGAACCTAGTATTAAATGAATTGCTTATTACCATATGCAAGAAAATGATCAAGATAAATGCGTATGGGGACGATGTAGTCATCCTGATGGCAGGGAAGTTCCTCTCGACTATCAGCTAGTTCATGCAATCAGCGTTAAGGGAACTCTCCAAGTGGGCGACTTCAAGCAGTCTAATGGTTAATCCAGCCAAAACCGAACTAATTCTCACTAGAATTTAAAGGATACCAAGTTTTCAGTTACCATCTATAGATGGAGTAATACTAACCCTATCGAACGAAGCCAAGTATATATTATATATATAATATATATAGGTATATATATATATATATGTAATGCCCTCTTTATCAACCACTGGGCGTATAATATGATCATCAGGCCCATTTTGACCTTTGGACTTATGGATCAATGGCGCAGGCGGCGCTGGAAGGGATCCTACATATTTATATCTGCTTCCAGGATGAAAGCAGTAGACATTCTAAAGCACGGTCATGCACCACAGACAAGAAAGAACGGACAGACCAGAGTCATATCAGATGATAATGGTCACCATATTTATACTGACGGCTCAAAGATGGACAATCGCACTGGATCAGGAGTTTACTCGGAACAATTATCTTTAAATTGCTCATATAGTCTCCCAGACTGGTGCAGTATATTCCAAGCTGAGATCTACGCTATTGAAAAGCAACAAAAACTATAAGACTGACAGACTTACCTCCAGCAAATCTTACCATATTTGTTGATAGTCAAGCAGCGATCAAGGCGCTGGTCTCAATGTGCATCAATTCAAGATTTGGTAAAAATATAGGAGGTCGCTTTCGCTTATCCAACAACACAATACCACACTTTATTGGGTCCCGGCCACTCTGGAGTTGATGGAAATGTAAGAGCGGGTGAGTGTGCAAGGATGGGCTCTGAGCGGGACCTTCAGGGAGTGGTAGAGAACTTAAGCTTTTCACTAAACGAGTTATACCCTGCGATTGACTTGAGCGTAATCGCGGAAACCTATAGAAGATGGTCTCTGACTACTAACTGCAGGGCATCCACAGCTCTCTGGCCAAAACTGAATCTTAAAAGGACAAAATGTCTGCTTGGATTCAACAGATCAGTTACCAGCGTCCTTACAGGTGTTATAATGGGTCACTGCACTATTGGCACCCACAGCCAGTAGAATGGGTGTACCTCACAATGACTTCTGTATGAGCTGTGGAGGTGATAAAGAAACCTCTTTTGTCAATTTCCTGCACTTCATAGAAACCTGGGAAATTTGCAAAATATCTTACTGGAGGGACTAGTTGACTTCCTTAAAAGACCTGAGTGGTTTAGGCAACTTAGTTTGCGGAAGGAAAACAAATGCAGGTATCACAATGGGCCTTATGGCCACCAAGTGTCTTGTCTTAAACAAGCAATCTGACTAACCTAACCTAACCAAAAAGTTTTAAACCTTGAATTATATGATTTTTATTATGGTATAAGGTGGTGACCACTATCCAAAAGTTCATAGGTTTGAGTCTCCATGTCTGAAACACCATACGTCCGAGTGTATTTCTGCAATGAAAGAGCCCCTCATAAAAAATATCCGCCATTTGTGGAACAGCATAGCACAAATAGGAGGAGGAGCTCGTCCAAACACCCAAAAAGGGGGTGTATGCGTCAAGTATTTATTCTTTTAAGGTGGTGCGAAATTAATTATCAATTTTATTATACATGGATAGGCATTTTTAGAACAACCGCTGTCTTGAGTTTCAGCTATTGAGTATGTAGAATCGTTAAATTGACATATATCCTAAAACGAAACTTAAACGAAGCTATTATCATCAAATGATTGATTGAGTGCCCTTAAGCCGATGTACCACCAACGTATTTGGACTTGAATGTTGGAAAAATTTAAATTGCATATTCATAAAAAATGATAATAACTTCATTATAACAAAATAACTTATAAAACACGGTCTTTATGCAAATTTAGTACATATATATATGTATGTAAAGTATATCCATAAAATTAGGGATTATGAAAACCGTACAAAAATTAGTTAAGCTTTTTAACCTTTGAATGCATTAAGACTTTTGTAGCCAGTTAAATTTTTTTATATCCATAAAAATAGTTTTATCAATGTCAAGCGCAGACTAAGCTTTTATTACTAGCTAAGTATTTTTCCGGTTATCAATGCTAATGTGTAAGTCTTTATTTTTAAATGCAAGCATCGGTAAATTTACTTACGCATGTTTAACGGTTTTAATCGGATTTAATGAGCTATCGTCTTTACTTAATGGGTATTAAAACAAATTATTTACAACAAAATATATTACTAATAAATCTAAACTGAATAAGATTTTATAGATTGTTTTACATATTCAACACATAATTGCTTAACGGCATTACTTTTTTTAAGCTATTGAAATTATCGTTCCCCACGTAATAGCCATCAGATTTGCCGAGCAAAATGGTTAAACATTTTAACATTTAAACTTTATTTTTTTTTTTTTTGTTAAGAATTAAAATTTTGAAGCCTTGAGCTGAACCGAGAAATATGTAATGCTTTGCTGTGAATATAGAGAAAATTCAAATTTAAGTTGCCTTTTTTATTTATGAAATGAGGCTCTATCTGTAAGACTTTTTAGTCTTTAGAATACTTCAACTGGTTGAAAGTTACAAAATTCAATAATCATTATTGTTTACATAATGTAGACTTAAACTAATAATTTGGAAAATAATAGCAGCAAATTGAACTATGTATATATGTATGTATTTATCAAAAATAATTATATTAAAATCAACCTAGAGATTTATATAGGAATACATATAAATAGGAACGTGCAAGACTTTGTTTAATAGTAAAACTGCGAGTGAGAAAGAAATGTTAGCGGTTTAATCACATCAACATTAATTATTTACATATATGGCAATTAAAATAGGTATACTGCCTTTATCTATCGAATTTCTTGTGCCGGTCGGAAAAATCTAAAATCTGTTCTTGAAATTTCGCGTATAAAAAGTGATACAACATACTTTAGAGCAATGAAACTGAAATTCATTTGACTGGAAATGATGCTGGTATGAAGTAGAACCTACCTACCTGATATTTACCTCATAAGCAACAAAATAGACAGTTTAAAAGGACATATTTCAAGAAGTGATGCTACCGTTTGCTGTGGAAAATAAGCCATTTCGGTGGATTTTTACGCAACATAACGACCCAAAATACTCCTCAATGCTAGTACGTAAATGATTTTTACATAATAATGTTAAAGTTATGGATTGGCCAAGCCAGTCACCCCACCCAAACCCAATACTATGCTAAATCAAATAGAAAAAGTCATTGACAATCATGGTGGCACAATGGTTGTTGACTAAACTTCGCTAATTTAAACAGCATTTTTAATCAAATCACTAAGTTCTTTTTGTACCGTAACCATTTCTATTTCGTACTCGTATCTATTTTAATGATCACATGAATGTTTCCTTTTTGTTTCCATTGTCATTAGTTTAAGTTTTAAAAGATCCATGAATTATTATTTATATTTGTCATATTAATCTATGAAACAAAAACCACATATAATTGAATATCTATTATAATATTAATAACTTAAAAAACTTGAACTTTCTGTATGAACGGGGGGTACCTATTTTAATTACCATATTTTTACGCACACAGGATTAAAGTAATCGTAGTACTCCTTAGTAGTTACTCCTACCCATCACAGCCTTGAAATATTTTGGAATTGAATTCCAGAGCCTCAAGACATTAATGCAGAACAGCATTGATGAAGACAAGCAGAATTATTTGTCGAGAATCGGACTTTGATGCATATTAGATCTTATGAATCCTAATCTTGTAAAGGTATTTGAGAGTTTTGAATTCTGTGCACTTATATAAAATATACAATTTCTAGTAGACAGATGAACAAAAATGCAGCACTTTAAAACTTTGTGTTTCTACAAGGAAATGTGGTAATATCTTTTGAGAGATAAAATAGAGAAAAGGTTACTACTATGTATACGAGCTCAAAGTACGTGATGTGTGATACCAATCATGGTGAAAAGAATTATAATGGTGTGGCCAAAATCGGACCGTTAGCCGGCTCTCAGCGAATTTGACAGAATCAACGGTTGGGCTGACGTAGCATTAGTTATGAATCAGTTTGTTTACGAGAAAACTAAAAATGTGTTAGTGATATACAAAAAAGCACAATACCACTTCTTTTCCGTCTGCACAACTACAATTTTGACGAGTGTGTGAATATGTAAGAAATTATCATGCAGATTTCAGTTGGCGAATACTTGCGTGACGTGGTAGTCGAAGTTCCCCTCCAATTTTGTTTTTCACCATGGTTATTGGCCAAACCTAGTAATCTATCATTCTTGGTCATCGAGTACTCGGCAGCATAATTCTGGCTGCTCATTTCACACATATTCACACACTCGTCCAATCAATCTTTGCTCAGACAGCAATAAAGCAGCATGACCGAAGACTGCATCGATTTTTTACGTATATCACCAGCAAAATCTCAGATTTTTCGTAAACCAATTGCTTTTTTATGACCCGTGTGACGTCATCCATTCAGCTGATTCTTTCAAATTCACTCAGATCTGGGTAACGGACTGATATTGACCACACATCTAAAATCGTTTCGCTATGTGTGGCACAGTAAGTTGAATAGTTAATCTCTTCAACTTTATATACATCGTCAGAAGATCTCAACATAGAATTAACCACGAAACCAAAATTGGTTATCTTGTCATTAAACATCAGGACGCTAGTACCAACAGACAATTTTGGAACATCTTCCCCGTGTAGTAAACTGGTACTAACGAGCAATCATATCATTTAGCAGTAATTAGTTGAATAAAATTATCGTGTCTCATTATGAAATTGCAGGCAGAGGTTGCCATTAATTTTAAAACACAAAAACTCTACGAGTTCAATTCGACTAGACAAATTCAATTGCATGGCGTCAGGAAAGACAATTACATTGACGTGCAAACATACACACAGAAAATACAGAATTCACAAAAATGCCAAACAAGAGAGAACCAAGGACAAAACCTTGCGGAACATCATAGTCTACAAAACCAGACGTGGAGGAGCCAGCCTTGCATACTACCTTTTGATTTCTTCCTTAACCCAAAAAAGGGCTTAATGTTTTTGCAATAAACGTCTTGATTTACCAAATCAAATGCCATAGATAAATCCAGCAGGCAAAGAAGAGATAGATCATCATTGTCACACCGTAGAGCGGCTATACTTAGATCTAAACCATGATATCTCGTAAAGTATCGATCAAAAATTTAAAATCGATAAAATCACAGAAGTAATCGAAGTTGACCGGTAGTAGTCATAGCATCGCCCCAGAGCTAAAGATTGACCATTAAATAGTTTTAAACTAATTGCCCAAAAATTTTAAGTGAAAATATTGAATTTCTTTTTCTCCAAACTAATATATAAACCTACTCTATATAAAAAGCTGATGTACGTACAATTTCCCTAATTTGTTCACCGGGGGCTGTACAATAATACTAAATATTCCCTTGAAAACCTGTGGTCTGCACCTGGAAAGGTGGACTTCGCGTCAACTCAGCGAGCGAGGTGTTA
The DNA here is from genome assembly GCF_028408465.1 of Anastrepha ludens. NCBI lineage: Eukaryota > Metazoa > Arthropoda > Insecta > Diptera > Tephritidae > Anastrepha > Anastrepha ludens. The sequence continues at coordinate 118,728,341 of NC_071498.1, forward strand.
ATTCGCAAACGTGCAAAGTCGCAAGTTTCTTGTCGCCACTTGTAAGGCGATATTACAAAGCCTCGAATTTTATGGGTGCCCTTACCGGACGTTGTCCGCCAGGTTTCTATGCAATGAGATATGATATTATTTCAAGGATTTCTAGCAGCAGTTGTTTTGAGGAGGAGGTGGAATTATCTCGGCGAACTTCTCCTCAGCTGTCCTGGTCACACTGGGCTAAGATTCAGACAAAAAGTTAAGAAAAAAATGTGTATTTAAAACCCATTTATTTACTATGTATTTATTATATTTTCGTAAGTTTCTCAAACAGTATTGATGCAATGTTTAGGATTTAAGTTATTGTAAGATAAGTAATGAACATCCAAATCCCAAGATTAGTCTCGAGCTTCCGCAATCGTAACAACGGGCTTTTAAAAAAGACGAGATCATAAAAGTGAAAAAATTGGTAGACCTAGTATGAACATATTTTATTATCAATTTTTGTAAAGTTTTATGAAACATATTTTAAAATTAAAAATAAGCTCCTAACCGTGGCAAAAACCATCAGTGAAATAAAAATTTCTCACCACTCTCCGCTACAGGCCTTTAGTGAGCCATAACTAATAACGTGCATGCACTGCATTGGGTCATACTAGAGGCTAATTTAAAGGTGATATTACGCTTCAAACAAACTTGTCTTACAGTTTTGTGTTACAACGTTCCACGATGGAGGTGAAAAACGAAAAAAAAAATGCAATACATTTTTCAGTACCACTACGACCAGTATGGAAAGTCGAAGTCGGCGCCAAAACAAATGTCGTATGTAATAGCAAATAGCAAAGCGTTGATCTTCAAAATTCCCTTCTGGCGTCGTAGATGGGGCCCCGGAAATTTTTGACAGTAGTATTGTCTATTTGGTGGATATGAAGATAATTATTCACTGTCAGCTACTCCTATTGAGCCAAACGTTCTACCGTTGGACGTCTTTCGCCAAAAACTGGTCGGATTAATAACTTGGAATAGGTGAATATAGAGGGTATTTTGTTCCATCAGAACATTGCTAGACCATGCACATATTGAATGTGCTTCGAGAGCTTAAAATAAAATAAATAATTGGCACATACACTCCTGTTATGTATTTAGCTAAGCTCCTCTTCCTATTTGTGGCGTGCGTCTTGATATTGTCACCCAAAGGGAGGGACCCACAGTTTTAAGTTGACTACGAACGGCAAATGGTTTTTGTTTTTTATGAGAAGTTTCCTCATGACAGAAATACACTCGAAGGTTTAGCATTGCCTGCCTATGGGCGAACGTTATCAGGAAAAAATGTTTCATGAACCTATGCACTCCCGAATGGTAGTCCCGCAAAAATCCATTCGGCTACGGTGGCCGCTTGAGATAGCTCGAGCTTGGATAGAAAGTTTTTTATAGTTTACACCTGACAGCAAACGATTATTGCCTCTTCAAGCATTTAAAAATGTTCGTGCTGGCGACTTTCTCAATGGCAAAGTTAGAAAACCGCCTTCAGAATGGAATAAAGTGAACGAATGAAATGACGTATATTTGATCTAAATCGCATCTAAATAAAGCGAAAAATAGTCAGAACTTTTTGCTAGACCTGATATGGAGATTGTTGGAGTAACAAAGAGCGGAAAAGAAGTAACGAAAAATGTCACTCATTCAAGTAATCGCATGCTATTTATAAAATCTATTTACCGCCTAAACTCAATTATTTTTACATAAATTAAAAAAATTCATTGATATGTAAAACCAATTATTCAACATTGCAAATAAATATGAGTAATTGAAGGTAAACCTTTAATTAAAAGCATAGACACTAGGGCGGGTCGATTTAAAAATCGCTCATTGCTCTGTGAAAATCGTATTCTAGGGATCAAAATCAGAGACTTTGCCGAAGGAACCATACCTTTAAAACGAATTCTGATGTCCCCCAATTTGGGTCGAACGAAAAATCCCACTTTGACCCATTTAGAATGCTCAAATCGAGTCCAAATGTATGACCGACCCCCACTAACTTTGGACGGCCGATCCACCCATGCCAGTGGCATACCCCCTGGAACTCCCCTGGGGGCCTTTTTGGCCTTTACATGAGAAAAGAAACTAAAAAGTTCGACCCAAATTGGGGGACATCAGAATTCGTTTTAGAGGTATGGTTCCTTCGGCAAAGTTTCTTATTTTCATCCCTAGAATATGATTTTCACAGAGCAATGGGAGATTTTTTTGCCTCCCCACAAATCGACCCGGCCTAATGTATATATACTTATTTGTGTGCACGTATTTATGTATGTATGTATTTGAGTACTTTTCAGAAATAGTTACTTATTTAGTTGCCAAGTAAGTAAATGTTAATGAACTTCCAAACGACTTCTAAATTTGCGGTTGCTTCCAGCTGACCCTCTCGCTTCCTCGCGCTTTTTCTGGCCTCACATACAACACTTCTAGAAACGCTTACATATGAATTAGCTTAGTATTTTTGTTTATTTCGTTTTTATGTGTGCTTTGTTATTTTACCGTTAGTCACAGCTACTACTAACAATTCGCGTATGCCAACGAATACTACAACAATTAGTAATAACTTGGCAATAATTTATGCACACACCATACCGGTCAACGCCGTCACGAAACCTCATATTTCTTCAACTTGTTTTTATTTACATTCTTATCTGTTTCTTTTCATATTTTCATCGTGCCTGGCATTATTAAGGTGTGAACAATACAATGCCTAAGGCAATACGAACTTGGTCCGTTGAATGAAGTACAACGCAGCGCATGGGGCTACCACGCCCATTGGCCCAGCGTTATTGGTTTCAGCCAAAATGGCAATATAGGAGGGTGCAGTGCAGACCAGCTTCAATCCAATGTATTTCGCATCCGTGACTGAACTTCAAGGCACACAACGTCATACCGTTGAGAACAAAAGCAAAAACAAAAAATCAAAGTCAATGTAGGAGCAAAAATTAAGCGGAACGACGCTGCATTGAAAATCAATGGCAAAATTAAGAAATCAAATCTTGAAAACTCATTTTGATGGCAATCGCACGCCGGTTCATAAATTATTTAAACTTAAGTTAAATTAAAATATTTGAGAAATAAATCATATTGATACCAACTTTATAAACATTTATGGGCATTCATAATTGATTTATTCCACGCTTTGACTTCATTGTAATTTTCACATCAACAGAACCCAAATGTGTAACTATAAAACGCGTGCTTACATCAATCAAGTGTAATTACTTTATCTGACTGTGAACTAGTTAATTGGTGTAGCTCCGCGATACCCCGCTCGAAATAGCACGCACGCAAAGCGGCAAAGCGATATACATAGAATTAAGAGCCAATTTTACTCATAGCAGTTAAGTATTTTAGCCACGAACAAGCAATGAAAGTGAAACTTGTACGGTATTAAGTGGAAATACATAACCGAAATACTATAAACTCTATCATTAAAGCTAACTAGTTTACAAGGAAGAATTATGTGCTATATTTCCCAACAAGTTCGTGTTTTAAGTCTTTTGTTAGCTGCAGGTGAGCAAGCAATGACGGAAGTCATTAGATAAGAAGCGTGCGAAAATTAAATTATATATTTAAGGCAGAAAATTTACAAGAAAATGGCTAAAAGTATAATGCGATGTACTATTTATTTGTATGTATGTATATTAGGGTTTTTTTTTTTTTTTTTTTTTTTTCATGGCAGAAATACCCTTGGAGGCTTGCCATTGCCTGCCGAGGGGCGAGCGCTATTAGAAAAATGTTTTTATTAATTTTGGTTTCACCGAGATTCGAACCAACGTTCTATCTGTGAATTCCGCATGGTAATCACGCACCAACCCATTCGGCTACGGCGGCCGAAAAAGCTCCTCATAAAAAATAATTGCCGTTCGGAGTCGGCTTGAAACTGTAGGTCCCTCCATTTGTGGAACAACATCAAGACGCACACCACAAATAGGAGGAGGAGCTCGGCCAAACACCCAAAAAGGGTGTACGCGCCAATTATATATATATATATGTATATTAGGGTATTCGGAGAAAGAAAAAAATTTCTTGAATCTGGCAAAAAGTTTTAAATTGGACTTTTATTTTTTCAGTTAAATAAAGAAGCTAAAATTTCTTTTCCTTTTTTGCGATCCAAAATTTTTTTGGGAGGAGTCAATCAACGATTGTTATTTTTTCTTCGATACATTTTCAGTCAACAAACAAAATTTTAAATTGGATTTTTATTTTTCCAGTCAAATAATGAAGATAAAAATAATTTTCTTTATTTGCGATGAAAAATTTTTTTTGGAACGAGTCAGTTAATGATTGCTATTTTATCACCGATATATTTCAAGTCAACAAACAAAATTTTAAATCGGATCTTTATTTTTCCAGTCAAATAAAGAAGAAAAAAATGTTTATTTGCTACCAAACATTTTTTTTGGAACGAGTCAATTAATGATTTTTATTTTTTCATCGATATATTTTCAGTCAAAAAAAAAAATTTGAAATGGATTTTTATTTTTTTGGTCAAAAATTTACTTTTGGAACGATTCATTAAATGATTGTTATTTTTTCCCCGATAAATTTTAAGTCAACAAAAAAATTAAAATTGGGATATTTCAAGAAGCCTGAAAGCAAAATGTAAAGATTTATTTTGATAAAAAATTTTAATTTTAATTAACTTATTTAAATTTGTTAAAGTTGTTTTTTTTAAGTTTTTTTTTCTTTATTCTTGTATTGAAAAAAATAATAGTAATTTTAAGTATTTTATGCTGCTTGTTTGTTTTATCTGTTATTGGCTTGCCTATTAAAATTTATTCCACATTTTTTTAATATTGAATATATGATAACGCATATTTTCAGTTAACAAGAAAATTTTAAATTGGAGTTTTATTTTTTTACTCAAATAAATATAATTTTTTTTTTTTTTTGATCGAAAATAAAAGTTAAAACGTGCGTCCCATTTTTTCTGCAGATATAAAATTTAAAACCAGACTCAATTTTTTTTAGTTTATTTTTTACTGAAAAAATGTCGGTAAAAATCGCGAAAAAGTACGGACTTTTTTAGAAAATATAAAAAAAATTAATTATATAGAATTAATATTTCTTTATTAACAAGCAAATATTTGCCTATCCTTGCCTATACTCAACACACCCCAGAAAAATCAAGGGTTTAATCTTGATTATATATATATATATGTAATGATTATATATATATATGTATATATATATATATAACTGGCGCGTACACCCTTTTTGGGTGTTTGGTCGAGCTCCTCCTCCTATTTGTGGTGTGCGTCTTGATGTTGTTCCACAAATGGAGGGACCTACAGTTTCGAGCCGACTTCGAACGGCAGATATTTTTTATGAGGAGCTTTTTCATGGCATAAATACACTCGGAGTTTTGCCATTGCCTGTCGAGGGGCGACCGCTATTAGAAAAAACGTTTTCTTAATTTTGGTGTTCCACCGAGATTCGAACCAACGTTCTCTATGTGAATTCCGAATGGCAATCACGCACCAACCCATTCGACTACGGCGGCCGCCAATCTTGATTACCCACTTAAATATTATTTTATTTAAATTTGCAAAATGATACACAGTATTTATTTATTTTATTAAGTTCATAAAAGGTCTAGTTCTATAGTATATTATATTTCTTCAAATTGAGATTGGGCATTAAAGAGCAATAATTTTGAAAACGAGAGAACATAACTACGGTAGATAAGCATGCAATAATAGGTTATGTGCAGGCACGCAGCTGTGTCATTTGCCCACCGGGTAACCCTAGTGTATATATGTATGTCAAAAGTAAAAAAATTGTAAAATTAATTGGCATTAACTTGACTTTGTTTATTCATTCCCAAATCGGTGTTCAAGGATGCTATGTTCATAAGATTTATTTTTCACACTCAGTAGCTGGAAAAAGGTCACCCATCAGTTTGAATTAAATGTTGATTGTGTGCTTGGAATTTTCGTTGTTTGAAGAACTCCACAAATCTGGTAATTCCAATGAGAACAAGATAATACAATACATCTGATGACCTCGAGCTATGTTTTTTTTTTTTGTTTTGTGTATTGATATACTATATTAAAACAAAAATATCCTCTTCTTTGTCAATTAGAATTTACACTATGGCTATATGAAATAACCTCTATTGCATTAAAATAGAAAATTTTGTGAAATCTTGTAAAAATGTTTGCATATATTCTTATATGTAACTACGCATAAGCAAACTAAAAAAAAAACTATTAAAGTAGGTAGGCGAAATTGATGAAGTACCACTCAGTCCATTATGAAACCCTCAACAGGCAGATATCTACAGCCAGCCAGGGCTGTTAATGTACTGAAGAATATTGATGAGATTTAGATTGGCGCACTGTCCCAGGCTGTTGAAGAAAGAAGCATCCAGTGACCTTAACCGTCTAGCTGTCAAGCCCGGACATTTACAGAGAAAGGACTCAACAGTATCCTTCGCTTAAAGGTCCCCACAGCTTCTGCAATGGAGGTTAAATGGTAAGGCTAGCTTTTCCCCGTGTGAGCCGATGGTTCAATGAAAAGTAAACACAATGAGGGGTCTTTCAACCTGCACAAACGTTCGCCCGACCTTTTTGATTATTTAAATTCCGAAGCAGGTAGGGTTTGGAATCGATGTTTCGTAGTAGTTAAAAACCCCGTGTACCCCTGTATATAAATACACTTTTTTTACGCTAATAAAACTGTAAGTTACGTAAATTATTAATTATTTAAATACTCGTACTGAAAAGTTTAAGTAAGTACTTTTTTTTTAAAATTTTGGAGATATTTAAAACTATTCGCAACCCTTAACTTTTTACGGAGTAGCAAAAGGAGAAATATAAACCCCTTATTTTGACAAAAAAGAATTCACTTTAATAAAAAATGCCTTTATTTTAGAAAGTTTCATTATAATAGCACAGCAATGCAAGCAAAACTTATTATACAAAGTGGCGCAAATTAATCACCCTATCTTTAATTATTAAGACTTTTTAATTAACGTATCTTATAGCTGTACAGGGTAACATAAGGATTTTTTTTTTTTTTTTTTTTGTTGGGACAGACTAGCAAGTACAGCACTCAGCCAACATTAAGTCCATTGGGTTCCCTTTTTAATTTTTTTTAAATCTACCCGACATCCGAAGAAATCTGAGTAGACCTTGTGATGCCAAGGAGCCAAAGGGGTCACTTCTTAACACATCAGTGCCAAAGACCTCAAGCCTAATTCGACTGATTCGAGCGAAGGCCGAGCAGACAACATTAAGATACTAACCAGCAATTTTCATCGAACAAATAAAATAAGGGAAAGCTAAGATGCCTCAATATTTATAAGTTCAGAATGAATGTAACAATTTATAAGGCACAGCTGCTGCTGGATGCCCATCTGGTCTCAAACTGTTTTACGCTTGAGCCGCCGATGATGTGAACTTGGCTGGAGCCAAGTCAATGATTCAGCGTTGCTATGGGCACTTAGACGTTGTCTATGAGCCATAGCGCACATTTTCGCCATTTCTGTGATGAGTAGCATATCAAGACCTCGATGGAGGTCGGGGTTTCTCACACAGTATAGAGCATTGGCCATGTTGCGCAACTCCTTTTTTTTGGAATCGTTGGATAATGGTAATGCAAGATTCGCTTGAGTATCCTCATAGCTGATGGACAAATGTCCAGACCGATTTAAGGGTTTGGTTACATAGCAGCAGTTGGTGGTGAATGCTATCGAACGCAAGTCTGGAAAGCAACTTAAGAGTGTCTAGGCTGTTAATACTTAGTAAAAAAATAATATGTACTTGTTAAAAAAATGTTCAAAGCATAAGTGTGATTATTAATTTTGTGCCACCTTGTGTATGAATTACATAAGTACAATATGAATTTGTCAAACCTGTCTTTGCCGTAAAATTTATAATTTTTCATCGTAGTTACACTCAGGACATTTTTCATGCAAGTGCCATTTGTACCATTAACAGGTACTAGAAGCATTAAGCTGTGACAGATAAGGGAATTAAATTGAGAAAATTTTCATACAAATTTGAAAATTTTCGATTTCCTACAGTTTGATTGAAAACTGGCACTGTAGTTCAACGCGTCTTCGACTTTTGTTGATATTTTATTTTACTTTTATGTCATAACTGAAGTACTTCGATGATTATTTTTTTTTTTTTTGTGTTTGGTTTTTGTAATTTTTAATCCAATATGTAGCATTGTTTGAGTCCCATTGAGCAAGCATATTTTACTATGTGCTATTATATTTAAAACATTTGGTTTCACTTTTGATGAATTGAGTTTATTGCATTTACCAAATTAGCCTTTTCATAGGAATTTGAAGGTAAACGAGTGTCACAAAGCACTGACGGCAAAAAGTAAGTAAGTAAAAAATATAATAGTTGCATAAATTATTCGAAACTTGAATGCATTAATTAAGAACGCTTTTGTTCTATGTACTTTTCAAAATACTGAAAATTCAATATAATATTCAGAAAACAGTACCAACCAAAAGGTAAATGAATACGAAGTTTTAAAGGATATACCAAAAGGTAGTAAATGAAATGTATTTTTAATGCAGTTGTTTTTAGTAAATGAAAACAGTAATAGAAAAAAAATTAGTTGTATAAAATGCATTCAGTTATTAAAATTTGTTTCAGTAGAAGAGCAGGGCAAAAAAAGTCAAATTTTTTTAACTTCTTTCAAACATAAGGAAAAACATTAATTTCAGTACTATTAAAATTAAAGATATTTTACTAAAATAAATTTCTGCATTTTTTTATTTTCAGTATTAAAAACTATGATCAAAATTTTAATAACCAAGCAAAAACAGGAGCTGGTCGCCCTGAAGTCTTTAACTCCGACGACTTGCTCGAACTCGTGGAAGCTGAGCCAAATTTGACAGTCGATATGATAGCTCAGAGGTTAAATGCTTCGCATCGAACAGTTCACAGGCACCTGGTGCAGTTGAGAAAGGTTTCAAAGCTGGGAGAATGGGTTCCGCATAGACTTTCCGTCGCCAACCTTCAGCAGAGAGTGAATGTGTGTTCTCAGCTGCTGCAACGGCTTGAAAATGAAAGTTTTTTGAACCGTATCGTTACTGGTGATGAAAAATGGGTCCTTTACAATAATCCTGTTTGCAAACGCCAATGATTAGATAAAGATGAAACACCAGAACCGACCCCTAGAGATGGCCTTCACCCTAAGAAGATTCTCCTGTCTATTTGGTGGGATATGGCCGGTATTGTTTATTATGAACTTCTCGAACCAAACCAGACATTAACGATTTTATTCCCATCAGCTACCAAACCTGAATGAAGCACTTAAAAAAAATCGACCGTCTTTAATGAATAGACGCAAAGTTTTGTTTCACCACGACAACGCAGACCTCATACCGCAAGGCAAGCTGAACATTAGGCAAGCTGAACGAGCTCGGATGGAAGCTAATGCCGCATCCAGCATCCTCGGCGGATATTGCTCCTTGTGATTATCACCTTTTCCGTGAACTTCAATCCCATATGAGTAACAAGAAATACTCCCAAAAGAAGCTATAAAAAGGGATTTCGAAGCGTATTTTGTCTCCAAGGACAAAAACATTTTTAAGCAGGGAATTAAAAATTTGCCTAAACGTGGGAAGACATTGTAAATAATGAAGGAAAATATATTACTGATTAATAAATGCTTTAAACATATTTTTTATTAATTTTAAAACCGCCTTTAAAAAACGCACGAACTTATGGACTTACCTGATACTTCTTTTTCAAAAAACAAAAAAAAAAATGATTTATTAAATTTAAAAAGGTTGATATTATTAAAATAAAAATTGTTTATTAGAATAAATCTTGCACTTTACTCTCTTTCTTCCTGGAATCGTCAGTATTCAATATTAAAACAATTGAGCCACATTTTTATAGATAAGCGAATAATATAAAAAAAAATATTAAAACAATTATTATTGAACAAAGTTTTAATATGCAAAAATAGATAAAAAAATAAGCAGCAAAAAATGCATAAAATTGTTGTATTTTTTTCAGTAGAAGCACAAAGAAACAAAAAAATTTTTAACCTCTTTCAAGAAGAAAAAAAAAATTTAAAAAAAATTTAGTAACTTTAAATATAATGGTATTATAAGATTAAAATTTTTTGTTAAAATAAATCCGTAAATTTTGCTCTCATACCGCTTGGAATTTCAATAGGCAATTCAATATAGACAAAAAAATAAGCAAAATATTAAATTTAAATAATTTAATCTATTCAAATTAAAAAATGTTAAGCTAATATTTAATAGATAAGCGAATAGTATATAAAAAAATAAGCGGCATAAAATGCATGAAATATTTTTTTTTTTTTTTTCAATAAAAGAAACACGAAAAAAACTTGTCTCGCCTCTTTCAAAACAAAAAACTGAAAATAGTCAAGCTAAATTTTTATTTTAAATAAATCTCTGAATTATCCACTTATGCTTCTTGGAATTTTAATAAGCAAGCCAATAATATATAAAAAAAAATTTATAGTTTTTTTAAATAGGAGAACAAAGCAAAAAAATGTTATTTCTTTAACTTCTGACAAACACAAGCAAAAAAATTGTTTTTATTCATTTTTAATATTAAAGATTTATTAATATTAAAGATTTTTTACTAAAACAAATATCTGCATTTTTCTCTTGCACTTTGTGTAATCACTAACATTCAATATTGAAAAAAAGTGAGTTTAACTCTCAATGTATGCATCCGCCACTTGTGGCCTTAAATAACTACGTAAGCACACATCACTGGCAAACCATTTTATAATGATTTCTGTTAAGAAAAGAAACCTTCATCAGCTACTTGACGTTACTGCCGTTTTCCATCTTTTATTTCATTTCTGCCTCCAGCAGCTTCATTTTCTTACGTTCTTCTTCACCTCCACTACGCCGCAATGCTCGTACACTGACCGCGCATTTAACCTGAATACAAATTAACCAACGAGAATGACGAGGCGAGAACGTAAAGCTTGTTTGTCGCATAGACCTCATAAGTAATGAGGAAAGTAAAAGAAGATAACTTAAACAAACGCAGACAAAGTACTCGAAGTTGTAAAAAACAAAATTAATTATGTATGTCAACTGAATGGTGCACAACAGGCGCTATTTAATTAATGAGCTCGAAAAAAAAGCACACACAAACAAGCAACAAATGTAAAGAAATCTCAGTAAATTTGAACTGCCTCCCATAGAGAGATAGCCACCAAAGGCGCAACTGTGATAATATATTAATTTCAAAAACTAACACTTCAACTCGCTTCTGAAGTAATCACTTAATCATTTTCGCCCTTGAGCTTTGTTACACAGCTGCAATTTACTCACTGCTATTTCAAGAACTCGCCTCAATTGTCCAATTATAACAGTAATTTCATAACTCACCTTAAAATCATTTTGTTAGCGCGTAATATGATGGCTGGTATATTAGCAGCAACACAGAAATACCTAGGTTCTGCGAATGCAGAAGTTAGCAGCAACTGGAGTAGTTAATATTATCCACTTACAACAGCAATAAAGAATTATGATTTTGTACTCATACGAACAGCATATACTTTTGTTTGAATTCTTTTTTTTTCTTGTTTTGTTTTAGTTTTCAATGAAATGTGTAAACTTATACGATTAGCAAAAATAAATGAAAATAAAAATAATAACTGCAATGCTTCAACGCGTTGTTTTTCACTGCGGCAGGTTCCTCGCTTAAGTCTTTTGTTGTGCACTTGACTGTCAACAATTTGTCATATAACAGCAAAATTCTTTTTATTATACCCTCAATTTGTCAATTGTAACAATTAGTACAAATGAGTAACACAGAAATCGTCAAGCTATTGAAATTATTGCTGTTGTTGTATATTTTTTTCTTCCAAATCTTCGCTACTTTAGCAACTTTTTGCCTTTTTCTATATCGTCGCACCTTCCTTTATTTAATATTTCATTCTTTTTAATTTTTAATGTACTAATTTTTAACTTTTATATTAAAAATCAAGCAGAAATTTCTTTTTACAAATAATAAATTCTATTTATTTGTCCGCATTTTTTCCGCTTTCTTCTACAGTTGCGCGCGCGTTTTATTTTATTTTATTTAATATTTCTTTCGTTTTGTTTGTCAACTGGCAAAACAGTGACAGTTTACTTAGCGAAAATTCACAAATTAAATCTTCAGCTTTGACCAGTACAGGTCTTCACTTTCCTGCTTTACAATGTACCGTTAACTACCGCTATCGCCACCGCTTCGGCATATGTCCAACGAACAACTGAACGGTTTGGCCAAGTGCCGCCGAAAAAAACCAATCAACCAGCTGCTGCTGCTGCCATCGCCGCCGTCAAAAGTTGACGCATTCTTTGCAGCGCGCAACAGCAGCGATTATAAAGCTTTGCCCGAGAAAGCTTCGTAGTAGTGGGTTAAATGAAATGCAGTTGGTAGCAGTAAGACGCTGGTAGAGCGCACACTTAGCTGTCATTCATGCCGCCTGGTGTACCGTCGCCCTGCTGGTCCCTCGTATGCTAGCAGTGCGCCTGCGCATTGATCACGAGACATATTTGAGTTACTTTGTTCCCCGCTGACTCCACGCATAATCTTACCATCTACATATACATTGCATGAACTAGCATTTTTGTTTGGTTTCAAGTGTGAAAAAGCATTGAAGTTGTCTTACCATAGATAGTATGACAGAATTGAGTGAGTGTGGTGAATTTGCGCGTTTATTCATTCGGTTGTCAGCTGCGATTTTGTTTGCGCAGAAAGTTTGTTGCTGACCTCTTTTGTTGGTTGGGCATTAAAACAAATGCGTTTATCCGTGATGCTACAAGGATTAGGCACTTAGTTGTTTGAAGGGGATAGTACCTATGTCTACTTATTCGGCGTGTATACATATAAATACTCATACAACTGAAGCTCCTTCCAGTAATTTTAAAATAACTTGTCTGGACTTGTAGTCGAAATTGTAAAGTATTCAAAACTGTACTTGCTCAAGACTGCTTTGTTTACTTAATATTTACGCATTTTTCACTAAATTCTTCGAGGTCTGGAATATCCACACAGAAAGTACTTAATGAATTCTACTTCTAGCTTATTTCTTCACTTACCGCAGAGTAGTTATGCTGAGGACCAAACCAGTTCGGCATTCCCTTTTATCCTCTGATTTATCGAAACTGCTCACATTCATATGATGAAGAGCCCAGGGCGCCACTAATATTCCTATAAAACTGTATATTGTAAAATCTTCAGTAATTTTTTTCTTATTCATTCATAGACTATTGGTTAAACCTTACTCTAACACAGATATCCAGAATAACACTTTGATCAAAATGTACTATTCTGTTTTGTTTTCCATTTTTTTTTTTTTTTGGTTAGGTCATACCTGTGATTTTGTCATTGCTTGACCTGTTTAAAAGTTTAGTGCATTTGAATTTGCAACAACAATTTTGTATTAAATTTTGTAATGATACTCTAAGGAAAACAACTGTTTACGAACGCCGCATGAAGGATTCAGAACAGAACGTGAGTCCATCGAGGATGACGAATATAATGGCAAAGAAAACTGATGAAAACATCAATAAACTAAAAGAAGAATTGATAAATAACCCCAAATTAACTATCAGAGAGCTAGCAGAGGACTTGAACATTGCTTATGGATCCGTTCCACGCATTAAAGGTAATGATTTCCAAGGCTAAATTCGACCCAACAATTATCTAATGCATCATTATTGGAGAGGAAACGAGGTACGACACACAATACAGATTTGAGGCGAGTGCGTGAACAGCTACGCATAAACCAAAACCAAATAACCACCTCGTTTTCAGTCAAAAAAGAATGCAACGATGCTCATGGTTTTTATGGATTACAAAGTTATTGCACACAACACAGTTTTGCCAGAAAGTCAGCCTGTTAATAAGGACTATTATTTGGGCGTTATGAGATGTGAACCAATAAGGAAACGAATACCATCCAACCGCCAGCGAACTCACCTCATATGTCCCCTGTTTGATCGAGTCAAAAAATCACTACGCAGAACCCATTTTATGTAAGAGTAGAGAGGAATTAATGCAAAAACTGAAGACGGTTAGGATGGCTATACCGAAAATAGAGTTACAGAAATGTTTGGAGAGCTAGATAAAACGATGGTATTGATGGGGAGTACTTTGAAGTCGATATTATCACTTCAGAGAAATAAACTTGTACACTCACTACATGTAAACTACGCAAGCAGACATGGCCGAAATGAAACACCGGTCGCTCAAAAGGCCTGTTGAGATTGAATGGAGAAGTTAAAAGAAGCATGATAGGTATATTAACTGGTTACTATTTAATAGGTAACGACGCCAGAAGGTTAGGATTCCCATACTACGATATTTGTAGAAGTTGTCTTAACACAGAATAAGTGGAAATAATCAGTTACCTCCTATATTAGTGTGAAGGCTTAGCCAGAAGGGTAGGGAATTCTTAACAGATGTAGCGGATATAACAGATGTAGTGGATGTAGCAGATGTAGCGAAGCTTGTTTGTTCGTTTACAAAACCTGCAGAATGGTTAAAAAGGAACCCATAATGTAAGGATAACTTCCAATGATATCACAATGGTGTAAGTATATCACTACGATAATCGCCCTCCCGACCTATCTTCTTGGCGCTTATACCCTTTTTTTGGGTTTTTAACCAAGCTCCTTATCCTATTTGTGGAGTGATTAATTTGGTTATATGACATTATGTCCAAAGTTAACTCATTTTCGAGATATTCCACTGTAAAGATTGTTTAAAAGAAATATTTTTTGAGATTCACGTCCATTTTCCTCTACATGTTAGTTCAAGGTCCCATTTTTTTTTTTTTAATATATTTAAATGTTTTTTTTTGTTTTTTAGTTAAATGGTATGCCAATTAATAAAAATAATAAATAAACAAGCCGAACGTCCTGGCAGCCAGCGCCTAGTACTTACGTGAGACAGTTATTTATAATTGTTACTCTTGTAAAAATAAAATAAAATAAATAAAGTTTCAACGAAGTTGTTAACCAATCTGTTAACAATAGCAGTCTGATAAAGTTTTAAATTTACGATTTTTTACCAAGTGTTTAGAACCTCACAACATAAAAAATTATTATAGGAACTATTCTGAATCTATTTTAAAAATTAGTACGTCTTTTCAGCTATTCAAAAACATATAATATTCTCAGGATTATGTAATTGAATAGACCCAGCAGAGGTGGTGCAACATAACGAAACATGGATTCCAACCGGATAGTGGCTGGCATAATTTAAAAAATCTAAAAAAAAGGGAAAAATTATTTAAAGAATTTGGGTCAGAAACAGAAGAGGTTATATTAAAAGAGGTATTATTATAATGAATAAAAAATTTAGATTGTTAAGTTATTTGTTTTAGTCACGTAATTTTAAATCGTTGAATGATGATTTCCATGCAAAACTTTTTTTCTAATGATGTAAAGTAGGAAACGGCCAAAATAGTTGATTTTAAATTATAAGCGCTGGGTTGAAATTTTACCGATGATATTAATTAACTTAATAAAAACAAAAATGGGATCTGCCCCTTGAACTAAAATTATAAAAAAATGGCCCTAAAACAAAAAAATATTAGTTTGGGGAAAAAGAAATGAATTATTTTTGCGTAAAATTTTGGCGCAACTAGTTTAAAACTGTTTTAGCGATATTTAGCTCTTGGGTAATGCTACGATGTTTAGGTCTTGGGTGATGCTAAGACTACTAATATGCCAGTCAACTTCGATTATTTCTGTGATTTTATCGAAATCTTCGACAACGGGCCTGCCTGTGTGAGATGCATCTTGAACATCAAAAATTCCTGAATGGAATCAACGAAACCAAAATTGTTCTTAATAACGGTTGCAGTACCGGCAGGTCTGGCCTTTCTCAAAGAAAAACTGTAAAATGTAAGGAATTTTCTCTTTGCTGATTTCTATTATTTACAATTCCTGTAACTGACAACTGAATGGAACAAACAGAAAACAGCAAACAAAGTTTTGTAGTGTGAAATATCACCTTGATAACGAGCATAAACTTTAAATTATCATCGATATCAATAACTACACCCATCTACCGAGAAAAAAATGGATTTCTTTTTCCCCAAACAATATATAAATTATATTTTTTTAAATAATCTTTATAATCAAATATCTCGACAAGTTAGGACAGCATTTCATATAACCAAAGTAATCAAAAATTATCAAAATAATAATATCCTTAAGTATTTAGCACGACTTTCCCGATAACCCTATATGTGATAGTAAAAAATTGTATGCTCGATCACTGTATGCATCAGATGGAGGCATTTCCTTTCTCAGTCATCCCGAGGCTGTTAGACATCCTAAGCCTAAGAACACTCTTGGCGGGAGACCATTCTTAAAAATATTTCTCAACGCGAACTCAATAGAAGCTCTACAAGCTGGATGTGCAACTTACTTATTTTACTACTGATTCCATTTATAATCAAATGATACTCGTAATAACCGATTGTATCTACATCCATTGATACATTCGGTTGAAGCACTCTTAAGACATACTATTTATCGTGACGTCATCAACTTGTGGCACAATTACGATTACCAACGTCTAGACTGTGAGCAGCCACGAAAGGCAAGAACAACAAATGCTTGAACAAAAAATAAAGTGAAATGAGAAAAATATTCACATACATATGCACATACTATAAGTACTCTCATATGCCTGTTTCTGCACTCACCACTACAAGCATTGCATGCGTACGCCGTCAACGTCAACAGGTCAACAGCAGCCAGCAGCCGTAAACAACAGTGTTATATTAATAACAAGCAACAAAGAATAAAAAACAAACAACATACATAAAACAGTGAGCATAAAAGCTGCAGTTGCAGTTACTCCCATAATCACAACAGCAACGACATATTCAAGTGTATTCGTGTGTATGCATGCATAGTTTTGTTTTTTTGTTTCTCATAGCAAATGTAGCTGTGACAGCAAGCAATAACCTTAAAGCCAAGCCGTTTGAACACATCACTACAAAGCTGATTTCGTTCTTGCTCACATGCTCACCTGCTCACATGCTCTCGTGCTTCTTCTTGCCACTGCTACTGCAGTTGCAGCTGCCGTCTGTTTGCTTTCTAACGCATGTGCATCACGTTGATGGGTTAAATCGTCCGAGCACATGACTGACTGGCCGCCATAAATAAAGCAAGCTATTTAAAATAAAATAACAAAAATATACAAAAAATGTATTAAAAAAAATTACAGCTGCTATTAAATAGAGGAAAACCTTAACGAAATCGACTTTTTGCACTGATTCGAATTCATGATAATTGTGTGTTATTTTGCAATTTACGCACATTTGAAAATTTTTCTTAGGCAAGCGATTTTTTTTACGCCTATCGCTTTTATTTCCTTTATTCCTTTTTGAGATTTTTTTTCTAGTCTATTTTTTTATAGTCGATTTTCTTAATTTATGGCAATTGCATGCCATTTACGCCGTTCACATTTGTCAGCCATTTTAATGCCATTGGCCAAAGCCAGCCATTCAATCCGTCCGCTGCAGTTTGACGTTTGTGGTTTTCATTTGCGGCAATTTGTTTAATTCTCTTGCCACCAAGCATAAATGTTGCATAATTACGTAAAACCTTAAGCGCATTGTTTCACACATAACTCGTTCAAAATATGGATATGTGTTTATTGGTATGTATGCGAGGGTGGCTTAATAATAGCACTGATAGCATTGCCAACTCAAATCAAATAGAATCAAATTAAGGAAAGCAGCTAAATTTTCTGACAAATCCGACAAATTGCAAATTCGTAAAATTGCAGAAGAGAATTTCAATGTTTATTTTTTGCTCGAAAAAACCATAACGTAAGCCACACTAAAGTTTTGTAAATATTTCGGAGACGCTTTACCATCGTTTGCAAACATCCACAGCCGGTTTATGGAATTTGAGTAAAGGAATACCAGCACAAGTGGCGCCAAACGTCTGGTCGCCCATATGAAGTAAGGGGAAGAGATCTCAAAGGGCTGGTCAAGATCACACGATTAACCGACTCTTATCGTATTTGAAGAAATCAGCTGGCTGGCCGACATAACCAGCGGTTTTCTTATTAAAAACTAAAAAATTAAAATTGTGTTGCTGATATACGAAAAAAAATCAATACAACCGTGCAGTTGTTGTAGAAGTTTACCACGTCCTACCAGTCCAGTGTAGTCACCGATCGTCATCGTCTAATTCATCTAACAGTAGGCCCAGAAAACGACAAGTTGGATCCAAAGGGAGAGGTGTGTTAGGTGAGTGGATTTACGAGGTCATGTGACAAGATGGTTAGTATCGTGCGGACATTTTGCCTTTGGTATGCTGGAGATCGGCGCACATATCCAGACGTACCCCAACTTAAAATCGGTGGTCTTACATGGTTGTGAGACGAGGAAACTGAACATGTGTGGCTTGCAAACCTTTTTTAATCGTCGTTTACGCAAAATCATGCCAATGTTCTGGCTTAAAACCATAAGTAAGAATTACCTTAGGGCTATTTCTAAACAAATACCCATCCTTCTCGAAGTACGACGTCGCAAATTGAAGTGGATCGACCATATACTGCGGAAACGCCTTGACGACATCAGAAGAGCTGCGTGGAATGTAATCCCCAAGAGAGTCGCTCACACGGGTGACCAGTCAATACTTGTAGACGACAGGATGAAGCAGGCTATTCCTGGAGACTAATAAAATTTCTAGCTTCAAATAAATCAAATTATGGTCCTAAGTTCCACCTAAAAACCACGATTTTAGAGACGTGGTGTAACCTGCCTATTGCAGTCGGTTCTACGTACCGGAATGACTCGGATTTTTACTGACCAAGGACTGCTGCCACAATAACCTAACCTTGTCTACTGAGCTGAACCTCACCTATCATTTATCCAAACAGCCAGCAGTAATGTATGTAGGTTCGTTGCCGTCTGAACAACGACTAATTGTCCGAGCGTAAGAATGCGTGTCAAATGAGTTGGCAAAATTCTACTGCCGAGTCCCCGATGGTCTGGCAGCGAAAGTTGCTCTCCCAATTTTGTTTGCCACCATACCTGATGGCCAAGCCTGGTAATCTATCTATCTTAGTCACAGGTGTGGCAGACGAAACTACGTTTTATTTTTAGTTTTTCTGAATAAACACTCATCCTGATTATATTCTCAAATTTAGAGCCATTCTGTGGAAAACAGAAGAGACTTGTTTGATCCGAAAACCTCAAATATTGTAATGCGCCTCTTGGGCTGCGCTCACGTAGTCTTTCGGCACTTGATGTAATTTTCATACCAAATTTCAACTATTTGTTTGACGACGATCTCAATTATGGCGGGACAGTGAGAGCTGAGTGAGAGTTGAATAGCGAGCATGTTTGCTGTTGATTCCAATTGAAGTTCCTTGAGCTCTAATAGAGGCGCAATGATACTGGAAGCCATATTCTCTATCAATCACAATATAATTGGTGACATGACGAATTTTTAGATCCAAAGATCCACAGGTTCACGGACATGCTGCTAAGTGAATATTTTCATGCTAGGGTTTGGGGTTCTGATTTATTTAGTGTAAATCTTCGTGAAGTCAATGAGAATCAGTTAATTGGAGAATTATTGGCTATAAAATCTGAATTAATCTACTACTGATTAAATTTGCCAAAATTGTTGATAAATAACGTAATTTGTGTCTTATCTTATGTCTGTAGTCTTATTAGCGGGTATGTCTCCTTGCCAGACTCCGTTCTAGACTTCCGCAGATCTTGAGTTATTAATCATATTACTGCTTCAAGCAAAGTTACAACAGCATTTAGCAATCATTTAAAAGTCAATTTACTAGTTAGAATTCAGAGTCTGCGGATTTTCTTTACGGTTTGGATGGGAACTCAAACCAGATGCCCACATCTGAAGATTCAATCTTCCGGAGCAACTCACTTTTTGATCCCATCGGCTGGAAAGGTCATGTCAACGATTTTATTGGATGCGAACGGCGTCATCCTCATGGATTGTTTAGAAAAAGGAAGAACGATCTCCGGACAATACTACAGTGAGTTATTGGACCACTTCCGCCAAAAATTGAAGGAGACACGGGCGCATTTGACGAAAATGAAGGTGCTGTTCCACCACGACAACGCGCCGGCACACTCATCCGGAGTTGTCGCTGAATTGCGTTATGAATTGCTGCCCCACCCCCGCCGTGCTCCCCCGATCTGCCTCCCTGTGACTCTTTCTTGTTCCCTAACATGAAAAAATGGCTCGCGGGAAAAAATTGTGTTCGAGCGAAGAAGCCATCACCGAACAGAGGCGTATATTTTGGAGAGTTCAACAAATCCAATTTTTTGGAGGGGATAAAAAATTACCGGAACGTTAGCGGAAGTGTACCTTTCTAAAAGGGAACTGTGTCGAAAAATAAAAAAAAAAATGTTAAAAAAAAATGATGTCTTAATTTCTAACGTGGGTACTTATTGAACCCCCCTCGTATATGTATGTATAGGGAAAAACAAAATCTGAAAATTTGTGTCTTTCAAGTACCCGTCGTTAAACGATTTTCTCGATACCACAATAGTTCAGGCAAAAACTTGTTATAAAACTCCTGAGTTTGTGCGTATGCATTCTAATCTAATTTCATAAATGCACGTAAACACACAACACTTTGCTTAAAGCTACTATATCCCTATAGGAAAAACTCGAACTAATCATGCGAATATCCGCAATTTCGAACCACTTTGCTATTCATGTTGCGAATGGCGTCACGTGTTGGCAGAAATTGGTTCGTTAAGTAGACAAAAACGATTATCTTTGCCTCTCTCTACATAATAATTGTCGCGGTGTAAAAGATCCATAGCAACCCTTGTACAATAATAAAGTCCGTTCGGCTATAAAAACTCAAAACAAATTTTACGCAAAAGGGAGAAGAACCAACACTGACTTCGCGTGGTTACAATACAAAAATGCAAGCTATAAAGCTACCGCCATTACAAGAAATGAGCAACAGAGCAGTTAAATTTATATATAAATTTAATCCATCACCACCATCAAATGATACATAGCGTAATTCAAAGACTTAAATATGCATGGAAAATTTACTTTTTAATATAAAATTGACACCGACATACTTAATCCCTATTTTAGTAGCGCCTGCAAAAGCAGCTATAGGTTATATAGAGTATTCTTGAGATTTGTACAATCAGCAAATGGATGCGCCGGGAGCCAATTGACTCTTCTTCTCACATCGCCAAGTAAAATCCAATAGTTGCTTGTATGAAAAAAATAAACGATCCCAAATTATTTATGGTTTTAAATTCGCTCGCGACTCCCTAATTTCGTACTAGGGAACTTTCCGGCAGGGTGGGGCTGTCTATTACAATTACGCACGCGCACACACACACACGCATCAGTTGTTTACATTCGAATAATTTGAATTTTGGCATGCAACGCACATTTGCCGTCGTCAACATTGTAAAATATTCTTTGAGTTGCGCTACACATTACCATCGATCAGCGATTTTCATTATGTGAGCAGCAATTGCGTTTTGCAAGCGACTCAGAGGCGTTCATGCCACCGGGCGGCATAGCAAGCACACAATTGCGAGCAGTTAAAAGAACTATCTACTATTTACTTTATGGAGTATTTCTCATATGTAATTTTATACAAGCGTGAGAGACTTTGCGTCAAATTCGTGAACGCAGAAATACTTGTGGTCTTTATTGTAGTTGGGCCAATAAATTGATGAAACATTTTGTAGGGCGGTCGGTATGTGCGTAAACCACGGAAATGAGAATCGAAAGTTTTCCCAACCGGTTGTTATGTCGATGTGGAAATGCCTACAACCCATAGGATAATGATGCCAAAGTATGGCAAGTAGCAACGGCAATTGTTTTCAGTACACAGACTCAGCAGTTAAATAGATTTTTTTTTGGCATTCTGGCTTCATTTGAAAAAATATATTCAAAAAGAAAAATAAAGAAACTTGAAATGGGCATACGTTAAACTAACGGGGACACTTTGTATTATTTATTACGTTATGATTCAACCTATTTTATTTAATTTAAAATTTTTTCGCTGGCTGTTTTGTTTAATATAAAATTATCACGGGGAAAATTGACTATTCCTCTCTGCTTATTAACTTATCTCTGGCGCTGCAGTCTTTGTGATCAGCGCGGAGCTACCCGTTGACCTCATGACCCGGGATCGAATGGATGTATGTGGTTCCAAGAAAAACACGTCGCAGAACGGAGATGACTAACCATGCTGCGGTGGCAAAGCCGATGGAACACTGAACCGAGTGGGAGATGGACGATGAAACTCATTCCATCAATAGGCAAATGGGTCCAAAGGAACTTCGGGGAAGTGAATTACTTCTTACCTAAGTTCCTTTCCGGCCACGGATACTTCCGGAGATACCTATACCGATCCCATGTGCATATACTGGGAAGCGCCGAGCTATGACGTTTTTTAGTTGTGACGTAGATTGCGAAATCGCGTCAATCAACATAATCAGCAAAATGATCAACGTGAGGACAGCTGGAACGCGGTAAATAGATATATCGAGGAAGTACCACGAAAAAAAAGATAGACCTCGGGCCGAGGTCCTCAGCACAGTGCAACCAAACGAAGCCTCACAGGCAGAGACACAAGAAGACGAGCCCAAAGCATGAAAGCTGGCTACAAATGTTCTGGCATATTTATTTATTTATGTATCATTTTCGGATGATAAAACATACACAACAGGTTTTTGCAAAACTCATTACGAAAGTTTGTTTGCTGGTGAGGATGCATTCCAATATGAGGACTACTGTTTATATTTCTGTCCTAACAATTGAAAAATTAGCATTGATGGTTGAAAGCGGGCTGATTGTGACCTTTTTATTGGTTTGAACCAAATTTCTAAGCACTTTGTCTAAGAGCTCGCCCTCTTCACGAGGAAATATAAAATACCCAGAGCTTTGAATTTATCCCCCTATCGACGGATCAATGTATACTGTCTACTGAACTTTATTCACACACATTCCATCAAGGCAAGGGTGGACGGGGGCCTGCACTGGAGACAGGGCCTGGTGAACTTGTTCACAGATGGATCGAAGTTGGAAAGAAAGATTGGCGGAGAAGTTTTTTGCGAGAAGCTCCCTATCAGACTCAAATTCAGATTACCGGACCACTGCAGTATGCTCCAGGCAGAGGAAGCCGCAATCAAAGAAGCAGCTGTTTGGCTTCTTTTTTTTTTTTTTGTCGGGATAACTAACAAGTGTAGCACTCAGACATTAATTAAGTCCATTGTACTACACTTGGATTGCCTTTTACTTTTCTTTAAGTCTACCCGATCTCCGAAGAAATCTGAGTAGATCTTGTGGCGCCAAGGAGCCAAGATGGTCGCTTCTTTACACATCAGTGCCAAAGACCTCAAACCTGATTCGAGTGAAGGCGGGGCAGACACACAGGAAATGGTCCGCCGTCTCATCCTCCTCTTCACAAGCTGCGCAGAATACACTGTCTGAGATGCCCAACCTTTCCATGTGCTTTGGTCACAGAAAGTGGCCCGTCATCAGTCCAACCAACCGTCTGCACTCCCCTCTGTTTAATGACAGAAGGGTTTGCGACAGTCGATCGGACATGACAGGTAACATCAGTTTAGTCCATCTGCAGCCTCTCTCAGCCTGCCAAGCTCGCTTGTGGGTGGTAGTTACCCATTTGCTAACCGTGGCTGTGATGGCCGCAGAAGGGAGTGGCAAAACGGGCTATGGGCCAAAGAAGTTTTCCTCAGAGCCCATCTTAGCTAAGGAGTCAGAGGTCTCGTTACCCGCGATACCCACGTGTCCCGGGACCCATAATAGCATCAGGCTATTATGTCTGCCGACATAGTTCAGGCTGGATTTACAGGACTTGACTACCCCTGGTGTGGTTGGAGGGCTGTCTAAGGCCATAAGCGCAGCTTGGCTGTCACTGCAGACACAAATAGATCTGCCTCTCTATCGTTTTTCCACAACAAAGTTCATCGATTCTTCAACCGCATACACCTCCGCTTGAAACACAGATGCATGCATTCCAAGACCAAAGTGCAGTTTTGTCCCGCTGGATTCCACGTATACCCCAGAGCCGGAGCCATGCTCGGTCCTGGAGCCATCTGTAAAAATGCGAAAGCAGTGTTTTCCGGGCTCATTTTCTGAGTCTTCTCACAGCTGAGCCTCTGGTAGCACTACACTGTATCTCTTTTCAAGTGCGACTCTTGATGGCATGGAGTCAAGGGGCTTGGAGAGAATCGTTGGATCGACGTCCATGCCTTCTCTGTGTTCCAATGCCGGGCAGGGGCCGTACCAGTTCCCATTGTGTTTCAGTCTGCAGATGGCCTTCACGGCCTCTCCTTGGATGAAAGCATCAAGTGGTGGTAAACCAATTAGAGCATCTAATGCCGGGCCTGAAGTAGTCGGAAAAGCTCCGGTGCAATAGATGGCCACAGTGCGTAATAGTCTGGATATGGTCCTCCTGACTCCCACTAGAGAGAGTCTACTCATCCAGACCACTGATGCATAGGTGATAATGGGTCTTATCATAGCCGTGTAGATCCATAGGACCTTGCTAGGAGAGAGACCCCACGTTTTCCCAAAGACACCTTTGCACTGCCAGAAAGCTGTCAGCGTGTGATTCCCATAGGAGCTTACTATCGAGGATTACTCCAAGATATTTAATTTCCTTGGATAGCTGGGTTGTGACTCCTTTTAACTTTGGCAGAACGAGTTCATCAAGCTTCCTCCTTCTGGTAAAGAAGGCAATACCAGTCTTGGCGGGATTTTCCGATAGCCCATTCGCATAGCACCAAGTGTCAATCCGATCCAGAATTTTCTGCACTTTCCTCCAGATGTTCATAAACGAAGGGCCTGTTACCAAACAAGCAACATTGTCCGCATATGCTTGTGCGTAGACTCCCGAATCGTTTAAGGTGGTGAGTAGAGGATCGATTACCATGCACCAGAGCAATGGAGATAGCACACCGCCTCGGGGGCAGCCTCTATTAACCCCAGATGACACCAGCAGATCTTCCTCTGCTCGCACCGAAACGATTCTTTGGGCCAGCATCGAACGAATCCAATTTACTAGCATCCGGTCTACGCCGTGCCTAATAGCAGAGTTACACATACTGTCAAAAGTGGCATTATCAAACGCCCCCTCTATGTCTAAAAAGATGCCCATAGCGTAATCCCTTCTGTCGATTGCCAGCTCTACCCTAGCAACAAGGTTTTGCAGTGCCGACTCGCAGGATTTTCCACTCTGATAGGCATGCTGAGATGGAGACAGAGGGTGAGCCTTCAGCGACTTCTGACGTATGCGCAATTCCACCAGTCGTTCGAGACTTTTCAGCATGAAAAAGGTCATACTGATGGGTCTAAAGCTTTTGGGGCTGGTGT
The DNA here is from genome assembly GCF_028408465.1 of Anastrepha ludens. Lineage (NCBI taxonomy): Eukaryota > Metazoa > Arthropoda > Insecta > Diptera > Tephritidae > Anastrepha > Anastrepha ludens. The sequence continues at coordinate 118,753,722 of NC_071498.1, forward strand.
AGTCGTGTTTTCCAACCTTTGGGATGAAAGCGACCCTCACCATCCTCCAAGAGCGTGGTATGTAAGCCAATGCCAGGCATGCCGAGAAGATTTTCTTCAGGGCTGCTGTCACGGACTCTGCACCTTCCTTCAACATGGCAGGATATATGCCATCTGGTCCGGGCGGTTCATTCACCACAGTTCTGGCAACGAACCAGTCATGCCGAGAAGGTGTAACAGCTCTGACAACTGCCTCTATACGGGCTGTTGCCGGCTGACGCTTATCTGATTACCAGGAAAGTGAGATTCCATCAGCAAGCTGAGTGTCTCACTGTGCCGCTCCGTGAAGGAGCCATCAGATTTCTTAAGTGACCCCAGCTTTTCAGTTGGGTCCCTTTTCAGGATCCTAACCAATTTCGCCGTGTCACTCAGAGATTCAATACCGCTGCAGAATTCCCTATATGAGGCTCTTTTCGATTCCCGAATAAGCCTCTTGTAGTTCTTTTGAACATCACGGTTTCGCTCCCAGTCCTCTGCAAGGTTAGTCTTGAGGGCCCGGTTTAGAAATTTTCTCGACTCACGCCTTAACATCTCGAGCTCTCGATTCCACCAAGGAACGGGAGTCCGGTTAGGGAGAGGTCGAATTGGACAGGCTGACTCAAAACATTCGGTTAGGGCAGCATTGAGTTTCTCAACAACCGCCTCAATGGCCTGTTCTTTTCGAAGTCTTGGTGGCGTAACGTCAAGATCCCGCAACGCCTCCCTAAACTTCTGCAAGCCTGTTTTCCTGGGGTTTCTAGAGGGCAATGGCATTTGTGCCTCCTCGCCACACTGAAACTCAATGTACCTGTGGTCCGAGCACGAATCTTCGGCAAGGACTCTCCAGTTCTTGATTGACCACCCAAGTTTTGAGTTTGATAGGCAAGAGGACGCGATAAATTCGAAAAGTCGAGAGCCCCGTCCATTGCACTTGCTGCTGCCCCAGATTGTATGCTGGACATTAGCATCGCAACATAGGATGAGACCCAGATTGCACCGCTTACAGAACCTCACGAGACTAGTGGCCTTCCCGGGTGGTGGCCCTTCCAGAGCATCGTAAGGAAAATAAGCAGATGTAATCACAAACTTCGACCATTTGGCGACAGAATTGCTCAAGACCCGTCACAGTGAGATGGGATGATACTATAAGACCGGTCCTAGGTCTACTCGAACTCCTGTCATATAGTAACGTGGCCCCTTTCAGCGCACTTAAGCCACAGAGACGGCCCCTAAAGACCCAGGGCTCTTGCACTGCTGTTTGGCTACTCACATGCGTACAAACAGTCAGGAAAGTAAATATTTATTCCGACAACTAAGTGGAAATTAGGTCTCTCGAGTCAGTGACGATGCATTCGATTGGTCTGGTCTCACTTTCGATTGCATCCGAATTCTTTGACTTAAGGCTCATCTGGTTTCCTGGTCACAGCGACATTGCGGTGGATAAACTGGCACGACAAGGGACATATGAGGAGATCTCCCCGCGAATGGAGAGAATTGGGATTCCCTTGACTACTTGCGGTATGCTTCTTGAAATATGGGATTCGTCCCAACTCAGTGAGTGCTGGGCAAGTACACACACTTGTAAGGTCGCGAAATCCTTCCGGCCACGTGTGGTTCGGGGGCGCTCGAGTGAGCTTCTGAGGTTGAAAAAATCTCAACTCTCGAAGCTTGTGAATTTTCTCACAGGACACTAGCCGCAAGGTGTGAATGCTATGAGATTTGGGATTACATCGATTCTGTTTTGCGTCGGATGTGATGAAATAATGAGGTGGAATCATCTCAGCACCTTCTACTTAGCTGCTCTGCTCTCGCGGGCATATTGAAATTTTAAAGCAACGATGGACTGATTGCGTTGTTCTTGATGGAAAAACGTGTTTTCTTTGTTCAATTTGTATGGAAGGATTTTTGTTTTTTTTCGACCTGGCTCTCCTAGCCGTTTAAATTCTAAAAAAAACAATTATTAGGGCATATAGATTAGTCGATAGTTCTAGTACCAGATTCGAGCCTCTCAGCTTTAGTGGACTTGTTTCTTAGAATTTTATAGAGAATCCGAATCTATCAGGAACAAAGACGAAAAAATTGGCCCTTATGTATAAGCATAGCAGCATAGGAAGCATTGAATGAAATCTTAACAAATTGTAATTCTTTTTCTTCTATTCTTCTATTTGCATTTCCAAAGTGTAATCAGTAAAGGAAAATCCAGATATACAAGGGAAATCTCGGGCTTAAACCTTGAAGGCTTTATTATTCGCAAAATTATTATACCCAACAAAATTGGTAGTAATGTAAAATTAAAAATAATCTCTTCTTTACTTGTATGGAAACCAGCAAACAAAATGTTTATGCTACTATTCATTGTCGTAAAAATTAACTGGAAACTCAAACTTCTAGCTATCAGCTACAGGTGTCATAGGTCAGCATATTGCTTAGCTCAAATTTCAAAGATCGTGCATCGAAATTTGTATAAGTAAATAAAAAGCCAATTCCATAAATAGACTAAAGCAAGCCAACATTTTATGAGGTATTGCAGAGAAGGCAAACGTCTTGGACTTCAGTAGTTGCCTTTTTTTCTTTTTACTAATTTTCTTCTTTTTTTACTCAATAGAAATAGATGTTGCACGTTAAAAGTTGATGCAGCTGAACATTAAACAACAAAGTCAATTGTGAAGGTCACAACTAGAAACAAACAGCCACATTTTTGAATTTTCTTTTTTTAATTTGTTTTTCGCTTTTGTGGTCTTCCACTCGTATTTAGCAGCAATTCCATGAAATTGAAATTCTTTTAAATATTGATACATGAAAAAATGGCCAAAAAGTAGTTAGCTAAAATTGTATTATATGTACACAATCAATTATAATTTGAATGCGCAAGATTGAAGACTTCACACTTGCTGGCTTTTGTGTGCTGCGAGTGGTGTTAATACCGAAGATATCTTATAAAAATGGGATTGTGTCTTTTAAATTGTTTAGTAGCAACTAAATTGCAGTTTCCTGTTTTGAGTTTAATTGACAGACCATTAATTAATTTTGTCACTCTGAAAGGATACCTCCAAACGAGTTCCTTAAAGGCTTCAACAGCTTCTTCAGGCATTTAAAAACCTTGACCTCTCATTTTTTTTTTTTTTTGTTGATGCTCAGTAGGTGCCAAATCGGCGCAGTACGATTGATGACTCCTTAATTCGATATTTTGAGTGATCAAAACCCCTTCTGTGTGAGCCGATGCGTTAGAGCTCGTATTCGGCGGCTGGTTTTCCTTAATTATCTGGCAAATAAACTGTGTACCACCCAAAATTGATTATTTTAAGTTTCGCTAGAACTACTGTTGCGACATGACAAGATTTTGTTTGGAGTTTTTTCTGAAAAAAACAGGCGACCATTTGCTTTCCTCTACGAACAACTTTTGTTGGACTAAGCTGGTCTTGGAGCACCCTTAATGTCTCAGATTCGTCATGCATAACGATGTCATAGACGAGAGACGTGAGAATACATTTTCTTGATGACCAAATGTGCCTGCAATTTCCAATTCTACATCGCCATATGTCACATGACGATATCGCGTTAGCAATTGAGGCACAGCATCGATTGCTTTTGGCACAATAACTGTTTTAGGACTGTCTTTATGAAATTCATTCCGCCAGGATCGACGACCACAATCATCGAGCTAGCGTTCCACAGTGGCTATGTGTAAACTTCAACGCCAAAAGTCGAAGTGAGTAGATCAATGCACTTCTGTATCGATAGATCACGTCGAAAATCGCAATAAATCATCGCACGAAAATTTTCACTAGTTAATTCCATCTTTTGTGCGAGATGAATATTTCAGCTTACTGAAAGAAATGTTAATGTGCCGAATTATCTCATCCTTTAGCTCTTGAATTGTTGCTGGCTTATCGATGTTCACCTTTTCTTTCAAATAACTTCAAAGAAAGAAGTCCAACGGTGTCAAATCACATGATCTTGGCGGCCAATTGACATCGCCGCGACGTGAGATTATTCGGCCATCAAATTTTTCGCCCAAAAGAGCCATTGTTTCGTTAGCTGTGTGACAAGTGGCACCGTCCTGTTAAAACCATATATTGTCCACATCCATATCTTCCAATTCGGGCCATAAAAAGTTACTTATCATCTCACGATAGCGAACACTATTCACAGTAACTGCCTGACCGGCCTCATTTTGCAAAAAATACGGCCCAATGTGGGTGCGTTGGGTTCTCGGCAATCAATCTTGGATTATCATTCGCCCAAATGCGGCAATTCTGCTTATTGACGAATCCACTGACTATGATTTTCTTCACGAAATGCGTGATATGCATTTTGATTTGAACGCCCGTTTTCATAATAAGCCTGAATAACTTTAACGCGTTGTTCGATTGTGTATTTTTCCATGGTTCAAATTGAGTTAATCTAAGATTGGAAAATATTAAATTAAATGCAAAAAAAAGCTAGACGTTTAGGTGTGGTTTACATTCAACATCGGCCCTTGAAATTTAACCACCCTTTAATTAAATTTAGGCTATAAAATACCAAACTTTTCTATCAAAATATCGAATTACAGCTCACCATACGTAATTCCGTTCTGTTTGCGTTCCGAAGATGTAAAATATAGCAGGTAACCCCCGTATTTTGGGAATTTTTGTAAATATTTTTAAAAACTTATTCAGTGTTCAAAACTTTAATATAAAGGTTTTTAACATAACATTATATAGGCCTTTTTAACATTTATATACATTTTTGAATCCTTTACAATAAAACATACTTTTTAAAAAGTATTTGGCACTAAAGAAGAATTAACGATAAAATTAATTTTTTCAAAATTTTGTGAAAAAAAATTGTTACTTTTTTGTTAAAATTAAAAAAAAAGTATACCAAGTACTTATGTACAGACTCTAAGACTCTTGCTTGCCTATCAGTATCAGGATCGTTAGTAGACTTCTAGGTCTCCGTCAGCTAAGTTCACAAAATATCGCCAGTTCCAGCGGAACAGCAAATCAACATCTGCTTGTCAGCTCAACAGCGAAGTCATTTCCTGCAATCCCTCACTACCCATGTATCCAAGACAGCTTTACTGTGTTTTTTAATATATATGCAATATATGCTAATTCTATCCGTTCCTGAGTCCATTTTTGAATAATCTGTGCAGCAATCTACCAAAGTAGGATCAAAGGCGTGGACTACATTCCTCCAGTCTTCTCAATCTGGAAGTTTCACTAGGAATTTTCTGCCAAAGCAAATTTGCTTGGTCACTGAATCAGAAGTCTTGCGCTTTTACGACACGGAGATTTTCCAAAAAATACCTGTACTATCAAGTATTCACATATGTAGCGCTCTCGAGACTACTAAAGATAGTTTTACCTCTAAAGGGGAATGCATTGGTGCAGATAGACATGAGATACTATAACCGGGAAACAAGCTTATCTAAGCAGCTTTAAGATTTAGTGAGTAATACTCTCAAGTCATTATAGCAGTAAACTTGTTTTGTGTTCAAGCGATTTCACATAATTTTTCCGGCTTGCGCAGTTTCTCGCTATGGATATAAGCATAGGAATAGAAGGATTTTTTCGTGTCATTGCTGATAGCAGGTCGCCATCTGTTTCTCGACTACTTTATCATCCGCATACTCTAAATCTCTTTTGAATTCCCAGTTCATGTCAAGGCGTTGCTGATCGGTCGCTCCAACAACCAAATCCAACACCGTTATGAATAACAAAGCTGAAAGAGCGCAGCCTTATTTTACACTAATATGACATTCACAAGGATCGCTTAGTTCGTATTAGTAATGTTAATTATTTTCTCGGGAACACCTCTAGCTCGCCATCCAAATACAATTTCTATTCAAAGAATCGAATGCTTGTCTGTAGTCAATAAACGATAGATGCAGCGGTAAGTTGAACTCGTCAGATTGTTTCATAATAATCCGGGTAGTATTTATAAGGTCAGCACAGGATGTAGCTGGTCAAAAACCTGCTTGATTTCTTCTCATAAAGCCATCTACATACATAGATGCTTAGCCATGCATTTAAGTACAATTTTGCTCAAAATTTACCTTATGATGGGTATCAATGATGTTATTCTCCAATTACAGCATTTGCTGTACTCCCCTTTATAATCGATTCTTCGCATATTGGAAGCAACTTTTCGGTTTCCCATACCAAGCCGATTATTTGTTCAAGCTTTCCTAGCATAGCTTCAATGTTTCTTTGAAAATATTCAAAGGCTAGCCTAATGATGGGCTATTTTCTTCTTTTCAGAGAAACAATCGCACCCTGAATTTCTTCTAAGGTTAGCAACAGGTAAGTATTTGCTTATTAACATTGCGGCATCATATATTTTCTAGAAGTTCCTTTTAAATTATTAAGTGTTCTATATTCTAATCGAATAACAGAGTATGCAGTTGTTTTATTTCAAAGTATTCAATTTAAAATTACAATGAAATGAGGGAACAATTTTTTGTATTTTATGTTGAGAAATGAAATAAAGCAAACTAAATAAAATATCTGCGTACTCTGTTTTTTCATTTTCGCAAAATATTGTGAAATATAGAACACAGTACAAAATAATTCTATCTGTATCAAATAAGGTCTTTTTTCGGGATGACGCCCGTAAAGAGGGAACTCTCATGAGTACTACTATACCGGCATAGCGACTTGGAGCCTCACCGCTACACCTAAGTACTAAACACCTCTCCACTAACTACCACTCTCCCCACGGAACTGTCCAAAAATGAATTACCTCACTGGCTGGTTAGCACATAGGCTGCTAGTTATTTCGTCTACGAACCTCCCCGCGCGTCTTAGATCATTGTGGATATGTATCAAATAAGGTGTGAGTGTCTGTATGTCTATTGAGATTTTGGATGTCGTGAATATTGCTGCCGATCATTAGGATTTTTACTGCCCACAAATGTATTAATGAATACTTGGCTTTAATTGATAAACTCTTTTACATATATTACGGTTGGCTGCGTACAAAGAAGGCGATAAAACTATTGCATCCTTGGAGCAATTGCATATCGAATTTCACAATAAATTCTAGGCACAACAAATTGTATAGCCCAAACCGTAAACTGGCCAATTTCCAATTAAAATTTTATTCTTTCAAATGAACCAAAAATTTAGCCAACGAATAAAGTAAATGCAAACAAATAAATGAATTTTGGTATAATCACGCGACTTTGTCGTTGCGTTCCAATAGCAATTAATTGGCAGCTTTTGTAAACACATACAAACATACATCGCACTACCAGCACACAGCCACCGACGGCACTAGTCAAAGTAAGGCCCTGTAGCCAAGTGGCCAACAAGTCTAAAACGTAAATCAAGTATTGTTGGCATTTAACAATAAATGATAGCGATGACGCAGCAACACAAACAACAGCCTACCTACCACACCAATGACCATAATCAACTGATCACATGACCAACAAGTCCGCATTCGTAGAGCAGAAATTCAAATAAAACGAAAAAATGGAAAATGAAAAATGAAAAAATCTTGAAAACTGAGAAAAGCTAAATTGTAAATGTAATTGAATTTGAAAATTGAAAGTGTTTTGCGGCATCCAGCAGACGGAGAAGGGAATGCAAGGAGATGCAGGCTACAAATGAATAAATTGGGGGAGGGAGGCGCGAGTGTGCTCACCGTACTTTACTATTATAAAAATGCGTCTTTAGCGCCACAAAGCAAACATATCTCCACACGTACACAAAAGCTATTGCCAGTGGCAAACGGAGCGGGCCAACCGGTCATTTATGTATGTGTGTGTGTATGTACATATGTGCGAGTATGTTACTTTAGCCAGCAATCGAAATGGTACAGAAAAATGTATTCGCTTTTGAAAAAATGTATGTAGATGCCAGTGATAATAAAATAGACCGCGCCTGCTTGTTGCATAGCCGCAAGTATGAGCGCGTGTGTGCTTGCGCGTGCGCATGTGGCTGCATAATGCAAACACACACACATATAGGCATGCATATGCCTTAAAATACGCAGGTATGCTGAATATAATACGAGTATGAAGTAACTACCCTGCAGGGAAGAATACTACCAGTTCGCTGTTCAGCTCAACCAGTTCGTATTTTACTTTTTTTCCATGTTAGCAAGTCCTATTTTTAACACAGCGATGTCCTAAGGAATGTCAAATGTCTGGTCGTGCATTAGCTAAATATAGGGTCTTTCAAATGATGCGCCTAGATGTTGTTTTGAAATGAAACATCTAAAAATTTATATTCTTTCAAGTTTTACTATTTTTACTTAAACAAGGTCTCTTACTAATAATATGTGCAAAATCATATCGTTTAAATGACCACCATGAGCGCGTTTACAGGTTCCCATACAAGAATTAAAATTTTCAAGGACTTGCTCACACTTTATCGCATTGAGCAATCTCTATCCGAATGCTGTGTTTCAGTTCTGGTATCGTTGTTGGCTTATTCACATAGACTTTGGTAGATAGGTAGAAGTGGCAGTCAGTCTCTTGAACAACTCACTTAGATCTTTGCCGATCCATGTGATACCACAGTAGCAGTATATCTGCTACTCCCTCTAAACCATTTTGTTTTAAGCGCAAATCCATTGATCTGGCTGCCACTTAAATCCCTAAGATCGTCAGTAACATTTAGAAACTATGAGCCAAATTATCTACACTTAGTGACATGCCACACAGGACAGTCACAGAGAATATGTCTCGCAGACTCTTCCTCCTTCTTATGCTTGCTACTTCTGCAATAGCCAAAATGGGCTACGCCCAATCTTCGAGCATATCGGCCTTGGTGGCAGAGGCCTGTGATGAAATCAACTAACATATAAATGTTTTTCCTTGACGGATTAAGTAGCGCCCTTGAGCGCCTTACGTCCCAGTTTGGCTAAATTATTTTTGTGACGTTGCAGCGTTGCCAAGATATGTTAATTTTTACCAGTTCTTCCATCTATTCGCTGCTTGATAACGCTAGGCGAAAAGTAGGGACCTAATTTTAGGAACATAAATAAATTAATAATAGTTGAATTTTTGATTAATATTTTATGTGTCCGATTGCTGCGAGGATTTCTCTGCAATTACCAGTTCAGTTATTCAGCTGAAGTGCTTTTCTTTATTGCATTTCTCGGTCATCGACGCTGGTAAAGCTTATTATAGATTCTCAAATATAATACATTAACTAAAGTACATATTTATTTGCTGCCACTTGGCCCCGAAATGGGTCCTGGGCTACATTTCCCATTCCAGATTGAACCATCCTGTGCTTTGGTCAAGGCGTAAAAGGTTGTTGATACCGAAATTGTATAAATGATCTATATTCATTAAGAAGTAGGATCTTAAATATCAGTTCTTGCTTCTGGCTAGAGCCGGGCGTGTTCAAAACAGGTATTGAATTGTTTCCAACTCTTCTTAATTCCTGCGGCTACGACAGAAATCATGCATATATACGCCTAATCTCCTTGCTCGATTTCCTATGAGACAATGTTCTGTGAGGGTCCCTACTAAGGTCCTAATTTGAAGTCTACTCAATTTTATAATATTCTTGGGAAGACGTAGATTTCGCTTTGAGCATGTTTGCCTAGCGAATTCCCAGGTATTCGTACTAATCCATCTTTGATTTACAGAACTGAATCCAGTGCGTCCTTAATAAGAAGCTTACAAGAGGTACCTCCATAAAATTACTTATGTTTGGCATACAGGTCCTTCTCTTGCAAGTTGGTCAGCCCTACAGTTCCCTAGTACATCTCTGTAGCTTGGAACCCAGCCTAAGATGATACGATATTGTTTGGCCACCTCTTTAAGAGATTTCCGACAATGTAAACACTCCTTAATGTTATTTGGAATACATCCATGGCCCGTAGGGCAGCTTGGCTGTCTGATAAAATGCAAATATCTGTTGATGATATTCTGTTTATCTCTAACCATTTTAAGGCTTCATGAATAGCGTTTATTTCCGCTTGAAAAACACTACCGTGATCCGGTAGTTTAAAGGATTCACTGATAAAAAGCTCTTCGCAATATAACTCTGATCCTACACCGGTGTCCATTTTAGATCAGCCCGTGTAGATCTTAACGAGTGTATTGGGTGATGGATATTCTTGAAGCCATTCCCGTCTAGAAGGGATTTTCATTGAGAAGTTCTTTTCGAAGCAGAGAATGGCAGGGTGATAATGGGTATATCCATATAGGAGTCCAAGATGGTTGAATTTCCATGCGTGACAGTCTTCCATTGTGAGCTCGCTCTGAGCATTAAAGCGGAACAAGCCGCTGAGTATTTGCAGAATAGATCCAGGGGTGACAGATGTAACATGATACCCATGGTTTTCATGACGCCACACATTGCTAATTCCGCTGATCTCTGCACCTTATTCACTAAATTAGAATAGGTTTTTTTCTGCATAGCACACCACCAGTCAACATTTCCATATAGAAGAATGGGTCTGACGAGAGCAGTATAAAGTCATTGAGCAGCCTTAGGTTTAATTCCCCAGGTCTCACTTAAAGCTCTCTTACAGGCATAAGAAGCTAGGCTCGCTTTCTACGATCCCTGACTTCCAAGTTAGTTTGGAAAAAAAGAAATCCATTATTTTTGCATAAAATTATTTTGCGCAATTGCTTTAAAAGTGTTTATGAGTCGATCTTGCAGCATGCGTGACTGCTGCAACTAGCGAAGAATGACCCTACTTAACACCATCAACAAAAATTGTAGCCGCGATCATACAAGGCAGCCTCAAAAATATCGAACGCTCCTTCAGAGACGAGCAAACTGGTTATCGCCCTCACCGAAGCTGTGTTGACCAAGTCAACACACTTCGGATTATAGTAGAACAATCAGTTGAGTGGCGCTCCCCGCTCTACATACTGTTCGTAGACTTTAAGAAGGCGTTCAACACTATCAAACGAGATGCAATATGGCTGGCACTGAGTAGAAAGGGAGCTGCCGCCAAGATAATCCACCTCATCAAAGACCTCTACGAGAACTCCAAACTGGCAGTGCCTCACAGAGGCGATATCAGTGATCCATTCACTATCAAGGCAAGGTTGTCCCCTGTCGCCCCTTCTCTTCGTCATCGTCCTTGATGACGTCATGAGCCAACTGACCCTGCACAAAAACGGCATCGTATAGAGTTTCACATCTTGAGGACCTGGACTTCGCCGATGACATCCGCCTCCTCTCTCACAAACTCTCTGGCATGCAAGCGAAGGCGGACAGAATAGTCGCGCTGGTACGCGCTGGTACGCACTGTCGGGCTGGAGGTCAACATCGCCAAGACCAAGGCCATGAGAGTTAACCGCAATGATGCAAAGCAAATATTGGTTGACGGATGTCCGGTAGAATTTGTCGAAAGCTTCTGCTACCTCGGCTGCATCAACAAAATCCCAGATGGTGAAGCATATGAAGATGTCAACTGCAGGCTAAACAAAGCAAGGGCGGAATTCAAACGAATGCATACAGTATGGGGGAGTTCGAAAATCTACAAGCGCACTAAACTACGAATATTCGCCCTACGCGTGGAGTCCATATTATTGTACGGAAGCGAAACATGACTTGTCACTAACACCATCACACTACACCATCAGACTACAATCTTTCGTGCAGAATATTCAGGCCAAACACCATCTGCAAATCTATTCCTCCAATCTAACTGTCTTGTGATGCGAGTGAGGATACAAAGTGAATAAATAATAAATTTCATACAAATATCATAAAGTGAATAAATTTCAAGCAAATATTAAATAAAGCTTTCCTTTATTTGATTGACAGGGACGTAGTATTTATCAAATAAATACATTCATCAGTATCTACTTATAAATAGTCCTCTAACGCGATGAATTGGTGTTTTCATAGACGCGTCTTGAACTTTCTTACCTAAAACAAAAACAACTAATTTACAGACAAATTAATAATTTCACTATTGGCATTATTCTAGTCAATGACTATTCATGTAGTATGATTTCTTCTACTAAAAACTAAACAGTGAAATCTTCCCTGGGCGTACACTGACCGTCAGTCAAGGGGATGTTAGCTTGTTTCAGAGCTTTTTCGTTTTGGAATTAATTCAATTCAGTTTACAAAAAACTTGTAGATTATCGATTGGCGTAATTTTTTGCCCCCACACATCCATTTTGACTGAATAATTTTTTTTATTTTGGACAATGACGCAACCTGTGTTTTCACAATTTTGAACCTGATAAGCAAAATCATGCGTTTAATATTTCATATCACTCAGTGATGACATTTTTACCAAATGTACTGAATTAATTACTTTTTATCTGGAAAATTTATAATGTTTGCAAGATTTGATTAGTAAATCTTACCTACTGGCTAATGCCCGGGCAGAGAAATTGTTTTTCTTGTCAGTATTAATATAATCCCAGCGTAAAAAAAAACAATCACACTCTATCCGGGAAGTCCACTTTTTCCCAAATTCTTTATGTTTTGTCGGCCTATAAAGAGTTCGCGTCCGCTCAACAGAGGTGTTTGTTTGATTTGTTATGAAAAGAAATTCTAACGTCCTTTGATAAGAAGTTCGCGTCCACTCAATAGGGGTTTTTGTGTAAATTGTATGAAAAATAACTGTCCGGCCAAGAGAGTGTCCGCTTATGAGAGAGTTTTTTATTTATTTATAAAAATGAGAAACAACAATACAATTGTTATTGCACAGCAAAAAAAAGGAGCACTGGCTGCCAGGGCCTTCGGCTCACCGGTGTAAATTGGATGAAAAATAACTGTCCGGCCAAGAGAGTGTCCGCTTATGAGAGAGTTATTTGTTCCGAAATTTATACTTTAAACTTGGTATAGAAAAAATGTCCGCCCAAGGAAATGTCCGCTTGGAACAGTATCCGAACTGTGATAGAATCTTATATACTGGCTTGCCTATTTTCCCTACATAGTGTCTGCATAACGCAAACACACACACGCACACTCTAGCATGCCTTTAGACACACAATTATGCTGAATAAGATATACATGAAGTAACTATCATACATAAAATGAATACGCATGTTAATTTCGCACATAAACTCAACCACTTACACAAACACACACATGGTGGTATGTCGGGCAACTGGCTACTTGATCTTGGTTAGACCACAAAGTAAACCAAACAACGCGGTGCCGTTTTTTTTTTTCACTTTCCACCATCCAACACAAGAAAAAAGGAAGAAAAAAAGATAAAAAGTGAATGTATAAATTTATAATGAAACAGACATCGGCCGTGCCAGCTTGTATGTTTTGAGAGGTGCTCTGCGGGATTTGCGCATTACACACTTATTTCATATTTAATTTTGAGTAAGTGTGCTTTTGCGTGGGCTTCGGATAATACTTACTCAATACGTGCTTGTCAAAAATTTCGCAAAAAATTGCCTACATTATTATGCTAGAAATATCAAAAAATGCAAAAATGTTTCTACAATGAAGTGTTACAATTAAGTACTTTCATTATTTGGAAAGGTAAATGAGTTTGCAATAATTTTGAGTCCAGTGAGTAAACATGAAATTGAAAATAATTTGTAGGACAATCCGATTTTTTATTTACTTTATAGTTGGTGAACTAGGTTTCTAATTTGTGCAAAATTTGTTGCATTAACTATTACTGTGAACAATTCTAGAGTACATACATAGATCTCCCTCTACTTTCCCATTAAAAAGAATACTCTTCGCAGGGTTTGCGTAAGGGAAGACTCGACATTATGCCATAGCTTACCATAGAAAGGAACTGATAAACACGCCCACAAGCTAACTCTCACTACGTGTTTGTCTTTATATTATATTAAATAGATGATTTATTGTTTAACTGACTGGAATATCACATTTTAGCCATCATAGCCATATTGTGGTCAAGAATAGTTCTCCGCTTACGGAATTCCGTGAGCAAAATTTGTGAGTTGGTTGCAAATCTTTAAAAATAGCTTGAAATGATTACAGAGCCTTTGATTACATTTCAATTGCGTTTGTCTTTCAATTGTTTTAAAATGAAACATGTGAAAACTTAGATGCTTTCAGATTTCACTATTTTCATTTAAACTACGGCTCTTAACAATTATGTATGAAAACTACATCATATAAATTTCCACCACGAGCATGTCTACAGGCTGTCATTCGCTAAACAGCCGACTCATGAATATCTAATTGTTGAGAACGTAGAAATATCGGATATCCGTGTTGAAGTTTGTTCAAGAAACTCTTTACGCTATAGCAGCAATATTTCCAATATATTATCCCATATTATTTGGTCTGCCAGTCCTTTTTCTATTATCGAAAGAAACAATTTTGGGAAACTTTTTCACCAACTTTTGACTTATCGACTCATTCGGATGATTTTTTGCAACAAAAAAATCACGAATTTTCCGATCTGTTGTTCTTAAGGTAGGTAGAAATGGCAATCGGTGTCTAGATCAACTCACTTAGATCTTTGCCGATCCATGTGATACCACAGTAACAGTTTATCTGCTACTTCCCTAAACCATTTTATTTTAATTGCAAAGCCATTGATATGCCTGACACTTAAAACCCTAAGGTCATCCGTAACACTCAGTAACGATTAGCCAAAGTATCTAAACCTAGTGGCTCTTCCTCCTCCTCATCCTTGCAACTTCTGCAATAGTTGAAAAGAGGTACAATCAATCTTTGAGCGTGTCGACCTATGAGGCAGTGGTCTGTGCCTAATGCAACGAACATAGAAACGTTTGGCCACGTTTGACGTCCCATTTTGGCCAAATTCTTTTTGTGCGTGTTACATGTCAGACTATCAAAGCATCTGTAGGTTGAACCTACAATCTCCATACCAAGAGCGAGCCGAGTGGTAGTGCCTGCCTTACAGTTCCCTGCTACAACATAATCAGCAAAATGCTCGATCGCGAGGACAGCTGGACAGCTGGAACGTGGTAAACAAATACGTCGAGAACGAACAACAAAAAAAAGATAGACCTCGGCACAGTGCAACACAGCAAGGCCGCACAGATGGAGACACAAAAAGACGAGTCTATACCTGTATCATGAAAGCTGGCTACAAATATCGTGGACCCAGACGTGGGTGAATAGAATCGGTCCTTTATGGATGTCCTTCTGAGCTCGCCCGAAGTAATACAGAGTGTAAACCCGGGAAAGGTGTCTACCCACAAGGAGAGGAGGGATCTTTTAATGGCCACACCACACGACGCAGTAGACGATGGTCGCTTTAAGTGCGAAGGCATTTTGAACCCTACCTCACCCACCAAAACAAAAAAAAAACAAAAAAACAAAATTCCTGCTATGTCACTAACATATGCTCTGGCACCCCTATCAATTGGATGTGGAAATATTTCGCCATCTCGTTCAGAGACGCACGGCATTTGCGAACAATGATGTATTAGTGACAGCCTCACCAAGAGATTTTATCGCCGCTTGGCTATCGGAGCAAATATAGTTCTCCCTAAAGGTAGTCACATTTTTGCCTAACAATACAGCTATCTCATTAAGGGCTAGAATTTTAGCCTGCAATACGCTACAGTGATTAGAAAGACGCGCTGAAACACTTACTTTTGGCTTCTTACAGTAGAAACCAAAGCCAACTATATATATCGTCAAGCTTTGAGCCATTAGTAAAGAACAGTAGGCAGTTTTTCCGACCAAGTATATTGTCAACCCCCTCACATCTAGCTGAAATTCTAGTACTAAATAACCTGTTAAAGTATGGTTCGTTTAGACCGAGAATTATGCCCAAATGTCCAACCCCTAGGGGATATAAGAAAAAAGGAGTATTCAGAGCATCAGAAGCTGTAGTTCTAAGAGTGCTGCTGACACATATAAGTGCCGTACGTTGAAACCTCTGAAGCCTGTTTTTAATCATTGTCTTGTCGAGAGCCGTCCACCAGAAGGATGGGTCTGATAACGATCATATACAGCCAGTTAGTGTTCTTCGGAGAAAGACATCACCTGCGTCCTAATGCCCTTTTACACGAGAATAGAACTACAGTGGTTTTCTTTACTTTGTCCGCTACATTCATGTTCCAATTTAGTTTCTTGTCGAGAGAGAAAATTACACCTAAATATTATTTGGCGGTATTTCCTATTTTTAGCCTTACACTTTTTAATGTTGGCCTCACAAGCTGTGGAATTTTGTATTTTCTCGAAAACAGGAGTAATTCTTTTTTCTAAGGATTCACACTCAGACCGCTATTGAGAGCCCTTGTAGACAGCTTATTAGGAGCGGTCTGCATTAGATTGCTTAGAGTTTAAACATATTTGGCACATGTGGCAACAACTATTTATGCCGTCTGCATAAGCAATTACTTTACAGCCCCAACCATCGAGCATTAAAAGCATATACCTGTAGTTGGCAGCCAGGTCCCACAGAAGAGGAGGCAGAACGCCTCAATAGTACCCACAATTGAGTGCAGGGCAGTATCGATTGGCCTGCCATTAGTGTAAGCATGTTGAGCTGCTAAGAAGTTAGCATTGCTCAAGAAGATATATCAAACGTTCCAGAGCTTTTAGAAAGAACGATGACAAGCTGATTTGTCTGAAGTTTTTCAGAAGCACATGCGAAATCTTCCTTGCTTTGCAAATGAAAACCAAGTTAGTTTCTCTCCTTTTATCGCGAATATATGACAGCCTGAGGCTACTTTTAAAAACGTCCAGGAGCCACGGTAACGCCGGGTCAAGCATTCGTTGAAGCTCTACTGGAGCGATAACGTCAGTACCAGGTAATTTATAAGGTTTGAGACAATTCACGGTCCATCGATTATGGGACAAGAGACGATTTCGTCAAAGTTTCTATTATTGTGTCCATTGTTGTTGGAAAGTGAGTATCTAATAGGCGATCCACAGATTCCCTACTAGGCATTACCCACGAACCGTCCTGCCTTTTTTATAAAAACGGGGGATGTCGAGGACAGTACTTTCCTGGGCCTAGAAGTTTGTGTATACCTATCAACTAAGCTACAAAACCTTTGCTCTTTTAAGAGCCCTTTCATAGATTCTGAGGTTATCTTTATAACCAGACCAGTAGTTTTAGCACGGTTAAACAATCGGTTACAGTTCTTAAACATCGACCATTTTCATAATGAATTACAATAATTTTAACGCGTTGTTCTATTGTATAAAATTATACTCCTGTCTACTTTTCAAATGTCAACGATGACATAAAAAAGATACCGTCCAGGAATTTTCACTATGGACATCTAGGCGTCACTTTTGAAAGACCATTTATAAGTAAAGTGTGAATGAAATAATACTACCGACGTCGTGTAAGATAAGTATAAATTTTAAGCAAATTTAATGAAACACAGTTGGCATTCATTTCGGGAATAAATAAAAAAAAATTATTTAACCTTGACATCATTTCAAAGTGATATATAACTTTTATGTCACATGTGGATGGTCTTTTTTGCTCACTTCAAGTTTTATACCCACAAGGGTATTATAATTTTATTCACATAACGGTTGTATGTAGCCATATCTCTCCAAGGTAACTCGAGCAAAATTGATTAATTATATCTCAATGAAACTTCAAAGATACGTTGGCCTTGAAATAGGACGAAATCGCTCTCTTTCAGAAAAGCAAAAAAACGTGGTATCTTTTCTAAATGCAGCTAAATTACTCAAATTATTGAAAAGTAATAACAAAACATTTTGGCTGTATTTCGAAAGTCATTCTATGAACTATTATTTGAATGAAACAGTAGGCCTCTTCTATTCGCCATTTCCGTGCTCACTATCGTATGCTCAGTTAACTTGACGAAAAAGCAGCAACAAAGTTATCGAATAAGATTTACCGCTAGCGAGTAAAGCTATAACTCATTAGGCCGCACTGCCTTACCAGCATATGTAATTTAAGGCCGTTCTCTTCCCGCTTCATCTATTCGCCATTTGCTAAGTCTTGGCGAAAAATGAGGCCAAGTATAAATTAAGTATACTCGTATAAAAAGAATGCATAACGAAAGCCGGGAGGATGTCGGAATCCAAGGTCAAAACCATACTGATAATCTTTTTCGACTCTCAAGGCATCGTCCACAAGGAGTTTGTACCTCCAGGAAGCACTGTAAATGCGGCATTTTACAAAGAAGTGCTCCTTCGGCTGAAAAACAGCGTCGCCCGGGTTCGGCCCGACCTCGTCAACAATTGGACTCTTCATCACGTCAATGCGCCGGCGCACACGGCCTTCCTCTGCACCTCTGCATTAGCCAAGATGGGGGTTCCGGTGCTTCCCCACCCTCCCTACAGCCCAGACCTGTCCCCTCCGGACTTCTTCTTGTTCCCGCGCCTGAAAAGTTTAAAAAATGTTTCCTGCAGTGGAAGGACCGCTACCAGCGGTGTATTGACGCTCAAGGGTCCTATTTTGAAGAATATTAGTTGGATAAGCCAAAAGGTTTAATAAAACTGCTTAAAAAGAATAAGGCTCATTACTTTTCAATCAAACCCTGTAAGCTTGGTGCCCACATTGCTCCCGCCTCATTTAGATTCAGCATAATTATTATTGAAAATAATAATACGCTTACTAATAATAAAAACGCTCACTTTGTGTCTGTTAAGACTACACTTCCGTCCATCCGTCTGTCTGGTGCTATTACTCTCTTTACCTATGATCTCATTTTATTCCAAAAGTTAAGAGCCAGTCCAATTTGAATGAATTTTGCTAAAATGCGCGCGGGTATATAAAATTCAGTCCGAACCGAATTCAACATTTCCTTACTTCTTATTATTTTTTCATGATGCTCTTATTGCTTTTAATCTAACTTGGGGCTTGAACAAATTTAATTTACTAATCCCAAAATAATATTAGGTAATGCAGACAAACCTTTTTCAAATATTTATTTTCATTTCGCTCACGTTGGTCAAATAGTTCAACCACATTTGCGTATTTTTTTATTATGTGAATACGAACGTTGAGCGAAACGAGTATGTTTGTGTGAAGGGCAAAAGTGTAAATCGTGCTTAGTGTGCTTTGTAATTGCTTTATTTGTTTATTTTAAGTGTATTAAATTGCAATAAAAAATTTTTATTGTTAGGAGTAGTGTAAATAAGTAAATATGTTTGAAAGAAAAAAGTTTTTGAAAGCTAAGAACAGACCAAATAATTTTTTTAGGTATTAAATTCACACTTTTTTTAATTATTTGGTTTTTCAGTATTCTCTGGAAATTATGTACAAGGAACGTTCTAAAGTAAATAGAATTTTTTTAATATCTAGTGGGATACCCTAAATGAAACGAGGATCCTTTATTGATGCTCGGTTAAGATTTCATGGCATTTGGGTGTGCAAAAGCGGAGTTATGGCGCGCGATATCGGAGTTATCGGAAATGAAAGAATTTGTCAAAACTCTTATCGAAATTTTCCAACTGACTGTGGGTTGACTGCTCATCCCTTTATCTTCAACCTTTACACCCGCTCTACTAATATGAGTTCAATTCTCTGAAGACTGTTTTCCGGGTTTTCAAGTTTTCTACCGAATTATCACAATCTGTACAAATCTTTCAAAAACATTCGATAGGGTTTTGCATTAAATGTTAGTACGAGTATACAAATTATCTCACCCGTTCATGCTAGTTTTCTCAAGTGGATCAAATCGTAGCTTTGCAACAAACGCTCTGTGATAGTATTTGACAACGTTTCTTCTCAACTTTTTTGCGCCGACATCGAAGGTCGTGCAAGGTGGCATTTTATGAACTTTACTCTTTTTATTATTTATTAATGGCATTGGGTTTCTCTTCTAAATTTCTTTTATATGCAGATAATCTTAAGATATACTCTGTAATAAGGAATTTAGCCTCATAAGGAAGGAGACTCTTAAGCACTTCAATCTGAGCCTGATAAATTAAACTTTTGGTGTACTTAAAACCATCTTCTCTTGAGTATTGAAAAGTGTACGCATTGTACCATTACTAGAAAGCACAAACCAATACCTATAGCGGCCGCCGTAGCCGAATGGGTTGGTGCGTAAGTGCCATTAGAGAGTGCGCAGTTTCACAACCCGGGCAGAAAACACAAAGTGAAAAGAAAAAACGTGTTCAGTTATTTAATTTTTAATGTCTTCAATTTCACTATTTATATCAATTTTATTGAAGCAGCCACACATTTTACGTCATTCGCTCGATTTGGTAAATTTGAATACACTACACAAATAAGTCCTCATAAAGTTAGCCGAAGTAAGCATTTAAGGGGGCCCAGTGGTCTAGAAATTTCAAAAAATCGATTGTTTGTTTTTCGATATTTCGAAAGTATAGTATCCTAAGAATATACTGTGAAATTTGCATGTGGAATTCTCAATACTATAGCTCCTCCAGCCCATTAACTAGGTAGAAAGCGGTCCGCGTACTCCTGTACCTTAAACTTTAAACACACTTATCTCGAAACGACTCTTTTCGCCAGGGCGGGGATGAAAAAAAAAATATTCAACCGAATCACTTGAAATTTGAATATGTTGTTCACAACATGTATGACTATCGTCGGAGCAATCATAATTTTATTTAAATAATTTGCTATTTTTTACACTAAAAAACTAGTGAAAAAAGACCCGATTTTACGAACTTTTTTTTTCAAATCGCCCCATTTTTAATTTTTTCTATTTGTTCTAGTTCCGACCATAACTGAACGCTTTCTGATTAAGAATCTTCTTGAAACTTGTGCCTATTCGGACTCCAATGTGAATATTCTAAAACATATTAAACGGTTATGATCCATGGTAGAATGTCCAAATTTTTTACTCTAGACTATTCTAAATTTTAGGAAGCAATACTTCCATACCTAATTTATGTAAATGTGTCCCAAGTTTCCTCTATGCAGCTGTGAGATCGAAGGTTTCATCGATCTACAGAGTGCTACCGCCTGCTTTCCAAGTTTATTTAATTACTCATATAATAATTTGGGGAACAAGAAATTCATTATTTTCTCGGTAAGGGGATATTGTGATCGATATTTCGTAAAGTATCAATCAAACAATTTAAAGTTTATGATCGTTGTCGAGGTGACATTTCATACTAAAAAAATCGTTTCCTGTTTTTTATTTGTTCAGTTGTGAGTTACAGGGTGATTAAATTGGAAGTCAACAAAGAGAAAATTCGGTACGTTTTACAGTTTTTCTTCGATAAAGGCCAGGCTGCTGAAATTGTGAATTGTGTTTATGGTGTCAATACGTAAAGCCAGTTACGTGCAATTCTGGTTTCTTCGATTCCGTTCAGGCCTTTTTGATGTTGAAGGTGCGCCTCGTCGAAATTGTCGATAAATCACAGAAATAATCGAAATTGGGCGTCATGTTGATAATCATAGCATCGCCCAAGAGCTATAAATCGACCTTCATGCATCTTTTTTGGATATTTGGTAGAGCTTCTCCTCCTATTTGTGGCGTGCATCTCACTGTTGTTCCACAAATGGAGGGACCGACATTTTCAAACCGACCCCGAACGGCAATATTTTTTCTAGGAGCTTTTTCATGGCAGAAATGCACTCGGAGGTTTTCATTGCTTGCTGCGGGGCGAGCTCTGTTGGGAAAAACGTTTTCTATTATTTGATATTCATGCACCGAGATCCGAACCTATGCACTTCCGAATAGTAGGCACGCTCTATCCCATTCAGCTGCGTTGGTACTTTCGATCCTACAGCCGTTTTAGCATGTAGAGTCGGATTCGTCACGCGGCCACTCTCAAAACTTTAAACTCAATTATCTCAAAACTACTTTTTTTGGCCTGGTGTCGTCAAAAGATTAAAAAACACTCAACCGAATCGACTGAAATTTGAATATGTTATTCACAACATCAATGGCTATCGTCCGTACTAGAATCATATTATTATTCAATTATTTCGTTTTTTTTTAATAAAAAAACTGAAAAAACCCCGATTTTTAGAGTGTCAAATTCAAAACCGCGACATTTTTCCAATTTTTTGTATTCTAGTAGCGGGACATAGCTACAGTCATACAGATGAATAATTTTTTTGGTTTTTGTGTAAAAATAAATTTCAGATAAATAGAGAGCCAAAATGGCCAACGCCGTCCAGGTCCAATTTTTCAGGAGGGTCAACTTCAGCGCCATTTTTAAATTATTAAAACTAACATTTTTTTCATTTTTATATGTAAAAGAAGTTAAATAAAGATCCTAAAAAACTGAATTATCGTTTATCATTTTTTTTATTGCAAAAAAAAAATCCTGAAAATATCCTAATTTTTCGAGCTCTAGACCACCGTTATCCATTAAGACCACGAAACTTCTGGTCATACTTCAAATGAGATAATCAGGTAAGGCGTAGAAAATTCCCTGTTGGGATTGACTCTCAGAATTATATTCAGTTATTTTTACAAGCAGTTCATAAAATTACCACTTTTTAATTTTACTTTTATACTCCGCGAATAGATCTGAGTATTCACGCGAGCCGGATAATGTGTTTGAGACAGCCATGTTGTGCAAATAGCATTGAATTCTTATTATAAAATTTTCATGTAATACAAAAGAGAAGCAGTAGTGGTCGCTCAATACACATTGATTCAAACAATCACACAACCCGAAGGAGCGAATGTTGTCAGTGGTTCAGTGCTTCTCTGTGTTGCGCTCTTTTTGCTATCGTTTTCATTTCCTTGGCCACGTCAGTCGTAAAGTTCTTTGAATCATTAGTGATTCGATTGAGTGTCGTTAATTTTGCTCAAAACAAAGGAGTGATGAAATGGTTATGGCTTCTCCTATCATGAAGTTATAAATGTAGCGCAGCCTGTTGGCCAGCGAAAATACGTAATTATAGCAGATGCTATCTAAACTGTGAGTGAATTCCAAAAAGTGAAAATGTCCAAATCTTCATTTAAGTTCAGAGAAATGAAATGTCACCATGTCAAAGCCATGGATTTATTATATCTTGGCAAAGCATTTTTGGCTAACAAAAAGTGGTTAGGCCACCCACAATTTGACTGACCGTCTTATCGGTGAGCAATTGAAAATAAAAGAGACATTGTATATATACTTAGACTCTCGCGCTCTCATAATTAAGTCACTTCAAGATTTTGCAGTATCCGCAATATTTTTCATTGGAAACTTTCTTCGTAAACTTTTTCCTACATTTGTTTCCATTTTTTAATTTTTTTTTTTTTGTAATACATATAATTCATTGTATAACCCTTTTGATTGAATGTAACAAATTTTGCACAAAACTCACTAACATTTAAACGAATTTTATAAAAATATTATCAACATCTTCAACTTTTTAGTCAGAACTTTTAGAGAACTTCTGGGTATGCAGTTTTATAGCCTATCCAATTTTAGCCCTACAAAGTGTAAGTTTGAGGTCACTCAATTTTTGACGAGTTATTTGACAGTTTCTTTCCAAGTCTTTCAAGTTTCAATGGTTTGAAAGCCTTTTTTTCATTTGTGAAATTGTTATTTTTTTTCAAAGTTATTCTGTATTCAATGAACTGTTTTTAACTAAAATTAAAGAAAAAAATTGACTGAAAGATGTTGCGAATATTGTAAAAAGATGAAGTGGCTCAATTATGTAAGGACGAGTGTATGTCAACCACACCTAATATAATATTTACCTTTTCGCACAGTGTGCCTATTATGTTTTCGAAAAAATGCATTTTCCATTAAAACCGAAAACGTTTTGTGTACGTAGAAGCCTTCCTTGTGCAAATGTCTTCCACGGCATACGAATCAACATTTAAAACACCTAGTGCCACTTTTTCTGGATAGCAAAATTTTTACTTAAATAAGTTGGTATAATGATCCAGTTTTGTTCTTGAAAAACCTTCTTACTAAATAAAAAATTGGAATTGAAATCTTTATTTTGACCTTTACAGTGCCACTTTTCTGAATAGCAAACGTTCTTTTTATATTAGGCGGCGCAAAATTATTCATCCATTTTTTAATATAATACCTTTTTGGTCCTGTATTGGTCTGGCACTCGAAGTGTAACCAATTAAAAAGGCCATAAATTTAGTTTGGAAAATTTCTTTTATTCAATTCAAAGTAAAAAATGTTTGAAAATAATACAAAATTAAGAATCAATTTACTTTTGCTCGATATGACCACCTTTTGCCTTGACTATGGCCTTGCGACGGTCCAGAAACGAATCGCAAGCTGCCCGAATGTGACGTGCAGGTATTTTGGCCAACTCGCGAAATGGCGCAAAGAGAAGAATCCATCGGAGTCGTGTCTGGTGAATTTGAGAACCATTGTGTTGACGTTATGAAGTACGCAACGTTCTTTTTTAGCCATTCTTGGATCCCTCGAGCTTTGTGAGACGGTGCCGAGTTCTGTTGAAACGTCCATGGTCTGCCACCGAGATGTTTGTCTGCCCACGGCTTCAAGGTAACCTCCTGAATACTTTCCCGATAATAATTCGCATTTATCTTGACGCCAGGCTCGATGAAAACGATTGGAGAGCGCCCATCTGCGGTTACAGCGGCCCAAACCATTAACTGTGGCGGGTGCTGCCTCCTGGTGGTCAATCGATGACTTAAATTCTCGTATGAACGATCAGTCAAATAAACCCTATCGTTTTGGGAGTTTACGAATTGCTCAATTTGCAAAATTTTCTCGTCAGAAAATACAATGCTCGGAAATTGACCGCTTTCGGCCAAGCGAAACGACTCCTTCGCTCTCTCAAGTCTGACTTGTTACAAATGCAAATCATGCGCCTTTTGGATCTTGTAAGGCTTGACTTTGAGATCATTTTTCAGTATGCGGCGGATGCTAAGGTGCCATTTGATTGGCACTTCGTCGGGGATTTCGCTCTCGTCGCTTCTTCACTTTTTAAACTATTTCACGTATCGTTGCGGTCTTCTGATGGCCACCACCATGAGATTCCGCGATGCTATCAGATCATTGTAACGAGTAATGGTGCGATAAAGCAAAACTCGATTTACTTTAAGGTGCTCGAGCTCACGAACAATCGCTAGTTGTGATTTTCCAGCTAAATATAATGCAATCACTCTATTACGTTTGAAATCCATTACTGATGTTCTTTTTTCGCGTTTACTCTCGGCAAAATGCTTCTGCGCGGTCGTAAACAATACTCTAAACTGTCATTAAGCCAACTAACAGGCAGCTGATGTCCGTGTATCAGCTGCGCGAGCGGTCTGAAGTTGGTTGCACTTCGAGTGCCCGATCCTGCAAATAAAAAAAAATATTTTGAATGATAACTGATACTGCGGCTGCCTACTTCACAAGTGTCAAATATGATTGACGTACGACGCCACTTTCAAAAATTACAAATCTTCCGGTAGAATTTTGCGCCAGCTTGTACTTATTAATGTACTGCCTATTCTAAACTGATTACATACTTTTTACTGATCTTGTTTTCAAAAAGTCGTATTCTCTTCGGAACACAGCTTGCACGTCTGAGAGTAAACGCACTAAAGATCTTATTACATCTAAGTATTGCATAACAAAAAATCTTAGTACACACCCAAAAAATTATGAGAACGTGTTGATTTGAGAATTTGTCAAATAAATTCATTAGACTTTTCCTCAATTTTGTCACAGTCCAAGCCCACGCTTGCTTTAATTGGAATTTATGAACAGGTTAAATGCTGTCGTGCTGGTTATTTTATTAAAATCTGCAAGTACTTCATGTATGAATGAATGTATGTATGTACGAATATATACGTTTACTAACCAGTTTGCCCGCCCGAAACGCCTGGCACACCCTCACGCACAATCTATCAGAGGGCGTCTCACTGGCACGCATGGTTGACATAATCAATTGGCTGCACAATTAATTGGACGCAGAGATGCCAACGAATACAACGTGGGAAAGTCAAGGGATACGAAAACAAAGTCACATACATGGTTACATGCATACAAAAGAGATAAATTTAAATATTAAAATAATAAATAATAACTAAAATAAAGATAGTAGCAAAACAGGCGGTTGTGTGTGGCGTAGGTGGCAATCGGACGAGCCTACGAAGTGTGGGGAGGTCTGAAGGCGTTGGTGCAAAATCTTTGCAAGAAATTCATAGCAATATTTATTTATATTGAAGCTGATATACCCATACATATTTATTTATTGCATGCACTTTGTGCGCACTTGTAATTAGCGTTGACATAACTACAAGCAAATATCATTGCCAAGTGTCGAGCCACGCACAAGAGTCACAGATAAGGATCTCTTTAAAGGCAACATTGTAAATTGAGATTTTTATCAGGCAGTTGGTTGACTTTTGAAACTCATAAAATGTTTTTTATATTCGTACTTATAAAATGCACATGAAATTGGAAATATGTAGAACGCAATGCACACATACATTCATATATATCACTATGTATGTATGTGCGTAAGTAACCAAAAATAAATAAAATATGCAATCTGCTGATTTGTCATACGATTTGTAAAATTTGGCATGTCGCACCGCCAATAATTATTGAGCAAAAAAAAACATTTTTAATGCAACACGCTTTTTAATTTTTTTTGTTTTTGTTTCAAACTTTGGTGATACAAAAATTTGCAAACTGCTCAATTAAAATGCAATTGGAGCAGTAACTTCAAATTTCGCAAACTTTTGCATGATATCGAATCAATGTCAAAATTCGGTTGGTTGTTTTGAAGGAATGCGAAATGCTTCGAAGGTTTTACGATACTTTTTCTTTTTGTTTTGATTAAGTGTTTTGCATGCTGAAATTATTTGGAAAACAAACACTTTGTAATCTTGAAAAAAGCTTGATATATAAATAGGTGCACTTGAGCTCAAAATAATAGGAGCGCCACACATAATTTTTTTTTTTATTATTATAATCAAGTTTTAATTATATTTTATTATTATTTTTTAACTATTTTTCCATTTAATTTTTTTTATTTCTTTATAAAACCTCATCTATCATTCCAGTTCAATTCATATACTATAAATGTCCATCAGGGTTCATAATAATAGGAACGCAACGAATTACTAAGTTTAATTTTTTTTTTGTACTTAATTTTTTTATTAAATTTCCTTTCTGTTTTTTTATAAAATTAAAATGCACTAAATAACAAAAATCGTATAACTCAAAGCTATACAATTTTTATAAAATTCCCAAAAATTTAACAAATTGAAAAAGTTAAAAAAAATATCTTAGAATGTTCAACTTTTAATCAGAGTTTTCATAAAACTTCTGAGTTTCATAAATTTCAGAGTTCATTCCGTTTTAGTTCATAAAGTGAAGGTTTCAAGTGCCTCAAAAATCGCATTGATTTTTCACAATTTTTTTTCGCATATGATGTTGAGAATTTTTGTAAATTTTTTTTTATTTTATTATTTTTGATTTTAAAATAATACATTTCATATTATTACACGTAGTTAACTAAAAATAAAAAGTAATATTTTTTAGTAGGTAATTCATTAATTTTTATACGAAATTTTTATTAATGCTCATGTTCAGAAATTTTTTATATGAAAAAAAATGTTAAACTTCTCAGCGAAAAAAATTGTCAGATATCAATAAGAACTTGGGGTAATTTCGAAATTGCTTTTTCTTGCTCTAATGTGCTATAAAACTGCAAACCCAAAATTTTCTAAAAATTTTGAAAATTTTTTTTGTAATTTGTTAAATTTTTGTGTATGGAGTTTGAGTTACATGGAACTATACTTTTTTAACATAAAAAAATTTAAATAAAAAAAATAGTTGAAACTTGGCAATTCGTCGCGGTCATATTATTTTGAACAGGTGTGCATAAAATATCTAATTGGATAGATGAAAAATATTTGATTTGTTAATCCGGGGCCTTGATTACACAAAGTTGTCTTTTGTCAATTCAGATTTAATATTAACTTTAATATTATTTTAAATACAGGTTAAATAAAAAAATGATGTCGTTTGTCAATCCATTATTTGTTTACGTGTCATTTGAAGTGGATGTGACAGTGCAGAGAAACGAATTAGTACCGAATTGTTTCACCTCTAGGGGATTTAGGAGCACAACTGTACCAATTTTGATTCACTATCTAAGGAATAAATTGCCTTATCTTAAAAGATTGGAAAGCATACAGAGGATTGCCGGAATATGTGTAACCGGTGCTATGAGCGCAACTCCATCAGCGGTAATAGAAATAATTCTCAACTGGCATCCAATCATTCAATCAAACTAGTACTAAGAAACCCAGCCAAAAGATCTGCTCTGAGACTGAATATATCAGGACAATTCTCACAGAGGCTTTTTGCAGCCTATGCCATTCCACAAGTTAAACTTGGCAAAAAGCTTAGCGCCATAACGACTAAAATTGATGGCAGAAAGGTCTAGAATCCACAGATGGGTTCGAAATGGCGGAAGGAGTAGGAGAGACTGTCTTTTGTCGGGAATTTGTTCTACAAAAGACTTTCAGGTTCCTTAATTACCGTAATATATTTCAAGCTGAAATCTATGCTGCAGCAAAATCAAATGAAATAGCTCTAGAATTAACTCCTCCTAATACTCGGACAACATTTTCATTGTTAGCCAAGCGGCTATTAAAGCAATTATGGCTCCTCGCACTAACACGGAATGCGTTCAACAGTGCAGATCCAAAATTGTTGAACTCCGCATAAATGGGCAGGCCACTATTTATTAGATACCAGGACACAAAGGAAGAAAAGGAAGCGAGAGAGCCGATGAGCTCGCAAAGACAGATATTTTCTTGCCGAGATTGAGAACGTCAAACATACTCATCACTCTCCTTTCCGAAAACGGAACGAAATGAAGAACTAGCTCTGGAAATGCAGTCGATATGGAAACACTCAAGGTCGCAAAAAACTGCCGAAATTATGGTAATGTCTTGGGATACAAAAACTGTAAACTTAATTTTATCACTGACTACGAAAGACTGCAAAATATTAATTGAAGTACTGACAGGACAGTGTCTCACCACACATCACGCAGCCAAAATGGGATTAGTCCAGAGCGATGCGTGCAACACATGCAACGAAGTGAATGCTAGAGGTGCATTGGAACATCTACTTTGTCACTGACCTGCTCTTTGTGGGGCTCCAAAAATGTGGCTAGAATCAACATATTTTTCATCCGTGAAGGATATTGCTGACAAAAGACTGAACGGCTTGTTAAAACTCTGGAAGACGTGCATTAAAAATTACATAAAATAATAATTCAACTCCAAATACAAAGCCCTGGTACCACAATGGGCCTTAGAAGTCTAAGGGAGATTTTTTTACAAATCAGCCAGTACTACCTAACCTAAGAAATTCTATGTAGGGATATTTTAATTTCCAGTTTCCACACAACCGCTTTCGTGAAGCTAACATTCAGCCATATCGGGTTTTACTTCTGCACAAAGGAGCTTGGATATATAGCAACTACACCGCCTGTGGAATTTCATCATTAACGCGCAGCGTTTTCTTATCCATATTTCCTATTTGAAATCATCCAAATTTCATTCTTGTGTATTTCTGTTTTCTGCTTCCTTTTTCGTTTAATGGTACCGTCACTATCAATGAGAGCCCTTCTCCTTCAGGGGTAAAGTGTTTTGTCATCCACATTCGCACTTCGGACTGAAATTCTCATTCGTATATGCATTCGACATCATATTTGTAGTTGTGTTCAGAACAAAAGCATGAACACTAATATATTTATATATTCCTGTGGTTCTTGGGTGGAACGTAGGGCCTCAAGAAATGGATAATATTTTGATTTGTTTAAAGCTAAAAATTTAATTTGTCTCCAGGAATGGCCTGATTTCTGCGCTTCTGCTTCATCCTGTCCTCTACAAGTATTGGACTGGTCTCTCGCGCCTACGGTTCCCTTGGGGATTCCAGCCATCGCAGCTCTTGTATTAATAGATATCGTATGGCTTCTCTTTTTTTTTGTTTTGCTTTAAACTACAATATAAACCTAAATTATAAAGGATTCTCCAATAAGAGGTGTTATTTTGATATTCAAAGAAAAATTCTATTTTAGAATATAAATGATCGGATGTTTATATCATTATAAAGAAGAAGATATGCCGTAAATAGTGGAAAATAACATCAGTCAAATGACCACCACGACCACGCTTACAGGACAATATCCTTTTCATGAAATTATCAATAACCGAATTGCAAAGTGGCTGCTCTATGCCCTCGATAGCCTCACGAATTCCATCTTTGAGGTCTTGAATCGACCCTGGGCTGTTGGCGTCGACCTTCTCTTTCTCGTGGCCCCAAAGAAAAAAGTCACAAGGTGTTAAATCACAAGATCTCGGTGGCCACGGTCCGGAAACTTTTCCCGTAAAAGATAAATGGTTTCGTTGCTTGTGTGGCACGTAGCACTGTCTTGTTGAAAATAAACGTTGTCCTGATGAATACCATCCATTTCCGGCCATAAAAAAACGTTAATCATCTCTCAATAGCGATAGATAACACCTGTTATTGGAAAGCCCTTTATTTTACCCATGCCATGCACGTTGGCAACGGCGAATATCGCAAGCGATGGAACGATGAGCTGTAAGAGCTTTACGACGACATAGACGTAGCGCAGCGAATAAAGATCCAGCGGCTTCGTTGGTTGGGTCATGTCGTCCGAATGGATACAAACGCTCCGATTTTGAAAGTATTGGATGCGGTACCAGCTGGTGGTAGCAGAGGAAGAGGAAGGCCTCCACTGCGTTGGAAAGATCAGGTGGAGAAGGACTTGGCTTCACTTGGTGTGTCCAATTGGCGCCGGTTAGCACGAGAAAGAAACGACTGGCGCGATTTGTTAAACTCGGCCAAAATCGCGTAAGCGGTTATAGCGCCAATTAAGAAGAGAAGAAGAAAACGAAAAGGTTTCACATCAAAAATAATAGTTTAGCCGGTTCACCCTGTACTCTCATAAAATCCTCTTCACTCAAATCGAACTTTCCAATACAATGGCTAAATTCATAATTTTATATGACAATAGTCTACAATTTATAAAAAATCCTAACGCAAGATGGGAGAAAGAGAAGTTTTATTTTCCTTCCATGAAATCAATCAACATTAAGCATTTGCTGTCAAGAATTGTTGGGCTCTCTTTTATGATCTATTCTTTAGTACGAAAATTCATTTACTTTTCTATAATGAGAGTCGCTCTGGTCGTTTCAAAACTAGTCTAAGTTAGAAATGATTTATATAATATTTGTATACTAGCTTTCACCCGCGGCCCCGCTCGCGTAGGAATAGTTTTGAGGGATTTAGGATATGTATATAAAAGAATTACAAACAATAATTTCATAGAAAATAATTTTTTATTAATAACCATAATATTACAATACCCGGCATCCGTTGCTATGCCTCGTTGAATAAAATCAAAACAACCAATCAGAAAAATATCAAGCAAAACTATTTTTATTAATTTTCTATCTCAAACCATTTTTGAACTTTGCATTTGGGTCATAGTTGAACAGCTTATGCGGATTATAAAGTCTAGAGTGGGCTATAAATAGTGGGAAATAGGAAAAACTAAGATTGTTTAGATTCAATTTAAGCATATATTCGATTATTAGTGACGTATGAGAGTGGTGGCGCGGCCTTGGGGCTGTGGGAAGAGAGTTCCATCATAAAAACATGCCTATAACCTTCATTGGGTGAAAATATGAATGTATGTATATAAATGTTTATGTCATTTGGTGTTGTCGTTTCGTTGTGATGCGCGGACAACGTACAGAAATTCACCTTTATAATATAACATATGTTTATCTACATATCTACATACATATGTAGGCCAGTGAATTTTAAACCGCTATTTTTTATGTTGAATTGCGAAAGCAGTGCAGTGTATGGAGTAGTTTTAAAAATGTCATATAAAAGTATTTGGTTTTTTGGTATTTTTGGTTTAGCCCAATACTATTACATACGTACTTACATACATAACGCATTAATAATTAAATTAATGTTCACTAAACTGTTATAATAAACACTCTTATAATCCAATCAAAATAAAGAACAAAATATTTTTTTGCAATATGTAATGCGAAAATATGCAGGAAAAATATGTATGTGCGTGCGTACTACACAAAACATTTACTACTTAACCAAGAAACTGAGAACAAAAATCAAAAAAGTTGTTGACAGATAAAACAGGCTAGTTTGGTTGCACATACACGCGTACTTTACTCCAAAACATCAAGCCTTGATTAGACAATGAAGTCGGTACTTGGCGGCAGCAATAAGAAACAGGCACGCGGCGCCAGGAGCATAAAGCCGGTGACAGTTAGAGCCGCCATCGTTTTTGTGATCTATTCGCACGTTGATAAGCAACTTCGTACGCATTCCATACGAAATCGAGTGCAAGTGTGTTATTATCGTTTTGGCTTATATGTTTTTATTGAAAAGTACAAAGTTGCAGAGTCGAATAACTTTGGCATATATTCGCGTATATTCTGATTAAAAAGTAACCACAATTTGTAAGTGAAACGAAAACATTTTAGTTATTTCTTGATAATTGTTTTTTCTTATCTACAGTAACTACTTAATACAGAAATTCCAACTGTTTGTTTGTTCCAATCTATGAAAAACTTTTAATATATAGAACGATTTTTGAATTACCTTCAGCTACTTCTCAGAACACTCCTTTCATGGCTCACGCACTCCAAAACACTCTCTACAAAGAGGTAACTTAAGTGGTGGAAGCAGCGAAAATTTTCCATCCAAGAACAATTCAATATGCCTACAAAATATTCCTTATTTATAGTTGGACTTTGGAGAAAACATTCAGAGTGGATCACGGAGTAGAAAATTATCAATAAAACTTTGTTTTTTAAGTAAAGAGACTTTGCTGTGATTATTTAAGGTTTTGATGCACCTGAGAAGCGTCGTTTACATAATTGTTAATTAATCTCGAAACCATATTCCTATATCTACCTATAAGTAGTGACGGGCTATAAAGCCTTCTATAATATTTTAGTCCAAAAAGACACTAATTTAGTGAATTGGTTTTTTCTGGTTGGAATGTCTGTGTTCTGCTGTGTCACTGGACGCATAGTGCCCGAACAAATGATGTCCAGCGATTTCGGGTTTCAGCTTTTGCCTTAACCTATGCCCATGTCAAGTTTCCGTCTACACGATCAAGATTATCTATGTTGCTTTGTCTTCCAGTCTAAAGGAACTCTGCTGACTTTGCGCGGAGTATGCCCTAATCAGCGTCATTTTCTTTCCCGAATTTCAATATTTATCGGCCTTTAGTTACATGTTTTGAGTAGATCCGCATATGAGATGCGGTTTTCGGGCCAACAGACACGGAGAATTCGGCGAAGCCAGCTCTTCACAAATGTTTGAATTTGGTATGTTACTTCGTCGGATACTACCGAAATTTCACAGCCAGAAAGCAGGACGGATTTAAGGTAAGCAGTGAAAAGACTAAGCTTAGTTTTTCTTGCCAGCTTTGCTTTAATGATTCGGTATTCTGTGTCTGTTTTAGCCCCACTGTCAGGTGTTATTTGGCTACCTAGGAAGTAAAGCAATTGACGTCTTCTACTGCATGACTGTCTAATGTGAAGTTTGCTGCACGTAGCGGATGGATAACATGCTTCATTACTGTTGCCTCATTTATGTGCTTACCCCATTATTGAATTTTTGACAATCCAACCAGGAATGATAGAGGCGATGACAAGGTTTGGTCATCCGAAGCTGATTGTGGCTGCTATGTCATAGGAGGCTTGACATCAGAATTGAGCGCGCTCGTTTAACACGTATTCCTACGCTCTTCCACTCACTCATTCTTCAGATAGCAATAAAGTAAGATGAACACTGACGACGTTGATTTGTTCTTATATCACCAACAAAATCTCAGTTTTTTTATAAAGAAACCGCCTTCCTTCACATCCTTGGTGACGTCAGCAAATCAGCTGATCGCTTCAAATTAGCATATATCCGGTTAACGCACTGATGCTGGCTATACCCTCGAATTCTTTTCACCATGTTTCAAGAAACAATGAAGGAGTATGAGTAGAGGTTGCGTTGATTTATTCGCAAGAATAATAGAAACTAGATTGCGCTCATCACAGAATGCGTTACGTCATATTGGTGCAGATGTGCAGTGTTGCCAATCCTTTGCTTTACGCAATAAATTTAGTGCTTCTTATACTCAGAATGCGAACACTTTTTCAGATTTCAGTGATATTGAAAATCCGTTGATTTCTTATAAAATTTGATATTTTGAAAGTTCAAATCTAAATTTTTGCTCATTTTAAGGTTATGCAAGAGTATTGGATCTTCTTCTCTCAAGTCTTTTTAACATTTAAAACCTTTTTTATAAATTTTAAGAGGTCTTTAAATTTACTGAATACGAATTAAAGCCATAGTAGAAAAACTACGAGATAATACTGAACAAACCATATCAACTTTTTTGAAAATGTTCGCGATTTCCTTACTTTATTACATAACCTCAAATATAACAAAAAAGTATTTTTTTAAAGAAATTCTCTAATCACAAGTGTTAAATACAAGGATGGATCCTTAAAACTCCGTTATTTCAATATAGTCTATTGTACATAACCATAACACATTTATCTAAAAAACGCACACAGTAAAGACAATTTGGCACGCATACAAACTTCTTTAAGTAATTCACTAAAAATTTAGTATTTTCTTTTCTTTAAATGCGCACTTGGGTGCTTTTTTCTATACAAAATTAGGCAATATTGCAATTGTAGAAGAGGGGTTTGACTGCTCAAAAAAGAAGAAAAAGAAGAAACTTGGAAAAAAATGTAAATAAAGCGCAGCCCACAAGTAACTAATTTTAAAAAGTTTATATTTTCGGTAATAATAAATATTACATTTTAATTAAAATAGGCTATAAAAATATCAGGGAATCCGACGCTAGAGAATATAGAAATGTTAAATCAAATTTCGAAAATGGTCACCTGATCACACTGATATCTTCCTTTGCACCATAGTGGCATCACGCATACCAGCTGTCATTGTCAAATTCCCTTAGAGCAAAGTAGAAATACCAAGATCAGCGCCAGAATAATAATTCTCTCCATGGTGAGTTTTTCATATATCACCAACACAATTTTTGTCGTCCTCTGTTGTAAACAAGCCGCTGTTACTAGGTCAACCAATCAGCAGATTCCTTCCACTTTGCTGAGAGCCGATTAACGGCGCCTCCTTATTGTTCCCTCTCCGTCGCAACAAACCGCTGTTATTATATCAACTAATCAGCAGCCGCCGTAGCCGAATGGGTTGGTACGTGAATATTCGGAATTCAGAGAGAGAACGTCGGTTCGAATCTCAGTGAAAGATCTAAATTAAGAAAAACATTTTTCTAATAGCAGTCGCCCCTCGGCAGGCAATGGCAAACCTCCGGGCGTATTTCTGCCATGAAAAAGCTCCTCATAAAAAATATCTGCCGTTCGGAGTCGGCTTGAAACTGTAGGTCTCTCCATTTGTGGAACAACATCAAGACGCACACCACAAATAGGAAGAGGAGCTCGGCCAAACACCCAGAAAGGGTGTACACGCCAATTACATATATACATATATAATCAGCAGATGCCTTCCAATTCACTGAGAGCCGATTAACACTCTAACAACGATTAATACTATAACCTTCTCAATTCATTTCGCCATGAATCCAACTACCAAATTACAAAAACAGAAAAATTTACAGTTCGTTGTTGCGCTAGCGAACTCATCTTTTATGAATTATTATAAATTACACCCATCTGAGCGACCCACTAATATCAGCTGCTATCTGTCTGGTTATCGTAAGATGATCTACGAATGCAATTTTTTTAACATTTTCGATGCTTTCAGTTGCAGTCACTCGTTTCCACAACAGTCGCATCTTCATTACCGGGACGACTCGGCTTTGTATATATCCGGCCAATCAATGTTATCTCAGCAGTTTTCTCCAAAAATGTATAGCTAAATGTTTTACACCGTTATAATAATAACAACAACATGATGAGGTACCAGAGCGAAGTAAATAACCAAGTGCAGTACGACCCAGTTGAAGCTATTTATGCCACTCGTTTGCTTGCATTTATGACATCACCGAGTTTTCGTAGGCAACATTTTCAATACTTCCGCACAAAATTTATTACCGACTCATTGCTCAACTTTATTTGACATAGTGAAATTGGCAGAATAAGTACCTATATAGTCGGAAAAATTCCGGATTATTTTTGAACAGAAGTAGATTATAAGTAAATATAAAAACAAAAATACCTGTCCCAACGGGCCGTTGTACAGGACAGCGACAATGCAAGTGCGGCAAACGCAAACCGTGCGGCGCCATTTTTGGTTCGCACTAATGAAGATATTTTTATGTACATTTTGCAGTTGTGAAGCTAATACATAGAGCTTTGATACTTTTCGGTTTTGCCTTATTTATTATGTATATCTGTAAGTATGTTTGGAAACATTTAAGCCAATTATTCGCGGTGTTGTTTGTTTTACCGTTATTGATTAATTTTTCCTGCGTTGATTGATTACTGCCTTTAATTCTTGATTAATTAGCAGCAATGAAAAAGAAGTGCAACTGCCTCTAATTACTGCCATAAACATAAACGCTGACATATAATATTTCGGCTTATACAAATATACACACCTGCATACATGCACACATACGTGTATATAGGTATGTGTATGTATACATAAATATCTTCATAAAAAAAAAAAATAAATAATTGGCGCGTACACTTCTGTTAGGTGTTTGGCCGAGCTCCTCCTATTTGTGGTGTGCGTCTTGATGTTGTTCCACAAATGGAGGGACCTACAGTTTCAAGCCGACTCCGAATGGCAGATATTTTTATGAGGAGCTTTTTCATGGCAGAAATACACTCGGAGGTTTGCCATTGCCTGCCGAGGGGCGACCGCTATTAAAAAAATGTTTTTATTAATTTTGCTTTCACCGAGATTCGAACCAACGACCTCTCTGTGAATTCTGAATGGTAATCACGCACCAACCAATTCGGCTACGGCGGCCGCCAATATCTTCATAGGAATCAAGTTTTAAAACCACTTACTGCAATGCTTCGAAATGGGTGTATTCTACAACGGCAAGCATACACACATACATGCATACACACATACGTACTCATATTTTATGGGAATTTGGTGTGTGCTACTTCTAGCGGCTAAACTGCTTGGTAGTTATACTCGCATATAGGCCTTTTAATTGTTTTTTAAATGCTTTCTGCGCGCTACTGTTAACTGCATTGCCTCAAACTTTGCTGTGACAAAATAGCAATAACAAAAGCAAAAACATTTGAATTCCTTTCAAATTTTGTTGGGGCCACTTTCAAACATTTTTTTTGTTTTTGTTGTTGTTTTTTGCATACGGATATAATACAAAACTTATTCATAGCAAAACATAACTAAACAAACTAAATAGGCGAGTAGTAAATTTGACAAGTTTTGCTTGAAGCTTTTTGGCTTTTATTTATTTCTTAGGCTCTTGGCTGTTGCTTGTAGGCCGTTTAGTAAACCAGCAATTAATGTAAAACGATTTTGAAATTGCATATGAAAAATTACCATAATGTGGCTTAGTTGTGCAAATGTTTAATGAACTTTTTGGCAGGTTTTTAACATGTTTTCATTTTAATACAAGGGAACTATATAATTAAAAATAAGTAAGGAGGCTAAATTCGGTTTGAACCGCGCTTTGCATAACCGAGCTAATTTTAGTAA
Source organism: Anastrepha ludens (assembly GCF_028408465.1). NCBI lineage: Eukaryota > Metazoa > Arthropoda > Insecta > Diptera > Tephritidae > Anastrepha > Anastrepha ludens. The sequence continues at coordinate 118,791,206 of NC_071498.1, forward strand.
AATTTAATTTAGCCTGGCTGTTAATTAATTAGTCCTGCCATAAGTTCTGTTGCAAGTTGAGTGCATCATAGATAAAATTATATTACTTTTTTTAATGCAGTTCATTTTATTTAATGATGTAGGCTAGGTTGCGTTGACCTGGCTGACTGAAAGCCATCAAATAGACATATTCGTCATTAGTGGTACCAGATGGGGCTTGACCCTTACGTTTCCTTGTAGTAGGCTTCTTGTAAAAAGTTTGCATCTTTTGCGAATCTAAGTAAGCTCTGTAGCTCTAACCCTGAGAGACATTCTAACATTTCATATTGTAGAGGTCCTAAACCTTTCATTCGGGTTCTAGCTAATGCAGAGAAAAAACATTGAAGGTGTTCTAGGGCTTCCCTCTCTTCCAATTCATTGCAAAATCTGCAGTTATTATTTTTTGTGACATGATTTTCGCGGTTTGGCAAGTGTCTCCTTCTGATGTCTATCCATCCTGTCATGTCTTTATCCATCGTCTTTAAGGGTTTTAGTATGTCGTTTTCTTCCTCCAATTTCGTTTCCTGCAATGCCTTTATGTCCAGGTACCTAATATTGGATTGTTCGGAAAGTAATTTCGTTTTTTCCCGACAGAGGATTTAATTGTATTTTTCACAGCTAACTTCACACTTAAGTCGCATTATCATTATATGTTTTGACAGCTTATATAGCAAGGCTTGTGTGTGGATTAGTTCAACTGATTTTACGCAGTGGTTTTTAGTCGGTGCCATTTTAAATATAGACAGCAATAACCAATATTTTTGTCATATTTTACTTTTTTACTATAGAAAAGGTAAAAATGTTGTTCCAGCCAGAAAAAAATTAACCAATGTGTATGAAGAAGATGTGTTGACAAGACGCCATGCTAGAACTGGCTTGCAAAATTTCGATACGGCAATTTTGATGTCGAAGATGCACCACGTTCTGGAAGTCCGGTTGAAGCTGATAAAGACGCGATAAAGGCATTAATTAGTTGATGCAAATCGGCGAATAACAACACGTGAGATCGGTGAGAGGTTAAATTTATCGAATTCAACTGTTTATGACCATCTGAAAGGCCTGGGCTTAAGATCGTCTTTCATTTTCAGCACAAAAAAACAAAATTACAAAATTACAACCTAATAGATGTGTAGCCGTCTGTCTGCGACTAGTCTCTCTATGGCTTCCCTACTCCTAAGAACATTTTTAGATGAAGTTTCATATGAGTTTATTGCCTTTAATTGTAATAATGATATAAATATTAAAAAAAATGAAGTTTTCATTCGAAATGGCCGCCACAAGCCTTCAAACGATTCAGCTATTGCAGCATGCATCGTTTCCATGGATATAGACGACGCTGCTCAAACCAAAGATTGTTTGAGACTCTCCAAATTTTTTTGAGGTCTTCGACAGGTCATGTTCTTCAATTCCGACCACAAACTGGAATACAATGGATTCAGATCTGGACTTTCAGGCAGCCAATCTTCTGCGGCTATGGCTGCAGGAATATTGTTTTTAGCCACTGCTGGGTGGTTTTTACCTTATGGACAGGAGCGAAATCTTGCTCCATTGAAGAGGGTACTGCTCAACTACTTCCCCATGCCTTCTAAGACATTCTCCTGGTACATTTTTGCCACGGTTTTAACCCCTTTTTCGCAGAAACGAAGAGATGTAAAGGCTAACGCCTTTCCAAACCAATAGGGAGGCTGAATGGTGGCCACGCTGAACCCTTGGAACAACATGTTTTGCGTCTTTAGAAGTTTAGCATAGATTTTGTCGATTTACTTATTAAAAACTTCTTCAACAGTGAAACTTTTCTCAGCTGTGAAAAGAATATTTTCATGGCCGTTGACCGCGTGCCACGGAAGAAGCTGCTGACAGCTATCGAGTATAATTTTCTTCAAGCGCGTTGTCAAAAGATGGCCAGTTGAGCGACGGAAGGCTTTCTCATGCGGGGATCATCTCTAATTAGTCTTGACATGAAACTTGTTCCATGGATTTTCTGCATTCTAAGGTTATTTCTGCGGATTTTTTCGATCGGTTTTAATGGCTACACTAGTTTGAATCTCGCAAGGACAACCACTTCTATTTCTGCCTGCCGCTTCAGACGTTTGAGAAAAACGATTGGTCGTGCGATAAAAAAACAATCTCGAAATATTAAGTTTTTTTAGCAATTGGTAAATTTCACCTGTACTTTACCACACTTTTGTAATGCAATCACTGCAATACGGTTTTCTTTAGCCTCCCACTCCATTGTTAACAAGCGAACTTTGCCACGAAACTGAGTATAATTTGTGAGTAGAAAATGCATACGATCAAAAGGATAAATAACGGAATTTTTTCAGCGAATTTGATCTCTTCGTATGCATTGTAAAATTTGTCACAGAATTTATGACAAGACAAAGTAAATTCTGCTACAATTGGAGGATTATTGTCTGGAGGCGAAATGATTCCAACTCTGGAAAGACCTAGACCCATATAGCAAAACCTCAATATCGTTTTGCATGCTTTGGTCAAATTTCCTTGCTATGACCATTTTAAATTTCGAAGCTCAGCATTTCCAACAAACTATTACTATACATACAAGGCGGTCGTTAAACCAATTTGGACGGAAGGCCTTCAGGTGTGGAAAAATGCAAAAAGAACTCATAAACAAAATTTAACGACAATAGTCAAACATCTTACGTAAAATAACAAAAGTTCGACAAGTACACAAAAAATTATGACATCCCTAAAACGTTTAAAAGACCATGAATTGATGAGGAAATAAAAACGATATCAACAAGATATTTTAACGAAATAAACCAGGACTAAAACAAAGAAGTAAACACACTATCACAACTTGAAACAAAAAACTATACGTCGTTTGAAAGGGATCCGACCAATTGATCGCATACTAAAATAACTGTTCGGTGTAAAAGGTAATTGATATAAAGGGTTTTTCAATAACAGGTGTTATTTTAATATATAAAAAGCTATTGAGAGATGATTAACGATTTTTTATTGCCGGAATTGGATCATTTGTCTCCAAACAACTTTTTTCGGCCTGGTGTAGATAAAAAAGCTAGAATTTCAAAATAAATTTGAAGACTTCAAATATTTAAAATCGTTTCTTGATTTTTTTAAATCCATTTGAACAACATTACACATTCAGCTTTGGAATGGAACCCGATCGGTACTCTGAGCAGAGGGCGACCAAAAATTAACAGGTAGCGCAATTAGACGTCGACATTTTCAGACAACATTTTGAATTTACTGTAAACACCTCAATTAGTTATTCTGTTGTTACTCGCTGCTTCAAACGGATTGGAGTACATTCAACTGGAAAATAATAAGTCGATTGATTTCGACTTGCAACCAATCTGTGTATAGATGAGATGCCATAACTTGATGATAAAGTACACCCTCAAAAGCACGTATCACTTAATTCAAATACGAAATAATAGCACTAACAGAGGTGGGAAGTACTAAAATAGATTGATGCATATTAAAAGTGTTTTTTTTTTTCTTTATATTATTTTACGCGAATCCGTATTTGCAGATTGGAAGTTATCATATAACCAAGGACGCTGTAAACGTGATTGTTGCCAATGCAATGAAAATATTTTGCGCTTTCAAGTATTCAACATAAATCCAATAAGTTCGCCGTTATAAAAACATACATACATATGCGCACATACATACAAATAAATGAGCATGCAGTAGGCAAGCAACTGCATTCAAAATGCTCATCCATAGCTAACCAAAACGCGCTCTGATAATCAATTTTTGTTTTAATTAAACAGCAATTGAAAATGTGAATGTGACTAATCAAAAATCATCTCAATATTGTTTATTCCAGTGAATTTGTGTAATAATTTTTTTCTTTAAATTTTCAATGGAATGCTGATAAATTAAATATAGCCAATTACTGCTGATTTCCACTCTCAAATGTAATTGTCGGAAGATATCTAACTTCTTAATAAAAAAATAATATTTTTTTGCAATTCACATAATTTGGCATCTACTCGTATTTAAATGCAATCAATCATCAGTTAAAATGAGCACTGCATTTAAGGTTTTCAAAGCACACCAAAGACTTAATATAAGCAATTGACATCTGTTTAGATTTTTGACAGCAGTAGTTATGATAAATGTGGTGCAAAAATGACAATGCGAAATTCCAAAATTCACTAAAACCGCAATCAAGCCAAATTGTATAGCCAAAGTGTAATAAATGAAGTTTTCTATGGGCGACTTTGATCGATTATGGTAATTCTCTGGAGTGGCATTTCCCAAACTGTGGTACGCAATGTAACCCAAGAGGAACGGTAGTAGGAAACACATGTCACAGAAGATCAGTAAGATCAGATCAACGGGGAATCGGCTTGCAATCGTAAGAGGTAGTGAACCCGAAGTGTTTGCTGGAGTTACCAGTTTCGGGATTCAGTAGCTCGATAGTCCGGTAAAGCTGGGTTTTGCTGATTTCAAGCATCGAAAATCCCGGGGTGAGCTACTATGAACTCACAATGCGCACAATTTATAACTATTTTTTTTATTAAAGTTTAGGCGGCTGCAATATCCAAATGAGTTGGTGCCTGACTACCATTCGCTAGTGCCGGGTTCAAGACAACGGCCATGAAACACCAAATGATAGAAAAGGATAGCGTTCGCCTCTTGGCAGGCAGTGGCATACCTCCGAGTGTATTTCTTCCACGAAAGAGCTTCTCATTAAAAACCACCTGCACGACTGTAGCTCCTGCTTAACAAGCATTTGGCTGTCCCTGATAAAGTTAGTCGTTTTAGAGATGCAAAAATTTACTAAAGTTGGGTTAGGTTTCATTCATTTTTTAAAAACATCTAAAAATTGTTCTAGTTGTTTTTCTTTTTTGTGTTCTTTCCTAAAAAGTTCAGCTAATTTTCTTCATTACGCAAATATTGCATTCCTGCAATTTTGAAACTTCCGTTACATGGAAGCTGAGTATAGATTAGGTACTTAGAATATAGACAGTAAGCCTATTTACAGTTGTTCAGGCTCACTCAACACGTCCTCCGTACTCCTAGAAATAAAATCTGTTTAAGCTAAGTTAATTTAATAATTCATGAATACTCGCTGAACTTAGATCAGCTGGTCCACCAAAGTAATAATAGAAGGAGCAAATCTTTGCGTGAATTCTCTGTTTTTTTTTTTTTTTTTTGTAATACAATGAAATGAGTGGATATGTTTTGTATTTTTGTTGAGAAATGAAATAAGCCAAAAAATAAATAAAATATGTACTTACTCTGTTTTCCCATTTTCGCAAAATAACATGCGTTTCATAATCATAAGACACCTTTGGTATACAATTTTTGAAGCTCGCCTTACTTTCCGGAGTAGAATCAATTGTTTCTGGTGCGAATGTTCACTCTATTTTGTAGAACCGTTATGTTTTTTCAAGACGCAGTACTTTTGCTAGTCTTTTCGGCGTTTCATAATGATAAGACACTAGTCGAAAATAAGCTTCTAAAGAGATAGAAGGTGCTGATTGTTGTTTTGGATGACTTTAATTACAATTTTATTCAATTTAACCTAAAATGCCGAGGGGCTCAATATTATCACAAGAAGAGCGTGGAAAAATTTTGGCGTACAAGAATTCAGGCTTGTCAATCAAATTAATTGCAAAAAAACAGGCAGAAGTCGTTGTGTTGTGAATGCATTTACATCGAAAGCAACTCTTGATATACAGTATACATCACAGCGAATGAATAGTGGGGACTACAAAAACATTTTGGAAAATAGTCTCCTTCCTTTTATTCAGGATAATCGGGAAGTGCACTTCGTTTTTCAGCAAGACAACGCCCGCATCCAGGTAAGCAGGAAAACAAGGCAGTATTTGACCGATTGTTCCAAAGAACTATGGACTGGCCAACGTGTTCTCCGAATCTAAACCTTTTGAGATATATTAGTCAGAAGAGTTTACGCCAACAATCGTCAATTTGACAACACCAACGAGCTTAAAGCGGCAATTACGGCAGAATGGGCTTCTCTAGATGTAAATTTACTTAAAAAGTTAGCAGAATCGATAAAAAAAGGTTATTTTGTATCGCTAAAGCAAATGATGCTTCCATAGAATACTAAAATATGCTAGACGACAGAAAACAAAATTCGAAGCATTTATACTTTTGTTAAACGATCACTTTAATTAAACAGTGTCTTATCATTTCGAAACTTCTGGAAATACGTTTTTGCTAAAAATTTTCTTTATGTATTAAAAAAAGTAAATTCTGTATTGAAACAGATAACTTTTGTTACTTTAATCAATGTGTAAAATTTGTATTTTTCTCTAAAATCTATAAATTAAAATACTTTGAAAAATTAGGGGTGTCTTATGATTAGGAAACGCACCTTATTATGAAACATAACACATGGGCTGAAGAATTCCGGGCCTAACAAAGAAAACACGTTTTTTGTTTTGTTCAAAATTATCTTTATTCGTCAGCGCAGTTTCAATCAAGAACAACAAAATCATTCCAACGCCGCTCTAACATTTCCATAACACTTTTGTAGAACGCCTTATATTTTGCCTCAGTTTCAGGGATAACCTCTTCATTCGAACGAAATTTCTTACCGGCAAGCATTTCTTTATAGTAGTCGCTGGCCACTGTTTTCATTGATTTGTGACTTCTTGTTTTTGGCCAACACTGAACCAAGGTGACACCCACTTTGAACGGAGCTTTCTCATAGTCAATTGCTCATGCAATATAAAGCCAACAAGCTCTTTTGATATCTTTACGATCTCAGCTCATTCAAGCAATTTCACTTTTCGATCATTCAAAACGATTTTATGAATTTTTTTGATGTTTTCTGGTGTTACCGCCTCATTTGGACTTCCACTGCGTTGTGCATCATCGACCACGTTTGAAGTCAACAAACCATTGTTTTAGTGTTTTTTCTGAAGGAGCGGAGTCCCGATAATACTTTTCAAACCATTGCTTCGCTTGAACGGTCATCAAAAAGCAGTGCAAAATTAAAACACGAAATTCTAAATTTGAAAATAACAAAAGTATACTCACTCTTCACACAATATGTAACTCACGGAGTAATGAATAGAATATCTTGCAATTTTAACAGCTGCCTTTTTAAGGTTAGTACTAACTGGAAAAGAGGTGAGTACAATAAAACTAGTGCCATCTATGTGTTAGGCTCGGGACTTTTCAGCCCATGCGTTAGAACACTTTACAAAAAAATCGTATCTGTATCAAATATGGTGTGAATGACCGTTTGTATGCTGTAACAGTAAAATATTTGCTTAATTGATTATCTGCGTTTTATAATATATGTATGTATGTATATGTATAGCCTCTCTTATATTCTGTCAAAAAAATATCGAGAATTGTTCATTTAAAAAGCGTGCGTTACAATTAGCTTGTTTTTGGCATTTAACTATATCAGTCAACCGCAGCTGTGTCCTGCGATTTTCACTATAGATAAAAATATCGAACAAAGAATTTATCTTAAATTTTGAGTTTTGAATAGATTTCGCACGCTGAATCGTTGAAAATGTTGCAGAAAGCCTATGACGAGAGAGCTTTATCAAAAACACAGATCTAGGAGTGGTATAAGACGTTTGCAGAGGGCCGAGAAGTTGTGGAAATTTGCCCCGATGGTGCTAGAAAACCCATCATTTAAGTTTGAGGGAGGCAGCTCGTGACCTTAGCGTATCACGCGAATCAATTCGCAACATTTTACACCATTAATTACGCATGAGATGCGTGGCTGCTCGACTCGTTCCAAGAGAGCTAAATTTCTTTCAAAAATTTCATCGGAAGAAGGTGGCTGAAAATATGCTTGAGCTAGTGAATTCGGACCCAACGTTTATCCAGCGCATCATAACAGGAGATGAGACGTGGGTATATGAGTTTGACATGGAAACCAGTCAAACGACGGCTGAATGACGCTATCCACATGAGCCGAAACCCAAAAAACCACGTCAAAGTCGGTCAAAAGTGAAAGTCATGCTACTCGTTTTCTTTGATTATCATGGTGTTGTGCACTCGGAATTCATTCCAAATGGTTCTAGGGTAAAAAGAAAATATTATTTGGAAGTTATGCGACGTTTGAGAGAGAATGTGTGTAGGAAACGGCCCAGTTTGTGCAAAGAAAACTCATGGATCTTGCACCATGATAACGCACCGCCTCACAAGAGTCATATCGTGAACACTATTTTGACCAAAAACTCGACAAATGTAATCGAACAACCACCGGGTTTAGCCCCCTGTGACTTTTTCCTTTTCCCAAAACTTAAATTGCCATACCGCGCACGAGGATTCGCTGAAGGAGCTGAAGAAGATATCTTCAAACGCGTTTAAAAGGTACCTACTTTGATGGCTCGACTAATCATTGGCGTGCGTTCATTGCTTCGAATGAAGCATATTTTGAAGGCGACAAAATAAATTTTGATGATTAAGCAATTATTTTGCGTTTTATTGAACAATTCCCGATACTTTTTTGACAGAATGTATTACGTCAACAATAAAATGTAACCGCTAGCTATACAAATATTTATATAAATGCGTATCTGTTTGTTTCTGCGAGTAAATTACTTCCTAGCGAGTTTCGGAGCATATCACTTGTGCAAATAAAAAAGTATTGTTTTAACCTCCAATACAGCTGGCATTCGGCCTGTTCGAAATGAGTTGAAGTAAATATTTCGATTCAAGTTAATGATTATTTTACTAGCTGGTTGTCATTTTAGTTGAATGATACACTCGTATTTCAGTGCTAGTGATTAACTGTGAGTCAGTAGTTTATCAGTTAGAATTCGTGTAGTTCTTAAAAAAGAAAAGTATAAAAATATAAAAAATATATATATTGTAAAAAACAACAAATTACAAATGTGTACCTATCGCAGAACACCTACACTTTTGCTCTCACTTAGCTGTTTCGCACTAATTGTCAATTCGCAACAGTTACAGCAATCGGATGCCGCAGATAAGCGCGTTTGTGAGGAGCGGTGTAATTTGGTATTTCGCTGCGACCCCTACTATAGTGGACCACCTGTGTGGACAATTATGGATGGCATTTGCAAACTTTTCAAAACCGATTGCCTCTTTGCCAACGCCAATTGTCAACGTCAGAATGAATGCAAGCCAAGTGAGAGAATTTGTCGTATTTTATTCTACTTTTTCTACTTTTCCCCTCACTTAATTACTCAAGGATTGGTTCTAACAACTCAGCAAATGTGTCAAACAAAGTGCAGGGGCGAGTGCGAGAATGTACCCAATAAACCGGTATGCGCTGGTTTTCCCTATGTGACAATGCATGGCGATCGAGATGACGGTATGATAACCTTTAAAAATCAATGCGAATTGGACAAGTGGTCTTGTTGGAACTCTAAAGGTATGATTTGAAATTATTTCTTTTGAGTTTTTGTATAAATTTTATTGAAAAACGAAGTTTCTCTTAATATACAGCCTATATCTATGTCAACAATGGTACGTGCTTTTAAAATGGTTTGAGCGATCCGCATGAAATGGGGGGAAAAATGGTGGATAGATAATACATTTTTTTAACATCTGCGTAAAGAATTTTTTATGTGAAAAGTTTGTGTGGCTTTAATTAGAATTGTTAGTTTAATAAAAACTTGGTATGTGCAATAAAATACCTCGAAGCCTCATGGCCACAAAACCACCGTCACGAGTTCTTGTTATGGTAAATTACATAGAAAGATGTATAGTGAAAGAGAAAGTGAAAATATTATTTTTTAGTTAATACTTGGGTGGAATGCTTTTCGAATAATGGCCCGAATTTATAGTTCAATTTGGCGTGGGCGTCTTAATATTATCCCCCAAATGGGCGTACCTTATGGTACCTACGAAAAGCAGACAGCAGAAAAACACTCAAATATCTGTCATTGTCCGCTGAGGGTCAAACGCCATTAGAAGGGGCTAGTACGTGACTACCATTCGAAAGTGCGCAGGTTCGAAACCCCGGGCACGAAACGCTAATTGTTAGAAAAAATGTTCGAATGGTGGTCGCTCCTCTGTAGGCAATGGCAAACCTCCGAGTGGATTTCCTCGAACAACAGATCCTCATAAAAACGTTCTGCCGTTCGGCGTCGGTTTAAACTTGTAGGCACCGCCATTTGTGGAAAATCATTAAGACGGTCACCACAAATAGGAAGTGCAGCTCGGCCAAGCACTCAACAAAAGGTGTAAACGCCAATTACTTAATAGAAATCAGACGTCAATTGTCAAAATTAGTGCTGGTTGGCATTTGAAGCCGCGGTGCATAGAATACAAAGGGAGCGCCCAGCTTGGACCAATATTCCACTCTCAGTGAATGGGTGACACAATTCATTCATGTGTTGTTTGTGTAATTTCTTCTTCTTGTTGTATTCTTGTTCGCTTTTTCGCATTTCTCTCACGCAACTGCTCCAGTGAGGCGTCACGCCTCTCTCCTATTCTATCATTCTTGATTAAAAACTGTCTTCAATAGCAAATCTCTTAAAACAAACTAATTTTGGTCGTTGTTGTTGGTATTGCAGTTCATTAAGCCCTGCCAGTGCGAAGTAGTCACCGATCGTTATCGTCCAACTCATCTAAAGGTAGGCCCAGAAAACATGCTGTTTCGCCTTAAGAGGGCATGTGAATAGGTGGTTAGTGTCGTGCTTGGTACCTTCACATGCCGGACATATATTGGGTATGTCGGGGTCGATTCTAGATAAGTAGAAGTTTAACCTGCCACAATATCCAGAACGAAGCTCTTCATCTGCGACGGGTGTTAGTTGCACTCCGATGACCGCATTCGGGTGTCGAAAGTTTTGGAAGGTGGTAGGAAACTCCTGAAGAATATCGTTTAATGTCTATCTAATCCAGTACTTGTAGTCGTGTTTGATCCTGGATATCGTCAGTAAACTAGAAGAGATGGTGGCTCAGACTCTACGAAGCGCTTGTGTAGGTGATTCCTACAAAAACAACCCAGTAGGAATTGCTTCCTGAGCATCTTACTGTGCTCCTTAACCGGTAAGTATGGAAACCTCTTTGTGAAAGTGTTGCAGGGGGAATCATGAGGCACCCCGTGGCTGTCCTGGTAGCTGTATTCTAACAGGTCTGAAGCTTTGTTCACTGCGAATCACTAGTGCCAGGTGACCAGACGGGCGCAGTCTGTTTTATTAGTGTATTTGCTTAGTGCATTCACAGTTTATTATAAAATGTTGACGTTAGTATTTTTTTAACTTTTTATGAACAAACTGTGAGCAGTCATAATGGTTCAAGCCAGTAGATAGATTTAAATGTGTCTTACAACATTTTTCATGGCATAAATATCACAAAGAAAAATGTGCAAGACACATTTAAATCTTTCTACTGGCTTGAAACCTTATTGATATTTTGTTACTCCATTCTGAAGATTTACTGCAAGTCACCCAATAGTTTACTTTTTAATTTAATTTTTAAATAAAAATAAAAAGGCATAGTATTCAAATGGACTTTGTTTCCAAGATTTATAAGCATTAATAAATGACCCAAGAGGCTGCTGGTGTAAAGCAATAAATGTAGTATCAAATAATCTTCGTAGTTGGCGATGAAGCTAAACAAGACACCAAGGCCTAGCATTCACCACAAAAGCTTCTTTGCAATTCATTTTTACCAAAGCACATGAAAGCAAAAGGAAAATCTGATTGTTGTTTTTACATATAATGCCACTTTGCTGTGAGATTTCAAAATTATGGCGATTGAAAATATTCATTGGAGCATTATAAACTATTAATGACATAATTTTATATGGAAAAAAACAATACCAAAGATGTGACGATTCTAATGAATTACATAACGTAGACGTCAACCATTTTTTGCACATTTAGCAATGAGTTGGGAACAAAACACCGTACATATGTCTGTGTGTGAGTATTTATTCAGTTGCCTTTAAAAGGTGTTTTTTTTTTGTTCTACTTATTTACAAGTAGCTTCATGTGCTGCGATTAACTTTTGTCTTAAACTTGAAAAATCTTTATCGAAATAATTCAAAGGCAACGGAATTTTATGAGTGCCACAAGGTGTTTCATTTCATTAGGAAAATATTTAGTGACGAAGGAAAAGCTCTTCTTCTTCTTGATTGGCGCGATAACGGCTTACGCGATTTTGGCCGAGTTTAACAAAGCGCGCCAGTCGTTTCTTTCTCGTTCTAACTGGTGCCAGTTGGACACACCAAGTGAGGCCAAGTCCTTCTCCACCTGATCTTTCCAAAGCAGAGGAGGTCTTCCTCTTCCTCTACTACCACCAGCTGGTACCGCATCGAATACTTTCAAAGTCAGAGCGCTTGTATCCATTCGAACGACGTGGCCCAGCCAATGTAGCTGCTGGATCTTTATTCGCCGCGCTATGTCTCTTCGTTCCATCGCGCAGAATCTTTCTCTGAAACACTCAAACACTTTGGCTCGGAGAGGCTCTTCCCAATTCTGATGACGCTGCTGGTATTGAGCAACGTCATTTTGCATTGCCGTATTAGTTTTGCGGGGATACCAAATTCAGACATCGCGGCATACAGGTAACTCCTTTCCGTACTGCCGAATGCAGCTTTGAAGACGTTGGTAGACTTTCCACACTGATAAGGTACAATGAGTTGGTTGATGCTGAGCTTCAGCCTTTCACACAATACGCTCGCTAGAACCTTATAGGCGATTATTAGGAGACTAATCCCGCGATAATTGGCACCGATTGCAGGATAGTGTAGACTATTCCCAGAAAATTAATGGCTTCAATAAATAAAGGGTGATAAGATCGGAGATACTTTTTCCAATAGGGCTTTTTTTTACAGATCACGCGTGATATTAAATTCATAATTCAACAGCGTTTGCGCGCTCAGGCCAGCTTATGGTGTTCAGCGATGAAGCCAATAAACATAACTGCCGTATATGGGCCGAGGCCGTTCAATAACAGCCACTACATCCATTCAAAAAACAACCGTTTAGGGCGGCCTGTGGGCCGGAGGAATCATGGGCCTATATTTCTTCAAAGACGAAACTGGCGTCAATGTAACAGTGAATTGCAAACGTTATCGCGCCATGATAACCGACTTTTTGATACCGAAAATCGAAGCCCGTGATCTTCACAACATTTGGTTCCAACAAGACGGCACTACTTGCCATACAGCCCTTCAAACAATGGATTTACTGCGGCATCGTTTCGGTGAGCAATTTATCTCTCATCTCGGACCAGTGGATTATCCACCACATCGTGTGACATCACACCTTTGAACTTTTATTTGTGGGTTATGTAAAGTCTAGCTGCTTTGTGGATTAACCAGCTTCGATTAAGGCATTGGAAGCCAATATTACTAAAGTTATTCACGAGATACTAATCGAAGTCTTCCAGCGAATTGATGTTTACGGATGTCCGAATTACGGATCAGTTACGGCCAACATTTGAAAATTATTATCTTTAAAAAATAAATGTCATGAGTGGTTCTATAGAAAAATATTAAAAAATACCCAATTATATTGAATTTTCGCTTTTTTATTTCATTTTAAAATCCGATACTTTTAAATTGATCATCCTTTATATATACTTTCACTCTGCTTTGTTTTCGATATTATACATGGAACAGTTAACACGTCTCTACTCTGAGAGCGCATTCATTTTCACGTATTTTCATTGTGGCACCACGGTACATTTTACACGTCCCGTCAGTCAAATTCATTGCCGCAACGGAACCATTGTGGCAGACCTATTATTGCATCATGAGAGGTGGCGACCTTCGCTGCTCTCAGTGAATTTGACAGTATCAGCTGATTTGCTGACAAGCGAATTTCCCAACAACGCCATTCTCTTTCTTGGTTATTCAAATGTTACGTCACAGCCAGAAATACTTTCCCGGATGTCGCAATCTGGTAATCTGTCATTAATGCAGTAGGTCCATACAAGTGCGCCTAAACAAAAGCTTAGCTGAGCGTGTTGGCTACATTTTTTAAACTTGCTTAATTTCAAAAAAGTTCTAGAACAAAAGACTACTCAAAACTGACAGTAGAAAAAACCATCGACAGATTGTCCTGGACGATGAAACTTTGAAAATCTACGTAGAATTTAGTTCTGCTAGAGAAATTTAGATGTCAAGCTAGAAATATTTGGAATGGATTGGTATTAAAAACAAATTAAAAAAGATAAGAAATTTTCGCCTCTTTTTAATTTTTTAGATTATGTGCAACGATTTAGGTTGCCACACAGCCCTCTTTCAGGAATAAAAAGTTGGCTATAACAGTGATATAAGGTGTTTATTTTAAATTCTTCTTTATAATTACGGACTTTTAAGTTAAAGTAATCAGGAATTTCGAAAGAAATTAATTGCGTACAAATATTTATCTTCGAAAGAGCTCTCGAGCTGAAAGGTACGTTAAGCGATACACGGAACGGGATTTGAACCGCAAGGACGTGGACCTTCTTGGAACCAAACTATTTATAGATAAAGCAAAATTTTCAAATATATTTTTAAAGTAATAAATATTTCTATAAAAACTCACATTCCCCCGTATTGCACAGATGCTTCCTCCATTCACACTGACTGGGGAAGGTGCAATATTTTTCACCACGATGCACGCAAACTGTATCTTTCGGTGCCTGGGAGCAATCATTCACACACAGCGATTGGCATTCTGCCTTGGATACCTGCTCAAGTACTGACATAAATATGGAAAATTAAACTTATTATATTTATAATTCACTTTCTTCAATTATGTGTGATTAAAATCAACCTCCACTACTCACGTGGACGCTTCTGACGGTAACGCGCACAGTTGGCTTGCTCGAAAAGGCATTTATTCAAAACCGTTATACACTCGTTATTTTCTTCCTTGGACCATACCAAATCCTCATGACGGAGGTTGCAATCAACAATCAGCCCTGGAAAGCATCTTGGTGGTGTTGTTGGGGTTTGTGCGTCACGTGACGCTACTTGCACCGCAAGCGTAGCCAACAATGCAAACAAACAAGTTACGCCAACAGATGCCATTTTCGAACTGAACTCGATGATTTAGCTTTTATAAAGAAATTACTTCCGCCAATAGTACACAACAGGTTACACACTTCTTATCAGCTCAATTAGCTTATGAGAAGCCGAGATGTATATTTGTGTGTATTTGGCACTGCAAGCATTTATAGAAGTGGTAGAAAATTATAAAAAAAAGTTCACAAACTTTTTGATAATAGTTGGGAAATATTTGAATATTTCAAAGTGGAGAAAATAATTATTTTAAAGGGGTATTAAATAGAAGCAAATATTTATATTAAGAAATTTTCGCTGCATTACAGTTCGTAGGGTGCACGAAATTAATTAGTGACTGTTGGTTGAAAAAAAAACCCTGCTTTAAAAAAATCACCGATTGTGATTTTTCCTTTGTTGTTTACGTTCGTCTCCCGCTATCTGTATAGTAGGAGAATCGTTTCACGTAAAATTTTATGATAAATATACAAAAAGAAACAACGAAATATTGAAAACAATCAATAAGAGACAATAATTCACACAGCCCCAAAGTTGGCCGAGGCTGACTATTTATTGTTTATTAAAACCATATTTGCATATACACGGTGAAGTCCAAAATAAACAAGACTAAGCTAAAATAGAAACGACAGGAGCTTTGTTCTGATAACTTCGATTTTATTTATTCAAAATAGTCCCCTTTGGCCTTGATCCACCGTTTTGCGCTTTCCAAAAGCTTTTCGAAAGAGTATTTCAGATCATTGGCCGAAATGTCCTTCAGAATGTCGGCACAAGTCTCTTGGATGGCATCTACGGACGCAAAACGTTCGCCTTTCATGGCTAAATGCAATTTCCCGAATAGGTAGAAGTCACAGGGAGCCATATCAGGCGAATACGATGAGTGATTGATGGTTAAAATGCGATTTCTAGTCAAAAAATCAGTCACAAAAGTGGATCGATAAGGTCGTGTTTTATCACACAATAAGCTTCCTCTTTCGCGGTATCCAAGGCGAATTCGACGAATATGATGCAACAAGCGCTTGAAAACGCCAAGATAGAAAATTGCATTGGCAGTTTGACCCGTTGGCACGAACTTTTTGTGAACAATTCGATTGGAATGGTAAGAACAAATAAGCATCGACTTGATTTTTGACTTCTTCAAACGCGATCCTTTGTGTGGTGGCTCGTCTGGGGCCTTCCATTCGGCACTTTGGCGCTTAGTTTCAAGTTCATGTTGGAAACACCACGTTTCATCACTAGTTACAATGTTGTAAAGGTAATTCTCGTCTTTCCTCGCCTCTTTAATGAGGTCTTTCGAATGTTGGATTCTGAGCAATTTTAGGTCCTCAGTTAACTTGTGCGGAATGAAACGTGCACAGACTTTTCCTAAGCCCAAATGATCAGTTAAAATGCGATAATCGATTTTGGAGATATTCAACTCCGATTCCATGAATTTCAACGATGATTTCGATTCCTTTTTAATAAATTTACGAACAATTTCGATGGAGTTTTCGGTGATTACTAAAATAAAAAATAAATAATTGGCGCGTACACTTCTGTTAGGTGTTTGGCCGAACTCCTCCTCCTATTTGTGGTGTGCGACTTGATGTTGTTCCACAAATGGAGGGACCTACAGTTTCAAGCCGACTCCGAACGGCAGATATTTTTATGAGGGAGCTTTTTCATGGCAGAAATACACTCAGAGGTTTGCCATTGCCTGCCGAGGGGCGACCGCTATTAGAAAAATGTTTTTATTAATTTTGCTTTCACCGAGATTCGAACCAAAGACCTCTCTGTGAATTCCGAATGGTAATCACGCACCAACCCATTCGGCTACGGTGATTTTTTCGGTGATTACTGATTTTGGTAAATTCATTGTCAGTTATGTCCTCACAACCATTTCTGAAACGTGTAAGTGACTCATGAACTCCGGCACGAGATAGACAATCATCGCAATAAACTTTTTTCATCAATTCAAATGTTTCGGTAAACGTTTTACCGATTTTAAAACAAAATTTGATATTAGCTTTTTGTTCGAAACTCATTTTTGTACCGATGACACAAATATACTGACACCTTCGATGCCATAACTTTGCTTCCACTGAACCAAATGTCACAAAGCTCTCACTAGAAGTCAACTAGGGATCTAACTTCTAACGCACAAACTCAGCACAAAAAGATGGTGCCATCAAAAACATTTTTATTACGCCAGTCTTGTTTATTTTGGACTTCACCTTGTATGTATGTGCATGGGGTACAAAGTTAATAATCCAATTTTGTTTATTTTCCCCAAACGTTGACCGTTACTCTGTTCCCCTCGCTGGAGAAGTGATATCGGTATGACATTAAACTCTCAAACGATATTTTCTTTTAGTGCTGAGATATTCGCTGGTTTTGCGTCATAGACTTTGCTTTTGAGATCCCCCCACAGAAAAAAGTCTATAGGGGTAAGATAGGATAGGCTGAGTGGCCAAGATATGTATGTCACCAAAACGGTTTATCAGTTAGTTTTGAAAGAAATCACGCAGAAAGATCATGGAGACTCTCTGACAGTGTGCGACGTGGCGTCATTTTACTGAAACAATGGGTGTAACTTGAAGAAAGGATGTTCTCTCATTATCTCACACCAAACCGTCTATAAACCGGACTGTGAAGTGGATGTTTTTGTATTTTAATAGTCGATTCAGTCTTTTAGGCAATTTTGCCTTCTTAGACTTCCATTTAAATGAAAATAGGCTTCATCACTCCAAAAGGTAGTGTTTACCCTAGAAAATCGCTACAACATTGTCTCCCAGAAATTTTTACGCAAATTGTAGTCGTTAGGCTTAAGCGCTTGCACGATTTGAATTTTGAATCGGTGAAGTCTAAGATCCTTCCTCAATATTTCATTTATAATAGGTTTTAGAAGCCCCAGAGCAGCCGCTCTCTTGCGCACAGATTGATTATCGTGCAAGCTTGTAGCGACGAGTGCGATATTTTCATTTTCTCTCAGAGCTTGTTACCCGAAATCTTCGTACCCATGAACGAATCAAATTTTCTCTTAAAGCATCATGTAAACGTCGAATATTGCAACGCGAAAAAAGTCTACGAAGAGCAGTTGCATACAGCAGAGCATTGACATTGAAATACGCTGAGATTGCGAACGCAAGTTGATCACCCCAGATGCGAAACTCTTTTTCTCGTGAGAGCGCTGTCAAAATTCGCACTTTTTATAAAACTCGTCAGTAATACCACACCGGAAAAAAATATTTATTGAGTATTTCTTAAACCAAAGTGGAAATTTTTAGTTTCCACACCACCATTGAGGTTAATATTTGGTATGTGGTTCCTCAGTAGGCTCATATCAACCGTGTACACCTACATAATGGCTTTTCCAATAACAGGTGTTATCTATCGCTATCGAGCGATGATTAAAGATTTTTTATGGCCGGAATTGGATGGTACTGATCTGGACAACGTTTATTTTCAACAAGACGGCGCTACGTGCCACACAAAGAACAAAACCATTGATCTTTTAAGGGAAAAGTTTCCGGACCATGTCATCTCTCGAAGAGGTGATCCCAATCGACCACCGAGATCTTATGATTTAACACCTTGTGACTTTTTTCTTTGGGGCCACGGGAAAGAAAAGGTCTACGCCAACAGCCCAGGGTCGATTCAAGACCGCAAAGATGGAGTTTGTGAGGCTATCGAGGACATAGGGCAACCACTTTGCAATTCAGTTATGGAAAATTTCATGAAAAGGGTATTGTCCACGCTTACAGGTCGTGGTGGTAATTTGCCTGACGTTATTTTCCACTATTAACGGCATACCTTCCTCTTTATAATGAAATAAACATTCGATAATTTATATTAAAATATAGCATTTTTCTTCGAATATCAAAATAATCATATAATAAAAACAACCACAAACAGTTTAAAATACATAAATAAGCAAAAAATTCAAAAATTTAGATTTAAATGAAATTATTAAAAACTGAAATACAAAAGTAGTAAAATAACACTGTGGAACAAATTCAGGTTAGCAAAAATTAGTTCCATTCTGAGAGTGGCGGGTGAAAATAGAGGCGAAATTAGAAGACCCGTATCGCGCCGTTTTTTTATGTTAGTTCGAATTTTTTTTTAATCGGCCTTCGAAGTTTGCAGTCAAATGCCGATTTTCAGTATATTGTTTCATAAGTACCACAAAAATTTTCGAAATCAATTTTTTCAAAAATTGTATTTGTTGCACAGGTCTCTAGCAATAATTTGGCTTTTACAGATTGAAAAAATATCAATTAGTCGACGAGTTATAGCCAAAAAACCATATAAACAATTTTGCTCTGATTTCGAACTTCGAAGGCCGATTAAAAAAAAATTCGAACTAACATAAAAAAACGGCGCGATACGGGTCTTCTAATTTCGCCTCTATTTTCACCCGCCACTCTCAGAATGGACCTAATTTTTGCTAACCTGAATTTGTTCCACAGTGTAATAATAAAGTAATGATATCGAAAAAATAAGTATGAATAAATAAATAAAATATCGCAATTTTTTAAAATAACATAAAAAGTGAGTAACAGAAAAATTGTGAAACAACGAACAATATAGGTTAAAAGGATAAAATAGTTAACAAAAGTATGTTTGTAGAATATGTATCTTAAACTCAAATTCAATTTCCTACTTATGCTTTTCAACCGTAAAATATTTACATATATACAAACTTATACACATAGACCAACACCTAGGTTTCAATAAAATTACATATGTAAAATGTATGTAAAATGCATTCATACGTATGTATGTATGTATGGCGTCGTGGCTAAATAGCTCGCTCAAATAATGAAGCTAACGCGGCCCCCTCCTCGCTCATACGCTCAGTGCTTAAGGAGAAACTTTAAATTCTGCCTCAGTACACCCTGTGTTTTAATAACTTAAATGTGTTGCGCTGAAAAATGATTATTATATTTTTTATTAGTATATATGTATGTAGATGATTCAGATGCTCCTAACTGAGCTTTATGAATTAAAATATTAAATATAATGACTGCAAAAACAATTAAAACTTTTTATTTCTATATTTTGCGCTCAAACAAAACCTAATTAGTTTTAATATTGCTCCTATAGATAGCAATTTTTTTACTGGCAGTAGACGAAGTTAAAATTTTAAGTGTTCTGCTGATAAAATGGTCTTTTAAAATAATCGTAAATATTTTTTTTCAGTTAATCAAAAATAATCATAAAATTTGTATTTAAATTTTTCTGCTCATACTATTTATCGTAACTGTATAATTTAAATGTATGCGCTCGTCTGTATTTTAAGTATTAACCTACATACAGTAAGTCACAAAAATATTCATAAAAACTAATTTTTCACTTAAAAAAATTGAAAGTAAGCTCACTCAAAGTTTTTGAAATAAGATAACGTAGAAGCATAAAAATACGTTTTTTTTTTCAAATTGATAGTTGCTTCTCCTCATAAGTTTTAATTACTTAATGTGTATGTACGAGGTGTGTTCAAAAAGTATCGCGAATTTTGTGTTTTTCAAAAATTATTTATTTTTTCATTAATATATATTTTGTCCCCTTCAAAGTAATCCCCATGAGATATTATGCACTTGTGCCAACGTTTTTTCCAATCTTCGAAGCGCTTCAAAAAATCATTTTCAGATCTGGAGAATACGGTGGCTGTGGCATCATTACTGTGTTGTTTTTGGCCAAAAAGTCGCGCACAAACAACGATGTGTGAGCAGGGGCGTTATTGTGATGCAAGATACAATTTTTGTTCTTCTACAAATCCGGGCGTTTCTGGCCGATTGCTTCGCGCAAATTGCACATAACTTGCAGGTAATATCCCTTATTGACCGTTTTACCCTGTGACAAGAACTTTTTCATTCGACCGATCTTGGCTCGCTTTCTTCGGTCTTGGTTCGTGCGGCAGCTTCCATTGAGATGGTTGAGCTTTCGTTTCCACGTCATAACCATAAACCCACGACTCGTCACCACTTATGACCCTCTGGAGCAAATTTGAGTCGTCGCGGACAGAGTCCAACATCTCATAAGCAATGTTCATGCGATGCTGCTGTTTGTTGTTCGAAATTGAGCAGTTTTGGTACGAATTTTGCGGCGACCCGTCTCATGCACAAATCATTAAAAAAATCGAATGACACGAGCCAATCGATATTTTTAGGTCCTCAGCAACTTCTAACGGTGATTCGACGATTGGCCAATACCATTTTCTTAACTTCATCAATTTTTTCGTCTTTTGTTGAAGTGCTCGGGCTTCCGGCACGCTTTTCGTCGTTCACATCTTCTCGGCCTTCTGAGAACATTTTGTACCACCGATAAACGTTGCTTTGATCCAAAGTAGCTTCTCCGTATGACACAGTCAACATTCGGAATGCATTCGGGCACTTAATTTCGTTTTTCACACAAAATTTCGTACAGGTTCTTTGATCCATCTTTTTGAATAGGTAAAAATCGAAAACGAGCCGAAACACGTGCAAGCAAAGAAGCTGTCAACAATGAACTGAAAGTTCAAAATGGCCGAACTCGTCAGCATAAGTGAGAGACATGAGTACCAACATATCGCCACAAAATTCGAAATTCGAATATACGTAACCTGCGAAAACTCAAAAGCGTGGCCGATGACAACATCCCATAAAGTGTTGAGAGAAAGATTCGGCGCGAAATTTTGGGACCTTTGCACGTTAGCGACGGCGAGTATCGCAGGCGATGTAACAATGAGTTTTATGAATAAAGATCCAGCAGCTTCCAACGGCTTCGTTGATGCGGTACCAGCTGCTGATAGCCGAGAAAGAGGAAGACCTCCTTCGCGTTGGAAAGATCAGGTGAAGAAGGACTTGGCTTCACTTGGTGTGTCCAACTGGCGTCGGTTAGCACGAGAATTAAACGCCTGGCGCGCTTTATTAAACTCGGCCAAAATCGCGTAAGCGGTTATCGCACCAATTAAGAAGAAGAAGTAAATGTGTTTTTTTATATGGGCCGCCTCTCAAATCTCCATGAAAAAGCTTTTCATATAAACTGTCTGTCATTCAGAGGCAGGATAAAACTGTACGTCTAAACGCTTCTCTCCAACAAGACCCACAACACAAATTGAACTCGAACAAACAACTTAAGGGGTTACATACGTCCAGAATTTTCAAAAAATCGATTTTTTACAGATTATTATTCTTTATAGTTTTAGGGGTATTTCTTTAGAAGTCGACTGTAAAAACTCCCCATAGATACAAAGTTATGGTAGAAAATGTAACTGCTCGACGAGAGGCGCACCGGTAGATGTCCTTCGTATGCACGTTTAAAGTGTAAACTCGTTTTGCTCAAAACTATGTACTTTTTCCGGCACGGTCTGCAAGATACAGTTTTTAATATTTTTTGATGCATACCGTGAAGCAACTCTTTCTTCTTTTTACTTTGTGTCACGTGATTTTTTATATACAAATTTTAGTGAAGAAAAATTAAAATGATTTTTTTTATAAAGTTTCATTACTAATAAACAATGAATAAATTTTTTTATATTCATTTCTCTTGTTATCCCTTCTAGAAACAGTTTTTCTTTTAGCGCATTTTTATGTATGTAACCCCTTAACCCCTTAACCAAGATAATAAGCTCAATGGTGTCTCAACCAACTGATTTGAGAACGAGTCAGGAAATAAAAAAAAATTGTAAACTATCGAGATCTAGAATGTTCAGTTAAAGAAAGAAATAGACGAATAAGACGTTAGAGATCCATCATTTATTTTAAAATTATGATATTGCTTTTTAAACGTAAAAAAGCTAGTCCGATATATGAAAGTTTATGAAATTAGTGGTAAAATCTAGACATAAACAGCGAAGTCGTTCATCGAATACATAACTGGTTCCACATGACTAAAATGCCTAGATACTCGTGAGGAAGAATAAAAGATTTGCTTCAGACAGAATAAAGAAATTAGAAACTCACTCGTTCAGCCACATATCTATGTTCAAGTGCATTTTGTTTTTTTTTTTTTGTTTTTTGCCGGGACAACTAGCAAGTGCAGCACTCAGAGACAATTAAGTCCATTGCACTACACTCGGATTCCCTTTTAATTTTCTTTAAATCTACCCGATCTCCGAAGAAATCGAAGTAGATTTTGTGGTGCCAAGGAGCCAAAGTGGTCACTTCTTAACACATCAGTGCCAAAGACCTCAAACCCGATTCGAGCGAAGACGGCGCAGACGCACAGGAAGTGGTCCGCCGTCTCATCTTCCTCTTCACAAGCTGGGCAGAGAACACTGTCTGAGATGCCCATGTTTTCCATGTGTTTCGCCCACAGAAACTGGCCTGTCATCAGTCCAACCAGCTGTATGTAATTCCTTCTGCTTAATGACAGAAGGATTTGCGACAGTCGATCGGACATGATTAGTAACATCAGTTTAGTCCACCTGTAGCCTCTCTCAGCCTGCCAAGCTCGATTGTGGGTTATAGTAACCCATTTGCTAACAGTTGCTTTGATGGCTGCAGAAGGCAGTGGCAAAACGGGCTCTTAGGCCAACTTCTTTGGCCAAAGCGCATCCTACCTAAGGAGTCAGAGGTTCCGTTACCCATGGTACCTACGTGTCCCGAGACCCATGTTAGCATCCGACTATTATGTTTACCAACATAGTTCAGCCTGGATTTACAGGGCTCGACTACCGCTGATATGAATGCGGGGCTGTCTAAGGCCATGAGCGCAACCTTTCTGTCGCTACAGACACATACTGATCTGCCTCGCCATCTGTTTTCCACAACGAAGTTCATCGCTTCTTGAACAGCATACACATCCGCTTGAAACACAGATGCATGCATTCCAAGAGAAAAGTGCAGTTTTGTCCTTCTGGATTCCACGTAGACCCCAGAGCCGGAGCCGTGTTCGGTCCTGGAGCCATCCGCGAAAATGCGAAAACAGTGTTTGCCGGGCTCATTTTCAGAGTTTGACCACCATTGAGCCTCTGGCAGCACCACACAGTATCTCTTCAGGTGCATACAAAGTCATGTCCATAGATGCATATACATACATACGTGTGCATATATGCATAGAAAATTTTTATTACAGCAACAGTCATAAAATTTTAAATGAAAACTAATGAATGAAATCGAAATTGGTTAGGCAACTCTAAACGAAGCGTCACATTGACCTTCTTACCATACAAGCAGCAACATCTTCCAAACTTGGTTGGTGGAACTTGGAGAACTTTCGCAGAAAATCAAATTTCGTTATTCATCTCATGCAAAATCACAGATCACAGCTATGTAACTATTTTATAAAGGTTAGTTTAAGTATGTAATAAAACTATGACATTTTGTGGCATACAGGTACTTGTGTGTGGCTTATGTTATGCGTATTTGGTTAAAAATAACTTTCCATACCTTTTTCAAAAGTAGTTCGAGGATCGCACTTAAAGGAGCATAAAATATACTTCAGACCGACAAATGTACCGCAGATTCAGTTGTATTGACTAGGCCAAAAGTCATTTGAGGAAAACCTCACACGTTTCCCATGTGGTGATAACACCAAGTATCGTACTAGTGGAAGCCCGGTCTGGATTTATGAGGGACCTATGCAGTTCTGCGCTTTCACACTGTTGGTTTTCGCGATATAGGCTTACCTGATACAGAGCTTGCTTGAGAATAAAGTGATGCCCCCATATCGGACAGAATTGACTGTTCCTTCCTTTCCAGCTCAGTTCCTTTCCCAGCCAGCTCTTCCGCTATAAAATTTCCATTAGAGCAATAAGGTTTTTCTATCCATGAAAGGAGTCGACACACACCATCTTTTCGTTGACTTCAAAGCTGCATTCGACAGTACGAAAAGGAGTTGCCTATATACCGCGATGTCTAAATTTGTTATCCCCGCAAAACTAATACGGCTATGCAAGATGACGTTGCTCCACAGCAGCAACGTTATCAGAGTGGGGAAGGAGGTTTCAGACTCGCTGTCGTTTGACTTCCTTAAACTGATGCTGGAGAGGATCGTGCGAGACGCAGAACTTAATCGCTCAGGCACAATTGTTTATAAGAGCGTACAATTGTTGGCGTATGCTGATGATACTGACATCATCGGCCTTAACAACCACGCTGTTAGTTCTGCCTTCTCCAAACTGGATAGAGAGGCAAACCGAACGGGTCTGGTGGTGAATGGGGACAAAATGAAGTACCTCCTGTCATCAAACAAACAGTCGGCGGACTCGCGTGTCGCTGGTGAAAGTTATGATTTCGAGGTTGTAAATGACTTCGTTTATTTAGAAACCAGCACTAACACCGTTCACAAATTCAGCGTTGAAATCCAACGTAGAATCTCTCTTGCCAACAAGTGCTACTTTGGACTAAGTAGGCAAATGAGTAGTAAAGTCCTCTCTCGACGAACAAAACTAACACTCTGCAAGGCTCTCATCAAGCCCGTCCTAACGTATGGCTCAGAAGCGCAGGCGATGACAACATCCGATAAAGCGACGTTTGGAGTGTTTGAGAAAAGGATTCTGTCCAACATGTTTCGACCTTTGCACGATGGCAACGACGAATATCGCAGGCGATGGAACGATGACGTAGACATAGCGCTGCGAATATAGATCCAGCGGCTACGTTGGCTGGATCATGTCGTCCGAATGGAAACAACCCTTCCGACTCTGAAAGTATTCGATGCGGTACCAGCTGGTGGTAGTAGAGGAAGAAAAAGGCCTCTCTGCATTGGAAAGATCAGGCGGAGAAGGACTTGGCTTCACGTGGTGTGTCCAACTGGCGCCGGTTAGCACGAGATAGAAACGACTGGCGCGTTTTGTTAAAGTCGGCCAAAATCCCGTAAGCGGTTTCGCGCCAATTAAGAAGAAGAATAATAAGGATAGCTCTACATTCAATTACTACTTTGAAAAAAGTATTTTGACAATGTGGAAAATTTATGGCAGCTTGACTGACTGATCGGTTATTCTGCAACATACGATTACCGAACCCACAACGTGGTCTCCTTTAAAGCTTTAAACTCAGTTTGATAGACGATCAGTCAGGTAGCCGTAGACTTAAATTCAACAGCACTTCTTTTAATGCCACTTCCGACCTTATTACTACATTTAGTATCCAACCATCAGTGAAGATAACTGATCCTGATCCAAGGCCCTTAACGTTATCCCATTCACATCATTCAGGGATTCGCGTGCAAAAATTATTTTCAAAACACAAGTAGTGTAAACCAACGCCCTATGTATTCCCAGAACAGTTCCGAGATTTTTCAAGTGCCCAAGTCTTATTTTGTTGCCGGGTGTTTTTTAAGAGTTTGAGAACTTAAAATGATGATACAAAATGTAATCAGGTCGATAATTTCAAGGCATTTATTTTTTTAATATGACATCTGGCAAATGCCCACCGCGGCTGCGAACTACATGGTTCATTCGATCAGTCCATTTTTGCCTACTTTTTGCAATAAATCTGGCCAATACCATAAATCGATTGTTCGGCGCGCTATATGGCAAATTTCCCCGTCTTGTTGAAACCAAATGCTGTTAATATTTAGCTGACTAATTTTTGGAAACAAAATTCAGTCAGCATGGCTCGATGGCGCCATTCACCGTAACGGAATTAATTCGAAAGAAATAAGGAGCGATGATTCCGCCAGTGCTAAGAACTTCGCGAGCAGATTTATTTATTTTTTCTTTTTCAAAGTAAATTTTTCTGGCGTTAAATTATTCCTGATGACTTGGAAAGCTTTACTGAACAGAAATGTCAACACAGTTTGCCATTCTCAGCTGTCAATCCATATCCAGTTAAAAAAAACAACCGGCATATACTTTTCAATGTGTTTTGGTTTATTTTCTATAGAACCAGCATTTTTCGGAGGTGCGATTACGGCACTAAATGCAATATTGTCCGACCTATTCCTGAAACGCACGAACTGTTTTGTATATTTTTATAGCAATCTAGTCAAATGTGTGAAAACAGCGGTTGGCCGATCTTCAGTACTACTATTGCTTAAACTCTAGTTAAACAGAAAAAAAAATACCAGTCTAACGGTTAGACGCGATAGAAGTGAAACCTTCCGTAAAACAAACTGAGAGAGAATGAGATCAAAAACAACAATTGACGCGGTATTTCAAAGATATGTTGACATCATCGAAACCAAAGCATTTGTATCATATTTTAGCTATCATAAGCCACTCGTATCATTTGTTGAAATTGAAAACATTGAGGATGAATAATAATAAA
The DNA here is from genome assembly GCF_028408465.1 of Anastrepha ludens. Classification (NCBI taxonomy): domain Eukaryota; kingdom Metazoa; phylum Arthropoda; class Insecta; order Diptera; family Tephritidae; genus Anastrepha; species Anastrepha ludens. The sequence continues at coordinate 118,818,326 of NC_071498.1, forward strand.
ATGAAGAAAATAAAATATGAACTTCATAGCAATATTATAATGAACCTATAATTATCCCGCTCCTAATGCTGCTCTCGTCTCATTCTCTCTCAGTTTGTTTTACGGAAGCTTTCACTTCTATCGCGTCCAACCGTTAGACTGGTATTTTTATTTTTTCTGTCGAAATTCACGACACTTTTCTGCATTATTTTTCGGCATAATTGCGGTAAATATTTAAAAATGAAAATATTTACGAATATAAAAATACGGACGCAATACAGCACACGCGGTTGCTATTATGAGCGTCGTAACGCGTATAATACACAGACGTGCTAACATACACGCAAACATTCGTAGGACGCTTGGTTTGAATTTTTTATACATATGTATGTATGCTATACTATGGCCTAGCCTATGTACGTACATACATATTTGTGTTCTGAACTTCCAGCAAAACAATGCTTATTAATATACACATATGCATCTACATACAACCGCACACACAGGCCACTCACTTTATTCCTGTAAATCCAAAGTCCAAAGCTAAAATTCTATGTCTAGCGACTACAAGAACAAAATGCATTAATAGGCGTAGGCGTAGCGGCCATCATCCTAGTTGCCATAGCGCTGAACTGTCGCGGCGGCGCCGAACAGTTTCAACTATTGTACTGTGCAACAAAAACTCATCATCAAAAAATTGATTTATAAATTCGAGCTCATAGTTCTAAGAGCAAGTACTTTCATTCATAAAACGAGCCGCCCATATGCTAATTTTCAAGACAATTCGAAAATAGTCAATATTGGAATATTTCGCGTAGAATTATTTGCCAATATTCAATTTTTGTCAAGTCGAGTGCCCGCGGCTCCGGAAATATATTTGCACCCATATATGTATGGGCAGCTGCCTGTTCAAGGTTACTGTACATTAGGCCGGGTCGATTTGTGGGAAGGCAAAAAAATCGCCCATTGCTCTGTGAAAATCATATTCTAGGGATCAGAATAAGAAATTTTGCCGAAGGAACCATACCTCTAAAACGATTTCTGATGTCCCCCAATATGGGTCGAACTTTTTAGTTTCTTTTCTATAACTCACATTCATTCATTTACATATGTTCTGACTAAATAAATTTCTTAAGAGAAAAAATAGATAATATTATAAATAAATAAAAATAAAGAAAAAACATAGCCATTTAGCTGATTTTTTTCATGTAAAGGCCAAAAATGGTGATATCTTGAAATTGGGGGACATCAGAATTCGTTTTAGAGGTATGGTTCCTTCGGCAAAGTTTCTTATTTTGATCCCTAGAATACGATTTTCATAGAGCAATGATCGATTTTTAAATCGACCCGCCCTACTGTACATGCAATGCTGTGCCTATGAATGTGCGCTGTGCCTCTGAATGCGCGCTGGATTTCTTGAGAAATTTTACCGTATGTTTTGCTGTGGCGAGGCACATATGTACATACACACAACATATATACATATATCCGCATATATACGTACATATATAAATTCACAAATTTAAATTTGCTTATGCCATCCTTCTGTGTGCCTGGTAATGAAGCATTTTCTATACATACATATATATACGTATATCTTTTTTCTTCTTCTTTTTGGTGTCGCTTTTTCGTTTCATCGAGTCTCAAATCACTCCCAACGATTCTAAAGAAGTTTTCACTTCAATTAGTTAATCTTAGTTTTAAGAGCTTCTCGGTGAAATGCCTAGATCTAATCTTTGGCATAAATCTAACGTAAAAGCTCATTGAAGAGATTAGGAAAGCAACAATCGCCTTGTTTGGATGCAAGGGCGCCAGCGTATGACATTACTTAGAATCATTTTTGCGGCAGCTGTCTGGAATGAAGTGGAATCATCTCAGCATCTTCTCCTTAGCTGACTTGGTCTCGCGAGGCAAACATTTATTCATCTTGGCTATCATTTCTTTACTACTCCTGCTGATATAGCAGACGTAGATATTAGCCACCTGATGAGTTTCATGAGTAGCATGAAGCAATTAACTCAATCTTTATTAAGGAGTTAGGGGTAGTCAGAATTTTCAAAAAGTTGGATTTTTTTTTTGTATTTTCTTAAATACTACAATATATTAAAAATATTGTGTGAAAATTTAAAGTGAATCCGACAAATATTTTTCGAGTTATTCAACAATTAACAAAGGGACACTCGAGCGCTCCATAAATCGATAGCAAAACTTTAAATGCGTTTTCTCAAATCTATGTTTTTTGAACAGGTGATCACTGTAACTTAAAACCCGTTTGGTGGATTTCAATAAAATGTATGCTGCTTTTGAAAAACATAAAAAAACTCGGGCGTGATCGAAGGATTTTTTTTCGATTTTTTTTAAACAATTAATTGTCGGTTTTTTCTCGAAAATCTGAAAAGTATTTCCTGAGACCGCCATATTGTTAATTCTGAAAAAAAAGCTTCGAACGGGCACACGTTTACCAATCAATAGAACTAATTTCTCTTGTCCGGGATTATCAATCAATTAAACTAATTTCTTGATTGATTTTAGATGAATCTCCAAGGACTTGTGATGATCACCGCAACGAACTTCAGGAGAAACGGGTTCCACACATTTGAAATTTTTCTAATGTTAAGTCGAAACATGATGTATTAAAGTATTTTATTTTTTTAGTTAATAGTATTATCTTTATGAAAAAATACCATTCAGTGAATAATATGTTATTAAATTGTTAATTTTTTTTTGTTTCTTAGTTTGTATTTTGTACAAAAGCCAAATGAATCAGAGCTGTGAAAATTTTATTTATAATAAAAAGATTTAAGAAAAACTATTTGATATTGTTTTATTTAGAAGATATATAAACAAGGCAAAGTGAATATATTGATTTTGGTAGGTTTTGATAAGTAGGATAATATATTAATGACTTTGAGTAATGCCGTCGTCGAATCGACGAGGGATGACCTCTACGTTATAAAAATAACGATGACCTTCTAGGGTTAAGGAATGAAAGTTCTCATTTTGTACAAGAGGCACAAAGCTCTATTTTATGCTCCCCACAAAGACTTTTCTTACATTTTGCACAAAATGATTTCGTCATCCGTCGCTTAGCAGGGGGACAAATTGCGCAAATCTTTCTTTTTTTTGTTAAATTTTTTTGGCGATTAGTATCTGCGGTATTTTCATCATAAGAAATAACATTTTCAATATTTGATCGCAACGACGTAGACAATGCTGGTACTTCAAGTCTGTTTGTCAAGTGACTTTGAATAAGGGCAGAATGCAATTTTTTCATAAAAGCTGGACGACTAAGAGGTGTTTTATTTGTTTGAAATACGTTGTGTGAATAAATAATGTGGCTGTTTATAAAAGCCATGTTCAATATGCCAAAAAATTGACACATTGGCCATCGGTTTGTTTTGCGTGAACAGCTCATGACACTACACATTTGGTCAAAAGTATCAACGCCTGCTTTCGTTTTGTTGTAAAATTCGATCATGTAGGGTTTGTTGAATTTGGGGTTTACTGCTCCTTCCTCATTACAGGATGATATAAATATATTACTTTACTCGGCTTCGGCTTATATGATAGAAGCGTCAGCTCATTATCATAGCAAAACATTGACGTATTACACTTACGACCTTTTATATTTTTCATTTCACTCGGAATCTCTCGCTTATTAGAACGTAGAGTTCCAACCATTGTCAGCTTATATGGTTCGCATAACAGTGATTTAGCAAGAGGAATCGAACTAAACCAGTTATCCATTGTAACGTTTCTATTTGAACCATGTACAGTTTTAGTCAACTCTTTTACGTAGTACTCACCAAGTGGAAAGGTGGTTTTGTTTGATCCTTTTCCCAAATACGGCATAGCATCAACCATGTAGTTTGTACCGCTATCACATATCATTACCATTTTGAGTCCATATTTTGCTGGCTTGTTTGGAATGTACATCCGGAAGCTACATTTTCCCCTGAACGCCAGTAGTTGCTCGTCAATCGTAAGGTATTCTCCAGGCGTATAGTTTTCACGGCACTTTTGAATGAACATCTCCCAAATTTTTCTAATGGGGGCAAATTTGTCTTCAACTATTTGAAGGCGTGCAGATTTATCGTCGAATCGAAGACATGACATAAGAAATTTGAACCTTGCTTTTGTCATTATCGAAATATATGTTGTTCCACCATAAGATCTGTCAAACAATTCATCTGCAGACAGATGCTGATCTTTCTTGACTGCTGTTAGTACCAAGAGTCCAATTAAGGCAGACATTTCATTTGAAGTAGTTGCTTTCCTTTGAGCTTCATCTGTAGTTACAAGTAAGATGGACTGCCGATTAGCAATCTCAATGTTTGTCCATTGAACAATTTCCTCCACGATCTCTGGTGTAATGAACATTTGGAAGCATTGCAGTGGGTCTGTTATATTTTTGCAATGGCGTGTTGGTCCTCGAGCTTTATGTACTACATTTAGACCATAACGATAAGATTTGCCCTTTTTTGTTGACCACTTATGTTTATTTTTGCCCCGCAAAATAGATTTATTAAAATAAATTATATTTGACTTGGCTCTCAATAAATGTAAAGGTATGTTATCTTCATCTGTGTCGGTTGATTCTTCTGAAGAACTTGCATCCCCTAAGCTTTCGTTTTGCTCGATTTCTGCATCAGATTCTAGTTCGCTGTTGTCTAACTCATCGTCTAATCCATTCTCGTCGTCGCACATTGCAAGAAATTTTTCAATTTCTTCGTCAGTATAAATTTTGCTGCCACTCATATTGTATTACAACTGTACATACCAAACAGATAAATAAACAAGAAAAATTACTTCGGAACGAAAAACTCACACAAAGTTCATCGTTCGTCTTTTCGACTACGCATTTTTAAAAAATAAATGCTTACAGAGATCGTACGAAGCCAACCAACTGCAAACGTCAACAGCTCAACAGCGACTAATAGAGCTGGGCGGAATATCGATGTTATATCGATGTATCGATGTTTCAATTTGAAAATGAAACATCGATGTTCGTAAACCGATGTTCGATGTTTTCGCAAATTTTGTACCATCACTTAGTAATTGCACGTGGAACGAAAGTGGTAAGTAAGAAACTTTTATGCATTAAAAAACTTTTCTACATTAAAAAAACTGATTAAGTATACCATTTTAATATGAAAATTATTAAATTTTAGGCTTTTGGTGTTGGCAGGCAGTGATTGAAATGGAGCGGTTTGTAGAAAGTTCTAGTGGCAAAGGTAAGATTATCGTTTTATGTATGTAGCTGAGTGCGTATTGTTAATACAAAATATCTACACCTAGACGTCGCTTTGAGTCGTACTTTTTGGGAACGTATACCCAACGCAAAGTGATGACTAGGTGTATAAGAGTACTTGTACATACATACATATATATAATACTACAAATTATTTTTTGTTTTTTTTTTTTGCAGTTTCAAAGACGAGCTCAAAGGAGGTGGAAGAAGAAAACCCAGCAAAAAGAACAAGGTACGGTCAGTCAGCTGTATGGCAATTTTTTAACAAATCAAAGGATGGCAGTTCAGCTAAATGCATTCAGTGTGGAAAAACATATATAACATGTGGCAATACCACTAATTTGGCTGGACACCTGAAACGGATGCATGCAGGATTAACTGTTAGCGAGCTTCCGAAATCTTCAGGGTCTATTTTGTCCTTCATTGAAAAAAAATACGAAGCATCTTCCGCTAGGAAAAAGAGTCTTGATAGCTCACTAATGCACTATATATGCTCCGACATGCGACCGTTCTCAGTTGTTGAAAACAAAGGATTTCGTAATTTTGTCAGTACATTGGATCCTCGCTACGAGCTGCCTTCTCGTAACAAATTGAGAAACACATGCATGCAAGACTTTTACACAAATATGAAAGACAAATTACACTGTATTCTGGACCGAGTGGACTATTGCGCTATAACAACAGATTGCTGGACGTCACGGGCTAACGAAAGTTATATGACAGTCACTTGCCATTTCATCAATGACAACTTTGAGCTAAAAGCAGCTGTTTTGTCAACCAAAAATCTCATTGACGAAACCAACCACACGTCGCAAAATATTGCAAATTCTTTGCGCGAAGTCCTTGTGGAATGGCAAGTTATTGACAAAGTCAGCGCAATTGTTACAGACAACGCGAGGAACGTTGTAAAAGCATGTGAGATTCTACAAAAGCGAAACGTGCCTTGCTTTGCTCATTGCATTAATTTAATTGTCCAAAGCTGTTTTCCCCTTGAAAATATTAAGACAATTATGGGAAAGTGCAAAAGCATAGTTTCGTTTTTCAAGAGCAGCTCAATAGCGTATGCAAAATTTAAGCAAGCCCAGGAACCAATGAAGCCATATAGTCTAAAACAGGAGTGCCCTACAAGGTGGAATAGTGCTTTCTACATGATTGAGCGCATTTTGGCCACAAAGTCAGCTATTGCTAAAGTCCTGTTAGATACTCCGAAAGCAATACTACCTCTATCAGTTGATGAGCTATCTGTTCTGGAAGATTTAAAGCAGGTTCTTTCACTATTCGAGGATGCGACGGTACAAACATCATCCAGCTCTAATGTAACAGTTTCGCTAATTATACCATTGGTTAGCGGACTTTTGCATAATTTGAGTGAAATCAAAGATCGACTAGAAACTGATGATGGCCGTAACGTATGCAACTTGCTAATGGAAGGCATACGGCAAAGACTACTGCCATATGAAAAAAGAACTGTGACTCGTTTGTCGACATTACTGGATCCGCGTTTTAAAAAGGAGGGTTTTTTTTTCAAATACAAACTCTATAGAAGCCGAAAAATTTTTAGAAAATGAACTTTCGCCACTTTACAAAGAAAATCACCCTCCAAATATATCTAGCCTGCCAACACCACTATGCGATAAAACTCCACTTCTTAATTTTTTGGAAAAAAACAAAACTCAAAAAATTCGTAATTCCCGAGTTGATTCGATTTTGACCCTTCGTCAATACTTCAACATGGAAAATATAAACTCTAGTTTAAACCCTTTAGACTACTGGAAGGTAATTCATGCTATATAAAATCTAGCATTATAATTAATACTAAACTTTTTTCAGATCTCGACTGATGAGCCATTGAAGATGAGCTCAAAAAAATATCTCTGCGTACCGGCTACGTCAACTGAAAGTGAGCGTATGTTCAGCAAAGCAGGTTTAATAGTGAGTGAAAAACGAAGTTCACTAAAGCCAAAAAATGTGGATATGCTGGTTTTCCTAAATAAAAATGAATGGATCTCAAACAACTGATAAGTTGAGTCATTATATTTTCATAATTTAATTTGTTTGAAAAACTCACAAAACTGTTATGTTAAGTTATCATTATATTTTGGATATTTCATTTGTTTTTAAAAGCTTTAAATAGTGTTAAGTTAAGTAATAATATTTTCGTAATCTAATTTGTTTTTTTTTTTCATTTGTGGAACAACATCAAAACGCACACCACAAATAGGAGGAGGAGCTCGGCCAAACACCTAACAGAAGTGTACGCGCCAATTATTTATTTATTTATTTTTTTAATTTGTTTTGAAAAAATCAAAATACTGTTAATTTAAGTTTGTTTGAAAAACATTATTTTGTTATTTTTTTATATATATGTTGAATAATGAAGTCAATATTAAATAAATGAAAAAACAAAAATTCTTTTACTAACTTCGATGTTTAATCGATTAATCGATGTTTTCAAATAAAAAACATCGAAACATCGATGTGGACAAACATCGATCTTTTGCCAGCTCTAGCGACTAACGCTGTAAAAAAGAAAGGCACCTTACAAACAAAGGAACAGTGCGATAACGGTAAAATAAAAACTCGCGTCGTCGAAACGACGAGGCATGACTTTCCAGGGTTAATGATATGGTTTTATTTTTGTAAAATAAAACAATTGGCTAGCAAAGAAAAATTATTAAAAATCATCATTTCTTCGGGCGTCTGACTACATCTAACCTCTTAAACAGCCACCCACCCGAGGATGATAGATTTCAAAGCTTGATAGCTATGGTGAAAAAGAATTATTGAGGGGAACTTTGGCTGCCACGTCACTTAGGATATGTTTAACAAAATTTAGCTTGTGTTAGTGATATACGAAAACAACAAAAAGTGACGTCAGCCCAACAGCCGGTTCTGTCAAATTCACTCAGAGCAGAATAACGGCCTACTACATATGTCATCTCTAAAAATCTTTTCACCATGCATCCACCCACCTTTTTCTTCAACTGCTGCCAGATACACTCACTAAGAGTATTTTTTAATATAAATTATATACAGATTTTGTAATAAAAATTTCGACATAAACGCGTAACGCACATTGGCGCATTACGCTTGCGAACACAAAGGCTTGCCATGGAGTTCCACCTTTATACTGCTTTCATACTCACTCCTAAATGCGCATTCATCACGTTCGTATATAGCTTTTTCGAAGTGCTTTCACAGTGCCGCATTCAGAAATGTGCATTTACTCTCATTCAATCATTCTCATTGATTCCTATGTTTTTTCTCTTTGTAAAATCCTGTATGCGTACTGATAGGTGTATTACAATATTTCAATGCATACTTTTAGGCGGGATGCTTTGAAAGCAATGAGATTACAAAACATTTTGAGCGATATGTGTTGCGGAGCAAAGTACTTCCGCGCGCAATTGCGTGAACAAGAACTTACTATAAACTTGATCACACTTACTGCTTGTCAAGATTCATTTGAATTGAGAGTGGCGACGTAAGCTGCACGAAAATCGTTAGTCAAAATTGGCTTCAAAATTCCGTCGTCAAGGAAGCAATTATAATTTCTCGCCTCATTTAAAGTGCTGCAAGAAAAAAATAATTTAATGAAAAAGAAAAAACGCAATTTCGTGTGAAACCGTTATAACTAACAAGGTGTGTAAATTTGAAATGTTTCTCGTATCGCTGAAAAAGGTTCTAAAACTTATTATAAAAGGTAAAGAGGTAAGATATTTAACTGAAAAGGTTGGACATAGTACACTAAATAATTACTGCAATAAACGGATAGTTAACACACTAAAAACTGAAGACTTAGTGATAATGAAAACCTTATTTTAACTACCACTAACGAATTAGTAATAATGCAATTTAGTGGTAGTGCAAAATGCCTAACCCTCTTTAAAGAGCTCCAAAAATTATATAGGTACATATTCATAATTATTACTATAACAATTGCAATCAGAGCACGTAGAGCGCTGTAAACGCAATCTTTTTTGTTCTTTCAAGCTCAGAAAACCATTCTTGGGCGGAAATGACAAAATGTATATCTTTTAAGATATGGTAAACAAGTTCCGTTCGATATTAAAAGCATCAAAGTTTAGTACGACAGATGACACTGCTCGTCTATTAACACGTTGTTAGAACTGAAGCAAGAAAACATGTGATAATCTGAACAGTATTCATTGTTCTTTTATTAATAAATAACAATACGGCAAATATCATCTTTTTATTATAAATTATTGAATTGTGGCACGTCTTACAGCCAAGACAAGAACCCACGTCGATTCTTAGTTTCCTCCTTTTCAAACTGCAGCCAACTTTCGCAGATTTTTTTTTGACATTTTCTTTTGCTTTGTCCACGAATATCAGAATTCCAATTTGCAAAAAGTAAAGAATTTTCAATTGGTACAACAATACAAATCCGTCATAGTTAGAAATCAAATTAGGATTGGTTTATTCTGTGCAAGGAATGACAAATACACAAATTACTTCGTTATAACAGTAAAACAAATAGTTGTTTACATATAAAGACTTTAATGGTGAAAGAAAGAGAACAAAATTAGGACGCATCAGCGACGTGCTTTTAATGAACACATTACTTGTTCACGGCACCTCAAACTCCTGCAGCAGTCTGAGCAAAGCAACAGCGTGCGCAGTGTTGGGCGACATCTGACATGTCCACGCATGATGGCGCTCACAACGAGGATGCATATTGTCCCTTGCCCTCGTCAGCTGGAGTTGAGGTCACATCGCATTTGCTGGCTCAACGTTTGAACGCCACAGGACCACCAGCGCAAACTCTCTTGATGGGCTCACATTTTATACCATCGCAAGCGCAGACACGCCAGCAACAGCCTCATCAGGCTCTCCAACAACAGTATAATGAATATTTCTACAATTTGTACGCAACGCAACCAGGACAGCCCGAAACATATTCAGTGTTACCAGTTGGACGAGGAAATTTTCTGAAAGTGTATCACTGCCAGGAAAATACAGCTAACACGGGTCTTTCAAACGAGAGCAATGCGTTATATCGTGCTCAAGCGCAACCAACAGCTCCCCCACACCAATTTCAACACCAACCGCAACCGGCGTTCCATATGCGACAACCACAACCTCAGCCTCCACCACCGCAGTTCTTCAACAGTTACGAGCTCTTTTCAAGCAATACTTTAATGCCGACGCCAGACAACCAAGCTACTCTGGGCCGTACTGAAATTAAAACAACAACAATGCAAGTGTCCCAGCAGGCGCCTATATATATGTTGAATAACCATGAGGAGCCTATTTTGCCGCAAATCGCCACCACTTCAAACACTAATATGATTATAAATAAACTGGTTAATAATTGGTCACCCAAAGTAACTGATACACCAATTCAAGCGCCTACTGTAGTGTTGAATTCAGAACCTCCTCTAGCTGTGCATGAGCTAGAAATTCCTAAATCTGGACTTGTTCAAAATTTAACCAACGATCCTGAGCTCGCAGAAGAACCAACGCAAAATTCATTTGCTGCTGAGCCAATTGTGTCGCAAGCGTTGCCAGTATTGCCTATAACTCGAGTGCCGCCCATAGATATGCCATCTACTGAAAACCAAAATGACCCCAAAGAGGCAGCGACTGATGTCGCAACTACATCACCTAGTGCCACACTACCGACACCAACAACATCAAGTCCTATTAATGCTGTGCCTGAAGTGAAAAAACGTATTGTGGCCGAAGTAAAACCAATGCGAATGTCCTATTCAGATGTGCTGAGTAAAATAAATAACCAACAACCGTCTACTACACAATCGCACAACAATAAACAGTCAGTGGGAAAAAATGGGAAAACACCAGGGCCTGGACCGAAGTTTGAAAACAACAAGGGTAACTCGGAAAACGGTCATGGCGGAGCCGGTTTAACACGGAGGCCAACAAGTATTGGTGACGAGGCGAGCATCCCAGGGCGCCAAGGTAAAAAATCGCCAACGCATGAAAACAAAGAGAACTTTCAGCAGCTGCAGAATAGCAGTAATTCAAAAAATCCCAAACGTTCAAACAACAACAGCAATGGCGCAAGCATTATCAATGGCAATAACATGAGCAATACTCAACAGAAGCAGGGGTCGAAAAGCAACCAAAAACCAACCACATCAGAAATCAATGCTACTAGCAGTGTTAACGGTATTAGTAAAAATAACAGTATCTCGAATGGTAAAAAGCGCATGAACAACAAACGCAATGACTTGGACACTAACAAAACGGAGGCGAATGTAACAAAGATTCAAAAACCAAATGCCATGAATATGGAAAAAGAATTCAATGGTTATTACAATGTCACAGCTAAAAATAGTGATGTCGGCGAACGTGCGTCCAGGCCAACTAATAATGGATTTGTTCCAACTTCCACTAGCACTAATTCGTCAACAACAACTAATCGCAAATCAAACAAATCCTCCTCTTCGCTATATGGCAATTCTAACGCTTCATCTTTCGGTACGAATCAGTCACGCACACGGTACAGCAATGCTAACTCAAATTCCTCCTATTCGTACTCGTCGAAACGCAGCCGGAATACTAATTCCTCCTATAGCAATACCTCGGCTGCAACATCGAATAGAAACTACGAATTAGCTAAAAAGTTTCTACGCGCCTGGCTGGAATATACCATAAAGATACTGACTTGGCTCTTCTATTTGATTTATGATATTGTGGTGCTCGGATGCAGTGTGGGCTACGACCGTTTGGTGCATGCATGCGAGTGTGGCATTGTGTATGCACAGCAATTGCGCAAGGACTTCAAACAGAACTCGAATAAACCAAGTATTTGGCTTAAAAACTATTGGCGACGATTTGATGCGCGTTTCAAAAAGAATTCATGCTGGGCTCTTTGGCGACGCTTCTATCAAAAGAAGCCACCCGAACCGACAACAGAAAGTATGAAAACTGGACGGCTGCCACAGACGGGCGAGGAGGCTATGTATTCGTTACTTAATTGTAAGGGAAAGGATGCTTATAGGTAAAAAAGTGGTCAAAAGTTAATATTCGAGTGCGTAAAAGTTTTATGTTTGAATTTAATGTACAGCATACTGGGGGTACCGCCTGATTGCTCACAGGAGCAGATACGTAAACACTATAAGAAAATTGCCGTATTAGTGCATCCAGACAAGAATAAACAAGCAGGTGCCGAAGAAGCTTTCAAAGTGCTCCAAAGAGCCTTTGAATTGATTGGAGAGCCGGTAAGATATTTAATACGTGTAAATATTATATACCCTTTTTTCACTTGTTTTGGTTTTAGGAAAAACGTCTTGCCTACGACCAGAGTCTAGCTGAAGCCTTACACGCTGAAAAAGCGTGGACTGAGCTGCACGATTTGCTATCGCAATTGCAAACAAAAATAACCGAAGCTGCCAATACAATAAGGTACAAACTCTTGCCGTGTATTGCACAGAAAAATGATTACTAATATGTCTGGCTTATCCAAATGTCTAGGTGTAGTACTTGCGGTATGAGGCATCCTCGCCGAATTACGGATCGACCGCACTATGCCGCAAGGGAGTGCGCTTCGTGCAAAATTCGGCATTCAGCCAGAGAAGTTCGTTTCCATAAATGCATTTCTATCAAGCATGTAATTCAATTAAAAATGTTTGCTTACCTTATTTTTAGGGCGATATTTGGGCGGAAACTAGCATGTTGGGGTTGCGATGGAGATATTTAGCGCTCATGGAGGGCAAAGTCTATGATATTACAGAATGGGCTAACTGCCAGAAAGGCGCACTTTCACACTTGGAGCCGAATTCTCACATGGTGCAATATCGTATTGTGCGGGGTGCGCAGCAACAACAGCAGCAACAGCAACAACAACAGCAGCAGCAGCAAGCTTCCACTCATTCACCACATCACCAAAATCCTCAGCAGCCTGGATCACATCATGAACGAAATAGCAATGGAAAATTCAAGCGTAATGTTCCGCCCAGGTATATAAATTTACGATTGATATATTTTTCTTATGTTAAATGCGTTTACAATTACAGCGAAGCATCATTACATGAGTTCCTCGATAATTTGTATAGCGGCCAACATCCAAATCCGGCAAATTCGTCATCGGCGTACACAAACCCTTCGCGTAGGCGTACACGCCGCAATTAATTCAACTTCATGTGGATTATTTGCTAGCGTTTTCTATTTTAACCTATTAAAAAAAATTCTCTTCAGATGTACAAGTTTTTATTATTTCTTTTAATTGTTTATATGAGAAATTAACAATTTTAACTTAAGATATGCATTATTGCATCAAATGACGATAGAATATTTGACATTATTATTCTTTGTTATATGTATACATGTGCGCATGTAAATTTGTAATGCATATGCAATTGTACGTGCATACGTGTACTAGTTTAGTAGTTTGCAATTGCAGACATGTTTTTATTCTCGATTTTTCAATAGCATAAATCTGTGTACGTCGCCCTTTCAATGGCACCGCAATTGCAGTTGATGCAAATTACATATGTATTTAATGTACTCGTCTCGGTTAAACGCCATTTCTACCAAATACAAGAAGTATCTTCTAAAAAAGAAGCAAAAACAAACAAAAAAAAACAAAAAACACAACTTAACAAAATTATTTCAAAACTAAACTAGCAAAAATAATATGGCGTTCGAGAAGAATTTCACACTGCACGTTATTCATACAAAAAAAATTAATGAATGCAATGGATGTGAATGTTCTTTGCTATGTATTGTAATTAAGTGCATTTGATGTATCAATAATTAAAAATTAAATAAATAAACATAACATGCGATAAATGCACAAGTGGCGAGCATGCAAGCATAATTTTTGGTAAACCTTGAACTGACTGGGATATAAATATAAGTACTTATAAACGCGGAAATATTGATTCTGATATTTTTTTGTACTTTCATTAATTTTCAAATGACGAAGTTTGTTTACACGAATACCAATAATTTAAAAGAAAACAGTGAAGCAAAGAACTAAAAACAATTAATGGTTGGTTGGTTGGTTAAAGTGGTGATTCTTCCAGAATCCAACTAGCGCTTCCGCGCCATTTTGTTGTCACATCCTCATTACCAACTTGTTTTACGGTTATTTACAGCATAACTATATCCAGTCTGTGCGGTTTAGGAACCTTATTAGGTTGTTGACGTCTAAGCCAGACAGTTGCTCGAGACTCTCGAACAGCGGTTTGCCCAGGGTTAACATTCTGTCCCTCCATAGGGCAGGGCATTCACAGAGGAAATGGAAGATTGTTTCTTTTTTCTCCGGTTGTTTACAACTGTGACAGTATGTGTTGTGAGGGATACCCATTTTGGCTGCTTGTTCTCCGATAGACCAAAAGCCAGTTAGGACTGCCATTAGTCTCCACGCGTCCCGTCGTTTCATTCTTATTAATGCCGACGATTGCTTGAGGTTGTAGGTGGGCCATAACGTTCTGCTAATTTTGCATTTCGTCTGGACTTTCCACCTACAGTCTGCGATTCGGAGGTATTTTTGGGAAATTGTGCTCTTGACTGCACCTAATGGTGTGAGTACCGATTCTGCAAGAGCGTTATTCATGGCAGATCCCCCTCTTGCCAGTTCATCTGCTTTTTCGTTACCTTCAATGTTCCGATGTCCCGGGACCCAGATTAAGGTTACTTTATGGTTTTCACTCAAGATGGTGAGGCTATTCCTACTTTGTTCCACCACTTTGCAGGTTGTTGTGGCCGAACCCAGTGCCTGGATTGCAGCTTGGCTATCCGAGAGAATAGCGATATTACCCTTAAAGGAGAAATCTGCGATTAGTAGCCTACAGGCTTCCCCAATTGCCAGTACTTCCGCCTGGAAGACACTGCTGGTATTGGGGAGACGCACAGATTTTTCAATTCCAAGTCTATGAGAATATATACCAGCTCCAACACCACAATCCACTTTACTGCCATCTGTATAGACTGTGGTATCGAAGTTGTTTAGAGAGAATCCCTTATTCCATTCTTTTTTAGATGGAAAGAGTGTGGCATAATTCCTATTGAACGTTACCATCGGGACGATGTAGTCAGTCCTCACCGAGGTTAACTGAGTTTGTCGCAATAATAGACTAGCGTGATCAGAAGTTTTTCCTTTCCAGCGACCCGCTTCATGTAACCTAAATGCACTCATGGTTGCCGTCTTCTTTATATGTAGGTCTATTGGAATAACGTGTGTCAGTGCATTGAGAGCCTCTCTATGACATGATCTGATTGCACCGACCGTTATTGCACATGCTGATCTTTGTATTCTGCCGAGTAGTTTGGTATTGTACTCTCTCCCTAGAGCCTTCCACCAAACTACCGAACCATACGATAGAATAGGTCGTATAATCGTCTTATACAGCCATAATGTATGCTTAGTTTGAAGACCCCATCTTCTTCCAAGCATACGTTTACAGGCATATAAAGCAATTTCTGCCTTCCTTACCCGTTCTTCAACATTTAATTTCCAGCTTAGTTTGGAGTCCAGAATTACCCCTAAGTACTTTGCGCTGGGTGATAGTGAGAGAGTTTGTCCGTTAATATTTGGTAGGGTAAAAGTTGGTACCTTATATCTGGTGGTGAAAAGCATAAGCTCTGTTTTACGTTGGTTTAAACCTAGGCCACAGCCTGTGGCCCAAGAGTTAAGCTCGCCTAATGCCCTTTGGATGATCCCACTGATCGTATTAGGACACAGTCCTGACGCCATTAACACCACATCATCAGCGTACGCCACCGCTTTTACCCCACCTCTATTAAGTTTTGTTAAGACTTTGCTAATAACGCATAACCAGAGAAGTGGAGACAATACTCCCCCCTGTGGGGTGCCTCTGTGGACCTTCTTGGTTATACTGATATTACCCATATTAGCTTTGATGATCCTGGTTTCTAGCATAGAGATGACCCAATTACTGATGCAATTGCCCACCTCTAAGTCTATCAACGCCCGTTGGATCGCATCTGTACTAACATTGTTAAAGGCGCCTTCGATATCCAAGAATGCCGCCATGGTATAATGTTTGTTCTCTAGAGAGCCCTCTATTGTTCGGATTACCTCGTGAAGCGCTGTCTCCGTAGATTTGCCTTTAAGGTACGCATGTTGTGCAGTAGATATACCAGAGCTCTCCAAAGAGCTTCTAAGATATATATCCAAAAGTCTTTCAAAGGTTTTTAACAGGAAAGACGAAAGACTGATTGGCCTATAGTCCTTCGCTGATTCATGTCCCCGCTTGCCTATTTTTGGAATGAAGACGACCTTGACTAGTTTCCAACTATCTGGAATATGACCTAGGTTTAAACACGCTTTAAAAATTTCCTCTAGCCATGGTAGGACACAGTCCAAGGTTTCCTGTAACATCTTTAGGATGATCCCATCTGGCCCCGGAGATTTAAAAGGTGAAAAAGATTTAATTGCCCATGCAACTTTCTCCTTTGTAATTATTTCTTTTGCGAGGTGCTGTCGATTATATTGGCTCCGCCTGATACTTCCCCTCCCACTTTCGTGGACGTTGCACCCCGGGAAATGCGTGTTTAGCAGAAGTTCTAGCGATTCCTCTGTCGTAGCTGTCCAAGTACCATCAGGCTTCTTGACCCAAGAAGCCATTGAATGATCTTTGGACAGAACACGGCTAAGCCTGGCAGAGTCCCTGGTGGATTCGATTGACGAACAAAATTCGCTCCAGCTCTCTTTCTTGGCGGCCCTAATTGCCTTCTTGTAATGTCTCCGACTCTCTTTGTACAATTGCCAATTTCCTGTCGAGTAGCTGAGGTTAAATGTTGATCTAGATTTTTCCCTTAGTTTTGAGAGCTCACTGCTCCACCAAGGGGGATGGGATTTTTGCTCAATTTTATGGGGCAGGACGTTTTGTAGGCCCTACTAAATGCCTTCTCCAGTGTTGTGACCCTACTCTCAAGATTTTCGGTGAGAGTGATTTTGTGGATGGGAGTATCTCTTATCCTTTTATTGACTATGTTTCTGAACCTTTTCCAGTTGGTTCTTCTGGATTCCTACGGTAAGGGCGGATCAACATTAAGATCCAGATCGTACAGGATCCAGCTGTGATCCGAAAAAGACCTTTTATCAGAGACCCTCCAATTGTCTAACCTTACTGAACTGTTTTCAGACATTAGGGTAACATCGATCACTTCCTCCCATCCCCTGAAGTACTCCGTACTTGGAAAGGTGAAAGTGGGAGTGTTACCCCTGTTACATACCGACAAGTTAGTGTTAATTATGAAATCATAAAGAGACTCACCTCGGTCGTTTGTTTCGGAGCTTCCCCATAGAGCATGCCTTGCATTGGCATCGCATCCGAGAAGCAGGGTTTTGTTCGGGTTTTCCTGCACAAGTTGACGAGCCTCCTCAGGCGGTGCTGGTCTTTCGTGTGCCATGTATATAGAGGCAAGCGTTATTCTGACTCCGTCAGTGGCTTCCACCTCAACAGCCATCACATCCTGTGAACTATATAATGGAATTAAAAATGTGTTTAAATGATTTTTAGCTACAATATATGTTCTGGGATTACCTTCTAGCCGTTTATAGTAGATATTGTAGGTTTTCCCAGTGAACCCTTTCACCTCGGTGCTCCGCACCCAGGGTTCCTGAATTAGTACGATGCCCACGTCCTCCTCCGCCAGGAGAACGGTTAGGTTGCCCGTTGCACACCGTGAGTGCTGCAGATTAATTTGGACAACCTTTAAACCCATGTTTATTGGTTTCCTTTTTCGGACTCGGTGTCATCTAGCTGCATGCCAGTCAGCAGTTCGTTGGCACCATCGACCTCATCCTGCTCCTCTTCCGGGTTTACAGGACGGAATATCTTCAGCTGGGTCTTCCTGATCCCAAACTGAAGTTTGTTTCCCACTTTCTCCAGTGGTTCCAGACTCTCTTCTGTAATTAGAAGGAGGAATGACCTACTGTGTCTTTGCGGAGCCTCCGCTTTGATGATCGACCAATCGGTCATCGGCACCGAGCGATTATGCGCCTGAAGGTAGGGGATTAGTTGATTGGCATCAAACTCCATGTTTGGTACCCAGATGCGAGCCCTCGGCCTTCGTGGAATCTCGCTAGCCGGAATTAGCTTGAGTTTCAAGCCTTCCCAGCTGTTCTGGATTTTACCAATCACGTTTGTCAAGAAATGCAGTGAGAATTGGTCATCGCATTTAATGACTCGGTAACCGCGGACTACCTCCACCGAGTCGAAACCTGGTGTTTGGCCCTCCGGGTTCGCCATGACATGGTCAACGACTATGCGAGACAACCGTGCCTCAATCTCTGACCATTTGTCAAGCACTGGTTTTCCGCGGTTAGAGGTTTCGTCTACCAATGCCATTTGGAGATGGTCCCGTGCCACCTCACCAAATCACTTGATAGGTTTGGAGGCAATTGCACCCTGATCCGATATCTTGTGCTTCTTTGTTACCTTCCCAGTTTCGTCATGTGAGCGGTTTCGTTTTTTGGCATCTGTCCTGTTGGCGGCTTGGAATGCCAAGTATTCATCAACCACCTTTTGACTTCTTGCCTTGTCGGTCTCATCTTTGGGATGAACTTTACCTTCGGTCCCGTTTTTCCGAATCCTGCCAAGGATAGCGAGAGACCTCAGGTAAAGTTTATACCTCGAGGGACCTTTATTACCACGCTTTTGCCCCATGGCTTGAGCGGATGTTGTTGGTTGATTTATAGTTGTTGGCGTACTGTGGCCCACAGCTTTGCCCTCAACTGTTTCTTGGATTGAGGCCAAGAGCTCATCCTCTGAGGGTGACCCCGTCATCCTCAGTTCGTCCTTGCTTGTACATCTTGTCCAATTGTCTGACGGTTTTTTAAGTGCGTCCGTCGCTTCCTCCTGTCTGTCTGTTTGCTTGTCCTGTAGTTCTGTCCGCGTGTTTGGTTTTTTATCAGTCCGTGCTATCGATGCGTCAGTATGTTTTCCCGTCATTTTGTCCGTTTGTTCTGTGTTTGTTTTCCCGTCATCCGAATTTTTAAGTTTTTGTTTTTTCATTTCGTCTGGTTCGTACGGTCACCTGCCCCGCCAAGGGAGCTGCGCATGTCGCCATGCGCGGTGACCAAAGAGGATAAAGGGTAAATTTCCGGTCGACCAAGGCAGCGCCCCATACCATGGCAAGGCCACCGTTACAACCTGAGGCGGCCTGATATCAGGAGGGCTCCGTACGAATACAGCCTTATTTAGTCCCCCGGCTGCCAAGCCCACCCAATAGGCACGGGTCGCATCACACCGCAGTTGGCTACTCTCCAATAATTTCCATCGAGCCTGGCGTCAAAGTAAATGCGAAATATTGCCGGGAAAGTCTTCTGGAGGTTGCTTTGAAGCCGTGGGCAGACAAAAGTTTCGGTGGCAGACCATGAACGTTTCAAAAGGACTCGGCACCGTCTCACAAAGCTCGAATGAACCAAGAATGGCTAAAAACAACGATCCGAACTTCATATCGTCCACACAATGGCTCTAAAATTCAGCAGACGCGAATCCGATGGATTATTTATTCTCTTTGGGCCATTTTGGAGAGCCAGGTCCGAAGTAAAAGATTCACCATTCTCGAAGCGTTGAAAAGTCATTGTTCGCGAGTTGGCCAAAATACCTACACGTCACGTTCGGGCAGCTTGCGATTCGTTTCTGGACCGTGTCAAGGTCATAGTCAAGGCAAAAGTAAATTAAATTTAAATTTAAAATCTTAATGTTGTACTATTTTCACACATTTTTTACTTTGAATTGAACAAAAGTAATTTTCCGAACTAAATTTATGGCTTGTATAGATGACGTTCTCACGACAGTCGACTCTACGGATTTATATCCGACCAAGGAGTTTCAATTTTAATAATATATATTAATACAATTTACTACTTTTTATTTAAAAACTTTTTCCCAAAAATCTGTTATTAAGTATACATTTTTGTTAATCACACTTAAAAAATGATTAAATTATACATTTAAATCAATTTAATATAAAAAAAAACATAAAATCAGTACTTTAACATCTTCCAATATTTTCCAAACCATTCAAATGCAAACTCTTAAATATATTGTAATATAAAATGGACTTCCACTACTTTCAAAGAAAACGGCTCATACAGTGGTCTATGAAAAGTCTACCATCGACCAAATATTCACAATACGCCAAATCTTGGAAAAGACCCATGAAAGGAGAATCGACACACACCATCTTTTCGCCAATTTCAAAGCTGCATTCGACAGTACGGAAAGGAGTTATCCGTATGCCGCGATGTTGGAATTTGGTATCCCCACAAAACTATTGTAATACGGCTATGCAAGATGACGTTGCTCAATACGAGCAGTGCCGTCAGAATTGGGAAGGGCCTCTTCGAGCCGTGTGATACGAAACGAGGTTTCAGTCAGGGTGCCTCGCTGTCATGTGACTTCTTTAACCTGCTGTTGGAGAGGATCGTACGAGCCGCAGAACTTAATCGCTCAGGCACAATTTTTTATAAGAGCGTACAATTGTTGGCGTATGCCGATGATATCGACATCATCGGCCTTAACAACCGCGCTGTTAGTTCTGCCTTCGCCAAACTGGATAAAGAGGCAAAGCGAATGGGTCTGGTGGTGAACGATGAAAAAATTAAGTACCTCCTGCCTTCAAACAAACAGTCGGCGCACTCGCGTATCGGCACCCACGTTACTATTGACAGTAATAATTTCAAGATTATGAAAGACTTCGTATTTTTAGAAACTAGCATTAACACCGATAACAATGTCAGCCTGGAAATCAGACGTGGAATCTCTCTTGCCAACAAGTGCTACTTTGAACTACGTAGGCAATTGAGTAGTAAAGTCTTCTCTCGACGAACAAAACTAACACTCTACAAGGCTCTCATTATGCCCGTCCTAACGTATGGCGCAGAAGCGTGGAAGATGACAATATCCGATGAAGCAACGCTTGGAGTGTTTGAGAGAAAGATTCTGCGTAAGATTTTTGACCTTTGCAGGTAGGCAATGGCGAATAGCGCAGGCGATGGAACGATGAGCTGTATGAGCTTTACGACGACATAAACATAGCGCAGCGAATAAAGATCCAGCGGCTCTGAAAATATTCGATGCGGTACCAGCGGGTGGTAGCAGAGGAAGAGGAAGGCCTCCTCTGCGTTGGAAAGATCAGGGGTTGAAGGACTTGGTGTGCCCAATTAGCGCCGGTTAGCACGAGAAAGAAACGGCTTGCGCGCTTTGAAGGAGGAGAACCATTCATGGCATTTATTTTTTTTTAAAGAGAATTCCTTTCAAATGCTGGCCGCAACGCGCCGTAATTCAGCCATCCGTAAAAACCAATTTTGAATGACTCGCTGGAGGACTTCGGTTGGTATCTCGCGAATTACTTGAGAACCGTTGACTTCCAATGCCTCAATCGAAGCTGGTTTATACTCAAAGCATTTACACTTTACATACCCCCACAAATAAAAATCCAAAGGTATAATAACACACGATCTTGGTGACCAATCCTCTGGTCCGAGAGGAGAGAAAAATTGCTCACCTTACCGACAGTAAATCAGTTGTTTCACGGGTTATATGGCGCCGTCTTAGTGAAACCAAATTTTGTGTAGATCACGAGATTAAATTTCCGGCAGCGCCAGCCTCGTCTTTAAAGATATATGGGTCGATGATACCTCCACCTAGTAGACCTCACCAAACGGTTGTTTTCAATGGATGTTTGGATGCTCTTGAATGTCTTCAATCCACATACGGCAATTTTGCTTATAGGCTTCATCGCTGAACACCTTAAGTTGACCTGATCGCGCAAACGTTTTGAATTTTGAATTTAATATCACGCGTGATCTGTCAAAAAGACCCTATTGGAAAAATTACCTCCAAATCTAATCACCATTTATTAAAATCTGGTAGATAATTTCATGGCATTTATATTTTTAATATGATATCCGCGGCTACGAGTTACTTGGACCATTCAATCAGTCTAAATTTTTACCACATTTTATAATAAATCTGGGCATACTTGTATGGCATCAAAGATGGTTTGTGGCAAGTTATATGGCAAGTTGCGCAATCTTGTTAGAACCAAATTTTCGTCAATGTTTAGCTGACTACTTCTTGGAGACAAAAATTCAGTCAGAATAGCTCGGCCACAATTTGAAAAGTTTGTTCTGGCGTTGAACGATTATGATGTCTTGTCAAACCTTACTGAACAGAAATGTTAACGCAGTTTGCCATTCCCATCTGTCAAAACATAATTATCGATATCGATAGTTCTCATGCAGCTAAAAAAGCATCCGATATTTGTAAGTATATTTGGCGCTTATATCCTTTTGGCGTATCCGCCGACCTCCTCCTCAAATTTGGGGCGTGTGTCTTGATGTTTTGCCTCCTCTAACCGCTGGACGCCGCTGAGCGATTGCTATTAGAAAAAAAATTCTTCCATCATTTTTGTGTTTCGTGCCCACTGCTGGTTTCGAACTCGGACGCTACCCATTCAGCTTCGGAAGGAACAAAGGGCCGCACAAGAGCTTTCAGAGATACCTAATTTGTAACAATGTTTGCAAATTATGAAATTTAGGTGTTCATTTATCTAAAAAACTAGCAAAGTAGGAGAAAGTGAGAGAGCAAAACGGCATTTTATTATCAAGTTTTGGTATTTAGGTATCCAAAAAACTTGCAAAATAGGGGAAAGTGAGAGATAAAAATGACATTTCATTTTGAGGGGAAGTTGCGAGTTTTTACTGGATGCATTTTTACTTGTAAAAATTTGCAAGTGAGAAAAATAGCTGATCGCAAAGTAAAAATAAATACGAAATCAAATTTGCGAACTCAGTCAAAGATCTAAATTTGAATAAAAATTGTGATTAAAATTCAGAATTTAATTAAATATGTTTGGATTGTATTTATAAAGTTTATTTGAAGTCAAATACCAAATAGGAATTGGCCAATGATATAGAGGTATCTACTTCTGAACCACAGCCTCCACTCACCGTTGCTGCAGTTTCCGAAATGCAAATGGGAAGTATTGAAGGTATCTTGTGCGATACTAAACTCGTTATTTTGCATTTTATTTGCTTTATTTTTGTTTTAATTTAATACGAGGTAGCTCAACCTACATTTTTTTGAATATTTGTGATTTTTCTCGTCAACAATTTAATCAGCTGCTCGTAAAACTTGCAAATTGCTACTGATTTTGCGTTTATCTACGCTTTTTTTTTTTTTTTTGATATTTTTCTCTTTGATAGCGAATTCTCGGAAATTAAGTTACTGGATAATTTTATGAGAACAAAACTAATGTTTCTATTAGCCTTACTCACCATTAAACACAACTACATGCATAAACACGTATCCATTTAAATGTAAAACAAGAATATTTTCACAATTTGAACATTCATATAAACTTTTATTTTAATAAATTTGTTGTTTCTATAGTTTTTTTTTAATATTAATTACATACATTCAAATATTAAGTGTTTTACCACATATACATACATATATGTATTATATATAATACATACATGTAAATAGTTAACACAATAGAATTATAGTAAATCTATTTGTAAAACATATACAAATATTAACGGTTAAAAGAATAAACATTACATACACCTAACTACATGGTATTGTTTTTTTTTTTTTTATTTTTACTACAGTCAAGTACACGCACACAAATAACTCTAAATATACTTCACCTGATATCTCAAAAACAAAAATATGTCCACTGCATATAACAACTTCATGTTTTAACAATCATATAATATACCATATAAATATACATACATATGTATACATATACAAATATTCTTTTTTTTTTTGATTTTCCAACGGCTTGCGTCAAATAAAAACGCGCACTTTTTATAAAAAAAAACAGGTGTAAGTAAGCAGGGATCAGCTTTTTGACAAATTAACGTTTGATAAAATCTTCAAAATTGTTTCCTTACAGTTTTACACAATAAAAATTGTAAAAAACGTTCTTTGCAGACCAAACATTGAATTCGGCTTAGTCTTACTTTTGCAGATTTGGTGGGCATAATCATCACTCTTTCTACACAGCTTATAAATATAAACATATGTACCTACTTTTTCCATAGCAGAGCAATTCAGAATTAAACTCAAACAGTGTGGCAACATGGCCTTTGCGAAATCGCATAGTAGCATAACAACAACCTGTATATATTTGCCATCATAATTTGTCCATGCCATGCTGCCAAGCCATTTGCACCGAATTGTGAATAGCTCTAGTGCATTATTTTTTTTTTTTTTATTGCAACAAACCAATAACAACTTGGTTATCGTCTTTTGGAACCGAATTATGGTACTAATGAGCGAATGCAACTCGCAAAAACAATTCGACATAAACTCACTCGATAACACGTGTCTAGACAATAAAAATTGTGTTAGTGAATAAAATGCCGTTATTTTATTTTACACATCAATTCGTTTAATTTGAATAGAAAAATTAAAAAAAAAAGTTCCCAAGTTTTTGCTTTCTCTTGCCATAAATATTAGCTCTCCCGGACCTTGGCAAGCAAATTGGAACGCTACTAGAATCTCTAAAAATTAACAATTACTTCGTAATAACTTATTTCACACAATAACAAATTAAATATGCACAGAGTAAGTATTCAATTTGATTGCTGTATAGACAAAATAACAAATATACAAAAAGGAGCAATTGCAAATTTTATTTGTGATAGGTAAAAAAATAAAATAGTATTTTTGTTAATATTATTGTACTGCTCCCATTTTGATAGTTTATTCTTCCGATCTTTTTTTAATTTAAGTTAAATTTAAATATTTACCTAAATTACATTATCAAATTATATAGTACAGTATTAATAACATTAATATTAAATCAAAATACGTATGTATGTGTATGTTTTCTAACAGATACTATGAAAATATTCCATATCGTATTAGTAAATATTTATTTTCACATGGCAAATAAATTCATAGTTTTAACACTAACTTAAATTTATTTTGCAAACTATGGATTTGTTTTTACAATTTCTCTTACGTATGTTTATTATTCTCTACGCTATTTTAATACACGTTACATATGTACATATGGTATATAGTGTAGAGATATACACACATAGACCAATGTAGGACTTCAAAATATTCTTATTGTTGTATGTATAAATAACATAACACACATACATATGCTTTTTCATGAGGAACTGCCCCTCCTCAACTATTTCTATACAAATGGTTTTTTCTACATTTTCAGTTTCTTTTTTTTTGTTTATTTTTTCAAATTACTCAAAGCAGCTTTTGACTAGTAGCATTTTTTGTTTAAGTTGCTTTTATGCATAGCAAATACAGACATGTACTTGGATGCTACAATTTCACGATACGTCTTTGCTATACTACACACATGCAAACCGATACACGACATACATATATAGGTATGTCTGCAAAAATCTTCTCTAAATTGCACACTTATTGCCCCGCAGCTGACTCAGTCTCAGAGTTCAGCAAGATTCATTTGCAAATGTAAAAGTTTGTAAATAATTTATTGTTTAATTCTTTTACTACTTCATTACAGGTTTAAGTCTGTTAGGTTTTGATCCTTGCACAAAACGAAACACTATTGAAATATTCCCTTTTTTTATGTTTTACTTTTTCTGCTGATTTCAGTGTCAATAGAAATATATAACCATAACCAGTCATATATATAACAATTATTGTTGTTGTTGCTATTGTTGGTGGTTTATTATACAGAACTATTTCGCTCAGGTAAGTCTTCGCTTCACAATAATCGTAAACATTCCATCTGACACCCAGCTGACCAGTCGAACGCATGGCTTTGCTTTTACTCCACCCTGTATGCATTACTCTTCGATTGTCATCGTCCGCTATTTGCTGGCTCTTGACTGTTGGCTGATGCTTGGTGTGAAGTCACTTTTATTGTTTCATCCTATTTCACAGATGTCTGAGGTAGTGCTGTTCCTTGTAGTAGTAGTGCTTGAGGAAAGGTTGGCGTCCTACGCCACCCGACCAGCCACGCGGCAAACTGACACGTACGTTTTTTGCTGTTGCTGTTATTGTTGTTAATTTTGTTTTAACTATTTGTTGCGCGTATGCGTATTTACCAGCCATTACTGATGCTCTCCAATTTGGCTTTGGTCACAGCTGTAGCAGTGGCTGCCGCCGTGGAGGATACTGTACCGTTGACGGGGGGCAGTTGTTGTTTGCCTGCAGCTACAGCAGCCGCTGCCGCAGCGGCGGCAAGAAACGTTGAAGACGATGTGGTCGGCATAAAGTTGACGTTGATGTTTATCGGATGCACCACCGGCATCGATGTATAGTTCTTTTCGAGCAAATCGGCACCATTGAGGAATGGCACCAGAACATTATAGTCAACATTGAGCGGTACGTAGTAGGTACCCTGACCGTGCAGCGCAAAGATGGGTACGGCAAAAGAGCGTGCCGCGTGCATACTTGGCGGCACGTGCGTTGTGCTACTGGGTGTACTCAAAAGTGTTTTGGCGCCTAGTAAGCCGGCGGGAGCACTCAATTCGGTCTTGATGTCGGCAAAACTGAAGGGCTTCTCATCGCGTGCGCCCAGTATGCTGGTGGTGGTGGTAGTTGGCGTGCGCACAGATGGCAATGGACGTGTATCACAGTCTTCCAAAGCGCTATTGCTATTGACGCCACCTACCGCTTCGGCCAACTTACGTTTCTTCGCTATGATGGGCGCAATTTCAGGCTCGGTGCCATCCTTCGAGTGTTCGGACAACGAGTGCGTATGCGAGTGTTCGCTTTGTAGTAACGGCGGCGCCGGACAGTGTTCGCTGGAGGTTTCTTCGTCATGTAGCTCGTGATTGAAGCGCTCCTTTATGTGATTCTTGTACTTGTAGTTATTGTTGTGCTCAATATCGTGCGATGACTCGGAGAAATTGCGCATGCGCGCTGACAGCAAGCTGTCGGTGGTGTGCTGATGGAGGTTCAGGTGAGCGTGATGATTTAGCAGGGAGTCGCGCGGCGGCGGCGAATGCATGTTGGAAGTGTCGGTGTGCAAGAGCGGTTCACGCGACGATGACTCAAAATCATGATTACTCGATTCGTTGTGATGATTCAATGTTGCCGGGCCCGTGGACGTTATAACTGGCGCCTGGTGTGGACGTTGCGGCGAATTACCCGATGGTGCACCGCTCTCCATCACTTCACCGCCATTCGGTAATGCCGTCGCCGTACTAGTGGCATTATTCAAAGTTGCGTTCGTCGATGAAGTGTTGGAATTGCTGGCCGCATTATTTTGGCTGCGGCTGCTATTGTGCTCGTGCGCAGCACTATTATTAGTGCTGTTGGCAACCGCGGCAGCAGCCGCTGCGACAGCGGCATTACGTTGCAACTGATTCAGGTGGTTGCGGAAACTCAAATCCTTTACATCGTTATGATCGTTGCTCTGCTCGATGTCCGAGTTGCCCAGCATGTCACGCAACTGACACAACGGCGGCGCCGTATGATACGCTTGATGCGGACTGCCGCTCGACGCGCTCACATTGTCGGGTATATGACAGTTTCTCGACTTGTAGCAGTCATCTGTGAAAAATTATAGAAACGGGTAAGCTAAATTGCTAAGTAATGGAGTGAGATTGCTGCACTTACTTTTCATCAGTTCCACGCAATGCTCCTGCAAGCGCGCCACCAATCGATAACAAAACTCCTCCATGTGGCTCTCGTAGAGAAACTTGGCTGCCTCCTTCATGCAATCCGTATAGCCCATGCGGTACTCGTTTTCCTTCTGAATGCACTCGCTCTGCAGATGCTTCAAGTGCCTAATGGCCATTTCGATGATCTCGGTTTTCTCAATGCGGCCACGCCCTTTACGTTGGTACTGCGGCGGAATGAGACGTGAGAGGTCGGCCAGACAGGAGTTCATGCGATCGCGTCTACGCTTCTCAATAATACGATGTGACAATGGATCTTGCTGTTGATGGGCGAGAAGGAAAATAAAAGAAAATGTATACATTAGATTTGCGTTGCAAGCGTAGATAAGTATGTGAACGTTAAAAAAAATAATAAAACAACTGTTAAAGAAGAAGAGAGAAGGGATAGTGGGTTAGCATTGCTTTATTATCGTCATGACTCTTGCCATGCCACAGTAGGAAGTAAACTTTATTTCAAAATTTCAAAAATTCGCTTAAGCTACCAATTTATTTATGTATTTATGTATTTATTGCTTTGAAATATATATGTAACTACTTATTGGTTATTGTAACTATGTATGCATATCCATACATATGTATGCGTATGTGTAAGTGAATGTAAGTGAATGAGAGGTGAATATTGAATATTGGATATGCAGTGCTCGGAGAAAAGGGGGCAGATGGGATTTTTATTTGAACCATAGGCGAAGGATATGAATGAATGTTTGTATGTATGTACATAAAATGCATATGTATGTATTACTACAATAGTTAAAATCATTTATAAAGCTAAGCGACTTGGTGTGTGTGTGTGTTTTTTTTTTTGGAGTCAAAAGCGGTCGTGTTCACAGTGCATTGTTTTTATTCATTTATTTTATATACATATGTATGTATGTATTTATTTATGTATGCATGCATGCATGCATTTTAGCATTTTTTCTGCAATTGTTTTGCGTTTCTGTGCGATGATGCAGAACATTTGTACGAGTATGCGCGCGGCCGCTGCTGATCCACTGGGTGCAGAGGTGTCACACTAAATGCCATTTATTTCCTCATAACAATCACTGTCTTCACTAAATTCCTGTCTTCTTCTTGTGCCACGCCCTGTCTGCGATTAGCTCTGAGCTCCCTCACCACAAATTTCTTTCTCTTTAGAACAACCATGCGAGCAATGAGCATACCGTTAGGTTAATACGTGAGTAGTACGAGTTTATGTAAAGTACATCATCCCGATCCCGTTCCCGATCCCGTCTTGGTACGAGTATTAGAGAATTTTCATTTATTCTGATTAGTACGAGTATTTCGTTTGCGCTCATCACTTGGGTTGATTGCTAAATTTTTTTTTGTTTTTTGCAAAAAAAGGTAAGGAAAATATTTACCCTCGAAGTTTTATTACGTCTTCCGGTGGCATATTCTGCATCATCCTCGCTGTACGCTGTTGCTGATGTGGAAAAATTTAAGCTAGATTCTGTGCAATAAGGAAAACTGGATACTGCTGCTTCGCTATAATTTGTATGTATGTAAAAAAAAGGAGGAAGATTAAAAGTGAGTAAAAATGTTCGTCAACAAGTTTTGATTTATTTATTTGGAAATTAATACTTTATTCAAAGGAATGTAAATAAATAATAATTTTAAAAATACATAGATAATTAATTAATCAATATGGCGTACATACAAAATGCAAGTATACACATTTCTTAGAGCTAATTTATTAAGCTATACAATTTTTATTTTTCTTACAAATTACGGGACCAAATAATGAGATCTCTATTTTTTATAAATTTAATTCTCAACATCTTAACGTTTTGTAAAAGCGCTCTTCCAGTAGGCACACAGCGTGAAAATAAAAACTCAATGCGTTTTATTGAATTTATTTCATTTTTCATTTTCGTAATTTTTAATTAATTGTTTTGTTGATTTATTTATGAATAATACATATTTACATATAATCATAAAATACATGTTTGATTTATATCTAAAATTATAACTATTTTGTATTTTTGTGTTGAACTATAGAAAATTTATTTATTTTTCATAATTTTAAACGAACTTTTTACCAACGAAGCTATTTTTAATATTATTAACTTCTCTTTCCAATTTAAAATATTTAAAATTCAAGCATTCAAATAAAACGTCATTTTTATATTAATTTCAATTTATGTATGTTAGTTATTAAACTTAATTTATTTTTCTTTACCCCTTTTCCATTATTCGACGGAATAATCCGCGAACAAAAACTCTCTCTCATAACCCAGAGCGGAATAGTCCGCGCGAACAAAAACCCTTTCTTATCACCAAGAACGGAATAATCGGCAATAAATTATTTTTTTGTTTAAGTTTGAGCAAAACAAATAGTTTGGTAATCCTGTAACATTCTTTTTCATTAGAACAAACAGTAAAAATCCTGATTTGCTCATTTCGAGCGGTGATGCAAAGGTTTAAAATGAGACCTCTAAATGGTCCACCAAGAAAACTTTCGTTAGAAATAATTAACAAATCTACAGCAAGCTGCGTAAAAGCTCATTAGCACGATTAGCTTTCAAGTTATAAATATTAATCAACCAACTGTTGAAGAATTACAAACTATTCGCGAAGAGTGAAATTCTAAAAAAAAGTAGGAGAATGCAAAAATTTAGTCTCTTCGAATAAATATTCAGCAGCAGAATGCTAGAAAGCAACGTAAAATTCTCTCTCAATAGAAAAATATACAAAAGAAGCACGCAAACACAAAATTTGAGTAACTCCCAAAATGCGATAACTGATTTTACTGAACAAGTCTTAATATTCCTTTATTATTTATGCATTCCCTACTCGATTTCTTGGTTTTACTAATATTAAAATATTTGTGCCACTTTGTTTGATTGTTTAAATTGCAACTGGATTTTATTAGTTGTTTTCTTGGTTGCAAATTTTTGACAGAAAACTTTTCCCCTCATCAGAAAATTAGCAACGTCCCCTTCAAATCAACTATCGCTTTGCGCTCTCAATTTCCCCTACTTTTAGAGTTTTTTACGTACGCAAACGCCAAAACGTGATAATATTCAATAATTAACAGGCTGTCGAACAGACTAAATTACAATTTACCGAATAGACCTTAACTAAACACTTGGTTTTCACATATCCGCTCAAAAATATTACACATTTTCTCCACCAAGCTTACAGAGCAGTTGGCCCACATTGCAGTGCGCTTACTTTTTCATCTGCGTAGCTTATACACAATACGGCATTACAAGCAAATGATTCACAAGTTTTCAATTTCCCACGTCAACATCAAGGATCTAAGCAGGCACGACGAGAGGGGAGGCATCGAGGTCTTTTTACCCCGGGCCCGGAGTTCTCAGAGAGACCCGGACTCGAGAGTAGTTTTAATTATACGAATTAGACATAATTGGAAAGGGCCCGCATTTGCAATTTTCCCCTGGGGCCCGGATATGCTCTCTACGGCCCTGGGTCTAAGTGTTCAATGGTTACATCAGGACGGTGGAACAAGCACATAAAACTATGTAGAGAACTTTTGCTGAATGAATCCGCACAATAATTATTTTTATAATACTCCGTTTAGGTCATGTGAAATGGCCTCTTTATTCCTGTTCTATAGACTACGTCAGGTCGCCGACCTCTGCTGATAAACCTACTTCGGTTACTGTTGTTACATTCGGCGCGTTGGTAGCGAGATAAGGACAAATATGCAAGAAAAAGTGGTATAAATTTCTTGTAAACACTAAATGCCATACAAGCAAGCTAATATAATAAAGTCAAAAAATGGTAATTTTGTTGTATTTTTGTTTGCTTGTTTAAAATTTTGTTTTTATATAGAACCCGTTATAGATTTAAATTGGACAGTGCGCCGAGGAAATATTACTATATATACTATATACATAGCTATGAATATTAAGTAAGTGGTTTTACATATTCCACAACAACAATAAAAAAAGAATAATAACTTTGTATTTATCGAGCAAGTAAAAATAAGTAATAAACAAGCAACGATACAAACATACATTTGACCATTTCGACATTAATTTTGTGAGATATTTTAGCATAGCAAACGTGAGTTGCTTAAAATACTTGCCAAAGAGAAAAGAAAAAACAAAAGGCGACCAGAATAACACGAGAATAAATTGAAAAAAAAAAAATCTCAAACAAAAAATTAAATTTAGTGCACACATTTACAAACATATCTGTGAACTTTTGACAAAACAACTTAAATCCACTTTGCACTCTTTTCCCGTTAAGCACAAATTTGGTTAGGCCTGTTGCAATATTTTAACTATTAATCATTCATAGGCGGAGCTTAAGCATTCAGGGCAATCAAAGTTGTGATAAAATATAAAATGTGGACATCAAATAACAGGCTTCATTGACCCGAAAAGAGCACCTGTTAAATCCAAATAAGCTGTATTGTCAGAAATACACAAATACATATAGTGCATATGGTATGTATACATGTAAATAAATATAATAATCAGCAAGTGGAAGAATTTCAAAAAAAATGTCTGTGATCTTCAAATCAACAATTTCAAAAACAAACAACTAATGTAGATTCATTAAATTTACGCTTTTTATTTGTAGGTATTATAAAATTTGTGGGTTCATAGCTATGTACAGAAGTATGTATGTATGTATGCCATCCACACACCAACAGCTCGCTCCCAAATATTCATACTCGCATTCGCACTCGCACGAACACGAGGTGGCGCTAAAATTGCTCGCACAGATAACCAAAACAGATGAGCCACAACCACAAAACTGAAAAACAAAGTGACTTGCACTTGAATCTCTCGCATGACAAAATCGAGATGTTTCAAGTAGAAGAAAGCTTATACAAATATACAAAACTAAATGTGTACGGGTACATTAATACCTATAAGTATGTGTACATTTATGTATGTATATACATACTTAAGTATAATTAGCTGTTAATACCACCACTGGCCATTGGCGCTACCACCATCTCAGCCAATTAATATGTGAGTTAAAAAAAACCAGATCGGAACGTATGCCATCTAAAAATACTGTGGAATGAAATTAAAAAAAAAAACAAAACAAAAAGGGAGACAGAGGAAAAACAAAACTAAAATACGAAAAACTGTCAAGAAAATACTAATTATGTAGACAAAAAAGTTTAATAGCAAAAAAATAAAAGAAAGTAAGTAGCAAAAACCGCAAGAATCTGTTTTGCTTTCGGCACTATGTTTACACTTTCGTTTGGGTATAATAAAACTATTTTATAAATGACACGATATGCATAGTTGGTCTGTTGCTGGGTGGACTAAAATCTTTAGAGCTATCGGACAATAAAACTAAATGTCGCATAATCATAGTCCAATGTCATTTTACAAATGCACGTACAAGGTGGCGCAAAATTAATCACCCTATCGGAATATTTATAGTTTTTGCAAATGGCAAATGACGTCGATCATATTTGACACTTGTGAACTAAACAGCTGCAATATACAAAAAGGCAAGCAATTGAGCGCGTAAAGGTCAAAATAAAAATTTTCATCATTCAAAAACATTTTTTTTATTTAGTAAAAAAGTTATTCAAAAAGCGTGAGCGAAATTGGATGCATGAAAGCGAAAAAGACTGCCTACGTAGTACTAATCAATTACACATACCGGCCATTGAAAAAAAAGATACTTCGGATGCACTTCATAGGGATATGTTGGCTTTTGGATTGCATCGAGATGTAGAAAGAACTAAACAGGAAAAACGAAAAATTAAGCAATGGAAAGTAGATGCAAAAAAGGCGATTGCGATTGTTAGAAAGACGACTAGGACAAGAGGGAATGTGGATGAAATTAACATTAGAGATATTGACGGAATTAACAGCACATTCCTTGATTGCATATGACCTTGAAGAGAGCACAGCTTTGTTAGACAGCAATACTTTGATTTCAGATCCAATTCTGTCAGCTTCAAGCCAGATTTCGTAGCATTATCTGCGGACATTAGAAACTTAGTGCAACAGCAGTGTTGAGCCTGTGCCTGAGGTTCATGGAAAATTAATCAACCGATTGTGTAAACTTACCCAAAAAATGTAATAACAGAAGAGATGTTATTAGAGAAAGAAAGCAACAAATTTGTGTCTTCAAATGCCGAAGAGATTCTTATTTTAAGAATGAAGCAGCTCAAGGCAGAAATTGCACATAGGTTCTTAACGGGATAGGAAGATCTCCTTTTTCGCATTTCATCTTTGTTTAGTATTTTCTTTCAAAAAACAAATTGTGGCTTCCTCCCATCTGTACCTTGAATATAAAGCAACTTCATATAAATCGAATGGATTAAATCTCTGTTTATACTATTTAAGGCGTCTTAATAATCTTTCATCACCTATTATATCAAAATCTCTTTCAATTTTTCTTAAGCCTCAGTTTAACAAATTTAGACCTGACTTTATTTTCATGATTATACGCCAATGAGAGTAACTTGAGTAAAGTAGTAATAGTAGTAGTAGTAAAAATCATGAAAGCGCAAAAAAGCCATGACATAAGCTGCAAAATATTGACTTACAAAAAATAAACAGGAAAACATAAAATCAGCTATGCCAACTAACATCTATGGAAAATAAAAAATACACACTTAGTCATTTCGAACAAATCGTAGACAAGTAAAATTAATTGATTGAATCATTCTATATAAATTATTATTTACTTCCGTCGTGCGATCATGGAATATACAAATACGATACCGTTGATTGTTTGGCATTTTTCATAATTTTGAGAGGGGAAAATCTGCTGGCTACAAGAGAAAAAAGAGAGAAGGTTGCTCTGAAAGAAACGCTGGCAGCCACAGGTATTTCAAGCAGGCGAATGCTTTTGCTATAACTTCTAACAAATTCCTGTAAAATCTGGCTCAATGGTAATAAGTAGTGTCTGTAATTTAACAGCTGTTACATAAACATTATAACCGATTATAGTTTCGCTTTAAATGTACGCCATTCGCAGTTAACATACAGACAACCATACAAATAGCATAATAAATTCTATTACCATGCCTATCACAAATACATACATACGTATGTAAGTGTAAAAAGTTTTAATTTTTGAGTTTTTCTAATATACATTATGGCATTGCTATTCTTAGTGGGCACTTACATACATATCTACATATTGTATGGCGGTATTAATCGAAAATTGTGTCAATGTTTGCTCTGTGCATAAATACGTATGTATGTATTTATACATTAAATGTAAATAAATGAATTAATCAGTCTGCCTGTATTTCCGATTTTTTGTCGAAAACAACGAAATTGACCTCGTTTTCGTTCAAATTTACTATGTTGCTTACGGTGACGAGCATCTGGCGTATGAGTTATGTGTAATTTATTAATATATGTACGTACATATACGCTACGTATGTAAATCTTTACGATTTTTTTTGGGATCTCGTTATTTCAATACCGGGATTAACTTCTGGTTTTATATTATTATTATTTTGGAAATTGTGTTATACTTTAGCGAGTACATACATATCTGATCAATCATGGATCAAAAAAGCATGAGGCAAAAAATTTAAAAAGTCAAAAAATGTATTTTGGGGTGAAAAAAGGTCATACCACTGAATTTTATATTAAAAAGAAACCAAAATCAAGCGCTTTCAAAGTTCAAATTTGTAAAGGAATTTTTCTGTCTCCATTTATGCAAATGCTTCTTAAGGGGGAAGTCTACTGTGAATTTTTCAAAAAATCGATTTTTTTTTTATTAGCTTAAAAAATACTTTGAACCCTCTTAAATAAGGTACAATATGTGTTACAGCTGGCTAAATTTTTCTTCGTTGAAATTTCGACCTTTTCCCGAAGCGCTCCAAAGCGCGTACCTGCTATACTGAAACTTTAAACGCATTTTTCTCGAAACTAAGTTTTTGTATACGGTGTACACGATATCTCGAGTTCTGATAAATTAATCAGCTTAAAAATTTAATTATATATTCTCTGTAATAGTGTCTCTCGTCTGACATAGGATTTTTTTGATATCGTTATTTGTTAAATTGTTATAAACAATAGTAACATCAATTTTAGGCAAAAAAAAAGAAAAAAATTTCAAGAATTTTTTTTCAACGCCAAAATTTTTTATCGACATAATCCTACGTCAGACGAGAGTCAATACTATGTATATGATAACAATATTTTGTTTTTTTGTTTTAGATCACCGAAACGTAAGATTTCATGTACACCGTTTAGGCACCTAAGAAAAGCGGACCTGCGCTTGCAGAAGTGCCACAGCGGCCATTTTGAATATTTTGACTTAAAATTTTTTTTTCAAAAACTTAAATATATAATAAAGATAAGAGTTTAAATAGATTTTATGTACGAGCAATATTTTGTTAGAAATAAAATCCGGAAAATAAGCCTGTTTTTTCCCTTGTCACAGTAGACTTCCCCCTTAAGAAATTACAAATCCAAAATATCCCAGTATTTTTTTTAATATAACAAATATCGGGATCTCAGGATGCCGGGGTTGGCATCCCTAGTGTGTACATATATGTATGTTTGTGTAATGTGTTGCAAAAATGTTGTGAAGAGCCATCCAGCTATTCGATGCTCGCCTCAGCCACAGCTGCTTACGCCTGTTTACAATTATATACATGTAGGTACAACTGTGTGCATGAAAACAGCAGTACCCTCAAATAATTATTTTGATACTTTTTGTTTGGTAAATTATCTTATAAATAGTACAAAAGAAAATTTCAATACCAATTATCTACCAAGTGTTAAGGGATTTCAGATGTGGACTGAATAAATTTGGCAACTACGTAAATAACGGTTCATTAATGGCATTCTAACGTCTTTAAGTGCAACATTGAAATAGCAGTGCATTCAGTTTTTAAGGTTATAGAAGGAATATTAATAAAATTTTGCACAGATTTAGACGAAAGTACGTTTTTTATAAATAAATATTTAAATATTATTATTTTTTTAATTGTATAATAACATATTTCTCATTTTTTTGATTATAGTGGCTGCAGCAAAACACTGCACCACAGAATATCGAAAGCAAGAAATTGAGAGCAAATGGAAGATTTTACACAGAAATATAAAATATTCCTTAATGCTCAGCAAAAAATGATTTCAAATGCAATCAAATTTGTGGAAAAGCCGGAAAAAAGGGGAGGAAATGAAAAATTTCCATGCAATACAATCGAGAAATTGTAAGGTGTTCCAAAGAGAATCCCATGAAGGCAGCCATGTAAATGAACTTAAATTTTTCTGACATGACTGTACGTAAAAGACTAGAGGAAGCTGGATTGGCAGCTCGCAGCTCTCGAGAAAAGCCACTCCTGACACGAAAACATAAGGCAAAACGTTTAGAATTTGCAACAAAACATGCTAACGGGGCAGCCGAACATGTGGCGTAATATTTTATATACTGACGAATCTAAAATAATTTTGCATGGCGGCACGAGTTCACGACAATATGTATGTTAGACGTTCGACTGGCACCGAAAACCAGCCACAATACACTCGAAAAACCATTAAATATGGGGGCTCAAAAATACTGATATGGGGATGTTCTCAGATTAAGAGAATGAATTTTTCATAGATAATTTTGTAAAGCAAAATTTCGAAATACATACATACATAAATGCATCATTTTGCCATAAAGAATTTCATAACACAGAATTTTAGCATTCAGAATTTTCAATACACAATATACCATACAAATTAAGTACTCAACCCCACCAGAATCACACTTACACACTTACGTTAGCAGCCAAATATTTTGGATGTCCAACACGAGACTTGTACTCCATAGAAAAATGTGTATTCTGAAAATACTTTACGAAGGTCGTAGGCAGTAGGAAAGGCCAACCATATGCCATTTTCCACTTACTAAATATTTTCCCAAGCTACAGTTTAACTCGGAATATCGCAGTATTAATAAATAATAAAATATTAGCAAATAAAAAAATTTCAACTAGCTTGAGGCCACAGTAGCCATAGCTATAAGCTTATTGTGTTTTATAGTTAACTGTAAATAAAATTTTCAATAAATATAAATTATTAAAAAATTATTAAAAAAAATATTAAAATATTAACAAATAAGCATACCGACATATTCTGATTTGTCTAAAATGTATTCAGTGTTGCCAATTAAGCGAGCTTTTGTTAGTCTACTCGCATTTTACTTCTTCGCTACTGCCGCTACACGTGAGCCATATGCCATTGTCTATTAATAACAATTTTTATTTTTGTATGTGGAGCTCAGTATAAGAAAGGGGAAAAATTTTGTCTCTCCTTATTTTCAAAAATAAGAAAAAAATCCAGTTAAACATGTATCACGTTCCTGCAACGGCAAATGCTATGGAAAATCCCGTGTACGCTGCATGATCGTGCTGCACGCGTGCATTCATCATCAACAATCGAGAGGCAAATAAATGCGACCAACGACGTCAAAGTCGCAGCGCTTAACGTCAAACCTTTATTTTCGATATATACTCATATATTGTATATACATATGTATATGTATGTATGTATATAAGCAAGTGGTCGACTAAATTACGTGGCAAAAATTTTTCGATTTTAACTAAACACAAACGAGATCACTCGTTTAATTCATGAAAATTTACGCGATGGGTATATTCACCCGGCACGCTCTTGTTTTGATTCGTTAGTTGTTGCTGGCGCTGATACATTATATGCAGTATTTGTTTGTGTCGGCCAGCTGCCAGCAAATTTTTGGTAAATCAAAGATGTTAAAAGCGACAAGTGTCGTAACAAAAAGGGTAGGGCAGTACAGCCACTGACTAACGGAATGACAAACTGCCAAAATGTAGTAGAGCTACCGCAAAACGACGCTCTTTTCTGCTTCTGCTTCATCTGTTCTGTCATCATCAGCCAATAGGTAGATGGTATTAAGTAATTGTGCGAAACGATAAACGAGCATCAGTAAGTAGGGGAAAAGATGTGCGAGAGGTATGACGAGTGGCCGGTGTAGAGCGACAAGTAGTAAAGCTCAGAGCAGCGTAGCAAATTGTAATTTTAACAATGACCTATGTGACTCGTCATATCCGGTAAGTGCTGACTGATGAATCGTACGCCAGCACAATGACGAAAAACAGCATCGTGCATACGACGACGAGTGTACAACGCCACTAACAAGCATACTAATCAATGCCGTTGAATCGTAATTGGCTGAATCGATCATCGCTGGCAAGGTGCGAGTCACTAGGGGGGCTCACCAATTTCGCCGAAAATAACTGAGAAGAATATGAATAATTGTGTGCAAAGTGTTGGGAGGCAAGGCAGAGCAAATGCCAATACTCAACAAATCCATGCATACAAGTAGAAATTATTTAAGTTGTATTGTATGCGCCATCGCGCGCGCCAATTCGCCACTTTGCACACTTCAATAGACGAGTCACAACAGCAGGTATCCATTCACAAGCGTGTAAACGTTGCCAAAGAATTTTGTTTTCGTGCATTTTGATGTATTTTTAAATCAAAACCGGTAAGGCTTTTGTATGCATTTTCAGTATATACATGCAGTTGAATATTCATGTACGCCATGGCCCACTGTATGAGTGAATGTATGGGGTTTTTTAGTCCAACTGCAGAAAATTGTGCGAAATCGTTTAGTTGGTTTTTATGTTTGTGTTTTTGGTTTTTTTGTTTTTTGGTAGAAGTGAAAGTCTTTCACTTAATCGATTATGACTCACATTAATTCGTGTTTCTTCACTTCCATTTGGAATTCGAAAGCCAGAGGAGTTACGTACGTGCCTTTATGAAATTGGAGCAGCTATCATAGGATACGTATACGTATATGTATGTAAAAACAACGTTGGGGTAACGTCATTAACACTAACATCTCCAATACTCTTCTGGAGACAAACACAATGAAAGTTGAAAGAAAGAGGCTGAGAGCTGACGAATAATGAAGTTGAGTAATCGAAAATGCACGAGACAAGTCCATTTCCAAGCGAAGAGCTTTAAGTTTTAAAGCTAGAAATAGCGTATAGCTTAATAAAATGAACCGAAAAAGCGATACAAGTAGGCCTGTTCGAATGGTCCGAGGCCTAAACTTCTAGGAGGTATGAGTGTAGGGCAGCTGCTATACTATCCAAGCTCTCAAAGACTTAATTTAGAAGAAACGGAATCGCTTACATCTCTTTAACGACGTAGAGAATACAGAAGGTGGC
Organism: Anastrepha ludens; assembly: GCF_028408465.1. Classification (NCBI taxonomy): domain Eukaryota; kingdom Metazoa; phylum Arthropoda; class Insecta; order Diptera; family Tephritidae; genus Anastrepha; species Anastrepha ludens. The sequence goes on from NC_071498.1 coordinate 118,858,283, forward strand.
GCTCTCCGAAAACAGCTACTTTATTTTTGGCGAATTGTGCAATTTTGTGAAATCTGTACAGAAAATAAAGAAGCATTTGTATGGAAATCTTTGCCCGTGAGGATGTACATATGTGCGCACGATTTATTCTTTATTCTTGACTCAACTCCACTCTTCTTTTTGTTTGTTTATTTTCGGTACTGATATCACGGCACTTGGCAAGACGTAATTTTATATTCTATTATTCTAAAAGGCGGCTGTTAACTTTTAACCCTCCGTTGAACACCTATTTTAAACCTTTGGTTGGGCACCCGGGTCTGGCCTTTTTTCGTCAAGTTTGAGGATCCTTTTTAAAAGGTTATATCCATAAATCGATATAAAATTGACTTTTAGGAAGCTTTCTGGAAGCTCAATAATAGAATGCTCCCGCCCTCAGCAGCAATGAAATAATCAGGAATAATGAAAAATAATATAAAATATTATCAAATACATTATTATTATTATCGCCTCAGTTATGAAAAAAGTTAATCATAATTATGAATAAAAGCTCCGGGTTCAGCACTTGACTGTACAGAAGCAAGGGAGACTCTTACACGATTGGTATTAATCCCTATGTACATATGTAGAGAGACTACCGTGCATGAAACAGCAAAATGATGGGAAAAGTTTTTTTCTAATACCGGTCACCCCTCGGTTGGCAATGGCAAACCTCCGAGTGTATTTCTGAGATGAAAAATCTCTTCATAAAAAACCATTTGCCGTTCGGAGTCGGCTTAAAACTGTAGCTCCATACATTTGTGGCACAACATCAAGACGCACGCCACAAATACGAGGAGGAGCTCAACCAAACACATAACAGAAGTGTACGCGCAATTATAATTCGGCGAATGCAAGACCTACTGCAATTTTAGACGTGAATCATCAAATGTTAGAAAGTCTTATCTCAACTATAAATTATTAAACCTTATGCTAAATCAAGTTAGACGTGAACTGATCACTTGGTCTCTTTCTAAGTGATATACCTTTTTTTTGACTCTTAAAGTGTTAGAATGTAATGGTTTGTTCGGTTAACCACACCCTTCAATCATTCAGCACAGATGACGAACATTTCATAAGTTTAGAATATTAAATTCATAAGCTATTATTAGACCAGTTGAAACGTGATTTTTCTCCGTGTTTTTGCGCTAGCAGTCAAATATTTTTCTGCGCTAGAAATAAAATATTTATTGTAATAATTTTCTGCTTTTTCAGAGTAAAACATAGTTGTTGCGGCAGAATACTTTCAATAACTAAAATCAAGAAAAAAAATCACGTTACAAACTTATCTGAACATAACAACTCGTTACAATTCTAAAAGTTGATGATTACAATATAATGTAGATATATATGTATGTACATACATTGCGTAGACTGCATACACAAGCATATACATATGTATGTATATATTTTTTTTAATATTTTTTTTAATATTTTTTTCTAGTCAACATTTTTGCACACGCTTCACAATTAACCTACGCCCCATCTATCGTTTGTTGAGATCTTTCAACTTATCGCGACAAAACAAAGATAACGCCGATGGGCAATAAAAAAAGCGGTCGTGCGCACATGCATGCATACACATATACAGCTAGCAATCAATTATGATGATTAGGCCTTCCGAAAAATAAAAATATATGCACACACGAGTATACACATATACGCCTGTTCGGGGAATAATAATTAACCCTCTAGTTTCCAGTGTCACCCAAGTGACGAGCGTCAAAAAAATATTTCTCCAAAGTGATTCTAGTGGTCCAAAGCGATTCTAGAGTAAAAAATTGCTGCTCAAATTCCTTTGAAAGAGTAGTTATATAAAATGGTGAATGCGTAGTAAATATATTTTTTTAATCTCATTATTTAAGCAAGTAAGGAGGCTCAATTCGGCGCGCATATTTGCATAAAATTTACTTCGGAATATCTGTTAATTTTTTAAATTAAATAAACTGAGAGTTAGAGGATGCAACATCAGGCGGACGGATAATTAGTCTTAACATATAAAATGTGGGCGTGGTGTTATCCAGTCTGAATAATAGACTACTTCGTTTAGCAAGTGACGAATAGATGAAGCAACAGGTGTAAATAAACATCTCTCGGCAGCGCTGGAATAGGGCTGCCGAAAATGGCATTTGCTTGTGAAGTATTGAGTTATACACGTTTTATGAGGTATAACCGTAGTCGCAAATCTTGCTCGATAACTTTGTTATTTCTTTCACATGCAAATTACTCATCAAATAAGTAGAGCCCAGAGATAGCGAGCAGAGAAGTGGTAAATAAAAGAGTAGTACAACTGTAGTCGCTTGCGGCAAATCGTGCTCAACAACGTTGTTGTTGCTTTCAAGTGGAAATTTTTCGTCAAGCAAGCAGAGTCCAGAGATAGCGAGCAGAGAAGTAGCGAATCGAAGGCGCATAATATTTATGTACCAAGTTTTGATAAGTTTTATTAAAAAATTTTCTAGATACATGTAATTGTCAATTTTTTCAAAATTTTACTTGAGTCATATTTATTATTTTTTGGGTTCGTTATCTTTACCAAATTTGAATCATTTTGCTTTATCCCTAAAACGTGATATCTGTTTTGTTATTCCTTTAAAACTACTGCTATATGGGAGGTAGGCGTGGTTATTGACCGATTTCGCCCATTTTCAATACCAAACTATCTTTGGGCAAAGAGCCATATGTGTACCAAGAGTCATTGAAATATATGTATTTAAAAAGGTGGCAACATTATCCGTCGTTAAATAGTCAGCAGTTGTTCAATCATCCCAACGAAGTCGTCAAGTGACAAAAGCTGTCGAAAGTCAGAAGTTGAAAAAGTTGGAAAGTAGCCGCAGAAGTACGAAGTCGTTTAAGCCGAGCGATTTAAGCATAATATCTTTTCAAATATTTAATAGCGAATATTGTTTATTCTCTATATTTAATTAAATATTAGTAAAACACTAAACATTCCTACATGCACAAGCATAGATTAGCGCAGATCGTCTTTTTCCGGCTGTGCTTCTTAAAACAAACATAAAAAATTAATTCGAAGCTTTAAACAAAAAACAAATAAATGTCTATATTTTTAGCGCTGTCCCATGCATACATATGCGCATACACATATAGTGCATCACCATACTAAAATGAGCTTCCCAATCCAAGCGTATGCTATTGTACCATATCGTATTATTCGAATTTCACAAGTTTCAAAATCAAATATCGCACACTTCAAGTGCAAAAAGAGCAATAAACACTTACTAACGCAGTTGCACGATCTTTATTGCATTTTCGGTGTTTGTTGAGGCTCACGCGCTTACATGATTGCGAGTGAGCTGGGTGTTCTACATACAGTAAATTGAGGTTGCCGGGGTTAATTTTTGCTCGAGTTATCGTGCCCACGGACGTACGGATGGGCTTCTCTCATCATTCTGACCATTTTTGTTTTCTATATATGTAAATAAAGACGTACCTACGTCTGCCTTTCAGTTCCTCTATGCTGTTCATACATACATACAAAATTTATGTGAAAAAATTATAATACCTTGAAAACAAGTATGCGGTTATAAAAATAGTAATTACGTATGTATAAGTAAAATTTGTATAAAATAGAAGCTATTTATATCTTATTTACAGTGCACTCGCGATAACTCGAACTAATTAAAACAGGCGCTGTTCGATTTATCGAATTTGTTCGACTTATCAATTGAGTGTGCTATGTTAAAAAAACAGTCATCGATATCGATTTTTCGATCGATTGTTGAAAATGGAAGCCAGTAGAAAATTTCTGTAGTATAGTTTCGTTATACGAATCACATTTTGGTCCATTGGCTGGATCAATGGTGTCACATTCGGCGGCATAAACATAGTTAAAATTAAACCATCCTCGGACTTTAATTCGATTTCGTTGGGATGTGATGGGGCATTATCAATTAGAAGAAGAGCCTTCTCAGGTAGTCCCCCATCTTTCAAATATTTTCTTACCCAAATATTAAAGTCATTTAACTTGGTTAAAAAAATTGTTTTAATGAATCTGGATTTTACCTGCGGCACGAACGAATTATGAAACCAGTCTTTGAAAATCGCCGAAGTCATCCAGGCTGATTTGGAATTTTTGTACTCCACCGGACAGTTAAAATTTTTGAAAACACGAGGATTTCTTGCTTTGTCAATAACGAGAAGTTTAAGCTTATGGTTGCCGGTAGCGTTAGTGCAAGCCATAAATTGCCTTATCTTTCTTTTTTATAAGACTTATGGTGGACTTGGCTACCCCATATTCCTTCGCTAGAGAAGTAACACTACGTCCACGTTTAATTTTGTTAAGGACTTCAGCCCTCTCTTTTAATGTTAAACACTTCAACCTTTTACAATCCATTACTCACGTGCACTGATACACTACAAATGACAAATTTAAAGCAATTTGGTCAATGCAAGATGTTGTTCCCAGAAAACTAACGGGATATTAACGCCGAAATATTCATATGGACAATACACTAGTATACATATAATTTATATACATATACTATTACATATGTATGTATGTACAAAATGTACATGTTTGAAAATAATGTGTGTACAAATAAATTTGTTTTTTTGTTCGAGTTATAGCGCTTTAATATTGTTCGAGTTACAAAGAAGTCAATAGGGGAAAAAATGTGTTCGAGTTAGCACGTCGTTCGACTTAGCGGCTATTCGAGTTACCGCGAGTGCACTGTATTTACTTTTCGTCATCAAAACTCAAAATAAAAAACCTTTTTCGACTCAATTTTGCTTGGAACTTGGAGAGTTAAAATACTTGTTCAAGCTCATAAAACCAAAAGATAGTGAAAAATCACCAACACGTGATCGAAAATTTTATTAAGGCGTCAAATTTAGCGCAGTGATAATAAAATAAACGAATTCACACACTACCTCACCTTTGAAGCGATAAAATATTTAAGTTTTGTAGCAGCAATAACATTTGCAAAACAATAAATGGACTTGTGTGAATATACATAGAAAAAAAGATCCACGCGCTGGAATGGATAAATATACGTATACATATGTGTGTATGTAAGCATTGAATGTACTAATACGAGTCTCTGCGCGTATACAAAAATACGAGTAGCGAACATTCTTTATATTCCTTTGCAGGGAACGAGCGAGTAGAGATAGCGAAACAAGTGAAGTGGAATAATAAATGTGTACAATTTTATTATTACCATATCTACAATACACACTTATCTATGTATGTATGTATGTGTGCATGTATGAAAAGTATATATGTATGTAAAATAGTGAGCCAGATTTAACTACAAATAACCTGATCTCACTAATTCGATAAATCCAATGACGTCAATGCCAAGTTTATTGAAAACACCAGCTAACCAATGAGCCAATGTGGGATATATGTATGTATGGATTTATATCTACTAATATGGCATATATTTTACACACTCACGACATATATACGTAAGTATGTATTTATGTAAGTATGCTTGCTTCGGTGAATCGGCAGTCGACTCGAAAACGTGCTGCTACACAAAGTATTCAGATACGAGTACCAAACAGACATATGTATGTATGTACATATATACAGAGAGAATGTAGCTCAATATATGTCTGGGTATATAGCCAAGTAGTCGTATGTATGTGTGTATGTCCGTAAAAGTTTTTATGCTTTTCGGAACTGCCGAATTTATTATTTTTATTTTGGTGGATTTCGGAAGGCTTGTAAATGACCTTCTAGCGTATCATAAAAATAAAACGTTTTTGTTGTATACTTCAATAAAGAAGTCAAATCAAGCATAGAAACAACAAAAATAAACCTTATTAATACTAACAATAGCAAACCACGCACAACCTTGACTTATTTAGGTCGACAAATGGAAGGCGGCTACACCTTAAAACCGCCCCCGAAGAAGCTACAGCTTTTAAGAAAAGTTTTTGCTTAAGAAGGATGACGTATTCAATCAGGCGGTTTCCGTGGTATGTTAAGGGAGGAACACTTTTTTACTGTATAGGTAAGGATTAGAGCTTAAACGCTTTCTTGGGTGTTTGGCCGAACTGCACCGCCAATTTATAGTGTGACGACATTTTTCACTTATGGAGGTACCTAAAGTGTTAAGCCGCCTCCGAACGGCAGATGATTTTGTTTATTACAAACTTTTTCATGGCAGAAATACACTCGGGGGTTTGCCATTGCCTGCCGGCAATATATCTTTGGTGCTTCGTGCCGACAGCAACATTCGAACCCGAGCTCTAGGGGCACAAATGTCAGTCGCACACTAACCCATTCAGCTGTGGCGGCCGCCATTGCTTATGTTTTGCTTTAAAAGCAAATATACCTTTTTATCCTATGGCCAAACTTTGCCTGGGAGGTTTTCACATGCAATACATAAAAGTTGAGGCATTGTTAAATGAGAACCCATTAATTGTAAAGGATAGCATCATATTTTTATTAAGAATTCAGTACCTTTAGAGATATCTATTCTTGTTGTCTTACTGAGTCTATAAGGCTGAGTTGATGCTCATGAAGTTTATTCAAAAGTAAAACACTTATACCTAGTCTGAATCTGTTCATAAAACAGCCTCATCAAGTACGTTTTCATGGTGTTCTTTCTTAAATGAGCAAAAACATGATTTTTGACTATATTTGAGGTTATGTAACACCATGGATTTATTTTCATTTTGAAAAGTATCTTTTCTTCTTTTAAACTCTTTCTCATACTCTCAGTTACAACGAATTTTTTTGAGAATATCAGTGATGACTTATACGAATTTCTCAGCATTAAAAAATAAAAAATGCATACGCAACAAGAAAACATCAGTATCTACATCTCTTCGTACAAACATTTGTATGTATGTATGTATGTAAGTACATACATATGCACGCAAGACCTGCTTGCATGCATGTGACTCCGTGTCATTTGTTGTTGAAGCAATTGCTCATGCTCTACTTAGGCACAGTAAAACAACAATCAACAACACCAGCAATATTCAATGCTGAATGCAAAGCGTAGTGACACAACTTGCCGATTCAACGCCTTGGAATTCAACAGAACATATTCGCTTTAACCGGTTAAGTGCGCAAGCACTCAAATACTCATAAAGCATATTTTTAATGTCGTTAAGATATGTACATACATGCTTATAAATATAGGAGATGTACATATGTATATGTATGATTTTTATATAAAACACTTACATACATACATATATGCATAACCACACATGCGCTTTGAACACGTCACTTGACTTGCTCAACAGTTATCGTTATATTTTTTTCAAGTGTTTTTGATTTTGCAATTCACGTGATGTTTGTTATTTTAAATTTACGACTCAGTCTAAACCTCACACGTACACTCGCAAAAGCACACATCCGCTCATACACACATACACAAAAGTAAAGCAAAAATGTGAGCAATCACTCACGCTAAAGTGCACGTTCGCTGGAGATTGCACCGATTGGTAGAAATAAAAGAAATACACTCATGCACACCCACACACACATATGTGAATGGTAGCACAGTAGCTTATACAATAGCAATCACATCTTACATATATGTATCTGTATGTACGTAAACACATGTATAGCATATAAACTCGTGTCTATTCATGAGCTTTTGCACTCGTAACTTCGGACTTTTTCCAAAATATTCCACATTAACTTTGTTTTGATTATTTGATTATTTTGTTATTGCTCTTTTTCGACTTGTCATTGCAAACGCGTTTCTACTCATGCTCAGGCGTTCACACTTATTTTTACTACATACATATGTACATGCTTACATACATACATGTTTATATACTTATCAATTTATGTGCTTTGCTCTGCAAGCAATGCGAGAGCATGGCGTAGAGTGCATTGCGCTGGCACACATTCATATGCATACATATGTACAGTGATGGCCAAATCATATGCAGTTATTGGATCATTAAAGAATCATTTCAAATATTTTTCAGTTCAATTTTGTAAAATTATGATTGAAGATTATTATAATTATTGTAGTCTGGTATGCGTAGTTTTATTTAATATTTTCAAATTAAAAGAATTTATTAAACAAACAATATTAAGGCCGGCGGGCCAATTAGATGTCCTAAATTCAGTAGTTATCGCGAAGCGTTGTAGGATGAGAAAAAAAAACAATTAGCCAAATGAAGTTTTGGGGATAGTTTAATATATATTTGAACTAAAAAAAAAAATTGTACAATCTCCAACAATATATTGTAAGCCGAGTTATCAATAGATTCCCAAAGCGCCTTGCCACTGAAGTATCCAACTTCTGTACAAGATACAACTTGCAATTTTCATCTGAAAACAAAAAAAAAAAAAAAGATTATTAAATTTGATGTAATTATCTTCGATGTGAACTAAGAAAATTGGGAGAAACACGTAAAATTCGAATTTTTGGGGAAGGTAGAAAAAAAAGTGGTTTTTCAAGGAAAAAAAAAACTCTTCAACTGGGTAAAAAAGTCGCTTAAAAACAGTTTTTGGATGTTTTTTTTAGTTCACATAGAAAAGAAAACAATACTGAAGATAACGCATTTTGAATGAAAGGGATAGCTCGTTTAGTTTTTTTGCAATCGTATACATAAATTAGGTAAAATCGTGAAAATGAAAAGCCGAGAAAACGCGCTTCAAACTACAACAATAAGCGCACGGTTGCTCGACGCCGCACTACGCTCGGCTCTGTAGCTCTGCAAATACTTGGAATTTAACTCTAAAAATTTGTGTCTCAAGTTCTTGAATATCTAAGCTATTGATTTCAGGAAAAAAAAAATCGATTTTTTTGACCTTTTAATTGGCCCGCCGGCCTTAAATAAAAGTACGCATTCCAAACTGAAATCGCTGTGCTTTCAATCAACATTTCCCTAAATTGAACTAAAAAAGGTGATTATTCTATAAGAGTTGGTTTTATAAAAATCTAAGATATGCGCATACTCATAACTTCTGCTTTCTTTATGGAGAAATGCTGCTTATTGCAATGATTCGTTATCCGAGTATTAGGTGTCCATTGCGAAAACCATATTAGTAAATATAAATTTTGTAAGGGGAATGCGTTTTAAAATGGATTAGAGTGGCGTTAACTTAAGCTCGTCGCTCTTTGCATGGCAACAATAATTCCTGCTGTACCGTACGGCGTCTGTCTTAGTGCTTTTGCGTATATTGTTGTCAATCATCGTACAGTATTATATTGCCCCTCATCGTACCGCACCTATTAGCGCAGGATTTTAAGGAATTGTGTGGTACAATTGTACCTTTTTCCAACGAACGTTTTCAACCTTAAGGGTATGCAAGATAAATAAATATTTTTAATTTGTGTGATTATCCATAGTCGAATAAGTTTTTATTATTAGTCTTATTTCACTTTTTGCTTTATATTTTAAGAAAATGCATTGATATTCTTCGCTTTTGTACATACACATTTAACAAAACAAAACAGCAAGAGAAAACTTATCTGTAAAGGTTTTTTGCATTCGTGCGATAACCTATCTCTGGTAACACTTAAATTGAGTGAAATTACTTAGCAACAACAATGGAATATTGATTTAAAATAAAGTGTATTTATTTATTTACTTTTTGTAGTTTTTTTTTGCTTAAATTAGACGTATTATAAACACGTAAAAAGTATAAATATCGTCGCCATTTGGTTCATCTTAACAAAAACTATATTATTAATCCTAAAAATTTCTTAAATTGACGAGTGCTAGATCACCGTCTCTCCCTAAGGTAAAATGCTGACAGTATTTTTAGAAACTATTTATTTAACTCTTTTGCATCATTCGACGGAATAAGCCGCGAACAAAAATTCTCTCTCATCACCAAGGCAAACAAAAATGAATATTTTAATTAATATTTTAATAATAAAAATGAATATCTTATTTTTTCATGCAATCTCATATCGTTTAAAAATTTTATAATTTTCGAATTAAATTATTTTTTTGTTAAATTTTGTTTTCCCCATTAATGATTTTGGTGACCCTGTAACATTTTTGTAAATTAGAACAAACAGTAAAAGTCTTTCCGACGCAAGGTAATATGGAAAGACTCAAGTGAGCGCGCGTCGGATTTTTAAGTACACACATCGCGCATTCCGAGCGGTTAATTGCAATAACTGGCTAGCTCTTGTAACTTCATATGCTCTAAGGTCGTTAAAATTCGCAAAACCCATCCCATCCTATAATTCCCGTTTGATTTTAATTTAACTTAAAGTCTCTAGAGAGTAGATGGTCTATACTCTCACTGTCTTTTGTTTTTAATGTAATTAAAGGAGAAATCGATCACTTACGCCCCTTTAGATAGCATTCACATATCCTCCTTTTGCCTGCGCTCTAAGAGAATTCAATGACAACTCGAGTTCTATTCCGCTTGACTTTTCGGTTTCAAAGAATGAATTTTATAAATTTCTTAACTATTTTTTATTTTATATTATCTGTAGTAATTTAAGCTCATATTAGCTCTAAGTGGTCTGTAAAAACAGTAATTTTGTTTAAGACTTGAAATAAACGAAATATTATTTAGGCGTTTTTTCTTTGCGAAAAGATATAAAAAAAGCAGTTCCGTTCTGTTCAATATTTGAAGTCAAAAACTGGGCGATATATATACATACTAACTTTCTTACAAGCGCTGACCTACATAAATGAAAATCAATTCACTCGTAAAATATTTTTGAACCAGAAGCACAGAATGAAAGAACCTTGCATTGATTGATGTCAACAGTTTAATTTTTCTGTGTTAATTACTTATACATATAGAATATATGTATATATGTATATGGGCACATGTATATATACAAATTTATGCATAAAAACTATACATAAATCAGTAACAGATAAATTTAGGTACGTTCACAATCATTCATCATAAAATGCTCAGGTACTACTATTGAGCTTTGGTGTGTTTAATGTATACTAAATAGAATGCCAGCAAAGTACAATACAAAAGCCGCCAAATTATTTGTTGAGGTGAGTTGCATGAATTACGGCATTATTATTAGTTTGTGTTTTATTAGTATTTTTATAATATTTTCAAACGTCATTGCCACTATCATTAGCACATGTGTACATAGCATGAACAGATAAAAATAAATTTATATATATGTATGTAAAAGCTCGTAATTCATCATAATTAATTGTGTTGCTGACGTTGCTCTAGAATTTTTAGTTTTCTGTTTTGTCTGTGCAAAGTGTTTACGTATTAAATATGTACATATTTACGCTCGTAAATGAAATATTTACATGCACATATGTATGTATATATATATCTAACGACACATACAGTACACCTATACTATGTACGTATAATACAAAAACGTGTTTGCGCTTAAGGCCAACAATTTATTTATTTATTTTATTTTATCAACATAATTACCTGTCGTGAAAAATTACCCGAGTCAGACAAACTACCAGAACATACACACATTTGTACATTGAAACTTATGTGTTTGCACAAAAGTTGATCTAAAACTATAACCTCATGTTACTTTGTTTGTGAAACGTGAACACCATTTCTGCTCGATAAGCTTTAAGTGGCACATGACAGGAAATGAGGCAGGAGATAAAAATAAATGAAAGTTTAAAGGGGAAATATGCTAAAATTTAATTTAAGAACTAAACGGGTATTGTGGCACCCCGAAGTGATTGCGTAGCCCATGGAGAATGAGAACACAACACTGATCGACCTCCTATTGTAGTTTAGAGTAGCCCATTGCTCTGGCTTCAAACAGGAAACAAATTTCTCTCGCGCTCTATTGATTGTTTATTACATATAAACATCGTGCGCTGAATTTTGATTCCTTCAAATAAACTTGAAGTAAAATTTTGATATAAAAAATAATAATTTTTGAATTTAATTTTTATTACTTCGAGTAATCGTCCACAGTAAGCGATAAAAATTATTGTAAAAATTGTTATCAATGAGTTTGCCAATGGTGCGCCGAAATATTTCGGTAAATGGATTTTTTGATTTTCATTACCTATAATAAAGGGGCCCTAAAGTTTTATGCCAGCTCCGAACGGCAGATACATACTTTTCATGACGAGCTTTTTCATGGCAGAAATATGTACATTTGAAAAACACTTTTTCTATCATTTGTTGTTTCATGCCCGGGGTTTCGAACCTGCGCACTTCCGAATGGTAATTACGCTCCTATCCACTCTAATACACCAGACTTTTAATTGCATAAAAATGTTTATTTTTTATCTAGAGGTGAACGACATTAGAAACCATGTGAAAAAATTGTATTGTGTTGCGTTGTTGCACGGTTGAGAGAATACAGAAGGTTGTGCATATTGCGGTACCGACATTCAGGTATTAGTGAATTCCACAGCATCAGCTGCTTAGCTGGCGCTCACGTATTTTTTTTTAACAGATTTTCTCTTTCTATTCTGTTTTATATTAACCTGGTTTATATAACATAACCTAACTTTCCTAAAGTTGACGACTTTGTTACTCTCTTCTTAGTTGATTCACACACCCCACCCACAACTATGTAGTTTTCCGCAAATTTTCAACTTCAATCTGCGTTTAGTATTCTATTATTAACGGTATTTAGAATTGCGCCTATATTTGTCACTGTTCACGACAGTACAGTAAAGATAAATTTTTATAACAAATAACAGAAAAAAAGGATGAAGAAAATTAAAAACATGTTTATAATTTTTCTTCTGCAGAAATAAATAAGTTAAATAAAAACTAAGAGGATTTGAGAGAAAATCTAATTGAGCAGAAGAATTAAGAAATTAAAAATAATATATGTGCATACAAGGTGGCGCAAGATTAATCACCCAATTTTATTTTTGAATAATTTTTTTACTAAATAAAAAAATAAAAATTGTTTTTCTAATTAATAATTTTTTTTTCGAAAAAATTATACTCAAAATATTTTTTTTAAAATCTCACTCTATTTGCTCTATTAGATTCAAGAAAAATTCATAAAATATTGAAAATCGTGTTAAAACAAAACAATTCGTGTAACAAAATACTTCTTTTTTAACTCGTGTTAAATCAAATTCGCGACAAAAGGGAATTAGGTGTACTTCACAAGTGTCAAATAGATATGACTGAGGTACGACGCCATTTGTAAAAATTGTAAATCTACAGATATGAATAATTTTGAGCCACCTTGTACCATCTCATTTCTACATTCCATTTTCTACGGTCCATTTAAGACTACACGTACATACATGCATACATACATATAAATGTGGACATCATCTCGATTAATTAGCAAAGAACAACAGCGCACGCCTTACTATTGGTGCGCTCCTCACAAAACTCAACAGGTGTCAGCGCAAAGGCAACGTTGATTCAGTTGTCGCTGAAAAATTTCCATTGAAAATTTACATTTCCACACAAATGGTGACAAATATGTATGTATATACACTTAGTGCCGTCATACAACTTTAGCTTCACGCTGCAATAGTAAATATAAACATAACATACATACATACATATATACAATCACTTATATTTGCATATATATACATGCATATGGTTTTAAATACAACAAACATATACATTTATAGACACTTATGTATATACGTCACATAATTTCCTAATCGCTGTTAACACCATTAACATTGCGTGGGTATTAATTGATAATGAAAAAACTGGTAAAAAAGGTCTTTAGTGTGTTGTTGCCAACTGTAAAAGTGCAATCAAACACCACAATAAAGTTATATACAGTTATACCAAATGACAACCGCAAAATAATCATATACACACCGACATATTGTATGAATCTTTGTTGTAAACGTGTAGCAAAAAATTCACTCGTGCTCCAACAATGGCCGGCATAGCAACAATGAAAGCACTCGTGAAAGCACACACTGTAACTGCATGGCAAAAATAAATAAATTGATTTGTTTTTTTTTCGTATTTTAGACATACATATGTAGATAGTCTACTGTGGCTCATCATCAGAACCGAGGGCAGCTAAATATTGCAGCATTGTATGATAGTAAACAATCGAGTGTACATACAGTGCACTCGGGAAAACGTCAACACTAGTTTACGTCAACATCCCAAAACGTCAACCCTTAATTTTTTACATTGTCTACTCTAAAACGTCAACCAAACCACAAAGCTCTAAAACGTCAACTTTCAATAAATCAAAATTTTGAATTAAGCAACAGTTAAAATACACAGTTTTGATCACATACACACATTTATTTCATGAAATTAGTTCAGAATTCGGGTATTCCCCTTATATTTAACATATTTATGTATTTAGAATAGAAAAAAATTGGAAAGGAAAAAACAACAGAAAAAAATAACCGATTTTTTTTAGATGCATAAGTATGTAAGTGAAATGTGATCTCTTTTGAAATGCATTCCTTTAGTTTTAGTTAGGCTGAAAGCCTTTTTTGTTCTTTTTTTGTATTTGTTTATGTTTAGTTTAAGTTTATAGTCAATAAAAACGTTTAAAGCACACTATCAATATGTTTTTTTATTAAAAGTTTCTACATTCATAAACGTCAACAATTTGTTAAACGTCAACACTCGTGGTTTTAATTAGTTGACGTTTTCCCGAGCGCACTGTATATACAAATACATACATGGCATACATACATATATGCATGTGTGTGCATATGAATTGGTATACGGAATGTAATATATTTATATAGGGTGGCGCGAAATTGATCACCCTATCGGAAGATTTTTAATTTTTGCAAATGGCGTCGTACGTCAATCATATTTGACACTTGTGAACTAGGCAGCTGCAGTATGCAAACAAGATAAGCAATGGAGAGCGCAAATAGCAAAATAAAGATTTCCAATACTTACATAGTCATTTTTTTATTTAATATCAAAGTTATTCAAAAACAAAATTGAATGAATAATTTTGCGCCAGCTTGTACGATAGCTTTTATAACAAATTTTGAGTAGAATTTATAAAGTTATGCTCTTCAATAACTCGTACATTTCTGTTCGTTGGATGTAGTAGTAACTGCACTATGGTTTTAAAGCAATACATTATATGTATGTATATGTGCATACATACATACATATGTTACACATAAGTGCTCTCTGCCAATGCGATGTTATAAAGTGACTACGTGCCATGACTTGTAACGTTAATGGACGTCGCTCGGGTGACTCTTTGGCATGTGCCACCACCAACCAAAACACTTATCTTTTTCCATCCGCTGGTGGAATGTGCCAAGTCACTACTCTTTCTACCATTTACGTATGTGTGTATGTGGCTGAATTGTTTATTAAAATTTTAAGTTCGTAACTTTTTGCTGCCCTGTGCCACATATTCATATGCTCTTTATGCCCCAACTATAAATAGTTTTATGACTTTATTATATAAAGAAGAAAATACCGGTTTACCAACTGAGTATGTAAACTAGCGCTCCATGCGCACCAAACGCTGCTAAACGCTCAACTACACTTGGTAATATTTTGTTGCGAGAGTCGAGAGACTTTTCGTGTTTGTTGAATAAGTGGGCGTTGTTATTGTAATTGTAGTTGCAGTTGCTGTTGTGATCGTTGTTGCCTTTTTTGCCGTTGTAGTTGGCTTGTATGCATGTATGTGTGTATGTGTTGATTTTTGAAACGTGTTGGCTGGATCAGCTGATTATAAAGTCAAAATATCGGTGTGGCTCAACTCTTCATTAAAATCAACGCCAGCAAATCAACACCACACACATTCCTACTGCATACCGCCACCTGCACCATACATCAATTCATCATCACCATCATGAATGAAATCTTGCTTGCTTGTAACACTTGTTTCACACTACACCAACTTCAAAGGGGGGAATTTTAAACTACCGCGGGAAATATTTGTTGACAATTCAAGCAAACGATCTAATGCCTCCGGTGCGAGTACACGGCACTGTTACTCTTATCATTCATCGGTCCGTCGCTCTTTAACCGTATTATGCTCATTACCGAGACTCAGTTACATATACATATGTATGTATATATGTATAAGATAACAGAAAAATTACATTTAAATGATCCCGAGTTGTTAGCGTTTTGACACCCTACTTTACTACTTTTTTGTACCGTTTTCATATTCGATAAATTTTGTATAAATAGAAGTAAAAATCTCAAATTTATTATAATTATTACCATAGTATTTTATTACTATATGTTTACAGTTAATTTATTTTGATTACTACTATACTTCTATTATAACATCAGCATCCTTAAAGCAAAACTCTATTACAAAGCAATTAAAAAATATAATATTTACAACAAAATAAGTTCACCGGCTTTGATTATCCTTATTTTACTCTGGCAGCACAAAAAATTTCCTTCCTCGTCTATCGATCAAACCTTCACTCGCATTTTTGGCACTAAAAGTATTTGATTTGATTACAAATTACAAAAATTTTACAAAAAAAAAGACGGGACCGACTCCCTACCAGCCAATGAACACCTTCACTCGCTCTGCATTCTTTCGCGTTATACGAAACTCTTTTATGTACATAATTATGTACATTTAATTTACACAAGAATTAACTTTTTTGCTTTCTTTTGCTACTTCTTTCAAAATATTGGTTTTTATTAAGTATTTTATTGACGTTATTTCCGTTTCTCATTATCATCATTATCACTGCTCAAGCTTTAACATATTACTCTGATTATCACTAATCAAAATTTCACATTTCTCAGAATTTGAAATATTTTATCAGCGTTTTTAGGCATGTTTTTGATTGTTTGTTTGTTTTTTTACACTCCATCATTGCTGTTGGCAAGATCCCGAAATCGCAAACAACGAGAGACAATTGAATATCATAGTGCGGTTATTGATCGCAAAACAACTGCCTCGTCGAGCCACAACCCCAAGATCTTAGCTGTGCTAGCAGTCAACTCTCTCATGTGCTTCAGTATTTTCCACCTGCCGCTGCATCGTCTACAATTTATCATCTCTTCGGAGTTGCTGGTAAAAATTCATTACAAGTCCAAATATCTTCGTTGCCCAAATTCATTCCCTTAATATTTACACATGTGTTTTTTATTTATTTTAAGTCACGCCTTAGTATTGGAGAGCCATGTTGAACGCATGATTTGGCACAATGGCTCGTACTGGTACGAGAGATGCAAATTTTAAAAATACTCATAAATATATACACACATACACACATACCTAAGCTTATTTATATTTGCATACTTGTACAAACTGTTGCCTACCTCAATTCGCTCAGCAATTCAATGCACAAATACTAAGTAATCGCTTTATTACAAAAACAAAAACAAAAAACTTGCACATACATACATACACATGTATGTAAGTGAAGAGTGCTTGTATTGGGGATTTATAATGTCGGCCGCCTATTGTGTATTTGCAACGTGAGTTCAACAATCTACGTCACAAGCTCTAGCTTGGGTTTTACAGGGGCGGAACAGTAGGAGTAAAAGAAGTTAAAATTTGGGGTGTCATATAAATAGGTTTTGCTAGGAAGTATAATAAAATTATTCATTGCGTTTATTAATCGCCTACCCAAAAATTGTCTAGATATTAAGAAACGTTGGAAAAATATAAAAGAGGTCTTCATATACAAAATAAATCACCCTATCGGAAGAATTATAATTATTTCAAATTGCGTCGCACGTCAATCATATTTGACATTTGCGAACTAGGCAGCTGAGTATACAAACAGATAAGGAGTGCGCAAAGGTTTTTGATGAATTTTGCGCCACCTTGTATATGCTGGCGCTTACGTCCTTTGTCAGTTATTTGGCCGAGCTCCTCTTCCAATTTGTGGTGTGCGTCTTGATGTTTTCCCACAAATGGAGGGATCTTTTAGGAGAGACAGTTTTATGCCGCCTCCGAATGGCAGATGGTTTTTATGAGGAGTTTTTTCATAGCAGAAATGCACTCGGAGGGGCGATCGCTATTAGAAAAAACTAAGGGAACAAGTTTGGTGTCTCATGCACGGAGATTCGAATCTGCGAACTTCCGAATGGTAGTTACGCACAAACCATTCAGGAACGGCGACCGCCCTCATACTTATCATCGAATGCAAAAAAACAATATCAAAAATCAACTCGAGTTTTAAGCTGCTTCAAGCTTACACTTTATTGCTCTAAAATGAATGACCTATCAAAGAATTTTTCCGAAAATTCTGATTAAGAAATTACATTTTTTTTTTTAATTTTTTAAATTTTTATGAATTTTGTACAAACTTTGGAACTTTGATTTATACGGTTTTTGTTATACAATGAACTGATTTCATAAAAAATTAACGAAAAAAATTTTGCATTTAAACTATTGCGAATATTATAAGAAGATGAAGTGACTTGATTATGGGCCTCAAGTGTACATCATATATTAGGGTGCATGACCCTCCACAAAAAACAATTGGCACTGGTTTTCCATTAGAATTATAAAATTTGTTATTATATTTTAAGATTTACGGTCCGGTGAAGCGATTTGAAATTACATCCAAAAATCTCCTTATTTTTTTTGGATTACATTTTCAACATTTTTAAAATTTATGCAGACCTTCTAAGCTTAAGCTCTGCTATTTGAGGTGATTTTCTGGAAAAAATATCTTTGAAAACCAATTTTATTTATTTATTATTAATTATTATTTATTTATAAAAACGATTTCAGGAGGTATTTTCGAATTTGTGAGGCACCCTAATGCATATAGTGCATACCAATAGTATCTCAGGGACTAATAATAAGCCCATAAAATTGGGTTCATTATCACAATCGATCAACACACACGCTTATATGTAGGTATGTATGCATACTTGAGCAATAAATTCGGAATTACTAACAATCTGCTGATAAAAACATATAAGCCCAGGTAATGGAGTAGCGAAGTTGTTTATAACGGTAATTTTCAAATGGTCCAACAAGTAAAAAAACGTGGAAATCATATACAGTGAAGTGAATTGTTCAGTATTGGAGAAAAATACATTAAATATGTTAATAAAAAATTAATTCTACACAATTTAGAAAAATACCTGAATTCAATTATTTACATATATTTAGCAATTATTTATTGACGTAGTTATAAGTATATTTATTGTGTTTAGAAGATATGTACATATATGCCTAGAGCAATAACGTGACAAGTCGCAGGTGTGAATCACGCTATACATATGTTTTTTTCTGTGTATATATGTATATATATATATATTGTTTTTTTTACACAAATTACAAATTTGTCTTCTTTGGAATACATTTTTAGATGTGCACACATCACAATCAAGTAATTGCCCGAAAACGTAAAATTTTTAACTGATTTAAAAAAAGATCAGCTTGCTTAAAATATAGATATTTTTGTATGTCCATATGAACATATACATATGTATGTATGTATATGGACACAACTTCGTTGAGATTTTGAACAGCTTTTCTCCATATTAAGCGCATACCAGTTAAACAGAACTCAAAACGGCATTTCAGATAAACAAGCTGAAGACGAGCAAGTTCGGTACATTTGCATACGCGAATTCACTGAAAAAATTTATTTGTTTATATTTCTTTTTAACAGCATTTCACCATAAACGATTAAGTTAAAAATAACGTCATGTAATGGTAGGCCAAAAAGGTGAGCTGCTTCGAAAGGGTGGGATCAAAGAAAAAGATGGTTAGAGTCATGCGTAATTCCTTCGAAAGCGGATTAAGTATGTAGTTGTTTCAGCATAATTTTTTTTTTTTGAAGACTGCTGAGCTGGCAGCCTGTGCCATTACGGTAGCATAAAGCCGACTGTCATGGGAGCGAATTAAAAAGGTAACAAAATTTAGGAATATTTTTCGAACTCGATTTTTGAATTTGAATTTAAAGACAGATGCAGATGGCATTCATACATATGTAATATATGTATATATTAAATTGCATTTTTTGGAATTTTAAACCCTTTAACTCATTTCTAGCTCAATCTCTGGTCCCAGATATACCGATTAAAACATTTGTGGCATTTTTTTATATTTTAGATTAGCAGAACAACAGTTATCCATTAAACACTATACAACAATAGTTATCTTAAAGTAGATTCGAATATAAATTTTGATTTAAAAAACATATTCCAAGTAACTCTTAAAAAGTTGCAAATATATTATGAAAACACCGATGTTTTCATACCCATTTTGGCTGATTCGATAAACTTTTAGTTGGTATTCGATAAAATTTTTACTTTGAAAGTCCCCTTAGGCTATTTTTGTTAGTCAGTTAAATGATGTTTCGCAATTCTTATATATACAGGGTCCGGCACCCGAAGTGTAACCAACTTCAAGTGGTCATATTGAGCAAAAGTAAATCGATTATTAATTGTGTATTATTTTCACACATTTTTTACTTTGAATTGAGTAATTTTTGGTTACACCTCGAGTGCCGGACCCACATTAGGACGATTAAGGGTGTAAGCACCAATTATATATTGTATATATATATATATACGTCTTCCAACACAAAATACTTGTTGCAAAATATCAATCTCTGAATGTTTTTATTATTTTTCATAAGAAGTTTCCAAAAATTTGTAAAGAAACCGCTGGCACGCCAGTCAACCACACATTGTTTTTGTTTACCCGTTTAGTGTTTCTTCTAATGGGTATTTTTAGCTAAATAATGATTTGTTTGCTGTGCTGGCGTTAACTTAGTGTCAGCAGAGTATTTTTAGATGACACCTTCAATTAACATACATACGTACATACATATGTATTTAAAGAATACAAGTTGCATGCATGTTTGATCAAAGCGTATTTTAGACCTGCCGGTAAAAATATACACCATCAGCCGACCAAAAACACAGCCACATCATCGGAGCGACCAATCAGCAATAGCAATGACATACATTGTTGTACGCGCGTATGTTTGAAGACAAGTGCCGCTTTGTGTTGATTTTGTTCCGTGTATGACCTTCTAAAGGACACACGTGTGCAATTCATAAATAACAATACGAAAATCAACAGGCGAGCAACAAAACCAAATAGCCGACTGCTCGATTGTTATGTGTTCCTGTTCTATTCGCCATATTCTAAACAACCACACTCCTATACTAGTACAGGTATGTTATGTGTGTATGTATGGACACTCATCTATGCAAACAATAATTTGAGCAAATGCGCCTTTTCGCCCACTCCTATCGATGGAGCATTGAATGTACATATGTATGTATAAATTCAAAATTCTAATCAGGCGATAGGTGCCCACTCAGCCAATCAATATGCGTATTAGCTCAACTGTATACATACACATATACATATGTATGTATATGTATGTATGAACATACTTAAAAATATTCCATTTATAAAAATATATTCATATATATTACATTTCTAGTTTCATATGTATGTATGCATACCTACATGCAAATTCAAACCTTCAAATTGTATTTTATACCCACGTTTTTATAGGAATGGTGAAGAGCAATCGTTGCGTTTATATTTATTTCTATAAATATTATTCGTTCAATTCTAAATGCACTATACAGCACTAGGTTGGCTGCGGCTGTAACTGAGCTATTGAAATATGAGTTTATGTACATATGTATGTGTGTGTAACGGTAGAGCGATAGCACTTCAATTGAAGGTTTAAAAAATACAAATTAATGTTAAATTATTAATTGATGTTGTCGTCAGTAAGCTAGAGTTTTATTTTTTTTTATTAATTTCGTTTATTTACGTTGTTGCTCTACCCGTTGCTACATTCATACATACATACATATGTAAGTGCTTACATGCTTAGGCATTTGTGTTAGTAGCTATTAGTGCTTTTCAATCGCTGTTTATGAGTTGTTAGGCACTGCGTTGCTTGTGTTTTGTTGGCTAACTCGGTCACCCGGCACAAACGTCTCCACACCAACCCCAGCCATAACACTGACGCTCGCGTAACGCGGATCACGTTTGCCATGTCGTGCGTTTAGTTTCATTTTATTCGAGAAACGTAACACTCTCAACATACGGGTATTTTAATTATTCCCACGTTTTTCTATCGCATTCATTTATTCACATGCCATTCTAGTACAATACATAAACAGCGCGGCAAGTTGCCGCTGTCATTGGTGTTGTCTACAGCCAACTTAGAACAGCAGCAGCTGCCAATTCATATACATATGTATATGCATGTAGTATTTCTATTGTTTTTCGTTTTTACTTTTAATAGTACTAATATTATTGTTTTAATATGAACGAATGAGTTTGCTGTTGGGGCCTTGCTTATTATTTTGTCATTTTCAACTTTTTCCCCTTCTGTTATTGGTAAACAGCACAATAACTATGACATGGCTTTGTGGCTCAAATGTTATTTTTAGAGTACATATTTAGCATGTATTGGAAACAGAGAAATTGTACACATATTTACACACTTATGCATTACGTGAGTGTACGTATCGAATAAGCGATAAAACTGTAAGTAATTCTCACGCTTTGATAAATCGATGACATATAATTGTACAAGGTAATAAAGTTTGTTACAGGTTGCCAAAAATATTTGCAACGAGTCTTTGTGTTGCAATGCAATGGGCATAGTTTTGCATGGATATATATATGTACATATGTATGTACAGGTGTGTATTTCTGACCATTTTAAAATTGTAACGAGTCTCAAGTGGCCTACATAAAATAAACCAAATTTCCAAATACTAATCACTAAATTTCCCAAACATGATTCACAGCAATATCTGCAACTTACGTGAGTCGCCCGGAATACTTTGCCACTTCCGGTCGTAATATGAATGGATAATAAATAAAATGTACTATATGGTGAATATCAATAACACGAACTTGAAACTGCTACTGATCAGCTGTATTTGTATGCTTGGATTTTAAAAAACATCTGCAATCATCCTAGTACTTCATATACATATATGTACATATATTCATAGGTATGTGCATATATTCATACATATATACTTTAACAAAATTGTCATAGAAATAACTATAAATAAATAGCTACTAAATCATTAATTAATTAATATTTAACATTCGTTCATTTCGATTACTTAATTTTAATCAATACGTATAATAAAATTAAGAACTATTTTTAGCTTGTATGCACGTTTTACATATACAGTGAAATTCCTTATAACCGGACACTCACCGTCGCAGTGTTTTTGTCCGGCTATGGGAGATGTCCGCTTATAAGGGATGAAGTCACAAAATATTTATATACCACACATATGAATTGTATTGTACATAGTTTATTTAAGAAATTTTTGGAAGTAAAGAATATTTGCATACTTTAGTATTACATATAAATACATATATGCACATATAGCGATTAAGTACATTGTACAAGTCTTTACATTTCAATACTAGTTTGATTGAAAAATTAGGTAATGCTTGATTGCTTTAATTTAAAATGTTCATTTTCAAAGTGACTCTCGATATTTTTAATGTGCTGAAAAGCTACATAGTCATTTTTTGCATATTGTTTCAAGCCCGCAACAAGTTTTAAAGCCTCATCCTATGATGTTATAGGCTCACTTATTTCTTCTGAAAATTCATCTTCTGAATCACTTATGTCCATAGTATCATCTTGTTGGTCAAATTGAACTTCTATATTGTTGTCCTCAGTGAAAACATTTTGATCCATTTGCAGAAAACCTTTGAACGCAACCATTCGCATGCAACTGACTTAACAAACTGAATGGAAAACTACTCTTAATTTAAAACACAGGACTTGAATGAGTGTATACATGTTAAAAGGGGAATCACCTGTTTCATTTTTATAATGAACAACAAAGCTTGCTTGCGATATTTTTGAATTTTGTCCGTTTATGAGAAATTTTTTTATGAAAATGGTTTGAAATACCTTGTCCGCGTCCGGTTATTAGAGTGTCCGTTTATTAGGATGATATTTGTATGAAAAAATGAATGAAAAACCTGTGTGCCCAAAATTTGTCCGGTTATTGGAGCTGTCCGGTTATAAGGACTGTCCGTAATGGGGAATTTCACTGTATATACATTTGTATATAAAAATTAACATAAAATAAAATTAATAAAAATATATGCAAGTAGGCAACCAAATAAATATGTAAGTGTTCATACCTACCTTTCATACTTAACCGAGTGCGGAGCGTGTCCATTCGCTTCACTCCAGTACGATTCCATAACTTCGTACTTAATTTTGCTGCTGTGCGCCGGTTGCAGTTGAGGTGGAATGATGGCAATCGTCGTGGGTTGACTGGTGACGACAATAGCAGTTGTTGGAACGACCGGTACGGTGTTGTTCGCAATTGTGGGCGTCTTCGTTGGTATCGTCGTCGTTGTTGTGAAGCTCGCAATGATGGCGGCGGTAGCGACGGTGAATTTGCTGAGCAATGTCAGTAACGCACACTTAACTTTTAGCTGCGACTTAAGCTGTGTCGGTTGACTGGATGTGATTGCGACTATGTCCCGTGGTTTAATACCTCAATGATGGTAATATGCACGTTTTCCTCTTTTTTCTTTAATTTAGTAAAACAAATGGGTAACAGGTTGTCGGTGTGATTTGTTGCGCTACTAGTCGGTTCACTTCGGTTACCCCCGTTTGCTACATATACATAAGTATGTATATGTGTGCATATAAAGGGTCTTACTGCTTTATATTTAAATCACTGTATTTCGCCGTCAAAAGTATCTTTAGGTGTAAGTTTCTGTTTTTCACTATATGGATGTAGGTACGTTATTTTGTTAAATTTTAAAGTAATTTAAACAAATTTCCCATAAAAATGAGGGATTGGATGTGAAAAGGACGAATACTTCCTACCCCGGTCAGGTACACGATTATCACAATTTCACCTTTTACGCAATATTCGCGTTAATGACTTTTTTTTCTTTTTTGCATTGGATGAAGAATATTTTAATACACTAAACTAGCAAACAATGTGCATTTGTTTACAGTTTTTATTATTTTGTGGGACTGGTGAAAATATCCAAAAATGATCCCAATAACGACAGGCAGTTAAATCATGAATTTGACGTCTTGTATCTGAATTTAACATAACATTTCACATAACCATATAACAGTCAATGGAATTTTGATTGTTAACTTTCTGCTTTTTTTAGTTAAATCCGCCGGGCAAAAACTCACTTTTTCTTAATTTTTCATTTCACGACAATAATGTTGAATTTGGTATTTTGTGAGGACGTCAATAAATAACTTTATTTAAGCTGTCGTCAACGCGATACGCCCAAGTGTGTGGAATTGGATTATGTTTAGTGTGTTATTGTGTGTATTATTTTGTATATACATATATTCACTGTTGTGAAAAGCTGCGCTGAACTGATAACACTTTTCAGATAATGACAGCGTATTTTTATATTTAGCTTATCTCTTATTTACACGAATGCAAGTATACAGATTTCAATACCGTATTTGTAGTGCAGGCGTAGAAACTTGTAGGTATCTAGTAACGAAAATGTTAAGTATTTTTAATTGAACATTTCTAATTTGATTGCAGCTTGACGTTTATTTACAGGATATACATATGTACATATATCATAAATACCATTCTGATTCAAATGCACATACCTAAAGATATAATATATTAGTTAAATTTTTTATTTTATTTTGGAATTTTTCAGCTAGGAACGTTGTAATGCTCTGAATCTGTTCCACATTATTTTGTTGTTATGATAATTGCGCATGAAACCACTTTACAAAATGTACATTTATATATTTGATTATTAAATCTTGTATTCTGGAATTTTTTTAATATTTTATCACTTTGGTTTGTTAATTATTAATTTATTATTTACATAAATAAGTTTATTTTATTCACTTTTATTGGCTGCTTGTCGATTTTAATTTGGAATTTTCCACGCCGATGCGTAATTCAGGGGTAGTAGCAATGGTAGGAAAACAGCAACTGCGGCGCCAACAACGACAGCAATGACACCGCCCGTATATCTTTAACTTATTAGCTTATTTTTTGGTTTTCGTGTTTTTCTTTTCAGCTTTATTTCGTATGAAAACCTTGAATCGCCTCCCAGACGCGACGCGCACAAAAACTCAAATTTACAAAAATAAAACGTGAAAAAATACTGTCGAAAACGTGATTTTTATGAGAAATCGGCGGCAGCAAGTAGCACATGAACTTTTATTTCACTACACTTCTCCGTCGTTTCTTTATTTGAAAGCTTTTTTTCAATATACTTATGTATACACGTTTTCCAATTTGTCACGTTTACGTATATATGCACTTTGGATTAATTTTCTTTCTGGCCTTCTCGTAGTTGTTGCTATGTACTTTGTATTTTCGTCCAGTATTACTGAACTTTTCTCTTTTTTCTCTTATTCCTGCACGTTTTCTTTACTACAAATTGGTATATTTCCCAATTGGAATTGCACCAGTTGCTCAGACGATTTTTTTTCTTTTTCAAAGATACCACTGCCGCTGTGCGTTGGAACGTGCGTACAATACAATTTGTTTATACTTTTTTGTACTCTCCAATGGTCTGATTATATTTAATATTATCACCTTTTAACATTATCCGCTTAAATTGAAAACCAAAATTCAGACGTTGGCATTCCTTTTAATTCTGTTTTATATTTACTAGTTGGATATAGTATCTCGTGTTCACTAAACGCTCTCCCGCGTGTTAGCGCAGTCTGAATTCAAATGAATTGCTCGGAATTTCTAAAATTAACATGGGACTCAACAGTAGAAAACTTTAACAACGACTACACGACTACGGTAAAAGCCAACGAGCGGACTACTACATAAGCGATTCGTTTCCAAGAACTCAGTAGGAAAATCGGTTGGAGCTTTATTTTGCTTTTAGCACTGTACTGAAAAAAAGTTTTTCTAATGAAAGTGTGTTTTAAAAGTGGATCGGTGGAAATAATAATTTGCAATAAAAAACTAAATAGAGTTTTTTAATGAATAATTTTTAAAAGTGGATCAGTGGAAATACTAAATGTCAAAACTGATATGTAAATAAGATTTGCTGATTACAGCTAAACAAAATCTAATGTACCGAACGAAAAAGTTTTTATTTTTATTTTTGTTAAAATATGTACAGGCTTTAGTAATACAAATATTTGGAACATTACTGATCGCTAAACGACTATTTTCATTTATAAGTATATACATATATATGTTATAGACTAATTTCAGTTTTGTATTAGAACTTAAGTGTGTACATTAATGAAAGTATGTACATATTTAATTACGAATGGCATAATTTTTTAAACTTCTTCGTTGCCGCCCAGTTACTGCAGTAGAAAAGCTTGCTAAGCCGGTTTACAGCTTATCGGAGATTTTCGGACAAAAACCTACTCATTTAATTGCACAAAGATATTAGTATTTTCAGAAAAAAAAAAATATATGCTTAACTTAAGTTCAATTAACTTTTTTGATATTGGTTTTTTGTAAAACATATATAACTAGATAAATAGTGGCATGTGCCGAAAGCCACTCGTTGCTAGTTCTAGCACCGCGATTTCCTCCACGGAATGTCTGTATTTATACACATATACAGTATTATGCTCATTTAAGTGAAAATGCGAATTGATTTGAGCGGTCGATGCCAGTTGCAAGTGGGCTTGTTGTTATAACACTTGAAATTATTCCAGAGTGTTCAGCATTATTTAATATACACAAGTTATTTTTTCTTCCGAACAAAGAGAATTCAACTTCCATAGTGTAGAATTGTTGCTATTCCCACTCTCATCCATTATCTATCTCAGCTGTTCGATTGGTGCTCAAGTCAAAGAGAGTTCTAAAAGAAGCAATATCTTCGTTCATATATATGCATTGAGTGATATGGTACATGTATGCATGTATGTACGCGATCCGACATCTTTATAATTTGACGTTTGCTTGCATGGAAGTATCAAAATCTTCAGGGTTGTAATGACACGCTTTCGAGTGAATTTATTATACCATATATTATTAAAATCAATTTAAAATTACAAACGGAGCAGGTTTCAAACAAATTGTCAAAAGTAGTTTCGTGGTACTTTTACAAAAAATATGTAACCGTACTAATACTTGGCAATAGTTAATAGATTTTCTACTTTTTATAAATTTCTTTAATTTTACAAACGCAACTCTGCGCAACATGCACAATGCTTCATGACAATAATCAAAATAAAGCTCGGTGTACGTAAATCGGTAACAAAATGTGCAAAACTTAGATTTTCCGTTATTCTGTCGTTCATTCAACTATTCTGCTACTAATATTACCGATTTCCTGAATACAAATAGCTAAGTATAGTCGGTTTTAATGGAAGTTATACATTGTTTTACCGCTATTCGAGATTTCGTGGTACATTCAACAGCCCCAGAGAGTTCGAGTTTATCACTAAGTTGTGTTTAAGTTCATGCCGCATTTCAATTTGTATAGGACGCGCCCGTTTCTTGTAAGTGCCGTTTTGCCAAGCTAATTTTAGAAAAACCGACGCTTATTATATGTGCGTCCTTCATACGGTGCTTGTAACATCCCGTAAAAAGTGTGCAGACTCTGCGGTAAGTTTTTATTAAGTTAAAATAATAGCGTATAATAAATACACCTACACTTCGCACCTGAACACAAAAAATGTACATAAACAATTTCGTAAACTAAATAGAGCGTGAAAATATATTTACAAACATATATGAAAGTGTACAATTGTTAATGAAACAAAAATAGTTTTGGGAATTCCAGTTCAATGCGAGCTATTATGATAGCGTGGAGTTGACGATTGTATTCCTGTAATTATTGAAGCGTCCAGTAGCATAGACGTAACCGTTGTCGCAGGAGTATTACTAATGGTACGGAAATCGTACTGTTACCACAGAAAGTACATAGCGGTGGTCGTACTGTTAAAGTTATTTTGAGGGACATCAGCTTTCTTCACGTCATATTCTGCTTCTTAGCATAATTGACTGTAGTAATGTTGACTGCGTCCAATTAGACCCCGACGACCATATTAGTATTGCTTAGAAAAAGTTGGCCTATTCTTCGTCTGGTATGTCATAAACAATGTTTCTTTGTCTTTGCGCCTCGTGTTACCAGCTTGTGTCTTGTTCCAGAACTGTACTATGGTTGGGGAGTAAAGTTTTATTTTTAGTACCATGTTTCTAATTTTCAGTACACATTTGCGCCATAATATTACTTCCAAAATGATTTTTATTTTATTTAAAATTTTTCTTAAAAAAAAAATTATGTAATAGTATTGTTAAAGACTCGATTTAGAAAGTGATTGTATACAAGAAAAATATGTACATATGTATGTATACATAATATAGCTGGAAAGATACCGTTACTTTCTAGAGTAATTGTAATTGAAAGCCTGCATTCAATACGTATTACCATGTGGCCTTGTAATACTAAAATTGTGTCCATTTAACTCAGGCAACCAAGTTTTTAAACTTTCAAGTTTCAGAAAAAAGGGTTTCGATTGGTAAGAGTTTGTTTAACACTAATCAATTAAATTTAATTCGTGTGAAATAAATGAACCCCTAACTGACGTCGAGAGTAAACTTTACCAAGCCCAAGGATTAGTTACAGTTTAATATATATTTAAGAAGACAAAAAATTCAAAATAGTAGTAGAAATTTCCGAAAAGGAATTAATACGCACCACGAACTCCGGAAAAAACCTACTCTCAGCGATAATTACTTAAAGGCGTTATCGGTAATCGGCGTTGTCTTAAAATGAAACGCTTGCTTATCGAAATGCTGTTATTTTCTGTTATAAAACCAGTATACGCTGTTCGTTATCGTTTTGTTTCGGTTTTCGATGGCTTGGGGTAGACTTAATAATTTTGAAGACTTTTATTTTTGTAGTTTCCCGATAAACCCACAGATAAACATTCCGCCTAGAAATACTGCGGATAGAGGAGTTTAAATAGGTAATGTTTCATATCATCTAATTATAAAATCTTTGCATATTATTGAAATGTGATTTTATACCCTGGCACTTGAGACCACGAGTATTATAATTTTGTTCTCATAATGGTGTTTTAAAGGAGTGTGAATAACTTGCTGCCTCCATTACAGTCTTGCTGGCTGGAGAGTAGGTTCAGCAAAACAAAGCAGAAAGACTCATCGCAGTTTAAAGCGCCAATAGCGGGCGTTTGGGGTTTGGGCGTTCCTTGGTCCTCTATTATTTAGTATGTTTGCTTGTAATGGAATCTTAGTGCGCGAATTCAAAGCCTCTATAATGGAAGCGTGACCGGCAAAATTCAAATTTAAAGCTCCGTTATAAAAAAAATTAACGTATCTTTTCCGCAATACGCGTTGTACAATTTGTTAGTCTTGTGAGAAATTAAGAAAGCAGCGTACATTGTTTTTACCAAATCAGTTTCGAGTATCAAAAACGATTTAAAGCAGTGCTCACTATGTGCACACCCTAAAGGTCCCAAAATGGCACTTGCATCTGCGGCAAAATAATTGAAGAAGTCGAAGGCGTTCCTAAATAAATGGTTGCAACGGTATACCGAAGTGGCTAGAATTTAGTATAATGTCTATCGTTTTGGAAAAAACGGTAAAAAGGGGGTGATAGAGGGGTGTATCCCCATCTTAAAACTGAAAACAGAACCTGCCGGAGGCTTATAGTTTTTAAGTAATTTAATGTTAAAGTTCTATAATTTAGCGAAAAGTTGGTGTTGCCATACACCTGAAATGAAAACGAAGTTCGCACGCAGGGATGTTCATTGGAAGGTTCATTGTAAAACTGCAGTATTTTTTGCTGTAATTTAAAGTTGAGAAATAATTTTGAAAATAAAAACATACAACTCATTTAAACTTAAAAACAATGATATTAAGCGTATCACAAAAAATAATAAAGTAATTAAAATTAAATTAATTAACACAGTATTTTTGCGTGGAACTCCTTATCGCGTAGGCGGCCTTCGGCCGCGCTTCAAAAAAATAACCCTCATCAGTCCAACTCCGGCTACGCAATCCACAGTATTTTTGCGTAGAATTCCTTTTCGCGTGGGCGGCCTTCGGCCGCGCTTCAAAAAAATAACCCTCATCAGTCCAACTCCGGCTACGCAATCCACAGTATTCTTGCGTAGAACTCTTTTTCGCGTGGGCGGCCTTCGGCCGCGCTTCAAAAAAATAACCCTCATCAGTCCAACTCCGGCTACGCAATGCACAGTATTTTTGCGTAGAACTCCTTTTCGCGTGGGCGGCCTTCGGCCGCGCTTCAAAAAAATAACCCTCATCAGTCCAACTCCGGCTACGCAATGCACAGTATTTTTGCGTAGAACTCCTCTTCGCGTGGGCGGCCTTCGGCTGCGCTTTAAAAAAAATTACCCTCATCAGTCCAACTCCGGCTACGCAATGCTCAGTATTTTTGCGGAAAACTCCTTTCCGTGTTAGAACCATTGAACCCAAAATTAAAACGTCATATGCGTGTATGTAGTAAGCAGGCACAATAACCCCCATTCCCATCATTAACACTAAACTCAAGTACTTAATTTTTGTTTTCATTTGCAGGCATCCGGCAACACCATACTGTTGTAATTCCAATCTTCTTCTTGTTCGCGCATAAAATTGGAATGTGATTGCATAGGCAAATGAATTTGCATTTAATTTTAATAGATATAATTAGAATATTAGCATAAAAATCGGTAAAAACACGCGTGGGAGTGTATATTTGGTGAATTTTAGTGAAATGTTAAAAAATATAGAGTGTATTGTGGCAAATTATAGTGAAGTTCCCGAGGGCATTTTGAATGTAAATAATTAAAAAATTATTATTTCCCGATTAATTTAAAGTTATAAAGAGTGTTCCTTAACACCTCACTAACATCTCCACCAAGTTTCATTAAAAAAAACATTATAGTTTGCCAGAAATTCCAAGATCGGCACTGTTCTAAACTCCAGACCAGGGTTAGTTTACTGGGCGGCAGCCCTTGGTCGGGAAAAACCCGAGTCATTCCGGTAACGTGGGACCGGCTGCCATGGGAATAAGACACGATTCAAAGACGTTGCGTTCAGAACACATCCAGAGCGCTGCTTTTATATTCACACAGAATCGGGCAAACGTAATATTCACGGATGCACTGCTGATACTGTTAAACATCCAGTTAAGGTCCGTGTTTGGGGCTGCTTTTTCGAAAAAAGATTTGCCCATTTATTTGTATTTACCACCAATTTGATTTGCCAATTGGCTGCCGCCGTAGCCGAATGGCTTGGTGCGTGATTACCATTCGGAATTCACAGAGAGGTCGTTGGTTCGAATATCGGTGAAACCCCAAAATTAAGAAAAACATTTTTCTAATAGCGGTCGCCCGTCGCAATGGCAAACCTCCGAGTGTATTTCTGCTATGAAAAAGCTCCTCGTAAAAAAATCTGCCGTTCGGAGTCGGTTTGAAACTGTAGGTCCCTCCATTTGTGGAACAACATCAAGACGCGCACCACAAATAGGTGGAGAAGCTCATCCAAACACCCAGAAAAAGGGTGTACGCACCAATTATATATGTATATGTATATGTATATACCGCCAATTTGAATGCACTTTTGATGAATAAAATTTGTTACCACTACAGTCGGTTCTACGTAACCGGAACGACCCGGGCTTATATCCGGCGAAGGGCTGTGACCTGAAGGATTATTGTAGCATTTTATAATATTGGGTAATGCTGCTGGAGTGCCAAGCCTTCGCGGGATATAAATTCGGGTCGTTTCGGTAACGTAGAACCTACTGCCTTGCGAACGGCAATATTTCAATACTTTTAACATCTTTCGCTACATATACATACAACGCGAGCGATTTCAAATTTTTTGGAGAACCATAAAATATGGAGAAACGACATTCGGTTCTAAAGGGTGATTTCTTAAGAGCTACAGGAAATTTTTTCAAAAAAACACACGTAAAATTCAGAAAAATGCATGAAATTTTTATTTAAATCGATAGTACAGTCCATATAATTTAATGTTTGAAGATTATTTCATGCAAATGTTGACCGCGACTGCGCTTCAAATAGTTCATCCGCTTAATCCAATTTTGGCATACTCTTTCCAATGTTTCGGCCGGCATCTCACATATAAATGCTTTAATGTTGCCTTCCAATGCGTTAATTGAAGCAGGCTTGTCTGAATAGACATGAGCTTTAACATAGCCCCACAAAAAATAATCTAAAGGCGTTATATCGCACGATCTGGGTGGCCAATTGACAGGTCACGAACGTGAAATAAAATGTTCACCGATCTCGCCTCAACAAGTCCATTGTTACGCGTGCTGTGTGGCGTGTGGCACCATATTGCTGAAACCAAATGTCAAGCAAGTCAAGCTCTTGCATTTCGGGTAAAAAAAATTTGGATATCATTTCACGGTAGCGCTTACCATTCACAGTTACGTTACGATTGGCAGCATCTTTGAAGAAGTACGGTCCAATGATACCTCCAGCCTATAAACCGCACCAAACTGGGACATATTCTGGATACATTGGTAGCTCTTACAATTCTCCTGGCTAATCTTCACTCCAAAATCGACAATTCTGCTTATTTACGCACCCATTGATCCAAAAATGAGCTTCGCGGCTAAACACAATTTTTCGTTAAAAAAAATGGATCTTCGGCCAACTTTAAAAGAGCCCATTCACCAAAAATTTTGCGTTGCGGTTCGGCTTCAATTCTTGCACCAGCTGTATTTTGAAAGGCTTCACACCTAAATCCTTTCGCAAAATTTTCCACGTTGTTGAGTAACAGAGGCCTAATTCCGGCGACGAATCGATAATTGATGGTCATTATTAACACTGGCCAATGCATTTGCGAAATTTTCTTCAGTTCACAATCTACGTAAGCGTGTTGGTGGTTTGATGTCCAATAATGTAAATTTGGTTCTAAATTTAGTCACAAAAGCTCGGATATCGCTTCAGTGGGTCGATTAAACTGACCATAAAATGGAGGAAGCGCGCGATAAACTTTCTTAACAGAACACGCATTTTTATAATAAAATTCAATGATTTGCAAGCGATGTTTGTTTGTAAGACGATTCATGGTTAAATTATAGACCAAACTGAAGATGTTTGACAGTGAAACAAAACAAGGAACGTGCGTCAGCTGTTTAAGCCAACTGTTTAAAAAGATAATAGCTAAAAAATCACCCGTTATGTAACCGGAACGACCCGGATTTTTATCCGGTCAAGGACTGTCACTTCAGCAGCATTCCTCGTATTTGCACGGGGAATGTTTATGCTGCTACAACAACAACATGGAGAAATGTTTCGGCGATAAATAAAAAACGATTTTGTGATTTCAAATTATTTTTTGATGTAATAGATTGATTAAACAATGGCTGGTTGCTTTCCAAATTGTGTTTTCTCGCGTTGCTGTCCACATTCTCTCTCTATCTTCACGATGACTCGCAATTTATACCTCTTGAGCAGAAGAGCAAAGACAAAGTACGAAAAGGAAAATTAAAAGGCACGAGGTGCGCTTACACGCATGTTTTCAGATCATATGTTTTCAAGGCGCATTCATTAAAGGTGGTGGCACTAGACCAACAACGATGATTTGTATGTTTGATTGTCAAAGCAAAGTAGAAAGCAAAGAATGAATTCGCCTTGTTTCATTCTGGGCTGACAGCTACATGGACACGGCGAAAAAAAAATCAGCTGATTTACAGATATCATGTTTAATAGATTCGCCTTGTATGCTTTCCTGATGGGCACTTTTTGCTGGCAAACAATTTCTCCAGCACAAAATGTTTGTCTCTTTTGCATCGAACTGTCTGCTCGTTATTTCTCCACGGTTGTTAAAGAGTTATTTTTATTTGTCAGCACGCGAACAAAAATAATTTTATGCGGCGCGATTCTCAGCACAAGGTGAATCTATTGAATGTGATAGCACTTGGGCAAGAACTACATTTACACGCATTATGTTTTTGTAAAAGCGTTTCTTAATGTCAAAATTTCCATGAGAATGTAAACAAAGAAAGAAGCAGACCACTTTGACAATCAAATCACAAAATCAGCTGCCCTAGTGCGACCACCTTCAGTGAATTCGCCGTGTGTGAGCCCTTTCGCAGGTTATTGCTTAATAATAATCAGAATGTTTTTTTTCAGCGTTTCACCAAAAATAGCAGTCAAATAATCATTTTATTCTACTTACATTTTAGACTTCAATTTATTGCCCAAGGATCTTGGAACAAAATTGTCTATATTTTCACGGATTGAATTAAGCGTTTGAAAAAGGTGACTATCGTACAAATCACAAATTCAATTTTTTTATATATGTTTTGCCTTATTAAGTTGTAACTTTCAAACCCTTTTGTTTTTTGGTTTTTTGAATTCTGCGTCCACAGCAATGTCAGCACGCGGTCGCGGATTTCTTTTATCCCTTAAAGTGGATAAAGATACCACTGATGGAGAAGCATCTCTAAAAGACAGTGGCCTAGGCAGCAGGAGTCTTAATTCAGGTGGAGTAGAGTATCGTCGTGTCGGTCGTGGTAGGCTTTTAGATGACCTGGCTTCTTCATGCACCAACATGACACTTGAGGGTCGTTCGTCTGATGATACGAATCAAGGGAATACAACTTCTACGACCGATTCAAATAAATCTCTATCCGGGGGTCGTGGCCGTGCCAATGTTTTCAAAAATTTATTTCGTGATGAGAAACCGGAACCACAATTGGATGCTAAGCCTGCTCCTGTTCCTGTTGCTGTTCCCGATGTTGTTACAAAGGGCAACATCGTTACCCTTTCCGTTCCTATGCCAGTGCCAAAACCGGAAGTTATTCAAGAGGTAATGCCATCCCATATTTATAATCCAGAGGTGAAACATGGCAGCAAGGGTATGCCAGTCCGTTTAGCGTGTAATTACATACGATTATCGTCTGACCCCGAGAAAGGAGTATTTGTATACGAAGTGCGTTTCCATCCCCCAGTAGACTCGCTTAGTTTGCGCATGAAATACCTAAATGAACATCGTGATAAATTCGGCGGCACAAAGACATTTGACGGTGTGACACTTTATTTACCCATTTTACTGAAAGATAAATTAACGACATTTATAAGCAAAAATATCGCAGACGATTCCGATATTGAAATACGAATTTTATTCAAACGCAAAGAAGCTCTCAAAAATTGTATACATCTCTATAATGTGCTATTCGATAGAGTTATGAAAACTCTGAACTATGTGCGCTTCGACCGAAAACAATTCGATCCAACAGCACCAAAAATCATTCCACAGGCAAAATTGGAAGTGTGGCCCGGTTATGTAACTGCAATTGATGAGTACGAAGGTGGCCTGATGTTGTGTTGTGACGTTTCCCATCGACTTTTATGCCAGAAAACCGTTCTCGAAACATTAGTAGAGATCTATCGTTCCAACCCCACGTTATTTCAAGAAAACGCTAAAAAGTATTTATTGGGTTCCGTTGTTATAACCCGCTACAATAACCGAACCTATCGTATCGACGATATTTGCTTTGACAAAAATCCTAAATCAACTTTTCAAACTAAACAGGCGGAATTATCATACATCGACTATTACAGACAGAGTCATAATATCTTGATTAAAGATGAAACTCAACCATTAATCATTAGTATAAAGAAACAAAAAACCGCCGATAAGCAAGCGGCTGAAGATTTAATTGTTTGCCTTATTCCTGAGCTATGCTATTTGACTGGTTTGCGTGATGAAATACGATCGGACTATAAACTTATGCGAGAGATTGCCACATTTACTCGAGTATCGCCGAACCAAAGGCTGCTCGGATTGGAGAAGTTTTTCAATAACATAAACAAATGTCCAGAAGCTCAAAATATACTTCAAAGCTGGGGACTAACCCTGAAGAATTCACATGAATGTGTGAATGGCAGACAATTTGAGGAAGAGCAAATCTTGTTTGCAAAAAAACAATTTTCGGCCGGTATAAATGCAGACTTTTCCAAATATGTTTGCAACAATGAAGTTTTGGAGGTGGTTCACCTTACAAACTGGTTATTGATTCACTGCAAAAATGATACCAGGTGTGCCAAAAACTTTTGTGAACATATAGAGCGAAACTCTCGTGCCTTAGGAATACGCGTGGATAAACCGAAAATTATTACTTTGGATAACGATAGGGTGGACACCTTTGTGAGAGCTTTGAGATTAAATATCGATGGGCAAACACAAATTGTTGTGTGTATTAGTCCTACGAATCGTGACGACCGCTATGCGGCGATTAAGAAAGTTTGCTGCGCTGAAATACCGGTACCATCCCAGGTGATAAACGCGCGAACTCTTTTGAATGACGCTAAGAATCGTTCGATCGTCATAAAGATCATGTTGCAAATGAACTGCAAACTTGGTGGTTCATTGTGGGCCGTGAAAATTCCGTTCAAAAATGTCATGATTTGTGGAATCGATTCATATCATGATGCCGCACAAAAAGGCAACTCCGTTGCTGCTTTTGTGGCTTCTTTAAATTCTAACTACACCAAATGGTACAGCAAGGCTGTCATACAGGGCAAGAGAGAGGAAATCGTTAACGGTCTTTGCGCGTCGTTTACAGCTGCCGTGACGCGTTTTCACAGAGAGAATGGCAGGTTTCCCGACAACATTATCATATATCGAGATGGTGTTGGTGATGGTCAATTGCCTCTTTGCTCTGGTCACGAGATACCGCAATTGGAGATTGCTTGCAAGCGTGCTTTCAAGGATTATACTGTCAAAATAACCTTCATCGTTATACAAAAGCGCATAAATACTCGATATTTTGCTATGAATGGAACCAACGCCGATAATCCGCCACCAGGTACAGTGGTTGACAATTCTATCACGCGTTCGAAGATGTACGACTTTTATTTGGTATCGCAGGCAGTAAGGCAGGGCACCGTCACTCCATCACATTACATAGTGCTAAGAGACGATGCCAAGTATAGCCCCGATATTATACAAAGACTTACATATAAACTCTGCTTTATGTACTACAATTGGCCAGGCACTATTCGGATACCCGCTTGCTGCCAATATGCTCACAAGATGGCATATCTCATCGGTCAGAGCATACGAAGGGCAACATCGGAAGAGCTTTCAGACAGACTATTTTACCTTTAATTGTATTTACGGTTATTCTTTATTAACACACTTTTGTATTGATTACCTTAAAAAAATTAGAATCAAAAGGGCTGGGACAATGGGAAAATTGAAATGAAAATCATTAAAGCAAAGCAAATATGAATTTGTATCGGTCGTAATGTTGAGCATATCTAATGACCATGGAAATAAAAAAAGAAATTGTTACTTTAAATAGTAGTTTGTGTTTTTCAGTTCAAATTTTAATAATTATTATTAAGTGTAAATTATTACATACTTTTGTGTAAGGGTTTCATTGGCTCTATGGGATTGTGCAGAGGCGTTTAGCTCATTGCGCCTACCAGATGCAAAACACGTGCGCCGATATACAGTGCATAGTAACAAAGGGAAACCACATAAGGTGGTTACGGTATAGCAACTGATTTTTTTCTTGCGATTCTTCTTGTTTGTTTATATTCTCATTGTGACATCCACACCACCAATATGCAAAAACTAAATTAACGATATGAAAAAGAGGTAAAGAGAAGCAATAGTTATGATAGTTAATAGATAGTTTGAGGAAATTCGTAAACGACGTCTGCTGAGGTTGCAAAAAATTATGACAATAGGCATGCGAAATTCGATATTCGATATTAAATTTTATAATAAGCAAGGAAACCATCTTCAATAGCTTCTTAACAATGTGTGTAAGTTTGGTTTAATTCGGTGCAAAGACACGGCCGCTTAGCGAACACACACAAAAAGTTGACTTTATTTTATATATAAGATAAGTAAATATGTTCCTATGACACCTTTTTGAGTTTTTAACGCTTACGAAATGTTTACACTTGAACCACTCAGACACACACACGTGTCATGCATACTACATATAAATGTATGTTATCTGATGTGATCGCGTGAAAAGAGCCTGCGACTTATTGATAAGCATACATATTTTATATATTGTATAAATATTATATCTACATACATATATATGTGCAAATATTTAATCATGTGTATACGTAGGTATAAAACTCAAGTAATAGTTATTTGAATGGATCCAGTGGTGAACGCAGTCTGTGGTGTAGTATGACTAAAGCAGCTGGTAGCATGTGTCTGCAACGTGTTAAATGATATATTTATGCAGGTATACTCACACACAAAGGCGATATAAGTATGCGTATATGTACGTTAAAAAGTATTGCGTTCCCGGATGTTGCTCACATGCTATTCAATTCATAGTATCTGGCTTGTGACGGAACGAATACAAGCTCGAAAGTAGATATACAGAAAACACGAGATAAAAGCCACAAACAACAAACAACACAAAATTAAATATATGGATGTATGTATATGTATATAAAAAATAGAAATAAAAACCATAAGGCACGTGAACGTGACAAATGCTTGTTCACCTCGAGTGGTTGTGAATTAATTTTGAGTGTATTTGACTTTCGCCTGATTGGCATATCCACGTTTTCATGAAGGTTGCTTAGTTGGCTGTTGACATTGGTAAGGAAATTGTTTGGGGAGTTGAAATGTAGACGAAAGCTATAGTAGTACTTGGCAAAGAAATACAAAAACGATGTAATGAACTCGAACTGCATGTTGAATTCTACCTGTTGTTGCTGTTCTCACCATATTCATATAAATATGTACATACACATTTTTCATTGTAGGGGAAGATGCAGTGACACAATTTATAAAGGGTATTTCAAGAGAAATGAAAAAATATTTTTAGGATATGCAGCTAATGGCGTTATGCAATGTATACACACTCCAACCGTTGTGTTAACATGGGCATGTTGGATTAAAAGATGTATCATGTAAAGTATAGTTGTACAATCGATTTCCATGTTAGTCCAATAGTTGCATGAAAATAAAAATGTTTTAACTTTTGATGGGCGGAGTTAACGGTTGTACAATGAGTTGGAACGTGTATAAACAGATTATAAAATCAACTTTGTTTACATTCTTCTTTTTAGTTATGTACACAGAAAATAGATTTAAACTAAATAAACAAAACAAAACAAATAATTTTTTTAATTTGTTTTAAACAAAAAAAGAAAATATAAATTAAAAAAAAAAAAATAAATAAAAAAATTATAAAAGGTTTTATTACGTAAAGTATAGTTGTACAACCGATTTCCCTGTTAGTCCAATGTTGCATGAAAATAAAAATGGTTTAAATTTTGGTGGGCGGTTGTACAATGAGTTTGAACGTGTATAAGCAGATTGTAAAATCAACTTTGTTTCCATTCTTCTTTTTAGTTATGTACACAGAAAATAAATTTAAACTAATGTGGGAACATATAGGTGTGGCCACACTGATAGGTATAGGTGTGTTCCCACACTAAATAAACAAAACAAAAAAAATTTTATATATTTTAAACAAAACCAATTTTTAAGTTAAAAAAAAAATTTAAAAATTTAGAAAAAACAAAAATACAAAAAAAAAAAACAAAAATTATATGAAAAAAATTAAACAGAAATAACAAATATATATAAAAAAATTTTCAAAAACAAAAAAAAATAGAATAAATAAAATAACAAGTAAATAAAGTAAAATTTCATCAATTATTATTATTATTCAAATTTCACTTAATTGCTTTCACTCGTTGTGAAAAGATGTTTATTGGTGTGCGGTTGGGTTGACGTAGCAGGAGTTATGAATCGGTTTAATGAAAATAATTTTTTTTTTATTTAACGAAAAAACTAAGTTGTGTTAATGATATACGAAAAAAATTGTTATTATTATTAAAATAATGTCATTTCGTTGCCGTCTGAGCAACGACAGATTTAACGAGTGTTTAAATATGTGTGAAATTTTCGCGCAGATTTCGGCTTGCGAATACTCCCGCGACGTGGTAGCCGAAGTTTCCCTCACAATTTTGTTTTTCACCATAGTTACTGGCCAAACCTAGTAATCTGTCATCCTTGGGACACACCGTTAAACAATTTTTCACCATTGGCTGAACGACTCGTTGTTGTGGTTGTAACAGTTACACTAAATGACTTGTATTTACTATATGTCCGGTCAATCACTGTTACCGCAGCAGTTTTCTCCAAAACATTATGACGAGTATTTTATGATGTTACAAAATCCAAATTACCTGATTTGTATGAACCAGCGAAGAAGCATTTTTCCATGAATGTAAGTATGTACAACAAAAGTTCTCGAATGCGAAGAAGTTAGACAGGTGTATGCAGTATAATTATTGAGAATTACGCCTACACAATAAGTGCCGGCAATTCAAATTTGAATGACTTCGTGTTCCATATTTAGAGCTACGAAATACTCTTGCAAACAAAAATAAGTCATTTACATTTAAAAAACTTTGTGTCGCTATTGAAAGACCCTGCATATACATTCTCGTACATATCTATCTACATATACATATACATATACCATATGTGTATACAAACGTATGTATGTACATATAATTTTCGTTTAAGTAGCGATTTGCTTGACTAATGCAAATTCTATGGAAATTTTATTGACAAAAAGCGCACGA
The DNA here is from genome assembly GCF_028408465.1 of Anastrepha ludens. Classification (NCBI taxonomy): domain Eukaryota; kingdom Metazoa; phylum Arthropoda; class Insecta; order Diptera; family Tephritidae; genus Anastrepha; species Anastrepha ludens. The sequence goes on from NC_071498.1 coordinate 118,899,620, forward strand.
TTGCTTACACTCCGGGACGTATGAGCGACAAATAATCAAAATAAAATTAAATAGCGAAAATGTTATTCATGTTTGTACATATGTATGTACTTTGTTGTTCCACAAACATACGTGGCCATTTATCATATTATTTTATTTGTTTAAGTAATTATATGCATAATATAATGTTGATAAAGTTATAACACACACGTACTTACATACATACATACATGCATATGTATAATATATGTATGTCTACCTACATAGATTCATACCTACTCATATATGTACGAGTATGTAGCAGAGACCGAATGTCGGAAACAGCAAAATATCGAAAGCAGAAAAGGTAATTAACCAGTTAAGCTCTGGCGTTCAGACACCCGACCAAGCAAACTGTAGAACAACAAATGAAACGATATACCGTTCAAAGTTTTAACACCATCAAAATTCATTTACAATGACGTAATATCTCACGCGATTCCAGCGTGTCAGCACTAAATTCGTGGCATATTCGTCGGTCACGTGTTGATGAAGCGAATTTCTGTGCCAAAGCTTGAGCCACCAGTGGGACTGGTTTGCCGAGTACACATTTTATTTTCATTTTTTGTGTACAAGTAGCTACATGTGTATGGTATTTAAGTATGTCTATATATTTTTATGTGCGAGTATGTATCTCCAGTTCGTTGTGCAAACGAGTAAACAAGTATGTAAGTGAATAGTATGTTTGGATATGGATTACATATGTACACACTTACAGCCATGAACAGTTTAATAACAAAATTAGCCATCACCAGCCATCAATTCAAATCGGGAGCGTAAGTGAAAAAGAAGAAAAAGCAAAAAGTTAACTAGCGGAGAATTTACTATCACTTCCAAAAACCGGTAGAAGAAAACTGAAAATTAACTGAGTTTGGTTGTGTTGTCCAAAAAACTGGTATAAAAAAGCTAAAGTCATCTGTGATTTCGTCGTCCGCTTTTTCGGCTATGTTTCGGCTCTGGTTGGTTGGTTGGTTTAAGTGGGGATACGTCCAGAATCCAACTAGCGGTTCCGCACCATTTTGTTGCCACATCTTCATTACTAACTTGTTTACCAGTTATTTATAGCATGACTATATCCAGTCTATGCGTTTCAGGAACCTTATTAGGTTATTGATAGACATTAAGCCAGAAAGTTGCCCAGGGTTAACATTCTGTCCTTCCATAGGGCACAATATTCACAGAGGAAATCGAAGCTTGTTTCTTTTTTCTCTGGTTGTTTACAACTGTGACAGTGTGTGTTGTGAGGGATGCCCATTTTGGCTGCTTGTTCTCCGGCAAACCAAAAGCCAGTTATGTCTAATTATAGATTTGCATGGGTATCCAGCAAGATTCACCACCAACGAGTATGGTTATATCGCATAAAACTATCTCATATTAGGCAACTTTCATTATACCGCATTCAACTTTCATTAGCCCCGGCAACTCACTTTGTATTTTCGTTTTTCTCAATATTGCTGCATCCATGATAACGTAACACATTCCATAGAAATTAAGTAGTAAACAGAAGTAACAATGAGGCGATAAGTTAATCCTTGATAACGTATCACATTCATTGTTATGAAGTCATTATAAATAGATCTATTCTTTAAGAAATCGACAGTCGGGATACAACCTCTGTGTAAAATATAACTCAATGTACACTTTTGATACGAATAAAAAATATATTTTTATTAATACATTAAAGGTTCATATTTAATTCACGTACACCCTTTTTGGATATTTGGCCGAGCTCCTTCTCCTATTTGGGGCGTGCGTCTTGATGTTGTTCTTCAAATGGAAGGACCTACAGTTTCAAGCCAACTCCGAACGCAGATATTTTTTATGAGGAGCTTTTTCATGACAGAAATACACTCGGGAGCTTGGCATTGCATGCCAAGGGGCGACCGCTATTAGAAAAATATTTTTCTTCCTTTTGGTGTTTCACCGAGATTCAAACCTACGTTCTCTCCGAACTCCAAATGGTAGTCACGCACCAACCCATTCGGCTACGGCGGGCGTCGCGGCATCAAGAATTACATAAAATAATAATTCAAATACATGGCACTGGTAACGCCATGGACCCTAGAGCTGTAAGTGATCTACAGATCAGCCAGCATTACCTATCCTAACGGAGATGCCGTGTGTGAACACGACGGGCAACTTCAAAAGAGAATTCGCAAAGTTGAAGCATCTAAAGTTTCCCTGTATGAACGCGGTTATACTACATAGTACTCATTAAGTACTTTGTACAGAATGTAGAGCTGATTAGTTGAAAGAACTGAGATTGTGTTGGTGATATACGAAAAAATCAACAGAGACACTACTCATATTATTTCGTTGCTGTTTGAACAATGGCTGATTGAGCGAGTGTGTAAAATGCGTGGGAAGAATTCTGCTGCCGAGTACTTGGAGACGTGGCAGCCGAAGTTGCACTCACAATTTTACTTTTGATGACTAAACCTGGTAATCTATCATACTTCCTCAATAAGTGGTTCCAAACAAACGTAACTTTGGGAACCATTTTCCGGTGCTGTCTGCCAATATATGTTTATTTATGTCCTCAAGGTCCTCCACAATAACGATTAAAGTTTTCTCGATAGCAAATCATTACGTTAATCTCATCGAGATGAAGAGTCAAATACACTCGATTTGGATTGGGCCACTAATCTCTGTGTTCCGATTAAGAGCGATATAATATGTATTATGATGATTTTCTTAAATAGTTTTTTATTCCCAATTGTATAATTTATCAAGGAATATAAAAAAACGAATCAAGAAAGTTTAACTTGCACCTCAAAACGCCTTTTTCATCGGTTATTGGCAAGTTTGACCCGCTTGGGTTTCTAGCTCTTTATCTCGTTGTTGTTGTTGTTGCAACATAAACATTTACCTTGCATGTACGAGGAATGCTGTTGGAAGGAATGTTTCTTGGCCGAACATAAATCTGGATCTTTCGGTAATGTAGAACCGACTGTCGTGGAAACGCAAAATCTTTATTCAAAAGCTCTGGCATACTGGTTTAAATTAGGATGACATCATTCCAAACGACCTTCCTTAGAAATTGATATCGTTTCTTAATAAACTAAAACGATTAACTGAGATACAAATTCCACGTAGGCTCCACAACTGAAGGGATGCGAAAACATACAAAATTCATATGTTTGCAGATGCATCAACATACGCTTATACTGCTGTAGGATGTCTTAAAGGCATTATTTTATTGAGCTCTAAAATGCGAGTTTTGCGACGTAGAGGAAAACCATAGTGCAAAGGCTTTGAACTTAGTGTAGCAGGACTTGCGTCGTGATTTTTGAAGACAGTAAAGAAAACCTTGAGGCGGCCAACACAGAGGTCTATCCGTGGAGAAGAAACTCGGCTAAATATCAAACAGAGCATACTGAAGTTAAGGAACACATTTCACTGTCATAATGCTAGAAGAAATAAGAGCGTGTCAGCCGTGTGCGTCTCATCTTCTTCGAAAGCAATACTAAGAGTATCACGGCTTGACTTTTGTTGATTACCAAGTTGTTTGTGCCTGCACTGATTACAAATTTTATTCAAATTTAAAAATGTCAGCTGTGTGACTTAAGGCAATTATGTTAATCAAGTATGATAGTTAAACCTTACGTCTACTAGACTTAATATTTATACTTGTATACATATATAAATACAGTTGTGGCCAAATCATGAGCAGCTGTTGGCCTATTGCAAAATAATAACATTTTTTTTTAGATCAACTTGACTGTTTGACAATTTGAATGTTGACTGAAAGTAAAATTATTTTAGTTTGGTATGCGTACTATTATTAATGTTAAAAAAATTCAAAAAATTATTAAACAAGAGTTGTGTTGCATATCAAATAACCAGCATGGTTTCATGGCTGGCAGGTGAACCGTTATTAATCTTGCTGTACTCACAAAATTGTGTACGTCTTCTTTCAGTGGCAGGATCCAAGTCGATGCCGTCTATATGGAATTTTCTAAGACGTTTCACAAACCAATCAATTTTAATCTCCAAAGCATAGTTTTGAGTTTGACTGCATTTTTTTAAATATGTAAAGTCGTACCATTCATTCCTAAGTGTGTAGCCGTGGTTGATGTTTAATATTGATATTTCTTCTTATTTTGTCGTTTCCGCTTCTGTTGTCCTTCAGTGCAGTATTCTGTGCCTATTTAAATCATACAATTTTTAACTTATATACCACACTTGCCTTTATGCGGCGCTTTAATTCAGACTCTACTGATCCATATGTGCTAAAGTTACTATTATTCTCACTTGTACGATCTAAGTTGGAATATTTATTTATTTATGTCTTTATATGGAGGCGGCGTCACATTTTCCATATTATTAAATTTAAAAAAATTCCAAAGAATTTTCTTCGTTTTGCTCTCAAATCGCTTAATTTTGTTGATCCGATTCCTTCGCATGTTGCAAGATTTGCGTTAATAAATTTGAAGTCTTTACATTATTTTTTCACTCTGCTTTACCTTTGATCACTTCACAATAGGCTATGAGTCTGACTGTGTCCCATAGTGGACAACCTTTACAGCTTTTATCTTTGATATCAGTGGTGTAATTTACTATCGCCTTCTTTTAGGGAGCATTAATTTCTACTCGTACATTTCATAAAAAGCTTGCGTTTCCTGTGTCCGTGGCCGCCTGTTAAAAGCTTCATTATGAGGTTGCCGTCCAGCATAAAATTCTGGTGGCGACGGAGCGTGGTTAAGTCCACACTCCGGGAACTATACAGGCTGCCAAGGAGCGTATTTTTATGCATTACGGGTGCCATGAATACAACCTCTAGCGATGCCTTAAATGCTATGCTTGATTTGCTCCCCTTGGATCTTAAGATACAATAGGAAACCATAAATAAAGCAATGTGTAGACTCCATAAATATGGTTTCTGGCACGAAGACGGAACTTCGGAACACAGAGAAATCTTTAAGTTGCTATTTGAGCAGTATCCACTGTTTTTGGCACCTAAAGACGTCCTGATACCCATAGTCTCATTTGGGAGGAAATTTGATGTCAGATTTGCGTGAGCAATGGAGCAATCCAGAGTGCATTCATGGAGGTTACAACGCATACTTTCTTTACCGATGGGTCCAAGAAATCACAGAGAAATCTTTAAGTTGCTATTTGAGCAGTATCCACTGTTTTTGGCACCTAAAGACGACCTGATACCCATAGTCTCATTTGGGAGGAAATTTGATGTCAGATTTGCGTGAGCAATGGAGCAATCCAGAGTGCATTCATGGAGGTTACAACGGATACTTTCTTTACCGATGGGTCCAAGAATGAAATAGGGTCTGGAGCCGGATGGTACTTAAACCATAGTAATAAGTATCACTATGCTATGGGGGAAATGGCAACAGTTTATCAAACAGTAATTTTTGCCATCCTGAGAGTAGCCGAATGGATGATCGAGAGGAGATGGAGCGGGAAACAAATTGGAGATTTCAGTGACAGTCAGGCTGCACTGAAGGTCCTGGAGAACGTGAGACAAACCTCAAAGATTGTTCAAGAATATAAGGCTTGTACTTATATGGGTTCCAGGACACTCCGGTATAATTAATATACACCATTGGAATAATTGAGGATCCCAATGTGCATATGACCATATGCATATGACCACCATTTGAATCATTGAGGACCCAATGTGCCTGTCTTGCTTGGAGGAGGCGGATAGCACTGAGCACTTTCTCTGAGAGTGTCCTACCTTTGCTAGAGCACGGTTACCAGTTTTGGGTTCCGATGTCATGGGAATGATAATATTCGTTCTCTAAAACTGGAGGATATTTACAGATTTGCCAAAGAATCTGGAAAATTCTCACAGGACTAACTATCTCTATCTCTGTCTCTATTCTTTCCTATCTCTTTCTCTGATACTTTTCTCCTTTCCTCCTTGACTATCTATCCTCTTTCCAGAGCTCTAAACACAATGGGCTTTTTATGCTGAGTGTTATAGGAGCCACCAAATCTTTTTGTGCTCCTTGGGTCGACCTATTCCAATTTCAATTCTCAATTTCAAATAAAAAAATATTCATTTCAGTGATGGGTCTAAATTTAATTTAACTTACAGCAATGGAATGTGTTATGTGCCAAGGCCAGGTAATAATTGTCCACATCTTCGTTATGTAAGAAACAGGCCTCCTCTTCAGCTTTTAGAGGCTGTTATGTGGCCATGTTTGGAATGGAAAATGTCATTGTATTGGGCCTACCAAGAGGACAATGACCCAAAGCATACGGCTAAATATTTTAAGTCTTGGTTTAGTGCCACAAATGTCAACGAAGTGAAACGGAAACTGCGGTCCCCGGATCTGAGCTAATTTGAAAACGTTGGTCTGACGTAGCCGGGGTTATGAATAGGTTTGTTTACGATTGTTATATAAAGTGAGTTTTTGTTTAATTTAAATTAATATTCTTATCTTCTTAAAGTTTTTCAATTTCCCATCGGACGCGGCTTTGTTGGAAAGCGGTTTCAGTTATGACAGAGAGAAGATGAATTCATTTCCGATTGATGATGTCGAAAATGAGATGGTCCAGTAGTCACATGCACCAAGTGGCGCATTCTTACCCGACTTATGGAAGGAAGTGTAGCTTTTGCGGGTAACTCTCGTGGTAACTCCATCACTATATTGCTACAAAATGGTACGCGAATACTTTTGCAAAACGAACAATAGTGAATATTTTTGTTTATTTTTTTTTTTTCAAATTACTAAATTTAATTTAAAACACACAAATTTTCACAATTTCCCAACCACTTTTGTGTTGACGTGTGTTTTTATTCAACTAACCACATTTTACGCATTTTGCTTTTATTTCACTTACCTATTCCCGACTAAGTGGCAGCCGAAGTTCCCCTCACAATTTTGTTTTTCAGCATAGTTATTGGCCAAACCTGTCAATCTATCATCCTTGATCCATTTCAATACGATGCTTAGCAGTGATAAAAAACTATGGATTTGCTGTAAAGTATTGATTTAATATCATTTTCAAATTGTTTTGTCCACTTATTTTTTGAGTTGTTATAAAAGATTGAATTATTTTCTAGTTATATGGATGGACTTTGTTTAATTTGAAAATATTAAATAATAATACGCATGCCAAACTAAAATAATTTCACTTTCAATCAACAATCTAAAAAATTGCACCAAAAACGCAATTATTCTACAATAGTGCAATAGTTGCTTAGGATTTGACCACCACTGTACGCTCACAAGTATAACACAGAAGAGTAAATGATATTTACTCAGCAGCTCCTTGTATTGTATGATATTTGGTTGCCTGCCTGTCTGTTTGCTTGAAAAAGTTAGCCACACTCAGCTACTTAGCTACTTATTGCTTGTCTTCCAAGTATTATTTACTTAATTTTCACTTTTAATCAGTTAAGCAAATCACAGTGTAGCTCGTGATTAAAATGAATTGATAACGTTTCATCAGCGAACGCAGTATAAAAACATGTTGACGATGATAGATCTGTGGAGCTTATGGCTTTTTAGTTCATCATGTGCCAGTACTTTACTGTATTGTATCGTTTAAAGGTAATTAACCTTCTGCAGCTTGATTAGAATTATTCAAACATTTGGGATGCTTAATTGAATAATCTACAACCGAGTCCGGCGAAAATATTTCTTCCTGCAGAATTTTCTGTCTAGTTTATCATTGCGAGCATATCTTCGAAACACTTCAACACAATGGTACTCTCGTAGGTGAACTTCTATAAAGGTCTTAACGCAAATGAGACAATTTTTGGTATTTTAAGCGTAGCTTAGGGATACAATATATGCCCTGAGTGTAATTTGTGTAAACCTAATGCCCGATCCTAACCGAATCCTAACACCTAATGGTAACCTAATCTAAAGACTTCGATGAGATAATTTTTAAGTTCAAACATGACCAAATTTAACTCCTTACCACCCGATTATGAATTTACAGAAATTTGCTTAGTAAATGAAGAACAATAATAATTTTGGGTCAAACCACCCTTCTAAGTCAATAAATTCATATTGCTAGGGTTTGTTCGAGCTACGCAATAATTACCGCAATATTACAATCCTGTCATTGGCCCTGTACCCCAAACAAAGCGCTGGAAGTGCTAATCAACTTGCCTGTAGGGAAAAACGTGGCCGCCATCTCGGCGCTTAGACTTAAAAGTATGGTGCTATGGAAAGGTTGGCGGTTTGGCTGCGCCTCATACTCTGAATAGTCACAAACAAGAAATAGACTCACCTATTCCTAGACTCACTTTCGACAGGCCGTTTAAGACGAGCATATCGTCAACAAGAGAGTGGCAAACACCAAAGTCATGGAGAATGGGTGGCAAGATATTTGTTGACAAGAGAGTGCGCCGAATGTTTGTTTAATGATAGGAGGTACTTCGTTTTGTCCAGACGGCCATTAAGTCAATGAATGCGGTCATACTAAGACCAAAGGTTGCACAGGAATGCCGCGCAGCCTGGAATGATAGTTATGTCGTATTCTAGATCAGTCTTAATTGGGTTCCGGGGCACAGAGACATTGAGGGAAATTGTAAAGACGATGAGCTAGCCAGGAAAGGTACTGCACTTCAACTGCTTAGTGATAGAAGTACCCTTGGGATACCTATGGCCACGAGCAAATTCAAAATCGAAAACAAAATTATCCAAGAGGCCAATAGGTCATGGAGGGATGAAGGCTAGACTACTGTAACCGCAAATAAATAAGAAAAATATAAAGAAACTGCTTAGCCTTTCAAGAGAGGATATCTCGAAGGTCGTGGCTTGTATAACCGATCATTGGCTATTTGGCAGGCATTCCTTGAGACTATGAGTTTTCCCCCATGAATATTGTAGAAGCTGTAGGGATGAAGAAGAAACAGTTGAGCATTTCCTCTACAATTGTCTAGCTTTAGCTAAAATCAGAGCAGGTTTTCTAGGTACACACTTTTTGAATTCTCTTGCGGAACTGTGTGGGGATTGGATCAAGCCTGCGCTTTATAAGAGCCACAAAATGGTTTCATGAAGATAAATAAATGAGGTTTTTGTGCCACACTGTCGTATCATACCGACTCTGCAAGGGGTAAGTGTGTTGGTCGTACAGACCGCCTACCACCATAATCGAACTTAACCTATTGGCTTGATAATACTGTACGAGTACAATACCAAAAACAAATATAATAATAATAAGGTCCTAGCAATAGATTCAGGTAGGGGGAATAAAAATTGCCAGATATAAGTCAAAACAGAAAATGTCATTGCATGTCATGCATTAATGCCATTATAGAAAAAGTTTTGACTAATTTCTGGTGTTTAAGTTGAATTTTAGACATTAGAATTCAAGACAATTTATTCTCACTGTACGAGGAGGGTTCAATAAGTACCGGTGTTAGAAGTGAAGACAACATTAAAAAAATTTTTTTTTTTTCAACATAGTCCCTTTTTTGAAAGATACATTTCTCACAACGCTCTGACCAATATTTAACCCCTCCAAAAAATTCGATTTGTTGAACCCCTCCAAAATACGCCTCTGTCTCGCCAATGACTTCCTCGTTTGAACTAAATTTTTTTCCCGCGAGCCATTTATTCATGTTAGGGAACAAGAAAGAGTTGCAGGGAGCCAGATCGGGTGCAATTCATAACGCAATTCATGCAGTTTGGCGGGGACAACTCCGGATGAATGTGTTGGTGCGTTATCGGGGTGAAGCAGCACCTTCTTATTCGCTAAATGCGGCCGTGTCTTCTTCAATTTTTGGTGGAAGCGGTCCAATAAATTACTATAGTATTGTCCAGTAATGCTTCTTCCTTTTTCTAAAAAAATCTATTAGGATGACGCCGTTCACATCCCAAAAAATGGCCATGACCTTTTCGGTCGATGGGACTGACTTCGCCTTCTTTGAGCAGATTCACCGAGAGATCTCCGTTGTTCTGATTGTTGCTTAGCTTCTGGTGTGTAATGATTAATCCAGGTTTCATCAACGCTGACAACTCGACCCAAAAATTCCTTCGGATCTCGCTTAAATTGATCCAAACTCTGCTGTTGTTGCTTGTGAGTAATCGGGCCGACAAATTTTTCATCGCCAACTTATCAAGTAAAATATTAATTGCCGTTCGATCAGCGAGAATCATGCTTTGAACTTTTTGAATGATTTCCTCGGTAACCACGTCTGCCGGGCATCCTGGTCGCTCCTCATCAAAAACGGATGTTCGCCCACGCCATGTTCATTGAACCAATATCTAACTTGGGTCATGGATGGCGAAGCGTCCCCATAGACAGCATCCAACTTTGCTTTTATCTCCTCTCATTTTTCTCATTCAAAAACAAAAAGCGAATTACCTAACGATACTGCCATTTCTCCATTTTAGCGAAAATAACGAAACACGTCTTACTCGAATTGATGCCAAATACAAATTAACCACAATCAGTCTGAAATTGGTTTTGCCGTCGTTTGATAGATGGCAGCACACGATGCTAACACCAACTTTCCTCAGAAACACCCTCTGCCATCAAACACAGGTACTTATTGAATTACTCTCGTATACCGCATAATTGGGGAATTGTTCAAAAAAGGAGTTGTGTCGATTGGTGTAAAGAACTGTTGAAGAAATTCAGCCGCGGTGGTTTAAAGCATCCTAACAAGTGACAAATCTTGCTAAAAACTTGAAAAAAATTCTAAATGGTACGTAACCATTTGTTTGCCAGAAGTTTTCAGGGAATTAAGGAAAACCAACCGTCGAAGACGAGTCATCCATCATCAAGACGATGTGAGCTCTCAGCGGAGTCTATGAGCCCTCAAAAGATCGAATTAATGGGTCATCCACCTTGGATCTGTTATTTGACGCCTAATGCTTCCTTTCGTGCCAAATGTCCAAATTTGGATTTATCCATTTCTGAGGGGCAGAGGTGATTTGAAAATTGGTTCTAGCGAATGCAAAAGATTAATAATATATTTACTTCCAAGGAGAATATCTTCAAAAGCAAGAAAACCATTTTCATTACTTTTTTTACTGTGGTTTCATTATTGGGCGCAAAGTATAAAAGGCAACCATCGCATCTTATAAAAGAACACTGATGCAATTATTGAAGCTAAAACACACATCGATTAACTAAAAACAAAATTCCTCCACGCGAATGTAAATAAGTACGAGGATCGTTTGAAAAGTCTGTGCAAAAATAAGACCTACTTAACTGTTTGGTTTAAGCCTTTTTTTTATTTTTCGACATAGTCTTCTTTTAGTGTTATACACTTCGTCGAACGCTGTCCTAGTTTGTTGATCTCTTCCGAATAAGAGGATTTGTCTAAGTCTGAAAAATAGCCATTCGTTTGAATAAAATCTCTAAAAATCTTTTACTTTTTTCGTGTCCGTATATTTATATTCCCAACTGTATGTTCATATGTGTAGTATAATGTATTTGCATGGCTGCAGCTACAAACAAAGAAAGAAACTGTCTGCCAAGCCAGCCTGCAATTGTCACAAAAGTTGCAGCTTACGGGCAGCTGGATTGGTATTTCTTTGATGGTTCTTAGGAACCCCAACACACATTATTTAACACATGCAAATACCATAGACGATTGTAAATCTGTATGTATGTAAATAAATTCACATAAGAATACTTGTGTAAAATATGTATATAAATATATATGTATAGGTGGATCCATGTGAACGCTACTTGCATGAAAAACTGCGTCATCTTGTATGGACATACACACGTACAAACAATTTTATTTTTATTTTTGTATAAAACTTTCCACTGATTTCTTTATGAATGGGCTGAACTGGGCTAAGCGTATGACTGCGCACAATTGAAATAAATATTTGCTTTCGGCGAAAAGATTAATTGACCAGATTCCAAATTGTTTAATCTGCAGGAATGAAAAAAAAAGTCAAAGCAAACAAGTGCCTGATAAACTAAACAACACGTGACAGTTGCAGCATCCAAAGTGTCATATCGGTTGTTGTTTGTCAAAACATTCTTAAAGTAAAACAAGTGAGGAGCGCTGAATTCGGTCCGCAACGAACTTTGCACATTCGCGCACATTTTAGTAAAATTTAATTTAGGCAATCATATGCCACGAGAGTGATAGCTTGTCAGAAGAAATTTAGTCAAAACATATAAGAAGTGGGTTTGGCTTTTAAGCAATCTCAATAACATTTATGTATGCGTATATGTAGCATGGCACCGCCCATTTTTTTATTAATTTCATCATTTAATCTTTTGTGCCAAATTTTACTAATTTTGTATCATCTATGTATGTATGTACAGTTAATGATTTAAGTCTACATACAGCAGCATATTTTGTTATTTGCCAGAAGGTATACAAAAATTGAAAAAACTGTTGACCTAGTCATTTTATTTTGTTGTTTATCGGTTTTCAATTGAATTATGTGCGGAGCTTTAAAATGGAAGCAAAATTCAAAGAAATTGGCATTGGTGAAAGAAAAATCATAATGAAATTTTGAAAAGAAGACCAAAACTGTCGAAAAATACAAAGAACAAAAGTCATGGTATGAACAACAGTTAGGACAATATTTAAAAACTAAAAAATACCGGATTTATAACGTCAAGGCCAAGAGAAGTGCGTCCTTGTAAATTAATAGAAAGAGAAAAGTCCGGTATTATAGGACTTGTAAAACATGAAAAACAGAATTACTGTTCTATTCGCCATTTCCCAGCTCGCTATCTCTATGCTAGATTAACTTGACGAAAAATTTGCATGCGAAAGCAACAACAAAGTTATCAGGTTATAGCTTATTAAACTGTTTATCTTACAAGCACACGTAATTTAAGGCAGCTCTATTCTTGCGTTGCCAACATATGTTCATTTTTACCAGTTACTTCATCTACGCGCCACTTTCTAACGCTTGGCGAAAAGAGAAGACCTATAGCTTCAAAAGTATTTATATTAGTATATCAATTGCCAGTAGAGTCTTAACAAAAGCCAACTATCACGAAAGAGTTGCTAGGTAGAATCATTTATTTCCCCAATAAATAGGAGAAAATGCATTACTTTCGAAAATGAGCGTATACGCAAGCCTCCAGAAATTTGGAAAAAGGTTATTTTTTCGCATTATATTTAGTTAGTTTTGCAGTTTGGGTGTCAAAGGAATAAAAAATATGTAGAGGAAATCTAGTACAGCACTAAAAGAAGAAAACTGATTACCAACAGTGTGGTGTGTGCGGTAGTATGGTGATGGTGTGGGGTGTATGGCAGCTGGTGGCGTTGCAAAGTTGCAGTTTATTGATACAAAAATGGATTAGTTGGCTTATTTAGATATTTAAAACGAAATTTAAAGCAAGGCGCTGAGCTGCTGGGGTTACTAAATGAATACTACTTTCAACAAGGGAACGACCTCGACAAGCATGCGGCTCATATATGTAGTAAAACTATGGCTTCTCTACACTGTCTCCAAGGTATTGCTAACACTTCCACAACCGATGCTTTTAGCAGGAAGTGTAAGTAAACACTAAATTAAAGGTAAAGACGTTATATGGGAGTAGTGGGAGAAGATTACCGTCGAAGAGACTACCAAATTGATAAACTCTATACCCTACTGATTTAAGGAACTATAGAAATGCCGTTGGTACACATCCATCTACTAAAAATGCGCAAATTGTTAAGAGTTTTTTTTAATACTATTATATTTAAAAATGAGCCCAGACTTTTGCAATCTTACATTTTTGCGTTTCAAATAAAATCTAATAGGACTATCAATAAGTTCGTGCGGTTTTACAACAGATGGCGTAACTTGATTATTATTCCATCGATCCACATTTCCAAACATTCATTGGAGAGCTACTGTCGTAAGGCACAAACGTCAGTATAAGTTTTTTATTTGAAGCGTAAACAACAATATTTTTACCACACTTGAAAATGTCGAATTTCGTGCCAAATAATGTGTTTTTGCGGGGAATTCTTCTTCATTATTTTAATATGAAGAAAAAAGCAGCCGAAAGTCATCGTATCTTGGTGGAAGTTTATGGTGAGCATGCTCTATCTGAGCGAACGTGCCAGAAGTGGTTTGCACGCTTTAAAAGTGGTGATTTTGGCTTGGAAGACGAAGAACGCGAGGGTGCGCCGCCAAAGTTCATGGATACCGAATTGGAGGAATTGCTCGATCAAGATCCGGCTCAAACGCAAGAAGAGGTTGCAAAAACTTTGGGAGTTGATCAATCAACCATTTCCAAACGTTTAAAAGCCATGGGAATGATCCGAAAGGTAGGCCATTGGGTGCCGTATGAATTGAAGCCAAGAGACGTTGAACGCCGTTTTATGGCATGCGAACAACTGCTTCAACGGCACAAAAGAAAGGGTTTTTTGCATCGAATTGTGACTGGCGATGAAAAGTGGGTCCATTACGACAATCCAAAACGTCGGGCAACGTATGGATACCCTGGCCATGCTTCAACATCGACGTCGGCGCAGAATATTCATGGCCTGAAGGTTATGCTGTGTATCTGGTGGGACCAGCTGGGTGTTGTGTATTATGAGCTACTGAAACCGAATGAAACGATTACGGGGGATGTCTACCGACGACAATTGATGCGTTTGAGCCGAGCACTGCGAGAAAAACGGCCGCAATACGCCGATAGACACGACAAAGTTATTTTGCAACATGACAATGCTCGGCCACATGTTGCACAAGTGGTCAAAACATACTTAGAAACGCTCAAATGGGATGTCCTACCCCACCCGCCGTATAGTCCAGACCTTGCGCCATCCGATTACTATCTCTTCCGATCGATGCAACATGGCCTGGCTGACCAGCACTTCCGTAATTACGATGAAGTCAAAAAATGGATCGATTCGTGGATTGCGGCAAAACCGACCGAATTTTTCACAAAGGGAATCCGTGAATTGCCAGAAAGATGGGAAAAAGTAGTAGTAAGCGATGGACAATATTTTGAATATTAAATTTGTAACCATTTTACGTCAATAAAGTTTCAAATTTCGAAAAAAAACCGCACGAACTTATTGATAGTCCTATTAATATTTATTTGTTAAATGGTGCGATCTAAAATAAATTATTCATTGCTAGTTAAAAAATTTAATTTCATTATATAAAATATTTTTTTTCAAAACTAGTATGTTCAATAAGTTTTGCGGTTCAGCAAGAAAAACACAATTTTTTATGGTTTGAAATACACTTTATTATTCAGTATAGTCTCTTTGAACATAAATACACTTGTTGCAATGAGATTCCAATTTATAAATTCCATCCCTGAAGTGGGAATCTAGAAGGGCTGCAAAAAATTTATGAAAAATGCTTTCCACGCATGCATTTTTTTAGGTCTGGAAACAGATGGAAGACGCTAGTGGCCAAATCTGCTGAATACGGTAAATACTCCAACAATTCGAACTTCATATCATGGATTTTAGCCATTGTCTAAATACTCTTGTGGCACGGTGCATTGTCCTGATGAAAAATAAATTTCAAACTGGGTCTGTTTTTACGAATTTGTTTCCTTTAGATGATCTAAAAAGTTACAATAAAATTCAGAATTTATGGTTTTACTAGTTTCAAGTAATCCACAAACAAAATTCCTTTCGGATCCCAAAAAACTGATACTAACACATTCTTCGCCGATTTCTGGACACGAATTCGTTTCGGAGCCGAAGAACCAAGTTCACACCACTCTTTGATTTTTTGATTTAGGATCATGGTGATAGACCCAAATCTAATCTATACTGATGAATCGACGCACAAAATCCTTTTTATCCTTTCGCTCCAAGTGTTGTTGAGAACGTCGCATTCGAATGTGTTTTTGTTCCATTGTTAGCGAATGCGGCACCCCTTGTGCACACAACTTTCTGAATTCCTATACTTAAGCCAAAATATTGCTTACACTGTCCAATGAGATGACTAGAGCTTCTACTGAATCTCTTTTAGTCACTCTACGATTTCTTCTGGTGTTGTTGGCCGTCTTCAAGGACTGTACAATCACGTTTAAATTCTACTGTAATAGTTGATCTTCTTATACACTTTCAGCATTGGTTCATAAATTTTCTTTGCTTTTAAACCTTTCAAAAATAAAAATTCAATCGCTGCTTGATATTTGATGATTTGAGAAAAAGTGTGACATGTTTATGCTAAATGGCTTGTAAACAAAGAATGAACTGACAGATTGAAATGGAACTTCACATACGCTCATATGACGAGTGTGCCAACATAACAAAAACAAATTGCCTAAGAGGAGCGCTCCCTTTTATCGAACGGCAAAACTTATTGAACAACCTAGTAAATTAATGTTTGTTCACTTTTTTATATTTTAAAAAGAAACCACTATGACCACCGTTTGGATGCCATTTTATGCCTGTTGCTGGAAAATTAAAAGAATGCAAAGTTATGACCTGCAGTCTAACTCGCTCAATGCATGTACATACGTACAGATATAATACTACACTTGTAAACATACTGCTGGATGAAAGAAAAAAATCTAAAAAAAGGTTTGTTAGCAGAAGAAATCATGTGCTCTTACTCTAGCCATACCATGAGTTTAACGGCTAAGACAGTATATGGTAAATAAACCCTCTTTGAAAAGCTACATGCATCAATCACTTTTAGAATACTCGTAGCACCCTTCCATCCACATTTATGCAAATATTTGCAATGCAAGTGCTTTCACAGATAAGATCAAATGGAGCGTAAACAATGTCTGAATGAATAATCCGAATTAATACCAGCTGAAGCTGGAAAATTCCCCGACAAGAGCGAATCTTACTGTATGTAAATACTTATGTACATACATAAACATTCATACTGCTCATGAAATTTCTCGAATAAATGAATAAATCCAGTATATAATGCACATATGTATGCAAGTATGTGTGTATGTATGTAATGAGTGGATAGTCTAATTTACATGGGTGTTAAACACCTCATTAGTTGTAAATCTGTATGCGATTGAATTATCACCGTCTGCTATTTATTTGTGCACAAAAATGTTTATTGCGTTTTAACATGCAAACTTTTGTTGAAAGTTCCGAAACCAAATCCGTGTCCCTCTCACCTCTACAATAATCGGCGATAGTTGCTTGTTGTTAGTACTGCATTTGTGTTAAAAACAATGAATAATATACATATTAAATGAAATGAATAGTAATGAATAATAATATTCGTCAAACACTTGATGCATTTCATTGATGCATTGTCACAATCACGGCACTTTCCGTGTTGTGCCTAATTACTGCGAACGGTTGTATAAGAATTTATTGCATGCAACTTTTTTATTTACATACATTTTCACGTGTACACGTTCATATCGGCCTCGTATGTATTTATAAGCATTTCGTCACCCGTTGACATTCATATATGTACATACATATATTATATGTGCTTACATACATGCATACACGTGTGTGCATATGTATGTATTTGCCAGATCGTTAACAACCGGAATGGGTAGTTGATTAGTTGCACAATGATTACGGCATTTCTGTGTAATTTTCCATGGATATGGTACTAATAATGACCTTAATTAGTAAACAATAAGTTTGATAGTTTAGTCACTCATTTTGCAAGTGTAAATTTACTATAAAAGTGAATTTATTTAATCATATAATTAAAAAAAAAAATTAAATTAATTAAATAATTTCCCCAATCCATAATTTCTTGATACTGCGGTTTACAGAAACACCGAATTACGGTTTAAGAATTATCGCTTGATACATATATATATATATATGCTTGTCTTTAATGCATCGGATATTGCGATAGATGCGATTAAAACATATAAGAAAGGAAAATAATTTTATGAAAACTGTCCCATTTCGCGGCCATAGTAATAATAATATTAGGTTAGGTTAGGTTGGTAAGGTCTAAGGTAAAGGTCTAGCTCCACCTTTACGTTTCTCTATAGTAGTTATCTTGTAATAAGTCTGCGTCTTTTGCGAATCTAAGTAAACTCTGATGCTCTAACCACGAGAAACATTCCAACTTTTCATATTGAGAAGCGTTTAAGCAATTCATTCGTGTTCTACCTAGCAAACAATGGGCACAAACATACCAGGTTTTCTAAAGTTTCGCTCTCTTCCAATTTATTGCAAAATCTGCAGTTATTTTTGTTTGTAATTCCCATCTTCTATGCGTGTTCCGCTAGCAAATGGCCTGTCAGTATACCGACGATAGTTCTGCTGTCCTTTCTTTGTATGTAGACAGAGCTCGTACGAATCTCTCGTATTTATCTGCATTCTGTGTACACATGATTTTCGCGGCTAGATTATTCCACAGGATAGACAGGAGATCCATGTTTCATGACCGCAGCGATGTCATTGTATATGCTAATTCTGCAGCCTTTCCTACAGCAAAGACTTCTGTTTGAAAGCTATTGCTTGAATAGCTGTCTGATGTCTTGCTCTGCGCAATAGATCCCTGCGCCGACTCCGTCCAACATTTTCGAGCCGTCAGCCGTAAGCCGTAATATATTTACCCATATTGGGGTTAGGTTTCATTCCTCTTTTCCACCCCTCTTCTATTATTGTTCGGACTTTCCTCACCCAATTGCATTTCGGTGACATATAATCCATTTTCGTGCGATGATTTATTAAGATTTTTGATGTGAGTTATCGAGAAAGGAGTGCATTGATCAACTTACTGCGACTTTTGGCGTTGAGTCATCATATGAATCGGAAACAAAAGACCAATCGACAGTGTAGGTGTTACAAGACGACCTTAATCGAACAAAAGTTGTTCGCGGAAGAAGCACTTCAAAGTAAATGGTCGCCTATTTCTTCGAAAAACCCATTTGTTTGCATGAAATTTGCGGAGAAATAAGGAAAACCAACCGCTGAAGACGAATCAACCAAGACAATGCGAGTTCACACGCATCGTCTCACATAAGGGAGTTTTCGAACACTCAAAAGATTTAATTAAATTAATTAATTGCGTCTTGATATTGTTGTACAAGTGAAGGGACCTACAGTTTTAAGCCGACTCCGAACGTCAAATGGTTTTTGTTTTTTATTAAAAGTTTTTTTATGACAGAAATACACTTGGAGGTTTGTCATTGCCCGCCGAGGGGCGAACGCTATTATCGAACCTACGCACTCCCGAATGGTATCATAGTTACGCACCAATCCATTCAGCTAGGGCGGCCGTTCAAGGATAAACTCATAGTAAAAGAGTACGAATTTCAATGCGGCCAAAGCTTGAATGGTATTTGGTGTCAGTCGCATTTCATTTAAAATTTTATTTAAAAACCGGTATTCTAATCGAGAAACCAAGTTTTTTTAATTTGAATTTTTCGTGACTTACATATGTATGTATATAGGCGATATGAATCGATTTTATGGGATTTTAAATTGTATTAGGATACATTTTAGAACAATCGCATATGCGAAGTGCCACATTTATGTAAATGAGGAAATGACATAACATGAACTGAAACAAAAATTTTGTACGCAAATTCGTTCTCAATGCTTTTACACACCACATTAGGCACGAGTTTTAGATCACATGACCGTAAAAATAAACATTTTATTATAGATAAATTAAGAAAAGCTCACGTTCGTAATTTGGCTGGAACAAATTGCTTCGACTCAGCCATTATATATGAGTTGAGCAACATTGACGTAAATATTTAGAGCGTAGATACTTGCACATAGCACAAATATACATACAGATGTACATATGTAAGTTGAATAGCTAATGAAAAATTTTAATTGTCATTATTCGATAATCAGCAATGCATACTTACCCAGGTAGATAAGCTTGGCACTTGCACAGAGTCATATATTTTTTATATTACGCACCTACTAGACTATAGTAATTATTTTTCCTATTATTACTTGAAAACTATGTAGTATTGGTATTTGAGAAAAAGGTATAGCAGCATAGTCAAATGTGCGAAAACCTTACAAATGTTGAAAGTCTGTTTCGGTAATGATGCTCTAAAGAAAACAGCCGTTTACAAGTGACATGAACGCTTCTGAAGAGATCGTGATCGCCTCTGGACGAGGATGACGAACGTAGCGGCAGGCCAGCTACATCAAAAACAGATGAAAATATCAATAAAGTGAAAGAATAGTTGATTCTCTTCTTCTTCTTCATTGGCGCTATAACCGCTTACGCGATTTTGGCCGAGTTTAGCAAAGCGCGCCAGTCGTTTCTTTCTCGTGCTAACCGGCGCCAGTTGGACACACCAAGTGAAGCCAAGTCCTTCTCCACCTGATCTTTCCAACGCAGAGGAGGCCGCCCCCTTCCTCTGCTACCACCAGCTGGTACCGCATCGAATACTTTCAAAGCCGGAGCGTTTGTATCCATTCGGACGACATGACCCAGCCAACGTAGCCGCTGGATCTTTATTCGCTGCGCTATGTCTATGTCGTCGTAAAGCTCATACAGCTCATCGTTCCATCGTCTGCGATATTCGCCATTGCCAACGTGCAAAGGTCCAAAAATCTTACGCAGAAGAATAGTTGATTGATAAGTGCAAATTAACCATCAGAGAGCTGGCAGATGATATTGCTTATGGATCCGTTCTGGACATTGTAGTTAATGATTCGGGTTTGCGCCGTCTTACTGCAAAATTTCATAAGCGATGCTCACGGTTATTATGGATTACAACGGTATTGTACACCATACATTTTTTTCCAGAAGATCGTACAGTTAATGAAAACTATTATTTGGGTGTGACGAAGCGATCCGCCAAAAAAGAAAGGTTCTGTGGCAAAACCACTCGTGCATTTTGCACCATGATGACGCACCGTCGCACAGTGCAATAATTATCCTTGAATTTTTGATGAAGAACGAAATTAATGTCATCCAACAGCAATCAAATTCACCTGATATGGCTCCCTTCAATTTTTTCTTCACTTGTATTTTGAATTTTCTGAATATGTTCCGGGAAGTTTTTGTTCAAGTTGGTATATAATTTGAAAGGCGGGTGGCAATAATATCGTCAGGGAATTTTGACTGTCGATTGGTTGATTGCGCGCTTTGGTATTTTCTATTATGTTTTGCTCAATTTCGTCCAAAAAGAGCATCGAACGTAGATCGCTGAATCCACATGTCCTTAACTTCTGTGGACCCCAACATATCTGATGATGAGTCATATATACCTCGGCTTACGAGTACGATGCTCTAACAAATCAGTAGGGCAAAGGGTGAATAAAAAATGCTCTTCAGACGGTTGCACCGAGATATACGTCAAAAATTTGGGTTGTGAGATTGGGATTAGTTAAGGATAGTTCAAAAATAGTCCTCCCTTCTGGTCGCAGTCTTCCTTTTTGTCCAAGATGAATGCACGTTTACATACAGATCTCGTTGTGAAGCCATTATGCCATTGTGATGTCGTTGTTGAGACTCCCTTTGCGCTTTCCCATCATCTAAGAAATTAAGCCAAGTTTTTAATGGTTTTCTTACTTGTCTTTTAGTGTAAGAGAGGACTTGGAGAGGTCTTGGTACGAGTGTAATAAAAAGAACGTGAAAAAGAAGCAGTCGTGGTGAAATCCCCTCCAGTAAAAATCTGTCATTAAAACCCGAGAATATTTCTCCCATATTAACTTTTGGCCTATAAAATGCATGGATTTTTTAAGTACAGTTGGTCAGATTTTTCGCAGGTCTCTTTTTTCATCCCTAAGTTATATGATGCACAGCGGAGGAATACAGGAGGTGTGGCTAAGAATGACAGAAATATATTAAGATTACGCCAATCAAAGAATGTGTGACGTCACATTGGTGTAGTTGCATGAGAGAAATGGGAAAATGCGTACAAGAATGCAATAAGAAGAAGAAATTACACAAACACACGAATACATTGCACAAGTGCGACGTCACACACACAGCGATTCTGTCAAATTCGCTGATATCAAAGTAACTGTACTATGATCGGCGCCACCTTAATATTCTCTCCATCGTGAGATGTGGCCAATATCAGACCGTTAACGGACTTTCAGCGATTTTCACGGAATCAGCTGATATTCTGACGTGGCATGTCGTATAAAGCTTGAGATTGCCAATATGGAGATTGTTAGTGATATATGAAAAAAAATCAATGCATCCACCGCGCATGTTAGTTCGTAGCCGTATGAACAACGACTGAGTGTATTTAACTAACTCGCATTACAAATAATCTTTTTATTTCATTCGCCTCTCTCTCTTTCTGTCGAAACCGCTACTGACGTGCAAAAACAGCAACAACACCAGAAATCGGAGAAAAAATACAGGATATCGTATTGAAAAATCGTCGAGATGAGTCTTATCGAGCAATGTAAGAAATATTTCGACTGAAGTGTTGGGCTTCAGAAAGCTGTTTGCACAATGGGTGCCGCATTCACTAACAATACGAATGCGGCTTTCTCATAAACATTAAGAGTGTTTTCAAAAGGATATAGTGGATTTTGTGCATCGATTCATCACTATGGATAGACCCATATCACCATGATCTTAAATTGCAACAAGACGTTAAAGAATGGTGTGAACCTGGTTCTTCGGCTCCGAAACGAGTAGGTGTCCAGAAATCGGCGAAGAAGATGCTAGCATTAGTTTTTTGAGATGCGAAAGGAATTTTGTTTGTGGATTACTTGAAACTAGTAAAACAATAAATTCTGAATTTTATTGCAACCTTTTAGACCAGCTAAAGGAAACAAATTCGTAAAAACAGACCCAGTTTGAAATTTATTTTTCATCAGGACAATGCACCGTGCCACAAGAGTATTTAGACAATGGCTAAAATCCATGATATGAAGTTCGAATTGTTGGAGTATTTACCGTATTCAGCAGATATGGCCACTAGCATCTTCTATCTGTTTCCAGACCTAAAAAAATTCATGCGTGGAAAGCATTTTGCATAAATGATGAGGTCATAACAGCTGTGGAGTCGTATTTTGCAGCCCTTCTAGATTCCTACTTCAGGGATGGAATTCATAAATTGGAATCTCGTGGCAACTACTGAATTGAAATTGTGTTTTTCTTATCGAACCACAAAATTTATTTAACAACCTAGTATGTACCATAAACACACTGCTTTACATTTTTAATTATGCAATATTTCAGAAGATTTATTTACTTGCTTACAAAAACTACATGTTTTTATATAAATAAGTAGATCTCTTGATCTTGAATAAATATTCTGAAATATTGGTCTTTGACTGACACTATTTATACAAGCAACATATGACCACTTTCCTCATTAGAAATTTGTTGGTTAACGAATGTTTGACCAGCCGAAGTAAATCTTATCAACTCATTTCCTTATTACAGTTTCATATATGAGTACGTACATATGTATGTATGTATGTTTGTAGTTATACGACCGATTTCAAAGTCGAGGTAAAATTACTGATAAGTGTTAATATTTGCTCATTTTTTTCATTTTGATTCGTGGGAATTTTATTTTATTTTTATTGTTTGCTTTTTCTTTGGCTGTCAAGGTCTTTTAAATTCAGTTTCAAATGTACACATACATATGTATATATATCACATACACATACATATGCATACTTTTTATTCCTTTTGAAAACAATTGATTCGCTGATAGAACTGCTATTTTATATTTAATAATTAAAATAAACAAGGTCTGACTCGCCTCTTAGCACACTGTTCGGCAGCCAGTAGTGTAGTTGCTCAAACTCGTGGCACGTGTTGCTTTCAAGCGTAGTTTTGCATAATACGAGTATCTAATCAATTCAAAAATGGGTGCCGTTCTTTCTAGTAGGAAGCAGAGGACAGAGGAGGTGAAAGTGGCGAGCTGACGACAATTGATTTGGATATTATCTGTTGCACAATAACAGCACTCAGATGGTATTTCCCTGTAAATTTTCCTGAACACCTGAACAAACGGTGATGTAAACCAGCAAGCGGCCTGAACTCGTGCAATTTGGTCACGATTTAACGTAACGACGCTCTTAAGCTTAAAATGGAATGCGATACTAGGTGTGGTGTGGAATGTGTATTGTGTGAACTAATTAAGCGAACGAGTCTACAAAACTAAAGCTATGTACACATATGTCCATATGTATAAACATCCATAGGTGTACAAGCTGGCGCAAAATTTATCATTTTTGCTTTTGAATAACTTTTTTGCTAAAAAAAAACTGCTCTGAGTGATGGAAATTTCTATTTTGTATGTGGATCTTTACGCGCTTCATTTCTGTAGCTGTGTAGTTCATAAGTAACTATGATTTACGTACAACTCTCTTTGCAAAATTTAGAAATCTTTTAATAGGGTGATTAGTTTAGGCCCCTTTTTTTGTGTTTTTGTGTTTTTGGTATGCGGTATTCTCCGCCTTGCTTTTTGCTATGACCTTTTTCAGTGCTAGGCGTTTGGCTTTGTATTCTGCTCACAGGTGTTCCCTCTCTGGCCTATTTCTTCTATGCTGTCGCTTTCTCCGCAGTTTGTGGCATTCGCTTCTCAAATGCGCGTTGTCGTCATCCCAGCAATAATTAGTTGCTCTCCCATTTCCTCGGCATTTACGAGGCCTTGTAGCATCGCACGCTGTACCTCTAGCTTCCTCTATTTTCTCTATTTGCTCTAGTACAAGAGCAAATCTCTGTCTAATTTACTGGTTTTCCAGTACTATTTCGACGTGTTTTCGCATTTGAAAGCGTTGTGTAGGACTCGATTCGTACAGGATCATCTTATGGTCATTATGTGTATATTTCTCAGACAAATGCCATCGTGTTGTTCTAGCTATTGTTGGACTACCAAAGGTCAGGTCTATGGTGGATCTGCCTCTACTATTGTCGAAGGTACTCTTGCTGCCTCGATTTAGTAGCACTAGGTCTAGACTTCCAAAGGCTTCCAGTACTGCTGCTTCCCTTTGGGTTGTTACCGAGCAGCCCCATTCAGTAGCCCATGCATTAAAATCGCCTGCAACTACTATCGGTGCTTTCAGCTACAAAAGAAAATGCCCTTTATTTTGGCGATTACGAATCCGTTATATTTCTGGGACTGGATCTCAAAGGGGTATTACCGCAGTTCATTATGGCTGCGCTGCCATTTGCATCAGATACCCACCGGTTGCTATCTGTTTTAATGCAGTATGGTTCGCTCAAAAGAGCGATATCAATTTTTCCCTCATTTAGCATTTGGTTGAGGAGATCTTGTGTAGCTTCGCAGTGATTAAAGTTTAATTGCAGACACTTAATCATTTCTGGTTCTATTGTTAATCGCTTTCTTATAAATTCAACATTTGGTGCCGCCCAGAGTGTGCTCTGTTTCGCTAAACCCTTTGATTTTACACACAGAGAAGCTTGGATTGACAGTACATATTTTCGCGATATGTCCTGCGCCACCTTGTGTATTACTTCAAGTACTCATTTACACGCTTGTACGGCTAAATGCATACGTTTGGACAGGCAAATGAGCATACGCACGTGTTGTTAGATAATTTATAACTGCATTGATGCATACATACATATGTACTTATTTGTGTATTGTATGTACAAATACATACATAAGTATTTATATAAAAAAATTAATTGTTTAACTTGCACTGCTAATGGGTATTCAACGATTTATTTTGTGTGTTCACTTCAACATCATTATGAAACCTTAACTAAATTTGTACATATATTTTCAAAGCCTATCTGCAGTGCTAAGGTATGTATATACGTATATATATATATTATATATACATACATGTACGTATGTATGTATACGTAAGCAAATTAAAATGAAATTATGAATACGTACGAACGGTCCTTCGGCACCAGTTGCTTTTCCAATACCCGTGACAGGGGATCTGTAACGATGGATTTAGAGCTCAAAGGAATCGTTCTTCCATCCGTCTACAAGGTAACTCTAATAAAAATTGAGGTATCAAAACACAAGTTGATATTGAAAATTGGGTGAACATAGGCAGTAATCATACTCATCTCCTATATAACGGCAATTACATATCAAAATGCAAAACATGACATAGAGGAAAGGGATGGCGGCCAAACGATGACTACTTGCGATTGTGTTAGCCGCTTCATGCTATTGATGAAATTCATCAGGTGGCTAATAACTATACCTGCCATAGTGAAAAGATTTTTAGAGGTGGTCTATGTAGCAGACTGTTATTCAGCTCTGAGCGAATTTTACAGAATCGGCTGATGGACTGACGTCACTTGGAATATGTTTAACAAAATTTAGCTTATGTTAGTGATGTACGAATGCCATGGCATGAGCATTGGCTGTGCTGATTTTTTTTTTACCACTAACACAAGCAAAATTTTGTTGAACATATCCTGAGTTACGTGACGGTCAAAATCCCCCTCAATTTTTGTTTTTTATCAAGGCTATCAAGCAAACCTTGAAATCTATCATCCTTGTATACCTGCTATATCTGCAGACGTAGCAAAGAAGAGTGAAAAATTAGTAATAAACTGCTACAACAACAACAACAACTAGAAATGAGAGCCAAGATGCCTAAACCTTAGCCCTTAGCCCCTCAAGAGCAGGACAGCTAAAGAGAAGGAGCTGAGATAATTCCACTTCATCCTCCAGATGGCACATAAAGTACTCTACCATAAGTACTGTCGTGTCTCAAAGGGCACCCATGAAATTCGAGAGCTGAGATTTCGTTAACTTCAGAACTTCCACCCGAGCTCCTCTGATCCACCCGTGGCACACTGTGACTTTTTATCGTTTTAGGATGCCAAAATTAAAAAAAAAAAGTTCTGCGAAAATGATTTTCTTTCGGTATGTTGTGTAAAAATTACCAAATTTTACGACAGTGTACTCAAAATTTGTCAAAACAATAGTTTTAAGATGATAACCGTTTACAAACACAAGCCGGTGCGTCAATTGAATAATTTTTATTTATTATCCGAACATCGCTGTGAAGTTTGTCAAAAGATATAATACGAATAAGTATCAATTTCATAAATTTCAGTATTTGCTGATTAAATTTCAACAATGTTGTACTTCAGGGGTAAGTAAGAGGATTATAAAGTTTTTACTATCGATACAAATCCGCTCAGTAAAATATCACTAAAACAGTCATAGCTTAATATTATTTTTGATATTTTACTGAGAAAAACTTATATTGGGCCATCGAGTTCCGTCCATTCTTTAATAGCGAAATGACCTTTAGGATTCTGTGTTTCAGATACTGGAATAAAATTTTGCTACAATTTGCTACCACAGCTTTAAAAGAAGTTTTCATGGCGATTCCTCGGAAAGAACTTTTTGAAATTTGGCTGACGAGCTCAAAAGAAACACGTCGTGATGCGGTGTTCGAGAAAATTTTTGCGGTGATCGGAAGAAACGTGGATACTAAAAAGCTAGGAGAGCGTATAAAAAAACTGTGTTACCAATTTTCTTCAAAGTGGGAGGGGTCTTGCCGAGTTAAGGCCCGTGTTCTAGCCGGTAATTATAGTTGGTTTTCCAAGAGTGAAGGCTTTGGAAAATACCGTTTTGATGTTGGGCCATCAACTTCATCCTCTATTAGATCCAATGTAGGGAGACCACATGTGGCGTTTTCCGATTTTTCTCTTCGCACAAAGAAAAGAAAAGGAAAGAGTCTTTTAGCAGATGGATGGATTAAGATGGAAAATTTAAACTTTAAAGTTACTAGTACACTAATTTTGTGTATGATTGACGGTAAAGTATGTAATGCACTTTCAGCATATACCTCATCTCAAGCGTGTTATATATGGGGTGCTTCAGCGAAGGATATGAATAATTTTAGCGCTTTGTCGGAACGGAAAGTTGACGCAAACATGCTAAGATTCGGCATTTCACCACTTCACTCATGGATACGGTGCATGGAGTGTATGTTGCACATTGCATATCGGTTGGAACTACGGACATGGGACTGGAACATGGACATGGAAAAACTGAAGCAGAGGAAGGAAAGCATTCAAAGCAGATTTAGAAACGAAACTGGGCTTTTAATTGATATGCCAAAAGAGAAATCTGGCAATACAAATGACGGAAACACAGCACGACGTTTTTTTAGTAATGCAGAAGTTACTGCAGACATTACAGGCATTAACTTATGTCTCTTAAAAAGGCTTTTCACCATATTGTCTTGCTTAGGGTGTGAATTTCAGATAAATGCTGAGGCCTTTGTGGTATACGTGAGAGACACATGCGATCTTTATTTGAGGGAATATGAGTGGTACAATATGCCAGTCAGTCTGCATAAAATACTGCTCCATTCAAGACATATAATATCGTCATGCATGGTTCCTATTGGTCAGCTTTCCGAAGAAGCGCAAGAATCGAGAAATAAAGATGTCAGAAATTATCACGAATGGTATACAATGAAAAGTTCACGAACTCAAACCAATGAGGATTTATTGCACAGGCTTCTAATATCATCCGATCCCTACATTTGCAGCTTACGTAAGCCATCGAAAACCAAGCGCGGGACTTTGCCTCAAGATGTAATTGCATTGCTGGCCCAGGAAGAAGTATTATGAATAATTGCTTTCGAATAAGTGTTTATGTTTTGTTATGTTTAATCTTTAGAAACTGTTTATTGGCTTACTATTAATAAAATAAAGATTAGTGTTATATTTATCATTGAAACAATTTGTGATTATCTCCTTCATTGAGCAGTATAATGTAGTATAAAAAGGTACCCAGGGGCTGAATGAAATCTTTTAAATATTAGTCATAAGCCTCTAAGCTAAAGTTAAGAAATCTAAACAATTTGTATTTAAATTGGCACTGGAAAATGCTTTTAAGGCCGGCGGGCCAATTAGATGTCCTAAATTCAGTAGTTTTCGCGAAGCGTTGTAGGATGAGAAAAAAAAACAATTAGCCAAATGAAGTTTTGGGGATAGTTTAATATATATTTGAACTAAAAAAAAAAATTTGTACAATCTCCAACAATATATTGTAAGCCGAGTTATCAATAGATTCCCAGAGCGCCTGTATCCAACTTCTGTACAAGATACAACTTGCAATTTTCATCTGAAAACAAAAAAAAAAAGATTATTAATTTTGATGTAATTATCTTCGATGTGAACTAAGAAAATTGGGAGAAACTCGTAAAATTCGAATTTTTGGGGAAGGTAGAAAAAAAGTGGTTTTTCAAGGAAAAAAAAAAACTCTTGAACTGGGTAAAAAAGTCGCTTAAAAAAGTTTTTGAATGTTTTTTAGTTCACATAGAAGATAATTACATCAAAATTAATAATCTTTTTTTTTTGTTTTCAGATGAAAATTGCAAGTTGTATCTTGTACAGAAGTTGGATACAGGCGCTCTGGGAATCTATTGATAACTCGGCTTACAATATATTGTTGGAGATTGTACAAATTTTTTTTTTTTTTCAAATATATATTAAACTATCCCCAAAACTTCATTTGGCTAATTGATTTTTTTCTCATCCTACAACGCTTCGCGAAAACTACTGAATTTAGGACATCTAATTGGCCCGCCGGCCTTAAAGTAGAAAATATGATTATGTGAAATTTTACCTTATATGTGGGCAAGGAGAAAAAGTGGGCGTATCACGCCCATTTTTATTCTCAAATCAGATTTAGATATCTGCAACCACACTGCAAAATTTGAAATGAATTGCTCTATTGGTTTGGCTGTTATTAATTTTGGCATCCTAAAAGTGAAAAAAGTCACACTGTGCGTGGTGAGAAGGATTTCGCGATCACGCAAGTTTGTGTACTTTCCCAGCTCTCGCTGAGTTAACACGAAGCCTACCCTTCCGGAGGCAAACCACAGGTAGTCAATCGGATCCCAATTCTTTCCTTTTGTAGGAAATCCACCTCACTTCTCCGCTGTTTAGCTGGCTTATTTGCCCAACAACTTTCCGCAATGTCCCTGCGGCCAGGTGTCCAAATAAACCTGATATCAAAGAGTTCGGATGCGATCGAAAGAGAAGCTGGGCATTTCCCGACCGGTTTTGGCCGTAACTCATTTCTGCTTGGTTGATCTACTGCCCTGACAGTTGTGAACAACCATTCAGACGATACTTTCATTGCGGCTTCCTCCGCTTGGAACACCCTGCAATGGTCCTTTAGCCTGAACTTGAGTTTGTTGGTGACGTCTAAACTTATACACACATAAATATGATACATACACATATTTGCACTTAATTAATGAGTCGTGTTAAAAATATGATTAGATTTATTATTGCACAGTGTAATTAAATATGCAGATACAGGTTGAAATTGTGCAAACCAAGTCAATTGCTGACACAAACAAATTCATAAGCATACAATAAAGAAATATATAAATGCCCAAGTAGGAACATTTGCTGCAGTATTTGAAATAGTAGTTGCACTTTTGGTGGTATATTTTTGCGAAGTTCTATACCAGCAAAACCATTGAAAAACAAAAACGTGGAACTTTAACTTAACTAACTTAATACATCCGCTGCTCGTTTTAGTAGAATGCCATATGTACCTTCATACGAGTACACACGTAAATCCGGTTTTTAAATAGGTGCACAACTATTTTGTATTAAAATAAAATTTCTATAATCTGACGATGTCAAAATATAATTCAAGGTTCATATGTGTATTGAAGCTCAAGGTGAAGTTCGCGAACGAGCAACAATATAACAACAATCAAACATAAACCCAGTAGAAAATGTATGGGAAAATCTTTTACGGGGTTAGATTTGCCCGTTGGGAAATTTAAGATAGCAAATTGACTTCGCTATACGTGACTGCTCCTAAAAAAATAAAATGAATATTAACAAACTTTAAAAAAGTTAAATTTAATACCCAAGCTTTTTAGTGATTTTACGTACAAGGTCGGGACGCCTGGAGACTAACGGCAGTCATAACTGGCTTTTGGTCGGTGGGAGAACAAGCAGCCAAAATGGGCATCCCTCACAACACATACTGCCACAGTTGTAATCAACCAGAGAAAAAGGAAACAATCTTCCATTTCCTCTGCGAATGTTAACCCTGGGTAAACCGCTGCTCGAGAGTCTGGACAACCTGATAAGGTTCCGGAACCGCGCAGACTGGATATAGTCATGCTGCAAATAACTGTAAAACAAGTTAGTAACGAGGATGTGGCAACAAAATGGTGCGGAAGCGCTACTTGGATTCTGGAAGAATCACCACTTAAACCAACCAACGTACAAGGTTGCGCAAAATTAATCACCTTGCAGAATGATTTATAATATTTGCAAATCATACTTGACACTTGTGAGACTCTATAGTAGATAGCAGCTGAATACTAACAGACAAGCGAAGGGATCAAAATGAGGATTTCCATTACTCGAAATCATTTTTTTATTTAGCGAAAAAGTTATACAAAAAAAATTATTATAAGAATTTTGCGCCGCTTAGTTGTAGTACAATTTACAGTGAATAACCACTTTTATTTGTAGATGTTTCTTGTATGGCAAACTAAATTTCACCACTGCTCTGCCACAAAAAAAAACCTCCCTTAAATAAGTAGCCTTAGACTTAGCCGTAGAAGAAGGTTAAGTAGCCTTCACTACTACCGGTCCGGACCGGACTTTATATGTATACCCGCGCACATTTTTATAATATTTATTTAGGCCGGCTGTTAATTTTTGGAATCAAACAAACTCATAGACAATAAGAGTTATACCTTGTAACATCAGATAGAGGGAGAGATTCAGTTTTAACATATACCGTCAGCGTCAAAATGAAGTGTACACCACATATTGATAAGTTTTGAATATTTATTTATTATATAATTTCAATTTTCTTATAAAAATATAGTTCCTACTACAATAACTGCCATATAAAGTAAAATTTCGAACTTTGTATAAAATTTGTGGAAATTCGACAAATTTTTATCAAAATTTCAAGCTTTTCACTCAGATAAATTTTCGGGTGTGCAGTTCCATAGGCCATTGAATTTTGGTGTAATAAACTACAAGTTATAACTAAATTAAAAATCACACTAATTTTTTAGAACATTTTTCGGACGCGGTATTGTGAATTTTCTCCATTTAACGCCTAGTCCGCATTTTTTTACATGGAAGGAAACCCCCAACACCGTCAGCAGGAAAAGTTGTAAATTTTGTACAAAGTTCGAAACTTTGCTTTATATGATAGTTGTTGTAGTATGAACTATATATTTATAAGAAATTATTGAAATTAAAAAATAAAGGAATAAGAAGAAAATAAGTAGTCAAAACTGTAAATATCAAATAAATAAATAGTTATTTCGGATCTAAATGAGGTGAGGGTAACACGCGTACCAAGTTTGGGCGAGTTTTATTAAGTCATTATAGAGATACATGTATTTACTATGTGATGTGGGTGCCGATACGCGAGTACGCCGACTATTTGTTTGACGACAGGAGGTACCTCGTTTTGTCCTCGTTCACCACCAGACCCATTCGCTTTGCCTCTTTATCCAGTTTGGAGAAGACAGAACTAACAGCGCTGTTTTTAAGGCCAATGATGTCAATATCATCGGCATGCGCCAGCAATTGTACGCTCTTATAAAAAATTGTGCCTGAGCGATTAAGTTCTGCGGCTCGTACGATGCTTTCCAACATCAGGTTAAAGAAGTCACATGACAGCGAGTCACCCTGTCTGAAACCTCGTTTGGTATCAAACGGCTCGGAGAGGTTCTTCCCAATTCTGATGGCGCTGCTGGTGTTGAGCAACGTCATCTTGCAAAGCCGTATTAGTTTTGTGGGGATCCTTTCCGTACTGTCGAATGCAGCTTTGAAGTCGACGAAAAGATGGTGTGAGTCGATTCTCCTCTCATGGGTATTTTCTAAGATTTGGCGTATTGTGAATATTTGGCCGATGGTAGACCTTCCAGGTCTAAAGCCACTCTGATAAGATTCAATCAGATCGTTGACGGCGGCGTACGCCCGCTAGAAGGATCTCCCTTCTTAAGGATTGCGCAGAGCACTCTTAAATTCCAATCGATAGGCATGCTTTCATCCGACCATATTTTGCATAGAAGCTGATGCATGCACCTTACCAGCTCCTCGCCGCCATGTTTGAGTAGTTCAGCCGGTAGTTCGTCGGCGCCCGCGGCATTGTTGTTCTTTAGCCGCGTTATCGCTATTCTTACCTCCTCATAGTCGGGTAGCGGAACGACGCGATGTTTCCTGAATCCAACGGATGCATAGGAATAAGATTTAAGATAATTTGAGCTTATTCAAGTTATATTTTGTTATTATTTTTGTATTTCATTTATTTATATTCATATTCCACAACAAACTTTTCAAAGTTAATTTCGACATTGTACAAGGGTTGCCTTTTATATTTTGCGCACAATAATGAAAACACAGAAAAATAATAATAAAAATAGATATATTGTTTTTCAAAATATTCTGCTTGGAATTCGTTTGAACCAATTCTCCAAGCCCTTTTCCACTGAGAAAAGGATACCTCCAAAATGACTTCAATAGCTTCTTTAGGCATTTAAAAACGTTGACCCGCATTTTATTTTTTATGTTTATGTTTGGGAACGAAAAGAAATCATTGGGTACCACATCGGGAATGTAAAGGCTATTATCATAATTCAATTTTGTGAAGTGTTCCAAAACTCGCTTGTGTAAGCCGATACGTGAGTGCGCGCTTTGTCTCGGTGAAATATGACTTTTCTTCGGCGGCCAAGTCTCCGAAAATTTCTGGTAAACAAATACATACATCTTAAGTATCTCTAGTGGTACAATTACGATATGACCAGCTTCTCCAGTTTTTCCAAAAGAACAGGTGACCATTTGCTTTGAGATGCTTCTTCCGCGAATAGATTTTGTTGGACTAAGCTCGTCCATACTGTCGATTGTTGTTTTGTTGTCGGCACATGTGCTTACATTCGAGAAATTTATCCTGCAAGGATCGACGGCCATGTTAGAACTCGTTGTACCAACGTTTCACAGTGGCTAACTTGGTGTTTCAACGCCAAAATCGAAGTGAGTTGATCAATACACTGCTGCCTCCATAAGCCCCATCGGAAATTGTAATAAGTAGAAAATAATAATGAAAAATAAATAATAGGAATTTTCACGAATTAATTTCATATTTTGGACGAGATGAACTTTTCAACTCACTGGAAAAACTGTGAAAACATTATATGCTAAAAAATACCAAACTTTTCGATAAAAATATCAAATTACAGCTCATCACACGTAGCACTGCAAAGGTGCAAAATAATATATCAAAACAACCCTCATATAATCAAGGTGTATTAAATATGTAAGGTGTGACGGGCAACTCAGCGCGATTCCCCGATACAATTTTCAAAAAGTCGATTTTTTACTTAATGTATTGTACATATATTTAAGAATACACATAGAAAATTTAAATTTAATTCTGGTGAATATTTGCAAAGTTACACGCAAATTTGAAAAGGCGTTTCAGAGAGCTTGAAAGTACAAGGCAAACTTCAAACGCTTTTATCTCAAATGGTGTTTTCAAAGTCGGTGACCAACATAACTCGAAAACGGCTAAACCGATTGGTCTCAAATTTTAACACGAACATCTTAAATATGTTTTTTAGTAATTAATCGAAGATTTTTTCTCACCGATAAATTTTTTTTTTATAAACAATTTAAAGCCGGAATTTTGGTCAAAAATAGATTTTTTTTTGCGAAACCGCCATTTTGTCAAAAAAGTTTATTTTCCTTATTTCTTCTATTAATTACTAGATTTAACATTACTTTAACTAAAACTGTTTATTTTTTTACTTTCCGCAAAACGTCTTTTTTGAGAGGAGCTCCCGGAGATCAGCTGTAGCTCCTTTCCAAATAAATATTTTTACTAATACTAAATCTTAAAATACAGTTAAAAGATAATATAATATGTGTACAAATTTTTAGATCAATAAATTTAAAAGTTTTTTCAGAAAAAATTCCGGAAAATTCCGTTTTTTCGGCCTTCTAGCTGTATAATACCCCTTAACGTCAAAAAATATAAACTAACAAATTAAAATAGATAACATTTGTTTTTCAATTTGACATTATGGTATACAATATTTCTTATATTTATATTCAACAAATTCAATCACACTTTTTTAAATACATTTTGGAAATACTTTCAAAAAAAAAAATTATAATAACGAAAATATGAATTTGTATATAAGCAAGGTTACAATAACGGTACTAAAGACTCATACTCCACAAACTCGGGTTGTCTTAGATTCTAAAAATCGATTAGTTATCTAACTTTAAGGCGTAAGCAGTAGCACACAAATACTGCAAGTCCATAAAATAGCGCGAAACCCCAGCTGCCTGTTTTGTCGGCAAGCCGGTATATCTACATATAAATGGGCATACAAACTTAAAAACTTGCGCTTGCACGCGCAAATCGGTGCAGCTAAGAGCATGACTAGGAAATATGTGTCGTAAGCCACAAATGCATAATATGCACATACAATACGTCGATGCCGAGTGTGTGGTTGTGGCGCAACGATCTACACAACAATCAGCCGTTATGGAATTAGATAAACGTTCGTTGCATTCGAACAAACGCAACAAATCGATATTTATACGAATGCATAACCAGCCGTCTGACAATTAACATTCGTCTAAATCAAACGGAAAACACGGTTTGCACGTAATACGAGCTCAAGCTGGAAAGTGAGTTGGAGGGAGACGGTACTAATCAAAACACGGCTTGCTTTCAATTACAGGGCAAATATGTATTTACATATATGGATATACATAACGATTACATACATATATACCAGTTTACCTACTTATGTATGTATGTGAACACATACATACGTGCGTTAAAAGGAAGTTCTAGGTAATGTACAGTGGTTTAACGTACGGCAAAAATATGGTTTATTCTCAGTTATTTTGCAAAAGATAAAATTCCATTACTAAAATGACAAAATTGGTATACAGTTTAACGAAAGAGTTTTGTATTAACATTTTTCCATTAGCGTTAAAACAGTTATTTTTGATTTTAGTAACCATAAGATTGGCACAAATCTACTTTTATTGCATTACCAAATAAGGAATGTACGAAGAAATGCTGCGCATATAGACTTTTAAGCTTGAAAAGTATACCCAAAAGCGTTTACAAGAAGTGAGAGTCGGTAAGGGGCGAAACTCAATTCGGATTTAAAGCAGACATGGAAACACGTGAAGCACTATTTTGCATTCATGTATTAGTTGAAAATTGCAGCGATGTCCACATATGATTATGTGTTCCATAGCAGTTGACACTGTTCAGCCTAGTAAACTCGTTGAGATTCTTCGAAACATGAATACCGATACAAAAGAAATTAAATGTATAAAGAATCTTTATTGGCAGCAGACTGCAGAAGTAAATATAAACAATTAAACTGCAGACACATTACCTATAATAAGAGGGGTTAGACAAAAATGTATGTACGAGGGGTGCCTTTTATATGTCGGGATTAGAGAACAAAAACAAATTTTAATCACCGAAAATCACTTTATTTTTCAAAATATTCTCCATGAAGATCTATACAGTTTTGCATGCGTTTGAACCAATTGCCGAAACACTGTTGCTACTCTGAATGAGGTACCTCCAAAACATGCATTCTGAATGCCGCAACCGCTTCTTCAGGTGTCGAAAAACGTTGACCTCTCAGTTTGTTTTTTACGTACGGGAATAAAAAGAAGTCATTCGGTGCCAAGTCAGGACTATACGGCGGATGACCGATTAATTCGATGTTTTGGGTGCTCAAAAATGCAGTTGTTTGAGCTGATGTGTGAGAGCTCGCATTGCCCTGGTGAAGAGTGATCCGTCTTTGGCAATTGGTTTTCCTAATTTCTTGGAAGACAACTGGCAAACAAATGGTTGTGTACCACTCAGAATTTACTGTTCTGCGTTGTTCTAGTGGTACGGTTGCGACATGTCCAGTTTTTCCGAAAAAACAGGCGACCATTTGCTTGGAAATGCTTCGTGCGCGAACAACTTTTTTGGATTTGGCTCATCTTGAAACACCCATACAGTCGACTGCTGTTTACTTTCGGGCTCATACGCGTAAACCTGTCACGATGTCATAGACGTGTTTCGAAGCCCCGCGATCGTATTTTTTGAGCATTTCCTTCGACCAATCGACACGAGCCTTTTTTTGAGCGATTGACAAATTGTGTGGGATCCAACGCGAACAAACTTGTTTGACAGTCAAATGTTTATGCAATATTGAATGTATGCTGGTCCCACTAATGCCTAAGATTGTCTCAATCTCACGATAGGTCACATGACGATCTTGCAATATCAGTTCGCGCACAGCATCAATGGTTTTCGGAACAACAACTGATTTTGGACGACCTTCACGAAATTCGTCTTGGAGTTAACTACGACCACGATTGAATTCACCATACCATCGATAAACACTGGTCATTGATGGAGCTTCATCGCCAAAAAATGAATTAAGTTCATCCATGCAATGTTGCTAAGTTAATCCACGTCGAAAGTTGTGAAAAATAGTCGCACGAAAAGTTCACGGTTTAATTCCATTTTTGGACCGAGATGAATCTTTTAAGTTACTGTAAACAGCCAAAAAATGTCAAACTTTGCGATACAGCTGTCAGTTGCCAGGTTGCAACACCGGGCTTGCCAAATCCCGAAATATAAAAGGCACCCCTCGTATTATCTCGCCATTACTGTTTAACATCTACTCTGAAAGAATCTGCCAAGACCCCACTATAAAAGTTTGAAGGTAAATGGGATAAATACATATTAGGGTCGCCTAGAAATGGTATAGAAACTTCAAAATTTTTGTTTTTTTTCGATATTTTGAAAGTAAAGTGTCTTAAGAATATACTGTGAAATTTTCATGCGGAAATTCCCAATATTATAGTTTCTATAGCCCAATATAATATTCAACCGAAC
Source organism: Anastrepha ludens (assembly GCF_028408465.1). NCBI lineage: Eukaryota > Metazoa > Arthropoda > Insecta > Diptera > Tephritidae > Anastrepha > Anastrepha ludens. The sequence goes on from NC_071498.1 coordinate 118,937,261, forward strand.
CGTCTGAAATTTGAATATATTGTTCACAACATCAAGGGCTATCGTTCGTACTAGAATCATATTATTATTTATTTCAATTATTTCGTTTTTTTTTTATTACAAAACGGAAAACCCCCGCTTTTTAGAGCGGCCATTTTGTCAATTTCTTTTTTATTCTAGAAGCGGAACATAGCTACAGTCATACTGATTAATATTTTTGTTTGCTTTTGTGCTTCAGATAAATACAAGAGCCAAAATGGACAACACTGTCCAGGTCCAATTTTTCGGGAGGGTCAACTTCAGCCCCATTTTTAAATTATTAAAATTAAAGAAAAAAAACATTTTTTTCATTTTTTTATGTATATTAAAAGAAGTAAAATAAAAAGTCTATAAAACTTAAATATCGTTTTTCATTTTTTCATTGTAAAAAGAAATTCCAGAAAATACCCTAAATGTTCGAGCAGTAGACCACCGGGACCCCTTAATAACCACTTAGCATACAGTCTAAATTTTCTACAGGTTCTAGTAAATGCTATTACACTTTGCAGCAAAAACTTCGGTTTAAAAATAAACTTCAATAAAACTAAATATATGATCGTCAGCAGAAGAAACATCTCTAGATAAAAACTTAGCAATTAATGACATACCCACGGAAAGATTGTAAAATTTCAAATTCTTAGGCTGTTGGAATAACGAAAATTGGGATCCTTTAAAAGAAATGAAAGCCCGAATTGAAGTTTCTAAGACCGCATTCCTTATGTACAAAAAAGGTCTCAACAATCGTGACTTCAGCGTAAAACTAAAAATTCGATTTGTTAAAGGTTACGTGAATTACTTACTACGATCAAAAATAAATATCATGACCTTCAAAAAATCCTACAAGGAAACGTGGCATAGACAGAAACTACCTGACTAAGAAATATAAGGTAATGGGCCGGAATCATTAGTATGGGACTTTTATTAGAGACTGCGAGAAATATATTGTATATATATATATATATTATATATATATATATATAATATAATATACATGCATATATTATGAAATTGTACCTACATATTTAAATATTTTTTATTTATTTATAATTTATAATACAAAAATAGGTCAGAAAGTGTCAAGAATGTGCGGTACGCTCTCTGGGATGTGTCCGAACGTGAGTGGACCAAGAACTAGCAAACTTTAGCATCATCACATTTACTGTGCTGTATGAGCAAAATCTTTGAAGGTGAAAACAGACACCTCATCTTGTACTGAGGGTGATGACCCCATCAGACGAAGCTGCAATGTGATTGCATGCGTGATGCTCATCGATATATCGATGGAAAAACGAGTGAGAGTATACATGCAAAAGAAGTAGTGCAACACCAAAGGAGCAACGATTACAGAAAAAGGAAAGGCTTACGAAAATGGAAGAAGCGTTAGGAGAACTCGACAAAAGGAAAGTGAACTTTTACGCTAACCCCAAATGTCAAAAGATGGTTAAACTGAAGCTACGGCAAGGTTAACTTCAAGTTAACGCAATTCCTTACAGATCATGGTTTCTACATGAAGTACCTACACTACTTTAGGTGCCGTTAGTCACCTACATGCTCAGTGTGTCATGAGGAACATGATGCAAGGTATTCCTCCAGCAGAGCGGAGAGCGGAGTTTACTGAACAGCTAACAAAAATTAACAAGGCTGTGAAATGCGTTTGTGCTTTTTTTAATTGGTCGTGAACACAGTACTAGACCGAGAAATATCCTATCTAATATAAATCGGAAATTGTCTCGCCATAAAATTGGTCTTATTCTTTGTTCTGGCGAAACGAGTTTATGGTGCTCCACACTACGATAACCGAAGAAAACTATTATTTTTCACCTAGGTTTTCGAGCGATAGGTCAAATGGAAGAGTGAATGCTTTGAGATTGTCTAATTACAGTTGCCAACTCTAAGATTTTGTTCAAAAAAATATATGTTTTGTTTTTTTATTTTTTACATTTATTATTATCTTTTGTATTATTATTTCAAGCTATTTGACTTGATTCCTGTGAAATGCTAATAATATGCTAATGGCTAATCTTCGATTTTTGAGTACCAAATCCTTGATTTTCCTGTTTGATTTCATATTGTGCGCAGTTTTTGTTTTCATGTTTTTTCTGATTGAAACCTCCTTTTTTAGTACCTACTTTCTCTGCCTTCTTTAAATGATTTGTACCACTTACAAATATTTTATTTTAAGCCTGCCCAGTAGGGGCCTTCTGTAAGGATCTCAACAGTTAATAATTAATTCATTGCTGAATAGAAAGTCATCCGTTGTAAACATTGTCAAATCCACTTTGAGCAGTGATGGTAAATGGTTTTTTGAAAAATCCCTACACAACCCAAAAAAATTCCCTACTTTTCCCTACGCTTACAAAAAATTTTCCCTACGAAATTCCCTACATTTTTTTCTCCTGTGTTTACACTATAATGAGACAATTGCAAAGTCCAAATTGAATTGTTTGCTTAAGATTTTTTAAAAATTCCGTGCAGAGCTTCTGCAGTGCATTCAGTTCTTATTGGAATTAGATCCAGCAGCTTAACCACAAGCCGCTCGCTTTCCTCGCCGAAAAATCTCACCATGAGACACGTAAGCTTATTGAGTCCGATGTCTGTGCTCTCATCGATCATTATGGAAAATTTGTTTACTTTTAATTTTTTAACTAAATTGTATTTTTCTTCTTTTGCCAATTCATTTTTTATTATGTTGGTGCACTTCTTTCTTCCGAGCTCAGAGTTTTTTATTATTTCAGAGTGGGATTAAATGGTCCACCACTTGCAGCGCAACATTATGCTCAGCGAATAACATGCTAAGTCTTATTTCGAAATTTCTGGAACCATTTGGTTTACTCGCCTTTTCTAAAAAAAGCTGTTTATTTTAGATGTCTTTTTAATTGTCTTCATATTTTTTGGTGCATTTTTGTTTCGGCGTGCTTCTGTTAATCAGACTTGCTCGTTAGCCACAGCTTCAAACTAGCCACTAAAATTTCGTCGTCAAGCCACTTGTTATTGAACTTTTGTTTCCGATACTTGCATTGTTTTTCCTGGTGTTCCTCCGGAGAGTCAGTTGAAGAGAAGGAGCTCATTTCTGTAAAATATATGCATTTTAAATATAAAAAAAGCCAAAACTAAAATAATTGTAAACTTACTTCAAAAGTGAAAAGCACCAGAAAACGTGGGACAACTAAGAATTTCCGTGCAAAGAAAAAGTCGTGCTAGCGTTAACGAAGAAAAACACGGCAATGTTGCCATATTAACGCTTTTTAAAGTATGCTGCCATAAGGAAAAGAAGTCTGGCATGAAATCTTACTGCAGATTTTTATTTTAAATGAACTTTTTTAATTTTACCCCGCTATTTAAAAATTGTTTCTGTCCTTCTTGAAAATTCCCTACAATTACAGAATTTAAAAAAATCTGTCCTTCTTTTCCCTACACCCACATTTTTCGACAAAAATCCCTACATGTAGGGAATTTTCCCTACATTTACCATCACTGACTTTGAGGTGTTATCAAAAATTCCCTCATGGCAAAGATTTTCATATCGAATAACGATTTGACTTGGCTTACAAGCGTATATATTCACGCATACACCAAACAACAGTTACAGATATAGAATATATTGTATATATTATATATATAATTAGCGCTCACACACTTACACAGTAGAAAATACTAGATTTTGCTCGCTTATTTTAGAACAACCCGGGCGTATGAGCAACCCGGGCCCGCGCACTTGTTCGATGCTTATTACTTGAAAACTCGTGAGCTCGAGTATATCGAATTTTTTCGAGCAATTTGGCAATATTTGTTTTGAATGCTTTAATTTTTTCACAGCACTTTTTTTAAATTTTAGAAAGCTAAATAAATGCTTATAAAAAAAGTAATAACTTTTGTTTAGCGGCTCAAATTTTTCAAAAGCTCGAAAATTTCTAACAACATTTGAGCAGTTAATCAATGAACGAGTTTCGAGTGAGTGTAGAGCTACTTGCACTAAGAACTCCGAGATTTTTCGCAAATTTCCATAACAGATAATACTAATACCGTCTCAATGCTTTCGCAAGTTCTAGATTTCCAGAACGTTGGCACCTGTTTACTGATTATGACTTTATGACACCAACCTCAAAATTATTCAAATCTTTTATAATATCCCTAAACCACGGAACCTCTAATGTCCACACTTGTATGCACAAATTTGGCAAATATAAGGAGGATTTAGACTTAAACACTTTTTTGCAAAATTTGCGAGCAGATTCATTAAATACCTCAGTAATGGTGGCATCGAAGTGAAATGCCTGAATTGGATCTTTTCCTACAATTTCAGAACTTTTCTGGTGACAGTTTGTATGCAGAGTTTTTTCGTGCCGCAAAATCATATTTTATGGTTTTTATGACTCACGTCTAACATAAGTATCGGCTCTGCATCGAGTTCTGATACACCCTTATCTTGATAATTAGTCGTATTGGAGGAAAAATTATTATACTTTATAAGTATTTGTTCAAACACTAATTTGCATAATATAATAAATAAATATAAATATTATATAATAAACTATAATAAATGGTGCAAAGAGGTTTAATTATTTCCGTCAAATATATAGAAAAAGTTACAATTAAATCCTCTAAACACTAAATTGAAGTTCATCATACCAGTTCTTGTTTTTGTCGTATACAAGCATTATGATTGATCTCAAAATATCACGTGATTAAATACCATAGCATGCACAGAGCAATGGGATACTCAACACAGTGGAAACTCGTTTTGAATCACGTGGCGTATGTGTAACATTATTTGCAGAAGTAAATATGTGCACGCAATACATATGTACATATGTACGAGTATGTACATATGTCAATGAAGAAAAATAAAAGGTTATGTATGAGAGATAGAGTGTCTCATGATGCCCCACCTAAGCACATAAAAGGTGTGTATCAAAACAAGTGGATAAAAATAATCATACACACGGATACTCTCCACACCGCCATATTTACTGTTTCTGCGAATTCCATTGCTTTTTAGTTGTTACTTGTTACTGTTTGTTACTGTCTGTTGTATATTTTGCCGTTGTCATATTCTCCTTACAAACAATATTTACGTCATCAGTTGGTTGGTTGGTTAGAGTGGTGATTCATCCAGAATCCAACTAGCGCTTCCGCACCATTTTGTTGCCACATCCTCGTTACCAAATTGTTTAACAGTTATTTGCAGCAGGACTATATCCAGTCTGTGCGGTTTAGGAACCTTATTAGGTTGTTGACGTCTACGCCAGACAGTTGCTCGAGACTCTCGAACAGCGGTTTGCCCAGGGTTAACATTCTGTCCTTCCATAGGGCAGGGCATTCACAGAGGAAATGGAAGATTGTTTCTTTTTCCTCCGGTTGTTTACAACTATGACAGTATGTGTTGTGAGGGATGCCCATTTTGGCGGCTTGTTCTCCGATAGACCAGAAGCCAGTTATGACTGCCGTAAGTCTGCAGGTGTCCCGTCGTTTCATGTTTATTAATGTCAACGATTGCTTGAGGTTGTAGGTGGGCCATAACGTTCTGCTGATTTTGCATTTCGTTTGGTCTTTCCATCTACAATCTGCAATTCGAAGGTATTTTAGGGAAATTGCATTCTTGACCGCACCTAGTGGAGTGAATACTGGTACTGCAAGAGCGCTATTCATGGCAGATCCCCCTCTTGCCAGTTCATCAGCTTTTTCGTTACCTTCTATCTTCCGGTGTCCCGGGACCCAAATCAAGGTTACTCTATGGTTTTCACTCAAGTTGGTGAGGCTATTCCTACTTTGCTCCACCACTTTAGAGGTTGTTCTAGTCGCGTCCAGTGCCTGGATTGCGGCTTGGCTATCCGAAAGAATAGCGATATTGCCCTTAAAAGAAAAATCTGCAATTAGTAACCTACAGGCTTCCCCAATTGCTAGTACTTCCGCTTGGAAGACGCTGCTGGTATTAGGGAGACGCACAGATTTTTCAATTCCAAGTTTATGAGAATATATACCAGCTCCGACACCACAATCCATTTTACTGCCATCTGTATAGACTGTGGTATCGAAGTTGTTTAGAGAGAATCCCTTCTTCCATTCTTTTTTAGATGGAAAGAGTGTGGCAAAAGCATCAGTAGCCGCCATTTGTTTTTCAGGTTAGCGCTTTATTTATGTATACTCATATATACACACTAATAATTTACAGTATACAATTTCAGTAAAAAACATTTTTAAGTAAACTACACTGTTGTTACTCCCGGCACTGCCTACAAAGTGTTTTTCATTTAGCATCATAATCGGAAATAGCGAATTTTTGGTCTGATTAAAAGTATCCTTATATTATATGTCAAAGTAACGTGAATTCAATTATTCTTCCCTAAATTTTATATTAGATTTGGTGCATAAATAATTGGTATAAAAACTAAAATGCAGCTCTCCTATAAATTTGTAAAAATTAAATAATTTTACGGTGAAACCCACGAATAGAATGAGAATTTAGAGCTTTCGATTACAACGACTGGAATCCGCTTATTATAAACACAAATTTACATAATTTTAAAAACAATACCCCGCAATTCCCTTTTTATGCGTCAATGTTTAATTAATTACATTATTGGGCACGTTTGTGCTTCTGGTCGTTATAATCAAAATGCTTTTAACAAAGTGTGATATGAAAGGTAAGGAAAATACTATAATGTCAAATCGTAAAAATCCCTTTTAACTCATTTTTTATATATTTTTTAACATTATAGTTCCTTAAAGAAGAGTTATCAATCACGCATTATATAAAGGGTTTTATTTCACGATTTTTTTAAAATTCCGTAATACCGACTCAGCTGATTGCTCTCTCACCGCACAGTGTTGCCAAGCAGTACATTTCGAAATAATTTACAAAATAAAGTTAGAAAAATTATAATTTTTGTTAAAATAGCTTAAAAATACTGTTGAATAATGTTAATTATAGATAAATGAACTATTTGCATTTGCTGGTTTTTGGCTTTGAAAAATTGTGACTCATAACGCGGATGTGTGAAAAAGTGTGTAAGCAAAAATATCAATGGCAACATTGTGTAGATACAACCAAACACACACAAACCGATGTATTGTGTAAATACGTAATTAAAAGAACGCAGTTGTTCTCGGGGTGCGTTTTTGTGCACTGTAAGGGACTGCGGTAAGGGATTCCGTGCGGTGTTCACTGTTTTCAGCATAACACTCGAGAAGGTAGAATGCAACGTAGGCAACAGCAAATCGATATTTTGGAAGCTACTATAACGGCTGAAGAACTTTTACATGGCCCAGGAATAGATGACACAGTGTAAGTAATTAAATAATTCGTATAACTCTACATAAATCAATAGCAAAACTTTAAATGCATTTTTCTCTCGAAACAGGATGTATTAATGCTCTGTTTTTATTTTTGTAAAATAAAGCTGCCAAACTAACGACGAAACCCAAAGCGAACAGTACGGGTCATAAATTTAACTAGACCTCTGTCAGGATCACATCGTTGCACTGTTGCGTTTGCATGTGGATCCCGATCCTTGACAATTGGAACACTGATATCACTAAACTAAATCGAGAGATCTTGCACGTAAATATTTTCAGGAATAAATCTTTATGTTCTGATAGGTGTATTAAAGGTTTTCAGTGTGACATCCAGGCGGGAGGCGTTAAAATAAATAGAATTATATAACATTTTTAGCGATATGTGGCGCATAGCAGAACGCTTGTCTTTATGTGTATCAAGTTGTGACTGCATTTTTAAATCAGTGCGAAATGCTTTAAATAAAGTTTATCCTATTTATAGTAAAGTTTTATGCGTCTATAGTTCTCTATTTTAATTATAATTGGAGAAATGGTTTTCGAATTATCCAATTTTTCGAAGATTATAGAGTTTCTCTTTGCATTTAGATTCTTTGCAAAAAGTAATAAATTAAACTTAACATATTTCATATTTGTGGCAACGTTAGAGATATCTCATCCCCCAATTGCAGATGTCAAATTGAGCTGTCAAATGTTTACACCATAACCTTCAAGTTTTAAATAGCATTGTTGGTACAAAATCAACTACCCCTCGTGGGGAAATAATTTATATTAACAAATTACATAAATTGCGGGCTGAATAGTCGGGTCGTGTTCGATAAATTACATAGCATTCATTCATAAATTACGAATTTCTACAAGTGTAAGTGTTGACAACTTTTATAACCAGTCTGCAACTGCATTTAATTATGCAATAATAGCAACCCACATTCAAAGGGGTTGTAAAATCGTGTGACCTACATTGTATTTATCTCCACGTTATTGTAGAATAAAAATGGGTAATACGATCCCCAGCGTGAATATGGAAGCGGCATCCCAAATGCCAAGAGATCATGTGCACCTAGCAGCCACTAGCGCCGTGCCTCCACCAGAATGTCCAATGCATCAGAAAGGTGGGGCGGCTGCATCAATATCAGCACCACCACCACCACCACAACAACAAATGACAACTACTAACACTGCCTCAGCGTCTGAATGTCCTGTTCAACATGATAAAAATGACATCAATCCACTTAATATGATGCCACCAGCCAACCAACAGCCAGCACAAGATCAACCATTTCCCCTATCTACGGAACGGCAAACATCAAGCATACCAAAAGTGACAGAAGATGGCAGTCAGCAGTTCTGGCAATATCCAAGTCAACAAATGTTCTGGAACGCAATGTTACGCAAAGGTTGGCGGTGGAAGAACGAAGATGTTTCACAGAAAGATATGGGTGACATTATTTTCATACATAATGCCAACAATGAGCAGGCATGGAAGGAGGTACTTAAGTGGGAGGCACTACATGCAAAGGAATGTGGCAATCCACGATTGAAGAGTTTTGGAGGTAAAGCTGCTGATTATAGTCCACGTGCGCGCATGCGCAGCTGGTTAGGGTAGGTGCTTTGTGTTAAAAAATCCCCATTTTCTGGTTATAACAGTAATTTTTCACATTGACAGCTATGAATTGCCTTTCGATCGTCATGACTGGATTGTGGATCGCTGTGGTAAAGATGTGCGGTATGTCATTGACTACTATGATGGCGGTATTGTAGACAAGGATTATAAGTTCGCAATTCTGGACGTACGTCCTGCAATGGACTCTGTCGACAATGTTTGGGATCGTATGCGAGTCGCTTATATGCGATGGAAGTTTGCGGCATTAGACACGCTGGGTAACCGAACTGAATCCGGCAGTGGCAAAGTAGATCACTAAACAGAATTGCCAATTTAACTATTTGTAAATGAAAACTGGCAATAATTTAATTTATTTTACACATACCTTATTACATTTACCTCCCTAATGTATATTGTAACTGATAGGCTAATAATAGACAATGTTTGAGTTAATGCTGCATTGAAGCATCAACGAATTGACGATTACTTTCGAAATATTTATGATTTTCAAAATAAAGATCGTATGAACCCAATGAAATGCCCGTTATTGTTAATCAAAATTCACGGGTAATAGAAATAACAAAACTGTATGAAATCGTGGGAATGATCATTATGCATCTTTTTATCTTTTTTAATCTTGTAAATGTTTCTTTTTTATTTCTTTATCAACATTGCAACAATTCTTTCAATTCTTTACAATCGGAATGCGCAACTAAATAAACAGATAAATTAATACAATTTGCAAATAAAACTATGGGGAGAGATAAAACAAATATAAAAGCGTTGATTTGATTAGCCGATTTAGTAGAATATAAATTATTTATTTTTTGGGTTCCATAATAGCCGTCTTTAAAATTTTCAATGTCCTCATTTAACTGTTTTTTATAATTTAAGTTTTTCGTTTATTGTAATTTACAAATATAAGAGGCCGCTAGCAGCAGCGTGGGCCATTAGCGTATTGGCAGCTTGTTTGGTTTCTAGCGTCAGGCGCGTCTCATTCAACCAATCGCATGCAACACGACGTGCTCCACCTTGCAGTAAGTTCATGTACTTTAAAGCTTGCAGCAAATCCCCGCGATCAACGAAGTACCTAGATGGGAACGTAAAGTATTTTATGTGCAATGTCCAGTTCAAACCTATTCATTTTACTTGCCTTGCCCTGTTCAAAATATCGTAGGTGTCCAATTTACTGTAATCAAATGGTTTATTTTGTAATTCATCCTGTGAAATGGGATCATCAGGTTTGAGTATAAACAGGGACTGTAAGTAGGAAAGGAAATAAATTGGGAGACTAGCACCACCTTCGGGAACGAGCGCCAGTTTTCGTGCGACGCGTTCTACATTAATGAAGCGTTCGCGCAAAGCATCCTCAGTGAACACGCCACGTTCACTAGCGGCAGATGGCAAGTTCTGAAGCACAACAGAAACAAGCTCGTCGCCCTCTAAAAGAGTAAAGAAACTACTTTTTAGAATCTGTTAGATTTTAAGATCAAATACGATACTTACCACTAACTTTAGAGATAGCCTTAATTTCGCTCTTTAGAGGGCGCAGCTTATTTCGCCAATGTACACCTGGTTCGCCAGTGCTAACTGTGGCCCATAAGGCCTGACACGCAGCCCAAAGAGCTTGAGCTTGGTGAGCCGAGCGTTCGGACTCGGCGCGCGCTGTAAAGCAAAATACAATTTCATTTAACTCCTTGACATAGAAATATAGGACAATTCACAGAAAAATAAGATAAAGATCAAATTTATAGGGTACTCTTATACCTTTAAGTTCATCATTAATTTCTGATAGGTAGCATTTATAAAGAAATATTTATTATACACTTGCACACAGTGTAAGGACCAGCACCGTACTTACCTTGCAATGCAGCATCCATGCCACGCATTTTACCAACCATCGCTGCCAATTGTAGTTTATAATTAGCTTTCTCCGTTGCCAATTTGTCTTCCAGTTCACGAGTGAAGCTACGTTTCATTTCACTTTCCTTCATAGCTAATGCATCATTCAAGTGATCAACATGCGCTTCTGCCTGTTTCTTTAATTGCTGCCGCAACTGCTTTTCGGAATCAGCGCGAATTTGGAATATTTTTTTCTGATTCTCAAGCGCCAACTTGCGCTTCTCTGCTTCCAAATGATAATCCAGTTGGGCTTTAACTGCTTCCGAATCGTTATCCGCACGGAACGCGTCAATTGCACGCTTTAGTCTCAATTCACCATCTGTTTGCAATCGCTGGAGTTCTTTCTGGTATGCTAAAACATGTGAGTAAGCGTGCATGATGAATAAATCCAAATCTTCCTTTGAAAGATTAAGTTTCTGGTCGGACAAATTTAGACCGGGGAAGATAGATTCAATTTCTTCAATGAAATAATTACGAGCTTTCTCAACCTATGAAAAAATTTCATTGATCATATGGGTAAAAGATGCGCTATTGTTATCAATAACTATTTCCACATACATTTCTCCAGTACTTTTCGGACACAGTGGCAAGATCCTTATGTTCATATAGTTCGTTTTTGACATGGTTGATGTGTTCCATCAAGGATTTTATTTTTTTGCGAATGGTCACTATCTGATCATGATTGTCCGAAGTAGCAGCTTTACTCAGAGCAATCTCACATTTTTCTAAACGCAATAAAAGATGGGTTGGTACAATATACATACATATTTGAATGTTTCTAATTCCGACGTGTGCTTACCAATTTTATCAATAGCTTCACGTGCTGATTTTTCAGCTGTGGCAACGGAGGTATCACGAGCACTGGTCTTATTTCTCAAGGAAGTCCACATTGTGGTGTCAACATTTTCAATGGCATCATCCACTACTTTACGTACATCATTGTTAAAGCTGAAATATGAAGCAAAATAAATTAATTGATTGACTCAAAATATTTCTAATAAAAATACCTCTTCAGAATGCCAATTGCTTTGTTATACTCCTTAACAGCTAGTGCAGCAGCAACCTCAACGGCACTTTCCAAATCTGTCACATCTCTTGGCAAAGGTTGTGGCTGTTTTTCTATTTTCACAGGCTCACTGGGTTTGGCAGTAACAGGCTTTGCAGCAGAAGTCGCTTCCTTGGCAGCAACCTTGAAATATTAAGCAATTATGTTACTAATTGATCAACTAGCAAAACCAGCCTTGTATATATTTATGTAGATAGCTTACAGATTTCGCCGGTGTTTTCGGTTGAGCAACTTCCTCCTCTACCAAATGTGAAAAAAAAGTTTAATATACCATTTCACTAGTCAATTGCTAAAAACTTACGCTTTAGATCTGGCTTTTCTGAAGCGCTGAACCAACCAGTTACAGTAGAAGTGGCACTCTCAACCGTTTTTGAGACGTTATCGTATTGCTTTCTTACCCCATCAAACTGCTTGTTGATGTCTGCAATGGGGTCTTTGGAATCTAAAGCAACTTTGAGGACATAATCTGCACCAGGAACATTTTGTTCGACTTGTTTTCGAAATTTCGGGTCGTATCTAAAAAAGACTAAATTAATAGACAATAAAATATTTATAATTCAACTGGCTTACTTCGCATAACCAATTACTCCGCCAACAGCTGCGACAGGCGATAGAAACAACAGGATCTTGCCGAATCCGGCTTCTCGTACATTTGGTGGTATACCCCTGCTATAATTTTTGCGGCTGTATTGGCTCAATGTGATCTAATATTGACATTAACATTTTACATCATTTATCTTTTATATGTAAACTTATAGAAATTAATTTTAAAAGTACCCCATCTACTGTAAACAATGTTGTATAGTAATTGAGTGTGAAATGTTTTAGAATTTAGAAGTATGAATATTTGTGATGCTACAATAAAATTGCGATACTATGTGATATAACAAAAATTTGTCTTTTTGTTAAATTACACTAGATTTCTGGTGGATTTTAAACAAAAATGATTGAATATTGCATTAGTAGATGACATAACAATCAGATTGCCCATACGTGTGGTGGGGCGTACGGATCGCTGAGCATTTGCTGTGCGTTTTTTAAGTGTCAGTGGTCGTAATACCTCCCGCACCGATGTCACGATGGCATGGCAGCCAAATTTTCCCTTCTTGCACGTCACTCACCTGTATGGTATCTCTGCATGACCTTTTCAATGCTAAACGATACATTTTTGTTTAAATTTTGGAACACGTAATATCGTGGGTACAATTCCAATTCGCTTACGAACCGGCGCTCAACGTCCTCCTGCTATCAAGACAAAACCGAAAACTTTTTTCTGTAGTGCTCCAAACAGAATCACTATTTTGCATAGAGAATAAATGACAGATAACGAAAGTTGGATAAAAGAAAACCCAACTAAAATGTGACACTGTGTGACATCTAGCAAAGTCGTTAAAGCAGTGTTCAAATGTCAAAATCATATGTGTTTTTTGCATTATTCAAGCTTCACGTTATGGAATCTAAATGAATAAAATTGTTGGCATTTGAGAGGATAAAAGTAAATAAGTGAAAACATGTTACGCGCAGTTCTTTCTAGTGGTAAATATAACAATATATTTCTAATGAGTGCATCTCATTGACAATTTGTTTTTTAGCGATTCGCACAGCTACGCGATTTACCAATACGTGCCCAGTAGTCGTACCAACCATGCGAGCGCTTTCTTATAAAATGTCTAATCCTTTACCATCCTCAAATTCAACGCTGCTATCAAAAATCTCAACGGTCTCAGGTCAACAAATAAATACTAGCGTCGTCACAGCGCTTACTTTATTTCAACATCAACCATCGCGCTCTTTGACGAAGTTCTCACTTAATAAAGGAAAACGTAAATCTGTAAGGGCTGTCCTTAAGCGTTTCAAACGACTAGATTGGGGCATATGGATACGTACTCACACAGGTCGCAATAAAAAGATGTTCAAAAAGTCGAAGGAGCTACGGAGAAGACTGCGACAACATATTTTCACAAATTCGACGCAAAGTTATTTGTTGGACAAAATGGTCACTAGTTTTTGGCGTCGCCCGAAACATTACATAGATGATCCATACGCACCGTACCATAAGCGGGACGAATTCTTTGCAACAAAAAGCAAAACTTTTAAAGTATGAAGAGAGAAAAAGATACCGTGTACCGTGTATTGCCCAAGCCATTTATGAGGTATTGATGTAACAGATTAGTTTATTTAAAGTGTTTTCATTAAATTTGGCTTGAAGCTGTTATTGTAGACATTTTTGACCGAGTGTAAAATAATCTAATTATTTAAATCAGAGCTTTTATTTGTGCATTTTATTGTAGCAGCATAAAGTTTCCCAATATAATTACGAGAAATGTTGCAGGAGTGATATAAGTCCGGGTCGTTCCGGTAACGTAGCACCGACTGTCGCGGTTGTTACTGTTGCAGCATTTATTTGTGTATGCCTTTATATGATTAGGGTCAATACTACCGGACGAAAAGGGAGTATTGGAATGTAATGGGAAGGCTTTATTCTCTTAAACCAAATTTGTTTTCCGCATTTTTCGAATGGTGCCCGGGGTAACCAAAATACTAAACATGTGTATGATTGCATAAGTTATAATCATATAGATACACGCGCGTGCATACCAATTGCATTGCAAATACATTTTCTTTATTTTTTACAGTACTACAATTTCAATAATGTTCAAGTTCTACAAAAATTTAACAATCACAATGTTACCATTTAAATGCAAGACCATTTTAAACTTAATTTGTATAAAAGTATACCTTTTTACATATTTAAAGCTCTTTAAGAATCTGCGACGACGTTATTAACCATTTTACCCAAGCATTGTATTTCGGTCTCAATGACATCACCCACTTTTAAATATTCTGGTGGATTTCGATACATGCCGACACCTTTCGGTGTGCCTGTTAAAATAAGATCGCCAGGCTTCAGGGTGATACTTTGTGATAATCTGTGTATGATGTCGTCAATTTTATAAATCATATCACCAGTGAAGTTGTTCTGTTTTTCGACCCCGTTGATAAGAGTGCGCATCTTTAGATCATAAACATCCTTAATAAGACTTTTATGCACAATTGCTGGCCCCAAAGGAAGAAAGGAATCCATTGATTTGCCGATCAAAAATTGACCTCCGTTACGCGACTTTTGCCAATCTCTAGCAGATATATCCTGAGCTATGGTGTAGCCAAATACATAGTCCATAGCTTTTTCTTTCGGCACTTTTTTGGCTTCTTTTCCAATAACGACTCCTAGCTCTACTTCCCAATCAATTTTCTAAAAAAAAAAGAGAAAACATGTTATGAAGAAGTTTATGTTCGTACAGATATGTAAGCACATATGTAATTCAATCACGGTGCACTATGTGCAACAGAAAATATGAGAATGAGTTGAATGCGACTTTATGAAGGAGGTATATTTTAAGCGATGTTTTTGGTTCTTTATCAATATAACTTCTTTTTCATATTCTAATTTAAAATTTATCTGAAAGATCGTATAATTAAATAAATACATACATAGCGCATGCATAATTGCAAATGTGAAACCTGCTCTGATAAGAATTTTATCAGTTGCTGCCTTATCGCGAACAGGTATATGTTTAAATACGTCATCCACAACATATTTATACAGACATACATATACTCACAGTAGTAATTTTATGCGCGATCACATCTCCAGTAGGTCCTGTAATTGCTGTGTTAAACTTGCTGAAAAACATGGGCTCCGATGGAGCGGGCTTATTTTGCTCTTCGCAGTGATCTTTGTAATTCAATCCTATGCATATTATCTTCTCAGGATTCGACAATGGCGGTAGAATAATGTGTGAATCTGTCATTTCCTCACTCTGAAGACCACTCAATTTGCGTTGAATCTCTTCTAATGAAATGTTCTGGGAAATGAATGAAACCATGTCATTCGAAATGCAAGCTCCACCCGATAATTCAACTAGCTTGGTACCATCTTCAGACACTACACCGAGTCGTCTACGATTATCATTTTTACGCAAAAACTGTACAAAACGCATTTTTGGAGT
Organism: Anastrepha ludens; assembly: GCF_028408465.1. Classification (NCBI taxonomy): domain Eukaryota; kingdom Metazoa; phylum Arthropoda; class Insecta; order Diptera; family Tephritidae; genus Anastrepha; species Anastrepha ludens. Next base: position 118,953,153 of record NC_071498.1, read on the forward strand.
AGAACTTCGGCTAGAATATTAAGATTAAACAAAATAGTGAAATCAAACCACGTACAGTGCGTGTTAGTATCGAGAACAAATGATTTGCTACGTAGCGAGAACACACTTATATAGTCCAAAACCCGCTCTCCAGCTCACCTCGAGCATATAAAACGAACGGAGTGAAGTGGAAAACTGCCACCAAAATTCAAATTTGCACAATTTCTACGCAAAAGCAATCCGATTTTTAAAGCCATCTGAAAATATGATTTTCTACGTAATTCAGGAATCAGGCCTTGCAATTTTTAAACCATGAATTTAATTGCAAATTTTGAGATAAATTTGGTTCCTGAACTGTTTTGTTAATAAAAAAGGTCAATTATGTCATTTGATGGGAAGTGGGAAAACGATAATAACTGAATGAAAATTAGCAGAGAATGTTGATTGTATGTGAGAAGATCTAGACACGTACACGAGTGTGAATTGTCAAAAATCATATAAATTGACGGAAATTATTCACCACACCCAGCTCTATGGGGGGAACTCATAGACCGCGTTCACACAGGCCTTAAAGGGACTTTTAACTTCTGAAAGAAGGGAAGACGAGGAAAGGAGAGTAGATTGGATTTTTCATTCTTCTCAATGTGGTTGTCGGCTGTAGACTAAAAACTAAATTAAGTGCAAGCAAAGTATGTGTGAACAACACGGACAACAGTCAAGGCGAGTGGAGTAACTTAGGTGACGCCATTAAAAACAATTACTTTATTTTTTATACGATTTTGACAAGTCTGATATATATTTTCTTACTACAGCATCATCCGCATAAAATATGTAATTTCCCTTTCGTTTGTTTGTTTTGTACTACTCGTATAAGACGCCCGACTCACAGTTGTCAATATCGCAAAAAATACAGCGATGATTTTCGAAAGACGCCACCTTCTGCATTCCATTCGGACAAATTTTTCTCAGCAAAAATTTGCAGAAAAAAGAAAACAAATTGTTTAGTATATGACTGCATTTTTGTTAACATAATTGCTGAATACAAAAAAATATTTAAAATTTACATATACGAGTATGTACATATATAAGAATGAGAGAATTAAAGTTAAATTATTATATATTTGTTCGAATTATTTTGTTAATTGAAGATATTTAAAAAAGATAAAGTTACGCAAAAAATTTTTACATGCTACAGTAATAATTAGCTGCCATTGAAACCTTCAAGTTTTTGCAAATTTTGCGTTCGCGTAAAAAATTACAAGCAATTCTTTTAAGAGGAGAACACTTCAAAATTCTTAGGAGTTTCGTAGCTGAATAATTTAAACGTCGTGGTTATACTGTCGGACGTTTGTTCGCTGAACATATAAATGTGTGTGCTCTTTTTGATGTGAGGTGCTCACGGTGGGTGCTAAATGGCAAGGCTTAACTGTAACGTCAGAGATTTGACAGAGAGAGAGAGGCGATTGAAATAGAAACAAAATGTGTAAACGAGGTTAATTCTGTTTTACTCTTTATTTATTTTCTGTACAGATGTCACAGCTCTGAGAGGACGTAATCTCGTTTGCATTCTATTATTCTTCTTATCAATATTGTCTGGCAGCACGGCCAGTCATCTGGACGTTTGTTTCACTATCAGCTGCCAAGTGGTGTATTTTCTTTGGAAAGGCCAAATCGATTTGCTGGTCGTTTGATTTTTTAATATTGAGGCTGAGCGGAATTCCCGAATTTTACAAGGTTTTCGGAACTAGTGACGGTTACAAACAAAAACATGGCTATGCTAACAAGAATCTTTGGGCGCACTTTGATGCAGGTGGGTCTTCTTTAGCCTATTTATGAACTCTGCTATTCGCAAATTCTTACATAAACACTCGTAATGCGAAATTTTTGCATTCAATTTGAGGTTATAATCCTTAAGGAGATAATACTGCAAACAGATTTATTGTTGTCGCCATTTATAAAATAAAAATATTGCTTTTTCAGGCTACGGCCGCTCGGTCCATACACACTACTTCAGCGGTCAATCAGGTAATTAAGCCATTTGGTGTATTCGCTAAAATTTTTGCTTTCAAATGGCTATCTTTTAGGATTCAGGCGCTCTTGGAGGAAACCGTGTGACATGCACTCTCATTCCAGGGGACGGTGTTGGACCCGAGTTGGTCTATGCGTTGCAGGAAGTGTTTAAGGTTTGGAAGCAATAACATATTTTTATGTACATGTATTTTAATTCAACAAATTTACTTGACTACTTTATTTAGGCCACAAACGCTCCGGTAGACTTTGAAAACTATTTTTTGTCTGAGGTCAACCCGATTTTGAGTGCCAAATTGGAAGATGTAGTTGCTTCAATTCAGAAGAATAAAGTTTGTATAAAGGTGGGGACATGATTGAAATTTTTTTGATATTGAAAATATTAACAACTCCTGTCTGATTTCAGGGAATTTTGGCCACGCCTGATTATAGCGTTGCTGGAGAACTTGAAACGCTAAATATGAAATTGCGTAGACATCTCGATTTGTATGCGAACGTCGTGCACGTTCGTAGTTTGCCCAATGTGAAAACTCGCCATAAGAACATCGATACGGTTATCATCCGTGAGCAAACTGAAGGCGAATATTCGGCACTCGAGCATGAGTCTGTGACAGGTATCGTGGAATGCTTGAAAATCATAACTTCCAAAAAGTCGATGCGTATCGCCAAGTTTGCTTTCGACTATGCTACCAAAAACAACCGCAAGAAGGTTACCGCTGTACACAAGGCCAACATCATGAAGTTAGGAGATGGTCTATTCCTTAAATCGTGCGAGCAAATGGCCAATCTTTATCCACGCATCCAGTTTGAAAAAATGATCGTAGACAATACTACTATGCAAATGGTTCAAAGGCCAAATCAGGTAAAGATATTAAGCTTTGGGCTGTTAAATTATATACGTGCACATATACCTATGTAATTAATATGCTAATTTTCAAGTTCGACGTTATGGTCACTCCTAACTTGTACGGCAATATTCTCGACAATATCGGCTCTGGCTTGGTTGGTGGTGCCGGTGTGGTGGCTGGTGCATCATACTCAGCTGAAACTGTAGTCTTTGAACCCGTAAGAAACATCAAATTCAACTTTAAAATTTAGTTTAATTTAAATGTCGTTTATACCAGGGCGCACGTCACACTTTCGCCGAAGCTGTTGGCAAAAATGTTGCAAACCCTACTGCTATGCTGCTCTGTGGTGCAAAAATGTTGCGCCACGTTAACTTGCCAACATACAGTGAAATGATAACTAACGCTGTCAACAAGGTTTTAAATGACGGCAAAGTACGAACCAAAGATTTGGGTGGCCAGTCAACTACTCAAGATTTTACACGAGCTGTCATATTCAACATCCACTAGATTTCGTCTCAACTGTCGGCAACCATTAAAACCAAGTAAAACAGGGGAAATACGATCAGTCTCTAAAAATATACAACCACGGCTGTAAAAATAAATTGTCAACCCAAACGTTAATGTGTAGAATTGACTAACAACTATCTTCGAGTCCTGATAAATTTTACGCACCTAATGTAGTTTTTTTTACTATCCATTAAGTATTAATTTGGCCAATATGTACTTCACAAAATTTTATGTTAGACATTTTATGTAAAGCTGTGTTATCAAAATAACTATTATGGTGAAAACCCACAACATATTCAGATATAAGTTTTGTATGAAAAGCACTGAAAACGTGCAAAGCGTTGAATTGTGGTCGGATCTTAAGCTTCTTCTGATAAACATGTACTAGTTCAAATTTTTAAGGTCCCTTATATAACATATTCAGTTGTTGCACTTTAGCGCTTGGGATTTTTGCCCTCATATAATCTAAATTGTACTCTTCGAACTGCATGCTACCCAAAATATCTTATACAACTACATTCATAGCACAGTTCAATTAATTATGTTCGTCATGCCATATAAATGTGTATGTTTGTAGCGAACATCGCTTCTGTACTCTTAATTGACGAAAATATAAACTTTAATACAAAATAAAATCAATTCTACAAACACATAAATTTGGGAGATTTATTCAATACCCATTAAATAATGCACGCTGATTAGCTGCTTACTTTAAAATTATTATTTGTTTCTCCTAAAGTGCCAAGGATGAGTAGATAAAGTTGTCATTGAGCGATAATGAATTGTAATTCAAAATTTTAGGTGTATAATAATTGATCGAGAAAGTTTTGGTTGGAAGGGCAAAAAATATAAAAAAAATAGTCGATAAGTTTTTACGAGAGAAGCGATTATCTTGATTTCCTTCATACACGTCTGAGTGTTAATTTGCATATAAGAATACTGCGTCAATTATTCCGAATATTTTGGCGCGTTAAAATCACTTATAGGCGGATTTCTGCCAAACATTCATTTAATAATACCCGGGCACACTTGAAAATGCTGATGCAAAGACTGCCAGCTTACAGAGCACAATGCTGTGTTACGCCATTGGCGGTGGCCGCGGAGCAAATGTGTTTCTTTCCTGAGCTTCGACAACAATATTCCAAACTGCTTGAACGTTACCATTGCATGGTAACTAATAATAGGCGTATATGGGCATTGGCGGAGCCAAAACATCAAACTGGAAAATATCGGGCGCCTTGTTTTTGTCCAGAAATTGGAAATCGTAAAGTAGAAATTGTGCGTGAAGATACTCCATCACGTACGCGTACTGAGCAATTGTCTTTTCCGGCGGTGACGTAAGTATTTAAAACTTTAATTTCGAATGCACGCAATTAACCCGGACTGTACCCCATAGGCGCCTTATGGATCTAAAAGCGAGTGACTACTTCAAAGGTTTTAGCAATCAGCGTAAATGCATCGTCAATAGAATGCTACGCAAGAGTATGCTATCCTTGTATAGTCGCTTATCGAACAAACAGTCACAACCAAAGAAGTTCGTACATCACCTCAGTGTGATCGTTTTTAAATGCGCTTCCAATTTAAATATTATAGCAACAATTTTTTCACAGAGAGGAATCTAAAAAACTAACTGTAGCCGAAAAAATAGAAAGGCAAGAACGCATGAAAAGGCTAGCAAAACCCAAGCCGGATAGGAGCAAACCAGAAGAGAAGAAGGATAGGTCGAAAAAAGAAAAGGGGAAACCAGTGAAACAACAAATACAAACGAAGGTACCTAATTTAGATACGTTGTTGTTGTTTTAGAAGCATAAACATTCCCCATACATGTTCGGGGAATGTTGCTGGAGTGACAGTCCTCGGTCGGATATAAATCTGGGTCGTACCGGTAACGTAGAATCGACGGACGTGGGAGCATTATTGTGGTGGCTGCATAAGACGACCTCGATATATTTTTTGGAAACTGCTAATGGTTTGGCCAGATATACTAAAATATAAATCCTGGTCATACCGACAGAGTAAAGTCGACTTCCTCTGAAAAGAATTAAGATATGTATTGGCGGGTGCCGTAGCCGAATGGGCTGGTGCGTCACTATCATTCGGAAGACGTATGTAGGTTCGAATCTCTATGAAACACTAAAATGAAGAACTAGTTTTTTCTAATAGAGGCGCCACTCGGCAGGCACTGGCAAACCTCCGAGTGTACTGCTGCCATGAAAAAGCTCTTCATAAAAATATCTGCCGTTCGGAGTCGGCTTAAAACTGTAGGTCCCTCCATTTGTGAAACAACATCAAGATGAACGTCACAAAGAGGAGGAGGAGCTTGGCCAAATACACAAAAAGGGTGTAAGGGCGAATTATATATGGGCATTTCCATAGAAATGTCAACCGAAGCCAAAAAATTCAAAGTCTATAAAATTATGTTGTTTTAACATATTTTTATAGGGAATCTATTAAATGTAACTAATGTAAACAAATTTTACATTTGTACAAACCACATTTTGAAATATTCGAATGCAAAATCGAACCAGTGCAAAATTTCCGTTTTAAACATTTCTGTTGCATGTTTTGTTTTGATTAATGATCTTGATGAGATATATGAGCCCTTGATTTTGAAAGTCGACTAAGTCAAAATTTTTAAAAATCGAGTTTATCAGCTACTTGTTATCTAATCCTAATGAACTAACATAATCTGAAGAGATTAGCAGTATGCCATGAAAATTAACTCATAAAATTGAGTGTATTTTTTGGTTGTTAAACAAAATACGGAAACTGTTCATTTTGATAGTCGTCTAAGTCAGTTCGTTGAGAAATTTTGGAAAATAAATAATAATTTTGTAATGCCTTCAGATAACGATTCAGGTATGATCAAGTAATCATTTAAATGTAAAAACGTACTATTTATAGTTAATTGTAGACATTGTACTGCGAAGAAGTTTAAGTAATGCTCCCAAGAAATGGAAACGAATAAGAGCAATATCGTCTTCAGATGAATCAACTGATACTGTGAAAGTGAATTCGGAACCCCTACAAATGGAAGAAATCAACATGAAATCAAGAAAGAGGAGCCGAAATCAACTTAATTATGCACAAAATATAAGAAAAATGAAGAGAAATAGTGGAGAGGAATATGAAACAAAAAAGTCTAAGCTTGAGAGTGGTAAACTTTTCGAACATAAAGATTGCCGTTGTTCCAAACAATGTATAAATGCAATTGGATATGAAGATAGGAAAGCAAATTTTGGTTTTTTTTGGAAATTAGCAAGTTTTGAAAAACAGAATTTGTTTCTGCACGGTTTGGTTCGAAAACTATCAATAAAGCAAAGACGACCCAGAAATGAAGAAGGATATATGAGAAAATGTAGTTATAAGTATCATATAAATTTACGGAATTCAGAAGTTTCCATTTGTAGAACTTTTTTTTTTGATACTTTTAAAATATCTTACGGAAGATTAAACGGTGCCTTAAATGCCAAATCACCTGGAATGGATTTACGTGGCAAAATGCTTGGTTCATCTAGAAAAACAGATGAAGATAAAATTAAAGTGGTACGAGAACATATTCTGAGTTTTCCAGCATGTGAGAGCCATTACACGAGATCACATCACACTTCAGGTCGAAAGTATTTAAGTGCTGACTTAGATATCCGAAAAATGTATGAGCTGTATGTGAAAAAATGTGATGAAAATAATATATCACGTGTGAAGGATTGGACTTACAGGAAAATTTTCAATACGGAGTTCAACTTAAATTTTCATACTCCTCGTAAAGACACTTGCCAAAAGTGTGATTCACTAAAACTAAAAATAGAAGCATCCAGTAACGAAGACGAGAAGTTGCATCTTATGGAAATTCGTGATTCACATCTTATCAGTGCCGAACAGGCCAGAAAAAGTTTAACAGATGACATACAAAAAGCAAAAGATAACCCGAGTGAATATTACGGTTTCACATTTGATCTACAGAAAGCACTTGCGTATCCAAAACTTTCTGTTTCGGTAGCTTATTATAAGCGCAACATGTATGTATACAATTTGGGGTTTCATAATTTCCACAATGAAAATGCTAAAATGTATGAATGGGATCAAACAATCGCTTCAAGGGATCACAGGAAGTTGCGTCCTGCATCTTAAAGCATATTCAGGACATTACCACTCAAAAGCACGTCATAGCTTACAGTGATGCCTGCACAGGACAAAATCGTAACATCAATATCGCTTTAGTTTTGTTAAAAATTGTACAGTCATCTGATAACAATGTTGAAACTGTTGATCATAAATTTATGGTATCCGGCCATTCTTTTTTGCCAAATGATCGCGATTTTGGTATGATAGAAACTAAAATTAAAAAATCGAATTATTTATACATACCTGAGCATTATTATAATTTAATAGAAGTATGTAAAAAAAAAACCCATTTTTGGTGGTACAAATGGCTCAGAAAAATTTCATTTCGACAAAACAACTAAAAGATTCAACGAATAATAGAAAGAAAAACACCAATGGAGAAGCTGTGTCTTGGCTAAAAATTCAATGGATCAGATTTCTAAAAAATTCTCCATATAAGATGTTTTATAAAACTTCCTTAGATGACAATTCCGAATTCAAAATATTAGACCTCTCACCTAAAATAGGAAGACCTAAAATATACAAAAATATTGATTTGCCTCCATTGTACACAACTATTAGACCAATAACAAAAGAAAAACATAAAGATATGAAGGATTTACTACCCTATATCCCACCAATTTTTCACAAACACTTTACTTCCCTAAATATGTATTAACAAATAATTTACTTTGTTGCAATGAAATGAGTTTGAATAAAATGTTAATTACTAATAAAAATGTTTCCTTGGAATAAGTCATTTATAAAGTCATTCTGTTAATTTTGAAAGTCGACTAAGTCATTTGCAACCTTTCAAAAGCACATATCCAGTTAAAAATGGTTATAAATTTCACAACCATAATAAATTCTTGTTTGTTGGCACTACTTTACTGTCAAAAAATCATTTTCCATAGTGCAAAAATATTTTTTAATCCTTTAAAACGCAAAACTCTAATTATCTCGAAACAAGGAAAATATGACTTAGTCGACTTTCAAAATCAAGGGCTCATATTATGCTGTGACATTTGCTTTTTTAAATCTCGGTGTAAAGAATGTAAGAAAAATGTAAAAGGAACGATGCGATTGCCAATTACGGTAAATTTTTTCTTTGATTTACCGTATAACTCGATGTCGCGTGCGACATTGAAAAAGAACATTTGTTATCAGTGAGTCGAAGGTATTTGTACAATTTGCATCAAATATTAGTAGCAAATAGATATTTTTATTGCTAATTAAATAAACAAAGCTTTGCTGGAAAATAATCAGCGCTTTGCTCTTTTTACTTATTTAAAGCTTGTAGCGTGCGACATCGTAAGTGTAAAATGTACAGATTCAAAATAAATTTTCGTTCGAAAATATCTTTATTTGTATATGTAAATACAAAATATAAAATGTTTGAATGTAGATGAGTAAAAACTGTAAACGGTGGAGAGAAAGGTTAAAGGATGATGAAACAAAATTACAAAACTATAAATAAAAAAACAAGGAAAGAATGCGGAACGCTAGACAGACGTGGAGAGCACTGGCTGAAGGCAAAGAAGATATAATTCAAGAAAAACGGAAATATAATCGTATACGACAACGAGAGAGGCGCCAAAAACTCTTAGAAAATGGAATGTCATATGCACGTCAAAGCCGAAACGCATCTTACGAATGTAGACAAATCTTGGCGAAAGCTGTTAAAAAAGTGGAGAAAGCGATGCCAAAAGACATGCACAGAAGGCTAAAAGTTCTTGAAGTCCTGGTAAAAAAATATAAGCAGTTTGAAGAAAAGAAAAACGTTAACCAATCCAACAGAACCGTACCAGAAAGCCTAATTAATGCCATCAATGCTTTTTATCAGAATGATAATATTAGTGTGCAAGCTTCAGGAAAGAAAGACGCCATTATAATTGAAGGCAAATTAGTAGCTAAGCGCTTTATGTTAATGACTAGTAATGCCAGTTCTCACGGAAAGGGAGCCGTTGATGGAGTTGGAGCCGTCATTAAAAGAAAAGTGTGGCAAATAACAAAATCTAAAAACGTTGTTTTACCAGATGCACTATCGTTTTATCAATGTACACAAAACAACACAAATGGAATTAAAATGTATTTTATGCCATCTGCTCAAATTGAAAATTTGTCTCTTCATTATAAGTTGGACGAAAAATGGAAGGAAGTGAAAAATATTCCAGGTATATCCTAGTTGCATTCGTTTTGTTGCGATGGCCAACAGTTAGAAGCAGCTAGGACTGCATATTCCATTAAAAGAACTTTATTTGACATTAGTAATACTATTCTCAGTTAAGTTAGTTTCCGTTCTTTGCTTTTACATAGTATATAAGATTAATATACTTATTTTCGTTTTTCTTTATTGAAGATATTTTGTTAAGTTTATAATTTTGGTTGTTAAAATAAATATATTGAATATATTAAAAATCATTTATAATCATCTTTTGCATGTCTAACTACATAAAAAGTAAAAAAATAAACATAAAAAGTATGATGGAACAAAATGTCGCATGCGACATGTCACGTGCGACAGTGATTAAAATTAAATAAAAAATAAACTACTTAATGTTTTTGAATAAAATAAAAAGCATTATTAAGATACATCAATGCATATCATTTAAAAATTATTCGCATTAATATATTTCTTCAGGTTTCGCTGAAAAAAGTGTTTGATTTTTTTGCTTTGAAAGCGACTTCTGTTTTTGTTGCATGCGAATGGCTTGATTTTTTGTAATTATCTTGAAAACGAACAATTTCCCAAAAACAACCTTAGCACCAATCATAGTGCTAATCAAGTGCTATAGCTTTCGCCTTTTGTCAAAATAAAATAATGTTTTGGTATATGTTTTTTATCACTTTGAATGCGTACGAATGTCGCATTCGACATTGGAGAAATGCCCATATAAATATATAAGACCCCAATGCCATTCCCAAGTCATCGAGTAAACTGCGAACGAAAAATTGTTGGCGCAGATTTTATGCTATTACAGAAGCAACAACAATAGGTCTGTTCATGAAGCAAATATTTTGTAACAATTGTTAAAAATTATCACGTTTTGGTGTTCACGTGCCCAAAAAACTTGCAAAGTCGGGGAAAGGGAGAGAGCAAAATACATTTAATTTTGAGGAGAAGTTGCAATTGTTTACTGGATAAATTTTTACTTGTAATAATTTGCAAGTGAGAAAAATAGCTGATCGCAAAGTAAAACTAAACACGAATTAAAATTTACGAATTGCAATGGCTAATGGAATGTTCTTCATCTGACTTATTGTGGATTTGCATTTTATTTGCTTAATTTTTTTTCTTAATTTAAAACGAGGTAGCTCAAGTGAAATTTTTTTTAATTTTTGTGATTTTTCTGCCAAAAATTTAATAAGCTGTTCGTAAAACTTGCAAATTGTAACTGGTTTTGCGTTCATGTACATTTTTTGATATTCTCCTCTTTGAGAGAGATTTCTCGGAAATTAAGTTACTGGCAAGTTACTGGATAATTTTTACATGAACAGACCTAGTCTAATCTGATACTCGTATATTATTTTATAAAATTTGATATTTTTTAACGTCTTCAACGATTTCAAACGTATAGGGGTTTGGATTTATGGGAAAGGATAAGGGATCACCTTCGCGGCGTTATAAAAAATTGGCGACACCAAAGCAATACGAATACGATGAACCCAAAGAATGGGCACTTACAAATAATATGAAATTTTACACACCTTCGGAGAGGATTTTAAATATTTCAAAGCCGCGTATTTATAAAGCCTTTGACGACGCGGAAGAGGCATTTCGAGTTAAGGAAAGTGCGCTTAGCTACCATGGTTAGTAAGTAGAAAGAAAATATTCTAAAAAAAATAAGGTGAGCCTAAACCAAAATAAAATAAAACAAATTATGAAAGTGGCGTATTAGAATAATCAAAAAAAAAAAAAATACCAGTCTAACGGTTAGTCGCGATAGAAGTGAAACCTTCCGTAAAACAAACTGAGAGAGAATGAGATGAAAGCAGCATTAGAAGCGGGATAATTATAGGTTCATTATAATATTGCTATAAAGTTCATATTTTATTTTCTTCATTTTATTATTATTCATCCTCAATGTTTTCAATTTCAACAAATGATACGAGTGGCTTATGATAGCTAAAATATGATACAAATGCTTTGGTTTCGATGCTGTCAACATATCTTTGAAATACCGCGTCAATTGTTGTTTTTGATCGTGTTGTCGATTCAGTGCGATTGTTACACATTTTTAAATTGAATGTTGTATTGAGAAAGTCAATTAAAGGAACCGCTGTGTCCAATGCAAAATTTACGTTAAAATCGTCACTTAAAATCATTGGAACTTTGTCGTAATCTTTTCTAAGTATCCGCGATACTTCTGGTGTATACTTTATTAAATTTTCGTGAATGAATTCCGTGATGCTATTTATTGATTGATTCGGTGAAATATAAATTGCTACAATTAAAACAGTTTTTCCATTGCTCAATCTGGTTTCGCATGCACATATTTCTCCCACTTTAGAGAGCTGAACAGACAGTGATTCTAGTTGCTGTGCATTCAGATCTATCTGTGGGGTTACAATACGAGCACCGTCATTTTGATTGTGATATATTGCAACACCGCCTGCAATTGCGGTAAATATTTAAAAATGAAAATATTTACGAATATAAAAATACGGACGTAATACAGCACACGCGGTTGCTATTATGAGCGTCGTAACGCGTATATTACACAGACGTACTAACATACACACAAACATTCGTAGGACGCTTGGTCTAAGCAAGTATTAGGTAGTGTAGTATAGGTATACATAATGCTTTCTCGCTCGCCGTGGCTCCGTAATACGCAGGCGCGCACACATACGTACTAGCATACATACAAACACATACGTATGACGCTTGAGCTAAACACCAAAGCAAGTAATAGGCAGTGTAGTATACATCAGGGTTGGGCCTGTAAATTGTTTACATTGTTTACAGCAATTGTTTACAAGCTAATTGTTTACGTAAACAATTCATTTTTGTAAACAATTGTAAACAATTAACTTTTTTTGCTTTTTTTTATGAGTCAGAAACAATCTACTACTAATTAAGCATTTTCACTATTTTTCAAACAGTTTTCCAAGCTTGTAATAAAAATAATAAAAAAATACGCTTTAATATTTAGTATTTTAATATTTTTATTAATTTTCACTGTCCGATTCTTCATTGATTTGGTCAATTTTCATTTGATAATAAATAAAAAGTAGCTTTTTGGACCTTGCAAATGAGAGTCTGTTCCTCGAATCTGAATGAATAAAATTCCAATTCGGAAATACGCGTTCAATTTGCGCTGAAGAGGTGGGTATATTGATTAATTTCAAAGCTGTTTCTGCCAGAGGTGGATATTTTATCGATGCCATTCTCCAATATAAACAGGCATCTTCGCTCAAGTTTTTTGACTGTAATACGCCGAAGTAGGATCTTCTGTTCAGAAATAGGTCAAGCTGCTGCAAAGCTTCTCCACTCATAGTATTAAAAAGGAAATCCGTTACTTTTGCAGTTTTATCAGGATCTAACTTGTTTCGGTCATGATATGGATACAAATAATAAGCTGCTAGAGAGTAGACATTAAGCGCTTGCTCAATACGTCGTTCGTATATAGTTCTAGACATATGCTGGTAAACGTTTACAATTGTTTATATTATTTACAATTGTTTACAATGTAATTGTAAACGTCCAACCCTGGTATACATACTACAATACTCACTATACTAGCGTGGCTCAGCAGTACGCAGCCACACACATATACATACGTATGTATATCAGCATATAACGCTTCGTAGTGTCGCTTTTTCGTTTAATCGAGTCTCAAATCACTCCCAACGATTCTAAAGAAGTTTTCACTTCAAAAAAAATAAAATAAAGAAGAAAAATTGTTAATAACTGTCTCTATCTGTCATATCTAGCCTCTGAACGTATTAAAGAACTGGCTTTGCCACCAATTTATCATCAATATAAGCCAGAAGTGAAGGAGGATCCATTTAAGATAAATCCAAATGCACTTAAAGCAAAAACATCACAAAGAATAATTGAGCTAGCGGAGCCAAAGGAGTTCTTTGATAAACACACCCGTCCTGATGCCTACCGGGTATCACCAAGAGCGCTCCGAGCTAGAATAACGCCCCGCCTGAGGGAATTGGCTAAACCGAAAGCCTACGCAGTTGGCTATTATCGGAGTTAATTTGTTTTTAAATGAAAGTGTGAATCTATGTTTGCCAAGTGTTTGAGATAAATTTTAAGTTTACACTTTTATTAAATAAAAACAGTTAAATGCGAGCTCATATTCCAAATAGTGCATCGTGGCCGAAGGTCACTGCATTTTTATCATCGAATAATTGCGATTTGAAATGCAGTGACCGATTGCCAAATGAAAGTATGGAATTTGACCGCCGCATAAGACAAATTACGACACTGTTGCAAAATATCTTCTTCTTCTTGATTGAGGTGATAACGGCTTAAGCGATTTTGGCCGAGTTTAAAAATGCGTGCCAGTCTTTCTCGTACTAACCGGCGCCAGTTGAACACACGCCAAGTGAAGCCAAGTCCTTCACCTGATCTTTCCAACGCGAAGGAGGTCTTGCTCTTCCTTTTCCACCACCAGCTACTACCGCATCGAATACTTTCAGAGCTGGAGCGTTTGTTTCCCTTCGAACGGCATGACCCATCCAACGAAGCCCTTACTCCAAAGTAGCACTCGTTGGTCAGAAAGATTCTGCGTTACATTTCAAGGCTGATGTTGTTATGTTGTTGTAGCAGCTTACTAAACCCTGCAAGTGCGATGTAGTTACTGATCGTCTTCGTCTAACTCATCGAATGGTAGACCCAGGAAACGTGCTGTTTTGACAGGTTGGGTCCAGAGGGAGAGGGGTGTTAGGTGAGTAGGTTTGATGGGGCATGTGAAAAGGTGGTTAGTGTCGTGTGGTGTGGACATATGTTGGGTAAGTCGGAGTCGATTCTAGATAGGTATGAGCTTAGTCTGCTACAGTATCCAGCACACAATTCGGCCAAAGTTACGCGGGTCTCTTGGGGTAGCTGAAGCACTACGTCTGGAATAGGTGATGGTTGGTCTTCGATGACGGCATTCAGAGGTGGGAGTTTAGGAAGGTGATAAGTGTCTACCCGTCTATGTCGTTTAGGTAACGCCCAAAATTTTGGGGTTTACTGTGGGTATTGGTGCGTCGCAGACATTGACCTTTAGCTGTATTTTGATTTCATTCGTCTAGGTGGTAAAGAGGGTCGCCGTGAATTTACTGTTGACATGTTATCGTTAATGCTGGTTCCCTGCCTTTTTAAGGTCCAATCAGGTGAAATTCATTTCACTTGAATAACTTTTCTACTTGTTTCCTTTCGTTTGATAATCTATATTTTTAAATTTTGTTTTCAAATTGAAATTGTTGTATGTGTACATAAATACTGAAATTCAAAACAAAATTATTGGTGCACATAAAAATTAATATAAAAAAACATAAAAATGAATAATGCTGCAAGAAGTTCAAAATGCTGTCCAAAATTTGATAATCTGCCGAAAAATATGAGCTGCTTCCTGCCTGACATAAGCAAAAGTTGGCAACGGCTGATGGGACGCCATAAATATATATTTACGAAACGTAAGCGATTACTGAAAATAGCTCAGGGAACTAGACCCATCAGAAGGAAATTCGTACCTCAATGCCCATGTAAATATAAAAAACCAATTGAATTTGTGCGTGAAACACCAATGCGAACACGCACCGAACAACTCGCCCTACCAGCGGTTCGGTAAGTGAAAAAATATCTATAAAAACTTATATTTTGAATGCATGCTAAAAAATAGTTCTATGCGCGCTTTTACAGAAAGTTACTTCTGTTCAAAAACAGAATTAAGGAGTTATTCGAACCCTTACGAGTAGTGGGTATAAATCGCTTAATACGCCTCAGCTTGTTCTCAGTTTATAGCCGTTTGAACAATATACAACCGCCGGAGAAAAAGTATGATTTATAAATAAATGCTCTTAAGACCAAGCTGAATAAAAATTATTATAGAATTCCAATACACAAATGGGATGATGCTGAGTGGAAAAAACATACGAAATATCTTAAGAAATTGGCGAAACCTAAAAAAGAACCTAAACAACCGAAATTGGTAAAATGCATTTAATTTGTTTTTAAAATATTTTATTATGTACGTATTTCCTTTCAAAGCCAGTCAAAAAGATGAAACTTCAGAATATGAAAAGATTTCATACGCTGGCTTTTCCGAAAACGCATGAAGAACCAACGAAGGGGCCTTGGACGCTTACACCGGGAATGAAGTCGTATGAGCCATCGGAACGCATAAGGAAAATATCACAACCGAGAATGTATGACGAGTCAGCGCTTATTCAAAACTTCCCTATACCGGTTAGTCCTGCTGCTTTAGCGTACAAAGGTGGGTATAATTTACTTTTTAATTGTGAATCAAATATAAATTAAAAAATTGAAATTTAGCTACGACACGTACACAAGAGTTGGCTACAGCGCGCGTGAAAGGTGTCGGAGAATCGGACCTGAAGGAGAATCCATTTTCTATATCGCCAAATGCGCTTAAAGCACGCACCACCGCTCGCATTAAAGAGTTAGCGGAACCGAAGGAATATGAGAATGCTCATATACGTGAAAATCCCTTCGCAATCTCCCCGGCTGCACTGAAAGCTAAAGCATCACCGAGAATTATTGAACTTGCGCAACCAAAGGGAAAAAGTTAAAATGTTGTCCAGTTTCTTATAAAATTATTTGGAAATGTAAATCCGTTGTGACACGCATGTGAAGTGTTGAAATATAAATAGAAAGTTTTTTATATGGTGTCGTTTTCGTAAAGTTAATGGAATAACAGATACTAATATACATATGGTGTGCATACATAAATGCAATAGATAAACATAATTTAGTATCCATATTTCGCATTCAATTCTGTGTAACCATCACCACTTTGGTTAGATGGTGGTACCCACTTGGCATACTTCTCACTGGACTCGTGTTCCTCGAGTTCGTTCATATCCGCATCTTGTCGTTTTTGGCGTTGTCGTTGACGCTGTCTACGTTTTTTTCTTGCAGACTCCATTTCAGTACCTCCATTGATAGACGTGCATTCTGTTGGCAGCTTTGTATCTTGGCGCTCTTCTAACATATCTTGCACATTGCTCTCTAAGATTTCTTGCGGCACAACAGCTGGGCCATATATCTTTTTTGTACTGTTTGGTGAATTAGAAGTTGCTTCTAATGGTTCTTCATTCGTAGTTTCAGGCTTAATTTCACCTTCCTCTACAGAAATAGGAGACCCTTGTGCAATAGTACTTTTAGTAGCTTTTGCATGATGTAAGGTGATTTCGTCTTCTTCCTCTATTTCTTCTTCATCGGAGGCCAAATTTGTGTGTTTTTCGATTTCCGCAATTTTATTGGATTTAACAATCTTCGCTATTTTAAATTTGCTGAACTGATTACGCTTTCCAATTATTGGCAGCTGTCTCTTCGTATTGGGGCTTATCTTTGCTGATGCAATTGACTCAAATTTGAAATCTATCGGTTTAGCGATCTTTATCAATCGTTGAACTTTTTGTTTTTCCGCATTGAGTCGTTGTTGTTCCAACTACGAGAAACCGGAAAAATTATATATTGTATAATGTATTTCAAAAACATGATAGGACGAATGAGACAATATACCCTTAATTTGCGGATTTCCGTCTTATCCAGTTGAGTAGCATCTGTTAGGTTTTCCATAAAGTGGTCTAAATCGTCACTATTATTCGATTCAAAAGCCTTAAGACGGCGTTGTGTGTCTTGATATCGTAATATATCGTCTTCTACCTCTTTCAGTTGTCCAACGATCTCAGAATCTTTTTTTAGCTGAAAAGTTTAATAAAAAAAAACGCATACGTGAAATAGAGGTAGATACAAATATGTGTATTTTAATTCTTACCAAATCTTCGTATGTTAGAGCACTATTCGTTGACGGATTTGACTTTCGTTGTTTCTTTCGTTCAACGTCGCCCGTTCGGTCAAGAAAGTCGTCTTCTTCAGAATCGGATTGAGGTTTTACTTTCCGCCTCAAAGGCTCTGGAAATTGCAAAAAATAAAGTATTTGATTTTGCTAAAATTTCAAATATAATTCTTTACAATTAAAACAACCGTAAGCTTTTTAACATTTTTACCTTGATTTGCTTGACGTAAAACGCCGTGCCGATCGAGGATTCGACAAGCTTCCAGTGCGCATTGCACAACACATTCTTTTTTTCGCCCTTTGTGCACAACTTCAGCTACTATAGGTCGGCCAAAGGCATCGCTTAATGGCAATTCTACTCGGCACACAAACGATCCAGCAGACATTTCGTCGCACTTGTACTCTAATTCCATACCTTCACGCTCAAAATAACCTCGTAATGTTTTTTTAGGATCATCGAGAAATAGTTCTTCATTGTTTGTGCTCGCAAATGGATTGTGGGTTAAATCAGTTTCCTCATCTGCTTCCTCTCCCATACCCCAGTTAATCCCCTCATTGCGCTCGCGTTCTTCGGCTTCTGCCGCTTTGCGAATTGCTTCAGCTTCAGCTGCAATTAGTTTTTCCTTATGTTGTTCACGCAACTCAGTCACTGTTAAATCTGACTCAGGTTCCGCATCTTCCTCTGGACCTTGAAGAATATAGGAACGGGTGCTGGCGCCCAAACGCAACATATGACCAACACGTATTCGTATGAAGACGTGAGGTGGTATACGTTGTTTGTTCAAAAATGTTCCATGGGTGCTATTTAAGTCGTATATATACCAACCCTCTGGCGGTTCATCTTTAAGCTTATTAGAAGCATTTTCACCATCGGATTGTGTACTATTTTTTGGCCTATATTGCAGAATTGCATGAAAGCGAGAAATTGTTGGGTGTGCTAGTTCGAGATCATTTGCAGGAGGAGGTAGCCGGCCGAATTTCCAAAAAGCTTTTGCTTGTAAATTCTTTATTTCATCTATGATTTGGCCCGATTTTAATATCTCAAACCTGTAGTTGATGGATGCCGGAGGTGGCTGTGACCATGGCGGTACTTTATAAGGACAGGCTGGCTTTGCTGTGCAGTCGTTGTCAGTTGTTGAAGTTGCATCCTTTTTTGATTGTTGTTTGTCTTCTTCTTTAGGTTCATTTGTTGTGGGATCAGAATCTTTGTTTGCTTTGCTCGTTGCTGTGGTGGGCAACAGCGGAATTTTAAATTCGTCCATAAATCTTGTTTGCAAAGATACTTATAGGTAGTAGTTTAAGTCTTTGGAATGGCCGCAACACACTAAGATCCCTCCTTTTATGCAGAAATCGTTTGAAAATGCAGAAGTTGTAATGTTTTGTAAACGTCTGATGATTGAAAAGCAAATCAAATGCAATAATCCAAGGCGAATCCATATGAGGTGACTTTGCTAGAGCATCACCAACATTTACCTGTGTTTGGTTCTGCAATTTGGTTATTGAATTGTTGGAATTTCAATGATAATGTAAATAAGGAAATATGGCACCAATAAAGAAATAAAACATTTAAACAAGCAAATCGCAAAAAAACAAAAATTAACTGCTATAGCAAACTCACCTTGTGTGGATTCGCCTTGCAAAATTCATTCTAACAGCTGATCATAAGATTTTAGACAGATGCCGCCAGATCAGAAGGAAAAAATCAGCAGGTTTTTTGTACCTATATAGGCTGGCTGCAATGCCGCCAGTTTCCCACAATTGTGATAGATCCACCACAGTTTAACTTAACATATTTAAAAAAACTACTACAATTTCACACAAATAAAATTTGATACCGTAGTTGCCAAAATTTTGACATCATAAAAGTTGATTAGCCTGTTTACTATTCAATATGAGCTTAAAATTATTGTGAATATTGTGTTAATTGAATAGCTGAAAGTGCTGCCAAACATTTCAAAATTTATCTTGAGGGTAAAACTGCATTTACATGAGACGATTTTCTAAGTAAATCATTGGTGCAAATAGCAGCACGCCTACAAGCGCATAAATCCGGAACGAAATAGGCCAGATATCCCATCGAATTGCTCCTCTCAGCAGCTAAAAATTTTCACAAGATGCCGTCTAAGTCATACTAAAATTAGCCACGAACACCTCCTAACTGGTAAAGCAGCCCCCGAGTGTAGTATATGCAACCGCCCACTGTCTATAAATCACATTTTAGATCATTGCCTTAAGTTTTCCAATAGTAGGAAAAACATATTTAAAAACCAATCACCTTCCGTCGCATTAAGAAAATATTCACACGATAATGTTAAAGATATTTACAAGTTTATATACCAAAACAATCTACTATATCTTAATACAATTAATGTTCCCTAATCTAAAGTTGTTATACTCAGTAATGTTAAGATATATTAGATAAACATCAGGCCGATAGTCTTAGTAGCTAGTGCCTCTTTTTGTAATATAGTTATTTATAATTATATTTCATTATTAATAAATAAATAAATAAGTAAATCAACATCCATATATTGTACTGCGTTTGGTTAGATATCTACCTCAGTTTTTATTTATTTGGTTTCTGAAAAGATTAACATTTTTAGGTATAAAGTAAATTATGGTTGTATAGGTATACAAATACATATTTCCGTGGTTCCTAGCAGGAACAAACGGCCTTCTATTTAAAATCCCATAAATAAAGGCAGATATTTTTTATGAGGATCTTTTTCATAGCAGAAATATACTAGAAGGTTTGCCATTGCCTGCCGAGGGGCGACCGCTATTAAAAAAAACTTTTTTGACTACTGTCAAACTAAATACAGTGCAATCGCGAAAACTCGAACACACGATACAAAATAACCTCGAATATTCAGAAACTTGAACTTTTTTTTTCCCCCATTGACTACTTTAAAACTCGAACAAAATGTAGCTACTCTAAAACTCGAACAATTTATTTCTTTTTTCGTGGAAAAACATGTGAGAAACTGTCGTTTTGCATGTGCTGTAACGGCCAGTATTCAAATTTTTGTCGTTATGTGCGTCTTTTGCTTCATTCTGAGGCGCCGCACTGGCTAGGTTTCTTGCTAATTACGGAACTTTTCTTTTAAATTGATTGATATTTGTCAGTGATACACGGGATTTTGCGCGGTTAAGATCAAATTTATTTGCGTTTTATAATGGGACGAAAACTAAATGTTTTGAGTTTATCAAAAAAGGCTGAAATAATTAACGAGGCTAAGAATGGCGTTAGTATCACAGCTCTATCCAAAAAATATAACACTGCCAAGTCCACAATTTGTGGAATTGTGAAAAATGAAAACAAAATTTTGGAATGCGTTAATAACACGCTATCGAGCCCTGGAAAACGTAAAAACGCTTCGCGCTTCAGAATTGCCAAAAGTGGAAAAAAGCTTTACATGTGGTTTTTATTACAACGCAGCAAGAATTATCCTATAAATGGATTAATTTTGAAAAGCTAAGGAGTTACATGCCAAATATGGCGAGAATGGCTCAACCTTCTTTGCCAGCGATGGGTGGCTACACAATTTAAAAAAACGTCATACGATTGATTCCAATCTCAGGGGGAAAACTATCCTCGCGACCAGAGTTAGTGGAGCCTTTCAAAACTTAGTTACAAGCTAAAATTCAGGAGCTTGAACTATGCCCAGAACAAATTTACAACGCAGATGAATCCGGGTTATATTGGAAGCTCCTTCCGGGAAAATCATACGTTTCTAGAATGGAAAAGCAGGCACCGGGAAACAAATCTGAAAAACAGCGCATCACATTTCTGGCGTGTGCGAATGCTACAGGGAAACACAAGGTTAAAATGCTTGTCATTGGAAAAGCCGAAAATCCGCGTGCATTTAGGCATTTTAACTGCCCAGTGGAGTACCGAAGCTCAAAATCAGCCTGGATGACATCAACTCTGTTCCAAAATTGGTTTCACTTTTCGTTTCTACCACAGGCAAATTCTTATTTGACTACAAACTAAACACCCTTTAAAAAACCTATTTTTTTATTACATAGGTGAAAACTTATTTAAAAATTATAGGGCTACGTGAAAAGGCATTACTTTTGCTTGACAATGCACCTTCGTATCCAAACGAGGACACGTTAAGATCCAAAGATGGTTTAATTAGGGTGATGTTTATGCCGCCGAATCTAACTCCTTTGATTCAACCAATGGATCAAAACGCAATAAGAATAACAAAGCTACATTACCGAAATTCTCTATTGGCAGCTATTTTCTCCGATGATTGCGATTTGATCCAATCATTAAAAAAAAAATTAGCTTGAGAGATGCTGTTACATTTTTGGATAGAGCTTGGAATAAATTGAGACAGGAGACGTTGGCGAAATGCTGGACAAATATTTTAAACTTTGCAAACCTGAAAGACGATGACGACGATGACATTCCACTTAGTGTCGTGAAAAACCAAATAGAAGCTGAAGCTAAAAGTATGGGAAAAGAAGCTGCCGAAATTCTCGAACACTTACATCCTGAGGTAGTTATGGTTTTGATGTAAATAAAAAAACACACGATAACAATAATAAATATTTATTAGGCTACTTTCACAGAACAAGAAATAAGAGACTGGAATAACGACGACTTGATTGAAGAGGTTGAAGCTATTGAAGAAAGCGAATCCGAAGATGAAGTTGAAGCTACAGGTGGAAATGAACAAAAGCGTATAAGTTCGTCCGAAGCCGTTCAACAAAGCTATAGCATGGGCAACTGCTGAAAAAATTAGCCCGAGGAAAGTTAATGTGCTACAATCACTGCGCGAAAAGGCTGTATTGAATGCGGTAGAAAATAAGAAACATCAAACCAAGATCACTGCTTTTTTTCTAATAATTTGGAAACAACATTCATATTTGCTAACATTTTTTATTAAATAAACTGGCAATGAACTACAAAACATGAAACCAGATAATTTCTTTGATTAACTATGCCATAAAAATGGACTGGGTATAAAAACTGTTAAAACGAATAAATATATAATATGTATATTATCGATTCGGCGCCAATCTTAACAACTTGGCCTATCTTATGGCACAACTTGCCCCTATCGTGTGGCACCACTTGGGCGATTTTACGCAAAGATCTTCGTTTAAAAGCGTATAAGATACAGGTAGTCAAAGATTTGAAGCCAACCGATCTTTCAAAGCGTCATAATTTCATTCAGTGGGCTCTTGAAAAACTCGCTGAAGATCCGCATTTCGGGACCCGAATTAATTGCCGTATTTGGGCTCAAGAGCAACCCGAAACCATTCAAGAACAGCTATTACATTCACTGAAAACAACCGTTTGACGCGGCCTATGGGTTGGAGGAATCATAGGCTCAGTGAATGGCGAACGCTATTCGCCATGATAAACGACTTTTCGATGACGAAAATTGAAGCCCGTGATCTCCACAACAATAAGACGGCGCCACTTGGCATACAGCTCGTGAAACAATGGATTTACTGCGTCGTCCGTCTTCGTTTCGGTGAGCAATTTATCTCTCGTTTCGGGCCAGTGGATTGGCACAAAGATCGTGTGATATCACAAATTTTATTTGTGGTGGTATGTAAAGTCAACCAGTTTCGATTGAAGCGTTGGAAGCCAACATTATTAAAGTTATTTACGAGATACCGACTGAAGTCCTCCAGCGATTAATTCACAATTGGTGTTTACGGATGGTCAAATAACGGCGTCGTCGTGGCTTATATTTGAAAGGGATTATCTTAAAAAAATAAATTTCATTAATGGTTATACACAAAAATAACAAATATTGCATAATCAATTTGAATTTTCGTTGTTTTATTTCAATTTAAAATCCGATATCTCTATATTGGTCACCTTTTATTTAAAGTTCACAATATTTTTTTACAAACAAAAAAAAAAACGTGTTTAAGCAAATAAATAAAGAATATACGGGAACGCCCTTAAAGGTCGTCTGATGGAATATCGGATAAATTCTCAGCGTTTCACGGGAATT
Organism: Anastrepha ludens; assembly: GCF_028408465.1. NCBI lineage: Eukaryota > Metazoa > Arthropoda > Insecta > Diptera > Tephritidae > Anastrepha > Anastrepha ludens. The sequence goes on from NC_071498.1 coordinate 118,976,589, forward strand.
CATATACAATTAATTCTCTGCACTTAAAAGAGCACGAGTTATCTACGAAACTAGTTTTTTCCAATATTTCATCATTTTTCGAAGAAAATAGTTTGTAAAAATTGCCATAAATTATCACGATTTGGTGTTCATGTACCCAAAAAACTTACAAAGTAGGGGAAAGTGAGAGAGCAAATTGACAATTCATTTTGAGGGGAAGTTGCAAGTTTTTACTGGATAAATTTTTACTTTTAAGTATTTGCAAGTGAGAAAAATAGCTGATCGCAAAGTAAAACTAAACACGAATTCAAATTTACGAATTGCAATGGCTATTGGAATGTTCTTCATCTGACTTATTGTGGATTTGCATTTTATTTGCTTAATTTTTTTTTTTAAATTTAATACGAGGTAGCTCAAGTGAACATTTTTTTAATTTTTGAGATTTTTCTGCCAACAATTTAATCAGCTGTTCGTAAAACTTGCAAATTGTAACTATTTTTGCGTTCATGTACATTTTTTGATATTCTCCTCTTTGAGAGAGATTTCTCGGAAATTAAGTTACTGGCAAGTTACTGGATAATTTTTACATGAACAGACTTATTCACTACATCATAATGTGTCAAAGTTGTTTTTTGGAAATTTGCAACACGGAATTGTGAAAGTATGCGGCCAATACAAATAAAATGTTCAAAGTTTTCTTTTTCATTTAGATTGCAGAGGGTATAATTATTAATATTTATTTCTTTTTCCTTGTTCACTCTACTCGGGAACATAGGGCCTCGACAAGTCTCAGACTTGCGTTGGTTTCGTTAATCTATTTTGATTTCTGACAGGGTAGGTGATTAGCCTGCTGTTACCAGTCCTAAGTAGTGGGAATAAGGATAAGGTTTTTTTTTATTATATATACCACTATTAATTATTATTATTATATATACCATTTAATTTCAAAAAACTGCATCATCCTTTAAATATTATGCATATTTTGTACCTAGCAATTTTATCAGTGGGTAAGATTTTTCTATGTTAAAATCTAAATGTTTATAAATTCTTTTTGCACTTTATTCTACTTACATTCGCTTTTACAGTGTGCTTGTGGCTATACATGTGTATGCAAGTGCATATGAATAAGTAATAGTAAAAGAGTAATGTGATGTATTTTGTTTTCAACACAGTTCCCCTCCACAGTAACAATTTCCACTTGTACATCCATTATTAGTTCCACATGGATGGACTTCCCCTTCAATTCCAATTGCTCAAAATGTCGTACCACTTCCAAAATGAATCATGAACTCTGTCACCAATACACACACCAAGGATGTACGATTTATTTGAAATGCCATCACAGGAACTATTCCAGGCGTAGGCAATCAGTTACAAAATTGCCACCGACACGTTAGCACGAACTTAGGCGCCGTGATGACTGCTACAAAATAAAAATATATAAATTTCCAAAACAATTCTAAATATTCATCTACTCCAAATAAAAATTCTGTAAAATAAATTACGATAAATATTGTTAAAATTGTCAAACTCGTTGCAATAAAACGCTAATACATCAATTAGACGACTTGAGCAAGGGTCGAATAGCAATTGAAGTATACATTCAGGCGCACTTTCCTTTTCACGCACACCCACTCACCTGCCAGTGCTTGTGGCCAGCCAAGGTGGACACTGAAAAGATTGGCACATATACTGAAGCGTGCGGCTGTATATTGAGTCGTCTGTGCTAGTGCAGTTTTTATATGTCAACGATGTTTTTCGTTTGCGATCGTTTATTCGGTTGGCAATGAATACGCGCCTTAGCACTTAAGTGGAATTTGAACCGCAAGTTTCGTGCAAGAACAACCTTAAACTACAACCAAACGTTATATAACGCGGACGAAAATTGAAAAGTACTTATACTCGACTTAAAGACAACGAACGAATGCCTACCGTTTTGATGCGAGCGTTTCGTGAATCGAGAACTGTTCGAGCACATGTGCGGGCTACATTTTAAAACGCGAAATAGTCCGTCTCAAAAGACGTCCCTGCGCTGGGGCGATAGCTGCAGTTTTCAGTAAAAGAAATATTTGTGCACATTTTTTGTTATCAAAAAAAAAAAAAAAAATTACGCTTCAAGCGTATCAAAGCAGTAATTATATAAGTAGTAAAATCATTCCAAAAAATAAAAAAGTTTCGAAATTAAAATTAAGCAGTCATCAAACTATACATTTGAAGCGTTTTAACTAGAAAGGTGTGATATAGTTTTATAAATATTTATTGAAAATGGGTGTTGCATAATTTTTGATTAGAACGCAAATTCTTTCGAATCAGTTGTTATCTGTAGAAGTCACTTGAATCATTAATCAAAAAGCAAACAACATGCACGAAAGAACTTCCTACTCTTTTGCATAGTTTTTTTTTTTTTTGTTTTTTAATTTGTTTGCCTTTGTTTGCTTTCTCTATTGCAAATGCTCATTCTCTCTCTACTATTGGCGCTCACGCACTTCGACTCATTTCGATTACCACTTTCCAATTGTATCTAACTGCCTAGAAGTATGCTTCGATAAAATGGAATAGTGTTGTGCGCTTATTTGGCTGTATTTGTGAGCGCCTTTTGCTACAAGTTCCAATAAAAATATTTGTGAATGAATTTATTTGCTTATTTGAGTTTGCGTATGCACTTTTATTCTCTCACTCTATCTTTCTTTCTTTCTCTTTTGTGCACTTGTAACTCAATTTTCGCATAAATTTTATGGACGACACTTTCCAAAAGCGATTGTCGGCAAGAACGGAGTCACTAGATATGTATTGAAAAACACATAATTATTGTAACAAATTTTGGGCATATTAATATCCATAGAGAATACATAAATATCTATCGTGCTGACCCTTAATTAAAATAGCTCTAACCTTTAGTTATTTCGAAAATTAAGCACTCTTGGATCCTATCGATTGAGTTTGGGAGACTCGTCGGGAAGAATTTATGAATCTCTTTTACGGCATTTCTCAATTTGATTACTGCCAGTGGGCAGCAAACTGAGATGCCCTCCAAGTTCTTCTTCATTTGGTAATGTATCCATGCCCTTCAGAGGGCATCTGGACCATCTAGGCGCCATAGGGCGTCACGTTTTTTCGGATGAAAGGCAACTAGCAACTCTTACATGCCTTCAAAATGTATTCAAAAATGTCTTTCAGTCATCCACAAGCATCGCTGCCATTTAAACGAGCCTTAAACCTTCGTATGAAAGGTTTAACTTATGAAATTTCCGGTTGGATATTTACTCAGCGGCCTGACTACCATTCGGTGTACAGGTTCAAAACCCCGGGAACGAAACACGAGTGATAGAAATAGTTTCTTTCTAATAGCACCCGCCCCTCGGCAGACAATGGCAAACCTCCGAATGTATTCCTGCCATGAAAGAGCTCCTCATAAAATCCATCTGCCAATCAAACTGCGAACTGCTGGTCCCTCCATTTATGGAACAACATCAGGATACATACCACAAATAGGAGAAGGAGCTCTGCCAAGCATCCAGAAGGGATTTAAGCGCTAATTATATAAATAAATATGTGATCTTGGCACACTTTTCTAGATACTAGGTACTGTTTGAATCTATGAAGATCCTTCTTCCGAATCTACGGTTCTTCGCCATTTTCGGACTATTTTTATCACTCTGCCCTCTCAAAAATATTTTATAGAAAGATAATTTTAAAAACATAATATCTAAAATTGAACTATGTACAATGAGCTATGGAACCATCTTAGCCGAATGTGGCTATTCGTAGAATATCGGTAGAAATTCAGAGTTTGTGGGAATAATTTTTTCCCTAAAACCCCACCCTCATGGTACACAAAGGCAAACATTCGAGTACATTCCTCCGAATGAGAAAGTCTAATACAACCATCTGTCATGCAGAGGTGTCAACTGTAGAATATTCCATTTATAACTTAATATCAAGACGACCACTTTCTCAAAGAAATATCCAAGTGAGTGAGCAGTGTCCAAAGAGTATGGGTAGGCTCCTCGTAATATAATCGTATATTGTAATTTTTGGTAATTTTTAAGACAACAAGTAGATGGAGGAAATTAAAAACAAACAAAAAAGATCGCCGTGGAAATCTGTAATGCACTTTCTTTATGTATAGTAAATATCTACAGATACTGGAAATACCACTGTGAGCAATTGAAGGCCAACAGATAACTAGATAACTTATTTGAGATACTCTAAAGACATTTTAAAAATAATCAAACAAAGTGTAAGAGCATTTCTGTCTCGGTTTCCTCGTCCCGTGGGAGCTCTCTTGAACACAATAAATAACATGAATCTTGAAATCCACCAGGGAATATTTCTTGGCGAGCTACTTTGGACTGCGGAGACAATTGATTAGTAAAATCTTCTCTCGATGAACGAGGGCCACACTTTATAACAGTGCTGTCCATCCCATACATCAATTGATCACACGTATTCTTACTCTCCATCGTTCAGTCGTTAGCAAACCAGCAACGAATAAACGCCGAGTTTGCCCGCGACGCTTAGTGTATGCAATACAATGCCCTGTGACAACTTTTTTATGCTAGAAAATGCCTTTGGCGACTTGCAATGCCTTTTATGTTACAAGTCGTTCAAAGGAAGCTATAGATGTAATATCAAAAGGCATTTCGATTCCTCCCACAAAAATTTTCTACTCCAATCCAATATTTATTTATTTTGGTTTAAATTTCCCACTGGGCTGCTCCCATTCTCCCGTTCTCACTTATACACTCACATTTTTCATTTTGGACAGCACTGCTTTATAAGTGTCTCATATCCGTTATAAAGTAAGACATGGAAGCTTGGATGAGAATACCATTCGATAAGTTGGCCCTTCGTGCACTCAAGCGAAATACTGTGGAAGATGGAAATATAAATGAGCTTCACAGGTACAAATGTAGCATAGTGCAGTGAATAAAGATGTAGTGGCTCCATTAGGTCATGTCGTAAGAATACTCAAACCATAAGAGCGATCGGTGTGGTAGCTGCCGGTGATATCGGAAGAAGTTAAAGATGTTATTTACTTTGGAAAAATCAAGAGACTTCACTTGATGTGTCTAATTGACGTCCGTGATTGCTAGAAGAAGCATCTGGCGCAATTACTGTGCCAATCAAAATAAAGAAGAAGAAAAGCAAATATTTATGCCACACTATATCAAATTTAAGCCTGAATCAAAAAAATAAGAGGGGCCTTGTTAGTAAATATATCATCTTTGCTTTGTAATATGGGTAGAAATATTTCAACTGATAATCAGAAAGCCATGGATTCAACTCTCTTTATCAACATGACACAAAAAAAAAAAAAATTATAAAATCTACTGAAAATTCTCTAAGTGCATTGCTGTAAAAATATTGGCTTAAAAGTCGGTTGCCTTTGGGGGGTTATATAAAAACATACTTGTAGGTCCATCTTAAAGTATTTGTATTGAAAATTGTAACGCCAATTGCAAATTTTGATAAAAAAAACTCGGTGTAAGACTGTCAATTACTGCAAATATCGCTTACTTGTAGCTGAAGCTGTTGTAATAACTATATAAAATTTCATGAAATCTGGATCTCCAAACGGTCGGAAGTTGTCTGTTGTTCTACTGCTGATTCAATTTTTTAAAACCCATTCCACGTGACTACCATTCGTTATTGTCCAGGTTCAAAACCTATTGTGAACACGACAACACTAAAATGATATGAAATGTTTTCTTTAATAGCAGTCGCCCTCGGCAGAAAATGGAAAACCTCCGAGTGTATTTCTGCCATGAAAAAGCTTCTCATAAAAAACCATTTACCATTTGATATTTAGAGACGACATAAAACTGTGGGCCTCTCGATTTGTGGAATAAAATCAAGCCACGCACACCATAAATTGGGGGAGGAGCTCGGCCAAACAACTATCGAAGGATTAAAAAAAAACCGTCTCATTTACAGTGGCAGTGTGAAACTCCAGTGCCGTAAGTTTGTAGAGCAAAATGAAGTGTTACAAAAAAAAAATTAAAAAAAAAATCGCGGTGTACCCATACAACTCTCTTGATATGAATTAACGTGCTCAGAGAACAGTCAGTAAGTGCGAAATTAACGATAGAAAGAATACAGAAGTGGTGACATCCGCGAACTGCTATATTACTCTCAGTGAATTTGACAGAATCCGCTGATTTGGTGACGTAATAATATAATATTTGTATTCAGTTTATTGTTGTATTGTTTTTTGTTTTTATTGCTATTCACTAGCGAATTTCCCCTACAACTCTATTCTCTTTCTTGTTTATTTATTACGTCACGGCTGGAGAGCAGACTCGTACGTAGAGATCACTTGCTGTAGCGAAATACAATTGAGTGGCCTTAAGTCTATTTTCGTAAGCTAACATATATGTACATATGTATAAGTCTTCCTTTAACTGCTAGTAGAGCATAGAACGTCAGGTACCTGTCGTGTGGAGTTGCCCGTCTCCCATCGGCCCCGTCCGCAGTTGGTGGATAAGGGACGGGGGGAGATCGGCAGATATGCATGGTAGGTAGAAAATAAAGTACCACTCTTGAATCAAAACGGGCAACACCTGCATGGAGGTGTAGGTAGTTTACATTTATCACCAAGCTAGGATAGGCGGGCTAAATTGCTAACGAATGGTTCCTAAGCTAGGTATATATTTAGTTACTAGAATCAAAACGCCGCTTTTTCCCAAAACATAACTGTGCATGTTCTGGGATTTTTTATTGTACAGTGATTTCCAGTCCAAAAGAACCCTTTTATGGAGAAAAATATGGATTATCATTCTGAATCCCCCGGAAGATTTCTAACTTTTGCAAATGGGTCGTACTTGTGAGACTACGGCAGAGACAGCTCCAGTATACAAATATATAAGTAATGTAGCGCGCAAAGGTCTAAACAAAGATTTCCACCACTCAAAATATTTTTTTTTATTTAGTAAAAAAATTGTTAAACAAAATTGGATGATCAATTTTGCGCTACCTTTTACAAGGACTTCTTAATGTGCATAAGGAAATTTCTAAGAGAAGAAGCCGTCGTTTGTGGAATGTGGTTTGTCCAAAGAACAACACTTTCGGCTACAACAGCAATATTTTCGGCTGTTCTTGAGCGACGTGCACGGGTTTTATTCTTCACATCACTAACTTGTCCCAACAGCTCGAATTTTTTCACCAATTTCGTATTGCGGTCCGACAAGGTGCTTCACGATGACCCAAAAATGTTCGAGTTTTACGAAACGTCTCTGCCAAATTTTCAACGTTTTTATAGTGAATTTTAATAATTTCAATGCGTTGTTTAAGCGTGTATCGTTTCATTTCATTTTTAATGGCGTAGTTTCTACTTGTAAAATATTAAAAAATGACAGCTTCAAAAGTGACATCTACCGAAATAGCGGGCTATTCAAAATAACACCTGTTATTGGAAAACCATTTACATACATACATAAGTATGTACAGTTCGGGTCACTTGATTAAAGGCAATAATAATTGAATTGCGTCCCAAAACGTTGAAACTTTAGTATGGCCACCATATTCACCAGATCTGAACATTATGGAAAATCCATGTGGATGGCTTGTTCGTGGGGTTTATGAGAATGGCCAAAAATCTGAAGACGAAAATACTTTGACTCGAATCATTAAAACGGTCTGGTTTGAAATTTCATTAGGCCCTCTGGGGAATTTATACAAATCCGTACATCAACGTATTTACGAAGTAATTTATAAACAAGGTGGAAGCATAAACTATTAAGCTTTAAATAAGAAAAGTAAAAAAAAATCTTGTATTTATTATTATTTTTTCTTATTTGGTTAGTGCCTCTAGTCAAGTGAACCAATAAATCAAGCACAGTATTACAGCTGCTGAAGTTTTACTGCTCTGAAATACCGTTAGATGGAATAAGATTTTGATGCATGTTTACTTTAGAGCAAAGAACAATCTTCACTTGAGGTATCAGAAAACCTTGGATTACTATTATATGTAGATCAAATTTGGTTGCTTTAATAACCTCGGCGGCCGCCGTAGCCGTGGTGCGTGACTACCATTCGGAATTTACAGAGAGAACGTAGGTTCGAATCTCGACGAAGCACCAAAATTAAGAAAAACATTTTTCTAATAGCGGTCGCCCCTCGGCAGGCAATGGCAAACCCCCGAGTGTATTTCTGCCATGAAAAAGCTTTTCATAAAAATATCTGCCATTCGGAGTCGGCTTAAAACTGTAGGTCCCTCCATTTGTGGAACAACATCAAGACGCACACCACAAATAGGAGGAGAAACTCGGCCAAACACCCAAAACGGGTGTATGCGCCAATTATATATACCTATATATATATATATATATTATAATAACCACTTTCTTCCATAAAAACTATTACCTCTATTCAAGTGAACCGGAGTGTACAAGTATGTGAAAACTTGATAAAGTGTATATAAATAAAATTTATAACTACATATACATTTATGCATCACCACATTCAATGTACACATTGTTACATATTTCTTTGTTTAAATAATAATCTAATACCAATTTATCATTTTATTTAAATTAGTGCTCCGATTGGCCATGTTGTACTTACTGACAACAACATAAGATCAAACTGCAACTAAGCAAGGACAAGGTCATCACTCAGTCGTAAGCATTAGCTGTCTAACCTGCAACTAAACTAAGACAAACTTTCGATTAAAATAATAATTTGGAGATAATACACGTTTCAAGGCAGCGCAACTAACTACAAACATGATTAATATCGCTGGTGTTGTGAGCATTGTGCTCTTCTATTTGTTGATTCTAATCGTGGGCATTTGGGCGGGACGTAAGAAAGCGGCCGGCAATGATTCTGAGGAGGAGGTGATGCTAGCAGGACGCTCCATTGGTCTTTTTGTTGGCATATTCACAATGACCGGTGAGTATACGTAGAGTGAGAGGCGACCCAGCGTTGGAGGTCAATTTGCCATTGGCACCTAATTGCTCTTTAGTGTATTCACTGTGACATTGAAATTATTATATGTTTACATTTTATATTCTTCACAGCAACTTGGGTCGGGGGTGGCTATATAAATGGTACAGCAGAGGCCATCTACACATCGGGTTTGGTGTGGTGTCAGGCGCCATTTGGTTATGCCTTAAGCTTGGTTTTCGGTAAGTTCAATCATTGTGACGCATTGTAGAGTGCCTTTTTTATATGTGTGTATGTGTGCTTTGGTAAACTATTTAAACCATTTATTTGCAGGTGGTATTTTTTTTGCAAATCCCATGCGTAAACAGGGTTACATCACCATGTTGGATCCGTTGCAGGATTCTTTTGGTGAACGTATGGGTGGTTTACTTTTCTTGCCAGCACTTTGTGGTGAGGTATTCTGGGCTGCTGGAATTTTAGCTGCTTTGGGTATGACTTTACCACATTTTGAATAATTTTAAGTCGGTTTAACTAAAGTGTGCAATTTTTTGTAGGCGCCACTTTGTCCGTCATCATTGATATGGATCATCGCACTTCGGTGATACTTTCTTCTTGTATTGCCATTTTCTACACACTTTTCGGCGGCTTGTACTCCGTTGCTTATACCGATGTAATACAATTGTTTTGCATCTTTATTGGCCTATGGATGTGTATACCGTTTGCATGGGCCAACGATCATGTGAAAAGCTTGTCATCGATGGAGGTTGACTGGATTGGCCATGTAGAACCAACGAAGCAGTGGTTTTACATAGACTATGGATTGTTGCTGATCTTTGGCGGTATACCCTGGCAGGTGTATTTTCAACGCGTGCTATCGAGTAAGACAGCTGGCCGCGCTCAATTGCTGTCATATGTTGCGGCCGCAGGTTGCATCCTAATGGCGATCCCACCGGTACTCATTGGCGCTATTGCCAAAGCCACAGGTAAATTTAGTATGCTAGTAGTAATTTGAGTACACTTAGAGAACTTTTAAAGTGGAGAAGTTGCAGTTTCGTCTCGTTCCTCTACAAAAACTCGAGAACGTAATTTATCACATCTAAGAAAGAAGCTTTTAATTAGATAAGGGAGAATGGGGAGTTTTGAGACGGGTTTTGTTTTTGGACCCGTATTACTCAAAATCTCAATATTCTGCATATGTCAACGATGGAATCTTTAGTCAATGAATACTGGAAGCTATTGGTATGGCCTATTACAAAACTACAATTTTCCTTAAAATTAAAATTATATATAATCATATAAAATATAATACAAAATACAAAAGTGTGGGGAGTTGTGAGACACCATGGTTTAAATCAATAAGAATGACTTATTTTAGTTGTTAGTTCTTTATTAAGATGAAAAATAAAAAAGAAAAGACAATTGTTATAAAAAAGTGTATAAAAAATGCAATGGCATCAATCTGATGATTCGCAGTGAGAACATGTATAATAACCAGTTCGTAAATTGGCACACTTTAGGTGCACAGCTCGATCGCATACATTGCAATGAATGGAGTTGTTTCTGCTTAACTTAAAACAATAAAAACTCAAATTTAACAAAAATTTCATGATATATATACAAACAATGCATGAATATTGCGAGGTACTTATGAAAGATGCGTTAAAACGTCGAAAAAAACGGTGTCTCACAACTCCCCATATTTGTTGTCTTACAACTCCCCAAATCGTTTTTTTTTATAAATGGCCGCGTAGTCATAAACACATCGAACGTTCATGCCCAAGTGAATGTGTAAATTCAAAGCTAATAGGACAATTAATAATTTATATATATTGACATTTGCAATTTGCTATAACAACTGATCGAATGTATCGCAAAACAAATTATGAAAAAAACTTACCGAGACATTCCAAAACACAGTAACTGGAGAGACGCGTCGAATGCGTGTAAATATGACCAAAGCTAGCTGAAAAGTGAGATCGCATCGAGAACACTTGTTGACACTTAAAATCGAATGTAAACAAATGAATAATGCCGAACGGTAACAATGTCTCACAACTCCCCATTCTCCACTACTTGCTGAGGTTTTGACACTTATTAATTTTTAGCATGCTGAATGACATTCAAGGGGTTCCGAAAAAAGTTGTCTCTCCTTTGTTTTAGACATTTTTTGGTGCAAGTTGAACTCAAGGATGATATATAACAAGATTTGGCCCTCCGAAACAAAATTGTGAGGGTAACTTCGGTTGCCACATCATCGGAGATTCTGTCCGCTCATTTCGCACGTATTCACATATTTGTCCAATCAGTCGTTGTTCAGACGGCAATCCGGCAAGTATCGGTTAATGGTCTTACCATATACTGGTCACCCCGCTCAATTTTTTTCACCATAAGGAAACTGCATTCCTCATAATAAATCACAGAGAATATCAAAAATTGATCAATTTAGTGGTATCGAATTTTAAATTGAAATAAAACATCGAAAATTCAAATTGATTGGGCAGCCTTGATTATTTTTGTGTAGGACCATTCATGATATTTATTTTTTTAAATAATCGCTTTCAAATGTTGGCCGCAACTGCGCCGTATTTCGGCATAAACATCAATTTTGAATGATTCGCTGGAAGACTTCGGTCGGTATCTCGTGAACAACTTTAATAATGTTGGCTTCTAATACCTCAATCGAAGCTGGGTTATCCACAAAGCATTTATACATATCCCCCAAATAAAAGTCCAAAGGTGGGATATCACACGATCTTGGTGGCCAATCCACTGGCCCGAAACGAGAGATAAATTGCTCATCGAAACAAGGACGGACGACGCGTTAAAGCCATTGTTTCACGGGCTGTATGGCAGGTAGCGTCATTTTGTTGTAATCAAATGTTGTGGAAATCAGGGGCCTCAATTTTCGGCATCAAAAAGTCGTTTATTGTGGCACAATAGCTTTCGCCATTCTCTGTTACATTGATGCCAGCTTTGTCTTTGAAGAAATATAGGCCCATGATTCCTCCAACCCATATGCCACATAAAATGGTTGTGTCTTTGTTTTTAATTGATGTAATGACTGATCTTGAATGGCTTCCGGTTGCTCTTTAGCCTAAATAGGGCAATTTTGCTTATTGACATAGCCATTAATCCAAAAATGGAATTCATCGCTGAACACCATAAGTTGGCATGAGCGCGTGATGAACACTTTCCAGAACGACTCAGATTTAGGTATATTTAAGTATATTATAAATATTGACATTACAACTACCACATTTCGGGTCTTATTACTTCCACGGTCTTATTCGCAATCGTTTTCGTCAGTAGTCATCTCTCATCGACTGGTAATGGCACCTAGGCTTCGAAATAAATTGTATTGGGATATCGGCCTAAACACATAATGGTTATTATTTTATTCTTGTATATTTATTTATTATAAATGAAGGGGGAAATTCTGGAATTGCAGAATGCTGCAGTAGTCTGGCAATCTGCTCACCTCATTAGTTTTTACTTTTTCAAAAATCGTCTGTAAAAACTTCTTGCATTATTAACGCGAAATTGGCATTTCAAATAAAATGGTTTTCAAATTCTGCATTGCCGTGAAATATGCGTGAAATTTCATATGTATCTCAGCCAACGTAGTATTTAGTTCACGCCGTGAAAACACCGCGCAAAATTATGCCAGCAAAATTTTTTCACCTCTATTTAAATCACACATGACATTTAACATTAAGCCAAAATTGACATTTTATTCGTGAGTGAAGTGTCTGAGTTCGAATACTCCGAAGACATGGCATTTTTAAGCGAAACGTCTTCGCAAATAGCATCAGTAAATCTACTTTATATTTTTTTGAGCCAATAAGATATCTGTATTGATTTGTTTAAAAATACTTTTCTTACCAAAATTTTCCAATTTCTCAAAAATTTGACGTTTGTAACATTTCACGGCAAACCAAATGCATGTTGCTGTCGAATTTTCACAGATGTGATTGAGTACTAGTCTTTAATGTAAAAATGGCCAGAGGAATAGTGCAGTCTGTGAGCAGCGGTTCAAAACTCGCTGACATAAGAATACTGTCACTTTAGATGCAATAACTTCGCTTCCACCGAACCGAATGTCACTAAGCTTTCACTGGAAGTCAGCTAGGGATGTAACTTCCTTAGTGAGTTGCGTCATTAAAAGATGGCGGCTTCAAAAATATTTTTATGATATGACATGTTGATAGAACACGAGCATCATAAGTAACGAGTTGATGCAAGAAATTTTTACCTGTATGAATGCGTTCTTACGAATGCTCATTAAGTTCTTTCAAACAAATGTAATTTTTGGCAGGTCTTTCCCAGTGCTACCAACAATATTTACTTGTACCAGTTGCTTCATCTATTTGCCACTTGCTAAAGCTTGGCGAACCGAAGAGGCCTGATGTTTAATAAATAGTTTATATTACCGTAGTTATCATACTGAGTGCTACCCAAGAGAAGCCAAGTCTTAAACACGCCAGAAGGATTATTATTAAATTAACGAGCGTTAAAAATATATATGTATCGTGAATTTTGATTTATATGAGTGGTTTCCGAAAGACTTGACCTGTATATCCAATTTTCAAGGGAACCCTGAATACTCAGAAACGATTTGGATTTTGTAGAAAGAAAGATAAATACGCAACTACCCACAGTAGACCTTGTCTAACCTAATTTGTGCTTGCATACAGGGTTGGCACTCGAAGTGTAACGAATTTATTTATTATTAAACAAATCGCAATTTGCCCGAATATGACACTCGCGGACAATGGTTTTTTTCAGTGGCTCGAGACTGGTGAAACTTTTAGTTCGGATCTTGCTCTATAAAATGGCCCAAAGAGAATAGTCCATCGGATTCGCGTCTGGTGAATTTGAGGGCCATGGTGAGGACGTACTGAAGTTCGGAACGTTGTTTTTTAGCCATTCTGGGATCACTCGAGCTTTGTGAGACGGTGCCGAGCCCCGTTGAAACGTCCATGGACTGCTACCGAAATGTTTGTCTGCCCCCGGCTTCAAAACAACCTCAAAGACAAACAGAATACTTTCCTCATAATATTTCTCATCCATCTGCGGTTACAGCAGCTCAAACCATTACCTGAGGCAGGTGCTGGCTCCTGGTGACGAATCGACGATTCAAATTCTCGTATGAATGGTCGGTAAAATAAACCCTATCGTTTTGTGTGTTTACGAATTGCTTAAATTGAAAAATTTTTCGTCAGAAAACACATTATTCGGAAATTGACCGCTTTCGGCCATGCAAAGCAGCTCCTTCGCTCTCTCAAGTCTGACTTGTTGCTGCTTTGGTGTGACATCATGCGTCTTTTGGATCTTGTAAGGCTTGACTTTTAGATCGTTTTTCAGTATGCGATGGATGTACGTTGCAGGCTTTTGATGTCCACCTCCATGACGTTTCGCGATGCTACCAGAATCATTGTAACGAGTAATGGTGCGATAAACAAAAGCTTTATTTACTTTAAGGTGCTCGAGCTCACGAACAATCGCAGGTTGTGATTTTACAGCCAAATATAATGCAATTCAAATCCATTACTGATTTTCTTTTTTCACGTTCGCTCTCGACAAAATGTTTCCGGCAGGGTATTAATTATGGTATAATATTTAATATAATGATTAGTAATAGAAGTAGATTGAAATCTATTTGCCTTTTTCTGAGAATGTAAATGGAATGTCAATAGTAATTATGTCTCACCTCTTTCTTTCTCGTTTAGCATGGAATGAAACCGAATACGTTGGCCCCTATCCACTGACCGTCGAGCAGACGAGCATGATTCTACCCATGGTATTGCAGTATCTTACCCCCGACTTTGTATCCTTTTTTGGTCTTGGCGCCGTATCAGCTGCTGTCATGTCCTCGGCGGACTCGTCGGTGCTCTCGGCCGCCTCCATGTTTGCACGCAATGTTTACAAGTTGATTTTCCGGCAGAAAGCTTCCGAAATGGAAATTATTTGGGTGATGCGTGTCGCAATTATAATAGTGGGCATACTTTCAACTATAATGGCGCTTACAATTCCCTCCATCTATGGTCTTTGGTAAGAGGCGGACAGAAAAGTCAAAATGTATTAATTTAGCACACCTTCTAACGTCTACATTAATTATAGGTCAATGTGTTCGGATTTAGTGTATGTCATATTGTTCCCGCAACTTTTGATGGTCGTACATTTTAAGAAGCACTGTAATACCTATGGCAGTCTCGCTGCCTACATAGTAGCGCTCTTTATTCGTTTATCGGGCGGCGAAGCATTGCTTGGTTTGCCGCCACTCATACATTTCCCCGGCTACGATGCGGAGACACAAACACAGTTATTCCCCTTCCGCACCACGGCCATGCTAATGAGTCTGATTACACTGATAGGAGTTTCCTGGTGGACAAAGTAAGCGTAAAGATCCAAGTGAATCAAATACATACATATACATACGTATGCATGCATACATTTTCGCATTTACATGGTGTTTGTATTTTCAGAATGATGTTTGAATCGGGCAAACTTCCGCCGGGTTACGATTATTTCCGTTGTGTAGTAAATATTCCTGAAGATGTACAAAGGGTGGGCGAGCCGTCAGAAGCTGGAGAGCAGGTAAGTTTTTGAATGATTTCGTTGAAGTTGTTTCACTCTGACAGAGAGGTTACAAACAGATTTCGACTCAAAAGGTGTTTAAAAAAGAGAAAGAAGATTACAAACTCATCAATTGAGTAAACACCTTAAAAAATTGAAAAAAAAGTTCACTTGATTGTCATTGCCAAAAGAAGGTGGAGCTCATGTACCAAAACTCCCAAACGAAATTCACTATGACAAGGCGTATTTACATCAAATTTAAATCCTATGGAATTAAACAGATTTTGCTGATGGGAAGTTTCATTCGAGTTTTCGTATATGAATTGATCCTTCTCTTTTTTTTGGATGCTCTCTAGGTTAGGGGTATTTCAACCCCTTTATATATATTATATAACATATACCTATATAAAGGGTGGTTAAGTTTCAAGGGTCGGTGTTGATTTTGAATAAAATACAATTTTTTTAAGGAAATTATTGTCATTTCTCTTTATTATGATAATATTCCATCCGATGGTCCAAATTTTCGATGACGCTGAGGCATAATTGAGGTTCTATGCCTTTAATGTGCCGAATTATGTCATCCTTTAGCTCTTGAATCGTTGCTGGCTTATCAACGTACACCTTTTCTTTCCAATAACCCCAAAGAAAGAAGTCCAACGGTGTCGCCGCGACGTGAGATTATTCGGCCATCAAAATTTTCGCGCAAAATAGCAATTATTTCGATAACTGTGTGACAAGTGGCACATTGAAACCACATATCGTCCACATCCATATTTTCCAATTCGGGCCATAAAAAGTTCGTTATCATCTCACGATAGCGAACACTATTCACAGTAACTGCCTGACCGGCCTCATTTTGGAAAAAAATACGGCCCAATGATGCCGCCGGCCCATAAACCGCACCAAACAGTCACTCTTTGTGGGTGGCATTAGTTTTTCGGCAATCACTCTTGGGTTATCATTCGCTCAAATGTGGCAATTCTGCTAATTAACGAATCCACTGAGGTGAAAATGCGTCTCATCACTGAAGTGACGAAGTGCGCGTTATGCATTTTGATTTGAATGCTTTAATAATAAGCCTGAATAACTTTAACGCGTTGCTCGATTGTGTATTTTTCCATGATTCAAATTGAGTCAGTCTGGGATTGAAAAATGACAAATGAAATGCAGAAAAGAACTTGACGCTTAGGTGTGGTTCACATTCAACATCGGCCCTTGAAATTTAACCACCCTTTAGTTCGCGCTATTTCAATGAAACACCCACCGATTTGACGGAAATCAAATATTGCGAATGTCTACTGGCAGTATAATAGACTCTTGTCGATTCTATTCTAACGATTTTACGGAATTTGATTTACATTTTATAACATTGGTTATAGAATAGGTTTAGTGATGAGAGTGCAGATGAAAGTGGTAGTTTAATGGAGTTGGCGAAATGTAGAAGGAAATTAAGAGATGCATCTTATCCAATTTCAATTTTATTTCCTGGTGGATCCATGCAAGCTTCATATTTTAAAAATCTCACTACGGCTTCTTTCAGAGATGCTAGAATATGCAAAACGTTTGGCCACCCACCAGCTGCACGACCTTCGGCTAAATTTTGAGACAGCTTCTTCTTGGTCTTGCTTTTGAATTCTGTAGAAACCTACGTTAAAAATCCCATGCTGTTTCATTTATTAAATGTTAAAATATTTTACCTTTAACTACTTTTTCTATGCTCTCACTGGTGGCCCCAAGCTCTATTTGCCATGGATTCCCTCCTTAGTTTTGCTTGCGCCTTGGCACAGCTTCCTTTCCCAAAACCTTGATGAAAAATGTCATGAATGCATAAATTGTATATACCATACGTTTGGTGAAAAGTGGTAGATATTGGAAAAGCAACAAATAGCTTATAACTTTTTTATGGTTGCCATGGGAAAAGAGAGCGTAGCACCTCCCATAAAAACTGAAACCTTCATATACCCGACTAGAATTACAGTGCGGCATGCCGAAGAATCAGTTAGGCCCGAATTAGGCAGGCCTTACTGAGGCATGCCTCTCTATTACCTTACCAGGCCCACGTTAGGCAAGGCAAAGACTGGCATGCCAGAATAATACCAAATTTGGTTGTGGTCTCGAAAATCTGTGGCAGTGTCTCACTTAGTCATAAATTGGAATCCCTAACTGATTTGTAGAAGGGCATCCGGAGTATTACCGAAGTTCGGTTTTTCGAACCTGCGCCTAATGAGGAAGATGCGTGGCGATACCTTTCTGGACTTGGGCCTAGTTTGGCTGCCTTATGAGGCGCAAATTTGGAATGCGGTCTGCCTTATTTGCGCCTAATCACCGCCTTACCAAAATTTCTAGTCGGGTAGCTTTTGTTTGGGTACGGGAACTTTTAAGAGTTTCATCCTAATTCAAGAGTGTTTTCCCCGAAGTCAAGGCTATTGATTACCTTGGAATAAGGCCAGATGGATATAGAGTTAGGATTCACCTCGTAAGGACAAACGAACAATGAATTCTGAAGCAACAACCTCAAAAACATATACAACAATTTTTTTTAATTTTCGGTGAATATTCTGTGTTTGAAGGTGAACTGACTTTCAATTTTACACCGCAAATACACATGGATAATGAATTCGAGCTCATCAATCCCAAAAACGTCTATATCAATTTTTTGAAAATTTTCTAGTAAATTTTCTAGGTTTGTCCTTAAAAAAAAAAGGCTAGAGAGAGGCTAGAAATTTTCGTACTTTCCAGAATGGAATACCGTTGATTAGAACTACTATAAAAAAATGCCAAACCAAATTTGAATACATACAATTTTTTATTCTTAAAGATTTTCCGAATTTTGGGCTTTTTATAATAAAAAAAGCTGAAACTTGGGCCTAGACAATCTCTTCCAAAATCATTTACAAGCATTTTAAGAAAAAAATTATTAAAATCGGTCAATAATTGCCTTCTATAGGATTTCTGGACAACATTTTTTGAAAAATCTCTTTTGTGCAAGGATTTGAAAAAAATTTACTCATTTCATAGTTGGATAAAATCTACTACCTGCAGTGAGAATTGTTATTGGTAAAATTTTCGAACACGCGCGATTTATTATTTTAAAAATGCATTTTTAACGTATAATTGAGTTTTCCAGTTGAGGTTGGAATAAAGTCAAAGCTAGTGAATCGATAATAGAAAATCGCTCATTTTCAGTTTTTAATGTAAATTGGCAAGTTTTTATGAAAAAATAAGATGTCCAATTCAGCATATAGAAAAATATCTGCAAACTGTATAAATATTTATTATATCGAAGCTTACAAATTAGTATTTCATAGGTGGTATTTTAATTAAAAAATCAAATTAAAAATCAAACTAAATTTGTTCATATCAGCATCTTTATACAATTCTTCTTCATGCTCTCTTCTTATCCGCACATTTGAAATTGTAAATGTTTTATTAAAATATCTACATTTTTAGCTTTCTGTTATGGCTGGCCCATTGGCACGTTCCTATGGTGCTGCCACCATGGCTGGCAAGGATGAGCGTAACGGGCGTATTAATCCAGCGCTCGAGTCCGACGATGATCTACCCGTTGCCGAGGCGAAACGCATGAATCAGCAGACAGCGCAGGCGCAAGTGCAGAAAATGTTGAGCAAGGCAGCGGGCAAAGGTGGCAGCGGTAGTGAGAGTAGCAACATCGGCGGCGGAGGGGGTGGCGTAGGTGTCGGAAGCAATTTAAGCGGACAAGGTGTGGCTGTGCCAACTGCTGAGCATGATAATACTGCCTTCTAAGTGAATATTTAATCATGACACATATATACGCATACACACACATACACACATAATAACACACATGCATACGTATATAAGGTACATACGGACATACAGAGAAAATACTTGTGCATAATTAATATATAAATTCAAAATTGTATACCAAAATAAAGAGTATTGCCAGGTTAGCATTGTAAGAAAAATGTTGAAAAAGAAGTTAAAGATTTAATAACTTCTCAACTGATTTTAAGGTTCCCAAAAAAACTGCAAAAAATTATTGGCAAAATCTCTACGGGTAACCAACTACTACGAGTACTATACACAAGGTACACATACACGCTTGCACAGACATATTACAAGTAAATATACAAACGAAAATAGACTTAGAGGAGTGCTCGCCAAGCAGTTGGATAAGTACGTAAAAGTGATGGTATTTAAATTAAGCTTATGAACTAAACATATCAACGCATGAAAGAAAATGCAAATAAACAAAGCAAAACTTTACTAATTATATATATATTATTATGTACGGTTATAAACTATTTTCGTGTAGTGTTGCCAGTGTTGTAAATTTTTTTTGTTCGATGTGTTTTTCAGCCACTGAGTATATAAAACCATGTTTGTTGTAATAACTTCAAAAGTAATCTAATGTTGAACATTTCACTTAAAATTAATATTAAACTACAGAATAGTCTAAACAAAGAAAACTAAACTAATTTGGAATTTAGCGCTTGCTTGCAACAGATCTTTATGTTGTTACAACAAGTAAATCTGCACATAACACTCACATACATACATATACATATTATACATAAATAGATTCGCACTTGTTATTGTTGGCTTAAATTGTGACTAACAAATACTTGATATATACTATATATGTACATTGTTCATATACTACTATTCCACGTGTCCTAAGTAGTTGTATTTTATTGAATACAATGATGTAGAGGGGAATGTTAAGGGTATTTTAGGAGCTCAGGTGCTGAATATGGGTAGATGCATACGTATACATGCATATCGCGCGTTTGCTGGAAGAACGCAATATTACAACAACAAAAAAATTATAACTTTAGTTAAGTATGTGTAAGTGATCGTGGTTACTCATGGGGAAAAGATTTTTAGAGGTGTACTACCGAGCAGACCGTTATTTGGCTCTGAGCGAATTTGACTGATATGCCGACGTCATTAGTTTTGCGTTTCAGTAAGCTAAGCTAAGTTTTGTGAAAGTTTAGTGCAGTTTAGTTGTGTGTCTCACAAAATTTAGCTTTAGCTTAGTGAAACACAAAACGAATGACGTAGAATCCAAAGTTCCCCTAAACATTTTTTTTCACCATACCTAACGAGCAAACCTGGTATCTATTATTCTTAATGGTTACTTACTTTCCGTTATGTAAAAAGTTCAAAACTTAATGAAATAATTGGGAAAAGAATATGGATTTTTTGCTTAGTTGTTGTATGGTATAAAATTGGAGACCTCAAAGCCGCTTCTCTTGAATTTTTCTGTTTTTTAGTTATGCCATTCTTCCATCAAACAAGCGATATGTAAATTATGCGTTACTAAATGTACGGCATTTATTGTTTTTGTTGCTCTAGCTAAATTATACAAAGTAGGAATTTAAAAGTTGTCTTGGTACTGTCTATGGTAAAACAAAGTTATTTCATTTAATGAAGTTAAAAAGTGCTTAGTATACTTTACAAAAAACGCACTAAATTTCAAACATTATTATTTTATGCTTAGAACAGTGTGAATTATAGATGTTTGTGTAATTTTTAAAAACGAAAATAAATGCATATATATACATATATTAGGCCATTAAACAATAAATACAAACATATCAGTGCATACAAATGAGCACACACACGCATTTGCTTGGGAAATGCATACCTAATACGAATGTAAGACATACATATGGATACCCTCGTATATCCTAGAGAATACAAACGTGCACTAAATTTATCTGTGGTGTAACAAAAACTCTTACCTACACATATCAAATGCATTTCCATTGAATGAGTTTAAGAAATAAGTACCTTCAAGTATGTTAACAAGTTAGAGAATGTAGATGAATTAAACAAAAAAAAAAAGATTTTTATGAATTTTGAGAAAACAATATTATTTACTCTTCTCTCCGTAATGGATAAAGCGCAAACCCTGACAATCCAGCGTTGTTTATTCTGCGAAGTATGCAAGTAAAACCATTTTTCGATACGGCAGAGTTCAACTTTATAGGGTTCTACACAGTTAGAAGGCGAAAAAAGCGAATTTTCCAAAATTTTTCTGAGAAAACTTTTAAATTCGTATTATGTTATCTTTTAACTGGGGAGCAAAAAAGTCGTTTTGCGGTGAACACTTCATATATCTCCGAACTGGATCCTCTGAACTTAAAAAACCAAACATATTTCGTTAAGTAATGTTAAATCTAGTAATTAATCGAAGTAATAAGCAAAATAAATTTTTTTGACAAAATGGCGGTTAAGCTCGGGTTAAAATTTGAGACTAATCGGTTTAGCCGTTTTCGAGTAATGTTGGTCACCGACTTTGAAATCACCATTTTACAACATTAAAATTTGAAAAGCACTTTCAAGCACTCTGAAAGGCCTTTTCAAAATTGCGTGTAACTTCGAAAATATTCACCGGAACTATATTACATTTTCTGCGTGTATTCTTAAATATATGTACATTAAGAAAAAAAAAAAATCAATTTTTTTTTAAATTCTAACTGTATATAACCCTATAAGTACATACATATATACATGTATATATGTATGCATTCATATGTTTGTACTCGTATGTAAGTCAATTCCTGCCAAATAATCCATCTTTCAAAACTGAACTGTTACTTCACTTAAATAACAAAAAAAAAACAAACGACAGTAAAAGTTGGTTACCGCTGGTTACCGATGAGTAATGCAGCTAATGAGTTTTGAACACTCAAGCAGTTCAATACAATAAATATCTACCAG
This sequence comes from Anastrepha ludens, assembly GCF_028408465.1. Taxonomy (NCBI): domain Eukaryota; kingdom Metazoa; phylum Arthropoda; class Insecta; order Diptera; family Tephritidae; genus Anastrepha; species Anastrepha ludens. The sequence continues at coordinate 118,998,741 of NC_071498.1, forward strand.
TGAAACTGATAAACACACATATGAACCAATTATATAATATATTGTAATATATATATAAAAATAGCTTTTCAAAAGTCCACGAATTAATGAGAAACTCTCCAGCAAGGAAAAATTTGATTAAAATCACATTTTACAAACCTCTTGGCTGGTTTAAATATCTTACAAAATGCGAATATAAACGCAAACTTCAACTCAGTGCTTACTCTCTTCAACATACAACCAGAAGTTGAGCAGCGGTACTTCAAGAATGAGAGATGACAAGACTGTGACATCGCTGAGAATATTTCTGATGGTAGCGTAACAAGTGAGCAGGCAATAAAGGGAAAGACGTAGTGCGATAAATTCGTTCGTTAATAACAATAAAAATGAAAAACAATACAACAATAAATTAATACAAATATTATATTATTGCATCAGCAAATCAACTGATTCTGTCAAATTCACTGAGAGCGAGATGTCCTCAAAATTTAGATTCTCTCCATCGCAGCATAACTCAATGACAGATTAGCGCCTGGTCTAAGCCGAACATCTGAAAATGGCATAGATCGGCACTATCACTGATCACTTGCTGAAGGGCGCATAAGCTATAGGATGAGATTTTATACTAAATACCCTCAACTGCTGCTGACGTTCCAGCGAAGTTATTGAAAATATCGATAACTATCTATAACATTGCCCGGTACTAACACCGAATATGTCTGCTTGGCGGAGTTCAGCGATTTGTTTTGCTTTATTTTATTCAGAAAACACACATAATGGTTTAAATTCAAGCAAAAAAAAGAAACAACTGATAATTTTCTCTCCACAACTCAATATAATCGAAATGTCGCTACTGAGAAAATTAAATAGGCCACTGTGATGGATTTTTTGAATTTTAATGAAATTAAAGCGTAATTTATGTCGAGGGATTTTAGATACTTAAGCCTAAATACATCTTCAGTCATAGGTGTAGGCTATGTTTGTATATATGTATGTACATATGTTCAGAATAGCGCTTCAGGTACTCGGGTATCGAGCAGTGCGAGTATGTAGTTCGATACTCGCTTGAAATTTATTCATTGCTCAACATAAATATTAGGCCTCTTTTTTTCGCCAAGACTTTGCAAGTGGCGAATAGATGAAGCAACTGGTAAAAATGAACATATGTATGTCAGCTACGTGGGAAGAGAGCTGCCTTAAATTACATGTGCTGGTAAGGCAGTGCAGCTTAATGAGCTATAGCCATATTCGCTAGCGGAGAATCTTACTCGATAACTTTGTTGTTGCTTTAGCATGCAAATTTTTCTGGCCTCTGGTGACGATACAGCATGCTTGACTGAGCTTTATATGTGTTAGTGCAGTCGGGTGGCGTCGTGTCACACATACTTGTTGTCGGTAAAAATCAAAAATTTTAGATATTAGCGTCAAGCACCCGACACGCACACATATAAAGTTCTTGTCAAACAATGCTTGACCGTCACCAGAGGCCATTCGTCCAGTTAATCAAGCATAGAGATAGCGAGCGGGGAAATAGGGAATTGAAGAGGCTTATTATTTGTTCTCTGTAACTACAGTGACTACAGTACTTAAGCATAAAATTTGGACAAGAATTTATGGCACGAATATTTAATTTCGAGATTACCTGACTCACTCCGCACAACGAAGTTACACAATTGAGTTTTCCCCAAACGAATTTCGTATTATTTATACAGCAAAAAGTTCTAAGCAAATGAGGTAGTGGGTATGTAATTGTATTGAAGTGAGACTAAAAACTCAACTCTGTCATGTGTCCTTCCATTATATCCTATGAAATACAAACCATTTGTGAAACGATTTTTGGTAGGAAAACGTCAGTAAATCAAAAAATTCTAAGAATGGAATTAAGCAAAAAATTAAATAGTATAAACGAATAAAAAAAAAAACAATAATAATAATATGTAGAAAAAAGAAATCGAAGTAGAAAGTAAAAAAAGGCCTACATGCAAATGTGTGTAGGAGTAAATGTAATTGAAAATCTACACACAATTTACCTAACTGTCTATTAGACGAATGCATATCATTACGCTGAAAAGTTTGAAGAAATACAAATTCATAGAAAATGTTAGCCGAGACAAATATATTTGATCTACAAATTGAAAACGAATACATATCATTTTGATTTAAATTGTTAGATTACATTTAAATATACAATATATGAGTAGTACAGGATATACGAAGACAGATACAAATGTAAGAATTAAGATACTATTTAGTGAATTAAAATAGATATTAATGAATATTAAAAGAGTCATAATGCTTACTAACATTCATACTATACATACATATATTGGCTCACTAAGTAATCCTTGTCATCAAATGAACCAAATCAAATCCGCTGAAAAAACCGAAGTTTTTAGGGATGAAGTAGGCTGTGCCCTGCAAAACTAAGGAATAAAGAAATTGAAGTATGCACGAATGGGCTGTACTTGTTGAAAATAAAATTTAAAAAATGTCACTAAATGTTTCTTAAATTAATTTTGTTTTGCCTAATTAAGTAATTTTAAGTTGAATTTATCTTACACATCAAGTCTGTTCATGTGAAAATTATCCAGTAACTTAATTTTCGAGAATTCCCTCTCAAAGAGAAAATTACCAAAAAAGTATGTTAACGCAAAGCCAATAACTATTTGCAAGTTTTACGAACTGCTGATTAAATTGTTGGCAGAAAAAACAAAAAAATTAAAAAAATAAAATTATAAATGAAAATTACAATATTAAATTAAAAAAAAAAAAATAAAGAAAATAAAGTGCTTGGGCAACACATGATTTTCTTTGGTCCACAATAATTTCCATTATATATATACAATATATATATAATTGGCGCGTACACCCTTTTTGGGTGTTTGGCCGAGCTGCTCCTCCTATTTGTGGTGGGCGTCTTGATGTTTTTCCACAAATGGAGGACCTACAGTTTCAAGCCGACTCCGAACGGCAGATATTTTTATGAGGAGCTTTTGTTTTTTCATTCCATTCCATTAGCAATTGTATTATTGTGGCAATCACAGCTTTCTTCATTCTTGCTTTCGTCTCTGCGCATGTATGTACATATGTATATACATATATTGCTTAATTAATTAATAACCAAAAGTACAAGCATAAATCACAAAAGATACCTTCAATGCTTTCGATTTGTATTTCGGAAACTGCAGCAACGGTGACTGGAGGCGGTGGTTCAGAAGTACACATCTACCTCTATATTATTTGTCGGTTCCTATTTAAAATAATACTTGAAATAAGCGTTATAAATTTTATCTAAAATCTATTTACTTACATTCTTCATTTTAATCACCATTTGCGATCAGCTGTTTTTCTCACTTGCAAATTCTTACAAGTACCAATTTATCCAGTAAAAACTTGCAACTTCCCCTCAATATGAAATGTCATTTTGCTCTCTCACTTTCCCCTCCTTTGCAAGTTTTTTTCATACATGGACACCACAACTTGAAAGCTTGTAACAATTGGTACAAATTATTTGCTTCATGAATATATTTAATCTCAAATCTTGAGACTGTTCAAATATTTTTGTGTTAAAAAATGCTCACTTAATTCAATGGCATAGAAATTGTGCAAATGTATGGTGTCGATTCAGCAGCCAAGTGGTAGTTTCCAAAATGCCACTCTGTATTTATGGACGTGGCACGATGCTCTGGTAGGCCAATGGTCCAAAATGCCAATAAAATCATGGAAATCGTGGATTCGGATTGACATCCATTGTTCAGGAATTGAAGCTTAGCCAGAAAAAGTTATCCAAGTCGGTTAATGTCAACTATGTTAGGAAATAAAGCGAAAGAGCTCTCAGAACTTTTTATTTCGCCTAATGTACAAATATAAAAATAAATAAATAATTGGCTTGTAGGTGACTTGTTAGGTGTTTGGCCGAGCTCCTCCCCTTATTTGTGGAGACCTACGGTTTGAAGGTGACTTTGTACAGCGAATGGTTTCTTATGAGGAGCTTTTTCAGGACAAAAATGCATTCGAGGGCCAATCTCCGATGCACAGAGATTTGAAACTGCGCGCTTCCGAATGATACTGACACACCAATCCATTCAGCTACGGCGGACGTACCTATAAAAAGATTCATATTCCACACTTAAAATTATTATTTTTTATTTCTTAAAAAAGTTATTCGAAAACAAAATTGGATGATTGATTTTGCGCCACCTTGTATTAATTTAGGCGATGAAATTCGATTGCCGAAAATTTCATATATACATATTTGCCATTAAATTATTTCAACAAGCTATATGAGGATAGAATTGTGTACATATATATATTATATTTAGCATGTACCGTTATGTGCTTGTAGACAAATGTAATTCGTTAGTATCTACATACAACTACAGCTCACAAAAATAAAGACTTAAAAAATCCATAGCTTCATTAAAATAAAAGAAAAAACGTAGACACTATACAAATCAGATAATGACTAAAAAAAACTAATTTTAAAAATAAATTACATAAAAAATGTATTGATCGATAAATTGATAACTGATCAAAAATGACATTGGTCCCAAATTACACGACCATTTCCCCGCTAACTCATGTCATATGTGTTTCTAAGGAGAAGGGCAAATGGTTAGAGTACTGGTCTGGCACTCCCCAAGTAGCACTAAGCGCCGTTTTGCTAGAAGAAACACACACTCACATATCAATTACATATCTATTATAATTTAACAGTAGTTACAAAATAAAAGGCTATTGAATGTTATTTATTGTTATTTATTTACATACATGCATAAACCAAAAGCAACATACACATATAAATATAAAAATAGAGAAAGCATATACTTATACTTATACTTATATGTATATGGGTGTATATATACTTACATAACTTTAAGTGTTAAAAAATAAGATATCAAACTATAAGCGAACCCCCGCATCATGCCTATGCTTGTCGGGAGGCGACAACTATGACTCGCACATAACCTATACATTTATACATGCATATGTATGCATGTAAAAATAATAGTGTCTGTATATACTTACATATAAAATATACACACACATTTAAGGCAGCATGAATTTCATAGACCTAATTAAATATTAAATACGTATAAAAGAAATTGAACAAGGTTAGGAGGATGTGATGTTGACTGTTGTTTTTGCAATATATGTAGGTAAATGAAAAAAAAACACATATTAAAGTTCTTAAAATAAAATCGCAAAGCAAAATTGAAAAAGATGCAATATATTTAATTGAAATGTACTTTAAATTAAAGTTTTTCGGTGTTAAATTTTGAATTTATTGGCATTTTTCCACCTACGTATTACATATAACCCCGAGAAAAATTCTTTCTTCAAAATAATTGTATTAAAATCTTAAAATAGTAAAAAAAAAATATTTCGAAAATCTGAATGTGGTTTTTTTACCTAATACTTTGTTATAGTATCCAATGAATTTAATAAAAATTTGTTTAGAAAGAAGTTCAATTAATTGAGGCTCTCAGTGCGTAGTGTGGATCAGTACTTAGTTAAAGCCAGAAAAATATTTCTTAGCAAAGATGTTACACTATTTATACATTCTTTAAACTGGCTACATATATACCATATACGTACATACAATAGGCGTCTTCGTTTCGCCAAGCGTTAGCAAGGGACGAATAGATGAAGCAACTGGTATAAATGAACAGCTCTTGGCAGCGCTGGAACAGAATTGTCAAAAATTACGTTTGTTTGGTAGCACTTAAAGAGAATTAGTAAGACGACGTTCATACAAGGCAACATTACTTACTTCAACTCGTTACTTGTGATGGTCGTGCTCTCTCAACACTGCTTTTATCAATGCCGTTGTTGACTTTAGACTTACAACAAACAATTCCAATGTGTGTGAACACGACGGGTAACACTAAAAGACAATCCGCAACGTTGAAGCCACGAAAGTCTCCCTGTGTGAACGCGGTCTAATGAAGCTCTTTTGAAAGAAAGTTGGCATCATTGAAAATAGTGAGTCATACCAGTTTTATGATGAGAAAAATACCAGGTTGCACCTTCCGGACTCGTTGTGTCGAAGGCTTCAGGAACGAAGGAAGGGGAATTACTTGTTTGTGAAGAGGAAGAGTAGGCGAAAGTAATCGAAACTACCAATACACACAATAAATTATACACACACAAGACAGTTTCTTGCCATGGCGTCATCCGTATAAAAATCAAAAAAACTCATTTCAATTCATTTGTGCTTTCACAATTTAACACACGGCACTTCGATTTTATCAGTCACAAATCTTTAAATCTCAATATAAGCACTGAATATTTGAAAATATGTAAGCTTTTTTCTTTTTTTTTGTACTGGAAAGGAGCTTGACGGCAGACTTGTCAAAATCACGAAAAATAAAGTAACTGCTTCGGGAAGACGCCACCTTCAATATTCAATTTGCCTTGAGCTATAGCCGTACTCGCTAGCAGCGAATCTTCCTCAAAAACTTTGTTGTTGTTTTTGCATGTAAATTTTTGGTTGTTTTGGTGTTGTGGGAAATGAAATTGCAGACGAGCTTGCCAGGAAGGGGGACAGAACCGGTTTCAGCTGTTAAAGGGAAACTATACAATTTCTTTCTAAAAAAAGCGCAAGACAGATGGAATTTGTCGCATCGTGCGCTATTTCGAAAAGACTATGACCCCAATACGATAGAAACAGATCGCTTAAAGTGATGGGAATCCCCCGTCATTCAATTTCCAAACTCATTGCGGTGCTTACTGGTCACTGGGTGATCGGTACTCATGCGGTGAAGCTTGGAATTCCGTACAACCCCTATTGCAGCAGCTGTGAGGATCCTGCAGAGAAAGATACTGTTGAACACTTTCTCTACAAATGTCCGGCTCTGGCGGCTAGGCGCTTGAGATTCCTTAGCATACCCTTTGGGAATGACTTGCAGAAATTCTCCAGCCTATCACTGGGTGATCGGTTCCCATGCGGTGAAGCTTGGAATTCCGTACAACCCCTATTGAGATTCCTTAGCATGCCCTTTGGGAATGACTTGAAGAAATTCTCCAGTCTATATCCCTTTTCTCTCCTCCACAACATCAACAGCACTGGATGGCTGTAGAAGGATTTCTCTTTCCAAAAATGTTTTTTTGCACAGGTAAAGGTACTTGAAGTGTGCCTGTGGCACTCTTGCCATTTTACCTACCTACCTACCTGTGTTGTGAAAGCGCAACAAACTAATTTTATCTATTTTTCATGCATTCCATTCTTCTTTTTTCTTTGCCTTGACAGTTGTAATTTAAAAAAAATGGTTGCTGTTGCCACCACTTTGAATAGATTCGCCTTGGCAGAACCCAAACATAGCGAATAGAGAACTGGCGATTCGAAGGCACCTAATGTAAGACAAGGAAATTAATAGAAACAAAGGACCATAAAGGCAAAGAAAAATCCCCTTCCGTTTATCTAACAAAACTTGCATAAGAATTTTCACAAAAAAAATTCCAATTGGAAACAATTTGGTTGTTGTGGTTTGATTTGCCGTCTTTGATAGAGTTGCGTTGTTAGATAGGAAGGCAGTAATGCCACATTCACATTTAGGACAAAACAAGAAGCTTTTGCAATGCCGCTACAAGTGTCACTAAAGAATTTTATAATATTTTGAATGCACTTACATATGTATATGTGCAGTTACTACTTTTTTTGGCTCACTCGAATAGTTTTATTTCCCGAGTAATGGTACCTGTAGGTTTCTTTTTATTTAATTTTAATTTTTTTCATTTACTTCAAGAAGTCAAGAAAACATGATTTCAAACTGACTGCTAAAACGAAAGCATAATGAAAATATATACATAAGTAATTAAATTACAAACTTACTTACATCTACCTACACTAAACTATGCAGTTCAATAGTGCAGAAAAGTCTTTCTTTGTAAATGAAATGAAAATTCAGGGAAGTAAGAATTGGAGATCTCATTAAAATCCCGAAGAGCAGGTTGAATAGGAGCATATTTTTTATTGAACTTATTTAATTAGAAAGGTAGATCGTTACGAAGAATTCTAGGAGGTGTAAGGAAATTAATACTTTTCAGTAGATGTGGACACCTTAATAACATTGGAAATAAACGAGAGAGCAAGAATTGATCTTCCACTTTCTAAAGACTTTAAGTTCATTAATAGCAAAGTGATGTCTAAGATGGGATAGAATAAGAAAATTATACTGATCTTAGTACATTTCAGATACACCTTTTAGGCACGTTCGATCCTGTCAAATAAAAATGTATGGAATGACCTCCAAAAAACGCGGCATATTGCAACCGAGAGCGAACGAATACAGTAAACAGCAATTTCAGTGTGTAAGTTATGAAATAAATTTCCCTCTCACATTCATGCTGCTTTTATAGCTCGTCCAAGGCGAATTAATTACAGGTGATAGCAAACACATATAAGTAAAACCCTACATGTATTTGTTGTTGCGTTTGGTGCAAGCATCATGTCAAAATCAGCAAACAAATGTAAACATACCAATACATACAAACAAAGCATATCATTTTGACGTAAGCTATACCTACGTCGAAAAATTCAGCTGGGTGAATGCTGTCACCTTATTAAATCCACCTTGAGCTCGTCGAATTAATAACCAATACTTCAAAACTATAGGCATATGAGATGGAGATATCCTCCGCACTCTCTAAGTGCTTAATACGTTGTTGTATGTTTAGAAAACGGTACCATTTTAGCTGTGAGCGCATATGGTAGTGTTGATTTTCCTTAAAGAGCTCGCTCGTTATGAATAAGCTGATTTGCTAATTTATCTACCACGGAGTTACCCAAATGAAATGCAGACTCTTCTAGTGTGTATAACTTTTATGAATACATATACATATGTACATATATATGGTATGCTCATTAGCAGTAGGTATCTAGTAATCAGTGCTTTATACATTTCATAGAGCTTCTCCTTCACACACAGGCCAGTAAAGGCCTCACTTTAGTATCATATTAGATTTTAAAACAGCAGATTTGAAACGATAGACATAGATTATACATACATACAAACATATGTATGCATACGAGTACATTTCTGTGGGCTCTATTTGTAGCAATATCACGTCATCTTTTCCGTTTTTGAAAATAATCTCAGGTGTATCATTCTACTATGCAAAAATTTCACTGAGGAGAACGAGTCCTATTTGTACCAGGTTTCTATTTATTACTACTTGCCGGAGCATTTAACTTTGTTTTTTCCAATTTCGCTTCTTGTTCCAGAGTAAGGTTAAAAATGACAAATGTTAGTGTTAAGAAAATGAACTATGTTAGGGTTGATACTTGATGCTTTCGCCGAGTAGCGAATGTGAATATGAAGGAATATGTTAATGTAACCTACAACTTTGCCTCCAACCCAATTAGCGGAAAGAGAACATTTTCGGTAGAACAAACCAAATATATTCAGCTGCTACAAGAAGTCTTTATTTCAATGGTATAAAATAAAATAAATAAAAATAAATAAATTAAACAAAATATAATGAAATAAAATAAAATAGAAAAAATAAAAAAAATAAAGGGAAGTATTAGGAACACAACACAAATAAAGATTTATGATAATCATTTGTATATAAGCAATAAATATGTGTATAAATAAAGAAATTAAAAACGCACATTATACATATATATATATATATATGTATATATAGATACATACATATTATATATATATATATATGTATATGTAGATGTGTGTGTGAAAAGTATTACTCAACATTGAGGTGAATAAAATAAATGCGCATGATTGAAAACTAAAAACCACCAATAGTTATTTAATTATTTAAGTTCTGTATGCTGTTAATCCATATATTTAATAATTAACTAAATGCAAGTCCTCATTTTAGTTCCTACAAACAATAAACTGAAGTGTTTTGGTATTAACGTCTCTACTTTCGGCGAATTTTTACCATTTGCTTTCGATAAGTTTTATTAAAAAAAAAAAAACAAATAAACTAAATATAAAAAATAACAAAAATGCATACAGATGTAAATGAGAGTAGAAAAATGTATTATTTAACTGTGTTGCGCCACAAAGGACGAAACATAAATACATATCAATGTTAAATATATAGACAAAAGAAAAATGCAAGGAAAAATATTATTTAAGTATACATATAGACATGTAACAAAAGACAACAAAATGTATTTAATAAACGATAAAAAAAACATAAAGATTTTTTTATTTAAAAATTTATTTAAGAGGGGTATGCAAACTTTGAACTGTCATAACGACCATCGTTCACCTCCTTTAGTTTCGATTATTTGTGAGGTTTGCACCTCGACCGCATGGACTTTTGTGCCCTTCTCCTCCTTTAGTAATAAAAGCCAGCCTGCGTATATTCAGGGCAGGTTTTTTTATTATTCCTTGAATTCTCCTTACTGCATAAGTGTCTTCTTTTACTCTTTAATCGTCAGTAATCCATTTCGCTCGAACAGCCATGTTATATTATTCTTCATACGCTATTTCGAAAATCCTCTGATCCCAGTACAATAGGCGTAGTTTTGGCTACTCCATGCCATTCAATTTCCCGCCATTCTCGTAGCTGTATTCATCGGTTATTGGACGATCGGCACACACGCGGAAAAGCTTCGTTTACCATTTAACCCCAATGCAGAAACTCTCGGGACCTTTCAGAGAAGGAGACTGTTGATGGCTTTCTCAGTAAATGCCCTGATTTGGAAGCCAGACGATTTAGGTCACTGGGTGCTTCTTTCGTCGACATCTTCCGTCGACAGTGTGCCAACCTAAGTTCCATCAATTTTCTTCATTACGACCACAGCTGCGCCTGGTTGTAGATATCTGTCTGTTGAAGGTCTCATACCTGCCTAGGAGGCTTTGGCTTTAATAAATATTCGGTTGGAGAATAAGTTCATAGCGTTTTTATATTTTCTTTTAGTTTACAATGATTTGTTAACTGTTTAGCAAAGGGAAAGTACTCATTCGGTAGAACTCTTTTTGCTCTACAAAACTAATATATGTAAATTGTATTTTTGAGTTATTTAATATTTTATTGGTTTTGAGGCTTAGAAATGGAATACCCAGGCAAAATCAACATTTTCGACATCTGCCCTTCTTTGCTTTTCATCGAGTTGAAAAAGCTGCCGAAGCAGCCCGGGACATTTGCGTCATGAATGAAGAAAGTGCCACAGGCAAGGTAAAACGTGCCGCAGCGGAAGACCTTCTGAGTTCGGTGAAGAACGTCTCAAATCACTTTTGAAGAAAAACGGTCGCCAATCAGTCGTGAATTGGCAGAAAAAAATGAGCTGCGATCATAAAAAGATTCTCGATCACCTTCATTCAATGGGAGTTACTGAAAATTGTGAGCCTGAGTGCCTCACGAACTCAACGAAAAAAACACAGAAAGTAGCCTTCAAATTGCTTCTCAGCATCTCGGGCAACCCTCGGTCATAAACAGCGCTATTTGCACCGAATCCTCACGGGAGATGAGAAGTGGTGCCTATACATAAATATGAAGCAAAGAAAGGAGTGGGTGACTCTACGAGATACGCCAAAACCGAGAGACGAGACGGATCTTCGTCCAAAAAAGATCATGATATGTGTCTGGTGGGACTTGGAGCGCATGGTGCACTGGGAAATGCTCAAAAAGAATACCACGGTCAACAAGGAGCTCTACCTTGCCCAGCTACGCCGGGTGAATGAGGCTATTCGACTGAAAAGACCTGATCGACATGGTCAATCCATACTCGTTCACGACAACGCTAGGCGCCATGTTGCACAAGTCGTCAAGGGCGCACTCCAAGGGCTCGAATGGGAGGCCCTTCAGCATCCGCCGTATTCTCCGGACTTTGCACTGACCGATTACCATCTTTTCCGCTGCCTGCTAAACCACAGGAAGGTAACGCCCTTTGATAGCAAAGAGGTCTTTAAAAACTGGCTCAACAGCTTTTGGGAGGAGATTGTAAACAGCAACGGCGAATGTATGTATAATTGATTAAGTTATTGATATAGTTATTGTTTTTTGTTTAAATAAAAGTTTTCGGTAAAAACGCTACGAACTTATTCCCCGAGCTTATTATACTAATATATGGGTATGATTTTTTTCTAGTTCATTTATACAATCATCTTGGTATCGTATAATATTAGCAGCAATAAAGCGTGTCGAAAAATTGTGTTGCAACCTCAAATTATTATACTTATACTTATATACGAGTACACACACATTGGCTATGGTAATTGCAAAATTTCGTTTTAGTTAATTATTTAGCCACTCAGTTGGGAGGAGCACCTCGCGTTATTTACTTGCACTTCGGCATATTTTTAAGGCATAATGAAACATATTTTTTGTCTGTAGGCCTAACGAGACTAGTAACCCAGTGGCATGGCATACATACATGCACTGCTACATACAACTTGTATGTTCTCATGCTCTACGTGGGCTCAATTATCTTCTTGCAGAGCAGTGACTTTTTATTTTGTTACTGTATCTTCCTACAATCTGATTTTGGTGATGGGAAATTTGCGCTCACGGTGCGAGTCTCCATGCCATTGTCTAAAAATTGTCAACGGCCATATACTATTTAGGCATCAGAGTAAAGCACGTAAATATATAAATATGGAGGTAATTTTCCTAACAATAGCGACTGAGACTGATGTAGTTGTTATAATTTAATTGTTGCCAACAATTTATTGCACAACTAAGTTATGCAATAATTGAAATAATATTTGAGCTCGAGTTGTGGTGTAAATAAATAAAATAATACAAGCCAGTTCTTTTAAAATTCTTTAAAAAGGAAAATTCATGCCATTTAAGTTGTCTTTTTGGAAAACCAAAAATAAAAAGAGTTTGTGGTTTGTTGCTTGCACTGACAAATTTAAATATTCTTCTTCTTTCTCTCCATATCTGTGCACTTCTTACAAAATTACTTAAATGGACTTGGCGCTGAGTCTTAGCCCTGGCTTATGAATTTATTTAAATTAAATTTGCATAAAAGTGCAAAATATTCATGCGGAAGATCACAAATTATCACATAGATACAGTGCTGAACAGAACTATTGGCACAGCAAGATACTTTTACTTTAACATTATTTCTTGTCCACTTATGAAGTGATTTTTAATCACAAAAAAACTCGCTAGATAGAAGGACACATTATTTTTTACACTTCCGGGCTAAAATATAAACGACAGGAGCTTCGTTCTGATAACTTCCAGTTTATTTATTCAAAATAGTCCCATTTGACCTCGATACACTGTTTTGCGCGATCGAAAAGCTTTTTGAAAGAGTGTTTCAGGTCATTTACCGGAATCCGGAATGTCCTTCAAGATGTCGGTGCATGGCTTTTGGATGGCCTCTAGGGATGCAAAACGTTTTCCCTTCATGGCCAAGTGCAATTTTCCGAATAGGTAGAAGTCACAGGGAGCTATATCAGGCAAATACAGTGATCGATTGATGGGTAAAATGCGATTTCTAGTCAAGAAAACCGGTCATAATACTGGATCGATGAGATAGTGCATTATCATGCAATAAGCGCGAGCTTCCTCCTTCGCGGTATTCAGGGCGAATCCGACGAATGCGATGCAACAAACGCTTCAAAACGTCAAGATAGAAATTTGCATTCGCATGCCCGCTGGCACAAACTCTTTGTGGACAATTCCCTTGGAATCGTAAAAACAAATAAGCATTGACTTGATTTTTGACTTCTCCAAACACGACTTTTTGGGTGGTGGCTCATCTAGGGCATTCCATTCGGCACTTTGACGCTTCGTTTCAGGTTCATGTTGGAAACACCACGTTTCATCACCAGTTACAATGTTGTAAAGGAAGTTCCCGTCTTTTCTCGCCTCTTTAATGAGGTCTTTCGAATATTGAAGTCTGAGCAATTTTTGGTCCTCAGTTAACTTGTGCGGAATGAAACGTGCACAGACCATTCGTAAGCACAAATGATCAGTTAAAATGCGATAAATCGATGTTTTGAGGATATTCAACTCCGTTTCCATGAATTTCAACGATGATTTCGGTTCATTTTTGATAAATTTACGAATAATTTCGATGGAGCTTTCGGTGATTTTTGATTTTGGGCGGTATATTTATATCCTCACAACGATCTCTGAAACGTGTAAACGTGTAAACCACTCATGATTTCTGGCACGAGATAGACAATCATCGCCATAAACTTTTTTCAAAGTTTTGAAAATTTGATATTAGCTCTTTGTTCGAATCTCATTTTTGTACTGATGACACAAACATACTGATACTTTAGACGCAATAACTTCACTTCCACTGAACCGAATGTCACCAAGCTTTCACTGGAAGTAAGATAGGGATATAACTTCCAACGCACTAACTCAATAAAAAGATGGCGCCGTCAAAAACATTTTGATGACGTTAGTCTTGTTTATTTTGGACTTCACCTTGTATTATCTGTTATATTCAATTAAAACTATTTATAAAAGAAAAAGTACTTATTATAACGAAACAAAAGTATAGGCACAGTTAAGTTTTATCGAATTATTTCGTATACATTGTATTGATCTCGCAACCTTTCTTCAAAAGTCTCGTTACATCTGCACAAGCAATTACATCAAACTGCAAACAGAATAGTGCCTTCAATTATTGTGAACTTTGCTTTATTTTTTGTAACATGAGCAGCAAAGAACGTGAATCACTGCGCGCTGAAGGCAAATCATAGGCCGAGATTGGTGAAATGATGGAGAAAAGTCGCTACACCAGACGGAGCATAGATCAACGCTTCAAGAGCGCTTCATCTTTGCAAAGCGTGAAACGTACGGGTAGGCCTATGGTTGTAAATGACCACGAATGCTGCCAAATAGTCAGAAAGTTAAAAAAACCCAAGAATATCCTCTACACAAATCGCATCGGAAGTTAAGAAAAGAGATGCGAAAGGATATTCATCATATCACTGTCCAAGGAGTATTGTATGAGGAATACTACAATTCTCGCATGACTAGACGTAAACCTCTCATTTCAAAAGTGAACCAAAAGAAGTGTTACGGCAAGGCTAAGGAGTATCTAGACAAGCCTAGTGACTTCTGGGACAATGTACTCTTATCGGATAAAAGCAAATTCAACACCTTTCAATCTGATAGCCGGCAAACTGTGTGGAGAAAACCTAACACCGAACTGCAAAAGACGAACCTTGCTGCGGCTGTAAAAGATGGTGGCGGAGGAGTCATTGCTTGAGGCTGTATGCCCGCTACAGGTGTCGGTGAGCTGGAATTCATTAACGGCATTGTGGCTAAGAGATGTTATATGGAAATGCTGAAGAGGTACGTCAAAAAAGTGCCGAAAAGCTGAAATTGCCGAACTCATTTGCATTTCAACGCGATAATGATCCCTAACATACTGCTCCTGATGTGCGCATCTGCTCCATGAGCTAGATAGGCGTGTTCAGAAGCGTGCTATATCAACAAAAGCAGAGCTGAAGGTGACACTGGTGGAGGTATGACAGAATAGCGGGGCAGAAACCACTCAGAAATTGGTTTCATGGACGCTAAGATGGTTGGAAACAGTCGTTCAGCAAAAGAGTTTGGCTACAAAATATTAATGTGATTATATTTTATTTAATTATTATATTAAGTATTTTTGTTTTATAATTAGTGTTAATTAAATATAACACATAATACAATGAATTAGAGGGAATATAATTGATAATGTACCCTAGGTAGGTAGGTAGGTAAGATGGGAAAAGTACCCCAGGTACACTTCAAGTAGCACTTACATGCCGTTTTGATACTATAATGTGGACCCCTACCTGTGAAAAGATTTAGGGAAGAGAAAAACCGTATACAGCGGTCCAGTGTTGTTATGTAGTGGAGCAGAGAAAAGGGATCTAGGCTGGAGAATTTCTTCAATTCATCCCTAAGGGGCTCGCTAAGGAATCTCCAGCGCCTAGCCGCCAGAGCCGAACATTTGCAGAGAAAGTGTTCCACAGTATCTTTCTCTGCAGGATATCCACAGCTTCTGTAATAGGAGTTGTACGGAATTCCAAGCTTCTCCGCATGAGTACCGATCACCCAGTGACCAGTGAACACTGCAATGAGTTTGGAAATTGAATGGCGGGGGATTCCCATCACCTTAAGCGTTCTGTTTCTATCGTATTGAGGCCACGATGAGACAGACCTCCATCTCTCTTACGCTTTTTCTAGAAAGAAATTGTGTTGTTTCCCTTTAACGACGGCCAAGGGGACACCGATGTCTGAGAAGGGGACAGCTGAAACCGGTTCTGCCGACCCCTTTCTGGCAAGCTCATCGGCAATTTCATCTCCCTCTATATTCCTGTGGCCAGGAACCCAGATAAGGGAAATATTTCCTGCACGTTCGAGACGTTTGAGTTCCTCCTTACAGGAGTTCACCAGAATAGAGCTGCAATACGGCGAAGACAGGGCCTTGATCGCAGCTTGACTATCGGAAAAAATAATAATGTGTCCCTCCCAACAGCGATCCCGAAGCATTTTGCATGCCTGCAGGATCGCGACGACCTCTGCTTGAAAAACGCTGCTTGTTTCCGGGGACCGAAATCCGTCAGTGAAAACAGTGGTATCTATATCCGTACCGACTCTCCCCTCTTTCCAATCTTGCCTGCTCGGAAAGATAGCCCTAGCACGATAGCCCTCAAAGCACAGTTTGCGGATGGCGAGGTCAGTGCGAAGAACAGAGAAGGAAGGGGAGATCTGCTTCAAGATGCTACTATGTCCTACAGGAAGTTGTTTCCAAAGTCCAATCTCCTTCAACCTAATAGCACTCTGAGCAGCAATGAATTTAACCTGCAGATATACAGGAAGTAAGTGCAGAATAACGTTAAGCGCAGCAGTGGGACATGTTCTACAAGAACCAGTGATGCCCACACATGCAGTTCTCTGCACTCTCTCTAGTTTAGTGGTGTTGTAGCCCTTCTGAGGAGCTACCCACCAAATGTCAAAATTGGCATAACCACCTAGTTGTACATCCAAAGTACGACACGTGGCTTGAGACCCCATTTTTTGCCGAACATAGATTTACAGGCGTAGAAGGCTATATTGGCCTTCTTAACTCGATTTTCTAGGTACATCTTCCAGTGGAGCTTGGGGTCAAGTATTACACCAAGATACTTGACTTCCGATGAGAGAGTAAGATACTGCTTGTTTGGTCTTGGAAGTTTAAAAGGTGGAGGCTTGTATTTTCTGGTGAATAGCATCAACTCCGTTTTGTCAGAGCTTACTCTGATACCGCAACTGGCAGCCCATCTACTGAGTGTAGCCAGTGCCCTTCTGTCTAGCGATTTTTTTTTTGTGATTAAAAATCACTTCATAAGTGGAAAAAAATAATGTTAAAGTGATCTTGCTGTGCCAATACTTTTGTCCATCATACATTTTAAAGTTTGTACTCAAAATTCGATGAAATTTTTCAAGAATAGAAGAAATTGACGTTAATAGCAAAACCATTTCTAAACACAACTGATGAGTAGAGTATCGGAGACTTTTTCAACTCGATTCACGATTTGATAACTTGAATGCACTTGAAATATACAATTTCTGATTTTTAAATCAAAATAATTTAAGATCTTTTTATTTTGACACAGATAGCTCTTTCGCACTCAAAACTTTGACTTTAAGTCAGTGTCTTGCTTTCGCGAAAGCAAATGAATCGCTTAAGGCTAAAACAACATTAAGAAGCGGTACAACCTTAACTTACAACAACTGTTATGCGGAAATCCTGAATCCAAAAACAATTATGGAAATTGTATTGGCCGGAAGTGCCACAACCCGAATACAACCCTGTCAACTATTTGAATGAAAACGTGTTCCATAAAATTTTTTTTCTTATCTTTATTTATTTTTGAAAATAATCAAGTAATTGGATTATAGCCACAATTAAAACAAAAAATTGATATAATAGCCAAACGGCATGGAGTCTGAGTGCATCGCTTTAGAACTTCTTCTATAGCTTTCTTTTAATTTTCTGTAACGTTTTTCTTGTAAACACTCAGTATGCATAATCCTTTAACTCTTTCCGTCTCGGTGGTTAGCGTTGCTAACCACCTATTTTTTATTTTTTTTTACGACGGTTGCCGACATCTATGTTTTTAATTTTGCACGAATATTGATTATTGCTTCCTTTTAAGTGAAAAGGGCGCTAATAGTTAGAAATACACCCACCACGTGTTGAGAAAATTTAAAGTAAAAATCCGTGGCCGCGCGTTTTTGTGAAAGCTAGAAGTAAAAATTCATAATAAATTCATTAACGCAATTTATGGTTTGATTTTTGTGCAAATTTAGTTCTTGTGGTGTGTTTGATACACAGTGGTTGCTTTCTTGCTGAAATTTCGATTATTTTACGAATATTTTCTATAATCAGTGGTGGTTAGCAACAATAACCACCGTGACGTAAGTATTCCTAGAATTTGCTTTTTTATACGGTCACTATGAGTGGGACTTTCTTTGGTATTTACAATATTTTAGGCAATTATTTCAATAATGCAACGATCATTGACGAAAAGGGAAATTGGAGCATGTTTGTATGAAGATTTACCTTCAGGACCTGAAAGTGAAGCCAGTTCCGATGAGGATGAAAATCGATATCCATGAAGAGCTATTCGACGACGAGGATGACATACCATTATCAAACTTTGTAAGTCAGAATAATATTGTTAGCTCTACGACCTTGCAGCCTCCTAAATGGAAAAGGATCTTCTCTATGGATATACCCGGCGAGTTTGTTGAGAGTGTGGGCTTAGCTGATCATATAATCAGCTTGGAAGATGTAACACCACTCCGATTGTTTCGCATGCTTTGGAGAGAAGACTTGGTTGAGGTCATAAGCTTTCAAACTAACCTATATGCAACACAAGCAGGTAAATCTTTTTCTCCTACCAGTCCTTCTGAAATACAAACTTTCTTGGCCATAAATATGGTGATGGGTATAAAAAGCTACCGAGTTACAAAGATTACTGGTCTTCCGCTTCTGATTTACGTGACTCATACATTTCCTCTTGTATGCCCCTAAATCGCTTCAGCTGGCTTCTTGGATGCTTGCATCTGAATGACAATAATCTCATGCCTACTAGAACGCATCCAGACTATGATAAGTTATATAAAGCCTAGCGTGCCTGCTGAAATCCGCCATGAGAGCAATCGACACCAACCGCTTAGAGGCACACCTAGAAGATGCGCCTTTTGCAGTACCAAAAGCGTCCCTGTCCGCACAGTATGGCAATGCAGGACATGCCACGTCCCACTTTGCCTCCGAAAAGGGAAGACAAGTTTTTCAGATTTTCACAAGAAATAATTATTTGTAAATTTATTACCAAATTTTGTATTGTCTTTTTTCTAAAAATAAATAAAAAAGTGAAGCAATTGAGTGCATTAGTTTTATTAAATTTTTGTACCCTTCAGTCATGGTGGTTACTGGTGGTGACCACCTTGTTTCTCAAAAACCTAACGGTAAATATTTTTTTTTTTGCATTCGTGTGTTACTTGTATTCCATATTCACCAATTAACAACAAAAAATAAATTTTTTATGTCGCAGTAAAGAGCGTGACGGAAAGAGTTAAAGAAAAATTGTTTACTTAAAGATGGTTGGTTTTCCATTTGTACAATTTCATTTTCTCTCATCGGCCGCTGTAGTCGAAAGGCTTGGTGGGCGACTACCATTCGACACTTCGGGCATGAAACTCAAATTGATAGAAAACGTGTTTTGTAAAGACGGTCTCACCTCGGCAGGCAATGGCAAACCTCCGGCACAAAGAGGAGGAAGAGCTTCTCAAACAGTTTCTTTATTTTTATTATTTTGTTATTCAATTGAGTTTTCCCCTTGTTTGAACGGAGCCAACTTTTCAATTTTCTCCACGTATTGAAAGTTCATTCGATCGAGGACGTAGTGTACATGGTCACAAGGTAGAGCTAGCGTTATGTGAAGAGGAAGTTTTCTTTTTCTGCTTCTTGCAAAGCAACGCATATGAACAAGTATTGTTTTCGAAGATCCTCGCCACTCTTCCCTTCTATTCCAGTGTAGTACCCTTACCAAAATTTAGTTTTTCCCATAAAATGTAAAAATAATACGGCAAATTTGGCAAAGTTGCCAGAAATTTCTAATGACATCATGAATGTTCGATCAATATATTTTATATTAGCCAAGAAATTTTCAAATAGTCAAGAAATTTTCAACATTGTACTTTTGTTGTTGAGGTTTTTTAATATTCCCGAAATAATGTTCTTTTAAGCGAGTATCGGATGATGAGTAATTAAAGGGTAACCAGGGTAAACGTGTCGCCAGCACCAACATTTTATTATTGCACATTTACGGATACTAATATTTTCTCAAAGCATTTCGTTAGCATTTTCCAATTTATTTTAAGTAAGTAGTAAAAATGTAAAGCTAAAATAATAGGGTGTAAAAAACCTATACAACTTTTTACCACAATGTGATTATGCTAAATCTTATCGATGCTTGACATATTAAGGCCCAAAGAGGCCCCAATCTTACGGCAACAATATTTTTGGGCCCAACAACTGACTTTGGACGACCTTCCTGGAACTAATAGGTGAGCGAACAGCGATCACGAGCAAGTTTATTGTGACATTTTTTTATGGTGCTGAAGGAAGGGGACTGCTCGCCGTATAATGATTTTAGTTCATCGGTGCATTCTTGTCTTGTTAATCTTGGTTGTAAGTTGTGAAAAATATCGGACGAGAATGTTCGTGTTTTAATTATATTTTTTGCCGGGATGAACTTTTAAGTCCACTGGCGCCGTAGCCGAATGGGTTGGTGCGTGACTACCATTCGGAATTCACAGAGAGAACGTTGGTTCGAATCTCGGTGAAACACCAAAATTAAGAAAAACATTTTTCTAATAGCGGTCGCCCCTCGGCAGGCAATGGCAAACCTCCGAGTGTATTATATTTCTGTCATGAAAAGCTCCTCATAAAAATATCTGCCGTTCGGAGTCGGCTTGAAACTGTAGGTCCCTCCATTTGTGGAACAACATCAAGACGTACACCACAAATAGGAGGAGGAGCTCAGACTGTTTAGCTTTACGCAAAATTTGATCGAGTAACGTTGCTACAACGGTCGCTGCATTTTCGCCACTGCAAAATCCTAACATACTTTTAAAACAGCTTTCACACGCGGAGCGATGTTGATTGCACCGCTGTTGCCAGCGAACTGGGATCGGTTTCTAGTGGAAAGGGAAGGTTCAACGATCATTTTCTCCCACCAGCCGATTCGGTTGATCGCTTGGCTGCCGCTCCGCGCGGGAAGGCTCATTACTTTTCAATCAAACCCTGTATAAATAACACTCATATGGCTCACACAATAAACTTCGCATCTTCTTGGTTGGCGTGATAATCGCTTACGCGATTTTGGCCGAATTTGCCAATCTTTTCTTTATCGTGAAAACCGCCGCCAGTCCTTCTACACCAGACCTTTCCAAAGCAGAGGAGGCCTTCGTCTTCTTCTGCTACCACCAGCTGGTACCGTATCGATTACTCTCAGAGCGTTCGTATTCATTTGGACGACATGACCTTGTCAGCAGAGCCGCTGTATCTTTATTTGCTGCACTACGTCTGGGAGATTGAAAACTTCCAGACGTCTTGGACGCAAGACATTGTGATTAAGCTGCCAAAAAAAGGCGACCTTGGGGGAGTGCGAAAATTGGAGAGGCATCGCAAAGTAATAACGCGATGAACAAGCAGGCTACCGTCCCCACCGGATATTCTGAGGATAATTATTGAACAATCTTCTTTTACTCCATTTAGAACAACTTCCGGCGTGAAACAGGGCTGCCCACTGTCGCCACTTCTTTTCGCAGTCTCACTTGACGAAGTGATGCAGTTTGTTGAAAAAAGGAGCCAAGACATCACTTGGACGCTATCCCGCCAACTTCACGACCTCAACTATGCTGACGATATTTGGTTGCTTTCGCATAGGCATTCCGACGTGCAGGCCAAAATAGACTTTCTAGTCAACGCTGCACGAAGCGTTGGTCTGGAAATAAATAGCAAGATAACGGTAGCAATGCGAATCAATAATACAAATCCCAACAATATTGTAATCGAGGGAGAAGCGGTTCAGTATGTTGAGAGTTTCTGTTATCTCGGTAGAATAATTTCAACTAATGGTGAAGCTGAAGAAGACGCAGAAAACAGTCTGCGTAAAGCTAAGTCAGTAGGCGGTTACAGCCAATTTGGAAAAATAGACAAATCTCGCAGAAAACTAAAACAAGAGTATTCAACTCATGTGTAAAATCCACACTATTATATGGCAGTGAAACTACAAAGCTTCACAAACAAATGTCTTCGGATAATACGGACTTCTGGCAGTTCACCGAGCAAGATCTAATTCAAAAGGTGATGAGTGGTCGTAAATGGCAATGGATCGGGCACACTCTCAGAAAGGACAGGGAAAGCATTAGCAGAACAGCATTGGAATGGAACCCACAAGGTCACAGGCGTCCCGGTCGTCCACGAAACAACGAATGTACGTAGGCGTTCTAACCTTCGTGCACTAGAAACAGTTAACCAAACGTGGGATGTCGTAAAGAGAACAGCAGTTAACAGAATAAGATTTAAGATTTATTTGTTGAAGCCCTATGTTCCCGTCGCTAACGTGCAATGGCCCAAAAATCTTCCTCAGAAGCTTTTTCTCAATCAGACTAGGGAGCGCTTCAACGCGTCAACGCCCAACGCCCATAGGATGATAATGGTGATAAACTTTAGGAAACTTCTTTCCATACTGTCGAATGCGTCTTTTAAATCTTGGTGTGGAAGCCTTACGTATTGTGAATATCTCAAACACATCAAATATGAAATATTTTCCAATGGAAACATCAATGCTTGACAACACTAGAAGTGCTCAAGGCCCCCGTATGCTATTTCGAATTTCGAAATGAAGAAAGCACTGGCCACTGTCAGATATACCACCAGTTGTCGGACACTGTTGCACACTGTTCTCGATGCCAGTAGACAATCGGATGCTTTTTGTTAGCTTCGGTAGGAAGTATGTTGCTTTGATCCCAGATAGAAATCAATGGTTAAACCCAGAGAACCTATTAACGGGATATTAACACACCGACGGATCCAAAACTAGTGATGGTAGCGGATCTGGATGGTACTTAGTCGAAGACACTAAGTGCTCTTATGTCACAGGACAGTTGGTCACGGTGCCTGAACATTGTGGTATTACAGGGAACGAGTTTGCTCATAAACTGGCTAATGAAGGCTCTGCAAGTATACCACTAGGCCCTGAAGTCTTTCTAGGTGTCAATTCTGCATCGATTCAAATATGGATTGACGACTTCATGAGGTCTACCCATAAAGGACGTTGGCCTGGGTTGAACTCCCAAAAGCCAAGTGCTTTGTGAAAGAACCAAACAGGAAAATAGCGACCATTCTCCTAAAACTAAGCAGAAAAGCAGAAAGGACCTGAGAGTACTGGCGGATGTAATCACAGGGCTCAACGTCTGTGGTCAGCATATGGCTGCCATAGGGGTCGTCGACATCCCGATATGCCTATCCTGTCTTGAGGATGGAGATACTGCAGATCGTTTTCTCTGTAGCTGTTTTCCAGAATCAGACTTAGGATATTGGGTTGCGATATACTGAGTATGGATAAAGTTCATACTCTTCCTCTTCCGGATCTCTTAAGATTCATCAATAAATCCAAGAGATTTGTAGAATAGTGACCTCAAAATAATTTATCAGTCTTACCACCCACTTTTTATATTTCCTATCTCTATTCTTTCTACTGAATTCTATCCGGGTGTAGTACAATGATCTCCTGACTTGTCCAACCCCCCACAAATTTAATCGAATCTAATCTAAATGCTATTTCGACACTGATAGTTTTTTTCCACCTAATATCTTGGCGGTCGAATAGTTTAACTTCACTTGAGCAACGTTATGTTCAACGTGAGTGCTGTGTTACAAAAGCTGGGTGTTTATTGAATATAAATTTTGCTCGAGACACATTTTCTCCCTTAATTAAAATTTATTTCGGTGGTTGGGAAAACACACCCATTAGAAATGGTTTTATATTTATTCTAGAAAATATTATCAAGTGCTAGCAAGTAGCAACATCTGGGATAAATAACAGTGGGATAAAATTTTCCTTTCTTTATTATTAGGTTGACGTATTAAAATGCTACTTTTCCGGTGATCCGCAAGTGATACACTTTACATAATCAGTCACAGCATAAAAAAGACAAACCTACCTGTTTTGTCATTGGAGTTTTTAGATGTCTGTTCACACATAAGAAAGGTCGAACGATGTGTGCAATAAATCTCTAAATTGTAGTTTTTCTGCTGACTTGGATCTCTCTTAATCGTTCGGCAAGTCATTTGTATTCCATATCGAAAGCTAGACTGTCTTCGACCTTATGGTTACATCGGCAATATAAAAAACACATTTATTGTTTAGAATAGTATCTTACGTACTTACGTATGTATAATTGACGCTTACACCCCTTTTTGGGTGTTTGGCCGAGCTCCTCCAGTTTTAAGCCGACTCCGAACGACAAAGAAGTTTTTTCATGGCAGAATTACAGTCGGAGTTTGCCATTGCCCGCCGAGGGGCTACCGTTATTATAAATAACTTTTTTTATAATTTGGTGTTTCGAGCGCTGAGTATCGAGTCTGCGCACTTTCGATTGGTAGTCGTAACCATTCGGTTACGGGGACCAACATTACATATAAATAGCAAAATACGTACCAGGGGTCTATCGTCCTTTCTGCATTATATTAGGTCTGTTCTATACTTTTCAGTACTTAAAGTGAAGTTGCCGGCAAAGAAAGCCCGAAAAAAATAAAGGGTGATCAGATTTGACTATTTCATACAGGGTTTTTTTTGACAGATCTCACGTGACTACTGTCAAACTATATATATAATTTGTTTCAGTATTCATTGACATTTCATCATGGAAAGACTTACGCCTCAACGACGTTTAAAGAGTGTACAATTGGAAAAATGTTCAATGCGCCAATAGGCCATCTTATGGTGTATATCGATGAAACCCATATTTCTTTAAAGATGAGCCTGGCGCCAATTTAACAGTGAATGGTGAACTCTATCGCACCATGATAAACGACTATTCGATGGCGGAAATTGACGCCCGGGATCTCCACAAAGAGCCCGTTAGACAAGCGTTTTCTGCGTTGTCGTTTAGGTGAGCAATTTATCTCTCGCCTCGGACCAGTGGATTGGCCACCATGATCCTGTGATATTACATCTTTGCACTTTTATTCGAGGGGGTATGTAAAGTTTAAATGCTTTGTAGATAAACCAGCTTCGAGTGACGCATTGGAAGCCAACTGCATTAAAGTTATCCACGAGATACCGACCGAAGTTCTCCAGTGAGTAAGTGCAATTATTTTATTTTCATCAAAATTAATTCAAAATAATCGTTTTATTTCAGAACCTTCTAACAACAACGAAGAAATTCTGCCTTTTGCGGACCGAAAATTCGAGGTGAAGAAATGTGTGAATACCGAATCAAAAAAATATTTAGTACAAAATATACTTATGTATGTATAACATACATTTTTTTCTACAAAGTGTATTTTCAGAAACATTCTAGGACGGAAATTCTATTTTATTAACAAATCTTTTATCAGCTATAAGAAAATATTTTTTTAAAGTATTTCCATAAAAAAATACTAAATTGTAACGACGAAAAAGATATAAAAAGTAAATTTATATAAAAGAAGCACATTTATTTTGCATTTAGCTGTTTCCGAAGGTAGTGCTGACTTGTAACGCAGAGATGGCGATTGCCCCCCTGCATGTATTTTGCTATCTAGTTGTAATGCTGTGGTGGCGATGACCTACAACTTAGGACATGCAAATGTTAAATACGTGCATCGAAGGCATGATGAGTATATTGAGCCAGAGCCCATTGTGCATATGCTTGATTTTATCTCTCCTTCCATAAGTCAAAGAAGCGGATTGTAATTGTTTCAAAAATTATTAAAAATAGTTATATTGGATATTTTTCTTTAACAATTTATTTTATGTATTTTAAAAATAATATATCAAAGCCTTAAATAAACATACGTATTTATAGAAAGTTACATAAAATATTACATACACATTTTAAATACATTAAATGAGGAAAGAAAATATTAACTATTCTGGGAAAAGATGTAAATAAGAAGAACGGAAAATACTTATGCACTTAAGGTACGAGTATAATTTGAAATCGAATTCGAGTATCGGGACACGACAGTTTATATGAGCACTGAATGACAAATATGATATATGTATGTATAACTTCATTACAGGCGAAGAAATGGCAACGCTGAGTTTTTTGTAGGCACCCATGTAAACTTAAATAAATTTGAAATGTAATTCAAGCTTAGTCGGAGATGGAAAGTACTGCTGGATACACCAAAAAGGCAATAAAAGAAGTTGTGCTATCAGTTTCTGAATTTTCCAGTAACGAAAATAGCAAGAAACCATTTGATTTTCGAACAAATGCCTCTTCTTATGGGGCGCTTGGATGGTCAATAGACTATTTTCGGTACTTGTATCCACCATCGGATGAATAACTCTGAGGAATTGTCTCTGGTACAGATATCGGGGCACTGTAACCATTTGAAGGTGAAGCGGAGTAGCTACCTCCAGAGAGACTCGTTTGAGGAGGAGCGCTGTAGCTGGAAGGTGGTTGTGCTGGAGCTGGTGCATCATATGAAGAGGAGGGTGCAGATGGGGCACTATAAGAAGTCGATGGAACTCCGTACGATGTTGGGGGTGGTGCTGGTTTCGACGGAGCGAAAGGCTTCGAATTAGAGGTGGATGGAGGTAAATATGAGTTGGATGGTGCGGCTGGAACTGATGGTGCACCATAGCTGGAAGCTGGGGGGGATGGAGGAGCTCCGTAGCTGGGTGATGGTGGGGCTGCCGGAGCACCGTAACTAGATGACGGAGGTGAAGGCCGAGATGGAGGGCCATAGCTAGATGCTGGAGGTGAAGGAGGAGCACCATAACTTGGTGATGGTGGTGCTGGTGGAGCACCATACCCAGATGATGGAGGAGACGGCCGAGATGGAGCTCCATAGCTAGATGACGGTGGAGATGGTTTAGATGGAGCTCCGTAGCTAGAAGCTGGAGGTGATGGAGGGGCACCATAACTTGGTGATGGTGGGGCTGGTGGAGCACCATAGCTAGAAGCTGGTGGTGCTGGTGGTGCTGGTGGAGCACCATACCCAGACGATGGAGGAGACGGCCGAGAGGGGGCTCCATAGCTAGAAGATGGTGGAGATGGTTTAGATGGGGCTCCGTAGCTAGAAGCTGGTGGAGACGGGGGAGCACCATAGCTAGAAGCTGGAGGAGATGGTTTAGATGGAGCGCCGTAGCTAGAAGCTGGAGGAGATGGAGGAGCGCCATAGCTAGATGATGGTGGAGATGGGGGAGCACCATAACTAGAGGCTGGTGGTGACGGGGGAGCGCCGTAACTAGATGAAGGTGGAGAAGGTCGAGATGGTGGTCCATAGCTAGAGGCTGGTGGTGATGGAGGTGCGCCATAGCTAGACGATGGTGGAGCAGGCCGAGACGGTGGTCCATAGCTGGATGCTGGTGGGGATGGCGGTGCGCCATAGCTAGCTGATGGTGGAGCAGGCCGAGAAGGTGGTCCATAGCTAGAAGCTGGTGGTGATGGAGGCGCGCCATAGCTGGAAGCTGGTGGAGAAGGAGGAGCACCATAGCTAGATGATGGTGGAGCAGGCCGAGACGGCGGTCCATAGCTGGATGCTGGTGGGGATGGCGGTGCGCCATAGCTAGGTGATGGTGGAGCAGGC
Source organism: Anastrepha ludens (assembly GCF_028408465.1). Taxonomy (NCBI): domain Eukaryota; kingdom Metazoa; phylum Arthropoda; class Insecta; order Diptera; family Tephritidae; genus Anastrepha; species Anastrepha ludens. The sequence continues at coordinate 119,026,468 of NC_071498.1, forward strand.
CGAGAAGGTGGCCCATAGCTAGAGGCTGGTGGTGATGGAGGTGCGCCATAGCTAGACGATGGTGGAGCAGGCCGAGACGGTGGTCCATAGCTGGATGCTGGTGGTGATGGAGGTGCACCATAGCTAGATGATGGTGGAGAAGGCCGAGATGGTGGGCCATAACTGGAAGCTGGTGGTGAAGGGGGAGCACCATAGCTTGATGATGGTGGAGAAGGCCGGGATGGCGGTCCATAGCTAGAGGCTGGTGGTGATGGAGGTGCGCCGTAGCTAGATGATGGTGGAGCAGGCCGAGATGGTGGTCCATAGCTGGAAGCTGGTGGTGATGGGGGAGCGCCATAGCTTGATGATGGTGGTGATGGAGGTGCACCATAGCTGGATGATGGTGCTGATGGAGGAGCACCATAGCTTGATGATGGTGGCGATGGAGGAGCCCCATAGCTGGATGATGGTGGTGATGGAGGAGCACCATAGCTGGAAGAAGGTGGCGATGGAGGCGCTCCATAGCTGGATGAGGGTGGAGATGGAGGAGCCCCATAGCTGGAAGCAGGTGGTGAAGTCTTTGGTGGCCCATAGAATGCTACAGGTGATTGTGGTGCCGAGTAAGTTGAAGCGGGCACCTTAGCAGGACGGCGTGGTTTCTTGGGAGGCCCATAGCTAGGGCTCGGCCGACTGGGTGGAGCACCATAGCTAGACGATGGAGGTGGTCCATAGCTGGGAGAAGGTTTACTTGGTGGGGGGCGTTGAGGTGGTGGTGGTGCTGGTGCGGGAGGAGCGCCATAACTTGAGCTAGGAGGTCCCTGTGGACTTGAGTATGGGCCACCAGCAGGAGCGCTTGGAGCATAACCATTTTGTGGAGTGGCAGGCCCGGAAGCTGGTGGCAAATAAGAGCTGGCGGGTGGACTGTATTTATTTGACGGAGGCAGGTAGCTGCTGCTTACTGGAGGCTCTGCGCCTACAAAAGAGAGCGCAGCGCATAATAGCTGTAGATGAGAAAGAGCAAAAAAAAAGTTACATCAAATAAAAGAGAAAGAAAGTTAGAGCTGTAATTTCGGTTGATTGTGCCGCTTCTAACTTTACCGTAGCAGCAGTCGCTGTCGTTTGGAAGAGCTTCATATTGGCAACGGTTGATTGGCGGAACAACTGAAGTTGGTGACTTGAATTACCTGCAAAGATGATGAAAATAAATAATTTTAATTTTGTAAGCTAATGACAATTCTATAGGAATAAGTATTACTGTGGGAACTTGTAAGGTAAGTATGCAGATTATATAATACAACAACATTTGTTGTCCAATAGGAGTACACACATGCATTCCATGCTAGACATTTGTATAAACGATAATATAAAAAACATATATCTATGCATGTGTGTAAGCATGCACATTTAGAGCAGGCATGGAATGCATTTTCCATTATGCATTGAAGCTGGCAAATTTTGTACACAGAAGCGAAAACTGTAACGAACTGAAGTTTCGTGCATGGCACGCATGCGCATGTAAACTAAAAATGTTTGGATATCATTACTTGCATATACATATGTGCATGGGTATGTGGCACACTTATCCACACAAAAAAATTAATAAAAAAATAAAAATAAATAAATAAATTTAAATATGTTTAAATTAAAAAATACCTACACTTCACCTCTGCATCCCTTCGTACTAATAGAATATGCATACATAGTTCCATATATAACTTTATATTGTATTATATAATATAAGTAGCATAGCAATGCCAAGTCACGTCGCAGTGCTGTAAGCATTGTTGTTGTGATCGCCAATTTATGAAAACACTACTAAAGGTAAATATGGCAAAATGCTCAGATTCAGCAAAGTGGAAAATTGTAGTTGCATCTTCGAGTTTAGTTACATATGTGGCTGGCAGATCTGTATTTGGTATGTAGATACATATGCTTATATGTATGTATGAACTCTATAAACCCTGCAGGAACATGGAATAGTGAAGTGAATTTCTAGTTCCGAGTTCGCAAGATTTAACATTTTCGCTGTACGCTTCAGAGAGTGACAAAGCTGGAAAGCGAACGTAAACAATCGCCCTATTTACCATAGCGATGACTGATGACTGTTTTTCTGGCCTTTCAATAAATGCAGTTTATTGCGTTACATTTAAATCTCTCATTTAAATTTTAATAAAATTGTAATTATCAAATTTATAAATAGCACTGAAGGCCCTAGTAGCCAGTGTACTAAGTAAGTTAGGGTTGTGTTGTATACATATATCCCCTTTAAATAATAAAAAATAAATTTATAAATTGTGGTAAAATTTTTTTAAGAAAAAAAAAAAACAAAATAATTTATATCTGCCTATCAAAAATCACCCAGCTTACTATGGGCCAGAAGACTCAAGGAAGTGGCTAAAATAAGAAATTTGATAAATAGCTTAAGCACAAAATGTATAACACTATTTTATCTTATATATAAAATAAAGTCAACTTTTTGTGTGTGTTCGCTAACCGGCCGTGTCTTTGCACCGAATTAAACCAAACTTACACACATTCTTAAGAAGGTATTGAAGATGGTTTCCGTATAGTTTGGATACCCATTGGTGGATAGGGTTCGAGATATAGGTCAAAACGTGAACCCGGGTAACCTTCGGATGTGTATCAGAGTACTTTTCATGCCGCTCCGTGACTAGGGTCTCGAGATAAAGGTCAAAACGTGGAACCTAGAATGTGTTTGTACAATATGGATATCAAATTGAAGCTGTTGGTGAATGCCTTACAGAGTATTTTTCATGCCACTCCGTGACTAGAGTCTCGAGATAAAGGTCAAAACGTGGACCCTAGAATGTGTTTGTACAATATGGATATCAAATTGAAGCTGTTGGTGAATGCTTTACAGAGTATTTTTCATGCCGCTCCGTGACTGGGGTCTTGAGATAAAAGTCAAAACGTGGACCCGGGTAACCTTTGGTTGTGTATGTACAATAGGGTATCAAATGAAAGCTGTTGATAAGTGCTTTAATACGGGGTAATTTTCATACCTATTGATGACTAGGGTCTCAAAATATATGCCAAAACGTGGACCCACCGTGTCTTTGCACCGAATTAAACCAAACTTACACACATTGTTAAGTAGGTATTGAAGATGGTTTCCGTATAGTTTGGATACCTATTGGTAGATATAGGTCTGGAGGGATGTAGGTATGGTAGTAAACGCGTAATATCTTTATGTTTTTCTTCCGTTGCTGGTCTAGGGGTGGTGTATAATGGAATTAGTTTAATATTTTCGTACATTTTTGGTCTTCATCTTTTAGGTGAAAGAACCAAAAAGTAGAATTTGAAGTCGTCTAAAGAAGTTTTATAGAAAATTCACGAGGTTAATATTTCAAGAATCTCATCCATTGTATTTGAAGTCAAGAGTCAAATTCGCCCGCGGTATTTTTTGCTCTTCTTGTTATTTCTTTGATTTCTTTGGTTTCATATTTTCGGAAACCGCTCATTAAATTATTGCATCTAATGATATTAACGAACTGCTAGACAAACGTGAATTATCAGTAGAATAATCTTTTGGTTCTGCTACACCCGAAAAGGTTGTAAGTGCCAATTATATAAACATATATATATTTGTGGGTTTATCTGTAAGACTTCAAGCCTTTTATGATACATCTACAGAATGAACGTTACAAATATTTTAAAACCTTAATTGTAGCACAATAGAATGTAAAAATAAAACTAAGACTAACAGTCGGACCTAACAGAAGTGTACGCGCCAATTATTCATTTCATTTTAACAGTCGGACATATAAAGCTAATAAGTTTAAATATAGCTTTTTCTAAACACATTAATACTTGAGGACAAGTGTTGAGAAGAGTAAGGTTCCCAAAGCTAAATACAAAACAGTGAAAAAATAAATAAATAATAAATAAATAAAACGGGAAAAGAAGACAGTTAAAGCTTTTTTATTGAAAAAAAAAATTAAGAAAAAAATGGGGTACTAAATCCTCCTCGCTTTGTATCCTGGTTGTTGAATACAGCTACTTCTAGTCGTATTTATAATTTCATGTATTATTGGTTTGGGGAAAAAGAAATCCATAATTTTAGCGTTACATTTTTGAGCAAATGGTTTAAAATTATTTTATGGTCGATCTTTAGTTCCTGAGCGATGCTACGACTACTAAGATGCCGATCAACTTCGAACATTTTTCTGATTTTATCGACATTTTTAATTTTTTCTATAACATCAAAAACCCTGAACGGAATCGACGAAACCATAGTTGTACGCAATTAGCTGTTCCAGTATCAGCACCATAAACGCCATTCTCAATTTCAGCGGCCTGGCTTGCACTTTCGCCTTTATCAAAGAAAAACTGTAAACCAACACTCTGTAACTCACAACTAAATGGAATAAGCAAACACCAACAAAATATTTTTTATTTTTTTACTTAAAATTATTCCATCGATACTTTACTACAGGCATCTACCGAGAAAATAATGGATTTTTTCCCCAAACTCATTATTATTAAAATCGTTCCATCACGTCGTAACGAATCTCCAGATTCTAAGTGTGGAGACGATTTATTTCCCAACATTCCTGTGGTCTATTTTATGAATATTTGTTATATTCTTATTTTAAGACAGTTTAAACCAAACATATTGTAATAATTTCTTGAAAATTATGTCCGTCATTTCTTTCTTTAATTTGACTTCGGATTCATAATCAGAGACCTAGAAAACTATGAAAAACCCGATTTAAATTGATTTTGTGGCCTGTCTATCGGCTGAAAGAGTTTCGGCTTGAGTTTTCTGGCCCAGTGTGCAGCTAATTATGACAGAGCGAGATAGTTTACAGTTTACTTTTTCATAGATACAATTTCCTTAATTTTAATGCTGGTTCAGAACTAAAGAAAAATATGAAAATATTAGTTTGCGAACAAAATTTGCAACTTTTTCATACCCAAATGCGACTTGCTACCTTTTTGACAGGCTTTTGCGGTTGCCGCATAAGGTCTTCTAATACTTTTAGCAGTTAAAGTACTCTTATGTTTCATGCTTTAAAAAACTTCCACATTTGCCTATTTAAGTAATTAATTTGTGATTACAAGTTTTTAATTTATTTTAATTTTTTATGTTATTTAATAATTTATTTCATTAAAAACATTTTGTTTTCGCAATTTTCAAGGCTTCATCTTCTTCTTTTTTAATTCTCAAATTTTAAAGAATTTTGATCGAAACAAAATTGTCAACTGGTGGTTTTGTTCGATCAATCGAAATGCAGTAAGGACCAATTGTCACTTGTAAAAGAGAAAGAAGCCGAACTAGTATCGGCTTTAGATTCACCAGAAGCACACAAAATTTCTATCAAATTTCCTAGAGGCTACAGTACAGTTTCGTACATGCAGTGCAGATATTCCGATTTATGTACATAGAGATGTTAATGCATCATTGGAGTGCTGTGAACACCATTCGAAAACCTTCGACTCATAATCAACAGTTCAATCGGCATTTTCGATGGAGTTTTTCGCTAATTGACAATTGATTTGTTGTTTCCTGGCTGTGAATCATATATAATGGGTGTTTATTTAAGCGCTTGAGAGCTGAAAATGATAATACAAAACAGAAATATTGTTGGAATGAATTTTTCTTTATTATAATCTGGTTACTTTTGTAGCACTTATTTTTTGATTATGATATCCGGCATATATTCGTCGCGGCTTCGAGTTATATAGCCCATTCGATCAGTCGAGTTTTTGACTACTTTTTACAATAAACTTGGCTGTATGGCGTCAATGGTGGCTTGACGATTGTATGGCGCACTGTATGGCAAACTGCGCCGTCTTGTTGGAACCAAATGTCATCGATGTTTATCTGACTCATTTTTGGCAACAAAAATTCAGTCAGCATGGCTTGACAGCGCTCGCCGTTCACCCTAACGGCAGCTCATTTCCCATTCCGAAACGAAAAAGAACCGATGATTCCGCTGGTGCTCTATGAACTTCGCGAACACATTTATGACTTGCCAAACCTTACTGAACAGAAATGTTAAACACTTCGCAATTCTTAGCTGTCAAACCATAGTTATCGAAAGCGATACATAGTTCTCATGCAGCTAAAAAACACCTGATACATATACATATCTACATATATGTGCTTAGAAGCTACGCACCCACATACATTTTTCGATACGATTCATAGCATATGATTGGGTTTATAGATCGGATTAGAGAAAAAATATATATGTATAAGTATATATACATACTATATATAGTATGCACGTATGTATATTCATACGTACATACGTACAAATATGCGTTGCATTTGAGAAAGTTGATTGTCGGCTCTGGAAGACTTGAAGAGGTCGAACATGATGATGGTATGATAAAAAACATTTGGCTATTATGAAACCAGTTTCAGCTCGTTTAGGTTTTTTTTTTTACTGTAAAAAGCTTTACGTGGTTCACAAGGTGTCGAAAGTGTCATATGGTCCTACATCGTACAATTCTTAACGGTTAAATAAATGTTTGTAGAACTTGAAACGAGGACTAAATATTTTCATACAACATACGACAACGTTATCAATACGCCAATTGTAGCACTGAAATATTCGCCCTTGCTTTGGTTGACCTACCTAAGGCTGCAGATCTTAGTTGTGAACTTTTAAGTATTTTACAATCTCTATGAAATTGTGAACAACGAACAATTCATCATTTCATTTTACTTTTTCTCTACGCTAGTGCAGCAAGATTCATTGCCTTTCATTAAAATCGTATTTAAAGGATACAACGAAAATTGATTCGATTTGCACCTTACAGTGCTCAGTGCATGCTAATAAATCTGGGGTCCCTAACGAATACAAGTACCCTTCAATCTTTGATATTTTGTTTCGATGCTCTTTGTGGTTCTGTTGATTGTCCCGAAGTTCTTGAACAGATTGGCTACAATGTTCCTCATAAAACTTTACCATTTCGCAATATATTTAACGTCAAAACAGTTAAATGAAACTACTAAAACTTTACCCCTATTACGAGGGCTCTTACTTAGTTAAATAGTCTCTACAGACTACACAAACCCGATTTTGCTGTGCCCAGATTTCTTTTTCTTTCTTTCATTCTTTCGAGAAGAGAAGTGAACAGGAACAATTAAAAATGCTGCTAAGGAAACGCTATAGCCGGCTGATACTTATGCCTGAATGATATTCAGAAGAGTGAATAAAGCACATAGGAACCGCAACATTTAAATAGTAATCTTTCATAAAGCCAAGTCAGCTGTAGAATATGTTCTGCTGTTTCAATTTTCTAGCATATACACCTATTTAGGACTCTCAACATTGTCTGGAGTTGTATTCCTTTGTCTAAAGATCTTCTTATCATTCCAGATTTATTTTTGACTAGAAAGAAATGAAATAATGGACTGCACAAGACTGTAGTGCTAATGATGAAGACTATGAGAAGGACAATCTAGAAGGCACTTCTCGGGACTCTGCATTTTTGGGTCAGATGCATGGAAAATGTATTTGCTGCATTCTCTATTACGCGATGAACTTCTGAGGTGCAAATAGTCAGTAATGCTTAAGGATAAGTTAACCAAACTCTCTCAATCATTTCCCTATTTAAAAAAATTGCTTGAGATTTCGTTTGTTTTTTTCATTGCTACGATGTTTTTGTGCCAATATTTTCCAAATTTATACCCAATGTAAAACGTAACTTGAATAGCAATTTTTGTTTTTTATTAATTATATTATATTTTATTAATAAAATGTTCATTAACCTTGTGACTGTTACGTAATTTCATTACTTGCCGTGCTTATCTTTTTTAAGTGATACATTTTATATTGAAAATTGTCTATTCTGACTTAAAGCTGGCGGTCGAAACTGAAGTGTTTCTGAAATATTGTACATGCGCATATGTGTATATGTACGAGTAAGTATGTGTGTATTGTATGTTTTTGTATATTCCCTGCAAGAAAATCTATTGGTGCCGCGTGGTTTTGTGCGAATTCGTTTATAAGTAAGTTTTAGTGCTAAATTGAGATTTCTAACTATCCCTATGGAGCTGATGATGACCCATTCAAAAAATTAGCCTGGGTGACGGAACAGAAAAAAACGAATGTTGGTAGTTAATAATTCCTGGACGGTATCTTTTTTCAAGTAGACAGATATACAATTTTATTCGATATAATAACGCGTTAAAATTATTGAAACTTATTTTAAAAATGGTCGAATCTTTGAGAACAGCATGGCGCAGAATTCGTGATGTTTTTGGTGAAAATAATAGTCCAATGAGTCGACAATTCAAAGAAAATTTATATTGGTGAAGAAAAGTTTCAAGAAACAGGCAGACTGGCAGACTAGACTGGGGTTTTTTGAAATGTAAAGCTTATGGGAATAAGCAAACAACGATTCTATAGTTAAACACAACATTCGGGTCGAGATTGCTGAGTTCAGTGCGTTAATGTGTGAACGAGTGATTGAAAACTTTAATCCCCACATGACAGCCTGTAGACGTGCCCATTGTGGGCTATGGTATCATTATTCATATACAGTTATTAAAAGGAGTATTTTGAATAAAAATAGTGAAAACTGAAAGAATCTAAATTTTCATATATTTTAGTTTAAAACAACATCTAGGAGCGTCTTTTGAATGATCCTTGGAAAAAATGTGTGTTGATTGCGTCATAGCCGAGTGCAATATATAATATATTAAATTTGAGATAATATAGAAAAATTACAAGAGCCCATGCTACCTTTTTGGGTGAAATGACCTAGCCATCTCATTAAGGTATGTGTGGTATTTCATGGAGGTTGTTAGATTTATTGGGAGTTTCATCGACCCCTGGATGTCAGTGAAATTGTAAATATCATCTGCAGGTATCTCGTCACACACTACAAGATAGGTCGGTAGGTGAAATGGTTCAAGTACCACTCTGGCACTCCCCAAGTAGCACTAAAGCGCCATTTTGATACCATTATGAAGCCTCAAACAAACAGATATCTATTGCTTTGTGATCCTAATCTTCCAGCTGCCAAGCACGGACATTTACAGAGAAAGAGCTCAACAGTATCCTTCTCTGAGAAGTCCACACAGCTTCTGCAATGGGTGCCGATCGTCCAATGACCGGTAAACACAGCTATGAGCTGGGAAATTGGATGGTGTGGAGTCCCCAGGACTTTCTGAGTTTTCCGTCTACTGTACTGCCACAGGTTTTTTCGAAATTTCACGTGAAGAAATGGATTTTCCTTTCTGGACTTTCCTGAGAAATAAGTTGTGTAATTGCTCTTTAACTACAGCCAGGGGGATGCTGATGATTGGTTAGCAGGTCTCTGAGACCAATTCAGTCGTCGTCCCTTCCTGGCAAGCTCTTCAATAATTTAATTTTCCTCTATGTTCATTTGCCTTCAGATCAGAGAAATGTTACCTGCGCACCCAAAAGATTTGACCTCCTCCTTAAAGGAGTTGACTAGTTTGGATCTGTACCAGTATCACGGCCTTAATCATTGTAGTTAGATCAACCTGAAACACATTGCAATAGACGCGAAGCCGAAAATTAAAGGATATCTCCAGATGTTTGGAATATATGCCTTCGCTCACTCTGCCCTCGAACTTTGAGCCATCTTTGTATACATGCATGGACTCGCCCTATTTTACAACGTTGAGTTTCCACTCTTGCCTTGAAGGTGGGAGGCTCTAGAATGTTGTGGGGGCAAAAGTAAGTGGTTGTGCTTAAGGGGGTAGTATGGTATTTTTTTTTTCATTTTTTTTTTTTTTAATTATTCTATAACATCTTAAGATTATTGTGTGAAAGTTTGAAGTGCATTAGAGTAAAATTGACAAAGACACAAAGGATTAAGTATCTACCTCTCCAACCGGATTTCACGCTGTAAAAATCTTCACAAATCTTTAAACGCGTTTTTCTCACACTTGCCTTTTTTACGGTCGGTGTCCACTGTAGATTCATATCTACTGCACCGATTCTTTTGAAATTTGGTTTTTTTGTTTCTTTACTTTATTCACGAGGTAATGACGTCGAGTTTTTTTTTTTTAAATTTTGTCATATTTTAAAACAACAAAGTTTTCAAGTATTTTTTATGAAAAATCGGTGTTTTGACTTCAAAGCGCTTTAAAAAATTTAAAAAAAAAAAAAAAAAAAAAAAAATTCGACGTTGTTACCTGCGAAACTTTATTAGCTGATGAAATCAATTTGGTTTTTTGATTTTAGTTGATCCAGTAATGAGTTCTGAGGGACACCGCAATAAAACTTTTTTATGAGACGTCCGCGAAGATTCGCTGCCACCAACTCATTTCTTCATAAAAATCAATGAAAATTTCACACAATATTCTTTAAATATGACTTTATAACGAAGTAATTTTAAAATTTTGAATAAATCAACTGTGTCGACAAAAAAATTTCGAAAAATATGCTTGTTTTACACCGAATTAACCATACTACCTCCTTAAGTTGCGCAAAGTCCACCATTCCGGTGAGCTCCGAATGTCGGTTAAGATTTTCATCGTGATCATAACTATTGTTTGATAATTTCTTTGAAGTGTTCGGTCTTATTGCCTCGCTGCTACGGATTTGTTACTCCCCTGTTCTATTGAAAGAAAGTTCAGTGTCCCATATAACGCTTCGATGGCGTGGCTGAAATTGCACCGGTCATATGCGAGTCTTTCTACTTTGTACACCCACTTTTTGCTCATACCCTTCTCAAATGCGTTTCACCACATTGCAAAGCGATAGAAGGGGAATGACATGATTTAATGACAATTTTGTATCTGCAGTGTACCCAAAGGCCGACACTTCGACCTTACAGATCTTTCGTGTACAGAGGATTTGTGTAGCTATCGCGCTACTCTCTGAAGACAGTTGCCAATATGTCAGACTTGGCGTATGAGAGCCGAAGATGATTGCAATTTATGTAATCGTATTAGTTCTGAACCAAAAAGTTGTTCTTGTAGCTCAGATTTTCTCTGCAGGGCTTTTATCTTACGCAGATTTCCATTTGCATTTTCACACAATTACATGTACATACAAATAAGCCATCGCATCTACACACATGCAAATATGTATGTATGTATATATGCTCATATGTAACAACCAAGTTTTGCACTACTTCTTCTGCACGAAGTTCAAAGAAAAAACTTTGCAATTATATACGAAGGAGGAAAACACCGAAACAAAGAAACTTCAGATTTACATCATTACGCAAATAGACGAGTGCGAGTCCGCTACAAATGCTGCGACGGCCATCATCATACGCACGGCCCCAAATGCGAACGCGATTTCGCAAACTACGAGCGCGTGCCCAGTCGCAGACTCATGCGCAATGCATCAAATTAGAAACTCCAAACGCAAATTAGCCTGTGTGCGTGAATGCATGCATGCAAATGCACAAACGAACGTACATACATGCACACATATCCATGCATGCTTTTCTACTTGGCTGCTAACTAGCGTAATGCAAGAGATGTTGAGACTGCAAAATTCAATTTAAAATCAATATGGAATTAATTCTATGGATTACCGAAACAAAAAACAAAAATTAAATTAAGCCCTCAAAAGTAATTGAAAGCAAATGCTAGTATGTGAAAACTTTTTCAAAGTTATATTTTTTGCTTTTTTCCGCAGCATTTGCCGAAAATTGTGCGCTTATGCTGCGCATTAACTTCGATGTGCCAAACGAATTTAGCTTTAAGGGCATTTACATGCATAATGCAATCTTAACCGCCTACGCTACCGCCACACTGCTGCTGAACCGCTGAATTTCGTACGCAAAATGCTAGTAAATGTTGAATTGAAAAATGAACACCGCCTACACCACCACTGCCTGCAGCACAGCGATTTTATTGGGATTCCATGCAACTTGTCGCATCTGCGGTGGTATTACAACGGATGTAGCGGTCGCTGCAACCCATCACGGTGCACCTTGCACCGCGCGACGCTGGCGGGGCAGCAGCATCAAATGCGGGTCGTTAATGTGGGCAAATACATCAGCTGAAAAATTCTGTCAGCGCTAGATGCCCTACTATCTGCCTACCCGCCAACGCTTGCAGGGAGTGCATGTGCGTTGTGGCGCCGCAAACTTTGACTATCAAACAAAAATTTATGCAAAACAGCGTTTCACGTGGCACAGATACCCATATCGCGCAGCGCATAGCTGCAGAATGCATTAGCGGCGGGGTTGTAGCGCTGAACGGCAAGTGTTGTCGTCCCCTGCTGGTTGGCAAAGTTCGTTGAATGCAATTTTGCGGCGTTCGACAACTTTATTGTGTTGTGCGCTTTTGTATTTGTTTTTTATTTGTTTTTTATTTTTTTCAATGCGCTGTTGATGTTGCTTTTGCCGCTTTTACTCGTACATATGTATGTATAATATTTTCTTTTCGCGCACATTTCATGCTTTGAAAATGCCAAAAACAACAATGCAGCACAAAATGAGTTATGAAAAAAGGCACTACAATAGCGAAAATTAAGTGCTTCTTCCTTATGCTCAGCATTAGCTGCTGGTGTTGTTATTGTTGTTGTTACTTTTGTTTTAATTTTTGTTGTTGCAACAACTGCAGCTGTAAGCGGATTTGTTTTACGTTTTACTCCGTTATTTTCGATTTTCAATGTTATTCGTTAAGCTCATTTGCCGCTGTCATCGCTGCCACCGCCGTTGCAAGACACATTAAAGCCTGCCGTCAGCCATCCATAGTTGCATAATTTGGCGTTAATTTATGTTGTCATTGCATTATATTCCCTTTAGAAAAGTAATTTTAACTTTCCAAAACAAGGCAACATACAAGCATACATACATAAATGTATGTATAAGTGCATGCTTGTGAGTGTGTATATAATTGCATGAACAGGCCAGTGTAGCTAAGTACTCGTACAAAAATGTAATTATTGTAATTCTCTATAAATTAGCCGCTGGTCAACTGCTGCAACTGCAGTTCAATAAGAGGAGTTGTGTTTGGAGAGTTTTGAGATTTTAAGCGTCAATGAGGAAAGTCGCTTACATAATGAATGCTTATATTGTCTTTTTCAATTCGATTTTGCATAAAGAGGTATTTCAAAAGATGCGCCCAGATGTTGTTTTAAAATGAAACATGTAAAAATTTAAATTCTACCTATTCCTCCTGACCCCATCAGCCGGCAAGCTACTGGGATTACAGTAACCAGTCGAGTCATTAGCTGGCACAATGAGGTAAGTTACTGGGACGGTCTACGTCCCTAATACGCAATAACTATTGGAGGGACTGGATCTCATGAAAGGAATTAAATGGAACTGGTTTCAATAAGATTTTATTCCACTTTAATTTGAAGGCGCAATTAATAAATAATCATGACATTTATATCAACCAATCTCGGAGTTTCTGGGATCTCTGGGTTAACATCCCTATTTGATATACCCTATGATCAAAAAGTACCGATAAGGTAATGTTGACTGTTTTCTTCGATTGCCAAGGCGTAGTGCACCATGAGTACCTTCCATCGAGCCAGACAGTCAATAAAGAGTAAACACCCTACGGATAAATATCCGTTTTGAAGCGTTTGAGAAATGCTCTACATGGCAAACGGCCGGAAATGTGGGCAAACAATTCTTGGATTTTGCATGATGATAATGCGCCATCGCACCGAACCCAAATTGTGCCGGATTATTTCACCAAACTCCAAGTAAATACCATCTTGCCAGCACCGTATTCACCTGATATGGCCCCGTGCAACTTCTTTTTATTTCCCAAGTTGAAGTTACTACGACTTCTTGGACGGAGACTTCAGTCGATAGAGGAGATCAAAGAAAATTCGACGAAGGAGCTGAAGGCCATCTCTTCGTCGGTCTACCAGGGGTGCATGGAGGACTGGGTTAAACGTTGGCACATGTGTGTTGCGTCAGACGGGTCATATTTTGAAGGAGATTAAATAAATTTGCCTAAAATTTACCTCTGTTTTTTTTTTTAAACATTCTCGGTACTTTCAGATCATAAGGTATACATCACTCATCTACTGCAATTGTGTCATAGCTCAATAAACCAAAGTGTCGAGAAAAACGGCTTCAAAGTTTCCAATTTACTATGCTTCCCTAAGTAAGGAGTTTCAAAAGACGCGCCTTTTCTTGTTTGAAAATAAAACACGTAAATGGTTAAATGTCCACCATGAGCACGTCCACAGGTAAAATCCGCCAAGCAGGCGGTTCTTGAATGCCTAATGGTTGAGAACGTCGAGGACTTGATGTTGGTTGTTCAGCAACACTTTGCTAAACAGAACATCGTGAGTAAAAATTTGAAGACCCTTTACTTATATATCATACAAGCAGTGTTTGAAGTTTGGTAATCTATTTTCGAATTTAATATTATATTCAATAATAAATCTTCACAGAACATTTCGCCATTTCTAGCTCAGTGGCTTTGTGAATAAATGATATTTTCCCATTTAGAGTAGTACCAATCCACGGATGACTCATCGACTATTAATACACGCTGAAAAATGTACTACTATAATTAATAAAAGTTACACCGCCGCCCCATAAACTTATAAGAGCTTCTTCTATAATCTACAACTTCAATTTGTTACTTCCAACATTTTTTCTTTTGTCTATCTCTTTAGCTCTTTTTACGTTGTATTTTTGAGAATAAAGTTTGAGGAAGTACCGTCGATGTCATTCTGGTAACACCATTTTTTGGATTGAATCAACTGAATGAATTTAGCTGAAGTCCGGCTAATTTATTTGCTGACGAAATGACATTTTTGCGTTAACTTTTGCATGGCGTCGACTCATAATGGCAAAGAGAAAATTTAAAAAGAAAAAGTTGATATTCTGAACAAATTAAATTCGGGAATTACATTAATGCATTAATTAAAAACTTTCACCAACAATAACTCGTATTAAAATAATTAATAGTCCATATAGAAGTTTTTTACGCGTTCTGAATCCGGTCCAGGTAAAAATCTCTTAAGATTTCTGAGTTTTCAAAAATCAAAAAGGCATTGTTCAATTGGTTTGCGGGCGAAAAACTAACCAATTAAAAGGGTTATTCTAAAAGAGAAATCCAAGTTGTTACATGCTAAAATTTCGGGAATCCTGGAGGCTTCCACGCTAGCAGTGGCTGGGTTGCAATCATTAAAAAGAGGCCTGGAATACAATGGCTAAAGATTTGCGGGAAACATTTTCAAATAAGAGTGACTCTATTAACCCATTTTTGGAAAAATTTAACAAAACAATTATGGATTTAAGTTTGACAATAGAGGAGATATACAATATGCCGATGAGTCTGGCTTATCTTGGAAGCTCTTACACGATAAAACTCTTGTGCGCTCAAAACAAATCTCGGCTCCGGGGCATAAGATCAGCAAGGAGAGAATAACGTTCCTTGCAAGCGCAAATGCTGCTGCAAATCATAAAGTAAAAATATGGAATGATTATTGGGAAGTCAGCGAATCCGCGTTTATTTAAAATTTTACTGATAAGACTGTTGTCTTTATTTTAAAATTGGTTTCACAGAACATTTGTTCCAGAAGTATGTTCATTTTTTGCCAAAACAATGAATCCTATTTGAATAAAAAAATGTTTAAATAAACAGGTAAAAATTTCCTTCGGAAAAAGCACTTCTTATTGGTAATGCTCCATGCCATCGCAAAGAAGGCAAGTTAGAGAGGTACTACTGCCAAATATTGGTAAAGCGCTTTCCTCCAAACTGTACGGCTCTAATATAGGCTATGAAGCAAAACGTTATAAAGCGAAATTATGGATGATCCACTGCGAAATATCGATGTTAAAAGCGCAATGTTTTTATGTTGTGCATGCATGAATGGGATGCTCTTACTGCAATTTCAATTCAGAAAACTCAAAAACTCTTTGAAAAAACGTCTGACTGGGATTGTGACGATATCTTTCCTCTTTTGGTCTAACGGTCACAGATAGCTGTTGATACATCCAATACTCAACCAAAAATTTCTTTAATTTCAAATGAAACTAATCGATATAAATTGTATTTCATTAATGTAATAAAAACAAATAAACTTGGATTGCTATCAGTAAAAAAAAACAACTATTTTAATTTGCATGGAAATTTCAGTATTTGCGAAAACTTCAAAACTTGCACCGAGTCCGGTTTTTATTACGTGCAAGAATCGAGTTTCTACTGTATATAATAAACGATTATTATTTGCCAATTTATTCGCATCAGATTGTTATTTTGCTCTTTCAATTGATGGCAACTTAAAAATAATTGTTTAAGTAATCGAAATTTACGAACTGATGAATTTAACCCAAATACATCCCTATTACAATAAGAGCTATAAAAGCTAATATACAAGTACAAGTAAGTAATATTGCTGTCATAATTTTTTCGAAGAAGGCAGCGACATCATCCATTTGCATTGCGTATGCCAATAGTTTGAATGAAAAAAGGTAGACCTGTAACCTATCAAAATGCAATATGTACATAATTTATAAGTACATATGTAACCTAGCAACAACAACATTTTTGGCCAATCATGTTATTGCCAAAACTATTATCAGCAAATGTGCATAAATAATAGTGACAACTGCGACTATAAAATATTTCCTCTTTATGAGGTGTGGCTATTAAATAACAAAATGTGGCGAGTGAGACTGATGGCCACACATTGTGATGCTGTACTTATCCCTAAGCGGGCTATGCGGTATGGAAAAACACATAGTCGTGGCAGAAAACCTCTTAGAAAAGGAATTGGAATAATGGGAAGTTTGCACTTTGCGGGCGGGGAAAAAACTAAAGAAGGTGGCGGGGGTTTCAAATGAATGGTGTCATAGTCGTATACAAAATGTTACGCCTTTTTCTACATACATTTTTAAAAGTTATATACAAATTAAAACATTAACCAATACAGTAGCAATTTGTAACTAGTGCCATTTAAGGAATACCAAAAATTTGTAATCAACTTTCTTTTGTAAAATTGGCGTGACATGTGAACTATTGAGCAAAAGTTTACAGTCTTGATCGTCTTTTCGGGCATGATAAAAACAAATTATGGAAAAGGAGTTTCTAATAACAAGCGTTGTGAGTGCATTTAAGCCATGAGAAATCTTCTTATGAAAACGATTACCAATTACCTTTCAAAGGCAATATAAAATTATATGGAGAATTTGCACATAAAAGATGGCGTAAAAGTAATCGCCTTATCGGAAGATTTAAAAAATTTTGTAAATGACATCGTACGTTAATCATATTTGACACTACTTCATAATATTGCGAATGTTATATATATATAATTGGCGCGTACATTCTTTTTGGGTGTTTGGCCGAGCTCCTCCTCCTATTTGTGGTGTGCGTCTTGATGTTGTTCCACAAATGGAGGGACCTACAGTTTCAAGCCGACTTCGAACGGCAGATATTTTTATGAGGAGCTTTTTCATGGCAGAAATACACTCGGAGGTTTGCCATTGCCTGTCGAGGGGCGACCGTTATTAGAAAAATGGGTTTCTTAATTTGTTGGAGTTTCACCGAGATTGGAACCGACGTGCTCTCTGTGAATTGCGAATGGTAGTCACGCACCAACCCATTTGGCTACGGCGGCCGCCTTTGATAACGAATGTTAGCTCAGCATAAAGGAGCCTATACAAGATTTTGCTTTTCGTAGCGAAGTCGCAGACCACTGCAACCAGCTGGTGACGGAACGTCTACCAAAGTTTGTGGAGAAAATTCAGGTGGTAGTCTTATAACAGTACGATTATTATCACGACTTGGTATTATGCATTCCTTCCGTATAAGGATATTTTTTTATGTGGATGAGAACACCCAACACCGTCAGCGAAAAAATTGTCAAAAATCAACCGCGATTTTCGAGCCACTAGAAGAGCCACTAATGTGTGAATAATAAAGTGAGAAATTTTTATGAAAATTTGGGGATCTTTTTTGTTTAATTTGCTTAAAATTTTATGCGAGATTTTATAAATGGTTTTTATAGGAGAATTAACTATGTTTACATAATAAAATTATTAAAATTAAAAAAAGAAACGAATAAATTGCCAAAGGGGTTTAAAGGTTCAAATACAGATTTTGTGCCAAAATGTGGATGGAGTCAATATATAATATTTTACAAATTTTTAGAACAAGTATGACATTTGAACAAATATTAGTTTGGGGAAAAAGAAATCCATTATTTTTGCGTAAGATTTTTATGCAAATGCCTTAGAACTGTTTTATGAAATATTTTTATCTCCTGGGCAATGCCACGACTACTAATATATCGGCCAACTTCGGTTATTTCTGTGATTGTATCGACATTTTCTTCAACATCAAAAATGCCTGAACGGAATCGACGAAACCAAAATTGCACGTAATTAGCTCTAGATGGCTGAGTGATCTATATCTCGCAAAGTTTCGTTGAACAAATTTAATTTGTTTGCTGTTTTGCATTTTTGCTTTTAATTTGTACTTGATTTATTTTAAAACATCATCTTGGTGCGTCTTTTGAAAGACCCTTTAGTTTTGACTTATGAACCACCTTACCGCACATGTCAATAAGTAAGAAATTATATACCTATCAAATTAATTAAACACTTAATTAAATGAAATTATTTGCGTCTTATTTTAAACCTAGCGCATATTTTTCTTTCTAGACTTAAATAAAATGTACAACAAAACGTAATGGCGATCGCGTTTCGACCACTGTGCGAGGCTTGTATGTAAAAACTATGAAATATTATAATTATAAAAATATTAATATCAACTTATTTCCAAATTTATGTATGTGTGCATATTGTTAAAAGCAAGAACACACGTACTGTTCACTGAATGGACATTAAAGCCTATTTTTTCATTTTTTTGCCAATTAGTTTTTAATTTATTTCACTTTCTTGAAATTTTTTCCTCAAGGTTTATATTATTTCTTAATTTTGCAATTTCTTTCAAATATGAAACTGTCAATTTTTTATATTTTTAACCGTCAATTTTTTTAAATTTGTAACTGAAATTTTTTTCAAGTTTTCATCAAAATTGTTAACTGTAAAATGTTCCTAAACTTTTCATTAAGATTTTTATTATTTTTAATATAAAATTTTGTACTACAATAATTTTATTTTAACAATAAATTTTTTTAACTTGTAACTCAAATTTTTGTTTTTTAAATATCCATCAAAATTCTTAACTGTAAAATTTTCGTAAATTTTTCATCGAGATTTTTATTATTGTTAATTTAAAATTTTTATTAACTTTTTTTCAGCTATACATTTTTTTAAATATAAAACTTGAATTTTTTTTTTTAATTTACATCAAAATTGTAGCTGCAACATTTTTTTAAACTTTTCATTGAGATTTTTTATTTTTTTTTTATTTAAAAATTGTTTGGAGTTTCTATCAAGCTTTTTATTACATATTTTTAATCGCAGAATCTTTAAAAGTTTTTCATCAAGTTTTTTATTATTTCTAATTTGAAAATTTGTTGGAGTTTTTCTTGAAGATTTTTTTACAGCCATATTTTAATTGTAATTTTTTTTTTAATTTTTACTCAATACTCTTTTCGTATATCTGCATATGTTAAAAATATAACATTTTTTGAAAAGTGTGGAACATTAATAATTTCCAAAAAATTTGTTTTTGCAAAACTTGTGATTTGAACTGCATTTATAAAGCAATAAATAACGTTTTTGACAAAAAAAAAATAATACTTAGAAAATTATTAGAGCCTACCTTTATAAAGTCCCTTATTCCATCACACTCTTATCAACAAAAACAAAAAACAAAAAATATTTTTATAGGTACAGTTAATAAATTTTTATGTATGGTAAATAATTTTAATTTTTATATAAATAAATTTAAGTTTTTGCAACATTTTTGTTTTCATTTTAACAGAAACACTAAATATTGTCTGAGTTTTTTTCACTTTTTCTAAAATTATCATAAATGATCTCATTCATAAATTGTACTTTCCAATGTTGCTTGGCACATTTCTTACTAATTTCGTTATTCATTTCACTTATTTCACTTTTCAACCTGGTTTCATACCCTTTCGTTCGTTTGCCCTTTTAGTCTACAAAATTCATACAAAACTTTTCATATACTTTTGCCTTGAATATTTTGATTTTTTACACTGACCAGCAATTCCGTTTCCGTTTCAATGCATACAACTTGGAGTTATGTACGCTTATATATTTATTTTGCCCAAATATGAAGAACTTTCCGTCTCGTTTTGTTTATCACCACAAGTTGAAGCCGATTCCGATAGTTGAATGTAAACTGCGACTTTCGACGAGCGCATCTTGCATTTTTATACCAAAAAATAGTGTTTGCATTTTCTCAAATTACGCTTTGCTACACTTCTCAGTGCTACTTTTGAGCTGTTTGTATTATATGTGCATATGTGTGGGTATAATATGCACGAATATACATAAATATGTGCGTAATGCGCAGTGGAGTAGCGATAGAGCGGTAGAGTCATATGGAACATCGTACCCAATATTCAATAGTTTTGTGTGTATGTCTATATGTGTGTGTATGTATGTCTAACATAAGTATGTATGTTTGTATTCCAACTTCACTTCACGTGCATCTTCAACTCATTCGCCTCCTTAAATCTCAATTGAAGAAAATCTATTACATTTTTTGTTATATAATCCATGTTATTGGTGTTGTTTTGTTATTGCTTTGGTGCTTGCACTTCGTTGCCAATGAAGATGGCAAGCAAAAGTACCATTGGCTGAAATTCAGTATAAACATGACTCCCAAGTGTTTGGCGCGCACGCGCAACACACTCAATAGCGCTGAGCGCCCATCGCCCATCGCTCACTCTCAATTTCATTCATTTCATACGTAAGACCCCAAATTGTGTTTTTTCTTACTGTTATTTGTGCTCTTTTCTATGCGCGCTGTCTGCTGAACACTTACAGCCCAACACAACGCGCAAGCGCCAAACGTTTAGAGAAGCGTTGCTTTGCCACTGCGCTCAGGTGTTTGTTTTCTAAGTCTAATTGTTGGTTGTCGTTTTTTTTCGCTGAAGTGGCGCTTAGTAAGATGCGAAAACTCATTTTTTTGTGAATTTTTTCTCACAGCTTTTATGGAATTATAGCAACGGATGCGGATATTCACCGTTAGGTTTTTATACAACATTTGTCTTAAATTAAGGTGAATACCTTTGGCGCTACTGCATCGCCTATAATGACTGCAACTTGATTAACACAAGCACTTAGAGACACGCACTCACATACACAAATTAATTGGGTGTATTTTTTAATAATTAGGTGTGTAACGAAATTTGGAGTTTTTAGAAGTTTTGTAATAATTAATAAATTACTTTTTACAAAACTGTGCTGTGCTGTGAGCTGTTAACTAACACTTTGGACGCTAAGTAAAATAAACTATGGAAAATGCCAAGTTGGTCAATTGTGCTGTGGCCGGTATTGTGAGTAAATGAAGCATTGTAGGTAACGGTGTGGGTAGCGGTTGGAAAATGCTATAAAAATATTTTAACATTACAACGAAGTGTGCTTTATCGAAGAATGTGCAAACGCTTTACTCGCTGATTTTAAAGCATTTTTAATAAATACTTGCTTGGAAAATTGTAAAAGGTGTAAAGTGAGCTAAGTGACTATCCGCGCGTGGCTACCATTCGGAAGTGCACTGGCTTGAAACCTCGGGTACGAAACACCAAATAAGAGCACCAGTCGTTTCTTTCCCTTGCTAAATGGCTCCAGTTGGAAACACCAAGTGAAGCCGAGTTCTACGCAATCTGATCTTTCCAACGTAGAGGAGGCCTTCCTCTTTCTCTGCTACCCGTAGCTGGTACCGTATTGAATACTTTCAAGTTCATTGCATTTCAATTCCATACCAAATAATAGAAAAATGCTCTCTTATAACGATCGCTCCTCAGTAGGCATTGCAAACCTGCGAGTGCATTGCCGCCACGAAAAAGCTTCTTATAAAGAAGTATCTGCCGCTCGGAGGCATCGTAAAATTTTAGATCCCTCCATTTGTGCAAAAAACATCAAGACGCACAGCACAAATAGGAGGAGGAGGTCGGCCTAAACACGCAAAAAATATGTAAATGCCAGATATACCCAAAGTAATTTGCTTAGAAATTCCTTGCATAATTCATTTAGTCTGTCTAAAGGAAGTGTCACCGTCATAACTTAGAAACTATTTGACCAATTCGATTCTAACAAACTACATTGCAATCTATAGTCATCATCATCACCTAAAATGGTTTCGCATCTTCGAGTCATACTTTGTGTTAATTTCCTCGCAAGTTGTGGAAGTAATCGACTCCAAATCCATGATAACTGTTTGAGGGTGTTTTGAATTTTCTAAACACTGTTTTGTGTTGTACTGGTCTTGATCTAAAACGTGCACTATATTTCTTGAAAAGTTCTTTCGATTTTTTTTTTATTTTGTAGCACCGTGTGCTTATGACAGAAAGAAAGGATGCCGCCTATAGAGCCACGCTGCGATCGGGCGCAACGCGAGCCATGGGGGATCGCTACAGAGAGCTGAAAAAGGAAGAGAGACGTATTATTCGAAAGAAGAAACGAGAGGCCGAAATACGTGAGTGCGAAGAGCTTGAGATGCTGACCAACAGGAGCAACGCCCGAAAATTCTACCAGAAAGTTCGGCGGCTTACAGAAGGTTTTAAGACCGGGGCGTTTTCCTGTAAGAACAAAGACGGCGAACTGGTGACTGACGTACAGAGCAATCTTAAATTATGGAGGGAACACTTCTCGAACCTATTAAACAGTGACAGCTGCGCATGTCACCGAGAAAGTGAAGATCCCGATATCCCAATCGTTGATGACGGAATTGTCATTCCGCTACCCGATCATGACGAGGTGAGAATAGCCATAACGCGGCTAAAGAACAACAAAGCCGCGGGCGCCGACGGACTGCCGGGTGAGCTATTCAAACATGGCGGCGAGGAGCTGGTAAGGTGCATGCATCAGCTTCTATGCAAAATATGGTCGGATGAAAGCATGCCTGCCGATTGGAATTTAAGTGTGCTGTGCCCAATCCATAAGAAGGGCGATCCTGCAATTTGTGCCAATTACCGCGGGATTAGTCTTCTAAATATCGCCTATAAGGTTCTAGCGAGCGTATTGTGTGAAAGGCTGAAGCCCACCGTCAACCAACTGATTGGACCTTATCAGTGTGGCTACAGACCTGGAAAGTCTACCATCGGCCAAATATTCTCAATACGCCAAATCTTGGAAAACACCCATGAAAGGAGAATCGACACACACCATCTTTTCGTCGTCTTCAAAGCTGCATTCGACAGTACGGAAAGGAGTTACCTGTATGCCGCGATGTCTGAATTTGGTATCCCCGCAAAACTAATACGGCTATGTAATATGACGTTGCTCAACACCAGCAGCGCCGTCAGAATTGGGAAGGACCTCTCCGAGCCGTTTGGTATCAAACGAGGTTTCAGACAGGGTGACTCGCTGTCATGCGACTTCTTTAACCTGATGTTGGAGAGCATCGTACGAGCCGCAGAACTTAATCGCTCAGGCACAATTTTTTATAAGAGCGTACAATTGTTGGCGTATGCCGATGATATTGACATCATCGGCCTTAACAACCGCGCTGTTAGTTCTGCCTTCTCCAAACTGGATAAAGAGGCAAAGCGAATGGGTTTGGTGGTGAACGAGGACAAAACGAAGTCCCTCCTGTCTTCAAACAAGCAGTCGGCGCACTCGCGTATCGGCACCCACGTCACTGTAGACAGTTATAATTTCGAGGTTGTAAAAGACTTCGTTTATTTAGGAACCAGCATTAACACCGATAACAATGTCAGCCTTGAAATCCAACGTAGAATCTCTCTTGCCAACAAGTGCTATTTTGGACTAAGTAGGCAACTGAGCAGTAAAGTCCTCTCTCGAGGAAAAAAACTAACACTCTATAAGACTCTCATCATGCCCGTCCTAACGTATGGCGCAGAAGCTTGGACGATGACAACATCCGATGAAGCGATGCTTGGAGTGTTCGAGAGAAAGATTCTGCGTAAGATTTTTGGACCTTTGCACGTTGGCAATGGTGAATATCGCAGACGATGGAACGATGAGCTGTATGAGCTTTACGACGACATAGACATAGCGCAGCGAATAAAGATCCAGCGGCTACGTTGGCTGGGTCATGTCGTTCGAATGGATACAAACTCTCCGGCTTTGAAAGTATTCGATGCGGTACCAGCTGGTGGTAGCAGAGGAAGAGGGCGGCCTCCTCTGCGTTGGAAAGATCAGGTGGAGAAGGACTTGGCTTCACTTGGTGTGTCCAACTGGCGCCGGTTAGCACGAGAAAGAAACGACTGGCGCGCTTTGTTAAACTCGGCCAAAATCGCGTAAGCGGTTATAGCGCCAATTAAGAAGAAGAAGAAGTGCTTATGTTCAAATCTCCGGGCACGCAAGCAATGGTGGATTGTTTCCATGAAAAATCTCCTAATAAAAAAACCGGCTGAAAACTATAGGTCCCTCCATTTGAGGAACAACATCAAGACGCACACCACAAATAGATGGAGGAGCTGGGCCAAACAGAAAATAAAGGGTATAGGGTGAAGGAAAAAGAAATCTATTATTTTTATTTTGTGCAAATGGTTTAAAACTGCTTTATGGTCGATCTTTCGCGCCTGCGCATTGCTACGATTATTTCTGTGATTTTATCGACATTTTCTTCAACATCAAAAATGCCTGAACGCAATCGACGACGGCTCCATAAACGCCATTCACAATTTCAGCGGTCTGGTTTGCATTTCCGCCTTTATCAAAGAAAAACTGTAAAATGTACCGAATTTTCTCTTCGTTGACTTCCTTTAACTCTCAACTGAGGATCAAACAAAAACCAGCCAACGAATTTTTTGAGTGTGAAATGTTACCTTGACAACGAGCGAAACCTTTAAATTGCTTGATCGATACTCTACCAGATATCGATCACTATAGCCATCTATCGAGTAAATAATCGATTTATTCTTCCCCAAATATGTAATATTGAAATTGCTACAACAAAACCCTCTTACTCCCATTTTAATGAAATTCTCATAACTTGCGTTTTCGTTGCGTTTATTTTTTTACATTCGAAAATTTTGTTTTACTTTCGAAGTACATAAAAGTATTTCGAATTTCTTAACGACCATTGAACTGTCATCAAAGTGCAGTTAACTTTGATGACAGTTGAATGGCCGTTAGTCATACCAGTTAATTTCAGTCCGGAATCTAGTATTTAAATTAATAAACCATCATCATCAATCCAGGCATTGATCGTTCCATTACATCCATATAAGTTTCTTCCGGTAATGCAGCACGTAGATAAGGCCAAAATAATGGATGACCCCATTTGATATAGGTGCTCTTTGCAAGCCACATCTGTACGTCTTGGTCCAAGCTTTCGATGCGATCTATGTCATTGTAGATTATGACTATCAAATGTTTACACATTGAGGATAATACAGATATGTGCGCCTTGCGGACTTTTTTGTCTGACCACATTTTCAGAAATTTTTTCGAAAGCACCACCATTGTACGCTGCGACTCACCCACTGAACGTTTGATTTGCTTTGTGAAAGATTCTCCAATAATCCAATCACGTTTAGGCAGACACAACTTATATTTGATAGGACCATGCTCAAGTTCTGCTACCAACTGCTTAGTGATGAAAGGTTCGTCAAGCTGTGTATAGAAGACAAATGTATCGTATTTTTTATTGGAAGAACGCACGACGCTTCTTTTGTATTGCTCATAAATTCGTGCACAAACTATGCTCACGATTTGTATTACTATCAGTATAACGACAAAGTGGACCAAAAAATTGCTTTCAATTGGACACATTTGGTTGTCGGATACATTCTTCATAAATCTGAGACTTATTTCCGATGATTTTACAATGCAACGCATGTGGCCCATATCTTGTTCAGCGAATTTCGGTCGTTCTGCTAAATTTTTTGCAAATTCCACCAATGGCTTGGCCTCACAATCACATATCCACGGATTGTGTGCCAGGTAAACTGCCTGTAGCCTAGTGCTACTATTGAGGAAATCCACAAGACTCGCATTGAGTCGCTGCAACTGGTTGTGTCGTACATCCAAGTACTGCAATTTGTTCGGTAAGTTACCAACTTCGATGCTTTGCAATTGATTTCCGGGCGCGTGCAGTGCTAGGACATCAGCATATCCAGTTGTAGTGTTAAGCGGTAGCTTCGTAAGTCTGTTATGCGCGACATTTAGCACGATGCCTTTTAGTATGGGCAAGTGTGGTAATTTTGGCAGATGCGACATGTTGCTGTGCGAACAATTCATGAAAAGTATTAGATCAAAAGGACGCACCAAACACTCGCAGTTATTCGGACATAGTTTCACTTGCGTAAATTCTTCATCCAGCGGGCAAAATAGCTCCGTTAAGCTGAGATCCATTACACCTTTCCCCTTCAGCGTTGACGGACCCGCACACTTTAAATTATTTGCAATGATTTTAATTTTAGCCAACTTCTTAGAATCGCTGAACATAAATTGTAGAAAGCGGAATAGTACGCAATCGCAGTAGATTGGATTATTATTCAGATCGATGAGAATTGCTTTAGCATCGTTGAATAAAATAAAGTTCTTGATGGTTTTGAAGTCGATTTGCTCTATGAGATTATGTGTGAAATTAACTTCAAGCCCATTTCTACTGATGAAACGCAGGTCGTGATCTGCGAAGGCAAGAATTTTGTTATAGCTGAGATCGAGTTTGCGTAGCGCGAGCAGCTGTGCCCTCCAGTCCTTGTGCAGATACTTTATACTGTTATTGCGGAGATTAAGTTTTTCGAGTTTAAATAAATATCGGAATGGCGAGCTGGTATTATCAATAAGGCCACTGGCGTTGGCGAGGTCGATTTGGTTATTTTCTAAGTGCAGTGATTTCAAGTTGGCTGTGTCACGAAAAGCGTTGAAGCTGATGTTAACCAAGTTATTGTTGTTCAAATGCAAATGCTCCAGATTGACTAATGGGCGGAATAGCTCACTGAAAAAAGTGAAACAAAAACAGGTTTGAATAAATTCGCAAAGGTTTGAATTAATTCACATAAAAATTTATTGAAGTTGGTGTCAGTTGTAGTTTAGCAAAGACCTACCTTGATATCTCGACGAGTTGATTGTGTGATAATTTCAGCACGCGCAGATTTTTTGTGTTTTGGAAGAGTGTGTCTGGTAGTGATTGCAGTCGATTGTGTGATAGGTCAAGACTGAGGAGCTTCCGCTGATCATTGAGCAAGTTTCTCGGCAGTTTTGTCAGCAGATTCTTGTTCATGTTAAGACTAGTAATTTTAGTTGAGTTGATAAACAGATCCATGGGTAGGGTTTCCAAACCACAGCTGATGTGCACCTCCTCCAAATTTGGCAAATTCGCGAATAATCCTGTTGGCAAACTTTTCAGTGGTACTTTGTTATTCTTGAGCTTGAATACTGTGAGGTGCTCGTTTGCCGCAAATAGTCCCACAGGCAATTCGTGCATTCGATTATTGTTTAGGTCTAAGCTCGTCATATTGCCTAGTAGTGAGAACACATCATGTTCCAAACTCTCAATTTCATTAGATTTCAGATCTAATACAGTTAGAGTGTTGACGCCACGAAAAACTTCCTTATTAAGTTTACGCAAATTATTTTTACGTAAATTGAGATGCTCAAGTTTGTGTTGATTTTTAAATACACCATTTGGTAGGTGTTCCAAAAAGTTGTTGCCCAAATCCAGATATTCTAAATTTGGTAGTGGTTCTAAAAATCTTTCGCTCAAAGTACGATTTTTAGCGCGCAGCTCCAACCAAATGAGGTTACTTGGGTTACGAACTAAATAATCTGCCGAGTTTTTCAGTGGTTTCGAATTTAGCTTCAAATTTTGCAAATACCCCAGACCACTTAGATGATACTTTGTTATATTGACGCTATGCTCGTCAGTGGCGTACGTGAGGTAAACGACGTTTGGTATACCAAAGTTTGTAAGTAGCTCTACTATTGGTTTGCCTTCCGGTAAGGGACAATGTTTAAAATGTACGATTCTACTATCACCAATTTTCATAGATGGTAAACTCTCATATTCGTTCGCTTTAGTGTTGTTACATTCGATCCTTACATATTTTCCTGGTTTGAAGTATATTTCGAACTTGCCACGGGATTTGGGTGCGGCGCACTCGAGTATAAAACGTTTTGATAGCCTTGACATTAACGAGCATTGACAGAAAGAGTTGGTGTTTAGCGCTTTGCAATCCTCCATTGTAAAGTTGCCGTTGACGTATGAGACTTGTACGGCGAACAATAAAACGAATAAGAAAACACACCTCGGTGGTTTAAAATGTACAAATCGCTCTAGATAGTCCATGCTGGTGAATTTCTCGCTTTGCTAGTTGTGTTATCCTCGTAAAAAGATTTTAAACTAATTTCAGTAGCAGCTTGTATGCCGTATTTATACCCTGATTCGCACATACCGCAGTTATCTCAGTTATCCTATCTGTCTACCTACGCAAGGTTTGCTGAACGTATGTATGTATGCACATATGTTACTGCGTATAGAAAATTAAGGAAAATCCCACTATTATGCTTCCAAATTTTTTAAGGCTCTTAGGCGGTTTTCCCAAATGTTTATAACCTTCTTTGAAAAAAAATCTTTGGTTTCTGTGAAGTGAATAGTTAACATCGGAGAAATAATGGGGCTTTTCCAACATATGGATTTATTTATAGCGGAATTTTTAATGACTTTTAAGGGATAAATATTTGTCCTAGCAGTAATCAAAAGAAAAAAAGCAACACAAACGAAATTAGTTGTCAGTGACTGGGAAATCTATTGAAGGCTAGTTTTTATAGTTTTGTGTGCTAATTGTCAAAATTTCCAAAATATAAACAATCAAACAAAACAACAACAAAGAAGCAGGTCACTTCGCTAATCTCAAAATTAACTGTTCTAGTTCAACCACCTTGAATGAGTTAGACTTGGTAATAGGTTAGGTAGGTTAGGTTATGGTAGTAGTCGGACCGTACGACCAACTCTCTTAGACCTTAAAGGTCCATTGTGATACCACTCTGCGACACGGGAACCTTGTTTATTTATTTTCATGAAACCATTTTGTAGCTCTTATGAAGCGCAGGATTGGTCCCATTCTCACGCCGGACAGTTCTGTAAGAGAATTGAAAAAGTGTTCACCCAGACAACCTGCGCTGTTTTAGTTAAGGCTGGACAACTACAAAGTAAGTGCTCAACTGGTTCTTCCTCTTCTTCATCTCTTCAACTTCTACAATATTCATGGGAGAAAATTTCTAGTCTCAACGAATGCCTGCTAAGTAGCCAATGACCGCTTATACAGGCCATGACCTTCGAGATATCCTCTATTTAGAGGTTAAACAGTTCCTATGTCTTTTTCTTGTTTATTTGTGGCCACAGTTGCCTAGCTGTTACGGATGTGTCTTCATCTCTCTATGCCCTTTTGCCCTCTTGGATAAGGTTATTCTTAATTATTAATTTGCTTTTTTTATAGCTAGAACTTCTGCCTGATAGACGCTGCAGTAGTCTGTTAGCCGAACGGATAGTCCCAGTCCTAATTCCTTCGAAAATACTCCTTAGCTTACCTTATCGTCTAGCCTGGAACCATCTGCATAGAAATGTCATTCCCCTCTTCTCCATGGCCTTGGTTTCTGTCACTCTCTTTTTGACGGTATGCTCGTCTTGAGAAGTCTGTCGGAAGTGAGTCTAGGAATAGAATATTCTGTTTCCTGTTTGTCACTATTCAGAGTGTGTAAAATACAGGCGTGGCCAAACCACTGGTGTTTCCATAGCGCCGAGGCGACGAAATTTAGTGCGGGCAAATTAATTAGCACTTCCAGCGCTTTGTTTGGGGTAGTGTTTAAAGCTCGAGAGATGTACTAGAGAGCTGTTCTTTGGACCTCACTCATGATTTTAGCGTAACTCGCCTTTTGAGCAGATAACCATCATACAAGTATTCGATATATTAAGGTTGGCTGAACTACAGAAGTATAGAGCCAATTCCTAACAGGAGGTGTTAACCCCCATTTAATACCGACCGCTTTTTTGCAAGTATTTAATGCAGCGTTGGGCTTCTCTACTTTTCCCCCCCCCTCAATATTATAGGACTATGAATAAGTTCGTGCGGTTTTTTCGAAATTTGAAACTTTATTGACGTAAAATGGTTACAAATTTAATATTCAAAATATTGTCCATCGCTTACTACTACTTTTTCCCATCTTTCTGGCAATTCACGGATTCCCTTTGTGAAAAATTCGGTCGGTTTTGCCGCAATCCACGAATCGATCCATTTTTTGACTTCATCGTAATTACGGAAGTGCTGGTCAGCCAGGCCATGTTGCATCGATCGGAAGAGATAGTAATCGGATGGCGCAAGGTGTGGACTATACGGCGGGTGGGGTAGGACATCCCATTTGAGCGTTTCTAAGTATGTTTTGACCACTTGTGCAACATGTGGCCGAGCATTGTCATGTTGCAAAATAACTTTGTCGTGTCTATCGGCGTATTGCGGCCGTTTTTCTCGCAGTGCTCGGCTCAAACGCATCAATTGTCGTCGGTAGACATCCCCCGTAATCGTTTCATTCGGTTTCAGTAGCTCATAATACACAACACCCAGCTGGTCCCACCAGATACACAGCATAACCTTCAGGCCATGAATATTCTGCGCCGACGTCGATGTTGAAGCATGGCCAGGGTATCCATACGTTGCCCGACGTTTTGGATTGTCGTAATGGACCCACTTTTCATCGCCAGTCACAATTCGATGCAAAAAACCCTTTCTTTTGTGCCGTTGAAGCAGTTGTTCGCATGCCATAAAACGGCGTTCAACGTCTCTTGGCTTCAATTCATACGGCACCCAATGGCCTACCTTTCGGATCATTCCCATGGCTTTTAAACGTTTGGAAATGGTTGATTGATCAACTCCCAAAGTTTTTGCAACCTCTTCTTGCGTTTGAGCCGGATCTTGATCGAGCAATTCCTCCAATTCGGTATCCATGAACTTTGGCGGCGCACCCTCGCGTTCTTCGTCTTCCAAGCCAAAATCACCACTTTTAAAGCGTGCAAACCACTTCTGGCACGTTCGCTCAGATAGAGCATGCTCACCATAAACTTCCACCAAGATACGATGACTTTCGGCTGCTTTTTTCTTCATATTAAAATAATGAAGAAGAATTCCCCGCAAAAACACATTATTTGGCACGAAATTCGACATTTTCAAGTGTGGTAAAAATATTGTTGTTTACGCTTCAAATAAAAAACTTATACTGACGTTTGTGCCTTACGACAGTAGCTCTCCAATGAATGTTTGGAAATGTGGATCGATGGAATAATAATCAAGTTACGCCATCTGTTGTAAAACCGCACGAACTTATTCATAGCCCTTATTAGGTTTCTACGTGAGTTTCGTATCTAAAATGAATCTTAAGTACTAGACATTCTCTCTCAAAGAAATCTCTCTTCTTCTCTTCTTAATTGGCGCGATAACCGCTTACGCGATTTTGGCCGAGTTTAACAAAGCGCGCCAGTCGTTTCTTTCTCGTGCTAACCGGCGCCAATTGGACGCACCAAGTGAAGCCAAGTCCTTCTCCACCTGATCTTTCCAACGCAGAGGAGGCCGCCCTCTTCCTCTGCTACCACCAGCTGGTACCGCATCGAATACTTTCAAAGCCGGAGAGTTTGTATCCATTCGGACGACATGACCCAGCCAACGTAGCCGCTGGATCTTTATTCGCTGCGCTATGTCTATGTCGTCGTAAAGCTCATACAACTCATCGTTCCATCGTCTGCGATATTCGCCATTGCCAACGTGCAAAGGTCCAAAAATCTTACGCAGAATCTTTCTCTCGAACACTCCAAGCGTCGCTTCATCGGATGTTGTCATCGTCCAAGCTTCTGCGCCATACGTTAGGACGGGCATGATGAGAGTCTTATAGAGTGTTAGTTTTTTTCCTCGAGAGAGGACTTTACTGCTCAGTTGCCTACTTAGTCCAAAATAGCACTTGTTGGCAAGAGAGATTCTACGTTGGATTTCAAGGCTGACATTGTTATCGGTGTTAATGCTGGTTCCTAAATAAACGAAGTCTTTTACAACCTCAAAATTATAACTGTCTACAGTGACGTGAGTGCCGATACGCGAGTGCGCCGACTGTTTGTTTGAAGACAGGAGGTACTTCGTTTTGTCCTCGTTCACCACCAAACCCATTCGCTTTGCCTCTTTATCCAGTTTGGAGAAGGCAGAACTAACATCGCGGTTGTTAAGGCCGATGATGTCAATATCATCGGCATACGCCAACAATTGCACGCTCTTATAAAATATTGTGCCTGAGCGATTAAGTTCTGCGGAAATTAAGAAATCTCCACACCCCTAAAAACCAGCGGGCAGATTATAGAAGGCCTATGTTTCCTTGTATACAGAATTATTTCAGTCCAGCTTCTAAGCGTGACCATGTTGGAGCGCAGAATATCCATAAGGGTGTTAGGATATTTGCCTTTATCAGCAATTGCTAGATCATACGTGCAAGCTGTGACGTGGCAACCCCCTCTCTCCAGGGTCAGTAATAAACACCTTCCGATCATATAAAAAAATGCGCAATTTACATATAAAAAAATGCGAAATTGGGTATTTTTCTGAAATCACTCTACCAAATTTGATACACGCATTCCGTTTGAGCTGATTAGGCATTATAATATTGGAGTCGGCTGGCAAGCACGTTAAGCTCCCATGTAGCAGGTTTTTCTTTACCATTCGTTCAAATCTCTATGCTAGGAATAAATTTTAATGTTTCATGTTTTTGAGGAAACGGGAAGGTTTTGCCCTAGTTGGTGATTACGATGGTAGCATAACAAAAGTAAGAACCCTTTTCTCTTCAAACTCAGCATGTTGAGAAAGAAACAATAATTTTTATAACCAATAGTTTTTACAACTGATATTTATTGAAAAAAGCTGCAATCTCTCCGTGCAGCGAAAATTTTTATTTTATTTATTTGTATTTGTTTTAAGAAAAAAAGTCTGAGAGAACTAATTTAGTTCCATTTTAGAATTTGTAGATTTAATATTCCCCTGCATCACTACACAGACAAAGGTAAAAACAAATGTTTCTTGCCATATTCCCCATCTCCTCTAACCGGGGATACAGTTTTTACTTATGGAGAAGTTGATGAGGATGACTAATCAAAATTTCATAAGATTAAAAAATAAAGCTCGATCTAAATTGTTAAGGTCAAATGCGCCATTGTCTCTTATTTTGTGAATTTAACGGTGTATGCATATTTCTAACTCTTCCATTAGCGCTTACATTAATAATGAGTGCAAAGTATGAACTTTTTGTAAAGATTTCTTTGCCTCAAATTCACTTGTTATACCTACAAAAGACCTGACTAAACGCATTTATATAAGTTACACACTAGCATACACATATGTATGTATGTTTCCACCGAGTGGTCCAATCACAAGTATCTTTTTAAAAATCGAATAAAAATAATAAAACTCAATTTTTTGGTACTTGGCTTTATTAGGAATAACAAATATTTTTGAAAGAACTTCAGTGGCGCATTGACGTTGTTGACAGGTTCTAGGTCTTTTTCAGGATTGCTAGATTATTCACATAATCAGATCTTTAACGACGTCTTCATAAAGAAGTTAGCTGGGTAAATTTGCTGCTCCGAGGCAGCCAATTAGCACCACCAAGACAGCCAATAATGCAATTACCGAGGCTAGTGCGGAAAATATCTATTGTTTGATGGGATGTCACATAGCTGTCTAAGGTGATCTATCTAAATCTAAAAAATTACCCATCGTAATCGGTCGTATCTTTTATTTAAGCTCGTAAAATTTTACAAAAAACTAAAAAAGTCACTTTTTATTGTAGATTTTTTTGTTAACATAGCGGCAGACGATTTTACAATCCATAATTATGAGTGGATAGAATCAATAGGCAGATACCATGAGAATCTCTTCAACTGCGTCCATAGAAGTCCCTCTAGAACACAACCCTCTTCGCATTCATATTCGGAACCTCGTATAGAGGGATATCCTGCATGTGCCTGGTACCAGCATCGGCGCTGAAGGGTACCTGAGTAATAGGATGATCGACAATCTTGCGAATCAATATCGTGAAATCGTAATCCCCAGAGATAGTATTCAATGAAAATTTTGGTTTATAAAAAGACTTAACACGGAACTTAGTTACAAAAATAATTGGGTAGGTGTATCTGAAACATACAGGAAAAGCCAATTTATGGTGACCAGCTACGCAGATGGGTTTGTTATTGAAGAAGTTACTGAAAATGTTGCATATGGGTCGAGGATGAAATATTCTGAATCCATGGAAAAACAGATGCCCATATTTGAGGTTGAAATACAAGGCATTTACTAATATAGCACGGGGACTTATTAATAACTCTTGACAATTTATATGTTTCGGATTTAATTTTAATAATCTATTTTGGGAAAATTTTGAAAGTTTCGAACTTTTTGTAAAGCCAAAAAAATCAACAAATTTTCATCGAAATTTCAAGTACGCATTTTATATTCCATTGAATTTCGGGAATGAATGTTCGACGTTCTTTTTTATATTTATATGGATGAAAACATCCAACACCGTCAATAAAAAAAAAACTGTCAAAAACCAATGCGATTTTCGAGCTACATAAACTTGCCATGCATTATATCAAAATGAGTGGGTTAAATCTCCGCATACTCGAAAATTTGCCAGAAATCCTGATTAAAAGTTTTAAAATATGGTAAAATGTGTTTTTAAATTTGCACAAAGTTTTAAACCTGGATTTATGTATATGGTTTTGGTAGGAGAATGAACTGAACACAGTCAAATTATTCAAATTAAATAGAGGAAAGCAAATTAATTCTCAAAACTTGTGAATAAGTCCTAGTGCTTTAGTTATTAAAAGCACTGTGGCTAATCAAGTTTGGATTATTTGCATGCCGGGCCATATTTGCATTTAAGTAAATGAGATTGCTGATAAACTCTCAAAGAAAGGAGCATCAACAAGTCTTATACATAGGTTCAGCGACTGGATCAAAGGACCGCTGCCCATATTAATAACAGAAGGGGAAGAAGTTCATAGGTAACTATACCGTGTCAGTTTACGAGCTTTGGAGCACTCCAAAGCATACGTATGCCCGAAAATGCTATCAGAATTGCACGAGCCTGAACAACTTAAGAATTACTACAGTTTTCTGATAGGGATATGCATACTGAACTATCATTTAAAAAAACTGCAAAGGAATTCGTGTGAAATATGCACACTCTACTGAACAAGCCCAACAAACATAGCTAAAAGTCTTCTAAGCAGCTTAGGCAAGATTTTCGGAAAAATTATTGAAAATAAAAATCTCTGTTCATAGACACCTTTAAGATTATACCAAACGAACAATTTGGATTTAGATGACACCAGGCTCTATGTTCCACACTGGAATTATAGGAATTTATGAGGAGGATGATGATAGCACGACTCATCAGATTAATGGAATCTATATAACCACGTGAAGTCTAATTTCGATCACAAGAAATCAACCGGCTTACTGGTTTTTGACGTTGAGAAAGCTTTTGATTCGGTATGGCTTGATGGACTTAAGTATATACAAATTAGTAAATTTTAAATTTCCGTTACTTGTGGTAAAAATCACAAATTGCTTTTTAAAAAACCGTTGCTTTCGGGTGCCTCAGAATGGCGAATATTTTGCCATGATGGAAATAGGTACACGCTGGAGTTCCCAGGGATTGGTACTTGCTCCTTTATTGCGCTAATTTTACGAAGTTAGCAAATTGTAGCGAAACTTGAAGGTGCACTACAAAACATGACAAACTATTTGTGTGCTTGGAAAATAAAATGACGCATTGGCAAGACGCGAGCTATCTTTTTCACTAGAAAAGGAAGCCTTAGCCTGTTACCAACTACAGGTTTGAAAGTAGGTAGTTATGATATCCCATGGGCCAAGACCGTACTCTTGAGGTGATTTTGATCAAAAAATATTTTTTGCGATCAAGAAAAGTGCATACACGAGAAAGTGAATTTGACGTTTAAAATATTGTATCTCTTAATAAATAGACGCTCAAACATAAGCGTTGAAAAAAAAATAGAAACTTACAAGAAAGTATTTCAGCAATTAATATTATATGCCTGTCCAGCCTGGAGTATTATTGCAAAGTCGCATGTTAAAAAAAAGCAAATCTGCCAAAAGAAGGAACTCAAAACGATGCTACGACTCCCACGGGAGTTCTCCGCCAGAAAGCTTCAAGACGAGTCAAAAACTAAAATTTTGCCAGATCAAATACAAGATTTGACTGAAAGATTTAAATTTCGTTACTGTTTTGCGGAGAAACTACTAGTATCTGAACTTTTAATAGTCTTTATTTTGGCCGTGGTATCTATTTACCTATTTATACGCTAAAAGAAAAACTGTTTTTAGAAGGGACAACCATAGAAATAAATATACAAAAATTTTAAACTTTGTTTATTAGTACCTAAACTTTATAAAAAAAATGTATTTTCATTCTTCTTTGTAAAAATTAGTATATAAAAAAATCACCTGACCCAAAGTACATTAAAAAAAAGTTGCTCAACGGTCTGCATCATTTATCCTTGAAATGTTGATGGATCTGTAAAAAGTAAAAAAAAAAATCTTTTAAAATACAGTTGTAGTTAAAGTTTGTCGAGCCGGATTTTTGAATTTCGAAAAATTTTGCAATTTACGGCATTTAAAAAAAATATGCGTTTTACGTCATAAATGTCACACTTAAATTATGTTTATAAAATTTTTTAATAAAAATATTTAAAATCAATTCTATAGAGAAAATACTTTCGAATATTAAAAAAAACCGCATCAAAAAATATTAAAAATTGTATGAGTTATCAGTTATGAGAAAAACGAGTTTTAACTTTCAACATTTCGCTCGAGGACGGGTGCATCTAAAGCAAGAACTAAAATTAATTTCACTGTCAAACATCTTCAGTTTGGTCTATAATTTACCATGAATCGCCTTACAAACGAACAACGCTTGCAAATCATTGAATTTTATTATAAAAAAGCGTGTTCTGTAAAGAAAGTTTCAGATCCACTTTTTTATCGAAAAATTGTGTTCAGCGACGAAGCTCATTTTTAGATCAATGGGTACGTAAATAAGCAGAATTGTCGATTTTGGAGTGTAGATCAGCCAGAAAAATTGCAAGAGCCACCAATGTATTCAGAAAAGGTCACAGTTTGGTGCGGTTTATGGACTGGAGGCATCATTGGACCGTACTTCTTCAAATATGCTGCGAATCGTAACGTAACTGTGAATGGTGAGCGCTACCGTCAAATGATATTCAACTTTTGTTTGCCCAAAATGCAAGAGCTTGACTTGCATGACATGTGGTTTCAGCAAGACGGTGCCACATTGCCACACAGCACGCGTAACAATGGACTTGTTGAAAGGCGAGTTCGGTGAACATTTTATTTCACGTTCGAGACCTGTCAATTGGTCACCCAGATCGTGCGATATAACGCCTTTAGATTATTTTTTGTGGGGCTATGTTAAAGCTCATGTCTATTCAGACAAGCCTGCTACGATTAACTCATTGGAAGACAACATTAAAGCATTTATATGTGACATACCGGCCGAAACATCGGATGGACCATTTGAAGCGCAGTTGCGGTCAACATTTGCATGAAATAATCTTCAAACATTAAATTATATGAACTGTACTATCGATTTAGATAAAAATTTCATGCATTTTTTGAATTTTACGTGTGTTTTTTTTAAAAACTGTCCTATAGCTCTTAAAAAATCACCCTTTAGATGTCGCTATACATGTTTTAGAATAACAAAAGAACCGACAGGCTGCCGAAAATAACGGCAAGCTGCTTCAAACGAAAGGCAGCTGCCTGTGCGCATCAAACTCTCATTGGGCAGTTACATTTTCTACCCTAACTTTGTATCTATGGGCAATTTTTACCATCGACTTCCACAAAAATATACCTAAAACTATAACAGATTAGCACTCGCTTGTAAGATGTAAAGCGGAGGGTTTTCATAAATTTCCTTCGAAAAAATCTTTTAAAAAACCAAAAGCTGAAATATGTAAGCATAATGATTCTACATTTAAGGTTCGTGCCATATTCTGTAAATTGGGCGATAACATAAATATTGTAACGTTTTTTTACTTAGCAAACTTTCTCTCTCTTTCTATCTCTCTGAACAGAGCTTAAAGTCGCTATACTCTAACCCTAATAATAATAATAAAAATAACTATAATAAAATTTTATAACAAATGCACAGTTAACAATACATATCTACTTCACATACTTTGAAAGTCTAACTTTATTCAGGCCAGAAATTTTGAGCGATTACACTGGGCAAAATAACATATAATATGATTAAAAGGCGTGCCGGTCTTTGGATCACCCGGTATGAAGTGATGACGATACAGTTAGCTATGTTGTTATGTTGCAATTGTTGGGAAATTTTGATGATAGCTTTGATTGAACGGAAGTTATATGTATATTATAGCTACAGGTACTAAACGATTACGTATCTATTATTACACACCTGATCAGCTTACCATTCATATAGTAAGCATGTCTGATATTTTTCCAACTGTTAATTGCATTATTCGAAAGATATTAAAAGACGCCGAGAAATGTAATAATTTCATAGTAATTATTCAGTTCATCCATAGATGCAAAGCAAGTCGGATAAAACGTCACCAACCCAACATTTAACACAAACGAAAATATATTTTTAGTTAATTGCATTTACTGCACTCAATCACTCTCACGAGTGACGTCTGTTAGTGATCCACGAAACTAATTGATAGCATAAGCGAAAATGCAGTGAAATCAAATACGAGTGCTTTGTGCTTTGCTGCAACAAATGAAAAATTGCTGGTCATTGCGAGGGTCAATAGCGGCTGGGAAGCATATTTTGTGCATTCAAATATTCATAGTTGCCTCTTCTGTTACGTTTTTAACAATGCTTTCGACAACGAGGTAATATCGTTTTTACAGGCCACAGACATTTTGCTTTCGGCCAAAATATATTGCGCTCTTAATTATTGAGACCAATTGAACGATGGTATTTAAAGATGTAATATGAAAGAAAATACTCAACAAATGCTGTTATTGACATATAAATTATGTAATATCAACGTTTTGTTTCACTCTCGCCACAACTGTGTTTGTATGTGTATACGGGCATATAGCCAAGAAAAAGAAATACTTTGGAAGTGGAATGAAGTTACACCGGCAGGCCGCGGAAAGGCAAACGCCCACGAATACCTGCACATACGAGTATGTACGCTTGTATACGTACATACCTACACCCGTACATTTATACATCATTGCATTTTTGATTTCATTTTATTTTTGCAACAACTTACAACAACAGGCGACACATTACAATTTTCATTTTGACCTACGCTTCGGCCACTTTACGCTACACTTGGTGGATCTTGCAGAGGTTTCCATTGCCAGTTGGCCCAGGGAATGCACTCTTTCAGCAGATGCATATAGGCCATGCCTTTCAAACAGTCCTTCTCCTCAGCGGGCTCATTCAAAGTTTCACAATACCAATACTTAGCCGGATCAAAATGATGGGGGTAAGTTTGACCGATTTCCTCAAGCTCACGACAAGCCGAACGTCCTGCTTCCGCTGAGACGGTCACCACAGACACAGCTAGGAGAAGCGCGAAAGAAAT
This sequence comes from Anastrepha ludens, assembly GCF_028408465.1. Lineage (NCBI taxonomy): Eukaryota > Metazoa > Arthropoda > Insecta > Diptera > Tephritidae > Anastrepha > Anastrepha ludens. The sequence continues at coordinate 119,066,063 of NC_071498.1, forward strand.
AACTGTAAATGATTGGGTAAGGAGAAAAGTTGAAAGCTTCGTTATTAAAAATTTAAGTTAACATTAAAAACTACTCTACTGTGAAATATTGCAGTAGAAGAGTTTAAGAGCTTTTTTTTTATGCGAATGTGGAACTCATACGTACCGAACTTCATTCTTGGTTTTAGGAAGGACATCTACGAGTATGTACTGACTTTTTTGATAAATTAAAAAGTGATACTTATTTGTGCGAACCAAACGGCTTTTATATGAGCGAAAACTGCAGTTCAGTTTTTAATTTGAAATTGAATTAAAAAAAGCAAGTAACAAATTAAGTTAAAAAGCATCAATAGATTCCAATATTGTATTTGATGTCGAAACACATGTTGATCAATTAGCAAACATTTTTATTGAATTGCTATCAGTTCTATCAGTTTCTTGCGGTGTTTCAAATAAAAGATAGTCGAGTGTGAGTAAGCTATGACTCAGGCAAGTGTTTAAGTCATTAAGGTCGCTCAGCGCAAGAAATATACCTTAAGAAGGTATCCTCCACGGCACCCACCACGCTCGGCACAAAAACTTTGATTCGGTTTCGGGCAAACATTTTTTTAGTTTTTGTTTTAGAACAGCGAACGTAGGTCAATTTGGAAAGGTGCAAGGACCGTGCTTTGCATGGGATTCAAACCACAACCTCGGGGATGGCAGGCTAGTGCACTTACGCTAGACTACCGAGACCGCAAATACTCGTACAGTTGCGTAGACTTAATTACCAATGCGATTTTTTCCGGTTTAGTCTACTCTTATAATGAATACACCATATTTTTTTATGAACTCAAAATCAGCGAGCCACTTGAAATTTGCACTTTGTTACACCAAAACTCACAAATTTAGTTTTGAATTCTTATTAAAATTTTATAAATTTTGATTACAATTTGTCGATTTTTTGTAATTTTTCTACTAAATTTGAAACTTAGCTTTATATTTATGATATAGAATGTAGAATGTATTATATATTATTTTTATAAAAAGTCAATAAAAAAAAAAAAAATAAAGGCAAAATGGTCCAGTAACCGAGCCTCCAAAATATATTTTATAAACTAATTTATAAAGCATAAATTTAATAATAATAAACATTGTTGTTTTCATATAGATCTATGTATATGGCTCTTTACAGCATATAATTAAAAACAATATTTTTCAAGATATTACATCAGTAATTAGTAATTGAGATCTACCGGAAAAATTGCGTTAGCTGTTGCGTCATCCGGCATTGCCTACTCTTTTGGAAAGAGGCCGAACCACACACTCTACAATCAAGCACCCGCTGAAAATCGCCACCGATGATGATAACAGCGTCTGTAGTGTTTCTAGACAGAGCAATACAGGAAAATTGATGCGTGACTACTCATTAATAGTCTGGGACGAAGCTACCATGTCAAACAAAACGTCTGTGGAAGCACTGGATAGGACAATGCGCGATTTGCGCAACAAAAATGCACCTATGGGTGGATGTACAATTCTGTTCTCAGGAGATTTCCGTCAAATCCTACCAGTTGTGACTCGAGGAACACGTGCTGACGAAATAAATGCTTCGCTAAAAAGATCCCACCTTTAGTCGTATGTCAATAAATTAGAGCTTAAAACTAATATGAGGATTTCGTCATCTTCACGTGAGAACAGGCTATTTCCAGAGATGCTGCTAAAAGTTGGCAATGGAGAATTAACACAAAGTGAGGGAAGGATTAACCTAGAAAACCTTTGTGTTTTGATAGACAACATTCAAGAGTTAGTCAACAATGTCTATCCAGACATTGATAACTTAAGTTATAAGACAATATCTTGGTTTAAAGAAAGAGCTATTCTGTCACCAACTAACGAACAAGTAGATAAAGTAAATAACTTGATTATTTCAAAGATTGATGCGCCGACGAAAATATACTACTCGGTCGATACTGTTCTCGATTTGGAAGAAGCTGTTCAATTTCCTACAGAATTTCTAAATTCTTTGAAACCGTCTGGACTCCCTCCTCACAAAATGGAGCTGAAAATAGGTTGTCCTGTTATTTTATTAAGAAACCTAAATCCACCTAAACTTTGCAATGGCACGCGTTTGCTGGTATAATCACTGAAAACTTTCATAATAGAGTGCACAATACTCACAGGATGTGGTACCGGAGAAGATGTATTGATTCCCCGAATCCCTCTACCATTCCAATTTAAACGCTTACAATTTCCGGTAAAGACATCTTTTGCAATGACCATAAATAAATCTCAGGGTCAAAATTGTTATTGTAAAAATAAAATAAATAGATATGTAAAAATGCAAAAAGTTAATATGCAAAAATGTAGGGTATGAATTTAGATATCCCAAAGACAGCAGGAAATCTTCATGCTATAAAGAAAGGGGAATTGTTTTACTCCAAATTTAACGCGTGCGGGCCACGGGCAATAATGAATAAGCCAAAACTACTGGATCGATTTTAATCATTTTTTCAGTGAGTGACATAGGGTATATATTTTATACCCGTGCGAAGCTGGGCGGGTTGCTAGTAAATAAATAAATTCGAAAAAAAAACGGCGGCTGAAGCGCATCGAGAGCTAAAAAAAGTTTATGGAGATGCTGGTTTAAGTGAAACAACGTGCCGAGATTGGTTCTGTCGCTTTAAAGGCGGTGATTTTAATGTTGATGACCATCCCGGTGAAGGAAGGCCAAAAACGAAGACGCTGAATTAGAGGCATTGCTCAATGAGGATCCGTGTCAAACGCAAGAAGAGCTTACTTCAGTATTAGGAGTTACCCGCCAATCCATTTCCAAGCAATTGCATGCTTTGGGAATGATTCAGAAACAGGGGACTTGGGTTCCTTATGAGTTAAAACCAAGGTATGTTGAACGTCGTTTTTTTGCCTATGAATAACTGCTCCAGCGGCAAAAAAGGAAGGGTTTTCTTCATCGTATCGTGACGGATGATACAAAATGGATTCATTATAGCAATTCAAAGAAATCAAAGTCATGGGGACTGCCCGGTCATGCTTCTACCATACGTCGTCGCTTCAGCCGAATACTCACGCTGCGAAAGTTAAGCTATGTATTGGGTGGGAATAAGTTGGTCTTATTTATTAGGAATTATTAAAACCAAGCGAAACCATCACTGGGGATCGGTATCGACTTCAATTGATGCGATTGAGCCGATCACTGCTCGAGAAGCGGTCGCAATACGCGGAGAGGCATGAAAAAGTGATTCTACAGCATGACAACGCTCGGCCTCACGTTGCCAAATCCGTTAAAACCTACCTGGACACACTGAAATGGACATCCTACCCCACCCGCCATATCCTCCAGATATTGCGCCGTCTGATTATCAGCTGTTCCGATCGATTGCACATGGTCTAGCTGACCAGCAGTTCCATTCATATGAAGACATCAAAAAATAGCTTGATCCATCTTTTGAGATGAACAGTTTTACCGCGACGTTATACGAAATCTACCAGAAAGATGGGGAAAGTAGTAGCCAGCGATGGGCGATACTTTCAATGGTTCATTTTTCCAGAACAAAGTTGTATTTTCATAAAAAAAAAAAACAGTCAGAACTTAGTTGCACACCTAATGGTTTAATAAATAAATATATTTTTATTGCCACATACTCAAAAAAATAAACTACGTCGGTAATGTGATGCTTTGCATTGATCTGAAAACTGTGTTGGTGCGAATATTTCCTTTGCATTTTATTCGGCTAGATAAAATCAAATATTTTCTATATAAAAAAAAACCTATTACAATACATAAATAATATTAGGTATTATTTAATGAAATAACTGCCTCAGCCATTAAAATCGTACGCAATGTGGAAATATAAAATTTGATTACAAACAAACATACATATTTTGCAAAACTTTTGGCTTTAATTTAATAATTTAACCTACTACTTTTTCGCAACGACGCAGCCCATGATGAGTAGCCGGCTGGCTGGCTGGTTCAACAGTAACTCAAGTGTTCCCCAAAATTTTTGCCCACTTCACCAAGATGACAGCAATTAAAAATTCAATCGACCACTGGTAAAATCCGTGAATAGTTTTAACTTAAACAAGCGTGAGAGGCAGAGTGTTGCTACCAAGCAATAGATGACCCAGTGGCAAGCGCTAAGCAAAAGTGTTACAAAATGTTATTAACCATTACGGCAGAGCGAAGCTGAGCCCCATGCGTTCAAGTAATTGGTGGAAGTACTGGAAGTAAAGTCGCTTGGATGCTATTTGGATGCGAAGAGCTAGCGGTATTTCGTTATTACTGGAGGCGAAAGTGAATGCATAAAGTAAACTAATCACATTGTTAGGTACATACTTACATATGTACATACTTATGTTTGTAATTGCAGATGGAATGGAACTTGTTGTCATGCACCAACTGTTGCCCATCAGATGTCATTGGTGATGACAGTTGCGATTTAAATTTTTCTTTTTTTTTTGCAATTTATGCGAAACATGACATGATGAAACCACAAATTTAAGCAACTGTAACGAATCGAAGTGACAAAATAGCAAAATTTAAGTTTAATTTTACTTGTATTTGTATTTGTATTGTAAATAGACAGAAAACTTCCAAATCTGAACTTATGACCCAAAAATATATATTTAGTAAGCTGAAGCACATCTGCATGTACGAGTATATGTATGCACAAGGTGGCGCAGAATTAATCACCCAATATTTATTGAATATCTTTTATACTAATATAAATAAAAAATAATGTATTTTGAATGATGGGGATATTTTTTTATCTTTGCGTACTTCATTATTTGTCTTTTTGTATGCTGGAGCTATTTAATTTATAAGTTCAAATATGAGTGACATATAACTCCATTAGCAAAAATTATAAAACTTCCAATCGGGTCGGGCGGCCGCCGTGGCCGAATGGGTTGGTGCGTGACTACCGTTCGGAATTCAGAGAGTGAACGTCGGCTCGAAATCGGTGAAAGGTCAAAAAATGAAAAAACAGTTTTTTCTAATAGCGGTCGTCCCTCGGCAGGCAATGGCAAACAAACCTCCGAGTGTATTTCTGCCATGAAAAAGCTCCTCTTTAAAAAATCTGCCGTTCGGAGCCGGCTTGAAACTGTAGGCCCCTCCATTTGTGGAACAACATCAAGACACACACCACAAATAAGAGGAGGAGCTCGGCCAAACACCCAAAAAGGGTGTACGCGCCAATTATATATATAATCGGGTGATTAACTTTGCGCCACCTTGTATTTCAAGACTTTTGACAAAAATCTTAAAAACAAATTTAAGATTTACGTGAGATGCCTTCCATTTGCGCAAAATGTTGTAAAATATAGAACACTTTACAAAAAATCGTATCTATGTGAAATAAGGTGTGAGTGACTGTAAGTATACAATTTTCATCAACAGAATCAAAATAATCTTATTAATAAAAAAATTTATAACTCCGATGGAAAAACAGTAGCGCGTTTTTTTTTGTATGGAGAGCAATTAGGTGCATTTTAAGTTCGTATATTATAAGACAGATCAGAAAATCATGTCAATCTATGCTCTAATCATACCGCTCTGACCGAAAAATGAAAGAGGTTTGGCTATCCGAAACAAAATTGTGATAGTAAATTTGGCTGTTATGTCATAGCGTGCTCGGCAACAGAGTTCTGCTTGCTCATTTCACACACATTCTTACACTCGTCTAATGACACGTTATTCGGGTGGCAATAAATTAGCATTAACACAATCTGCAGTGATTTTTCTTATATCATCAACCCAATTTCAGTTGTAATATATCGCCCTCACTAGCCATGTGACGTCAGCAAATCAGCTGATGCCTTGAAATTGAATTTTTTCCACCATGGTTCTGACCAAATAACCGTATTTACAATATTGGAAAAAATGCGTTAATTTAGAAAGTAAAAGTTTTCCCAAAATATAGAAAAAAGCATATATTACTCGTATATCCAAATACTCGCTTTATTGTTTTTTTAAATGTTTTGCTGGAAAATGAGTACATCCGAATTAGCCACTTATCGAAAAATTTACTCCATTACGAAATATGTATCTAAAAAAACATGATGATTGAAAGCTTCAGCAGCCTCTTCAGGTGTTGAAAAGCGTTTATCGGCCATTTTGTTTTTGGCGAATTGGAATGGGATAAATTCATTAGGCGATAAATCAGTTGCATTCGCTGTTTTTAATATTGTAAATTGTATGAGTTGCTGTGCGCGAACTAGCGTTGCGCTCATGAATGATAGGTAAATTGCCGTTTTTTGCTCTTTCTTCTGATTTTTGTTGAAGATTTCTGACAAACAAATTGCTGTATGCAATTTAGTATTGTCTGCTCTCCGATCCTGAGGATCAGCGATAATAATTGGCACAGCAAAAGGAAAAAGCAACTATCTAATTTAAAGACCTTTGTTAGCACATATTTGCGGTATTCGATTCACTTTGAAACGCACAAATAGTTGATTCTTGTTTTGTCTCAGTCTAGTACGCCTGTACATATTTTACTCTCATCACCTCATACTATACTATTTAAGTATATACGTTTGAAGTGGTACCCCGATTGAATTTTTGGAGCGTATGTTTACACCATTCCATTTCAAATATGAGCTTTTTCTATCTTCAATCTATGTGGAGTCTAACGACTGCAAGAACTAGATTGCAAAATCGTTGGCACTTGACATTTTTGAATGCCCATCAAAAAAACAAATTTCACATAATGGCACGGTTTTGAATTTAAGACTCTAAAGATGGGGTTTTTTCAGGTTTTTAATAAAAAAAAAACGAAATAATTGATGTCGTGAACAACATATTATTGTAATATTTCAGACGATACGGTTGAATAGTTGTTTTTTTGTTTTTGACAACAGTTCGCCCGAAAAAAGTCGTTTCGAGAAAAATGAGTTTAAAGTTTGAGGTACAGGAGCGCGCGGACCGCTCTCTACATAGTTAATGGGCTGTAGAAGCTATAATATTGGGAATTTCCGCATTCACAGTATTTTCTTAAGATACTATACTTTCGAAATATCGAAAAAAAACAAACTCGCGTTTTTGAAATTTCTAGACCACCGGGCACCCTTATGCGATGAGAAATGAAATCAAGTTTGGAAACCTTCTTAGTCGCTCAGGAATAACATTCGCTTATGCGGACGATATCGCAATAGTGGCAAGAAAAAAATGCATCTATTTGAAACATTTTGTAACATTGAAAGTCGTGCAAAAGCTGAAGGCAAAACTAAATATCTAAAGATCTCGCGCAGCAACCATGAGTTGCTAAACTTATGCCGGGGAGAAGATGTCATTTAACACATTAAATCACAAAGGCTTCGATGGTTAGGACACACTGTGCGTATGCCTTTTTAACAATAAACTTTCTAGCCCTGGCCCGAGGACGTCCGAGGTTAGCCTGGCTTGACTTAATCATAGCGATCCTCCTACGAGTTAGGAGCTAGAAGTCTATTGCTATGAACCGTACCGATTGGAAGAGGATTGTGGACGAAGCTAAAGCTCACCCTGAGCTGTAATCGCTACTTGATAATGATGATGATGATTCAATCCTATCAAAGCCAGGCTAGATTTTGTAATTATTAGTGATGGTCATAATAGGTTACAATTTCCATGACAAAATTTACATAGATATTTTAAGTTACAGAGAAAATCAAAATAATTTGACATTAAAAAACGAGAAAAATTAGTTATGAATTAATATTATCTGTCTTAGTGCCAATATATTGTACATATCTCTGGATTTCGGGTCTAAATATGCTCATGCTATTTATAGATACTAAATTTTGGGGAAGAGCATTCCAAAGTCGAGTCACATGCATTAAGACAGTTCCTTCTGACGTTACTGTTTTGTATCTAGCAGCGAAAAGTTTAGAGTTTCTCACTAACTTCATGGCAGTTATGTATTCTGAGGGCGAGATCCCCAGGTATATACTTTGGAGTGGAACTGAAGAAGCTTATCCAGGGACATGGAGTAGATAGTGTCAGCAAGCAAACAAACTTTCGTACCGTTCTACACAAACTGTGACATCATGAAAATAATACGTTCACTGCCTTACGGTGAATACTTACAATAGTTTTAAGTATTTTTTTCTTTACAAATTATTTCTATAAATTATACATATCATGCAAGTATAGGCACGCATGCACTAGTATGGCATGTTTTTTGCAAACACTGTGTAAATTTTCGGAAAAATATTCTTTACAGTCACCGTTAAGTGCTTTCACTTGTTAAGCGCAAAAAAAAATTGCACTGTACCCACGAAATTGATAAGCAAACAAAATGTGGAGTCAAACAGTCATTAGAGGCCTATAAATAGTCGCAGAAGGCCTGCAAAACTGCAATAATTCAATTTTGAAATTATCTAGAAATTCAGCTCCGTTGGCGTATAAAATGCATAAAGGTAAAAACTATCCTGCCAGAGAAATCGTTCTTTAAAAACAAAAACATAAACCTTTGATATCATTACAATTTCAGTTTCACTTGCTCTGCTCGTGTTGGTGGCCGCTGTAAGTGCTATCCACATTCAACAACGCTATCATGGCCAAGATATTTACGCTGAACCCGATTGCTCTATCGTAGAAGATCATTCGCGTATGTTCCGCGACATATCCGATCCAACTCACTACTGGGTGTGCCCCGAAGGGCAAGAAAAGGCCGACTACATACAATGCCCTGATAATCATGCCTTCATGGAGAAAGAGCAGAAATGCGTAGTGTGGGAGGAATGGAAATGGGTTGAGCCATATACCAAATAGAGTGTGTAGTCAGATTAATGTATTTATTTTATCTTGAATAAATATTTTGCGAATCTAAAATTGTGATTAATAAGGAAATATGGTTTTTAAATGTATATTATGAAACTCCTAAATATACATTAGGGGGATAGACAATTTTTTTAAGTAGTTTTTAGTAGACTTGCAGATAGTTGGCTTTCTATCCCAGAGATAGGGGTGTAAAATATTATTTGCGCCATCGTATATTAAGGTGTTACATGCGTCTAGCAGCGCCAACAATGCCCTAAAAGAAAAACTGTTTTTAGAAGGGATAACAATAGAAATATATATAAATTTTTTTTATACATTACACTGCGTTACAAAAACGAACTTTTTTTCTGTCCTATGAACCAAATATACTTTTTCGGAAAGGGGAGGGAAAATAAAAATACACGTATATCGGCGATTTTCATGTACGCGTCAGAATTTTTTTTTATGTATAAAATATAGAGCTCGTAGTCCGCCTGTGTGAAAAACTTTGAATCAATTTTTAACCCTTTTTCCGTGATCCAATCGCGCTGAATTTCTGCAGGCAGACTCGTGGAAATGTTTTTATTATGTAAAATTGAAAAAAAAAAATTTTTATCAATACTCAGATTTTCTTGAATTTTTTTCCAAAAAAAAAAAATTATTTTCTAAATTTTCGGCATAACTTGAAGGGACTGCAAATTTTTAAACAACTTATTAACCCTTAATTTATTGTTTCATACAACACACTCTGTGCCGTTTGTGTGTTTGTTACAGTTCCGGAAGTTCGGATCATCTGACAGTTGCGCTACTAGGAGACGTATACTTTGACAATTGTTTTAAGTTCTGTTGCGCGAAAACGTCTTTCTGTATATTTCATCTTACGAAAAATGCAGTGCTCGACTCGAAATAACTTTTGTTACGTTTTTGGCTTATTCGCATCAAGAAAAAATTTAAAAAATATTACGAAAACAGTGGTTAATTCGTTTCAGAAAATATTCAAGACTGCTTATGTTCCTTACTTGTGGTATACTCCGGAAGTCGTATGAGACTATTGCTATAAAAATTTACGCAAGTTTACTGATGGAAGGTCACCAATATAGTACTCTGTACCAACAATTTGGCTACCACGTACGGAACACTGCAGTGAACAGTGCTAATTTTGCGTAACTTTTCAACTCAATCTAAAGGGTACCAATACTTTCGCCGCAACAAAATTCGCTATGCTAATGTAGAATCGGTTATTCCAGCGGTTCTGTACTCACCAGAAGAACGTATAGCGGCTTCAATGGAGATTTTTGATGATGTTCCCGAATTAAGGGATGGAGAACCAACAGTAGCACCAACAATGCTATCCACATTTCTTGCATCGAATGATCCATTTCCTTCACAATCATTTAGATTGTTTCCCTGGTGATTGTGAGCTTGTAGCGATGAACATGGCGAAAGGTTCCCTCAGGACATTGCGGCTATTGAAAAGCGCTTTAAAGGACAAGACATTACGCTTATGCTTGGCGAATACAGTTGGTCTATTTGTCACGATATTGACACAAATGCAAATTACAAAAGCAAAACTAAAAGGCCTAAGTTTCTTTAAAAGCACTAAATTTTTAATGAAACAATTTTTAATTTTAATATAATAAAATTAATAAAAAAATTCGGGGTTTTATATCTCTATTGTAATGCGGAGTGAAATACCTTTCTTTTGATACCCACATCGGCATATCTCATGCAATTTTTTTTTTAAATTTCGAACAGGTGGCAAGCCTGTGAAACATTGTCAGTGGCAACACCTAGGTGAAAAGTCTAGAAATGTGATACACTATCTGTGTGCCCAATTTCATTCAAATCCTAATCCTGAGATCGTGTGGCTATACAGATATGGATACAAGAATTGCTCGTTTAAAGTTATAAAATACAATACAAAAAAAAAATTGTGACGTGTACATGAAAATCGCCGATACACGTGTTTTATTTTTTATCCCCTTTCCGAAAAAGTATATTTGGTCATAGGACAGAATGTGTGTAACGCGGTGTTATTTATTAGTACTTAAAGATTAAATTTATTTTAATTTTTCTTTACAAAAATTAGTATATAAGAAATCTCGTGACCCAAAGTACAATGAAAAAAACAATTTGCTCCACGGTAAAAAAAATCTTGTAAAATAAAGTTGTAGTCATAGTCTGTCTGAATTTCGAAAAAAAAGTATGCGTTTTACGTCCTAAATGTCAGACCTTAATTATGGTTACAAAATTTTTTAATAAAATTTCAAAAATACAGCTTGACAGACTATAGAAAAAACAGTTTCGAATATTAAAAAAAAACCGCATCAAAAAATATTACAAACTGTATGAGTTATCATGCGGATCGTGCCAGAAATAGTCGTTTCGAAAAAACGAGTTTAAACTTTCAAGTGCATTTCACTCGAGTTCAGCTGCTTCAAACGAAGGACAGCTACTTGTGCGCATCAAACTCTAGTCGGGCTGTTACATTTTCTGCGATAACTTTGTAAAGGGTGTTTTTTTTAGAGGTTAGGTTTTCAAGTTGGCACTACTTTTTTCGTAGATGGTCTTTTTGACAGCTGCCACTTGATTTATGCTCAGTTCGGTTTGCCATTTCATAATGAATAGACTTACACCTGCACAACGTTTGCAAATCGTGCAAATTTATTACGAAAATAATGGTTCGGTTCGCGCGACGCATCGAAGAAAATTTTGTTCAGCGATGAAGCTCACTTTTGGTTGAATGAGTATGTCAATAAGCAAAATTGTCGCATTTGGAGTGAACATAATCCACAAGCCATTGCTGAGACGCCGTTACATCCTCAAAAAGTCACTGTTTGGTGTGCTCTATGGGCAGAGGGAATCATTGGTCCATATTTCTTTAAAAATGAAGCCGGCCATAATGTTACAGTCAATGGAGAGCGCTATAGAGCCATGATTAATGACTTTTTCGTGCCTGAATTGGACGATGTTGATGTGGACGACCTTTGGTTCCAACAAGATGGCGCTACATGCCATACAACCAACGCAACAATCGATTTATTGAAGGAAACTTTTGGTGAGCGCATTATCTCGCGCCGTGGACCTGTGGCGTGGCCTCCAAGATCGTGCGATATAACACCGCTGGACTATTTCTTGTGGGGCTATGTGAGGTCGCTTGTCTACGCAGATAAGCCCGAGACGATTGACCAATTGCTGCAAAAAGTGGTCAAAAATTGGGCCTCTCGGCTGGAATTTATTCGAGCCAGCCGCGGCGGCCACTTGCCCGAAATCATTTTTAAAACATAATGGCAAACCCTTATCTTTATAATAAAGCTAAATTCTTGGCCATAACATTAAATTATATACGTTTTATTTCATCTTGAAAACCTAACCTCTAAAAAAACACCCTTTATTTGGGGAAGTTTTACGATCGACTTCCACAGAAATACGCCTAAAACTAAAAAGAATAATAATCTGTAAAATAAAAAATCGAGTTTTAGAAAATTCGGGACGTTTGTAGCCACTTAAGAGGTGTCCCTAGACTATTAATTTTTGAAAAAACTTACATTTAACTTTTTCAGCTTTCAGTTCGCATATTCACTTGTATTCACTTTTGGTTGTTGTTAGTGTTTAGATTGAGTTCAAAGCGTTTTCATGGCCTCCTAAGGTAACTCATTTAGGTAACGATATTTAGTGTTATGATATATTTGGAGACATCAAATGGCTTTCAGTGAGGAGTTTGCATTGTGGGTGCTGAGTTGTTTGGATTCTTATTACTTAAATTACGATTATTATTATTTTACTTTAGCACTGCAGTTAAAAAGAAGTTCAAATTAAACTTAAAATCTTTAAAAACAATAATAGCTGAAGTTTATTAATAACTGTGAAAAATTTCCTTTATTTTCCGAAATTTAATTACACTAGTGGCACTTAAAAATTGGATTTTGTGATTTTTGTTAACTCTTATAAAAAAGAAAAGAAAAAATTAAAAAAACGCTCTATGTACCATTTCCTTCTTCTTCTTGATTCGCGCGATAACCGTCAAAGCATTTTGGCAGATTTTAACAAGATGCCCAAGAGCGCGGTATAAACACATATTAAAATTACAAATACGCTTTATGACAATTTACTATGACTTTTAACTAAAAAAATACAACAAGTTTTTATAAAAAACAAAAAGCTTCCAACAACTGCCACTGCTTGCTGTTTCAAATGACCATTGCCCAAAATACAGTCAAATACCCATTGTTGCTTTTGCAAAGTAAGGCAAATACTTCGCTCACAATGGAAATAAAAGGGTCCAGATGCTTGTGCACTGTCACTTAGTACAACTTGGAATTGACCCATATTTTTAGGTTAACTGAAATCTGCTCTGTCAATAAATAATAAAAACGTGCTATTATTATTATGCGAACTGTTTATTTTTTTTTTCTTAGTAAAAAAATAAACAATCAAATTTATGCATACAAAAGCAACACATCTGAAGGCAATAAATGATATGAAAAAGTTAGACAAATTAAAATACCATTTTCGTATTTTTTCTTCTTTTTGTTATGTAGTGTGCTTTGGGCCATTTATGCGGCTAAAGATAAAGTAACGGTTACAAATACTGTCACATACAAATGCAGGCATATAGCTGCACTGGTGGTCCAAAAATAGCAAGTAAGCTGAGATTGTCCGTAATAAATAATAAATTTAAGATGTGCCCCAAAAACTGTTACAAGTGCTTATGTACAGACATGCTCGTAAATTTGTTATACATACGTATAAGTACATACATATGTATGTATGTTATCTCATTTTGCCGCCTACGCACGTGTGCATAAGTGTTTATATGAAACATTTTTGAAAATACAATACTTTAAATGACCAAATGCAATTTGCGTGATGCGGTTGCTGCAGCAAAGACATATTAGGGTTGTTCACAAATGCAAATATATGAATAGGAGGGAAAAGTATAATATTAGTTGCGTTCGATAACACAAAAATGTGTATCGATTTTTCCTAATTTTTGCAAGGCCTTCTTTTTCTTCTTCTTCGCCCTCGCCATGGTCTCTTAGTTGGAGTCGGCCCCATCCAAAACTCATCCATTGTATAAAAATTAAGAAAGCGAAATGACAGTTAGAGGCTGGAGAGACGCTTATTTTGTGCTGGAGAAACTTTAGCCAGCAAAAATTATCCATCTCGAAAACACATGATCTGAAAGCATATAACTGAACTTTTTGTAAACTAATAAGTTAATTTTCTGTGGAATCTGATATTTGTGTACTGATTCGATGGTTTGAAATTGCTGTTTAAAGGCAGATACTATGAAAAACGGAAACGTTAAAAAAGTAGAGTTTATAAAGTTCTGCTAAATATAAGCCCCAAAATTAAATGTTAGTAACCCTAATGTTATTAGGCTGCCGTTGTAGTCGGGAGTGCGTAGGTTCGAATCTCCGTGCATAAAAAAGCAAAACTATAGAAAAAGGATAGGAAATTCAAAAATAATATATCGATGTTAAAGAACAAATATTCCACTTATGGATAAAATAATAGAATCGCAAAATTTTTACCAGTTTTGACTACTTTTTTTGTTGACTTTTTATAAAAATGTAGTGATACTACTACAAATATCATTTGAATTAAAGTTTACAACTATGTACCAGATTTATAAAAATTAGAGAAACTTACTTCAAGATTTCGTGCTTTTTAATCGGCATTTATTGACGGGAATTATCGAGATGGGAGTGCATTGATCAACTTACTTGGACTTTTGGCGTTGAAGCATCACACTTAGCCACTGTACAACACCGTCCAAAAACCGAGAAACAATCGATACGGTGCGTTAATTGATAGCGACAGATCGCCATGTGACATATCGCGAAGGAGAAGCATCTTTGGGTAAAAGTGGAACTAGCACATACTCAATATTGCGTGAACCAGGAGATTGCATCAAGAAGATTTGTTGCCTTTGGATACCGCGTAATTTGACAATTGCTCAAAAAGGACTAGTGTCGATTGGTGTAAAGGACTGTTGAAGAAATTCACCCGCGGTGGTGCAAGGCACATGATTACATCGTAACAAGCGACGAATCTTGAATCGATGCATTTGGGCCGAAAACAAAACTACAATCGATAGTATGAGTCTTCCAAAATGAGCTTAGTCCAACAAAAGTTGTTCGCGCAAGAAGCAAATTATGGCCTGTTTTTAGGGAAAAGCTAGTCTAGTCGCCACTGCACTTCTAGAAAAACTTAATGGGGGAGCCTGGTTTATGAGGTCTAAAAATTGCATCTCTTTGCGATTTTTTTTTAAGGAAAAAATTAATTTAGCACTGCAAAGTATAACAAATTTTTGTACTGGTTAAAATAAGTTGAAAAAAAATG
Organism: Anastrepha ludens; assembly: GCF_028408465.1. Taxonomy (NCBI): domain Eukaryota; kingdom Metazoa; phylum Arthropoda; class Insecta; order Diptera; family Tephritidae; genus Anastrepha; species Anastrepha ludens. The sequence continues at coordinate 119,081,130 of NC_071498.1, forward strand.
TTTAACATAGAAATTAGTAGAGCGCTGCAACGCTGGAGTTTTCAACTGGCGTACAAGATACAGCTCGTATTTATTATCTAAGCAAAAAATTCAAATGGATTTCTAATTATCATGATTTTTTATTCTAGATGAACTAAGAAAACTGAGAGAAATTCCAAAATTTCAACTTTTTGGAGGTTTTAAAGAAAAAAATGTCTTTCTATAAAAAAAAATCACTTCAACTTGGTATACAAATCTTGAAAATTTTTTTTTATCTATTTTGTTAGTTCAAATAGAAGAGAATTTAATACTGAAGGGAACAAGCTATGATTCATTTCAAAAGGTTCATTAGTTTTTTTTCATTCATGTACGCCAATTCAAAGAAATCATAAAAATGAAAAGTCGAGAAAAGAAGATAAAGTTTGTACTATAGCTGTCCGGTCACAGCGTAACTACCTAACGCTCGCCTACCTTTGGTTTTGTATCTACGGAAATATTGAGAATTAGGCTCTGTAACTTTGTTTGAATATTCTGAAATATATTAGGAATCGCTTAAAATGAAAAAAAAAAAAATTGATTTTTTTGACCTTATAAACCAGGCTCCCCTCTTAAAACAAACAAATTTACAGTGGTGCACAACCATTTTTTTGTTTTGCCAGAAGAGAGTTTGGCCCATTGAAAGGGTATGAACGTACATATGTATGAATTTCTTTTTACTTATAGAAATGCATGTATGGGTATGCTTCTGTTTGTATCAGCAACCGCTGTGAAATTGCTTGCTTAGCCGTCTGCTGCTGTTGACAAGAATCAATTTGTTACAGAAATCCAAAAAATAAAGCCAATGGTGAACATCGGACAATAATGAAAATGATGTTGCAGGGAAATCTAAAATGTAAAAGAGTTGTAAGGCAGCAAAAAATGTGAGTAAATTCGAAAGATTGAACGGATTGGCGGGTTCAATACCATGGCCTAAATATGGTACGAATAACATATTGACTTTGCATCTCGATTCCCAAAGATTTAAGGGGTTAGGGGCAGTCAGAATTTTCAAAAAATAAAATTATTTGGTTTTTGCATTTTCTTAAAGTATAACACCTTAAAAATATTGTGTGAAAATGTGAGTCCAACAAATACTTTTCGAGGTATTCAATAAATAACAAAGGGCGCACGGGAGTGTTCGCGAGCAAGTTGCTAAACTTTAAATGCGTTTTTCGCAAAACTATGTTCTTTGAACTGGCCATCAATGTAACTGTTTGAGGAGGAGCTGGTTTGCACCCCCTGTGTACGCAATAAGCTTCGAAATAAAAAACAAGCGCTAACGACTGGTTAACAACTTTATTACTTGGCGATCGCGGTAGAAGTGACCTTCTAAGTTGTCGCAATATAATTTTAAGTTACACTTATGTATGTTGGTACATACTCATGTATATGTATATAAAAAGAAGTAAAAGGAAATACAAAGAATTTTGGTACATTACAGTTGCAGTTATGATCACGCCATTTAGTGATGCAAATAATTAAAAATACCAATTAGTGACGCGAATACCGAAGATGACAATTAGTGCTGCTGCGAATACCGAAGATGCCAATTAGTGCTGCTGCGAACATCCTCCCCCGTTGGAAGGTGTAAGTCTCCAACCGCTTCAGTTTCAATAGGGAGCACGGCAATTTTTCCCACAGCTCGCTTGACTAATCCATTGGCAGTGTAGATGATGGCGATACGAGCCACACCATCGGCGCCGCGAATTAAACTCTCCACGCGTCCTAGTCGCCATTTTAGTGGTGGAAGGTTTTCTTCTTTCAAAATGACCATGTTTCCAACTTGAACAATCCCAGTTGATTTTCGCCACTTAACTCGTTCTTGCAACAGTGAGAGATAAGAACTGCTCCACCTTTTCCAAAATACCTGCTGCATATGACAAACACGCTGCCATCGGCTTAAGCGACTGATATCGAGGCCGGTTACGTCTGGTTCAACGACGGATGTAAATGGCGCACCTATGAGAAAATGAGCCGGCGTGAGCACGTTGAGATCATCTGGATTCTCTGAAATTGGACAAAGTGGACGAGAGTTAACTATTGCTCCGATTTCACATACAAGAGTACGAAGCTCTTCGAATGTCAGGATTGAGAGGCCAACAGTGCGGAGAAAGTGAAATTTCGCTGACTTAACAGCCGCCTCCCATAATCCGCCAAAATGTGGTGAACGAGGCGGAATAAATTTCCAAGAGATGCCTTCCAAGTTGCATTGATTAGTGACTTCAGTGTTATGGGAATTGCTTGAGAACAATTGACTTAACTCTTGCAACTCGTTTTTAGCGCCAACGAAGTTCGTTGCATTGTCTGACCAAATGGTGTGCGGTTTGCCTCTTGTGCAAATAAATCTTTTCAAAGCTGCCAAAAACGATGATGTAGAAAGGTCCTGAGTAAGCTCCAGATGACAAGCCTTCGTGCTGAAGCAGACAAAAACACATATGTAGCATTTAATGGGTGGCCTGCTGCGAACTTCCGACTTGTGGTAAAATGGTCCACAATAGTCGATGCCAGTGGTGAAAAATGTTCTGTTAGCCTGAACCCTGTCGGCTGGAAGGCTTCCCATGATATGCTCATAGATGATTGGTTTCAAACGGAAGCAACGAATGCATTTACTTATAACGCTAGCAACAGTCTTGCGTCCGCCAATTGGCCAATATTGCTGCCGAATTGAAGCCAGTACGCTCTGCGGTCCAGCGTGTAGATATTTGCGATGAAAGTGGTCAATTATTGCGTTTGTGACCGGATGATGTTTTGGCAACAAAGGTGGATGTTTTGCTTCAAAGTCCAATAAAGAATTTTGCAGACGTCCTCCAACACGAAGAAGCCCAAATGAGTCGATAAACGGATTTAATGAGTGTAGCTTACTTGACGAATTAAGTTTCTTGTCAAATCTTAGCGCCTTGAGCTCAGCTGCAAAATGAATTTGTTGAATGTTACGGATTAGCAAATGTGTACCCATTTTAATATTCAGCGGAGTCAACGGTTGACCATCAACGCGAGTACGGTGCGGTTGGCAAAAATAGTAAATGTAGGCAAAGATGCGCTTCAACCTTTCAAAGGAGTTGTGGTACTTGCAATCGAGTGTTATGTCTCGTAGTTGAGAAGCAACTAAGACTTTACGTCGCCGTTCGGGTAAATCAGTTAACAAATCCAGGAGATTAGGCCAATTCGATTGCCTTCTTGATAAAAATTGTGGACCACTTCTCCAAAGTTCAGAATTTAGTAATTCTTTGGGAGTGCACCCCCTCGAAAGAATGTCTGCCGGATTCAAAGAAGTAGGCACATGATGCCAAGTCATACCTTTGGTTAGTGTTTGTATCTGGCTAACTCTATTTGACACAAAAATGTTGAAATTTGTTGGTTGTTCGCGAAGCCATGATAGAGTGACCATTGAGTCTGACCAGCAGTGAACGGTGTGAGAATGTGGAAAATCTAGTGAAATGGGTGCCACCAATTCCGCAAGCAGCAAGGCTGCCGACAGTTCTAATTTAGGAATAGTTAAACTCTTCAGAGGCGAGACTCTCGACTTTGCGCAAAGTAAGCATGATTTTGAAATACCATCACACTCCGAACGAATGTATACACATGCACCAAACGCCGCCAAGCTTGCGTCGCAGAATGCGTGAATCTCCCAACTAGAATTAGGCGTCAATACAAAGCGAGGAAATTTAAAGCTGCTTACTAGACCAAGCTGTACACAAATGTCGTTCCAGGTAGTTTGCAGCAACTGAGGCAAGCTTTCGTCCCACTGTAGTTTTTCCTTCCAAAGGATTTGCAGGAAAATTTTTGCTTTCGTAATGACTGGCGAAACCAAGCCAAGCGGATCATAAATTTTAGCAATATGTGAAAGTATCGTGCGTTTTGTCGTGCGTGCGTTATTATCAATAGGCGAAAATGAGAATAAGAAGTTATCAGTTTTAGGGTCCCAGATGAGGCCAAGAGTCTTTGCAACATCACTTCCATCGTGGAATTTAAGAAGATTTTCGCAATCTGAGTCAAGAACACCTTGCAGCGCGCCATCCTCATTTGAGCACCACTTACGAATGTTGAATCCTCCACGCTGAAGTAAACCTTTAACCTGACGTCTGATCTCAATCACTTCTTCTATAGTATCTCCGCCTGAAATGAGATCGTCAACATAAAAGTCTCTCCTCACGATTTTTGCACCTATTGGAAATGACCCTTCTTCATCGTACGAAAGTTGATGCATAGCTCGTATTGCAAGAAAGGCGGCAGATTTTGTTCCGTATGTTACAGTGTCTAACTTGTATACCTTTACCTCATCGAGTGGGTTCTCGCGCCATAAAATGCATTGCAGATATTCGTCTGGAGATGTCATACGTACGCATCGGTACATTTTGCATATATCTCCGCACAGAGCGAATTTACGAAAACGAAATTGTAAGAGAGTTTTGAACAGCTTTGCTTGAATAGTTGGACCCGCTAGCAAAAGGTCATTCAACGAGTAGCCTGTTGTTGTTTTTGCGGAGCCATCGAATACGACGCGAAGTTTTGTCGTTGTACTGTCAAACTTTTGCACGCAATGGTGCGGTAGAAAAAATGTTTTTGTTGTTGGCCCAGGTGTTGCCAGTGACATGTGGTTCAGCGATATGTACTCACTCATAAAATGAATATATTGAGTTCTTAAGTTATGATTATTTTCCAATTTTCGCTCTAAGCCTTTGAATCTGCGAAGAGCACGATTGTATGAGTCGCCAAGATCGCTAAAGCCTGTTTTTGTTGGCAAACGCACTGAATACTCTCCCGAAGTAAGTCGAGAGAAATATTTCTTGAAATGCTGCTCGCACCAGTCATCTTCTTTAGATGGAGGGGGAGCAGAGTCGAAGCAATTCTCTATTTCCCAGAATCGTTTTACGATATCGTTCAATGAGTTATTATGTTGATGTTCAAATACGTTTTTGCTGCAGGCAGCGAGGGAGGATGATTGTTTGTTGGTATATGAAACGCCACCAGCGACAACCCAGCCCAGTCGAGTTTTTTGCAGTAATGGCAAATTACTAGCAATGCGTATTTGGCCAACGCACATCAAATCAAAAAACAAACCCGCGCCGATGAGCAAGTCAATGCGCTGGGGTTTAAAGAATAATGGATCTGCTAGATTAATGTTTGACGGTATTATCCATTCCGAAGAAAGGCTGAAGTTAGGTCGATAATCTGTAATACTAGGTGTGACCACAGCAGTGAACGAAGTGTTGTAGCCTTTATCTTGTGACTGTGCGAAAACGTCAATCTCTTTGTCGGCAACAAAGTTTGATTCGCCGATACCGGAAATCAAAATTGCAGATTGTTTGAATGGAAGTTGCAGCATATTTGCCAAGCGAGCGGTTACAAAATTTATTTGAGAGGCCGAGTCGAGAATAGCACGACATGGAACGAAGTCACCTGAACGATTTTTGACTGAAAGTATAGCTGTAGCAAGCAACACATTACTATTGGCGCCCGAATTTGGGGCTTGAGCGACTGTACTTGAAGTTAACGATGAAATGAGTGTTTGCTGTGAAGGGGCTGTAGCCTCAATTGTTGGTAGGTTTGAAGACGGGGATATAGACGAGGTATGCGGGTTCATATGGAGAAGCGAATTGTGTTTGCCTGGGCAATGACGACAATGCCCAGACTTACACCGTTGTAAACTATGACCCTTGCGTAGGCAATTTAAGCAAAGTTGCAATCGCTTAGCTTCTTTGTAGCGCAAATTCGGCGACAAATTTACAAATTTTAAACAGCTATTTATGTAATGTTCTTTCGAATCGCAAAGTATGCAAAAGCTAGAGCTACTTGAGGATGCTACCAAAGCGTTTCTCATACCTTTATTTGCATTCGAATGTTTACCGATCTGATTGCTAAGTGTTTGCGTAGCACCTTCCAAATTTTCCATAATTCGGCACCGCTTCTCCAGAAATGAGGTCATTGAATTCAAAGTTGGCAGTGTCTGCATGGGCAAGTCCTCCTCCCACTTCTCCTGCGTCTTCTGATCGAACTTTCTAGTAACAAGATGTATGAGCAAACCATCCGATATTTGTTCTGGTGTTGCCATGGTGTTAAGTGCACGAAGATGGGAATTAAAATTGTCGCACAATTCGCGCAAACGATTGGCTGAACCCTTATCAACACTCTTCAACTCGATAATCGCCCTAATGTGAGCCTGAAAAATAAGTAATTTATTATCAAATCGATTTTTCAATAGGGCAATGGCTTTGTCATAATTCTCCTCAACCGGTTCTAGCGAGCAAATTGTTTCCAAAGCGGCTCCTTGTAGACTAGTGCGTAAATGTTGGAGTTTCTCCACTTTGCTTAACTCGAGGTCCTTGTCAATAACGCTACTGAACATGGCAAAAAAATTAGGCCAGTCAATGTACGCTCCACTAAATTTCGGTATTTTCAGCTCAGGAAGGCGAGACTTTCTTTGCGATGAGAATAACGTTGCCGGCGATTCTTCCAATGCGAAATGCCTAGCAGTCGATGAATGTCTTACGTTTGTCTTCCGATGCGAATTGAGCTGACGCGACAGCTTTGCCTTGACTTCTAGGTACACGTCGAAAAATTCTGCTCGGCCTACTCCATCTAGTTCGCGTGGATCAGCTTCTTCGAGAATAGAATGCACGTGGTCAAAGTTGTCGTGAATGCTTTCAACGTACTCCATGTGGACAGAAAGTTCAGCTTCATCAAGTTCATCAAGACGATGCGACGACAATGTTTTGTTTAACGCAGTTAATTGATGCTTAATAGACGCACTTTTCCTTTTATTAAACGAAATTGAATCGGAGCTGTTGCCCGTTGCATCGGATGATGTGTTGTCGATACCCTTTTTCGATTTGTTGCCCTTGGGCATTTTGGCAATACAATTAAATGTGTGCAGCACTACAGATGCGAAAAAATAGGAGTAGCTGTATTATCAGCAGATACCTCCGTTATGCGGTTATGTACTGACGAACGAATTAAATTGATTTACAGTTTCAATAACTGCACTCAAAACTTTGCTTGCGCGCAAATGAGAAAAATTTTATTTAGTTAAAACTCGAATAGTTATAACGCGAAAAGACTTGCACGCAATGAGCAAAATTTTATTTAGTTAAAACTCGAATAGTTATAACGCGAAAAGACTTCTAACCCGATCACGTCGGGGTCACCAATGTTTGAGGAGGAGCTGGTTTGCACCCCCTGTGTACGCAATAAGCTTCGAAATAAAAAACAAGCGCTAACGACTGGTTAACAACTTTATTACTTGGCGATCGCGGTAGAAGTGACCTTCTAAGTTGTCGCAATATAATTTTAAGTTACACTTATGTATGTTGGTACATACTCATGTATATGTATATAAAAAGAAGTAAAAGGAAATACAAAGAATTTTGGTACATTACAGTTGCAGTTATGATCACGCCATTTAGTGATGCAAATAATTAAAAATACCAATTAGTGACGCGAATACCGAAGATGACAATTAGTGCTGCTGCGAATACCGAAGATGCCAATTAGTGCTGCTGCGAACAGTAACTTAGAAACCGTTTGATGGATTTCAATAAAACTTATACAGCTTTTGAAAAACATAAAAAACTCGTGCCTGATCAAAGGATTTTTTTTTCAAAAATTTCAATTTTTTTACATTTAATGCCAGTTTTTTTTCTCGAAAATCTGAAAAATATTTCCTAAGGCCACCATATTGTTAATTTTGAAAAAAAGGTTCGATCGGGTACAAGATTATCTATTAATAAAACTAGTTTCTTTTGTCCGATTGATTTTAGATGAATCTTCAAGGACTTGTGATGTTCACCACAAGGGAGTTCTGGAAAAACGGGCTCCACATAAACAGTGATAACTTGTACAATTATTCATTTTTTTTTTTAATTTTGTTAAAGTCAAGTCGAAAAATGATGTATTAAAGCTATGTTTTTGTTTTTTAAAATAAATCAATTGACTAGCAAAAAGAAAAAAAATATTGAAAATCATCATTTTCTCAGGCCTCTGACTTAAAGAATATTGGTATTACAAGGAAATCTTTCAGAGAGTTTTCTTCGCTCTAGTCGCTCTGGCCAACATGGGCACTTAAGTCTTTATATGTAAGTTATTTTTTAAAATATTTTTTTCAAACCTTTAAACTTTGCACAGCATTCATGTAAATTAACAAATCTTAACCAGAATTTTAAATTTTTATGAAAGAGGCGATCGTATTGGGGCTTTCAAATCGCCAATTTGCCAAAAATATTAAGCGAAGTAAAAATGTCAAGAATCTTTATGTGAAACAAGAAGCCTCCTATGCTAAGAACTACAAGGGCAGAACTGCGATGGCTTTGACACCGAAGGAAACATGCAAAATCCTTAGGATTGCATCGATTTCCGCCCTTTCCTCGCATTAAAGGTTCCAAAAAAAAAAAAAATCAAAAAACAGCCGTGAAGGTGGCTTATGGTATAGAGAGTAATATTATTCTTGTGCCATAAAAGCCAATTTCCACTCATCAATAAAATGACTGTGGCTAATGATCTGTTGAAGATTAGCTAAAGAGGATAGGAACTCGAAAGGAACGGAAGGTGAATTTTTTAGTTTATCAACATCTTTTGCAAACTTCATCCGAAGATAAAGGTGAATGTTTTATGGTAAGTGTCCGTAAAAGCTCAGAGTGGGTTACAGACATAACGAATAATGTTCTAGATTTAAATTTGCTCTTTTGAATACATGTCACATTTAGCAAATATATGAATGCAAATTAAAAAGAAGCTTCTAAAAACGTGTTGGTAATTTCAACCAAATTTTCTCAACACTCTGACGTCATGGAAAATTGTTGTGGTCAGATTCGTACTCAGAACAGCAAAATGATTGGAAAATTACTTGCTGATCCCAAACAAGAGACAAAAAACTTGCAGACTTGGAATGGAGCTCAAGAGCTTTTTTTGTATGGCGCAGTACTAAGAATTAAATATTTTACAACACCGGTCAAGCTATAAATTTCGTTTTTCGAAGCGTAATACTGACAGATTTTCAAGCTTGCGGGATGAAACGAGCTGTTAATTCGAAAACAAGCAGATATTGCAAACGAAAGTTGGTTTCGAAACACCAAAATTTCAGTCAAAGTATCAAAACTTTGATGTAATTAATTGTTTTTTTTTTAATATTTTTTTTTATTTGAACAAATAGGAAAAGACGAAATTGAATTAGAGAAAAAATGACACAATTTACTTAAGTAACTGTAATTTTTCTGTTCAATAAATGTTTAGAGCTATACTGTATTTGGACTATTGATTTTCAATTATGAATTTTATTTCAAATTAATTGTGAGATTCATCTAAAACTAATCGGACAAAAGAAATTAGTTCTATTTAGCTTTTTTTCAAAATTAACAATATGGTGGCCTCAGGAAATATATTTCAGATTTTCGAGAAAAAAAAGTGGGAATTAAATGTAAAACAAAATTGAAATATTTGAAAAAAAACCTTCTATCAGGCACGAGTTTTTTAAGTTTTTCAAAAGCAGTATACATTTTATGGAAATCTACCAAGCGGTTTCTAAGTTACAGTGATCACCTGTTCAAAAAACACAGTTTTGAGAAAAACGCATTTAAAATATAGCTACTTGCTCGCGAACACTCGGGAGCGCCCTTTGTTAATTGTTGAATAACACGAAAAGTATTTGTCGGAAATTTTCACACAAAATTTTTAAGATATTATATTTAAAGAAAGTGCAAAAAAAATCCATTTTTTTTTTGAAAATTCTGACTACCCCTAATCCCATCATGAAAAAGGTAATGTGCAAAATTAATCAGCCAATTTCGTTTTTGAGCAACTTTTTAACTTTGCCCATGACAGAACCCCTCCGAAATTAATTTTTCTTCCATTTGTCATGCCAATACGGAATCCTCTCCGTCCAGACTGAATTATTTTTCATCGGAAAAAATTACTCTCTCCCTTTCATCTTCGTGAAATTGATATTTTTCTGCAAATGTCAATCTGGCCTGTTGGTGTCGTGTGGTTTCCCGAACATCTCTAGTGCTAAGTTTTGGCTATCTACCACTTTTCTTAATACATCCGTACTTTTCTTTCAAATAGAAGTAATGCAGAACCACACATTTGTCCCAGCTCAAATTTAGACAAACCTTTAACGTGAATAATTTCCGTCATACAATCAACGAAACGATATTGGGGCATTTTTCTATTATTGCTTTAGTAGATATCATCGTAAATGTGTATAAATCATCCAATGGTATGATAATTTGCGCCACCTTGTATTTAATTGATGAGTGCAATTGATATTGGTTGCAGGCATAATTATAAAAATAAATACATTCACACATACATACATAAGTATGACAAAGCAATAAAGTTATTGTGCATTATTCTTGCTGTGATTTATTCAGCTTATTTATTACCATTTAGCTTCACCAGAGTCATTATATGGAGCTTAAAATTTATATTCCGTGACGTAAGGATTTGCATAATCATCACGATATGACTTAATTTTAATATCGTGTTATCTTTTCGCTCATTACTAGGTTCAGATCTCTTATTTTTTTTCATAAAAAATCAATATTATTACAATAAAGTGGTGTTATGTATATCTAAGCGTATTTGTGTATTAAAAAGTACTTCTATTAAGTGCATTTATTGCTATAAATTTATATGTTTGTGTATGTATTTATGTCAGTGCTCAACTGTACTGTAAGGTTAAGGCTGAGCTGTGTTCAGCTGTAAGGTTAAATTAGAGTTGCCATACCATAACACCATAACCTTAACTGTAGTTTTAGCCCTAACGATATTTATTGTCATCTATTATTGGTGTAAGCCATAAGTAGCTGATATTTATATTATGTATATTATCACTTATTTGTTCATTTCAAAAGTGCAGAAATTAAAAAAAGGGTAACACCATGATCGGTGACGAGGAAATGAGTAATTTATTCATTAATATAATGGCATTATGCCTATATCACAATGTAGCAAATCAACAATCAACTGGTTATGGCTACGGCGAAAAACCAACTCAATTAATCCAGTACTCAAAAGTGGCCATAAAAATAATATTGCCAATTATAGACCAATTGCCAAATTATATACGGTTCTAAAATTGACTTTTTTTTATTATGCTGCTAATCGTTTTGCAGACCAACACGGTTCCATAAAAAGCAGATCCAGTGTTCCAAATTTTGCAGAGTTTTCTGAATATTGTATATTATCTTGCCCAAAAAAAGTTCAGGTTGACACTGTATACTCGTACGCAAACGTTTTAAAAGCATTTGATGAGGTTAATCCAACTGTTTTAGTTTCCAAATTAAGGGCTTTAGGATTTCACTCCACTCTTTTAAAATGGATTAAATCTTGTTTCTCCTCTCGGAAATGTCTTGTTAATGTTGATGGAGCGTCATCTATTTCTTCTATTGCGCCCTCTATTGTACCCAAGGGAAGTATACTGGGTCCGCTATTTTTTATAATTTTTTTAGTGACATTTCTAGTTGTTTTAATAACGTAAGTATAACGGACTCTATAAATCTTCAATCTGTTACCACATTGGTGGTTATATTTAATCCAATAGAAAGAAAGTTATTGATCTTAGTGTGGTATTTGACTCTAAAATCTCTTTTCAAATACATTTGAATTGCACCACCGCAAAGTCTTATGCTGTACTTGCTTTTATCCGACGTTTTAGTTCGGACTTTGTTGATCCATATACCCTTAAGTTGTTATATATGTACTTGGAAGCGGGGATATGCCGTCTTTATCATATGAGCATATTATGCTTATTAGTAGGCTTGCACGAGTCCAGAGAGCTTTTGTGCATTACGCTTTGGGTTCTTTGAATTTCACTGATCCAATTCCATCTTATAAAAGTCGGTGCTTGCTCATTAATCTAAAAAGACTAGATATTATAATAGAAGGATTATTCTCTCCATCACTTTTATTTTCGCTTTGATAAGTGAGGCCATTGACTCCCCACTGCAACTCGAGAAAATTATATTCAATATTCCTCAGCGAAGCTTACAGAACCATGATTTTTTCTGGTTAGGAATAATTAGAATTAATTAGACTTCATCCCATTTCTACAACTTTGAGAAAATTTGATACGCTTTCTAATCATATTAGGTCAGATATTTCTTCAACAAAATACCACTTCAATGTATTAGTAATATTCTTTTCTTCTAAATTCTAAGAAATATTTCATTTTCTTTCATTAATTGCAATGAAACAAGTAATTATATAATTAATTATTTAGTATTAATATGTTTTCCATAGTCTGTAAGAAATACTGCATTTTTTATTTAAATGATTAAGTAAATAAATACAAATCAATATTTTAACCAATTTTGAAAATTCGCATTTCCCCTTTTGGAATATGAATTACTTTTTCATAAAAGTATAGTTCATTGTCTAACAAAGTCCATTTTGAAATTTTATAATAAAAAAGTAGAAAAATTCCACAAACTTAACAACCCAATTTCACGTTTTTTAACCGAATTTCTAGAAAGGTTTCTGGTATGCAGTTTTATAGCTTTTAAGATTTTAGTTTAATAAAGTGAAAGTTTAATATTGCTAAAAATGCCATTAATTTTTTATAATATTTTTCCTTGAAGGCGTTGTAGATTTCCTTTATTTCATGAGCTATCATTTGTTGCAGGTTGTATGCACATACATACGAGGTGTGTTCAAAAAGTTTGTGTTTTTTCAAAAAGTATTTATTTATTCATTAATATCTATTTTGTCACCTTCAAAGTAATCCCCATGAGATATTATGCACTTGTGCCAACGTTTTTTCCAATCTTCGAAGCACTTCAAAAAATCAATTCTTTTTTATCTTGTTCAGCTCCTCCTTTGATGCCGTCTTTATCTCGTCAATCGTAGCGTGGCGTCGTCCTTTCATGGGCCTCTTCAGTTTCGTGAGCAAGAAAAAGTCACAGGGGGCCAGATCTGGAGAATACGGTGGCTGTGGCCATCATTAGTGTGTTGTTTTTGGCAAAAAGTCGTGCACAAGCAATGATGTGTGAGCAGGGGCGTTATCGTGACGCAAGAGCCAATTTTTGTTCTTCCACAAATCCGAGCGTTTCTGGCGGACTGAGGCAAGAACTTATGATGCACAACGCCCTTGCAATCGAAGAAAACGGTAAGCAAAACTTTTACATTCGACTAAACTTGATGCGCTTTTTTCGGTCTTGATTCGTGCGGTAGCTTCCATTGCGATGATTGAGCTTTGGTTTCCACGTCATAACCATAAACCCACGATTCGTCACCAGTTATGACCTTCTGGAGCAATGTTCATGCGATGCTTTTGGTCGAAATTGAGCAGTTTTGGTACAAATTTTGCGGTGACCCGTCTCATGCCCAAATCATTGAAAAAAATCAAATGGCACGTCAGTTGTTGAAGTGCTCGGGCGTCCGGCACGCTTTTCGTCGTTCACATCTTCTCGGCCTTCTAAGAACATTTTGTACCACCGATAAACGTTGCTTTGGCCCAAAGTATAGTAGCTTCTCCGTATGACACACTCAACATTCGGCATGCATCCGCACACTTAATTTCATTTTTCACACAAAATTTGATACTGGGTTCTTTGATCCATCTTTTTGAATAAGTAAAAATCGAATAGGAGTCGAAACACGTGGAAGCAAAGTAGCTGTCAACAATTAACTGAACATTCAAAATGGCCGAACCCGTCGGCTGAGTGCGAGACATGAGTACCAATATATCGCCACAAAAAAGTCGAAATTCGAATATATATATTTATACGTATACGTAACCTGCGAAAATTCAAAATTCGCGATACTTTTTGAAAATACCTCGTACATATTTGTACATACATATAAGTGACTAAGTACGCGTGAATATTCATAGCTTGAAAACGAACTTTCGATTCGCAAACAAAAAAAATATTATATGCACATCGAAAAACTATTAAAATCACAGCATCAGCATACAAATAAAATATGCGAAAACTAACTGTATGTCCAATGTTATACTTACCTACTACGTCTACTGCATTCATTTATAGCGAAAACTACAATATTTAGTTAAAATTGTTAGCATTGAGTTTGGCATTGAAATAAAACATTTACGCACATTTTCGCATTTGCGACATCCACAATTGGCAATGCAACAATTTAAATGCTCACGCTCACATACATACTTCTGTACTGAATAAATATAAAAATTGTTATGTATATAAAAATTAACAAAAAAATATGTTTGTAGGTTTGTCGCGAAAAATGTGCGGCAGATCCAAGCATCGAATGCCATACGACCTATCGCCAATTGATTTTCAATAGTTACAACAACAGCAGCGTAAATCATTAACCATAAAGCATCAGCAGCTGATGATTGCCGTGAAGGATGAATTTCAGCTATGATTCATGGCCATTTACATATGCACGTGTGCAACTTTTCGCAAGTATGTATATATGTATGTTTATTCATAATTAGCATGAATATTATTTATTAGAATGATTCATGGAGCCACAAATAGAATCTTGCTGGACGAATGTAGAATCGGTGGCACAATTTTTTATCGCCTTTTCCTCTAATGGGTGCAAGCGTTTTTATACCAGCGCCCACTTGTGCACAAGGGTATTATAATTTTATTGCCCTTGAAATATCTAAAATATAAAATTTAAAGTTTGTTTGTTTGTTCGTACTTTAGGGGCTGCCTTACCGTTCATTCGATTATAATGAGATAAGATCAACTATGCTTGGGGGAAGGCATTGTGAAACTCTGATGTATAATACATATATATGGGGTCTTCACAGCGAGCTTTTTGCTTTATTGTTTGGCAGTTTTGCGCATATTTTGTTTTCGTAAATCCAACTAAAGCGCCTAAGCGGCAAGCAACAAAGCACCGGAGTGACAAGCTTGGCAATACTCTTATGATCGATAGTTGGTAAAATAACAAAAAACAGAAAAACTTAAAAGTTAACAAACGCCAAATTTGCCATTACTTCCAAAAACCAGTAGAAGAAAACATATAAGCCGGGATTTTTACAAATTACTTCATAAATTCGCCCTTTTTGTTGTTAAAATTTCCATTTTATCGTATCCAACTAAAAACTACAATTTCAAGCCGGTGCAGGAGGCAGAAGTGCATTAAATACCAGATTCTACAAAAAAATTAAATTGTTATAAAGCTGTTACAAACTGTTAAAAAGTGCAGACATATGCTTTCAGATTAAATGTTTTCGTAATGGGTAATTTTTGACACTGTCGGCCTTAACAACTGCGCTGTTAGTTCTGCATTTTCCAAACTGAATAAAGTAGCAAATAAAATGGATGTGGTGGTGAAAGAGCACAAAACTAAGCATCGCCTGTCATCAAACGAAAAGTCGACGAACTCGCGTCTCGGCACCCACATCACTGTTGACAGTTCTGATTTTGAGGTTGTAAGATACTTCCTTTATCTAGTAGGCAATTGGCCCAAATAGGCAATTGAGTGGTAAAGTCCTCTCTCTAGAAACAAAACTTACACTTTATAAGGCTCTCATCATGTCCGTCCTATCAAAAGACACAGAAGCTGTACGAGGACAATATCCGATGAGGCGTCCCTTGGAATTTTTGAAGGAAAGATTTTGTGGAAGATTTTTGAACCGTTGGCGACTGCAAATATCGCAGGTTATGGAACGATGAGCAAAGTGTACATAGCGCAGCTAATAAAGATCTAGCCGATATGTTGGCTGGGTTATGTCGTCCGAATGGATACAAATGTTCCGGTTCTGAAACTAGTCAATAACGGTATCAGCTGATGGTAGCAGAGAAAGATGAAGGCCCCATCTGCGTTAGAAAGATCAGGTGGAGAAGGGCTTGGCCTCACTTGGTCTGCCAAACTGGCGCCGGTTATCACGAGAAAGAAACGACTGGCGAGCTTTGTTTAAAAAAAAAATAAATAAATAAATAATTGGCGCGTACACTTCTGTTAGGTGTTTGGCCGAGCTCCTCCTCCTATTTGTGGTGTGCGTCTTGATGATGTTCCACAAATGGAGGGACCTACAGTTTCAAGCCGACTCCGAACGGCAGATATTTTTATGAGGAGCTTTTTCATGGCAGAAATACACTCGGAGGTTTGCCATTGCCTGCCGAGGGGCGACCGCTATTAGAAAAATGTTTTTATTAATTTTGCTTTCACCGAGATTCGAACCAACGACCTCTCTGTGAATTCCGAATGGTAATCACGCACCAACCCATTCGGCTACGGCGGCCGCTTTGTTTAACTCGGGCTTTGTTTAACTCGGCTAAAATCGCTTAAAAAATTTCTCGAGTATAAAATGAACTTCTCTCTTGCATCGAACTGCCACTTTGCTCGCTAAATTTTTATATGGTGGATAAAGTTTTGGTGTTAACGAACGCCTAATTGCAAAAAAATTAGAAATAACTATTAAACATTGTTGTGTTATCGAAAACGACGAGTATTAAAAAGTGGAGATAAAAGTAAGCAAGTCACTTTTGTAGTCGAAATTCTATGGGATTGAAAATGTATTTACCTTCGATCAAAGTAAATTGCTTCGCAGCGCATTTTATTAATTTATTAATATTTTTTTCTTTTTTGGTATATTTCGACATTTTTAGTTTTGCAATGAAATTGCTATAAATTGCTTGGTGCAAAATTCATTACCTTAACTGAAATAAATGTAACGAAATTGGCCCGAGTACCCCGATTTCAAATGAAACAAAAAAGTTGATATTAATAACATAGAAAAGTCCGGTTTCAGGAAAGAAAACGACAAGAATTTGGACCTGACAGCTAGCTGTCGAGTTATTGACAATTTTTATATTTAAGATCCAACACGATTCATATACTTCCTGAGGTGCCTTGGTAAATGGTAACTCAAATACACAAATTATCTACCCCGGATTAAATCTAAAAAATCTGTATTTTTACACAGGGACAGCTTTATATTGTTCCATGCACATGAATATTATCAAAGTACTATAATAAGCCTGTTGCACTCATAAGCGTGAAATCATCCCTCTTTTCCACATGATTTTTCACCTAAGAAGTGTTTCGAAAATCTGCAGTCTTGACTTCTTTTCGCTAAGTTCTGGCTGCAAAAATCAATATTGATTTTCTCCCTTCTCCGGAAGCCGCGGTTTCAGTGGTTGCTGTTAAAGTGCTTGAAAGTGCTTTGTTAGAAAATTTAATTTCAAACGATTTTACTACAATTTTCCAACATTTCGATTTCAGCATCATTTACCAACTACCAAATGCAGTAGCTGCGTCTCCTGCTCCTTTTTCATATTATTATATATGAATATATTATATACATATATGAATCTATTCTAAAATATTTCCTTAAAATCTTCCGTGCATTAGACCAGCAGGTTCCGAAGGGTTCATAATAGCGTCGTATTGAAAATTTGGGGATTTCGTCACCCACACTTCAATAGCCTGGCCTCGATGCCTTACCCGCAGGTGCATTGTATAAATTTTATACATAAACCGTAATATGAATGGATCTATTGTATTGCGTGTAGGCTATTCAGGCTGTAAGCTATTCTAACCGAAATGCTCAAGAAGTGCGGTATATAAAACGGGAGTTAAATGCCAATTTACTCGAGTAAAAGCCAAGGCATGGAATTGAAATGCACATATTAACCTGGAAAACTGCTTGACCAGATGTTTCTAAAAACACCCGTTATTTATTTTAGAAATTCCAAAAACAAAGTTTACCAAAATCATTTGTCATTTGATGCACGCATCAATTGTATGTCAAATGGATAGGCTTTGCACATTTTGATTGATGGCATTGCACGGAAACGAGTATTCCCCAGGGAAAATGGTAAAAATAGCGCACAAATATGAGTGATCAGATGCGGGTGCATTTATCAGCCTCCTCATCCAACGTGTGTGTTCATTTTTGAATAAGTGCCCAAAGAAATGTATTTCTACATGTGCAAGTGTGCACATTACGGTGGGCTAAATTGTGCTTCAAATACAGGGTGGGCCATATAGCGTTTGCTTTTTGAACCACCTATTTTTTTGAGAATGGTAACACAAATGACATGTCAAATGTGTTCATAATTTACTTAAAGGTTTGACATTTACGAAATGGGACGCTATACGCTTGAACAAAATTGGGAAATATTGAAAACCTATTTCCAAAGTGGTGAGTCTTCTTCTTCTTCCGCGGTTACAGTAAATGGCGAGCGCTACCGTGACATGCTCAACGAGTTGTTTCCAAAAGTTGAAGAGGATGACATGGACGACATTTGGTTTCAACAGGACGGTGCAACTTGTCACACTGCCAAAGTTACACTCGAACTTTTGGCTACCGGTTTTGAATTCCGATATCAATTGGCCGCCTCGGAGCTGTGATTTAAGCCCGTTGGACTATTTTTTGTGGGGAGCCGTTAAGGACAAATGCTATGCGAACCATCCAGAGACGATTGATGCTTTAAAACACGAAATCGAAGCTGCCATTCATGAAATTGGAGCCCAAACGATCGAAAATGTGTTTAAAAATTGGGTTGATCGAACGGCCAGTCGTGACAGTCATTTGAACGATATTATTTCTCATTCATAAATGACAATGTTCAATCTTCAAAATAAAAGAAAGTTTGCAAAATATTGATTAGTTTTTTTGCTATAGCTGATTCGAAAAGCCAATTTTACATGGCTCACCCTATACATAGAATTCAAGCTTCCTTATTATTAATTTTAATTAATAAACACCAATCAACTTTATTTTTTCCTATTTTGGGTACGAGAAACTCTTTTTCGATGTTTATTTTGATCAAAACTTCTCTGTCAAAGAGCGAAATATCAGTACCAACCACCAGTTTTTTATATTAGTTCAACTTTGGTGTCAACGTCTCAGTTGAGGACCGTGGCCCACTTGCTTACAATTTTTCCAA
This sequence comes from Anastrepha ludens, assembly GCF_028408465.1. Lineage (NCBI taxonomy): Eukaryota > Metazoa > Arthropoda > Insecta > Diptera > Tephritidae > Anastrepha > Anastrepha ludens. Next base: position 119,099,972 of record NC_071498.1, read on the forward strand.
TGCATCATGCAGAAAACGAGATGGGAGCTCATTAAGATCGTTTTATTTTAGGGAGGGTCAAAGTTTTCACCCTTTTACATTGTAGATATATGAAGTGTTCGGCAGTTCTATGTAAAAGAAGGGGCAACATTTTGTGAATTACTTTAATCCTTTAACTCCTCAATAGATGGTTCCTTCTTGTCTAACGATATTAACACTTCAAAGCGTTTTCCACATCGACTCATTTCAGTTGATCAATTTGAATTTTTATCTTTGGTCTATTAAGAGATTTATAGTAGAATATTTATATTTGTGGTATATTTATAACGGACTTAATTTAGGCTACCGGACCAACCAACCAAGTGGAGGTAGCCGCAATTAAAGAAGCAGTGGATTGGTTGCTTATTTCTATAATTACTGTGGGGGAGGTAAATATCTTGTGCGTTGTTAATCGGAGATGCCTGATTTCTTTCTCGACTGCATCCAAGTACTTCGATATTAAGCCATAGTGGGCAAAACTTAGAAGTTGTGGCCAATATCAGATCATTGATCGGCTATCAGCGAATTTGAAGGATTCATTTGATGGGCTAACTTAACCGGGGTCATAACCGAGGTTTGTTTACGAAAAATTGGAATAGTGTTGGTGATATCCGAAAAAAATTAACGCTCTGTCTGAACAACGACTGGATAGACGGATGTGTGAATATGTGGTAAATTAACGGGCAGAATTCTGCTAGGAAATTCTCAATGACATAGCAACTGAAGTTAGTCACTCAACTTCGTTTTAGCAAATTTGCCAAACCTGGTAATCTATCATCCTTGGGTCTACTCCTGGAAAGGTGGACCTCGTGGGCTTGTGTGTAATGCAAAAATACTTGGATTGCTTCAAGTGATTTCTGCAGAAGCTGTCTGGAGAATGAGGTGGAATCATCTCAGCACCTTCTCCTCAGCTGCCTTGCTTTCGTCGGGCTAAAATTCAAACATCTGGGCTCTCAGTTTTTTGCTATACATATGGGTATATAAATATATATAGAATTGGTAGTTGCACCCTTTATGGGTGTTTGACTAAGTTCCTCCACCTGCTTGTGGTATGCGTCTTGATGTTGTTCCATAAATGGAGGCACCTACAGTTTTAAGCCCCAACCGAAAGGCAAATGTTTTTTTTGTGAGGAGCTTTTTCATGTCCAAAATGGACGCGGAGGTTTACGGACATAGCAGCTTTAAATATCACACGCCTGGAGAATTTCAGCAGCACTTTGAAGCAGATGTAATTAACCACCTTTTCGTCGTTATCCTCCAACCCAAAGCGCCTTCTTCCTTTTCCCCCGGTTAGGTAGTTCTCCATCGGGTTTTTTTTCACTGCATGGCTTCATAATAGAAAAATTTGCTTCTATGTCCAAATGGACAACCATTTAGAACATATGAATAATTGACTTTCTGACCCAGGAATTATATGAAATCTTATAGTTTTCAAGAGGAGCGTTCCGCTTAATCTCAGAGCCATTTAGTGAGAATAGTTTCGGGAAATAGTATGCACACGAAATGGCATTGTACGGTAATAAAAATGTGGCAGAACATATAAAAATAACTGTTATAATATCAGAGATTCTCCCTATTCCAATATAGGTCCTAAAAAATACACCATATATATATTTGTTGTATGTAGGGCTACCAGAAAAGTCGTTCTAGATACTTAAGGATATTATTTAGGTTATTTCTAATTAAATTATTTACATATATAACGTCGTTTAGAAATATGTGATTTGAAAGATTAATTAAAAAAAACATGTTTGTTTTGCTGTACGTCCGCTTTTTTTAAATGCTAGTTAAAGGATTCGATTTTATTCTGTTTCTGTTTTTAGATAAAGGTTATGTAACCTTAGATTCCAGGCTGACTTTAATGAACTCGTTTCTTGGTGTATATATTCATGCATCTCTTTAAAATTTAAAAAATGTTTTCAACTCACTTAATCTAAATCTCGTGATATTCCAGAATCGTCATACTATATCTCTAATAATGTTGGTAGATAAGATCAAACTAACTTAACTTGGACTATTTTTCACTAAAATTTTTCATTCTCAAGTCATATATTAAAACAAAATCATACTCCATCTTTTCTTTTCTTTGTTGCATCATTTAATTATCTAATATAACCGTATTAGCCGAATGGGTTGGTGCGTGACTACCATTCGGATTTCAGAGAGAGAACGTTGGTTCGAATGACAAAATGCAGGAACAGTTTTTTCTAATAGCGGTCGCCCCTCGGCAGGCAATGGGAAACCTCCGAGTGGATTTCTGCCATGAAAAAGCTCCTCATAAAAATATCTGCCGTTCGGAATCGGCTTGAAACCCTCCATTTGTGGAACAACATCAAGACGCGCACCACAAATAGGAGGAAGAGCTTCGGCCAAACACACAAAAAGGGTGTACGCGCCAATTATATATATATATGTAACCTTAAGCTCCAGGCTGTCCTTAATGAACTCGTTTCTTAGTGTACATATTCATGCATCTCTTTAAATTTAAAAAAATGTTTTCAACTCACTTATTCTAAATCTCGAGATATTCTACAATCGTCATATTATCTCTCTAATAATGTTGGTATATGAGATCAAAGTAACTCACCTTGGAGTAATTTTTGACTCAAATTTCTCATTCACAAGTCATATATTAAAACAAATTTATACTCCATCTTGGCCTTTGCTAGACGTAATTGTTCAAACTTCTCAGACACTTACGTTTATTGCATTTGCTCGGTCTAGGTTGAAACATGCTTCATTTATTTGGAGATCCTATCACCAAATTTGCTATCACAAGATTAGAACGAATACAAAACATGTTTCTTAAATATGCCATATAATCGCTAAAATTTTCTGTCCCATATCGATATTATAGCTCCCGCTTGTTATTAATTGGGTGAAAGTCGCTTGAGTCCAGAAGATCGATTCTTTCACTTTCTTTTGTGTTTAATTTAGTTCAAGGCGGCATTGATTGTACGTTTCTTTGTAACGCATTATATCTCTTATTCCGGCGAGAACTTTACGAAGCTCTTACCCTTTTTATCTCAAGATATTCAAAGTGAATTTCGAGTCTAATCCGCTCGAACTCTTCGCGAACTAAATGAGATCTCGAGTTCCATGTCGTTAGATTTTACAAGTGGCTGGCTAATCACCTACTGTATCATAAATCAAAATATGATAGATTAAAGAATGATTGAGTATTGCAGAGGCCCTATGCTCCCAAAAGGAGTAAACAAGGAAAAAAAATAAAAAATAAAAAAAAAAGATTTTACAATAACTCAAAATCAATTCTTTTCTTTGTTGCAGCATTTAATTATCTAATATAATCGTATTTTTTAATCAAGTTGTATTTTAGTTTTAAAGCGTTTTATTTGTTCTTCTATTAATATATTTTTCATATTAGCACTAAGTCAATAGTCGGTAAGAAACTTTGTTTTTCTGACTAAATCTAAGTAAAATAAAATAAAAAAAAATAATATCAATAAAAATCATTAATAAAATGATTCCCAGCTCTGACAGTTAAAAGTGGCTGCTTGATAAAGTTTTGAATTTACGAATTTTCACTACTTTTTTTCTTACTTCTCTTCATTAAAATAAGTTTTGTGTGGAAACTTTTCTGCGAATTGTTCTCGGTAATCCTTTTATGTATGCATAATGACAGTTCCTTTATTCATTTTACCTACAACGCTATCTCTTTTATTACTTTCCCTACACTACTTCGCTATTTTGGAAAACACCAAGTCACCGATGGTACTACTCAACCTTTTGTTTTCAATATTTTTGCGTTTATTACCTCACCATTCAACCCCTCCAGTCAACGCTAACATTTGGGGATCTCTTCAGTGCTAGTCAACATCAAATTCAGCCGCAATGGCAATTGTGTTTTACGCATCTGACAGGTCATGGAGTGTATGGAAAGAGTGAACATTATTGCTGGCAAATATAGTAAGAAGAAAAAAGAAAGGCTTATGCGAATTTTGTTCATTTAATCCATTCATTTCATATAGCAAAAATATATTCGGGAGACATTTCAGTGTTGTTCAAATGAATTCTTTGGCCGTCTTCAAATACATATACATACATACCCATACATGTTCTATAAGTACAATACAATGTGCAGTCATTTTCAGGTAATTTTATTTCACAAAGTCTAAACAAAATATTGGTGACATTTTCGTCCAAACACAAAACAGCTAACAAGACGCGCGCGGCTGCTAATGTAAAACGTACCGATAATGACATGAAACCCCGGCGCTGTTACTACAAATGGACTGACTTTTTTATTTTGGCTTTTGTTGAGTTGGGTCGACCTTCAATCAAAGCAACCGTACAACATAATTCAGCGTTACTTATTGACGTCACAGTATTATAAACGGTAAAATAAAAGTCACATTCAAACAAATGTACATTCACTTGTATATCTGCATATATTTATTTTTAGTAAGTATTATACGAGTATTCATATGTACATACAGGCAAGTATATACACATACATACGAGTACATAAGAAAAAGCTTAAAAAATATGGCGGCGAAAATGCGTATAATATAAAACTAACACGACAATTGTGCGAGTTGTACCAAAAATGGTGACAAAAGCCATTGTCATTTTCTGTTTGCTCTGGGTATGTAAGTGTGAAGTAATGAGCGTTAAGTATTTGTGTGGTCTAGCTGAGCTATGCATGCATTTATTTACCACTTTGAACGAGCTCGAGCCCAGCAAACGGGACGCTATTGTCAGGATTATGTCGCATATATTGAACCGAGTCGTAAAAAGTTGGGTCGAACGCTTGAACCACTGTCAGCCCAGACAAAGTGACCATTTAAATGATGTGGTATTCTATGCATAAGTTATGAAAGTGCACATAATTAAAGGATTTTTCACAAATACGCCTAGCTGTTGTTTTAAATTAAAATATATAAAAATTTAGATTCATTCTGGTTTCATATAATATTTTTATTCAAAATACGCTTCTTAGAAATTATATGTGAAAAATGGCATCATTAAAATGTCCACCATGAGCGCGTCTACAGGCTGCCATGCGAGAATTAAAATTTTCAAGGGCCCGCTTACACATAACCGCATTGAGTTCAGCCATCTCAATAAAAATTTTGTGTATCAGATTTGGAATCGTTCTTGGCTTATTCACATATATTTACCTTCCAAAACACTGCAGGCTAGGGGTCGATTCTCGTTCTGCGTAAACGTGAAATGAAACATTTTTTTCCTGTTTTCATTACACTTTCGATTCGCGTTCCGTGGAGAAATTAAAAGAAATTCTCTTTTCACTGGCAATTTGTGTTCGTGGCAAGGTCCGTGGCAAGTGTGAGTGGAGTTGGGTGGATCATACTACAAAGGTTTATACAAATTTTGTTAAAAAACTTCAAGAATTTGTTGAAAATTTGATAATTGAAAGTTTTACACCAGGATTTATATGATTATTGTTGTAGAATGAACTCTATTTTTATAAAAGTCAATATAAGGTCAATATCAAGTCGATTCCTTGATATCCTTGTGTTTGCGACTTGAGTTTTAATTTGCTAAATTGAACTGCCTTTTTTATTTTTTGAGTTCACATTTTATTCTAGCTTTTTGTTCATTCCATAAATTTAATCAAAATTCTCTTTTGTGTGGGTTTGAAAAACTGTCATAGCTTTTAAGATATTTTCAAAAACAGTTTTTCAGGTCTTTATACTTGTAGGCACAAAATCTCTCTCAAAGCCTTTATTTTTCGAACAGTTTTTTTGGGTTGTATTGTAGCTTTACCGTGAGGAAAGTTGTTTGTGCCTGTGTACGCATATTGTTGGTGGTTTATTAAGGGGGTGTCAAATAATATATTAAGTTAAACAATAGTTTTAAACAAATATAGCATATGAAGGAAAGTTTTTGTTAAAAACGAATGGAAAAAGCATCTTCCACTATTTGCAAAAGTTGTCTTTTTGCAATGTTCAAAATATCACGACTTGAAATGTTTGTAAGGGAGTTAACACGTACTTCAGGTTTCTCAAAGTCCTCTAAATAATCTTCATCGTTTTTGGATTTTGTCAATCGTGAAGTCAGTGTCTCAGACCTATCAACAAATTCCTATATATTACATATCAAATTATTTTTAGGATTCAATTTACTAAAAATCGAAGTGTAACCAACTGAAAAGGCCATAAATTTAGTTTGGAAATTACTTTTATTCAATTCAAAGTAAAAAAGTGTGAAAATAATACAAAATTAAGAATCAATTTACTTTTCCTCGGTATGAACACCTTTTATCTATGACCTTGGGACGGTCCAGAAACGAATCGCAAGCCGCCCGAAAGTGACTTGCAGGTATTTCGGCCCACTCGCGGACAATTGCTGTTTTCAGCGTTTCCAGACTAGCGAATCTTTTAGTTCGGACCTTGCTCTCCAAAACGACGCAAAGAGAATAATCCATCGAATTCGCATTTGGTGATTTTGAGAGCCATTGAGACGTTATGAAGTTCAAAACGTTGTTTTTTAGCCATTCTTGGTTCACTCGAGCTTTGTGAGACGTCCATGGACTGACACCGAAATGTTTGTCTGCCCGCGGCTTTAAAGCAGCCTCTAGAATACTTTCCCGATAATATCATATTTCGCATTTACCTGCACACCAGGCTGGATGAATACGATTGGAAAGCGCCCATCTGCGCTTACAGCGGCCCAAACTATTACCTGTGGGGCGTGCACCTCCTGGTGGCCAATCGATGATTCAAATTTTCGTATGAACTGTCGGTCAAATAAACCCTATCGTTTTGGAAGTTTACGAATTGCTCAGTTCAAAAATTGTCTCGTCAGAAAACACAATGTTTGGAAATTGATCGCTTGGCACTTCCTCGGGGATTTCGCTTAAGTCGTTTCGTTACTTTTTGAAACATTTGACGTGACGTTGCAGTCTTTTGATGACCACCTCCATGACGCTTCGCGATGCTACCAGTATAATTGTAACGAGTAATGGTGCGATAAATAAAAACTTTATTTACTTTAAGGTGCTCGAACCCACGAATAATCGCTGGATGTGATTTTCCAACCAAAAATAATGCAATCATACTGTTACGTTTGAAATCCATTAGAGGTTTTCTTCGTTCGCGTTTATTCTCGGCGAAATGCTTCCGTGTGCTTGTAAACAATACTATGGACTGTTATTTAACCAACTAACAGAGCGGTCTGAAGTTGGTTACACTTCGAGTGTCGGACCCTGTACCTTTCCTTATCACGAACTCTTTGCTCCAAATCAAGCAAACAAACAAATGCCATTTGAAATGATTAAATTATTAAAATTGAATAGCACACTTGCAAAAGTTTCATGGCTACGAGAATCGCAAAATAATCGTTTGAGAAGAGACCGAGTGAAAAGTGCCTGTGAAAACGGAAATAAAAACTTTTTTTCACTTCACGTTTACACAGAACGAGAATTGACCTCCTGGTCTGCCAGTCCTTTTTACATCCTCGACAGAATCAGATTCTTGAAATTTTTTGACCAATCTTTGCATTATCCACTCATTCGGACAATTATTTCCACCATAACAAAAAAAAAACGAATTTTGCGATAGCTATTTTCATAATAAATTTCAATAATTTTAACGCGTTGTTCTATCGTGTAGAATTCTGCAACTGTCTACTTGACAAATGTCAAAGATGACATGAAAAGGCACCGTCTAGGAATTATTCACTACTGTCATCCAGGCGTTACTTTTGAATGAGCCTTTAAAAAAAGGTAAACTTAAAACAAAGAATCGTTTTAATGTTTTGATTTGGAACTGGTGGCCACAATGGACAAAAAAGGGTTGGCTTGTGATGGAGCTAATGGAGCAAGTTATTGCTGCTGGAAAGTGCATTGGATATTTGGCCACTATGCCATGTGTACTCCCAATGAACAATTATTATTTTTACGTACTTAATAGTAGTTTTATTTTTAAACTTAACACTCCGCACCCACACCTTTAATTTGAGCAATAATTTTAGCTTACAAGCTTAAAAAGGCCGGATGAGGCGCAACTTTTCAACTTAGATATTGAAAATATGTGCTTACCTATAATCGATCTGCGGCCGCCGTAACCGAATGGGTTTGAGCGCGACTATCACGAGTTCGAAACTCCGGTCACACCTAATGATAGGAAAAGTTTTTTCTAATGGCGGTCGCTCCCCGACAGACAATGGATAACACCCAAGCATATTTCTGCCATGAAAAAGCTTTGTATAGAAAACCACTGGCTCGGTCAAACAGCCAAAAAGTGGCTCTGAAATAGTTCCAAAACATATTCAACCTTAAAGAGTGTATTTGGACTTGACTTTTTCTATCTAAATTAGGTTTGAACTATGTAAAATTTTCCACATAGCTTTAAGTTTACTACGAGCTTTTGGGTTTAGGATATTCAGCCTTTTAGAACCTGAAAATATCAGAGCAAATTTGGGAAGCATTACTAAATAAAAGCTTTACAAATAAAACTAGGCACATATAGAGGCCAAGCACATGCAAATTATCTTTTGCTTAACTAGCAAAAGCTTTTTAAAAACACTTATGAGTCTTCGTTGCACACCGGATCAAAAACTGATCCGAAACTTTATTAATCTTCATATTTATACAGAATCTGAAGCTTAAATCTTAGGTTAGTATGTCTTAATTCTATTGAAAGCGGACCATACGTGATATGTGATGTCCACTTCCTTCATTAGCAAAGTGTCAATGACATGTTTGACACTTTCGCTAATGGTAAGTGCTTATATTTATTGTTTATTTTTTTGGGAAGTGGCTTGCGCTATTAATCTATGGTTAATTGTTTACATACTGGGTTAGTGGTGTGTGGTATAGGAGGCGTTAACTCCCCCTCTTCTAAATCGAAGCGTCCCGTCTTCGAATATAAAGCTGTTAAATGATTAATTCTGATCGATAATTGCAATAATAATTCTTCTTTTTCTTTTGCATTTTTTAATTTAATTTTCAGATTAATGTATATGATAAATTTAAAGACAAAATATGCAGATAATATTATTACAATTAAAGTGGTAAATGTCCACCAAACAGGATTTCGTTTTATTTCTTGCTTTAATGGTGTGAGTATATTAACATTGTTTAGTTTTAAATCAATATTTTTTGTTTCAATGTATTTATTTACAAAAACAGATTTTAATTTTCCTTCCCTTAAATATCTTAAAATTTTTCCGGTAGGATTTTCATATTTTCTGTTGTCAATTATAGCATTATCTTAAAAAGTTATCAAATAAACTCCTTCTATAGTGTGATTATTAATTTTATGCTTTCCTGATGCTATTATAGCACCATCTTTTACAATATTTATTGATTCATTTGCTTCATTTATTTTTGTGCAGTTGGCATGTTTATTATTTAACATATTGGACAAACATGTGTTATTTCTTTTTATCATACAAAAATCATTATTTAATTCCTTTTTACAAAATTTGACTGAATAAAATTTATCTCCACATTTTATTATTTCATTTTCAATCAACAATTTTCCATCATTTTGCGCTACAGCTATTGCTTTATACAATTTACAAACATTTTTTACTTTTGGATACTTAATGTAAACAACTATTAAATTACTTTTTTGTACAATTTTAAATTCCGAAACATCTATAAGATCTGATATTGTTACATTTACTTGCTCATTGCTTATTATTTCTTTTATTTCTGACATATCTAAAATTAAAGGATTTAATATTCCTACTTTTGACAAGGTAATTGTTTCCACTATATTTTCAAGCTCTGTAATTATTAATTTATTTCTTTGCCTTAAAACAGTTTTTTCATTAGAACTGCCCTGTAATTGCTTAAGGATTTGCGTTAATTCTGTGATTGTTTTGAATATTTGTGAATTTGTTGTAAACTGCTTATTATTATTTTCTATTAGATCATTTACTTTATTTGTTATTTTCATAAAATCATCATGGTCAGGCGTACCCGAAATCCATTTCCAAACAGTACCTAATTCATTAATACCTCTTTTCGATCTTTTGTTATCAACCTTCAATTGTCCTAGTAATGTTTCTATCATTTGAATTTCATAATCCATACTTGAATTATCAATTAATATTATTTCTTCATTGCTTTTGTATTTGTTTACAACATTTTCAAATAATGATAGATTTGTTAAATGGTATAATGATCCATAATATTCAAAAATTCCTGCATCTTCTTCTTCTACAAGTATATAATTTTCTCTTGTGTAATCAATTATATCTGTTGTAATGATACTGATATATGAAAATATCAATATAAGTGGCACTAATTTCCCCATTTTTCCTAAAAATAATGCAATTAAACTTTAATGTTATCTTTGTGAATTATTCTGTTTCTGTTCTGTATTTTAACTTTATTTCCTAAATCGTCTACTACTATCTGCTTTTTATATTTGGGTTTTAATTTATTTCGTTCCCCATATACTTTTTCATATATAATTTCACCCCTATGGTAATTTTTTTGAAGCCTTTTCTTGTTGTGATATTTTAACATTTTTTCCTGATTATTTTTTAATATATCCCTTATATTCTCATGCTTCTCTTTATTAAACAAAATATTACAAGGTTGTTTACCTGTTACTGAATGTATAGTTTTATTATACTGCTGCACCGCCCTCATAATTGATTCGAAATCGCTAACTAAACTGTGTTCCTCTTTTAAACATCGAGATATTTCTATAAGTGTGGAATGAACCCTTTCTATTTGACCATTACTCGTACTATGACGTGGTGTGCAATAATAGATTTGTATGTTGAGTCTTTCCATTAAAGACCTGAATTGTATCGTACTTAAACCTGGTTCATTATCCATAACTATACTTTTAACATCTGGAAATGTTTGCAGAAGTTCCAAAATTTTTTCCTCCAAATTAAGCTTATCCCCAATATATTTTACAATTAAATATTTAGAATAAGAATCTATACAAGTTAAAAATTTTAATTTTTGCGAGAAAAAAATATCAATATGGAGTTGTTCCCCCTCTCTTTCCGGAATAGGTGCCTCTCCTATCGGAATAAGTTTTGGGTGCCTTTCATATTTATTACTGTTGCATATGTTACAATTTTTTACATATTGCTTGAACTGTTTTATCATCAATGGCCAATAATATTGTTGCCTAATTTGGGCCAAATTTTCCCTATAATTTCTATGTGCCCTATTGTGAGTTTGCTCAATAATCGCTCCCTGATCCTCTCTATTAGTAATATCGTTTGGGAACAATTTCGTATGAAAAAATTTTACAGTTGGAAATGCCTCCCTCAATACGTTCTTTATTTCGTAAAGCACCTCAGGTGAGCAATATATTCCCGTAACCAACTTTGGGTTAATATATTGTTTTAAAACTCCAACAATATTTTCCGGTATGTCGTATTCGATCAAAAATCGTTTATTATTAAAATAAGAAATTGTCTCTAACACGGTTATTTTCGCCCCGTTATCTATTAAAATTTGTTGCTTAAAATGATTTAATGGCTTTTTTGTTTCATGAATCTGATATTCATTACTGCTTTCAGCAGAATGTTGTGTGTCCGCTAACGAATCACTGGAGTCACTATGTTCTTCGGAATTCGTCAAATTATTAAGCATTTGTCTCGACAATGCATCAGCAACGACATTGGTTGCACCTGGCTTGTAAATAATTTTTGGAGAAAATTCTTCAATAAATGATCTCCATCTCTTAATCTTAATATTCGGATTTCTTTCCGAAATCGCAAATGACAAAGGTTGATGATCAGTGTGTATTTCCAGATCACTAACACCGTAAAGGTAATTACGCAATGCTTTCAAAGCCCAGACTATTGCGAACAACTCTTTCTCATTTGTAGCATAATTAAGCTCCGTAGAATTTAATGTTTTTGATATAAAGACAATAGGTTTCCCCTCTTGTGTCAATACTGCACCCAAAGCTACATTTGATGCATCGGTTGTTAAAACAAATTTTTTGTTATAATCAGGTTGTGTCAATTCAACCTGTTGAGCCAGTAAATTCTTCAATTTTTCACAAGCAGCCACTCCGTCTTGATCTAGACTAACTATCTTTTTCTTTGACAAATACTGGGAAATTTTTCCGTTTTCCCCCTGCAAATGCTTAGTTAATGGCTTTGCCACAACCGCGTAATTGTGTATAAATTTTCTATAATAGCCTGTCAGCCCCAAAAATCCCCGCAATTGACGCAATGTCTTTGGTATAGGATAATTCTGTATGGCTTCAACCTTTCTTGGGTCCGTTTTGATTATATTCTTTGCCACTATATATCCCAAAAATTCCACCTCTCTTTGGTAAAACTTAGATTTTTCAGAGGATATTTTCATATTTGCCTCCCTTAATATATTAATTACCAAACTCAAATGTTTTTTATGGTCTTCCAAATTTTTTGAAAAAATTATAACATCGTCGACATAAACATGACAAAACTTTCCAATATATTCTCTTAATACATTATCCCTAGCCCGTTGAAAAATACTTGGTGCATTTTTCAATCCGAACGGCATTCGTAGGAATTCGTACTTCCCGTTATTTACCGAAAATGCCGTTTTCTCTATATCACCTTCTTTCATTAATATCTGGTAAAATCCAGACTCCAAATCTATTGTAGAAAAATAATTAGACTTTCCCAAATTCGAAAGTATAACCTCTGGATTAGGCATTGGGTACCTATCAGATGTGGTTTTTTCATTAATTTTTTTGAAATCGATGACCAATCTCAATTTAGGACTTCCGTCATCATTTACTCCTTTCTTTGGAACCACCCATACTGGAGAATTGTATGGACTTTTACTTTCCCTAATTATATCCTTTTGCAACAGGCTTTGAACCTCATTATTAACAAAATCATTCACTGACATTGGGTAAGGGTATTGTTTTGACCAAATTGGCCTTTCTTCAAAAGTTCGTATTTCCGCCTTTACGTCGGTACGAAAAGGTAAATCTAAATTAACATCACCATGTGTTATTGAAATTTCCTCAATCACCTTATTTTGCAACCCTTCGATCGACTCCCCTTTCCTATCACTTCAAAGGATATCTTTGAGGAATCCGACCTTAAATTATTCAATGAATTTCCAATTTGGGAAGCTTCATTCTTATCTTGATTTTTAAATTTTTTTATTTTCGCGGTATCTACCTCAGCAAAAGTTTTAGGAGTTAAGTTTTCCGATATATTTTTTTGCAAATTTTTATTATCTTTTTTGTTTCTAGTATAATTTTTGGCAGGCCCCTTCTGACCTTTTTTCCCTACTAGTTTCTGATTAATTTTCTTCACACCGTTTTTGGTATTTCTTTCATTATTTTTCCCTTTGGGTTTATTGATAACATCTTCGACAGACGTTTCAGGACCTTCTTGTCCCGAGGGGTTTGGTATATCAAAATCATCAAGAAAATGAATTTTTTCTGTTTTGTTATTACCATAGATCAACACCCGATTTGGAATATCAATCTTGGCCTCGATTTTACTCAAGAAATTGATTCCAATTAAGAGATCACTTTCTAAATTTTCAATCTCGTAAAATCGTTCCTGAACATCAAATAAATTGATATTATGGAAAAAGTTTATGATGGTCGAACCATGAATGGTTCTTACCCTCTTCTTATTTTCTAAAACATTTTTGTTTACATAGAGCGCGGCCCGTATATATGAGCTTGTTGCTCCCGTATCAACTAAGATTTTGAAGATTTGCCCCGTCTTCCTATCCGTCTTGACAATGTAGGGCAAATCAGACCTTACTCTAAAAAATGGTTTTCTCCCATGTTATTAATTCTTTGCACCTTCTGTTGAGGTTGCGTACTTATTTGCGCACTATCATTCGACCTCTTTGGCACAGCATTTGCCTGATAATTATAATTGGTCTGCCAATTATTTCTATTGCCTCTCACCTGTTGCTGGTACGTTTGTACCGGTTTGGGCCTATTTGTGATCTGTAATGATGGATCAACGTCCATTGGCTCTGGACGATTTTGTTTGACCTCATTTGCTTGGGTATTCCTTGGTGGATACCTTAAATTGTTCAGAAAATTCGCACCCCTACGAACGCCCTGAGGAGCGTTTCTGTTTATTGTAATATTATTATTACTCCTTGAAAAATGCAATGCGAATTGTGCTCGCATTTGATTGGCATCGAGCTCCTGCGCCTTGGCAAGAGCATTTGGTAAGTCACGTGGTGCCAACGTGAAGAGGATCTGGTCCAACGGAGGGTTAAGACCTGTAATGAAAGTTCGAAGAGCTGTTTCCCTGTTTTTGGTATTAAGCTCCTTTGTAATTGCGGAATTCGTTCCGTGCGTCATTATCGTTTTGTTAATTAATAACGTCAGTTTTTTATTGACCTCGTTGTAGAACTCTATTAGGGTACCAGGTCCTTGCCTAAGCACACTCATTTCCTGTTCTATTATGTGACACGGCCTCTTATCAGCGAAGGCAAAATCTAGCCTACTCAGAATTGCATCGAAATTAAGAACCGTACCGTGGTTCGTTAAAATATTGTTAGCGTCCTGCGTAATTTTGTTACGCAAGATAGTCAAGGCAGCAAAATATTTTTTGCTTCCCCTAGTATACAATGACATTGAATTGTTAGCAGCCTCGCGCCAGCTAACATAATTGTTGATTTTTCCTCGAAATTCAGGAAGAGATTTTATGACATCTAAACTTTCCTCACAATTGATCGTTGAATCTATTGATTCTGTTGCATATTCAGCAACATTGTCGGAATTACTTAAAGCCTGCAACTGACGTCTAACTTGTTCTACCTCGCTACGCAGCGAGGCGGTGCTAGCAGCTATAAGTCGCGACACAACATCCATATTGGACGTGCTGTTGTTATTATTCACTATAGACATATCTGCAAATCTACTTCTCAACTCTTCCAGCTTTATTTTTGGTAAAATTTGAAAAATTTTTAATCACTTCTTTATTTTTTACACAATTTTTGTGGTTTTCTTTACACTTTTCACAGTAGTGTAATCTCTCGTAACCTAAGCTACTAGGTCTATTGCCCATATGCTATATTTATTCTTAATTAATTAATAATTTACAACTTTTAATTCTTAAAAATTATTTAATTTCTTACTCATTATTGGAAGATCCCTTCAAGTCCAACTTGGTGTTTGCTTGCTAAAGATGTTTGCATACAGTGATTTTCCCTCTATTGAGTGCGTTTTTCCTCCTTTGCTTTTTTCCTTGTAGAATTATTATATTTTGTAGAATTGCTCGATATTTTGGTTTATTATTTTTTTAGACTAGGATACTTTTTGGTTTTCTCCTTTTTTAAATTTTTTCTTTTTGTTTTATTAGGATACTTTTTGGTTTTCTCCTTTTTTTTTTTTTTAATTTTTCTTTTTGTTTTATTAGGATACTTTTTGGTTTTCTCCTTTTTTTTTAAATTTTTCTTTTTGTTTTATTATTTTTTAGACTTAGGATACTTTTTAGTTTTCTCCTTTTTTTAGTCTTTAAAAAAATTTTTTTTTTCTCCCTTTTCCGATTTAGGGATACTTATTTATTTAAATTGTGCACTGCCTTTTTACAGGCTACTATAGTACACAACTTTTATTTGGTCCACCAGAACTTAAATCGCTCCTGGCAGGATCGCCAATTATCTTTTGCTTAACTAGCAAAAGCTTTTTAAAAACACTTATGAGTCTTCGTTGCACACCGGATCAAAAACTGATCCGAAACTTTATTAATCTTCATATTTATACAGAATCTGAAGCTTAAATCTTAGGTTAGTATGTCTTAATCCTATTGAAAGCGGACCATACGTGATATGTGACATGTTTGACATTTTCGCTAAGGTAAGCGCTTATATTTATTGTTTTCTTAATTCTATTGAAAGCGGACCATACGTGATATGTGATGTCCACTTCCTTCATTAGCAAAGTGTCAATGACATGTTTGACACTTTCGCTAATGGTAAGTGCTTATATTTATTGTTTATTTTTTTGGGAAGTGGCTTGCGCTATTAATCTATGGTTAATTTTTTACATACTGGGTTAGTGGTGTGTGGTATAGGAGGCGTTAACTTGCATTGTCAATAAAAAATATATGTATGGAACAATGCCAAGGGTTGATTTGAAAATATAAGTAATTAACCACCGTTCAAAAAATAACATAAAATTATTCTATGGTTTTTTCAATTTTTTATTACCTTTTCCGAAAGAGGATAAACTGATGCTCCTTTTTCACTTACTTAAAATCGCATCAAGTGATTAAATAGCACCCGAAATCAGTTGTCAAAGTTTACACAACCTTTTAAAGAATGGACACGAAAAAAACTAGTCGATTGTATATACTCATCGCTTACGTAAGACTAACTATAATTAAGAAAGAAGTATACATATTCGTAGTGGTTTTTGTCATTATTAACTTGGTGTATTCACTTTTTGTAACTTTTACGTATTCTTCAAAATGTACTCGCTTAAGAGTGAGCTTGCAGAGAAAATTGTGCGTAAAAAGCAAGAAAATGGTATGTAATTTGTCGCACAATGCCAACGCAAAACTTTAAATTGTGCGAAAAGTACGGTAGCTTCTGTGTTAAAAAAGTTGAATGAAACCTTGTCGGTGGAACGAAGGCAGGGGAAGAAAAAAGGAATTTGCGGAGGAGTCAAAAGCCAAAGGAGTGGTGACATTGTTTCGAAAAAAACTGACTTTGAGATGCTGCAATATAGGCGCGTATTTCGGAAGAATGGGCCCAAAAAGTATGCAAAATTGATTTTTAAGATTATATGAAAACATTTTAGAACCCGATAGAAGTAGTGAACAAAAGAAGAGTGATCAAACACGTGAGCGAAAATTGTACAAGATATTCATAAATATAGCTGGGTGCTTATGGACGATGAAACAGACGTCAAATCATTTTGAATAAGTTCAGGATGCTGAGTTTTATACTGCAACGAAGAGAAGAGGTGCCTTTAAGCTAAAAGTATTGGACAGGTGCCTTAAAAATTTGTTTGGTTTGCCAAGCCATCTGCCAGTGTGGTAAAGTTCAAAAATGGCGACGTCGGTGACACCTTCCGCAGCGGAAGGTCTTCTGAATTCGATGGAAAACGTTTCAAATCGCTTTTGAAGGACAACGGTCGCCAAACCAATCTGCCGGACTACGATCATAAAACGATTATCAATCACCTTCATTCAATGGGATTTACCGAAAAATTGGGAGCCTGGGTGCCTCACAAGCTCAACGAGAAAAACGAAGAAAGTCGCCTTCGAATTGTTTCTCAGCATCTCGCCCAGCATTGAGCAACACGCGGTCACAAACAGCTCTTTTTGTACCGAATCGTCACGGGTGTTGAGAAATGGTGTCTGTGCATAAATATGAAGCAAAGAAAGGAGTGGGTGACTCCAGGAGATACGTCTAAGCCGAGAGTCAAGCGGGATCTTCATCCAAAAAAGATCATGATATGTGTTTGATGGGATGCCTCAGATGCAAGAATGCCTCAGTCAGCAAGTAGCTCTACATTGCCCAGCTACATCGCGTGAATGATACTATTCGTCTGAAAACACCTTATCGATAAGGTCAAACCAGTCTCCTTCACGACAACGCCAGGCCTAATGTTGCACAAGTCGCCAAAGCCGCGCTCCAAGAGCTCGAATGGGAGGTCCTTCAGCATCCGCCGTATTGTCCGGACCTTGCACCGACCGATTACTATCTTTTCCGCTCCCTGTCAAACCATATGAACCTTTGGTAACAACGAGACCATTAAAAACTGGCTCAATAACTTCTTTGACACCAGACCAGGCGATTTTTGGCGGAACGGCATCAACAAATTGGTCGAGAGGTGGGAAGAGATTGTAAACAGCAGCGGCGAGTACATAATTCATTAACTTATTGATATAATTATTGTTTTTTGTTTAAATAAAAGTAAAAACGCTACGAACTTATTCCCAAACGAAATAAATTGGAAGAGGCAGCCGATACCGTACTAAAAATTATGTGCATCGCCTAATAAGAGTTGCCAAATCTAAATTGCGCCGTTTAGAGATTTATGTGAGATTTTTGTTCAGCATAGTCCGCTTAATAAAGAAGAGAATAAAATAAAAATTGTTTTGATAGCTAATATAAATTTTATGTTATAACGATTTTCGCCGGACCAATATTTTTGGATATAATAAAAATTCGGTTTTATTACTTTGTAAAAATTTCATTGCCCAATTTTACTTATTTTTTAATCTGCTTTCACTCAGTACGACGCAATTAATTACAATAAAAAGCAATTAGCACTTGTAGTTTCGTTTTGGGCGATAATGGGTTAAAGCGGAAGTTCAAGTGGTTTTGCTATGCTTTCATAACCATATAAACTGATTGCATGGATCTTAATACTAAAATTTACCTTAATGATAGTAATTTAAAGTGTAAATTTTGTGCATGAGAAAGGTCAGTACAAATAAGTAAACTAACGAAAAATGCTTAGTAATTATTACCTCCTTTAATTTCTTGCCCTTTCTTATTTATCCTCTAGGCTTCCTTACGAAAAACTTTACCCTGAGTTAGGACCCTGAATGAAATATGGGGTAATAAATTTTGTTGGTCTCAGCCAAAAACAATAATTTGTATGTGTGCATACATTTTTACAAATGTATGGGTGTATGTATGTGCAATTATGCATGCTTTCGCATAGAATTCGTTTACGCCATCAAACCATTTTAGATTACATTTTTTTTACCACTGCTGCGTTACGTCACATGAGTGCGAAAAGTCATGTTTGCGTGTATGTGTATTAGCTAGTCATACACTTACTTATTTAGGCATGTCGATTTGTTAAAACCACATTAAACAGAATGGACAAAGTATTTACTGGCACGCAATGCAAATAAAAATCTGCGCTAAGCTTGAACTCAACTGAACTTAGCTGAGTCTAAGCCAAAATGAACAATCATCGGCGGGTGGCATAAGCCATGCACGTTTGTGTGTGTGTATGCATAATCACTTGCTTCTATTCTTGCCAACTATGAGGTAGCGTGTGTATGAGAGGATTTGTTCCAAGCAACTACATTCATGCATTGGAGTTTATTCTTAGAGATGTAATTTGGAAAAATAATTTAATGTTTATGGTAGTGGGTTCTCAGCGTTTATTTTATATATTATTTTAAGGTGCACAAAGAATTGTTTGGAAATTTACATATACTACGTACATATGTACACATGTATGTATATGTTTGTAAATATTACCTTTCTATCTACATATATAACTTTTTGTTCATAAATTGCATGAGTGCTTGAGAAATTCTGCTTTTTTACCTTAGGCTGTGACACGCGCTCTTCAAGAGATTTTCTGAAATATTACTTATGCTTATGTATGTTAGTATTACATAATATATATATATTCATTAAAGTATGTCTCAGGGTAGTACATCTTTTTGGAAATTGTAAAAGTAAAAATTTCATGTCAAGAAAGAAAAATTAGTGTAGTGCGTCTAGACTAAATACGCTATTTTATAAAACGATATATATAAAATAACATAAACTTAAAAAAAAATACCATAATAACACACGTTTTTATATAAATAAAAACAAATCTCATATATGC
Source organism: Anastrepha ludens (assembly GCF_028408465.1). Lineage (NCBI taxonomy): Eukaryota > Metazoa > Arthropoda > Insecta > Diptera > Tephritidae > Anastrepha > Anastrepha ludens. Next base: position 119,119,474 of record NC_071498.1, read on the forward strand.
CATTTTATAGCGAAAAGCGAAGCGAAGTTGAACTTCGTTTAGTTGGAAAGCAGCACTAACACCAATAATAAATCTACTCTAATGGAGGAACTCTCCTTTCTACTTCGAATTAAAGAGGTGATGGAGAAGTAAATTTCGTTCATACTCGTTCTATTGTATTGCCTGACAGCGTGCACGACAGGTGATGAGGCCCCCCCTGAAGTGCTCGATAGCAAAATTCTGTATGAGCCTAACAGCAACATAAGGCCATTCGCCATTTCCCCGCTCGCTATCTCTATGCTTGATTAACTTGACGAAAAATTTGCATGCGAAAACAACAGCAAAGCTATCGAGTAAGATTCGCCTCTAGCGAGTATGGCTATAGCTCATTAGGCCGCACTGCCTTGCCAGTACATGTAATTTAAGTCCTCTCTTCCCGCGTTGCCGACATATCGCACCCTAAATACAAAAGGGTCACAACTCAAAATTTTCCACACTCGAGCTTGACTTGTTTACAGTAGCACAGAAAACAAACTATGTGACATATCACGCTGAAATTTGCCATGTAAGCTTATAACAGTCCTACCAAAAAACAAAAAATTTATTTTTGCCATATGTCATCCGCGGACCGTTTTATTGATAACGTCTCGTTCATATTTGAGCAGAAGGAACATTTTGAGTTGTGACCCTTTTGTATTTAGGGTGCGATATGTTTCTTTTTACAAGATGCTTCATCTATTCGCCACTTTGTAAGTCTTGGCGAAAAGAAGAGACCCATAGAGACTTAACGTGGAATAGAATCAAGCAGCTCCGTTGGTAGGGTTATGCAATATGAGGGGATACAAACTTTTGGGCGCTTAAAGTATTTGAGGTGATACTTAATGGTGATGGCAGAGGAAGTGGGAAAGCTTAATATCGACTGCCGCGCTTTGTTGATTGAGATTAAAATATTTATGGAGGTTATTATTATTATTATTATTAGGCTTGCTGAGGTACGCTATATTTTGAGTTTTTTTTTAACTTTAGCTTTTTCTGGGGATTTCGTTCCATAATTTATATGAATACACGGCTGTGTCCCCAATATGGTGTAGTATTTTTCTGCCTGTGCAGAAGATTCGCAAAGAATGTGTTCTGAATTTTCAGTGTCTGTTTTTACAGAATCGACAGAGATACTAATTTTATTTAAGAGATTTCTCAGGCTACAGTGGCCTGTAAAATAACCAGTTAAAAGTTTTAAGCCTACTCTGCTGAGCAAAAGCAGCTTATAAGAAATTCCTTTGTCCGGCGTTAGGAATTGTTTCGACAGTGTTCAACGAATTTTTTCTTCTTCCACCTCCGCACTGTGAAATTATTTTTAAGCCCACAGAAAGGTTAGAGGCATGTTGTCTATAATTAGAGGCATGTGTTCCTCTTTTCAGCTATATGGTCCGCTATTTCATTCCCCTTGTCCAGGAATCCAACTTGTGATACTTGTGGAATAATACTCTGACGAAGTTCCCTAACATGTTGAGAAGGTTCAGAAGGTTCAGGTCGGCTGCAAAAGAGTACAGCTTTTGTTAGATTTCGGTCTATGGTGCATAACTCAGAATATCTGAAGGTCTTCTAAAATTTGAAAATTTGAAAAGAAATTATTTAGTATCTCTTAAGTCTTTCTGAAATATTTAACGCATTGTGATTGAAACAAACACCCTTTCTAAGCTTTCATTCGGTGAAACTTCCGATTATTACGATGAATAAACTTTTTGTTAGTGTATTTGCTATCCTACCTAACACGTGGAACACATTTTAGATATTATAAGATGGCGGCTGCCGTAGTCGAATGAGTTGGTGCGTGACTACCATTCGGAAGTGTATAGGTTCGAATCTCCGTGCTTGAAGCACCAGCATTTTTTCTAATAACGGTCGCCTCACGGCAGGCAATGGCAAACCTCCGAGTGCATTCCTGCCATGAAAAAAGCTCCTCATAAAAAATATTTGCCGTTCGGAGTCGGCTTAAAATTGTAGGTTGCTCCATTTTTGGAACAACATTAAGAAATAGTAGGGAGAGCTCGGTCGAAAACCCAAAAATGGTGTAAGCGCCAATAATAAATTTTTTATTTTATTTTATAAGATTTTCAACATAATAATGAACCACCCTAAAAGAGATGTGTGCTTATACGAAAGTCTAAGCAAATTTAAATTGTATTATACAACAAGGAATAAATTTCTTTAGCAATGAAAATAAAATGCAAAAGAGAGAGTCTCTTTATTCAAATTCTTTGCATTTTTGTACCGAGCTTACGGCCAGTTATTTAATTAAAAAATTGTACAAGAAATTTTTAAAGACATTTTTTTTTTAATTTTTAATTAAAATTTTTTAAGAAATCCCGCTTTCGGGGGATTGCAGCATGTCAGATATCTACTATGTGTTTTTTTCAAGCATCTTCCTGCACATATATATTTGTATGTATTTCTTAAACACAATTTAAGGCTGCAGTAATCTGGGTGGTACAAGCCACTAAACATGAAACTCGTTCTTGATGATGGCTACAACAAATGGACCATGGTTGAGAAACTCAAAATGTCATTATCAAAAATGTCATTACAATCCTGTGAAGCATAGGAAAATTGCCTCTTTCTAACTTTGCCTCTTTCAGGATTTTGCTTAAGATCGCTTCCATAAGAAATAAAAAGAAATTGAAGCCTGATGTGTAAAGGATCTGTAACAAATACGCAGGACGTTTAATGTTTTCCTGGCGTATACTCGTATAGGCAATAATTTAATAGTTTTGACTCACAACCGAGACTGCCATACGATACTCTTCGTCTTAGAAAAGGAGGGGTGTTTGGTTTTATGGCGAAAAAGGATTAAAAGTCGAATCTTCTTTTATTTGTATTGCCAGCATGCGGACGTACCACCAACAATACCAACCTTGAGATCAAGAGAAGAATAACTTTTGCCAGCAGGCGGTATTTTGGACTTAGTGTGCAACTCAAAAGCGGATCCTTTAGGACGTAGAAAATGTCGGATCAAGATGCGAAAATATTAAGGTTTTGCAAGATATCTATAGCCATCTGCTCGTGATGAACTAATATACATTTGTGATTACACAATTAAGTCGCCTTGTCTTTTTAGAATATTCATAATATTATTCCAAATAAAAGACTTCCGAGCATGAAGAAAACTCTCAACATCGTATGAAAAACTAAAAAGGGAAAAATCAACGCAATTTTTGGGCGACTCCCAACGTATACTTTATTATACTAAAATTGAATGAGCTACAAAAAAACACTCTTAAAAAGTTTCTAAAAAGTCTAATTAAAAAGTCAAAAATGTTGATGGCAATTTTTTGAAATTCGTTAAATTTTTGTGAATTTTGGTCACACTTTGGAACTTTCATTTATAAAAGGTTTGTTGTATAATGAACTATGTCTGTGTTTATGAAAAAAAAAATTACAAAACAAATTAGCACGAAAGACTTAGGAATATTTTCAAAAGCTAACTTGATTTACAGTCTGTGTCAGAAGAAAATAACTGATCTTTTTCTTGTAACTTCAAGATATATTTCGTTCTGCTTTTTGCTGCATAATAGTCCCACTCAAGGGCTACGACGCCAATGCTAACTCAGGTCATTGTCGCACGAAACTTTCCCGTAAACGCAACCAAACAAAAATCAGTGGGAAGTACGAGAAGCGTTTTGAGCCGGTATTTTTATGCACGCATTCGAAAGAGCCGAAATTATCTTTCACCGCGGCTGCAATAGTGATGAAAAAATCGAAAAAGTTTGTTGTGATGTGGAATCAGCGGTATAAGGTTTACAAAAATGTTGATGACTTTTCCGAGCGCGGCTTGAAGCGAGTGACGTTAAAAAAGCAGGCTAAAGTGATCGTCCAACTTTTTAAACGGGACCCTTCTTTGTGACTATCACCAAGCACGACCAGTTCTTACTAAAAAGGAAATAGATGTATCAACATCAACGAACAACGCCTGAAGGTGGCGAACATATCCTACCATCCCACATCATCAAAACCACTGATTTCAGAAAAACACATTGAAAACCATAAAACAAGAAAATGGCGTCACAGTATAGGACTGGTCTTCCCAGTCCCCAGACGCCAACCCCATTGAAAATGTGTGCGGAACTATAAAAATGCGTCTTGCCGGAAGGCCAGTCTATAATTTAAAGCAACCCGTGAGTCAAGTTCGCAAAATCTAGTCCCCTTTGTCGGCGAGCTACGCAAAAGCTGGTTCAAAAAATGCCGAGAAGATCTCAGGCTATGGTCGACAACGATGGAGACGGCTTATTGAGTAATTGCGACTCGTAGATTGGCAGGTAAAAAAATGTTAAATATATATCTTTTATACTTCATGAATAATCGCGGTTCCTTTTTTCTGACACAGACTGTAGTTATGTTAGCTCAAGTGCGTAGGAGAATAGATAATCTAAGATATTAAAATATAACGACTTCTAGGTATGACGACTACTAGGAACACATAAAACCCAAGGATTTTAGGCCAATTAGCCTAGCGCTTAACTCACTTGTTACAGAAATTGAAAATTCAATCTATAATCAGGAGTACACACTGGTAGTCTTACTTAATATCGAAGGCGGGTTCAACCACATGCTACCGAACAGGTTTTTGAATTCATCAAACATATGCCCATGAGAAGATTTGTGATCGCAATCCTAGGGTCCTCGAGGATCAGGAAAAGAGTAAGTAGAGGAATATCTCAAGATGGAGTGCTATGCCCTCTCCTCTGGGTGCTTGCAATAAACTTTTTGCTAAAGAGCCTAGAGGAGAGAGGACAGCACATCGTAGCTTATGCGGATGATGTTGCGATAGCAGTAAGAAGGAAATTTCCCAATACAATTTGTGAATTCAAGCAAGATTTACTAAACATGATAGAAAACGGATCAAAAGCAATAAATAAAATTGAACTCGTCTTATTTACTAGGAAACATAGAATTCCAGAAATAAGTCCTCCGATGCTAGGTGCTACGGCTCTGTCATTTAGTGATGAGGCCCCCTACTTAGGACTAATACTAGACAGAAAACTAAGATGGAAGTCAAATGTCGAAGATAGAGTAAAAAGAGCAACAATATCACTCTATTCTTGTAAACAGCTAATAGGACTAAGTTGGGGTCTTTCTCCATCTTTCGTATATTGGCTTTACACAGCGATAGTAAGACTTTATATAAGAAATATATCAAAAAGACTATGGAACACGTATAAAATATGGACAGTCTTTGCATCTGCGGAGCCCTTAGGACTACACCTACAGGGACACTAAACATTATGTTTAACCTATTACCTATAGAGCAATTCGGTAAGCAAACATCTACCAAGTCAGCTCTCAGATTAAGAGAAATCGATCTACTCAGACAGTACCGTAGAGGGCACTCGTCAATTTTAGAAAAAATTTCCTGTATTCCTGGTACAACGAATTTCTGTAACTCCAACGACATTAACTTAAATAAATTCTTCATCACGGCATTTCCTTCGAAAGAGGAGTGGGATAATGAACTTATTGTTAAGAGGGACTTAGTCTAACTTAGGCTAACCAATCAATTCAGCTACCTGATCATTGCAGTGTATTTCCAGCGGAAGTCACTGCCATAAAAGAGAAGTCTTCATTTACTCAGATAGTCGATCAGCTATAAAAGCACTAGGATCCAAAGCAAATACAGTTATAGATTGCGTTAAACTTCTAAACGACGTATCCCAATACTACAAGGCATTTGGATTTCAGTGCAAAACAAGAACTCTAATGCCAATGATGTTTGTTAACAGAAGCGGCAGATGCTGCTTATGAGAGCGAAAGATTCATTCTAAACAGCTGTACTCGAGTTAGCAGCGTCGGTCTCGTTATATACCAGCCACATCTCGTCTGTAAGAGCACCTCAAAAATATATCAGGTCAGTCCATAAGTTCGTGCGTTTTTTAAAGGTGGTTTTAAAATTAATAAAAAAGATGCTTAAAGTATTTATAATCAATAATCTATTTTCCTTCATTATTTACGTTGGGAAGACACGTTTAGGCAAATTTTTAAGTCCTGCTCAAAAAATTGTTTGTCCTTGGAGCCAAAATACGCTTCGATATCCCTTTCTATAGCTTCTTTTTGGGAGTAGTTCTAGTTACTCATATGGGATTGAAGTCCACGGAAAAGGTGATAATCACAAGGTGCAATATCCGGAGAGTATGGTGGATTAGCTCCTATCCGAGCTCGGTATGAGGTCTTGCATTGTCGTGGTGAAACAAAACTTTGCGTCTATTCACTAAAGAGTTGTTAAGTGCCTCATTGAGGTTTGATAGCTAATGGGAATAATAATCAGCAGTAATCGTATGGTTTGGTTCCAGAAGTTCATAATAAACAATACCCGTCATATCCCACCAAATATACAAGAGAATCTTCTTGGGGTGAATTCCATCTCTAGGGGTCGGTTCTGGTGTTTCATCTTTATCTAATCATTGGCGTTTGCGAACAGGATTATTGTAAAGGACGATACGGCTCAAAAAACTTTCATTTTCAAGCCGTTGCAGCAGCTGAGAACACACATTCACTCTCTGCTGAAGGTTGGCGACGAAAAGTCTATGCGGAACCCATTTTCCCAGCTTTGAAACCTTTCCCAACTGAACCAGATGCCTGTGAACTATTCCATGCGATGAATTTAATCTCTGAGCTATCATATCGACTGTCAAATTTGGCTCAGCTTCTACGAGCTCGAGCAAGGCGTCGAAGTTAAAGACTTCAGGACGACCAGCGCGCGGGGGCATCCTCCACGTCGCAGTTACCATTTCGGAATTTTGAAAACCACTTTTGCGCAGTCCTTACACTCACGGTATCCTCTCCGTGAGCAGTGTTTATTTCTGCAGCAGCAGTTGTTGCATTTTTACCACTTTTATAAAAAAAAATACAAAATATGACTCTTATTCGCGTTCGTAGATTCTATATTATTTTTTAACAACACGTGCTTCTATTCGCGATTAAAATCACTTGTTGAAACAATATATCAAAGAAAATATAAATAGTTCCGTTATATTCCGCGAATAATTTTTTGTATGCAAAAATCGTACAAAAGTGAAATTATTGCACAAAAAAGTAGAAACCCCAAATTAAAATAAAAATTAAATGAACTCCCAGCAATGCTATTCCAAGTCCTCCGCCTATTGTACTGGCGCCAAAGGGTTTTCGAAATAGCGCACCAAGAAATGAAGCTCAATCTTTCTACGATTTCCTGATAAAATAAGTTGTGCAATCCCCCTTTAAAATCAGTCAGGGGGTGCCGATTACCGGGTAGGAAATCTCTTAAGGCAAATCAGTCCTCTTCCTGGCAAGCTCATCAACAATTTCATTTTTCTCTATATTCGTATGTACTGGAACCCAGAGCAGGGAAATGTTACCAGCACACCCAAGAGAAATGATTTCCTCCTTAGAGAAGTTGACTAATTTGGATCTACAAGATGGCATCATCAGAGCCTAATCCGTATCCCAATTCCATTTTGGTACCATCAGTGAAGACAGAGGTACCAGCTCCGGCACAGAAAAGAAATAGATTAGTTATGAAGAAATATATCTGATAATAATTCCAACTGTTGTGCTTCAGCAGCTGTCAAAGTTATCAATGATATCCCGCTGTCAAAATATTCAGCAGGGTTATCTCGTGTCATACCACTTCAAGCTTGCCGAACATAGGGAAATCATTAAAAAATGCCGCAATTTAGGCTATGTTGTATAATTGGCGCTAAAACCATTTTTTGGTTGATGTATGCCTTTAAGTTTTTCCCCCTGCAGTTTTATGCTGCCTCCAAACGGAAGATGGTTTTATTTTTATGAAGAACTTTCTCATGGCAGAAGCGCCCTTGGAGGTGTCTGTCGAGGAGTGGCTGCCGTTAGAAGACACTTTTTCTCTGAATTGATATTTCGAGCCCGGGCTTTGGAACCTGTGCTCTACCGAATGGTAGTCACTCACCAAAACTTTTCGTTACCGCGGTCTCTAAGTTGTAAATAGGCAACGTGAGTTTCGTGAACCAGAATAAATTTGATATCTCCCACAATTATTGTTTGATTCAAATTTATTTTCCTATCGTTATTATCTGGTAACCCTATATCAGAGTTGAAGAATAGTAAGATACATCACTTGTTAAATGTTAAAAAGTTCGCTCCTTAGTAAATAACTTAACTGCATCACAATCAAATTTTGAGATTCCTTGTTAATCCGACCGTATTACTTACAGAACCTTCCCGCATTCGAATATAACCTAACTTTTTCCAATCCAAAAGTGTTACGAAATGCTTTCTAGCTCAATACACTTAAAAGATACAATGGTTTCTAAAAGAAACAAATATTATTTGTAATAAAAAATGTGTGAACAAATAAATACTAAATTTATGTAGCCATTCTAATATTTGGTGTTTTCGAACTAATAGTAATTACCGAATTCTATCGGAAGTAAAATGATGTATTATTATCAAAATAAAAATGATGACGTATCACTTATCTGAAATGTGTACGAGTTCATTTATACATTTATACACATTTTCATAATTGATCGTCGATTCTATATAGATGTATGTACATATGTATCATACACATATACATATATGTGTGTGTGCCTGCATAATAAGCGCGAAAATTACTTGTGGAGAATGACAAATCAGCGCCCCTTAAAATCTGTGGTGGAAAAAATTCCGACGCTACGGTTGGCCTTTTATAAACTTTCCCCTTTGGCACATAAAATCCACTTCAGGGGTAAGTAAGCAAAATGAACTTTCCACTGCTATCACACAATACCTACGCATGCTACTTCAACAAAATAGCAACAACAGCTGATAAATGATTGCATTGGAACAAAGGCCACTGCACAGTTAATGCTCTCTTTTCCAATCAAACTTTTCCATACAACAGTTCCAGTCCACCTGCCTTCACTTACCACTTTGGAATGTCGCTCCAAAGTTGAGTACCCACATGCATTTCCAGTGAGCAAAGAGTAATTCTTTTTCCAGCACGCTTTAATTTAAAATGAGCGCACACAATTGCAAGTGATACCACCTCTAACTCCGCGCACAAGTCGGCGGTCTTGGAAACAGCCCCAAAACGGCGCTCAGCTGAGGACCAAAGGAACAAAAAGCGCACGGATATGCGCGCCGACAATATCAACAACACAAATAAGAGCTCCGCCTATTTTCCTGGCGATACATGCATTGAAAACATTTGTGTTGGTATAGTTTCGTTATTGTATCAGTGTTCGAATATTTTATTGTTGTAATGGGCATAGACCACTCCCACGCAGCCATATTTGGATCAAATGTGAAATTGCTCAATTTTTGTCTGGTTCCCTCAACGTTGCGGTGATGATGACAGCGGCGTTGGTGGACTCTCAGGGGAAGTGGCATGACAGACGGTCGATATTTTTGAGTACACTTGTCTTTTGGTCTTTCTAGTCATTTAGCTTTGTGCTTTTTAGGATTTTGGACACAAGCTTGTGGCAGGATATTTGAGGCGAAGAAACAAATTGGAAATTGCTGAAACATATCTTACAAATACAAACATGCTTAATATCGCCATTGCAATAAATTTAGGTTACATCTATTGGTTCTATTGTTGGATTTGTATACCCGCATATGTATGTATGTACATGCACATAAATGTAGGTATGTACAAAAACATTTTATTCAATTGCCAGAGAGGAAGAGTAAGTCGCAATAGTTGTTGCTGGATTTAGGTGTAAAATGAAAGGTTGTGTGCTACTTGACAGGAGGGACAGCGTGTAGAGTGCAATTGCCAAGCAACAAAGATAACAACAAGAGCAAGTGACTCTACACTCTCACACCAACACTACATTACGAGTACATTCACAACCAGCCATGCTTTCGTTTTAACCCTGGCTGCTGCGCGTAGGCGATGGCGGCGAGCAGTTGAGCCTGACACTTCCATTAATATATGTATATATGTGTATAATACATGTGTATGAATGTGTGTATATACATATGCACATATATTTAAGTATGCGCTGTATGCGTTGTATGTACAATTCATGCTGCTGTTACTAACAGCAGAGAAGGTCATCGAAATGTCAAAAGTTGCATTCTCAAATTAATACAAACTTTGTTTTTGCTTTGCATTGCATTGCATTGCATTGACTTGTTTTATGCACATCCATATAAAAACAAGAGGGGGATTTTGAAATAAATGAATATTTCGGCCTGTAATGTAATAGTGTTACGCATACATACATCCCTGACAGGTGTTCAAACCGAGTTTCTTCTGTAATTTGCGATGTGCATCTGGATGCTATCAAAAATTTCCGTCTGCGATAGCGTTTTAATGATATTTTTATTAACCAAAATGTACTGAAAAGTTTGCCATTTCTATCTGAAGGGCATGCATTTTATCATCGCGAGATCGATTGGCAAGTCTTGCACAAATTTCTTAGGCTACGATGTGTGCCCACAATAGAAAATACTTTTGCTGTTGGCCTGTTTTGGTCTTTAAACCGCAGTAAGTCAAAACAAAACGTGTCTATTATTTCTCTTAAGGCAAGAGTTGGAGTAGTAATACATATATGTACCTATATGTACCCCATCGTGCTTTGAAAATCATTGAGATATCTTCAATTCGCATTCCCACTTTGTTTGGTGTAAGTACTTGTATTTGCGTGAGAGCCTTTTTGCTATGATCTCTGGTGTGTTGGCCTTTGATTCTGCCAGCAACTGTATGCAAAGTCTGTGCCACTGCGTACTATCGCTGAATTCGTCGAGTTTTAATCCGAATTCTAAGGCCATTTCCTTCAGATGTTTATAGCAGAAAATGTCTTATTTCTTTATATGCGGAAGTCTGCTTTCTTTATACTCTATGATCAAAAAGTGCCGGGAATGTTTAATTTAAACGAACCGCGCACGTGGAAACCAGTCCATATTTTTTGCTTGTGTTGGTAGGACTATAAGACACACATCTGTCTGCCTGGTCGACCGAAAATGTGGGCAAACATTCCTTGGATTTTGCATGATAATAACGCGCCATCGTACCGAGCTCAAATTGTGCTGGATTATTTCACCAAACACCAAGTAAATACCATCGTACAAGCACCGTATTCACCTGATATGGCTCCGTGCAACTTCTTTTTGTTTCCCAAGTTGAAGTTACTACGACTTCTTGGACGGAGACTTCAGTCGATAGAGGAGATCAAAGGGAATGCAACAAAGGAGTTGAAGGCCATCCCTTCGTCGGCCTACCAGGGGTGCATGGAGGACTGGTTAAACGTTGGCACATGTGTGTTGCTTCAGACGGGTCATGTTTTGAAGAAGATAAAATAAATTTGCCTGAAATTTAACTCTGTTTTGTTTTATTTAAACATTCCCGCTACTTTCTGGTTATAGGGTGTTCATATAAAGTTTTAAAAATATGTTTCATGTGAAGAAGAATGAAGGTCAAATGTATAAAAGAGGCTTTCTCCAGCAAAGTTGCATATTTTGGCGTGAAGTTTGGTATCGTAAGGATACGTTTTATGAAGTATCTTTTCATTTTGTCGACCTCATCCGAGAAGTGTAACCCCAAACTTGGGCTGGATAAGATTGAATGGATCTACAGACAGCTTGAAAATGTTTCCATTTATGTTTTAGCGACATTGATGATTTCATCTAAATTAATTATTATATCCCTAATGTGTGTACAAATATTTTTTTAGTTTTAAGTGTGTGAAAATTTTCAATCAATTTCAGCATTTTTGCTGATAAATTGCGGGATGTTAAAAAAGAGTGTAAAATATTTAAATAATAAAGGTAATAAAGGGGTTTCCAATAACAGGTATTATCTATCGCTGTCAGATGATTTACGATTTTTTATGGCCGGAATTGGATGGTATTGATCTGGTCAACGTTTATTTTCAAAAAGGCGGCGCTACGTGCCACACAAGCAACGAAACCATTGCTCTTTTACGGGAAAAGTTTCCGTACCGTGTTATCTCTCGAAGAGGTGATCACAATAGGCCACCGAGGTCTTGTGATTTAACACCTTGTGACTTTTTTCTTTGAAGCCACGTGAAAGAGAAGTTCTACGCCAACAGCCCTGGGTCGATTCAAAAGAAGGAATTCAAAGATGGAATTCGTGAGGCTATCGATGACATAAGGCAGCCACTATGCAATTCGGTTATGGGAAACTTCATGAAAAGGATATTGTTCGTGGTGGTCATTTGCTTGATGTTATTTTCCACTATTAATGGCACACGTTCCTCTTTATAATGAAATAAACATCCGTTAATTTTTATTAAAAAATAGCATTTTTATCTGAATATCAAAATAACACCTCTTATTGGAAAACCCTTTATATACTCGTATATAACATTAGTTTGGGGAAAAATAAATACATTATGGAAGATGGCTGTAGTGATCGAGGAAGGTTCTACTGTGTATTTGACAGGTTTGAAAGGAATCATTCATTATGAGTTGCTTCCGAATAGCCAAGCACTAAATTCAGATCCCCACTGTCAACCACTGGACAGTTTGAAGCTAGCAAAAGGCCAGAAACGGCTAGAATTGGCCAACAGAAGAGCTGTTGTAATTCGTCAGGACAATGCAGGGCCACATACGTCTGTAGTCACTCACCAAAATCTCTAAGAGCTTGGTTGGAAAGTTTTGATGCATCCACCATATACCAGGACAGGACCTGGCACGAAAACCTCACCACCCTCGTTGCAACACTTTCTAAGTGATAAGAAATCGGTATCAAGAGCAGATTGTGAAAATCGATTACTATAGTTTTTCGTCAATAGAAACAAGACTTTTATGAGAGAGGCATTATGAAGCTACATTTCAAATGGCAACAAGTTATACAACAAAACGGTGCATATTTGACCCAAATCGGACAATCCGAAACATCTTGAATATTTTTTTGAATTTTACGCAAAAATAATGGATTTATTTTTCCCGAAATATTTATCTCCAATCACCTGTTTGTTTTTTGTGTGCAATTGAGCAAAACAATAAAAAAAACGAAATTATACAAAAATGTTCGAAGTCGAAGTCACCTTCTCTATTTCCAAGCAGGCACAACATCTCTGTTGAAGAATATTCGAACTCTTTCAAAAACCCCCTCAGTCGCTTAGATTTGGCGGCATTTTTGGTTTATTCGTAACTACAGTTCTTTAAACTTGCCTATACATATACAAATATTTTTAGACCTCGAGAATTTAAATCAGGCAACCCACCTATGTGGAAAATTTGGTTCAATTGCTCTCTAGCGGCAATTTAAAAATGAGCTGGAACACCCATTTCTGGAACCACATTTGGTTCAAGCGAATGTCATTCAGAAGATAAACTATTGAGTTCTTCCAAAATTGTAGACAAGCAGTGACTGTTAACCGGTTTAGTAAATCAACAGAAAGTAGAAATTTTGCGCCTACAATAGCATCTAAATTAAAAAAAAAAAAATCGGATGTAAATATTCCATTAGAGCATAGACACTTCTGGCGATTGTGAAAGTTAGTAACTCCATTTCATTGGAATCCAAGGATAGTGACAAGCATGCAGAGGTTTTCAACATCATTGCATACAAACCTGCAGCAAAGATCCAGACATTCTTGCTGATCACTTTTATTTAAGGCCTGTACCCTCTGTAATTTTCTTCGAACTCAGCCCAAATAGTTTCATGAAATATCAGCCAACTACGAGGATATAATAATATAAGATTATTGAAATAAAAAAGCATATAATAATATAAGATATTGAAATAAACTCATGCAAGTGTCAAAGGAGCTAAAAAGGGATAAATTGCTAATTACCATTCGTTTTCGAGTTTATGGATACACTGTCAGCGTCAAAAGAAAGTGTACACCACTTATTGATAAGTTTTGACTATTTATTTATTTATTTTGTGATTTCAATTATTTTTTATATATAATAGTTCATACTACAATAAGAACCATATAAAAAGAAGTTTCCAACTTTGTATTATACAAAATTTGTTAAAATTCGGTAAATTTTCGTCAAAATTTCAAACTTTTTACTCAGATCATTAAATTAAAATTCAAGTTTCAATTAGGTCAAAAATCACACATTTGCCTAGTACATTTTCTCCATTTAACTCCTACTCCACATTTGTTTTACATGGAAGAAAATACCCAACACCTTAAGAAGAAAATTGTCAAAAATCAAAACTCGCCAATATATGGCATACATATGCAAGTATAAATAAATATAAAAATATGTATATATAGAGATATATTTGGCGCCGATATCATATGCTGGATAGACGTATTTAGCAATTGCATACCCTAGGCAGGGGGCTATCGCCACCGAGGCATTACAAGTAGACAGTAAAATACATGCAGGCGGACAATCGCTACCTCTGTTTTACTCTGCGATCGTCTTTCGTTAGTCTCTTTGGAGACAGCTGAACACTCGCAGAGGGACAAATAAATATTAAATTTTATTCATACGTATTTAAAAATAATTTGTAATTTTCGCTGTATTCAATGAAAATAAATTTAAATATAATAAAACAAATAAATTATATTTTGTTGTGCATGATGTGATTGAAATAAGATGTGCTAAATTTGCTAATTTGATGTAACACCGTGAAACAAAATTTAATTTTTTTGCATTCATGAGAAAATAAATATGTATGGATTACTAGAGTATAGTTTTTGTAACGTTGCTCCTGTAGTTTCACGAGTTTTTTTTAAGCGTTGGAATGCTTCATTTAGTTTGCAGCATTCTACCCCAGTAAAAGCTAGTTTTAGGTATTAAATGAGAAAGAAATTTAAAAATATTTTTTGTTCACAATTATTCTTTTGAAACTTGATGCAACGTCAACAAACTTTTCGCAGTAAAAGATGCACAAAACCGTACCCTAACTATGGCTCTAAACCTCCTATACAGATGTAAACAAATTCATTCTTATCAAATATTTAAAAATTAACAATACTCCACATCCAAACATACAAGAAGCGGGTATAAATTTGCTAACCCAATGAAGCAAACAATCAATAAACGCACATTTGCGTCATAACTAGAAGGGAAATAACAAAAATTATTAGACTACGACTCGGACTCACAAGTCTAAACATGAGTATGATTATTCTGGTCATTATTTTTATTATTTTAATCAAAGTTATAAGCATTTTCACCAAGGCCTTTTAAGCTTCGTTTAAGTGGATTTTTTAGATTTAAAATACTAATTTTATTTGTGAAAAAGCTGATTTTTAGAGGTACTTTCAATTCGATCTAGCTTACGTTAATAATATTTTTCCGAAATATTTAAGCGTAAGTCTTAATATGTAATATATTGTACATATACTTTCATATACCTACATATACTAACGGTAAAGGTGTTCGCCGAAAAACTCCCCTCAGCGGACATTTTTTCTATACTAAACCTTAGTATCGGAAGAAGTTACCATCTTTTGAGTGGACACCTCTCTTGGATTGGACGGATAAAAGCTGGTTGACGGTGAGTGTCCGCTCAGGAGAGGCTTCACTGTATAAGTGTATATATACACATTTTATAAATAAATATCTAATGTTCCACGCTTACTCGATTTCTATCTAATCGTTAAGATTAAACAAATCCATTGCGCACACCCCATGACAGCGCCTTATGCTATCCCTAGGCGTAACTTGCAATCCACGCAAATTTATGTTTAGCGAATTTTATTATATTTACTGTATTTTGCCTAAAGAATGCCTAAAATGTATTGCTTTTTAGCATATAAACAAGACCATGCATACATACATGCATGTATATGTGTGTACAAGCACACGCACACACTCACTTTGACTCAAACATACTTTCTTCTCTCAGACAGTCATTGATGACATCCATTTTAGTTTGCTGCTCCACACTTTCAGCAGCCATTTTGCCGTTGTTGCTTTTTTTCCTTTCTGATTTCCTTACATTCTGGGTTGCCTCCATCTCGCCACAACAATTATACATATCAAAGCATTGTGCGCCTCCGCTTAGAGCACCAAGTGCCAGTCGTCACGAATTCCACCACTTCAATATGCATATATATGTACACACATATATGTATATGTGTAGGTAGGGAGAGTTCTCTTCTGTAGGCCTGGGTGTGTAGTTGTAAATTTGGTAGGCCCCGATTGTACGAGTATATGCATGTGAGCGCTTGTTCACATTGTAAACTGAGATTATGTACCTATATGTGAGGAAATGGTTGCGCTCTTATGAGTGACACAATAAAAGTGCCAAATGCTTGAAGTGAGAAATGTTTGGAGCTTTTGTGGTAAAATGTTCATATATTATTTATGTGGAGTTTTAGTATCTTCTATTTATCATACACCCATACATAAATATATGTGCAAGCATTTGTATTTGTATATAAGTGCTACATAAAAATAGTTAATAGGTGGGTAAGTGAAGCATTTATATTTTGCATGGAGTCTATTCGTCTATGTACTTGATTATAACATAAAATATTTACCGAACTTAATATATTAGCTAAAGTTATATTCTCTTTGTTTGACACTTTTTATAAAGTGTAAGTTGAACGTTTTTCTGTCATTGAAATAAATGTCACGCAAAACAATAATTTATAGTTTCAACTTTGTGTAGTAGTTGACGTATGAAGAGAAAATATGAAAAAAGTTAATGAATTTATTATTCGACTTGTATGCAGATCATTAGCTGCATGGAAAAAATGCAAAATACGCATCATTTAAACTTTCATTTTAAAAATATGAATAATTTAGCAATTTGAAAAAAAAAAAAATTAAATAATTAAACAAATTATATAATAAAACAGTGGTTTGATGTTTTGCAGTACATATTTTATAGCAAACATCTTAAATTCCAAATAGAATTAGCAATTGATGCAATTGGTTTATATTCTCTAATTCATCAAACAATTAGAATCAGTTCAACTAATTCCCATTAGATAATTGAAATTTTTATTCCAATGGTAAAACTAATTGCAATTAGTTGTCATTAGCAAAAAAAAATTGGTTTACCTTTACAATTAGAAATCTAATTGACTTCTGCTAATGCAATTAGATATTCAATAAATAATAAATATTTGAAATTAACCGCAGACACATAAAATTTGAACTTTTTTTACTCCTCCATTTTTTTTTGTTATTTATCTAAAATTCTAAATTCTGCGTTTTTTTTTTTTATCTCAATTCGTAAAGATGAACCCACATAGAATGGATGCCAGATAATGTTACAATATTCGAGGTTTGATTTAACAAGAGAAAAACATAAATTCTTCAGATTGGAAATATCCTGGCACTTCTTTGAATTCCTTATTACAAGCCAAGCAAAGATCTAGATTTGGCAACCATAAAGTCTATATGTTTCGAAAACGACATTGTCGATGTAAATATGACCCCCTAGCCTTCTCTTTACAAATTTTTGAGAGGACGGCTGTGCCCAATTTGTAACCGAAATCAATCGTAACTTTGCGCATACTGAAAGACAGGTGGTGGCACTTATCAGCATTTAGCATTCACGAGTTATTATCACAACAAGCTTATAATCATGTGAAGTCCTCTTGAAGTCTTATGTAGTCAATTACGTCCTCTAAACGACTGTAAATTTTCAAGTCATCTTGTCGCAAAAACATCTAGAATATCATTAACAATGATGGCTACCTTGAGGTACATCTGAGGTAACTTTGATGGCATCAGATTTTATATTATTTATACGAACGAATTGAGTTCTATCTATGGGCTAGGCTGCAAACCACTTAAGTAAGCTCGGATGTAGACCAATTGAACCCAGTATTTTAAGTATTAGTATTATAAGTAATTATGGCTGACTCTATCGAATGCTTTCGAAGAGTTAGAGAATATGTCATCGCATTGTTGACCTGACTTAAACTATTTTAAGATAAAACTTGCGAATAAATCTAAATTCGCAACAGTAGATCTACCCTTAATAAAGTCGTGCTGATAAGGTGATATGAGATCTGAAATTTGGAAGAAAATCAGACCATGAACCAGTTTTTCAAAGAGTTTAGGAAATCACTTATTCAAACCCGAGGCATCATAGCTTTTTGGTAGATAAGGACAAACATTCCCGTGCGTTTGTAGAATAAGCGAATTTTTCGTAAAAATAATCTCTAAATGTTTCTTAGATGTTGATGTAATTTTACAACTACTCCTTCAATGCTAAAACCACTATCGATGAAGGGAATATCTTATTATTCGCCTCCTATGCTCTTATGTGGTAACGTTACTTTGCTCTAAGTGAATTGGACAATATCAGCTGATCTTAACAAGATAAGGATCTACTATTTCAAAAAGGTTGTTATGGTTTCTGTGAGTATTATGTGGTATTTGTTTTTTTTTTTTGGTGTTTTCACTATGAATGCACCTCTATGGCTTTAATTCGTATTCAGTAAGTTCAAAGGCCTTTTAAAAGTTATGATAAGGTTAAGAAAAGTTGGGAGAAGAAGGTCCAATATTCTTGCCCAACCTGACGGAAGAAATGAGATTTGGCCTTTCAAAATATAAAATTTTATAAGAATCAATAAATTTGCAAAGCATTGAAATCTTCCAGCATAAGCTTTAAATGCACGAGTGGCCTTTTTTACCGTTTTTTAGTTTTTTTTTCAATTTTTTCAACTTACAGTTTTAGTAGCTTCAAACTAAAAAAATAAGCAAACATCAAACTCAAAAATTATAAAAATTAAAAAAAGAAACACTAAATTTATTGCGAAGCACAAAGGCTTGGCAAAACTGCACAACTACAGTAATGGGACGTCATGCACTCTCTGATGGACACAATCTTGTTTCTATCAATCTTGGAAAGAGCATATAAGTCTCCATGACTACAGAGAGGAGGGGTAGGAGAAAAAATTACAATTATAGCTTATTCCTTCTACGCACTCTTGACCTTTCACACCAGACATAGACAAGCCTATGCGTAACAGAAGGAAGGTGGCAATTTTGCTGTTTCCGTATTCATTACTTTCGACCCCTGGGTGCAATATTGGAATATTAAGTTGTTGTACCCAATTAAAAGAGCGTGTTACTGTGTTAAGTGCGTAGAAGAACAACTTAAATATTTATATACAAACATACATCATAATGAGTGTAACAATGTTGCGTATACGACGTGGCATGTCCTAAAACCAGCGGTTGATGTATGTGATGTATGTTTCATTCATGTACATTTGTCTATGGAAATAAGGTAATCTATGAAATACCTAGCCTACGGTGCTAAAAATCAAATGTTTCGTATTTCAGTTGCTTGCATTAAATTGTAAAAGAAAAGATGTACTTTGTGACTAAGATCTTAAACTCGCCCAATCATCAAGGAATTATCTCGGACAGGTTACAGTTTCCAACCTGGTAGCTTTTGGTGAATATTCTTTTTCATCTTTTGCTAAAGGTTTTTAAGTGGATTTTTAAAATATTTGATAGAGTCATACAATTCTATTAAATTAGCTTCGCTACGTTTTCATTCTGTTTTCTTTCAATGGTTGAAATCTTATTTATCTAATAGACGTTGTGTGGTAACGATTGAGAGTGAATGTTCTGAACCCTTCACTGCATATTCAGGAGTGCCACAAGGCAGAATTTAAGAGCTTCTTCCCTTCTTTCTACTTATTAATAATATTAGTACCTGTTTTCGTTTACCAACTTTCTTCTGTATGATGTTGATTTGAAAATATTTTGTGCGATAAGAAAAAATGAGGATGTTCCTATGTTGCAAACGGAAATTAATGCGCTGGTTTACTGGGTCAGTAACACTGGTATCATTCTAAATATTCAAAATTGTTTTCATTCTACTTTCACAAAAACTGAAAATGTTTTTCAGTTATCTTTTCGTACGGCTAATACTCTATTTACTTCAATTTGTTCTGAATCCAAAGATGTAGGTGTGATCTTTGACTTCTATTTTACATTCAGTAGTCACATTAACTTTACTGTATCCACTTCTTACTCAATCTTAGATTTTATACGGCGCAGTAGCTAGATGTTCTCCGACCCCTACACTCTCAAATTACTCTTCACTGTCTTCGTTCGCTCTAGATTAGAGTATGCAAAATATATCTGGAGGCCTTGCCACCAATTTGCAATTGAGATAATTGAACGTGTAAAGAAGGTGTTCCCTAAATATGCTCTCAGCTCGTTAAAATTCTCAAATCCTATCCCTTGTTATAATTTCCGTTTGATTTTAATTAACTTAAAGTCTCTAGAGATTTGAAGGTTTAGACTCTTACTGTCTTTTCTTTTTAGTGTAATTAAAGGAGAAATCGATTGCTTCAACTTAAATTTCTTAATACGAACTATGCGCGTAGTGCTCTATTGCCTGCGCTCTAAGAGAATTCAATGGTATTCTGAGTTCTATTCCGCTTGACTTTTATAAATTTGTAAACTCTTCTATTTAATTGATTTAATAATTATCGGTAGTAATTTAAGCTCATTAGCTCTAAGTGGTCTATAAAAACTCTAATTATGCTTTACCTTTGGAATAAACGAAATACGAAAATATATGTTAAAGGAGATGTACGAAATGTGTTCAAAAAGTATCGCAAATTATTTGTTTTTTCAAAAAGTATTTATTTATTCATTAGTATCTATTTTGTCCCCTTCAATGTAATCCCCATGAGACATTATGCACTTGTGCCAACGTTTCTTCCAATCTTCGAAGCACTTCAAAAAATTATTTTTTTATCTTGTTCAGCTCCTCCTTCGTTGTCGTCTTTATCTCTTCAATTGTAGCGTAGCGTCGTCCTTTCATGGGCCTCTTCAGTTTCGGGAACAAGAAAAAGTCACAGGGGGTCAGATTTGGAGACGCTGCTTTTGGTCGAAATTGAGTACTTTTGGTACGAATTTTGCGGCGACCCGTCTCATGCCCAAATCACTGAAAAAAAAAAAACGAATGGCACGAGCCAATCGATATGTCAAGGTCCTCAGCAACTTCTCCATTGGCCAATACCATTTTCTTCACTTCTTCAATTTTTCCGTCTGTTGTTCAAGTGCCCGGGCGTCTGACACGCTTTTTGTCGGTCACATCTTCTCGGCCTTCTAAGAACATTTTGTACTACCGATTAACGTTGCTTTGGTCCAAAGTAGCTTCTCCGTATGACACAGTCAACATTCGGAAGCCATTTAATTTCGTTTTTCCCACAAAATTTGATACAGATTTTTTTATCCATCTTTTTGAATAGGTAAAAATCGAAGACGAGTTAAAACAAATACTCAAACTTTCAGCAAAACTTGAAATGCATATAGCTCGTTTGTTGGAAGAACGTGACAACTCGAAATATCATTAATTTGAAAAAAAGGATTCAAAGTTTGCAGTAGAAGCACGGACATATTTTCATCTGATGAGATATCATTAACAAATATGGCCCTGAATTGTCTACACTGGTAATTTCTGCATAACCACCTAAACTATTTTTTTGTGTATTGTGACATTCTTGCAGCACATGAGCGATAGCCCAAAAATACTAAAATACAAATATTGCTAAAAGCTTCGTTGTTCCGGCACAGTGTCACTTCAGCTGCGTGATAAAAAGTTGCAGTATAATACAAAGTTTCAAATAAGATTACATTCAAGATTAAAAAAAGGCACAAATATGTACATACATACACATACCTATCAATAAATTATGCAGCTAAGTTCTGGGTTCAGGTTTCAGATCACCTCAACGGAAAGCGGAAAGTTGACTTCACCGTTGGTGACATGTCCTCTGACAGGTTACATGGAAAAACGTTTAAAGAGATGTATCTGAAGTAAGTTAATAGCTTTTTCGTTCAAGGGCCGTCGAAAACGAGAGGAAACTTCAAGTATAATGGAAGCCTCAAAGGCAACTGAAGAAGAAAGATGACGAAAAGGAAAGAAAATAAATTCGATGCACATCAAATTAACTGCAAGCTGATCAAAATTTGAGAATGATTGAAAGGTTGTCGTATGTTACAACAATAAGTTGAATTTGAAAAAATAAAATAAAGTTAAGCGAAATAATAACAGTGAAATGGTAACTAACAATGGGTAGTAAATGACAAGAGAATTCTCATGTTGACTTGAAAGTTTTAGTGCCTATTTTAGTGTAAGATTTTTTTTTTAATTTTAGGAGCTGCCATTTTTTTAATAAAGAAGTATTAAAGGTTAGTTGAAAATAATGCAAAAATAAAATAATGTAAATGATATTAATTTTTAAAATAAAATAAATAAATAATTGGCACGTACACTTTTGTTAGGTGTTTGGCCGAACTCCTCCTCCTATTTATGGCACGCGTCTAGATGTTGTTCTACAAATTGAATTATTTATTATGCAATATAATTTCTTTCAACTTCAATGATCATCCAAAAATTTTATTTCAGCTCTGTAATGATTTTAACGAAGCTCTGCAAAGTACCGTTCCACAGCTTTTTGTTGAACTATTAACGAATGAGTTAGAACATATCGGCCCGCTTTTCAGCTGAGATTCCTCTGATCTCTACGATCTCACACTCAGTCAAACTTGGATTAAAACTTATCATACAATTCTTCAATGCTTTTTGTTGTTGTTTTTTTATTTTTTTTTATTTCCAGTTAATAACATTAAATACTATAATACACGATGGTATGCAATAATGTGTTCTACAATGTCCCCCGACGAGCTCTCAAGTACCTATACTACCTGATGTGAAGTAACTTTTTTTAAAATAATTAATATAATTTTATTTAACAATTTTTTTTGTGTTTCTTTTTTGGCAGGACAACTAGCAAGAACAACACTCTTCTTCTTCTTAATTGGCGCGATAACGGCTTACGCGATTTTGGCCGAGTTCAACAAAGCGCGCCAGTCGTTTCTTTTTCGTGCTAACCGGCGTCAGTTGGACACACCAAATGAAGTCAAGTCCTTCTCCCCCTGATCTCTCTAATGCAAAGAAGGCCTTCCTCTTCCTCTAGTACCACCAGCTGGTACCGCATCGAATACTTTCAGAGCCGGAGCGTTTGCATTCATTCGGACGACATGACCCAACCAACGTAGCCGCTGGATCTTTATTCGCTGCGCTATGTCTATGTCGTCGTAAAGCTCATACCGCTCATCGTTCCATCGTCTGCGATATTCGCCGTTGCCAACCTGCAAAGGCCCAAAAATCTTACACAGAATCTTTCTCTCGAACACTCCAAGCGTCGCTTCATCGGATGTTGTCATCGTCCAAGCTTCTGCGCCATACGTTAGGACGGGCATGATAGAGTCTGGTTCGTCGAGAGAGGACTTTACTGCTCAGTTGCCTACTTAGTCCAAAGTAGCACTTGTTGGCAATGTCGCGTGCCCAATTACTGAAAATATTGAGGAAGCCCCACGGTAAGTCGTGCATATCAAAAACGCAACGCAATGATATATATAAAGCTTTTAAAAACAGCCGAGAACTGGTTTGAAAAGTTGATTTGCTTCATTCGGGCCGGCCTTTTGCAACTAAAAATGAGGAAAACATTGCGAAAAACAAAAAACTAGTTCTTGATGTTTTCATCCAAGGAGAGGCCTGCGTGTACACAATGGTAATTGGTACGGCCCCTGTCCGGCATTGGACAAAAGAGTAGATAAGGACTTCGATTCAACGATCCTCGCCATGCCACTTGACTTCATGCCATCCAGAGTCGTGCTTGACAAGAGATACAGTGTGGTGCTGCCAGAGGCTCAATTGTGGTCAAATTCAGAAAATGAGCCCGGCAAGCACTGTTTTCGCATTAGAAAATTAAAAAGGGAATCCGAGTGCAATACAATGGACTTAATTGTGTTTAAGTGCTGTACTTGCTAGTCTGTTCTGGCAAAAAAAAAACATAATACTCTCCTGGCATAACCCCGTGTGACTTTTTTCTGTTCCCGAAGCTAGAGAAAACTTCGAGGAAAGGTATTTTGAATCAATTGAAGTTATAAAAAAGAATCGCAGAAATAGCCTACGTACTTTGAATTTTCGCTTTATGAACTTCGCGAACAGATTATTATTTTTTTTGCAAAACAAATTTCCACAATTTGGAAGCGTTGTTCTGGCGTTAAACGATTCATGAAGACTTGCCAAAACTTACTGAACAGAAATGCCAACACAATTTGCCATTCTCAGCAGTCAAACCATAGTTATTGAAAATTCTCATGAGCGTTTTTGCACGAGCCTTATATTATTTGAAGAATACACATTTTCGATTAAGTATATGCATAGTACATGAATTAAAAAAAATGCATACATTTTTTGAAAACCCTGACTACTCCATAACCCCCCTAAAAATGTGTGCGTTTGCAAATAAAATTTACAATATAACAAGTGATATTTTCTTGAGTACTTCTTTTTGCTAATTATATTTTGAAAACAACGATGAGGCTCTATAAACACATTACGAACTTCCGAGGGATAAAGGGCAATGAGCGCCCCCACAAAGCCAGCCACAAAGATAATTGGTAATTTGCTTAATTAAAATTATATAGCTATATTTTTTATAATTCAACAAAAGTTTAACGGGGAGCAATCGTCACGTCATAGAATTCATAGTCCTCGGAGGACACACAATTCACTTAAAGCGCACAATACTCAGAGGCGAGCAGAGACGAGCGTATTAGCGGTGGTAATAAATGATAATTAGATACTTACATACAGACAGAACAGCTATTCCGATATGCGCAGTGATAACAAAAATAGCGAAAAGGTAAAAGAGTAAGGTAGGCAGGTTGTGGCACAAGTTATACTACTCGAAAAGTTAAAACGCCATAATCGCCCACACTGCAGCTCAATGCATTGCTGCTTGGCAGGTAAATCTTAACCATCTTCACCATTGAACATTTATGCACAAATCCGTGTAGGGAATTCAACTCAATTTAAATACACTTTAAAGGCATTATTTCCCAATTACTTGATTCGATTAAGGGGTTACATACGTCAAGCAGCGCCAAAAATGCGCTGAAAGATGGACTGCTTTTAGAAGGGATAACAACAGAATAAATATAAAAAAATTGTATTCATTATTAATTACTACTTAAACTTTATAAAAAAAGTATTTTAATTTTTCTAAACAAAAATGAGTATACAAAATATCACGTGACCCAAATGTCCATGAAAAAAAGTTGCTCCACGGTCTGCACCATTTCTCTTGAAATGTTGATGAAGCTATAAAAAGGAAAAAAAACTTTTAAAATAAAGTTGTAGTTATAGCCTGTTGAGCGGGATTTTTGAATTTCGAAAAATTTTGCAATTTACGTCATTTTAGAAAATAGTATGCGTTTTACGTCATAAATGTCACACTTTTATTATGTTTATACATTTTTTTAATAATAATATGAAATATCCGTCTCGACAGCCTATAGAGAAAACACTTTCGAAAATAAAAAAATACCGCATCAAAAAATATTAAAAACTGTATGAGTTATCGTGCAGACCGTGCCGGGAAAAGTAGTTTCGAGAAAAAGGAGTTTACAGTTTGAGGTACAGGAGCACGCGAGCCGCTCTCTACCTACTTAATGGACTGTAGAAACTATAATATTGCTAATTTCCGCATGAAAATTTCACAGTTTATTCTTAAGATACTATACAAAAAGTACTGGGAACCGGCCCATATTTTTTTCTTATGTTGGTAGGACTATAAGACACACAGCTGTCACTTTTTAGCGCCATCGGGTCATTAGTGTCTGCCTCGCCAGCCGAAAATGTGGGCAAACAATTCTTGGATTTTGCATGATGATAATGCGCCATCGCACCGACCCCAAATTGTGCTAGGTTATTTCACCAAACACCAAGTAAATACCATCGTACAAGCACCGTATTCACCTGATATGGCTCCGTGCAACTTCTTTTTGTTTCCCAAGTTGAAGTTACTACGACTTCTTGGACGGAGACTTCAGTCGATAGAGGAGATCAAAGGGAATGCAACAAAGGAGCTGAAGGCTATCCCTTCGTCGGCCTACCAGGGGTGCATGGAGGACTGGGTTAAACGTTGGCACATGTGTGTTGCTTTAGACGGGTCATATTTTGGAGAAGATAAAATAAATTTGCCTGAAATTTAACTCTGTTTGGTTTTATTTAAACATTTGATGTATTTCTGGTCATAGGGTACTTTCGAAATATAAAAAAAAAATCGATTTTTTGAAAATTCTGGACGGATGTTGCCCCTTAATTTAATTGCTTTTCACTATATACTTGATTTCATATACACATAACCTGCCATCCAAAAAAGTCGAAATATATTATCACGTCCAATATTTAAGAAATGAGGCTGTATCTGTAAGACTTTTTAGTTTCTTATAACACATTAACTGGTTGGAGGTTACAAAATTCAAAATCAATTCTTGTTTACTAACTAACATTTCCGGAAAAAGTTTCCGGACCGTGTTATCTCTCGAAGAGGTGATCACAATTGGCCACCGAGATTTTATGATTCAACACCTTGTGACTTTTTTCTTTAGGGCCAAAGATGGAATTCGTGAGGCTATCGAGGACATGGGACAGCCACTTTGCAATTCGGTTATTGAAAATTTCATGAAAAGGATATTGTTCGTGGTGGTCATTTGCTTGATGTTATTTTCCACTATTAACGGTATACCCTCTTCTTTATAATGAAATAAACACCCGATCATTTATATTTAAAAATAACATATTTCCTTGAATATCGAAATAACACCTCTTATTGGAAAACCCTTTATTACGAGGCGCCGGGTTCGTTGCCCTAGAAAAATAAATTTTATTGAATTTAATTTTTTGCTTTTCCGTCTTTAGCAAAAACGATTAAATTTTTTGGCTGTTCGACACGTGAACATTCCACATACAACTGGACATGAGAAAAACATGAATTTCCAATTTTAATCCACACTCCTAGCCTTGTTGATAATCATAATATTGGCACTACAGTCCAGGGTGGACAATTACCTCCTCTAAATACGCCTCCATTCTTCTCGACAACCCGCCTTTGCTCTTGCAACCATCGGCGCCTTGGCCGGCCCCTCCTTCTTGCTCCTTCGGGATGCGCTTCGAAAACTTTATTGGTCGCTCTTTCGCTGCTCATTCTCAGGACGTGTCCGTACTACCGTAGTCTTTGCGACGCAGTTTGTAGCGTTACATTTCGTCCGTCGATTAAAACACTGGTATCTACCCTCTTCCAATCGCATAAGGCCGAATATTTTTCTTTCAAATCGCATCAGTAAATTCAGGTCATTGGCTATGTTTCTCAGCCGTACCTGAGAACCGGTCTAATTAAAGTTTTATACAATACATCTGGAGCTTTTGCTCCTTTCATATCAATGAAAACTAAATAAGTTTGTTATGGTCAAAGTATGCTCTGTTCGCTGCTTGAATACGATCTTGAATTGACAAGGATGGTTCCATATTTATGCTGAGTACTACGCCTAAGTATCCACTCAAATATATATATAGCTACCGATTCTGATGTGAAGTAGAGCATGTTGCGGAATTATTGGTTTTCCTCTTTATTGTGTTGATAGCTTCGAATATGGCAATAATTTCTGCGGAGTATATTGCGGAGTATATCCAACTGTGTAGATAAAGGTATAGTTGTGGTATTTCTCTTTGATTTTGTAAAACTTTCTTTTTATATTGAATTGGGTTCGAGCTGTTTTTATTTAAGTTACGTAGAGTGGTATTTATTATTTCAGGGTATAGTGAGTTTAGCGTGCAGGCAGGTGAGTTGTGAATGATGTGTTTTGGATGTTTTGTAGGTAGATTGCTTTCTGAATAGAGAAATAGAGTTTAATATTTTACGTATGGCTGGCTCTTATTTGGATACATAGTTTTTTTTCACATAGAGTGGTTTTTTGTTGTTAAATAGAGTTTTAAATAGCCTGGTCGAAGCCACGCAGAAACCATTTTGGTCCGATATCATATCAGAGTCTGTTTTCTGGTTTTTTTTTGAGCGAAAATATGTATCATTCAAGATGACTACGCGAATCTTTGCGAATTTGCGAATTTTAGGAGTCGCTCAAGCTCCAGTTCAAGGATAGATTCCAGTCTTTTTTCGAGAGAGAGCTACATAGCCGAGTTTTTGGGAGAGCTGCATAGAAGGTGCCGGGATTAAATCTCTCTGGTTTTCTACTGACAGTTTATTGACTTCGAAGAATGTGAGTGAAGCAGTTATTTTAGCTGGACTAAGTTTTTTTAAATATTTTCAACTCTGGATTTGAGGCGAACCCGTACAAAAAACTGCTATAATTTATTTTCAGAGTGACTAGCTTTTTTTATATATATTTACCACTAAAATTCGATAAGTATGAACATTAAGGGTTTTTCAAAAATGATGCTTAGATGTCAGCAGTGAATAATTCCTAGCAGGTACCTTTTTATGCCATCTTTGACATTTGCCAGATGTACAATTTTAACCATGGTCACTCCTACAATAGAACAACAATTTCTGCGACTTCATGTTGTTAGACAAAAGGAGGGACCTACAGTGTTAAACAGATTCCAAACAAGAAAATAGATAGATTTAGGTAGGGTATAGATAGATATCTATAGTTTGACAACTGAGAATTTCAAACTGTCTTGACATTTCTGTGTAGCAAGGTTTTGGCAAGCGATTCACGATCGCGAACGCACGAAATCATCGAAACTTACTTTGCAAAAAACAAATTAATCTGTTCGCGAAGTTTAAAGAGCGAAATGTTGAAGAAGGCGCCGAAATGTCGATACGTGTTTCTCAACTTTTTGGCCTTTGTCCTTCGACTATGTGGATCTAAGGATCTTCACTTACGTGCCTCTGAAGTACAGCTCGTGTAAGAACTGCGGCCAAATAACCATAGTTTGCGTCGAAATTATCTATTTCAAACAGCACACAACAAAAGTAAGAAGAAGTTAAATATTGAATTCAAATGTTACTAGGTTAGGTTAGGTTGAGTGGCTGCCATCCGACACACTTAGGCAATGCTACAATGCTGTCAATAAAAGCGAACACGAGCGTGGAAGCCTTTTTCAGTATACATAGAGCAATGCAATTTCAGAGGAGGTGTTCCACGGTTTCCTCTTCTTCAATATCTTGACAGCTTCGACAAAAGTCATTATATGGTACCCCCCAGTTTATTTCCACGCTTTCCAATTAGACAATGCCCGGTTACTACCCCTATCGTGTTACTCATATCCTGTCTCCTGAGATTCAGTAGCGATATTGTGCATTCGATCGATAGGCAATAATCGGAAGTGAGCTGGAATAGAGAATTGCAAGTTTATACTCGCCAAAAGTATTTAAAATTCATTATTCGCACAAATTCGTGGGGATTTTTTATTTAGTTCTTTTTGAATTATAAAAATTATGTATTCTCACAATGACGCAACTGTTGACAAGAGCTTTAGCTAAAATCAGGGTTGGGCGTTTACAACATTTTTTGGATTGTTTACACTTACATTGTAAACAATTGTAAATAATGTAAACAATTGTAAACGTTTACCAGCATATGTCATTTCAACTTATATTGTAAACTATCAAGTCAAACAGATCGATTGTTGAACACAACTGGTACTGTGACCCTTATCGATAACAAAATTTTCGCACATGACTGACAGGTCAGAATTCTGCACATTTATTTATTTATTTAACTCGACGTCTTATGTTGAAAAATGAGCGGTGCACCGCAAAGGCCAATTTGGAAAAATTTTAACTACAAACAAATAAAAAATGGCAGAAAATATTCAGCCCAGAGTTTGTTTTGTGGTCAAACATTGCAACAGATCGACTGGTATCGCATAGGTAAGTGTAATTATATCAAAATCTTATACGCGCGTACAGTTAACAACCTATCATTTTTAGAAAACGATGTTCACAGAAAAAGAATACTGATGAAGCTATAATTCTAGAAGTGGACGAAATCGACACCAGTGCAATGGGATTAAATGATTCCACACATTCAGTAATGGACGTGTCAGCAAGTAGCACCCTTATTGATGCAGATAATATTGTATTTGATATCATATCATCAGAATCGCAGCCTTCAACAACTCCAGAAGCAACACATTCATCAAGCTCCTCAAGTAATGCGATATGTTTTAAAGAACCTTGTGAAAAGCAGAAAAAGAAAAAAACAGGAGCTTGACCTATTTCTGAACAGAAGATCCTACTTCGGAAAATGGCATCGCTAAAATATTCACATCTGGCAGAAACAGCTTTGAAATTAATCAATATACCCGCCTCTTCAGCGCAAATTGAACGCTTATTTTCGAATTGGAATTTTATTCATTCAGAATTGAGGAACAGACTCTCGTTTGCAAGGTCCAAAAAGCTACTTTTTATTTATTATCAAATGGAAACTGACCAAATCAATAAAGAATCGGCCAGTGAAAATTAATAAAAATATTAAAATACTAAATATTAAAGCGTATCTTTTTATTATTTTTATTACAAGCTTGGAAAACTGTTTGAAAAATAGTGAAAATGCTTAATTAGTAGTAGATTGTTTCTGACTCATAAAAAAAGGCAAAACAAATGAACTGTTTACAATTGTTTACAAAAATGAATTGTTACGTAAACAATTAGCTTGTAAACAATTACATTGTTTACATGTAAACAATTGCTATAAACAATGTAAACAGTTTACAGGCCCAACCCTGGCTAAAATACATATTCTGAAAAAAAAAATGTTATTTTATTTCAATGTGTCCTCTATGACTTGAAACAAATTTCTAATGAATGAGTTTAAAGTTCAAATTTACATATCATTTATTGAGTACAAAATTCCCGGCAGGTATACTTCACATGCACACACACACACATATATATGTATATATGTATCGCCTCATCATATACAGGTGCAATTCCAATTTAACTGTGTTTATTTTCAATTATAATTTTCCTGTTAGCGAGCCACAACGAAAACAGCAACACTGAAGCATCGTCATCTCAGACGTACCATAACTGCAAAGGCACATCAATGAAATGCCTGTGCGTGTATATGTATGTGTGTATGTATGTTTCACTTCCAACCTACTCAGAAGGAATATTGTGAGGAGAGTGCTTCTGCAACAATAGCAACCACTAATACCACCAAGTTACCGCGACCGAATAAATTTTCACCCTTCACCGTAGCCCAAGTCGTTCGCTCCCAGTAATAAAGACAAGGTAGCAGTAAAACAAAACCGTTAACAGAAATAACAAGTAAATAACAAATAAAATGCGCCACAGAAAATAACTATGTATAAGCAGAGCAGAGGTAGCAGAGAAATGAGGAGAGAGGGGGGCATCGGTGTAAAAGGAAAAGCAGTCTTAAGAATGTAAAAGGTGAACAAGGTGAGGCATTCTGGCTAAAGCGCGCCTTTTGGCAATTAACGTTGTAAACCGACGACTTCGCCCGCATCTCTTTCCACCCACCTGCGGCTCCATACTGTGCCATCAACAGTGTGGGGGTGGAATTGTTACTTTGCTTATTTATGCTCTTTTGAAAATTATGTGCGTTGGTGTGTGCGTGTTTGCATGTAGCTTTATTGCGCATTTTCACCTTTACTACTATGCAGTTAAATACAAATTCACTCCCACACATACCAATGCAGTTTTACATTGTATTATAGTTAAAATAATATTGTCTTGGCAAACATTCGAATCTACGAAAAATCGATTTTCACAAAATTAAAGTTCTTTCCATTCGTTGTGTGTATTTATGTATGTATGTATGTATGAGCTCTATGAATTCGTGTAGGGTTGAAGGTTTCACGGCAATATTTGCACACAAACACCGTTCATTCACTCGAGCATTTGGTTATTTGGTTGTTGATGGAGGGGGTGGTGGTGGTCTGCTGTAGAGGGCGTGTGGACAAGTATATTTGGATTTTACTGTGTAATTTGCGTATTTTTAGCACTGAGCAAATGTGTGTTCTTATATCGGACATATACATGTGAAATCATACACACATTCATACATACATTTATACATACATACACATGTAAATAATTGGTATATTCAATAAAAATACTGGAATGAAAACAGAAAGTGCTTTTTTAAGACAACCAAAATGCCTGCAAAGCGGAAAAAATATTTTTATGCATGAGCATAGGTGAAAGAATATCCAGTAACAAGTATCGAAATGATTTTGTTTGGTCATAATTTTTCATGCAGTATCCCCGTTTCGCATAAGTATGTAAGGCAGCATCTTAGGCGCTCTACTATATATCATATTCATCAATGATATATTTTCTTGCTTTATCTCTTCTAAAAATATTCTTAATGCTGATTTAAAAATCTACCTAACCATCTCTTTTCTGAAAGATGTCATAAGCCTGAATTGTCAGGAGAATCGTCTACAATTTACTATTGGTAAGTGTTTTCAATCGCTTGTTAGATCTCGCTCCGAAATCTATACCACATACTTTACTGATGACTTTAGGCTTTCTACCGATTTTTAAAGTTTTGACTTTGGAGTAATTTTTGATTCTAAATTCTTATTTCATAGTTTCTCCTCAATGGAAAGTCACACAAATAAAAATGATCCTTAAATCTGGAAAAAGAGGAAATGTATGGTCGCATCAGCTTATTGCCCATTGCCTCTAAGGTTATGGAATCCCTTTTTCGCTTAAGAATGATGCCCATAATTGAAGACCGAAAATTAATCCCAAATCCCCAATTCGGCTTCAGAAAAACACACGGTACCATCGAACAAGTACACAGACTCGTAAAAAGTTTTCACCAAGCTTTTGAGCAGAAGGAGCATTGCACGGCCGCATTTTTCGGCACATGCCAAGCCTTCGACCGCATTTGACATGACGGCTTACTCTGCAAAATAAAACTCACTCTACCCAATAACTATTATTCATTTATCAAGTCCTACCTCCAAGGCCGACACTTCTTTGTTAAACAAAACGAATAGTCTGAACTCTAAGAAAGTTTAGCTGGCGTACCCCAAGGTAGTATAATGGATCCAATGCTTTACTTGCCTTACATACAAAATCTACCAATCACAGAGGAAACTATCGTCGGAACTTTTGCAGGTGGCACCGTCCTACTGGCTATAGACTCGCATTTCGAAGTGGTTTCCCTCAAATAATTTGATAAAATAGCTCAATGGCTGAAAGACTGGAAAAGAAAAGCTAACGAGACAAAATCTGCTCAAGTTACCTTTACACTCAAACGAAACACCGTTAAACTTAATAATGTAATCATTTATCAAAATAATGTTAAAAAATATCTTGACAAGCACCTCGACAGCCAGCTTACATGGAAAACGCATATTTTCACCAAACGCAAAGCACTTGGAATTAAACTCCGAAACCTATACTGGTTCCTTAATCGAAATTCTCATATTACTCTGAAAAGTATGCTCTTACTCCACTCAGTTATCTTAAAACCAATACGGACCTATGACATTCAACTCTGGGGTATTGCAGCTGAATCTAACTTCGAAGTACTCCAAAGATTCCAGTAAAAATCCCTAAGAATGGTTACATCACATCACATCACCCCTCGTTGTATCACAAATGCCCAAATACATCGTAATATCAAATTACTCACAATACCTGAAGCAATAAAAAAGCTTGCCAAATCTCACAATAAAATATTTTAATCACATATAAGCCCTTTAATCACAGAAATAACTCTCAATCCCATCTCCTTTAACCTTCTGAAGAGGAAGTCAACAATAGATTTATTTTAATAAGCAAACATTTCAGAAATGGTTGCATCACTGGGTGCTTTTCATACAAGTCTAACAAAATTTCTTAGTTTTAAGTCAAAATATTGCTGAATGCTAGAAAACAGATAATAATAAATAAATGAATAAAAAAAATTCAATTCTTGGATAAAAAACTCACTTGGGGGCCCACATCAACTCAGTAATAAAAAAGGCAACGAAAAACCTTTGGACAACAAAAAAGCTCTTGGGTAAATCCTGGGGTCTGAACCCTAAAATGACCTTCTGGATCTACACCCAAATGGTAAGACCTATTGTACGAGTACTATATGGGGCTTTGGTATGGTGGGTTAAAACAAATCAAACTACTGCTATATTAAAATTGTGTAAACTACAAAGACTGGCGTGCCTAAGCATAACAGGGGCCAAGAGAACTACCCCAACTGCTGGCATGGAAGCGCTTTCAAATTTACCACCATTACATTTAGCATATGAAAGAAAAACTTTAACCAGGAGATCTTACTGAACACCTCAACATCTTGATCAGGTCAAAAAAGCAGCATGCATAACCCAGGCGAATGACCACTTGGAAAACGTACTCAATTTTATAAAGATATACAGGGTTTTCTTCCCGTCTAGGGAAGAGTGGAACACTAACCCAACATGGTTAAATGATGACTCACAAAAATGGTATACAGATGGTTCCTAAGCCCTCCAAGGTCCTAGAGCACATAAATCCCTAACACTAAGTACAGAGAATACGGTTTTCCATGCGGTTCTCATCGCCTTAATGGAAACGGTGGAAATCATATCCAAAAGAGTGTTCGAGAAAGTAAGAATTAAAATACTTTCGGACAGCTTATCGGTTCTCAAAGCTTTGAACAGCTTCTCATTCAAGTCAAAAGTCCTAATAGAGTGTAACAATAAAAAAAAAAAAAAAAATAATTGGCGCGTACACTTCTGTTAGGTGTTTGGCCGAGCTCCTCCTCCTATTTGTGGTGTGCGTCTTGGTGTTGTTCCACACATGGAGGGACCTACAGTTTCAAGCCGACTCCGAAAGGCAGATATTTTTATGAGGAGCTTTTTCATGGCAGAAATACACTCGGAGGTTTGCCATTGCCTGCCGAGGGGCGACCGCTATTAGAAAAATGTTTTTTTTATTAATTTTTCTTTCACCGAGATTCGAACCAACGACCTCTCTGTGAATTCCGAATGGTAATCACGCACCAACCCATTCGGCTACTCCGGCCGCCAATGTAACAATGCATTCAACAAATTGGCCACTGACAATCAGGTCTCACTGATTTGGGTACCAGGGTATGGGGAACGAGAAGGCAGACTTTTATGCCAAAAAAAGGGCAGAAGGGCTATTTATTGGACCAACCCTATTTTTCGGCGTTAAAAAAATAATGTAAAACAGGAAACCAAAAAATGATTCCAAACTTAAATCACCAACTGTGAGGCATTAGACCACAGGAGACATAGAATCCTGAGCTCATACCTACTAGAGGAGGAAGACCTACAATTGCTCCCTCCTAAGGAGCTGATTAGATTCCTCGATATACTAAATAATTATAATTGAGTAATTAGGGGTACACAATAGATAAATTTGGTTGCAGTGCATAAAGGCCTTAGCCTAACCCGTACAGCCATTACCATTGCCATTAGTCACACAAATCACATTACTGCCAAATAATATTCCATGCTTGCCGTTTTAGTACTGATTTCCCTGACCACCACACTCTACGTAGAATTGCATCCTACTCACTATTTCCTTCTGAGCTTTTTTCGCCCGTCCGTCAGACGTTACAGAGTCTAACTCTCCTGTCTATGAGTTTCAAAAATTAACAAACAGCCGCAATTAAATTTTACATAAAGTTGTTTTTTTTTAACAGTGTTGTATTTACTGAATCGCTTCTGACAATAATTTAATATTATTAGTTATTGTAAACTTTGTTTTTGGATTTTAATCAATTTCTGAATCATTCTTTACATTATTGTCATGAATTGTGACATATTATATTTGGGTTAGCATTTTTATCATTACCTGTGCGGGGGTTTGCATATTGTGTATTTATTATGCCTGGACTAGTGTTGAAGATATTCGCTTTAAGGAAATTTCAGTGTGATACATATAATTAACGCGTTCATCATTTATTGAGTGTTTGACCGAGCTTCTTCTTCAATATGTGGTGCACGACTTGGTGTAATTTCAGAAGTGAAGGCATCTACAATTTTATACCGCCTCCGAATGGTTGATGAATTTTTCAAATGAGCTTTATCATGGCAGAAT
Organism: Anastrepha ludens; assembly: GCF_028408465.1. NCBI lineage: Eukaryota > Metazoa > Arthropoda > Insecta > Diptera > Tephritidae > Anastrepha > Anastrepha ludens. Next base: position 119,155,227 of record NC_071498.1, read on the forward strand.
TACACTCGGTGGTTTACCTGGCCCTATTACTAACATCAAAATGTTAAAACCCGTTTTTAATCCAACGTCAGTTTATCAGACCGCTCATCCACCATTCGAAGTGGGCATGAAACCATAGGTCCTGCCCTTTTGTGGTAAAACATCGAAACGGTCAACATAAATTGTAAAAAAAGTTCGGCTGGTATTGAAAATTTCAATTTTATTCGTACAGCTAAAATTTTCACAAACAAATGTATGTGTATATGTAAAAATGTGTGTTAAAATTAATAATGTATATATGTATATGCATATGTATTCGAAATAATTCTTGATTGGCCTTTTATTTCCCTATTTTTCTTTTTTTGCTTGTGCTATAAAATACTTTCGAAGCGTGAAAAAACAAATAAGCATATCAAATAGAAAGAATAGATTTGAATTTTTAATTTTCTGCTGTAGTGGAGCAATTGTTAGAAAAGGAACAAAAAAATACATTTCGTTGGGAATGAAAATTGACTGAAATAAAACAAATAAATGTTGGTAATCGATGATGCTTCGTGTAACACCTACATACATATGCACATGTATGTAAATATGTATATGTGTACACATGTAATAGAAGATGAGCACAGGAACAAAAGTAGAACGAGAAACAAATAAGGAAGTTCTAAATTCGGCTCGGACCGAACTTAAAATGACATTAGCGCGAATTTTAGTAAAATTAAATTAATTTGGGCTGGCTGTTAATTTTTGGAAGTTTTGGAATCAAACCAGTTCGTACACAATGAGAGGTTTAGCTTGTAACATTAGACGGACGGACGAAAATTTAGTTTTAACATAAGTATAATGGTTGGGCGTGGTTTTTATCGTATCTCACTAATGCTTATGCCGGAATAAAAAAGTGCAAGTTTCATGGAGGTTCAAAATCATACTGATTTTGGGGAATTATTTTTGGTCGCGGTTTGCATTTTCTCCACTTAACGCCATAACAAATTTTTTTGTTGACACCCAACACCGTCAAGAGAAAGAAATGTGAAAAACCAAAGCAATTTGTCAACCACTTCAAACTTGCAAAATTCAATGTTCTAAAAAATTTTATAGTATACCCGAAATTTTTTTTTTAAATTCTGACTAAAAATTTTGAAATTTTAATAAAAATTTGCCGAATTCTTACAAATTTAATACAAAGATCAAAACTTTGCTTTATATGGTTTTTGTTGTAGTATGAAATGCGGTTTTATAAAAGAATAATTGAAATTGAGAAGAAAATAAATAAATACCCAAGACTTCTTAATATATGTATGGTGTACACTTTCTTTTGACGTTGACTTTATATGCAAGGTGAAGTCCACAATAAACAAGACTGGCGTCATTGTAATGTTTTTGATGGCATCATCTTTTTAATGAGTTAAGGGGGTATATTCTGGTCTAGGAATTTGAAAAAATCGAATTTTCTTTTTTGCATAGAGTTTGCAAGTTTAGACCTTCCAAAATATGTCCTTCAACGGTTTTGAAAATTCGAATTATTTTCGGAGATACAGCGGATTTTGTGACGTGGCGTCTAAGCCGGTCGAGTGGAGCGAATCACACAATGAACGGCAAATGTTACCGGACGACTTAAGGACTCGTTCTTTCCAGAAAATCTTTTAAATCCCACACAACCTTTATTTATTCTATACATACACATATATATATACTTTATACTTCTATAATATATACCTGGAAATATATCGCCGATTAATAAGTAGTAAATATAATATTATGATCTAAGTTATTTTATTGGAATTGTTGCCCAAACTTCAAACTCGATTTTCTCAAAACTATTTTTTTTTTGAGATGTTCGTCATGAGATCTCAAGTTCTACTTGACCGAGCGCTTTGAAGTTTGATAAGAATGTTTTATTGTACATCTGTCTATCGCGCCTCCATCGGATTTTGAAAAATTTAAGTTTGAAGTATTTTAAAAAAATTTGAAAAGGTAAAACAAAGAGGGTAAAAAATTATTTTTTTACATTGACACCATTTTGTGATTTTTTTCTTTGATTTGGCGTAGTCCGATAGCGACATCCTAACTAATTCTTTTATTTGTTTATTTTAGATAACTCCATGTCAACCATGGAGCACCGTTTTTTATGTAGCCCCCACTCCGCCGGCCTGTAATTACACAATTTTTTTGTTTTATTCATTTTTTTTATACTTTTTCAATAGTAATAAAAATTATAAAATAATGGATAGTAAAAATATTTTTCATTTTGTTTTTATCTTAGTTTTAAAAATACCTAAAATGAAGGCGTCTAGACCAGAATACACTCCTTAATGCATTGGAAGTTACTTCTTAAGCTGACTTCCAGTGAAAGCTTGGTGACATTCGGTTCAATGGAAGCGAAGTTATTGCGTCTAAAGTGTCAGTATGCTTGTGTCATCGGTACAAAAATGAGTTTCGAAAAAAGAGCTCACCGTATTCGCCTGATGTGGCTCCCTGTGACTTCTACCTATTCGGAAAATTGCATTATGCCATGAAAGGAAAACGTTTTGAATCCGTAGAGGCCATCCGTAAGGCTTGTACCGACATCCTGAAGGACATTCCGGTCAATGACCTGAAACGCTCTTTCGAAAAATTGAAGATCGCGCCAGAGGGGACTATTTTGAATAAATAAACTCGAAGTTACAGAGAAAAGCTCCTGTCCTTTCTATTTCAGCACAGTATTATTTATTTTGGACTTCACCTTCTACATTTGTACGTACAGTGTGTACTGGATACACTTCTTGTATGCTCTCCAGATATGTACGTACATATCCAAGTGCTGCACTTTTTACATTATTTAGTAATTTAGCTGAGAGCAAAGAATGATTTATCAACAGTAAATAGAGATAAATTGCAAAATCATAATGGTTGTTGAACGAAGTTAATGTAGGGTTGCTTTCAATTTTACAAAAAGAAGTAGAAGAATTTTAGTTCGATTCCAAATGCGTTCAAGAGTTTTTACAAAACATTTAACAGAATACTGAAAACTTTTTTACCAGCTTGTGACTAGTAGGGACCTCATAAGAAAGAGGTTATTAATATTCCTTGGGTTTGAAATAGTACTGCTGAATAAAGTTTTTAATATTTGGAGGTGTCATTGAAAAAGCCAGTGTTTCACATTCTTTTAAAGTACACATATTTACATTTATTTTTGTTCAAAACCTTGGTCGTCTTGTGTTCTTTCGAAAAAAAAAAAATTATAATAATAAATGAATAACTAAAATCAAAAAAAAAAATTAAGAGCAAAAAAAAGTACTAGCGAAGTTCTAAGAACTGCGTATTATATAAGAAAAATTGACACACGACATTTTTATTGAGCATTTTTTAAGCCTTTTGTTATTTGGAGTTTTCGAGTTTCTTGACATCTGCGTACTGGGCTTTAGATGGCAAATCAAATGAGATATTAACATATATACAAGGTAGGGTATAATCATCCAATCGGAAGATTTATAATTTTTACAAACGGGGTCGTACGTCAACCATATTTCACACATCTGCAGACAAGACAGCGTCAGTATACAAATATTGTAAATAAGTAATGAAAAACATAAAGGTCAAGATAAAGATTTCCGTCTCTCATATAATATGTATATTTTCCTTTCTCAACTCCCGTTAGCGATTCCACATGGCTCGCGTTGCAGTGGATCGCAGTGTGGCCTTATTCGCAGCGTTCTTTCTAGCTGCAGCAGCGTGGGATTTGTCGTCGTACCAACTGTTTTTTCGGGCTCGCCGAAACCCGATTTTGTCTTCGGCGGCGATGTGCAGAGAACGAGAAATGTAGCTCCATTGCTCTTGGGCAGTACTCTCTGCGAGCAAGAGTTAGAGTCGGGTGGCGAATATTCTGGCTGTCTGCTGCAATTGCAGCTTTTCGGTGTCGACGATTCTTTGCCTAGTTAGATGTGCATTTTGTGCTGCATAAAGGCATGTGTGAATTTTAATTCCAACAAGATTATGATCCGGGTCGATGTTGGATCCGCGGATAGTTCGTACATTTAAAACATTCGAAGCGTGTTTGCCATCTATCGCTACTTAGTTAAATGAATTTCCTGGCGCAACCCCTTGGAGTTGATGATATTCCGAAAGAGTTTGTAAGTCAAGGAAATCCATTTATACTGTAAAGCAGACCATTAGAATTTAGAATGAAAAACTGAAGAAAGTCTTTATAATGACTTAGGAGGAGTAAAGCGCATTGCTCTAGGATTTATCATGCAGGTACCAACAATGAAAAGCTATTAGTGGCAGTATTTTGACATTCTGCAACAATATGCAAAAAAACTAAGAACCTGAAAGCCAATCTGATGAAGTCATTTGCAATGAGAGACATCTTCTTTAGGCATGCGAGTTAAAAGAGATGTAAAAAGTGAAACCAAAGCTGATCGATCGGAATACATTGAACTATACCACTGGATGTTAACTAAAAAATGACTGTCGAGATGTTTCCAAAGACGGCAAATGAAAATACTGAAATGGTTGCTGTGCCCTATATGCAAGTAATATTCGCGCCCCAGACCATCCTTTAGTTCCTGTTTGCTTCTTTTACATATCCAGCGTTCTAATTCGTCCCATAAATTTTCTATAGGGTTAAGGTCCGGTGGTTGAAGTGGCAAATGCGGGTCAGTCCTTTATCATATGGGATGTGTGCTTCGGGTTGATATACTATGGGAACTACCGTCTGCCATTCAGACTCAACTTGTTTGCTGCTAATTTCAAATTGCTTATCAAAATGTCTAAATAAACAAACCGGTCCACAGTTGTTTCAACAAACTGCAATTTACTGACCCCATTCGCTGACAAACCGCCCAAGCTATCACAGAACTTCCGCCACGCTTCACAGTTGGGATAAGGTTTTTCGGTTACAGCTTTTCATCTGCATACCGCCATATTTTCTGTTTGCCATTACAACCGAATAAATCGAATTTATTCTTATGACTAAAGAAAATATTTGCCCAGAAATCAGTCGACTTGTCGGCATATTGTTATGCGAATTTGAGCCGTTTCTTTTTGTTTTTTCACTTATAAATAGCTTTTCTCACGGCACTCGGCTATTGTATTCGTTTTCTTCCAAAATACTTTATACTATTCAGGTCGGCTTCCAGGATATTCCGAACTTCAACGGTTGTTGTTAACGGTGTATCGTTTAACTCTTTGAGAAACTTTCTTCTTTTTTGGGCTCGTTTTCACAGAACCAGTTTCTTGATTTTCTTTGAACAATGTTTGAGTTCTCGACTCATTCGTATGATTATTTCCAGCAAAAAAAACGCGACTTTTGCGTTAAGCTGTTTTTAAAAATTTACTACTTTCAATACATCATGCATTACTTTTAACGTGGTGGTCTATCTTGACTCAACTTTCAAAAAATTATATTTTTTTTAAATTTTCTTAAAGTATCTTGAAAATATTGTGTGAAAATTTGAAGTGAATCCTTCAAATACTCTTCGAGCTATTAATATAATATTATAACAATTAATAAAGGGCGTTTGGGCGCTCCGGAGCGTTTGAGAGCAAGTAGCTAGCAGCAGCTGCATAAATCGATAGCAAAACTTTAAATGCATTTTTCTCAAAACTATGTTTTTTGAAGTGGTGATCACTGTAACTTAAAAACCGCTTGGTAGGTTTCAATAAAATGTATACTGCTTTTGAAAAACATAAAAAACTCGTGCCTGATCGAAGAATTTTTTTTCAAAAATTTCGAATTTTTTTAACAATTAATTGTTGCTTTTTTTCTCGAAAATCTGAGAAATATTTCCTGAGAAAAGCTTTGATCAGACACAAGATTATCTACTAATAAAACTAATTTCTCTTGCCTGATTGTTTGTAGATGAATCTCCAAAGACTTGTGATGATCATCGCAAGGGACTTCTGGAGAAACGGGCTCCACACAAACAGCGATAACTTTTACAATTATTAATTTTATTTTAAATTTTGCTAAAGTCAAGTCGAAACACGATGTATGTTTGTAAAATAAAGACATAGACTAGCAAAATATAATTATTGAAAATCATCATTTTTTTAGGCCTCTGACTACCCTTAACCTCTTATGTAAAGATGATGTAAAAAATGTGCCGTATCGTCTAGGAATTATTTACTACTGACGTGGCATCACTTTTGAAACAACACTCGTTTTAAAAGAAAATATCGATTATAAATAAACAGTTTCTGAAAACTATCATACATTTTTATGGAGGTACCTTTTTCCCGTAGTACTGTAGCTTCCTGTGTGACTGTAAGTGCAACCATGTAAAATGAAATAAATGCAATGCTAAGAAATGTCAAAGAAATAAAACTAAAACTCTCGCTCCGGCTTTACAACTCAAGCAAAACACACGTTTCGCAGCTTTCACCGAAAAACTATTAAAACTAGGGGTACTCTTTAGCATGCATATGCACTTATACTCGTACGTGTAAGCCTGCATGTATACAAAATTCATTGCACACAAATCCTTCTGGTTTTTTTCTACGTTAGCTAAGAATTTTCTTTGAACCTTATTTTCTGTTCTGCTGATTTTCATTTAGAAGACTACTTCAGTAATTCATTGCTATGCCCTATAATTTGTAAAAAAACAAATAACCTTGTTTTTTTCACTTCAACTTAAATTACTACAAAGGCATAAAACGCTTAACCAAACGTCGGCCACTTGCTATACCACTCGTCACGCTCATACCTCTACGACACGTGAAATGCGCCACCTGCTCAAGCACCACGACGTACATCCCTACTTACAAACTTATAAAAATATTTTCACTATTGTAAGTAGTCTTGTAAAATGCTCGTGAATGGAATGAAAGTCCTTTGGATATCGATCCAATTTTTGGTTGCGATAAGCAAATGGACATTCTCGCCTTGCGCATGTGAATACGTGTATACTATCTACATGTATACATATGCACATACATACATACATGCCATATATGATTTGAGACAAATATGCATATACTTACTCGTTTTATATACTTGTAGAATCATCCGAGCATGTGAAACCTTCCCATAGTCTATTGCCCCTTACACACTCACCAAAATATGTGTTTGTATGCGTAAGGTCAAATGTGCTGTTATGCATTTCACAATGTTTATCACTAAAACTTGACTTGTATGAACTACCTCGCAAATAGTAATTGCTTTTAATATTAGAGGTAATAGAAAAACTCATATTTCTTGGGAAAATACGAATTGCTTTAGGTTTGAAAGTTGGGAAAAACATAACAAGTCGAATGATATACAATAATACAGGAATTCAAAACAGACATTTTTTTTAATATGAAGCTAGTTTCCGATGGTTAGGGTTTGTTTGACTACTGTCAAACTAAATACATACATAATTTTTTTCAGGATTTTTCTGGCGCACACAATAGGAGGAGGAGCTGGGCCAAACACCTAGCAGAAGTGTGACATTTCACCATGAAGAGACTTTCGCCTCAACAACATTTACAAATCGTACAATGGTATTACGAAAATCGACGCTCTGTTAAAGGTGTTCATCGCGCGCTCAGGCCAACTTATGGTGTTCAACGATGAGGCACATTTTTGTCTTAATGACTACATCAAAATTACCGTATTTGGGCTGAAGAGCAACCCGAAACTATTCAAGAGCAACCTTTATATCCATCGACAGCAACCGTTTGGAGGAGGAATCTTATGGGTTGGAGGAATCATCGACCAATATTTTTCCAAAGACGTGGCTGGTGCCAATGTAACAGTGAATAGCGAACGGCGAACGTTATCGCACCATGATAAACGACTTTTCGATGCCAGAAATTGAAGCCCGTGCTCTCCAAAACATTTGGTTCCAACAAGTCGGCGCTATTTGCCATGCAGCCGATGAAACAATGGATTTACTGCGTCGTTGTTTCGTCTCTCGCCTTGGGTCTGCGGATTGGCCAACAAATTGTATGGTATCACACCTTTGTAGGGGTGAGTAGAATCTTAATACTATGTGGATAAACCAGTTTCGATTGAGGCATTGGAAGCCAACAGTACTAAAGTTATTCATGAGATACTGACCGAAGTCCTGCAGCGAGTCGCGAGCCATTCGAAACTGGTGTTTACGAATGGCCGAATTACGGCGCCGTTGAAACCAACATTTGAAAGAGATTATTTTTAAAAAATAAATGTTACGAATGGTTTTACACAAAAATAACGAATTTTCGTTCTTTTATTTCAATTTCAAATCCAGTATACCTAAATTGATCACCCTAGAGGTATCGGACGTAGATCATAATATTACTGAAAGCTATTCCGACGATATGATTCAAAATTATAAAATCTCTTGGATTTTGAAGGCCATACAAATTTAGACTGCTCTCTATGTAACTTAAACGAATTAAAAAATAAAGCACACTTCTTAGGAAGTTGCTCTATTTTAGACCAATATGAAGTTAATAATAGATTGAATTGAATTGATTCAGATGGATGGAATAGTCTAGTTGGTTTTGTCACTAGTGCTTCAATATACAGACAGCTAAGTGTTAACGAATATAATTAAGTTTGCGCAATTTATTTGACACAATTTGGTTGTCAATGCAATTTAAGTATACTTTTCTGGCAGGCGACTGATTGGATTGTTCTCGTGTATTCTCTAATAAATACAATCGTTTTTAAGATATTTATGTATACAAGGTGAAGTCCAAAATAAATAAGACTGATCTGAGATAGAAAAGACAGGAGCTTTGTTCTAATAACTTCAAATTTATTTATTTAAAATAGTCTCCTCTGGTCTCGATTCACTGTTTTGCGCGATCTAAAGAGTGTTTCAGGTCATTGGCTGGAATGTCCTTGAGGATATCAATACAAGCCTTTTGGATGGCCTCTACGGGCGCAAAACGTTTTCCTTTTATGGTCCAATGCAATTTTCCGAATAGGTTTCGAATTGATTTTTGACTTCTCCAAACGCGAATTTTTGGGTGGGGGCTCGTCTAGGGGCTTGTCTAGGGGCTCGTTTCGGCACTTTGACGCGGTTCTTCTCGGCTCTTTAATGAGGTCTTTTGAATGTTTAATTCTGAGCAATTTTTGGTCCTCAGTTAACTTGTGCGGAATGAAACGTGCACAGACCTTCCGTAAGCCCAAATGATCAGTTCAAATGCGATAAATCGTTGTTTTGAGGTTATTCAACTCCGATTCCACGAATTTCAAGGATGATATCGGTTCATTTTGTGTGAATCACTCATAAACTCTGGCACGAGATAGACAATCATCGCCATCAACTTTTTTCGTCAATTCAAACGTTTCGGTAAACGTTTTATCGATTTTAAAACAAAATTTGATATTAGCTCTTTATTCGAAACTCATTTTTGTAGCGATGACACAAACATCCTGACACCTTAGACGCAATAACTTCGCTTCCACTGAACCGAATGTCACCAAGCTTTCACTGGAAGCCAGCTAGGGCTGTAACTTCCAACGCACTAACTCATTAAAGAGATGGCGCCATCAAACACATTTTAATGACGCCCGTCTTGTTTATTTTGTACTTCACCTTCTATTTCCATAATAAAAAAAATCTTTCTATCTAAGCCTACCAACCTCAATGAAAAATCTGAGTTTTTGTTTAAAAAATACCCAACTAATGTTTTGTTTCCGTTGTGGCATTACTGCCGAAATAATGCACATTTTAACAGCGCTCTCCCGACGTTGTATCTTGAGAATAAAAGAATACAATTAAAAATTGTATTCTAAGAAAAATCTACACATTTTAAAATTACCAAAAATTTAACAAAACTTTACTCCGTAATTAAAATATTAACAAAAATCGTACGACTCCTCATATTTTAAAGGACAAAATTATTCACACAATGTATGAATTTTGAACTTTAACTGATTTCTTTTTCTAATAAAGCAGTCTATGATTTCGAATAAGTCCCGTTATGAATATGATACATCGAAATTCAACGTATGCGGTAATTTCAAGTCTTGCTTTCGCGTTATTGATAAATCATGGTTCGGGAACAAGCAGACACAACTGAAGCTGAATCAAAAGTAATTTTGCATATATATAATGAGGGCAAGTCATGTGCAGAAATCTGTCAAATGGTGAATCGACGTCGTTTACTATTTATAGCACAATAAAGCGTTTTCAAGAGGAAACAACTCTTAAAAGCCGACCCCATACTGGAAGACCACGCAAATTGACCGCCATTGATGAGCGCCATATAATAAGGAAAATAAAAATCAATCGAAAAATTTCATCAATACAAATGGAAGTAGAAGCTCGAGAAGAGATTAGTAAAGAAATCCCTCCACAGACAGTGAGCAGGGCCTTGAAACGTGCCGAGTATACCTCGCGAATTGCGCGATGTCAATAAAAACAAGAGGTTGGAGTGCGCAAAGGAATATAAAAATAAGCTACTTGATTTCTGGAGCGATTTTATTTTTAACGAAGGAAGTAAATTCAACATTTTGCAATCGTATGGAAGATTTCGAGTCTGGAGAAAACCCAACGCTGAATTCGAAAGAAGCAATGCATCAAAAACAGGGTAGTGGGGCTGTGATGGTGTGGGGATGTATGTCAACGAGATGCGTGGGTAATCTTGTATTTATTGATGGATTTACTGATAAATCACTTTACATTAATATTTTAAAAGAAAACTTGTATGAAAGTGCGCAAAAGTTGTGTGTTGGAAATAATTTTTGGATCATTCATCGCGTGCCACACATTCTCCTAACACCACCACAGTCTCCAGACTTGAATTACATTTAGCATTTATGGGATGAACTGGGTAGGCGAATCGCTAAAATTAAGATAACAAGCAAAGCCTAACTAAAGGTGGTACTCCAACAAGAATGGCGAAATTTGGGCCAAAATGTGACTAAAAAATTAGTTTACCCTTTGCCAATTAGACTTAATGAAGTCTCAAAGCAAAAAGGAATGCCTAGTAAAGATTAAAATTTATTTTGACTTAATATTTTATTTGTGTGAGTAATTTTGTCCCTTAAAAATATGAGAAATACAAAGTTCTGTTAATTTTACATTAGTTTTAAATATACAATAAATTGGATTTTTCTTAGAATAATATTTTTAATTACATTAATATTCTCTCAATATACAGCTTCGTGAATCCAAAATTGATTGTTATGCGAATAATTTTGTCTGTGTGTGTACATACGAGTATATTGTATAGGCGTACATAAAAGCTGAAAGCCTCGGTGCTTTGACGTAAAATAATAATTAATTATTGCTTTTCCATTGCAAATCTATGTATGTATGTAAGACCATAAATATATGTGTGTACATATATATATATATAATTGGCGCATACACCCTTTTTGGATATTTGGCCGAGCTCCTCCTCCTATTTGAGGTGGGCGTCTTGATGTTGTTCCACAAATAGAGGGACCTACAGTTTCAAGCGGCAGATATTTTTTATGAGGAGCTTTTTCATGGCAGAAATACACTAGGAGGTTTGCCATTGCCTGTCGAGGGGCGACCGCTATTAGAAAAATTAATTTTTTGGTGTTTCACCGAAATTCGAACCTACGTTCGCCCTGTGAATTCCGAATGGTAGTCACGCACCAACCCATTCGGCTACGGCGGCCGCGCTGTGTGTACATACTAAATATTAAATGGGACACGAACGCGCTTTAGTAAACAATTGAGAGTTGATACCTAATTGTTAAGATAAATGCCCAACAATTGAGCGAGCGTTTATCGCAAGGTCCAGAAGGAAATCTAATCATGACAAATGTTGTCACAAACGCTACTAAAGTGACAAATTACACCGGAATTGACATATTATGGAACATTTGTAATGTAATTTGTGCAAAGCTGCAAACACATGCGAGCCATGGTCAACCAAGGCGGTCGAACTCGTTGGTCCTAGAGCAAGTGAAAGCAAAGCCAATACAAAAAAAAAATACAAAAAACAAATGCACATTAACACAAGTTAGATGAAAGAGAGAGAGTTAGAAATAGAAACTGCAATATGGTGTTGTTACTAATGTTTCGGAGAGCATTTGTTGTTTGTGTGGGTGTACGCCTGTTTAACTGCTATGTTATTTCAAACGTCTTAACACGTAACGAAAAGCAAGCAAAAACAAATAAATCTGTTGTTTCACATGATTTGTATGCAGTGCAGTAACCAAGTACGCTCTTTACTTGCGTGCTGTTACGATTTTGTACGCAATTTTGTAGAAATGCATCCAAATGGGAATATAAAGTCGTTTTTGTGTTGTTCGCACTTAAATAAAGAAATTGATTTAATTACATATAAAAATGCGAAAATTGCACAATTGTCAAATAATTGTTGAAACGCTATTGACAATATTAAATTGGAATGTGAAGAAGAGAATCTCAAGAATAATATTGAAATTGTGTAAATAATCATTGAAATGCATTAGTACTTCCTTTGTGATTTGCGCTTCATTGATTCACGAAAGGAGTTTAAATCGCATAAACAGGTATTGCCACCCACATATCGAATTTTGCTTCCATGTACATATGCACGAGGGGCGGCTGCTATGAGCACGGAAAAGCATTTAATGAGGGAAAATATGTGTTCATATTTTTTTTATTTTTTATACTTTTATCATCATATACATATGCACACTTATGTGTAATGTCTCTATGTACTGTCTGGATTTTTTTTTCAAAACGCTTTTCTATTATCGCTTTCATTTCACTTCTTCCTCTTCCTTAGCATGGCAGTCCTGGGTCGACTCCTGCTTCCGCAACATTGTTTTTTATGTTCCATGCTGAAAGTCTGTAATCATTGGCCTTTAACTTTTGCGTGGGTCTGCATCGTTGGACTTGCTTTATTTGATTCCTTACTCTCCACTGGGATTTTCCATGTGACGATGGCATACACAGTCTCAAGTAAAGGTTAACGGCACCACCAAAGTCAAGGAAGAGCAAGGACATTGATAGTGAAAGGTGAGAAGCATCATTTCGAAGGGTCAGCTATCAAGCTGCACATCACTACTCTTTCGAGGTGCCTATTTAATCTCACTATGGTCCGAAAATGTTCCATTTCCGTAATTTAGAAAAGCCATGTATGAACTATAGGCTGACTGACCGATTCCTGTAAGTTCCGTAGCTTTGAAGTCAACCCGAGCGCACCGAGTAACCAACCAAGCAATCCTAGTGCGCTTGATGTCAACAGAAAGCTTACCAGAATGGCAATGGCATCCTTAACGGAAACAAAAGCAAACGCCGCAATTCCGCAGGAATGTAGCGAAATATTTAGCATTAGCACCGGAGCACTGAGTAATCTGCACCATGCAATTAAAAAATTCATCAAAGCGCCAATGCGAAGGTGGGTTGGACATGCTCTAAGAATTGAAGAAACGCGGGCTCAAATGCTAATAATGCAGCACAAAGCTATGATAACGAGAAGTAAAGATCGCCCGCGTAGGCGATTAATGGACTGCACAGAAGAAGACCTACGAACGCTCGAGGTCACCAACTGGAAATATGTACCAGAAGCCAGAGAGGCCTAGAGAAATATCGGAAAGAAGGTTAAAACCCACATCGGGTTGTAACGCTAAATGATGATGACGAAATGAATTATAGCACAAAGAAAGTTGCAGAGTCTTTAGGAACCGATGACAATTTTTCAAAACTTCTCTCGGCCTATATCTGCTTTTAATAAGGATGTTAATCAGAGCGCGGTGCTTCCATTTCCAGACTTCCCGATATGAAACTCTGTTCGGATGATGTTCTTGCTTGTTCCAGGAATAACTGTCTTATACACAAATAAATAAATGAATAATTGACGCGTACACTTCTATTAAGTGCTTGGCCGAGCTCCTCCTCCTATTGTTGTTCCACAAATGGAGGAGCCTACAGTTTTAAGTCGACTTCGAACGGCAGATGGTTTTTTATGAGGAGTTTTTTCATAGCAGAAATACACTTAGAGGTTTGCCATTACCTGCCGAAGGGCGACCGATATTAGGAAAAAAAAACTGTTGATGTGATGTTCATGCATGTATTATATACAAAAACATATAATTGGCGCTAACACTCTTTATTGGGTGTTTAGTCGAGCTTCTTCTTCTACTTGTGGTATTCGTTTTCATAGGTATTGTTCCACAAATGGAGGGTGTTACAGTTTTATGCAGTTTTATAGACCTACAGTTTTTCATGACAGAAATACTCTCGGAGATTTGCCATTACCTGCTTATGAGGCACGGATATTAGAACAAACTTTTTCTACCATTTGGTAACTGGTTTCGAACCTGGGTCCTACCGAATGATAGTTCGGCTACGGTGGAATAATTGCTAATAAACCAGATAAAAAAGGAGGTGTTTTTTTATATTAAAAACGGGCCACGCAATTAGTGATTTCAATAATGAGATGATGAGCTTATCAGACGCCCCTCGCCTGTACGTATGCTTCATAATAAATATGTACATGACAAGTGCGGTGGCGTAAGGCATACAATATTCGCACACTAGTAAATACATCAAATCGAGACGAATTGAATCCAATCGAATGGAATTGTATGAAAGGGAAGCAGGATGATGAGCACATTAACGGCAGCAACAACAAAAGCTGATGATGATAGTGATGATTACGCCAAAGCCAGCGAAAAATATGTACATACATACATACTTAAGTAAATAGATGCGCATGTACTACACCTACACACACAACTATATGGATGTTAAAGGAAGGATGAGTAAAACAAGCAATAAAAAAGCGTTCAGCGTGAGCATTCTATACCATTTCAAATGTGCTCAACCAGGCGAACGTAATGTGTATGGGAAAAACGGCAGTAGACCCGCAATGCCAAGCCAATTGGATGGACGCACGCATGGCTATAAGTTCCCACAATATGCACACTTACAAGCACACACACGGCAGCACTATAAGAAATAAATAGAAAAAGTTAAGGCGCCAGGATGCGCATGCTTCGCATGACAACAGCAGGCAGAGAGAGAGAGAGAGAGAGAGAGAGCGAACGAGCGCGTATAAGCCTTTAAAATTGCAAATGAGCGCCAACGAAATATTTAAGAACTTGAATGCTCTACAATATTGAGCCCACACACACACACATCCAAACATACAATTTGCGCATACACAGCAAGCAGGAAACAACAAAAATATTAATGAAACACCACAAATACCTGAGTGATTGTGAGTGAATAAGGCCGCGCGCTCCTTGGAAAGTTACCTAGCTGACTGGATGTGCGGTGGGTGGCAAATGATTTTAGGTGGCAAGCAACTTTTTGGGGCACTCGCAGGCACTGGCTGACACTGGAATTCCAGGCTGAATAGCGTTACAAGCGCAAAGCTATACATAGGCATGTTGGGTAAGCGATAGGCGAGCGCCGCCAGACAGAAGTTACCTTTGCTCTGGCCTGGACGATGCACGGTGGTCGTCTGGTGTAGCATTTTTTCCAACTTTTCAAGTGTGTGTGTGCAGGATTTTTTCACTAAAAGCATACAATTTAAATGAGAAATATAAAAAAAGTCAAATGATAAATTTTCATTTCATTTTTGACCAAAAAATTTGTGTTTGAAATAATTATTGTATAATAGAAGCGTTAAACAAACGAAGTAACGAAACTTTGGTTTGTTGCAAAATTTTCGTGTTTCTACAAATTTCGTGTACAAGAACTGTAGTGGATTTGGCTAATGAAGAAAATAAAATTTTAAGAAAAACGAGATGTGAAAGTGGTGTAATAATCGCCTGGAAAGCCAACAAAAGCAAATAAAAATCAATTGTAATTGTGTGAAGGAATTTACCCAATAGCGTTTTGGCGTTTGCGTTTATGTGAAAGCGAAACACTTAGAATCCGAATGCAAGAAAAAGTTATCGATACATAAAAATTTACTTTGTAAAAAATTTAGTAAATTTCGAACCAAAGTGTTTCTAAGCAAAAAGTTGAATATCTAAATTAGAAAAACAAAAAATTGCTAATCAAAAGAGTTTGGCCTACTCGCTATTAACTCCCAAGACAGTGGCGTCGCACGAGGGTACCAACAATAGCGCTGCAAGCAGTGCAGCTGATGGTGGTGCTGGCACAAGTGGTGAATCGGCCGCACTGTTCTCCAAACTGCGAAGTTTCTCCATCGGCAGTGGCCCGAATTCGCCACAGCGCGTAGTTTCGAATCTACGCGGTTATCTAACGCATCGCCTCAGTAATATCACACCGAGCGATACAGGTGAGTCCTTGCCCTACCTGCTATCGTTAGAGTACATAGAAAAATATAGGATTTGAATTGGTGTACAAAACATATATGCAAGTACATACATATACACAAAAATACATTCGTACATATTCAGCTAAATGCGTCATAGTCTTGTTTTGGTTGGCGATGAAGTCATGTTTAACGGTGTTCACGAAAGCAATTAATCCCACACTGATCGTTACAAATTGTGTTGATTGCATCGCTAATTGAAAATTATATAGTACATCCCCGCAATACATACGAAGGCATATACATATGTACACATATGTAATGTGGGAAGCCTGATGTGCACGCGCATACATGAGAAAAATTGAAATGCATTTGTGTGTGTTGGGCGAGCAGGTGATGGTTACATAAAATGTATCTACCTGTGCGGTATACATAAAAAATCAACACTGAATTGTTATTTTGTGGATAATACTTGAAAATGTTATGCAAGCGAGAAGATGCGTACTTACCTATATCTTTTTCGGAAAATTATTTAAAAATTTTTTTTTATAAATTAAAGTCAAAATTTTCAAACATAGCATTAATACATAATATTTCGACTTGACTTAAGCTAAATTTCAAAAAACAAAATTAATAATTGCAAAAGTTATCGCGGTTTGTGAGGAGCCCATTTCTCCAGAAATCTCTTGCGGACAAGAGAAATTAGTTTTACTAATAGATAATAATAATAATTGTGCCTGATTGGATTTTTGTTTTTTCAAAATTAATGATATATCGGCATAGAGCAAATATTTTTCAGATTTTCGAGAAAAAAACCAACAATTAATTGTTTAAAAAAATTGAAATTTTTGAAAAAAAATCCTTCGATCAGACACGAGTTTTTTATGTTTTTCAAAAGCAGTATAAATTTTATTGAAATCTACCAAGCGTTTTTTAAGTTACAGTGATCACCAGTTCAAAAAACATAGTTTTGAGAAAAACGCATTTAAAGTTTTGCTATCGATTTATGTAGAGTTATACGAATTATTTAATTACTTACACTGTGTCATCTGTTCCTTCTTTCCTTCATTCTTCAGCCGTCATAGCAGCTTCCAAAATATCGATTTGCTTACGTAGCATTCCAGAGCGCCCGAGTTTTAATTGTTGAATAACTAACATAAAATGAAGCAGCAATAAAAATATGGAAATAAAGGAAAATTTATGAGCTAATATTTTGTGCAGTACCCTTTTGCACTAATTACTGCTTATAGAAATCATTGCTCGGAGTTCACTAGGGTTTTGGTAGCATCACTTGGAATATTTTCCCATATCTCTTCAATGGCTGTGTTTAGGTAATTTGTGCCACTAAGCTGCCGCTTGCGCAATTATCTTTCAATGTGGGCTCACAAAAGCCCAATGAGATGGAGATCTGAGCTCTGACGAGGATGGGGCACTACTTTTTTTGCATTGTAAAGCAACCATTCCCTTACAATCAGCGCAGTACGCTTTGGTTCGTTGTCGTGGATGTGGGTAAATGTTGCTGGTAAATTTAATTCTTCGACAGTATTGAAATGTGGTCCTTCAATATTTCTAAGTAATTTATTTAAGTCATAGCGTCTCAATCAAACAAAATGAGCCCTCTCAATTTGCCGTCATTGTTCCCCAAATCATAACCTGCTCGCCACCATGTACCAGCCACATTAGACGGATTTAGCGCTGTACCTCCCCTTCTGCAGACAAAACTGCGGCCATTCGATTCAAATATGCTGAATTTCGACTCATCGGTGAAAATAACGTTTCTCAAGAATTCATTTGGATTGCTAACGTTTTCTTTAGCATAGTTCAACGTTTTACTTACATTAATCCTTGAAAGAAGCGAACTTTTTCTAGGACTGTACACTCTTTATTTGTTACTGTGCAGAAAAGTTCTGATAGTTTGCCGGTCTATATAAAAAAATTGCATAGATTATTTATTAGTACTTAAACTTTATAAAAAAATGTATTTTAATTTTTCTTTACAAAAAATAGTATATAAAAATCACGTGACCCAAAGTAGAATAGAAAAAAGTTGCTCCACGGTCTGCAACATTTCTCCTTGAAATGTTGATGAAAAAGTAAAAAAATTTTTGTAAAATAAAGTTGTAGTTATAGTCTGTCGAAATTTAGCAATTAACGGCATTTCAAAATTAAAGTATGCGTTTTACGTCATAAATGTAAACTTTAATTAGTTTATAAAATGTTTTAATAAAAATATCAAAACAGTTTCGAATACTAAAAAAAATCACATAAAAAAATATTAAAAACTGTGCCGGAAAAAGTAGTCTCGAGTTTAACCGAGTTTAAACTTTCAAGCGCATTTCGCTCGAGGCCAGCTGCTTCAAACGAAGGACAGCTACCTTTGTGCATCAAACTCTCATCGGGCAGTTACCATAACTTTGTATCTATGGAGAATTTTTACAATCGACTTCCACAGAAATACGCCTAAAACTATAAAGAATAATAATCTATTAAAAAATCGATTTTTTGAAAATTGTAGCCGTATGTAACCCCTTAAGCTGCAATTAGTGGTGCCGTACCTTAGCAATCCGCTGTTCTGATCAAACATTTGCTTACAACTTTACATTTGCTTTGATATTTGCGACAAAAATTTGAATATTAGAAGTGAATGACGAAAAAGTAAATGAATCAGTGGAAAATTATATGTGTTTTTATGACAAAATTCAATCGTTGGCACTAATTTTACTTCAATATCAGATGTTTATGGTTACGGCAGGACTAATCGACAAATGCTGTATGGTTATGGCTTTCATTACGGTGAATGCCGTACACTATCAAGCCAACATTTCCAAATTTCGATAATCAGCTAAACATCAACGACATTTGGTTCTAACAAGACGGCGGAACTTGCCATACAGCGCGCTTAGCTATCGATTTATTGCAATATTCATGCAACCATTTTGGTAATCAAAAATTGGACTAACTTAGTAACCATGTAACTCGTAGCCAGAACTTATATATGCCGGGTATCATACTCGACAAATAAATGCCATGAAATACTAAATAAATGCCAGGTTATAATAAAAAAAAATTCATTCCAAAAATATTTATGTTTTGTATGGTCATTTTAAGTCAGAGGAGCAAAATTTGTTTCTCCATGAAAACAACTATACGATAAAAAAATTATTATTATTAACGAGTTCTGCAAACATAAAGGCGAGGCAGCACTACCAGCTGATAACAAAATAAATGCAGTCTAAATAAGATCCAGCGAAATTTGTAAGCAGTAAAGACATTACTTGTGGATGGTGCTTTAAGAAAATTTAGTGTATGAGGGGATCCGAAGGATTGTTGCCTGGTTAGAGGCGTCTAGAATTTGGGAAGATGGTAGAACGTGATCGAATGTTGCGAGTTCGTCACAAAACGGGCAATTGGCTGGTTATATGCTTTGCCTGGATTTATTATTTACTCCTAGATGGTGAGCAAGACTTAAAGTTGGAGCTTCTAATTTGTAACGGTTAAGCGTTCGACAACAAATGCTTCCTTTCCTCACAGGTTATATATGTAAGTATATCTGAAGACCGGATGTGATCTGCTCATATTCTCTCTTTTCTGTAAATTCCAAACAACAAGCTCTGCTCACCCTCAGTACCTGGAAAAAGTACCTATTTCTGCCTTCTGTTATTTTCGCGCATAAAACAAATTTGGAGATTTTGTTTACTGACATTCTGCCAAAAAAGTACAGGGAAGTGTTCAATAAAACGCAAAATAATTGTTTAATCATCAAGATTTATTTAGTCGCCGTCAAAATAGGCTCCCTTCGAAGCAATATACAAATGCCAACGATTAGTCTAGTCATCAAAGCTCCTTTTAAATGCGTTTGAAGAGATCTTCTTCAGCACCTTCAGCGAATTATCCTTAATGGCCTCTATCGACCCAAAGCGGAGTCCGCGGAGTGGCAATTTAAGTTTTGAGAAAAAGAAAAACGTCCCAGGGGGCTAAATCCGGTATACACGGTGGTTGTTCGATGTTATTTTTCGAGGTTTTGGTCAAAAACGTGTTGACAATACAAGCCTTCTGAGACGATGCGTTATCATAGTGCAAGATCCAAGAGTTTTCTTTCCAAAAATTGGACCATTTCCTACGCACATTCTCTTCTCAAACGTCGCATAACTTCCAAATAATATTCTTTATTTACCGTAGAACCATTTGGAATAAATTCCGAGTGCACGATGCCGTGATAATCAAACAAAAATAGTAGCATGATTTTCACTTTTCACCGTCTTTGACGTGGTTTTTTGGGTTTCGGCTCATGTGGACAGTGTCATTCAGCCGCCTGTTGACTGGTGTGCCTGTCAAACTCATATACCAGCGTCTCATCACCTGTTATGATGCGCTGGATAAACGTTGGGCCGAATTCACTTCAAAACTGATCGTAGAGTCACCGATGATGCACAACGCAGTGAACGTCCAAATGAGGCGGTAACATGAGAAAACATCAAAAAAATCGACGAAATCGTTTTGAATGATCGAAAAGTGAAGTTGCGTGAGTTGGTTGACATCGTAAAGATATAAAAAAAACGGTTTGGCTTTATATTGCATGAGCATTTGACTATGGGAAAACTCTGTTCAAAGTGGGTGCCGCGTTTGCTCACTGTTAACCAAAAACAAGAGAGTCGCAAGTCAATCAACACAATGGCAATACTACATGAATAAACTTCGAATTGCTTCCACATCCACTGTATTCGCCAGATTTGGCTCCCAGCGACAACTGGCTGTTCGCAGACCTAAAAGAAATTCTCGCCGGGAAGAAATTTCGCACGAATGAAGAGGTTATCGCTGAAGCTGAGGCCTATTTAGAGGCAAAAGATCGTTCTACAAAAATGGTATTGAAATGTTAGAGCTTCATTGGAATGATTGGGTTTTGTCAAGCGAGCAGAAAAGTGGCGAATCAAAGGCGTCTAGTACAGCTTAAGTAAAAATATAGATAACGCCGTTCTATTTCTTCTCAAAATATAAACCACAAAAGCCGATTTAGTATTATATATTTTGGCATTTTCGCCAAATTTGAAGAGTGAAATTACGTTTAAAGAAAAGATCTTTGGTTGTTTGGTATTTGGCTTAGCTAGTTTTGTGTTACAGTAAAATAGAGAAAACTCGAAATTGATGGACCCAATATAGTAAAAAATAAATAACAGTTAGGTGTTAGGTGTCTGGCGGATCTCCTCGTCCTATTTGTGGCGTCCGGCCCTAATGTTATTCCAAAAATGCAGGATCCCACTGTTTTAAACCGGTGCCGAACGGCAGATATTTTTTATGAGGAGCTTTTTCATGACAGAAATACACTCGGAAGTTTGCCATTGTCTGCCGAGGAGTCACCGCTATTAGAAAACACTTTTTTCTTCATTTTTGATATTTCATGAACGGAGTCCATCCGCACCAACCTATTCGCCGATGGCGGCCGCCCAATATATTATCAAAAGCAATAACAGAGCGGTGGTTCAAATGATTTTGCTCTAATAATATATAAGGGCACCTTAGATTAGGCTTACTTTCGTTGATTGGCCTCGCTAAAAATCTCGATAAAATCATGGAAATTGTCGAGTCAGACAACTAACATATCTACAATTTGAATGCCTACAAAACGCAACTTTTTCTACAAAAACGTTCTCCAAACTATTGAAAAATTTACTTTTTGGTCACATGAAGGACGCATTAAGTCCCAAATTTCCCATATTTTGACAAAAATTGCAAACATGTTTACCAACAATAATTTACATGAAAAACCTCGAAAATAAGGCTGCTTTTTATGATACGCCCAAAATATATACAATTTTCGAGTGCGCTACGGTTTATGCCTTTAGAATTACGAATAAGCAGTAATTGGCAGTCCCACAGATTCAACCGCCGAATTTATACCGCTGATGGCAGTAAAAAATCGCATGAAATTTGTATTTCTTAGAACACATGCGTGTGTATGTATGTATGCACGTGTGCACTTCTGCAATTAAATGATAAACAGGAAAGGCCTTAGAGTTCTCTAATCTAAGTAATTGAAATTGAATTTGATTGACTTCTTATCGGAATATTACACTCAACGTGTACCGGTTTCATGCACAAAATTTAAAAACGAACAATATCATAAGTGGCGGTGATAAAAAGCAATTAAAAAATTCCATTATCAACAGAAAATAAATCAAATTTGCAAACAACGAAATATTAAAAAAAAAATACGTTAACGGGCACCCAAATTTGGCACCAAGATATGTTAAGTTAATTAATTGCGAGCCAACCTAATTGAAATTATTGATATTTAGATATGGCAGCTTGTTTGTACATACATACATACATGTTAACAATTTGGGCAAGGCAAACCATTTCATGGAAATTTTAATATGGAGTATTTTTTGTTGTTAGTTTATTTAGTAGTTAGAGTTGTTAAATGAAATATTTTAGTGGGTATGGGAATAAGTTTCCGGCCTTTCTTAGCGAAAGTTAATGAAGTGAAGAATGTGCCAGTTTGCGATGCTCTCGTAAGAAGTGAACCGCTCTCCAATAAGGACTGACTGCATTGATCGGAACAGATGGTAATCTGAAGATGCAATGTCTGGGGAATACGGCGGGTGGGGCAATATTTCACAATTCAGTCCCTCTAACTATTTCTGGACCGATTTAGCATCGTGTGGCCTGGCGATTTCATGCAGCAAAATCACTTTGTCATGTCTACCGTCCTATTTCGGCCGCTTTTCTTTCAGAGCTCGATTCAAACGCATTAGCTGTAGTGGGTGACGAACGCCAATGATGGTTTCAGTTGGTTTAAGGAATCCATAATAGATGACATCCCTCTGATACCCCAAGATGCACAATATAACCTTTGAAGCATGAATATTTTTCCCCCTCTCGGTGGACCTGATGTCAACTACTGCGATCGAGACCTCGCATATACACCTTCAAATCACCAGTATATTACTAGAGCGAACACAAAAATAGTATCAGCAGCGACACCTCTTTTACGAGGGCGAAAACTTACTCCCATACCCAATAGAAATTTTTAATACAAAATCATTGAGGTCGAATATTTCTTACTTGAAGGGTTCGGCAAGAGCATCCCGTCATGTCTGTTGTCATAATTTCAAGTAAGCGTCTTTCAACATTCTTCTAAACTGCAACACTCTCATTTCAACCGATACTCATTTAAAAATTAAAAACTGCCTGCAAAATATTTTCATCAAATTCAAAAAGCACATAGTACCTGAAGGCCGAGTGCTGAATTACACCCAACCAGTGTCGCATTGCGACAAAGATTAATATCTTCAAATACTTGGCAACTGTTGCAAATTATTGTTGCAGCAAACTTTCGAAAGTGTTGTAAGATAAATGCGCACTCGTACGAGTATTATGCGACACTATGACTTCTTCGCTATTTATCAACATTTTCTTTTCTTCCTCCGCTGGCGCTGTCCACATCTGAGGTGATGAACGGTCTAAACGTGTAACTTTTTTCACCGTGCAATTCAAAACATCCACTGAAAGTGTTGAACTTGTGGCGTTTCACCTTGATCGATGGGTGAATGAGCTTTTATCTATTTTCCAAATGACATTATGCGGTTCCAGATTTAATTAATTCTCCCCATTTTGGCATCGGACTTATGTAATGTAGAACTCGGTTATTGTTCAACGCGATAATCAGACACTTAATTGTGTGTGTGTGAGTAATTCGATTATTCGTAAGCATTTACGCAGCATAATTTGCCCCGCTTAGTTCTATGTATTGTACATTGTCTAGAAAATTCGAACTTCCGCAGTTTGTTGTCAAGGGGAAAACAATTCAAGGTATGATTCAATTAATTACTTCGAAAAAAAACATGAAATCAGTTGAAAAGTTATTTTCTTGCTATGGTTTTGGCACGCACGTGTCGTTATCTTTAGAATAGTGTAGAAATGCCATACACAAAGTTTATGTTGAGTCCTCTAGATATTTGAAATATGACGAGTATTTTGTTCCTCCAATAAAGTGGAGAATTGCAAGGTTCTGATATTTCAAAATACTCGGCGCTTCTGGTACTGATGAAGCAAGTCGTATTATTATTATTATATTTGCACGCATGCACCCGCATATTTGCTTATTTGTTCATTTATTAGTAAAATCTGTAATCTTCAGTTTACTTTACTTAATAGTAAATATACAAGCGCGGATAAAAACCCGTCTTTAGATCGCAAATTCGGAAGCCTATACAAACTTTTAACTTTTCACACATCTTACCCATTTGCCTTAGAATATAATATATTAGTTTGGGGAAAAAGAAATCCCTCATTTTTGTGTAAAATTTTTGCGCAAATGGTGTGACACTTTTTTATGGTCGAACTTTAGCCACTGGGCGATGTTATGATTATGAATATGCCGGTCAACTTTGCTTATTTCTGTGATTTTAACGACATTTTCGACATAACCGACATTTTCTTTAACATCAAAAATGCCTGAACGGAATCGACGAAACTAAAATTGCACGTAATTAAATGTATCGACACCATAAACACCATTTACAATTTCAACGGCTTGGCTTGCATTTGCGCCTTTATCAAAGAAAAAGTGTTAAAAAACCGAATTTTCTGTTTGTTGACATCCATCATTAACACCCTCTAACTCATAACTGAATGGAACAAACAAAAAACAGAACGAATGTTTCTAGTGTGGAATGCCACCTTGACAACGAGCATAAACTTTAAATTATTATGTAGATCGATACTTTATGAGATGTCGATCACTACAGCCATCTACCAAGAAAATAATGGATTCCTCAAACTACAGCCGTTTTCTCTTATTTTATAAACAAGTCCGTCCCATAAGGGGGGAAGCTCCTCCAGGAAACGAGTTTTTCAATCATTTTTTGTGAAACACTGATAGTATTTATTATCTTAAAATAAATTGTTGATTAATATTCATGCGTAAGTAAAAGGCAACTGCATCTCTCAAACGTGGCTCCTTTAGTTCGCGCCGTGGAATGACTAGCCTCTTGTCATAAACTAAAATTAACCAGGCAAAAATGTTTCATTAAAATAAGTTATTCTGCTTTACACTTACTTATTTTTATTGAAAAAAAAATTAAAACTTAAAGTGAAAAAGAAAAAAATTATACTTTTTTATATAATAAACAAATTTATTAAAAGAATATTTTTAGTAATAATTAATATTTGTTAAATATTGTTAAGAATATCTCTGTAAAATTTTAAATTGATATCTTTATTACTTTTATATTCGACAGTGTAGAAAAAACGTATTTCGAGAAGACGCGATTAACATTTTCGTTCTTACTCATCTTTCGTTCGTCGATTATCTCTTCACTGACTTTATGCGGACTTTTTAGACTTTCTATTAAGCTTAAAACATTGAAATGATAATCTTTAGATTGTAAATGTATTTTTAAAGAAAAAAAATGGAAAATTTGAAAGTATTGGAGCAGCTGGAGGGTCTGCCCCCATAAGTCCAAAACTTTTACGTTGACTGTTTGTTAGCGCTCTTATATAGCATTCTTGATCTCTTCAACCTGCTCCTATGCAACCTGAACCTAAAATTTTACGTCGGTCGCGTAAGTATTCGATGCCACAATCCAGTGGCTCAAAACGTCTACGTGCCCCACTCCTATACCTCGACAATGGATAATCCAATATACAGCTATGATTTTTCTTGCCGATGTCAGTGCTTATGAGTGGCAATCAGCAGCTATTTTATATACTAATTCTTTTTAGTACGCCCCACAGCGTTACAAGGCATTTGGTTATGGTCAGCGTTTCTAGTTCGAAGCTATTGGTGACATGATTTTGAGAAATATTACGGTGGCACAATTGGCAGAAAAACTAACTGCAATTTCATCTGCAACGAAAATTTTCGGCATAAGTCTCGATGCTACATTTGATGTCAATGACAACTTAGGATTTGTTGGCGATGGAGCTGGAGAGGGTAGTGAGTTCATTTGGGTCGTTAGACTTGGTAGCAAAGGCAGCGGCAAGTTCATCTGAGGCTATGGTTTCTTGAGTGGCAACTCCTTCAGCGGCAGTGTGAATTTCGAACGGCTATAGTACCGTATTCAGAATTTATATTACTAGTGGCCAATTTTCTATGTATCTAAGTCGGAATCGGCAAAGCCCTTAGAGCCAGTAGATAGGGAAGTTTCAACACCGGAAAGACCTCAGGCGGCGGCTGGTGTTGGAGTGCTGGCAATTTCTTCTTAGTCTCTACCCTTCTCTTCATCAGTTTTAATTGAGCGGTACTTGCCATCGAGAGTGCGCTAATAAATACACTCGGCCCTCAGTTTTTAACCCCACATCTGAGCTTCCCTTTGTTTGTTACTACTTGGAAAAATCCTGAGTTGATTATCATTCCTCCCGAGTTAGACCCACTTTCTGACTCAGAATAAAGGTGATGGAAATAATGTAGCTGATGATTTCGTTAATATGGTCAAAATTGTGATATCTGCGAAACAAATATTTTGCTCGTGAATGTGTTCCTTTTTCAAGAAATAAAAAAAGTGAGAAAATACACTTGCAATGGTATTTCAGAGGTCTAAATTGGTCTGGTCAAAAATACTTTAAAAAAACTATTCTGATTTTTAAATGTTTTTGTGCATACTTTTTAAACCCCAAATCTTCTATCGTCTGAAATGTTTGTTTGGAAAAAAACTTTTTTAAGAATTACAATTATTTTTCCGAATTATTTTTAACTTTCTTTGATGAGTTACTTTACATACATGCATATATTCTGTGAGCTTATATTTCAATAAAAATAAAATCGGTGGCTTTACAAATGAAGAAAATATATTCACTAAGCTGGTTGTACTTTATAAAGTACAGCTTTGAAATAGCGGTGATAAGAACAAAACAGTATGTTCAATTATTTTTATTATATAGAGGGTAGTATTCATACAAAGCGGTACACGGATTCCATTTCCTGGCGTTAATGGGTTAAGTATGTGGGGTGATTGATTTTGTGCCACCTGGTATCTATAGAAAGAATTTTAGAAAAATTTGCAGAAAACAAGCGACGAGTCGAAATGAAGTTACAAGTTGTTTATTTTCATGCAACTAAGTGCCTTTAGTCGCTATTTCTGTTCATTAAAAGAATGTTTTCTTTTTTCATTATAATTTTGCTTAGAACATTAAGAGTATTTAATAGAAAATTTCGCCTGGCCGAAAAAAATCTGGTATACTGGGTTGCCCATATTGGACGGACTCATATGTTTTTTCGCCCATTCCAATCGACGAGGCTTGTCCGCAGGCAACAATCTTTGCGTCAATTGAATCTTATACGGGAATAAATGCAAATCAATGCGGATAATTCATTGTAAAAGGGTCCGAGCAATGCCCAACTGCTGAGAACGGCGTTTTTGGGATGTCTTGGCGACGTCTCAACACTGGCCCGTACAAGGCAATATTCTCATCCGATCGCCTTGGTCGGTTTTGATTTGGCCTCTTTGGATTAGAAAGGGCATCACCAGCCAAAACCTTTCGTACAAACTTTTAATGGTGTTCTTAGAAAGCGCGCTTTTCACATTATTTAATTTTTTATACGCACGTTGAGTTTTCACAATTGACTTCTTTTGTTGAATGTAAATTTCAACAATTTGGGAGCGCTTGCGTGACGTGTACAGTTCCATGGTAAAAATCTGCTTGGACTGATGCTTCCAACGCGGTATGTCATTAAGCAATCTGACGTCTCTGTCAAAAGATACAGGGTTGCCAGATGGGTCCGTCGAATATGGGCAACCCTGTACATATTTTTATTCATCTTATTCTTTACTTAAGATGGGGCGAATCATGCACCAGCACTGTCGGGCAGATGGTAAGTCATATAACGGTCAGCTTTCTTAGGGGATTTAAACTTTATTTCAATGCAGCTCAGATTGGAGCACAAATTGCTTTACTTTTTTATTGAAAATAATGGGGAGAAGTATTTTTTTGTATTTTGAGGAAATGTATATAAATCTCTTTACTATATTGTCGAAATTCTCTATACTCATACGTTAAAGGGTTTCATTTTGTGATCTAAGAGATATCCTTTCCTCAACAAAATTTAGTATTAAAGTACCGTATTTCAAATAATATTTCTGAATTAACTTTTCCATTTTTTTAACCACATCCAGAAATCAGAAATACAAAAATTTGCATAATATTGCACTCAAAATTAAATGAACGAATTTTTCTTACGTAGCCCCATCACCACCCACCGCCTGCCATCCATACAATATAACATTTACGTATGTGCTCGTGTGCATGTATGCATGTATGTGTACACGAACGACACAAATACCCGCAAAATCATTAGGCTCACAACGCCCCCCATACTTTTGGAACTCAATTTTGTTTGGAATGACAGGGGCAATAAATATAAATTTCACTACCAAACAACAACAACAATAATGGTAACAACACGACAGCAGCAGTGCGAAGAACAGCATCAACATTAGCATTACCAGCACTTCTGCAAGTAGCTGTAGCTCACCCTATAACGCCACTAACAACAAACTCTCCACCAGCTCTCAAACCACGGACATAATCCCACATCTTCATCACCAAACTTGTCGGCTTGTAGCCATTTGGTGTTTGTGTCGCTGTTTGTATCTTGATATGTTCATAGCGGTTTTATGTCAAAACAAAAGGGGCATAATCGCCAATGGGCTATGTATGTATGTAATGGGTGGCATGCGATCGAAAGTGGCTACAAAATACGTACACTTTTCTTGGGAGATGCTGACTGATAATGTTATCCCGAGGAAATTTGTTTCCTTCCTCGTGGCATGACAGGCGTGGCAGCGCGCAGGCAGTCACACACACACAATACAGACCCACGTGCACTCATCACTACTTATACCTACATACATAGATAGAAGCACTGGAGGGTTGATTTCTGATTTCGCTTTGGAAAATTTGTGCAGAACAAGGCACATTTGGACAATATCAGCGTAAGCCCAAAAAGCATTTGCACCATTTCGTGTTAATGGTTCTGATGATTGGTAATGAAACAGAAACAAAAATGTTTATGAGCTCCCATGTCTACATACATACATACGTGCGTACTATTTATTTTATGCTTTCCTGGCACGACCGGATGCTAAACCGGATGCTCGGGAGATATTAGACCAAATTGATCTTTGTACTGCGTACAAAAAATGGAAAAAAATCGCGAGCATAAGCACATTCAAAGCAGATGGAAAGTTTGCAGCATGCGGAAGGTATTTAATTCAGGCATTTACTTTTTATTAGAAAATATGGCTAATGAAAATTGAACCAATCTTTGGGGACAAATATTTTATGCTTGTTTAAAAACAATGCTAACATATCTGCCTACTAATGGAAAATGAGAGAAACAAAGTTAGATAATTCCCTTAGCAATGGCGGGAGGGTTGACCTGAAGGAAAAAATTAACTCACTTCGCTTGAAGAATTTCGCCAATTTGAATTTATAGAGGAAAGCCTGTGTGTTGAATTTTTAAATATTGCTATACTATAACACGGGTTTAAAGTAGATTTTAATAAAAGGAATTGCACATTTCTGTTAAATTTTTAATAAATTTTGACTTTAAATTCTATGCATATTACGCATTCAGTAATATTTTAAAATTCACCAAATATTCCATCTCCGAAGCAGCGAATTTCCCTGCAGAGCGTTAGGGTACTCACATGAGCATTGTTAGCCTAAGACTCTAACAGCGTTATTACATTTAATTTAACATAATTTTGTTCTCATTGCTCTTTCACTTGCGAAATGCCTTGAGTAAAGTAAGTTTTTTCACAAGCGACAAACTCAAAATAGTGAAATCGGACGCAAAAATAGCGAATGTGCGAATGTGAATAAAATGAGGCCGATACGTATAAACACATATGTGAAGTGTGGTATTTCTAGCATCTAGACTTAAAGGTACACTTTTTCTGACTTTTATAGCCGCGCTGTGCCACAATTTTTTTTAATATTTGGCAATTAGAGAATGATTCGCTTTCGCTTAAACCAAGTTGGAAAATATTAAAATACAATAAACAGCTAATTCAGTAATTTATACTGGTCGCCTAGAAGCTACAACGCCATTAGACTATTTTTGATTGGCGCTTATTCCCTTTGTTTAGGCATTTGGCCGAGCTCCTTATCCTATTTGTAGTGTGCGTCCCACACAGTTTTATGCCGCCACCGGACTAAAGATAGTTTTTCATGAGAAGCTTTTGCAGGGCAAAAATCAACCTACTATTTCAATAAATTTTGTGGTTCGATTAGAAAAACAACAATTTTATGGTTTAAAATACACTTTATTATTTTTGAATTCCTTCGCTGAAGTGAGTATCAGAAAGGGCTGCTCAGCTTTTGCTAAAAAACGCTTTCCGCGCATG
The DNA here is from genome assembly GCF_028408465.1 of Anastrepha ludens. Taxonomy (NCBI): domain Eukaryota; kingdom Metazoa; phylum Arthropoda; class Insecta; order Diptera; family Tephritidae; genus Anastrepha; species Anastrepha ludens. Next base: position 119,185,649 of record NC_071498.1, read on the forward strand.
AATGTTTTTAGGTCTTAAAACAGATGAAAGTCAGTAGGGGTCAAATCTGGTGATTTTGGTGGATACTCTAACAATTCGAACTTTATAGTAATTCATGCATTTTAATCATTGTCAAAATGCTTTGTGACACGGTGCGTTGTCTTGATGAAAATAAATTTTTTTCGTTTTGCAAACTGGGTCGTTTTTAATGAATTGTTTTCTTCAGCTGATTTAATAAAACGTTACAATAATATTCAAAATTTATTGTTTTACCAGTTTGCAAGTAAACCAAAAACAAAATTCCTCTCGCATCCCAAAAAACTGATGCTAACACCTTCTTGACCGACTCATTTCGAAGCTGAGAAATCAAATCCACATCACTCTTTAGCCTCTTGTTTTGATTTAGGATCATGGCGATAGACCCAAATCTCATCCATAGTGATGAGTCGACGCACAACTTCGCATTATCCTTTCAGAAATGCTCCAAAGGTTGCTGAGAAAGTCGCATTCGAATGTGTTTTTGTTCCATTGTTGGCGAATGCGGCACCCATTGTGCACACAGCTTTCTGACACTCCATACTTCAGTCCAAATATTGTTTACACTGCCCAATAAGATGCTTAGCGCTTCAACTAAATCTCTTTTTGAGTTACTCGACGATTTTCCAATACGATATCCTGTATGTTTCCTACCAGCAAACCCATCTTTCCACTGTACTAATTGATGGCGAAAAGCCCTCCTGCACTTTCAACATTCGTTCATAAATTTATTGGGATTTTTATTTTGACCTTTACGTGCTCTATTAACTCCACAAGCAAGCGCATTATATATTTTTGACGTGATAACGTCTTATTATTCGATTTAACAGGCTGCACGCACGAAAAAATGTGTCGTTACCTTGCTCATTAGTGTTACCTTGCTCATTTGTCGTTACCTTGCTCATTGCCTTTACCTTGAATGAACTGCAAGCGAAAGCGTGGAACGAACAAAGCAAACGAACGACAACGTTCGACATCGTGCTCTCTCCTACTTAAGTGAGCGTATATATGTATGTATATGCGCATATGTACATATATAAATTCACGTATTTGTATTTGCATATGCCTTCTTATTGATTATTATTAATTTGATTTACTTGAAGAATTAAAAATAAAACCAAGTTTGTTAATAATACCTGTTGTTTTAAAGTTATTATTATTAATTTTTTTATTATGTATGAAGGAAAAAATGTATGGTAATATTTACCATATACCTTATAAGATATGTTGTATACTAATATATGTATATAAACATGCATATACAATACATATACAATTTCGAGCAATTTTCAAAAAGAACAAATCTATATGTAAAGCTGCATACAAGTCATATGGACATATTAAATATACGAATCTATTCCGTACGCAAGCAAATGTAAGCTAATGTGCTTGAACTGCAAGCGAGAGCGCGGAACGAACGACAAAGAGCACAATCGGCCCCCGCGTTCGGCAACGTTCGACATCTGGCTCTGTCCTACTTGAGTGAGCATATATATGTATGTATATGCGCATATGTAGGTATATAAATTCACATACTTGTATTTGCATATGCCTTCTTCCTGTGTGCATGGTAATGAACCATTTCTCTGTTGAGAATAGGACGATGATAGAAAAAGTAGGAAATGAAAGGGAGTGTTTCGAGTGTAAAGTGTCTTGAAAAAGGCAAATCGATGATGGTGCCTCTTAGTGTTGTTGACTTATTAACGTCTGATGCACAATCGAAATTGAAGATATCTTTCATGAATTTGATAAGTGTTTCGTCATTTTTCACGTTTGTGTAAATGTAACTTGACTTATTCCATTGCAATTCCATTTACCTCCTCCTCTACATCCATACAAAATATCTATCAACCAAATAAAATTAAAATTTTGTTTTGAAAATTGCAACCATTCCATCAATATTTTCTTATGACGTTGTCACGTTAAACTATCGTCAGTAAACCGACTTTACAGACAACCTCTTTTTTTGTTAGGTTCAATGGAGCACTATTTTATCAAAGCAGATTGACTCGAAAGTCAAGTTTATAACTTTTCATTCCACTTCAGTACGAATATTATTTGTGTAAATTCGAAAAACATAAGATTTTCCTTTAACTGAAAATTCAATAATTAATTTCTAAATTTATGTTTTTTTTTTATTACACAAAAAGTATTTTTCCGCTCCTGATCTTACACTGCCTTTAATTCTTGCATGTTTAGTTTATTTCTATTTGATGCTGGTAGATTTTATTGATTTGTGCGCGCGAAACACACGTCTATCCTTGAAATCTGATGCACTGTATCGCTTATCATATCAGATTTCAAAATCGGCACGTACGACATTGCACATAACAAATACATACATACATACGAGTTTATACATACGCAAACGTACATGTGTAGCTGTGTTACGTGCATGCGTGCGTGAATATAAGTACGAGTGTATACGTGCAAGTAAGTTCACTTGAAATTCTCAAGCTTTAGCCAAAGAAACCTTGGTAGAACACAACAAAAGTTATTGCAGGAGAACTCAACGTAAAAATAACAACCCACCCAGCCATTCAAGCACACTTTATGCCCTTGGGGGATTGCGAAGAAGAATCCATTACCCCCTACCCACTGAACGCCACAATGAAAGCTAACTTATTTAAGTTTCAAATAATCTACAAGACGTATTATGCCGCTTGTTATTTTTTTCAAAATTGTCACAAAATTGAAACGTACAGGAAAATACGACAAAGTAATTCCCAATGGGCGCAAAGTCAAGAAATCGCTTGTTGGGAGATTCACGGAAAAATTAATGGGGCTAATAGGGACGGATGTGGAAAAGACTCACATAAATTGCGCTTCTAACTGATTAACGTGACACAAATCTTTAAATGTTGGCGAAAATGAAGTTAAAATCAAAGTAAAATTTTTTGATTGTATAAATTCGTGTAAAATTTCCGAGCACCCACTGCTTTGCTCAGCCAGACTGCAACCGGTTGTGTATGGAAAGGAGGTGTTTGAAATACATAATTGCGAGTTTGAGAGAGATGAAATTTACTGTTTCCCTGATATTTATAAAATTGTATATATTTGGCATTCAACATTGATTATTCACTCGCAATAATACATATTTATCCATATTTATGTCAATTTATCTATAATATAAAAATGAATCGCAAAATGTGTTGGTAAGCGCATAACTCAACAACGCATGAGCCAATCTTAACAATTTTTTTTTTAATGCTCCTTGAAGTCCAAGGATAGTTTTTACAGCGAGAGAAATTCGAATAATTTCCGGGAAAACCCTAAAACAGCCCTTTACTTTTTCCCATACAAATATTGCGCGTTCGTCTGTGTGTGCGCGTTCGTGTTTTTTTTTATGGAGGTGGCACAAAGCATTGAAAGCCGAAAAGTGTGAGACTTGCCTTTCGGCTCACCCACTAAAAACCCACCCCAGCTCCCCAATACTTCACGGGAGGGGGAGCGGCCTATTGCCTCTTCATGAAGATCTGCGATGTTGTTCAGCGCAACGCAGTTTGGAAATTACTATTTTTGCCATATTACATACAGCGGACCAATGTTCTTCTGACTCTAACATAATATCCAATAGGTTATCAGCCGAAATTGGCTTCCCCACCCTAGTGCTTAATTCCTCCCTTTCGAACACAAATCGCGGACAGACAAAGAAAACATGTTCTGCGTCTTCTACAGCTGGTGCACAATGAGAACAGTACGGGTCGTCTTCGTGCTTAAACCTATATAAGTAGGATTTAAAGCACCCATGTCCCGTCAGTATTTGGGTCAGATAGTAATCTAACTGTCCATGTTCACGGTTAACCCATTTGGAAATTGTGGGAATCAAACGGTACGTCCAGCGTCCGTTGGGGGCTAGCTCCATTTTTCCTGCCATGAACGCAGGCTACGCTCTCTTGCTATCTTGCGTATTGTCACCCGTTCTGAAGTAGCTTTTTTTGTATGTTTCATCATACTCTGTTGCCATTAGGTTGATTGGGCGTAGTCCTGCTATAACCATAATGCCGTCTTCCGATACCGTGCGAAATGCGCAGCACACTCTGAGGGCACTTAATCGGTACACTGATTTCATGCACTTCACATATGAGGTGCAATTTGTGGCTTCCGCCCATGCGATGAGACAACAGAGTTGAATATTCGCATACGCAATTTTTGTCCGATTATTGAAAGTAATACATTAATTTCTTCGTTAATAAATGCACTCAAAGAATATTAACAAACATCTTTAATTTTGTTGTAAAATTATGCAATAAAAAATTGTTAAAGTTAAAAAAATGATAAAAAAAAGCACTTTCTCCAGGTTTAATCAAATAAAAATCACAACTAACTAGTTTGAATAATTACTTGTTGTACATCATTTGAAAGGTCTGACAATATCCTTTTCAAAACATATAAAATATTGAAAATCGGTGAAAAATGACTGAGATATCCGTAGATTACCGCGCAAAGTCTGAAAAAACGGTTTTTTATAAATAAATAAAAATTGGAGGGTACAAAAAATATAACAAAAATATTTCGTTTTTTTTTTTGTAGCACAGTGTTATGATTCACTTGATTCACAATAAAGCGATTACTGTAAATACTTATGTATATACGTTTTTTTTTCATTATTCTTTATTATATCGGTTATTAACCCTATGTTAATAATAATAATAATAATAATAATAAATAAATAATTATCTCTATGTTTTGTCATTGAAGCACCCACTTTATAAGTATTTGTCAGCTTTAGGTTCCCACTATCCCTTTGGATTATTTTTCAATCAGGTTTGAACCTTAAGTTCCCCTCTTAGTTTGAAGCCCTCTGGCAAACATCCCAGTCGAGGTTTTTAGTGGGTCCCAAAAGGGGGGCCAAAGTTGACTCTTTTCTTTAATTCTCCTGAACAGAGCCGTTTCCATGATGATAAAGCGGTGTGTGAGGGTCAGCAGAGTAAAAACATCTTAAGATCAAAATATAAACTGCCACATTCAAAATCTATTTGACAGAACGAAGCCTGTCGGGTCCGCTAGTACATACATAAAAGGTAGTACAAAATTAATTACCCTATGGTAAAGCACATGGATATAGATAAGGCCCGCTGTAGCGAGGCAGAGGTGTTCATATGATTAATTAATAGTCGGCAAAGGTGAACAAGAAAAAAAATATTTCTTTGTCAAAAATGTTTCTAAAGAATTTTTTACTAAAAAAATTGGTGCAATTTTAGTATTAAAATACAGATAAATTTCATTTAGTTCTATTAATAGACTGATTATGTGGATCGTCCACACCAGCTATTTAACTCTATAGGGCCACAATTCAAAAACTGCATGACGGTTCAATATACACAAGATGTCATTTGTGCATCGGCCATTTATATGTCAAATATTCCTATTATAGGGATTAGAATAAATCGCATTAATAGGACAATTACAAGTTAGTGATTATCTATTGTTAAGAGTTGTGACCTATAAATGCGTTTTTATAAAATAAACTATAAAGTCATAGCTTCCAGTAATCGTTAAAATCCGGAGAGCAGATGAATTTATTGCCTGTTTCAAACGACTACAGGGTAGTTAATTATTTATATATTATTTTGGCAATATCGACTCTTTCCCGGTGGAAATCTTCATATGAAATCAGTGTCAATATCTTTGCGGAATAAAATGAACCGCTTTGCCCTTAAAAAACATTGAGAAATGTTGCAAACTTTTTCTGATGTTGAAAAGGAGTCAAAATCAATTTTTCTGACGAAGCGGTGGCAATGTTAGCGAGCAAAACTGTCACCTCAGGTCTCAAAACAGACCTCAGGTTAAACCCACACGTGATCGACGAGGAGCCAATACAGAGTCAGAGAGTGACAGCTGGGGTGTATTTTTAAGCGGTGACATCAATGACTTTTGACGTATGGACGATGATAAAATCCGATGAATCGACACTTGGAGTGTTTGAGAGAAAGATTCTGCGAAAGATTTTTGGACCTTTGCACGTTGGCAAGGTGGAGAAGGACTTGGCTTCCATTTGCGTGTCCAACTGGCGCGCTTTGTTAAACTCGGCCAAAATCACGTAAGCGGTTATTGCGCCAATTAAGAAGAAGAGGCATCACTGGCTAATTTTTCTTTCAAAATACTGAAGGATAGTCAATTTCGGTCAACACTGAGCGCTACAGAGGCACGCTACACGATTTTTTATAGCCGGAAATTGAAGATATGGACTTGGATGATTTTTAGTAGTAGTAGAATAGCGTACCATGCCACACAGTCCATGCCGAAATCGATCTTTTGCGCTCCAATTTGATAATCGTTCGTTAGCTGCGGGTCGATTTTTTCACTTTCTTACCTGTTTTAAGCCTCTACTTTTTTACTATTTATTATTATTTACTATTTTTGCTTTCAGTTTGTGATCGCATCCTTTAATTTGGTGATCGATATGTGAATAATTGGCCTAATTGACCTCAGTCCATTTTTTACTTTTTATTGAAAGCAACAACAATTCTTAATTTAGCCTGTTTCCGACTCGGTATATAAATCTGTCTAAAAAATGCATCCATTGTGGTATCAAATGATCCGGAACAAATCGAACATCCATCGTATGGGAGTGTAATGAGCTGTGTGTGGTGTTAGTGAGATTATCATAATTGCAGAAAGAAATTTCATAGTTGCAAGTGTTGCCGGCATTGAATGCTTAACAAATCCTTTTAACATTTTTCTGGTTTGGTTTCCATATGAAGTTGTGGTTGTAATGAACGAGCATCCCCTCTCAAAATTCTTTCCAATTTACTATATCCAATTGTGCATTCAGGCGTGCTGAATACCACCAACCCAACGAGCGCACGAGTGTTGCCCGCCTCATGGCAGCTCATTAGCGTAGGCGTGCATAATTCCCCCTTAACCTTGAATTTTTTCTTTCGGTTTATTTGTCCACATGCTCGTGCATATAGGTATATATATATATAGTGTACATATGTATTGTTGTTCACAAACCACTTAACAATATTCTTTGGTATGTTTCTTTCGAGTGCATCCCCCTTAACGAGCACAGTTATTGCAGTCACATCCCTGTTACTTCAGCGTCCGCTCGTCGACTCTTGGCTTGTACAGGAGTATTTTTTCTTTTGCTTCATTTCGCTTTGCTTTGTAGTTGTTGCTATTTTTATTTGTTTTGTATTGCTTTCTTTTTTCGCGCTTAATTTTTCAATGCCTTTCCGTAGCCTCTGCAAGCACTTGACAATGTCGCGCCTATTCACTGCGGCACAAATTTCCGTTCATTCCGCATTGTGTGTGTGTGTGTTTTTGCTTTGTATTTTACAATTGGGAGCATAGGTTAAGCTTTATTTATAGCCGGAGTGCTTCAACAAGTTGCGACCCAAGTGCAATTTTACGTACTGCTCTTAGTTATCCGCCTTCTATACATCCATTCACGTATTTATTCGGTATTCTACAATAGATACTTATATACCATAAGTGTGTATGTAGGAGCTTAAATGTGTACATATGTATGTATGTAGTCTCATGGAAGAGAACTTAGTGAACTACCCCCAAACATGGATCAAGCTTTTTTTGTCTTTGACTTAACGAGCGTTTTTTATTATACAGCGTAATCTCAAAGTCGAATAGTAGAAACATTTGTATACAGGCAGGTATGCGTATACAAGGTGTGGCAAATAAATTCCGGAAATTTGCCAATGAAACACAATCAAAATAAATTGGACAGGAACATATTTATGATAAATGATGCCTCTGATGTGCACAGCGTTAAAAATTATAATACTAGGACTTATTGAGAGCTTTTTGCTCCTTATTTAATTTTAATAATTTTTCTTCGAAAATATAGTTCAATCACCTGCAAAAACTAAGATTTACCCTTTGGGCAAAAAAAAACCAAAATAACAAATTTTCATCAATATTTGTTTATATTGCTATATTAGGACTAGTCCTTTTAGGACTACTCTCGTATTACTTTTTTATTAATTTAAACTGAAGTCTTTAAATTAATGATATTTATGATTTTTTTCTCAACCGAAAAATTAAACACTGTTCACTGCTAAACTATTGAAAAACGTTCCTGAATGTCATTCGGTTTGAAACCCTCTCTAGGCATGAAACTTCAAAAGAAGAATTTTTCTAAAATAGGTCACGTTACGCTCATTTGGGTTCCCGGTCACAGCGATATGGAAGGAAACTTCTAGGCTGATGAGCTGGCTACACAAAGGACCCTGGAGACGATTTCATCGCAAAACGAGAGGATCGGGGTTCCCTTGAGAACCTGTGGTCTGCTCCTGGAAAGATGGGCCTCACTTCAACACAGTCAGAGCTCAGCTAGTGTGCAAATGTGCAAAGTCGCGAAATCCTTCTGAAAATTGGTTGTTCGGGAGTGTTCAAGGGATCTTCTAAGTCTAGCAAAGCCGCAGCTCTCGAATTTAATTATTAATTTATCGTTACCGGACATTGTCCGTTAGGTGTTCTAGCGGTAAGACTTGGGATTGTTTCAGGTCATTTCTGCAGAAACTGTCTGGAGGACGAAGTGGAATCCTCTCAGCACCTTTTTTTCAGCTATTCTACATATCACGGCACTTGGTGAAATTCATCAGTAGCTTGAAGCGGCTTATACTATCGTAAATAGCCACTTTTTCCTTTTTCCATATGTCTAGTTCTTTTCCTTCTCCATTCCCCACCCTGTGTGGTATCACAACGGCGGAGTTTGAATATTTGTTCAAGTTGGTCCCTCGCACGGGCAGCCATTTATACTAACAGCGATCGCTCCTCGGCAGACAATGGCCAGTTTACGAATGATTTTCTGGCATGAAAAAGTTTCTCATAGAAACCGTCTACCATTCGGCAATAAACCAAAGGCGCCTTTTTGTTACAAACGGGCATCGCTCTAAATTTGATTATGGGACCATAAGTGGAGCATACCACCTTGGTCAAAAAGTTCCTGGAACAACCGCCAGGTCGTCAACTCTAAGTCAACCGATTGCAGTTTTTTTTGTTTGTTCGATTGCCACATCTGTGATGAACATTCCTACTAAAATTCAATCGCCTTCACTTAATATTTGTAAAAGTTACGCCGTCTTGAGTAAATCTATCTCTACTCGTATTTTCAGTTCACAGTTCTAAAAATGATTTTGAATTTCCAACAACGAGTTTGTATCAAATTTTGCGTTAAAAATGGTTTCAATGGCGCGAAAACTTTAGAGTTGTTGGGAGAATGTTTCGGTAATAATACTCTAAAGGAAACAACCGTTGACGAGTTTCATGACCGTTTCAAAAGAAATTGTGAGCACATCGAGGATGACCAACGTTCTGGCAGGCCGTCGACATCTAAAAATTATGAAAACATCAATAAGTGAAACAAAAGTTGATCAATAACCGGAAATTAACTATCAGAAAACAGACAGAGGTCGTGAACTTTGTTTATGGATCCGTCCTGAATGGACTGAATTGTAATTAGTATTTGGTATCAAAAAACGTGAATTTCATACAAAAAAGGCACCGCGCTGGTATCGCCAGAGACATGATTTGCAAAGCTGAATCCGACCCAACATTCTCAAACGCATGGCTACGGGAAATGTGACGTAGGACATCGCAATCCGGACATCAGGCGAGTAAGTGGAGAGCTTTGAATGAACAAAGACCAAAAAAAAAAAACGCCGAAAAGCCACTTTAGTAAAAATAAGCGAGGTTTGTAGTTTTTATGGATTACAACGATATTGCACATGACGTCTTTTTTGTGAATTTTGTCGCACAGTGCCATCATTACCCGTAAATGTTTGACCAAGAACGAAATAAATACCATCGAATTCATCTCATATGGATATGGCTCCCTGCTATTTTTTTCTCTTGTTCGGTGAATGCGTTTCTGTTTCTACTACGGGGAACGCGTTTTAAAAGCCAAACGAAAGTAATGAAATAAAAAATTTGTTTAAAAAAACTAAAAAACACGCTTTTATTGCTAATCGAACTAAAAAGTAGAAAATAAATTTTAATGACAAGGAGACCTGTAATGAAGTAATAGCAAATCGAACGATCAGTCATAGTCAACTACCTCAGAACAGAATTATAACAAAAATTAAGATTCAAATAGAATAATTCAAATTAGAGTTAAAAGCGTGGGATGCTTGATATAGTAAATATTACAATCATTCTATTGGCAACTACCTATGTACAGAGGGTTATGAAAGTGAAGCAAAATGCATCCCACGCTTTTAACTCTAATTTGAATTATTCTATTTGAATCTTAATTTTTGTTATAATTCTGTTCTGAGGTAGTTGACTATGACTGATCGTTCGATTTGCTCTTACTTCATTACAGGTCTCCTTGTCATTAAAATGTATTTTCTACTTTTTAGTTCGATTAGCAATAAAAGCGTGATTTTTAGTTTTTTTAAACTATTTTTTATTTTCTACTTTTTAGTTCGATTAGCAATTAAAGCGTGTTTTTTAGTTTTTTTTAACTATTTTTTATTTTTAGTATATGTAGGTGTTTACGAGTAATATACTATTACACAACCGCACACTAAATACTAACCTCAATGGTGGTGTGGAAACTAAAAATTCTCAATTTTTGTTTAAAAAAATACCCAATTCATGTTTCTACCGGTGTGGCAATATTGGCAAATGTTATAAAAAATGCACATTTTTCAGCGCTCTCACGAGAAAAAGAGTTTCCCATCTAGTCATCTATGTTGTGTGTTCCGAGTCGATCAGATTTTTAGAAGCCAGTGAAAATTAAGCTCAAAGACTCCGTTACAGTCATTCATACATACAACCCGAGCTAATAAAAGTGTGTTAAAAAAATAAAATATTAATCCTGGCAATCCTAATAAGGATAATGAAAAATTTATCTCACATGTTTCACACTACACTCGTTCTTCGTGACTATTTCGCCAAAAATTCCACGCATATCGTTCCGCAACCACCGTATTCGCCTGATTTGGCTCCGTGTGACTTCTAGCTATTCCCAAAACTCAAGAGGCCACTACCGGAAATGGACGATTTGGCATGTTTCGGGGATAGGAAAAATCGTTGGCATAAGTGTATTTCATCGAGAGGGCATTATTTTGAAGGGGATGAAATTGATTTACAAGAATAAATAAAGATTTTTCATTTTACAACCAAATTCACCTTACTTTTTGCCCACAGGTAAAAAAAGAAAATATTAATCCTGGCAATCCCAAAAAGGATAATGGAAAACTTTTATCAAATTATTGCATTGTCATCGGTCCTTGATAGGTGTGCAAAATTTCAAGTCGATCAGATGTTTAGAAGTCAGTGAAAATTAAGCTCAAAGATTCCGTTACATACATACATACATACATACATACATACATACATACATACATACATACATACATACATACATACATACATACAACCCGACCTAATAAAAGTGTGTTAAAAATCGAAGACAACTCTGATAACCATACCGAAAATAGAGTTCTAAAAATGTTTCGAGAGCTGGATGAAACGCTGGCATAAGTGAAAGTGGGAAGTACTTTGAAGGCGATAATATCACTTTTAAGAAATGAACTTTATGTTTTAATTTTCTATATATATTCCGGGAACTTTCTGATCACGGAGGCATACGAATATTTTTGCGCATTTAATGTGCATGTGTCCATTACCTGGTTACTTCGTGGATTTTTTTTGCGGTTTGTCTTTGTTCTCGAATTTCATGTGTGGCTCAATGCGGCTGATTACACGCGCCAACAGGTCAAAGGTGGGTTAGCTTAATTGTCAATTTAGTGCTTAGTGGGAGCTTAGTCAGGTGTGATGACTTTTAGCAAAGCATTTGCAATACTTATTCCTCTTATTGCACTATTTTATCGATTTTCTTATTCAATCGTAGATACGTGTATTAATGGAATGTTAGTGCAGTATCTGTTTTAGGTCAGAAGCGTGTGACTTAATGTCAAACTATGAATTACTTTGGTTCTTTGAGTTCGAGATGTAAGAAATATAGGAATGAAAAACCACATTGGGAAATTTAGTCTATTGAATATACAACCTGAAGCTAATAAATAGTGAGGTGGACGTTGTGAGATATTTTACATTGATTTCCTGCATTCACACTACTTATATTATAATGAGATTTTTCTATTAGGTAAGTCAGTTTACTCGTTTTTCTGTACCTAGAAAGGCATGGCAACTTTCCAAGAGCCTGTCTGACCTGCTTCTTATGAAAACCAATTATCATTAAGAGACACTCCCACCATTGTCTACGGCACATACAACAATAAGGCGTGGCTCACAAATTCGAAGAAAAGCTTGCGCTAAAGCTTTCAAGGTTGTATGCTCCACATTTTCTTACTATTATTCGCATTTTCTATACTGACAATGTCAGTAAATATTCAGGAATGCCACTGAATAATTCTAATGTCGAAAGATGAGAATAAAGCAAGCAATTCCAGACAAATTACGAGAGTTCTTCAACCGAACGAGCATCGAGTTTCTTCACGGAATGCTCAGACCGCACCTCCCCTTCGCTTTATGATACAGGAGAAACTATTCGTGCTTGACTGGTCCTAAATTCAGCTTTGCAATATTCTTTCTATTGAAAATTCTAGCAAAAATTTTAAATAAATTCTAAACAAGTTAAATTCCCATTTTCAAAATATACATATTTATAAAATTATAACTACGCTTTTTTAAAACTTTTTTTGGTAGAAACAAAAATTATATTGTATTTTCAGTGAAAATTTTTTTTATTAAAAGCTCTAAAAGAATTGAAAGCAATTGGCAATTCATCAATAATATATCGGCATTGAAATGTGTACATATTTCCACATTTAACTGCAGAAGGTAAAATATAGGTATTCTTATGAATGGTTACATATTCACCTCCGTGAACAAAAAGTTTCCGGAATATATGCAGAAAAATTCAATACAAAATTGTATTCCTTAAAAGTGATATTTTCGTTTTCAAGTACTCCCCATCAATTGCAATGTTTTTTGTCAGCGTTTGATCCAGGTCTAGAATCATTTCTGGAACGCTACCTTAAGTATAGCCTTCAGAGCCATCTGCGATTTTTCCATTACTTCCTTTCTGCTGTTTAGGTAGTTAAAACGCGTTCCCGACAGTGTCGTTTTTGTTTTTTTTTTACTCGGTCAAACAAGAAACAATCTCAGGCAGCCATATCAGCTGAATTTGATGGCTGCTGGATGGTATTCCTTTCCTTATTAGCGAAAAATTTAAGGATAATGATGGCGCTGTGCGACGGTGCGTTATCATGGTGCAAAATGTACATCCATGAGTTGCTTTCCTACAAATTCTTTCGTTTTTGGCGAATCGCTTCACATAAACGTCTCCTAATGTCCAAAAATGGTCCCTATTAACTCTCTGACCTTCTGCCAAAAATTCGTGGTGTACAATAACGTTGTAATCTATAAAAGCCGAAGGAATCTTTTTTTCTTTTTTCTCTGAAAACGTCGTTTTTCTTTTTTATCTTGGCTCATTCGGAGCTCTTCACTCACTCGCCTGATGTCCGGATTAAATCCACGTCTCGTCTCTAGTAATGTTGCGTTTGATGAATGTGCGTTGGATTCATTGTTGGAAACTATGTCTTGGGCGATATCAATGCGGTCCCTTTTTTGTGTGAAATTCAGGTCCATTGGGACCAACTATACCAACAAAATCCAAATTATTAACTGCAATGTCCTGAACGGATACATATCAATTGTCAAGTCCTCTGCCAGCTCACCGATGGTTAGCTCTCTTGCGTTTATTGATCAACTTTTCTTTCAGTTTATTAAAATGTTCATAATTTTTCGATATTGACGTCCTATCACTACGCGTCGATATTCTCGATGGGCTCACGATCTCTTCTGAAACGTTCATGTCACTCGTCACCGGTTGTTTTTTCAGAGTATCATTACCGGAACAGTTTCCCAACATTTCTAAGGTCTTCGCACCTTTGAATCCATTTTTAACGCAAAATTTGATACAATCTCATTGTTGGAAATTTAAATCTATTTTTAAAACTGTAAAAAATTAAAAACACGTGCAGAGGAAAATTTATTCAAGACGGGGCAACTTTTCAAATAACAAGCAATGGCGATTGAATTTTAGTAGGTTAGTAGTTTAATCGTAGGTATGGCAACCAGGCAGAAAACAAACAAAACAAAAAACAGAACTCAAATCAGCCACCTGGCGGTTATTCCCATCTCATGGGCCTGATAAACCACAAATAATATTTTAGTGGTTTTCAGCTACTCCGCACAAACTCAATTTGAACCCTTCGCACATCATCACTACTTATTTTGATAAAATCGCCTTAATAAAACTTTCTGTATTGTTTGAACTTTGCGGTACAGAATTTTTAATTACATAACTTCGCAATACAGATATTTAACATGCAGCATTTTAAAATACAGAATTTTAGTACCCACAATTTTGAATACAGAATATTTTACGATAAAAATTTCGTACCCAACCCGAAATAGACAACAATCGACTCTTTTGTTTCTTTAACGGAATTTGGTTAGAAACATCGCTGCTAAGGCGGACTCGCATTGATAGCTGGCGTAGTCTCCTTTCCACTTCCATACTCACCGCAATAAAAGAAAAAGGACTGGTGATTCCCTTTTTAACGAAGACAAAACGAATAATGCATAATTCAGATTCCAAAAACAAAAGCCTCCGGAATAATTTATTCTTTCAGACCGTTCTAGTTGATGCCTCTTACAGGTATGCTCCGATACATACAACATTTCAAGAATTTAATACAATTTCAAGTTCTTTGGCTTTTCACTTTCCATCTTCTAAACAAACTTTCAAGTTGTCACTGAATGAATTACATAGATACATAAGTATGAATTAAATGCCTAGCTGTGCCTGTAGCTTGAATGAAGTGATAGTCGCCACTATTCAGGTTCAAACGGACCTATTGAAACACCCTGTATTATAATAATATTATTTATAAACGAAAACATTACATAATCACTCAAAATTGCAACAAAGAAATACCCAAAAGCTGTGACCTTTGAAAGGCCTGCTCCAAATTGAATTTCGTAATAATGACGAGAAAAAACCAAAACTAGCGCGAAATAAGTGCTTGTTAAAGTGATTACGAAATCATAAACCCATTTTATGTTCAATCTGCAAAATAATGTTACGGTAAAGCAAATTCAATTGTAAAATTTCTTTCATGTATCAAATATACAAATATCGCAGCTGTAAATATTTCAAGTACCAAACACTTGACCAGCCCTCAGCACTTCACTTCATTGAATGAAATTTTTGCAAAAAGATACTCAACAAAACAGAAAACGCTTGAATGCGAAAACATTGCGTACTCGAATTCGTATCGAATAGATAAAAGTTGAAAATAGAAGACACCTGAGCAAGTGAAGTTGATCCAAATTTCAAGTCAAACTTACGCAGCTGAGTTCAATGCTTCAGATACGAGAAATGCGTTCAAGTAAAACAAAATTAAAATCCCTCAATAACTTTGTTGTTGTACACTACTCATACAAGTATATTTACGAAAGCCAAGTGAGGGGAAAGCAGCGGGGAAACACGAATGAAAGTAAGGTTTTCGAATTCAGCACATAAAAATGAAGGACACGAATGTCAATGTTGACGTTTATACTAACGAACAAATAATAAATAAACAAAGATGCAAACAAGCGGAATAATAAAACAATTGCCAAAAGACAAGTGCAGCAGCTTGCCTATTACATACAAACATACATACATACATGCATCAATATTTGCACAATATTTGAGTGGGGTAAGAGATTCAAGTGGCAGGCTTATTCGTGTATTCATGGATGTGTGTACGAGTATATTTACGTGTATGTGCGTGTATGATACCTGTTTTATAGGCACTGTGTGTTTATCTATGTTAGTTATACTTGCTCATTCTATTGCATAAGCATTTTTGCTCAACAGTACCGTAAAGAAACAAGGCAAACTTTCTTTTGTGGCGCACTGAGATCCTTTGCAAATTGATTGCTTCTTGAAGTGACTCACGTTAAAAACTTCCAGAAGCATATAAGTATGTGCATAAGTATATATAGGACTTAAAATTTTACCAACATTAGAGCCCAAAAGCAGTTTGTTGAATATTGGCTGGAAGTGTCACATCATCAGCTTTAAAAAACTACTGTACTAAATAACAATTTCCTTAAAAATTAAAGAAAAATCGTAATTATCAGCAACCTACATAATTCTCTTTTCGATAAATTTCCCTGCCTAATTTTTTGACAGTCATTATTGTGAATCCTATTTTATTCTCTTTATCCATCGCGATTTTATAAATTCACTAAAATTAATTTGGGTTGAAATTTTCATTTCTTAAAAAGACCAATGCAGTGCATCACAAAAATTAAAAAAACTATTTCTTGTTGTTTTTATCAGGTTTTACTTAAAATCTGTATGCCCCAATAACTTAAAAAGCAAACTCACTCAATGAATGCGATGAGAAAAATTTATAAATAAAGGGTTTTCCAATAACAGGTGTTATTTTGAATAGGCCGTTATTTCGGTAGATGTCACTTTTGAAGCTGTCAAATGGAACGATACAAGCTTAAACAACGCATTGAAATTATTAAAATTCACTATAAAAATGATGAAAATTTTGCAGAAATGGTTCGTAAAACTCTAACATTTTTGGGTAATCGTGAAGCACCTTGTCGGACGGCAATACAGAAATTGGTGAAAAAATTCGAGCTGTTGGGACAAGTTAGTGATGGGAAGAATAAAACTCGTGCACGTCGCTCAAGAACAGCCCAAAATATTGCTGTTGTAGCCGAAAGTGTTGAAGAAAACACAGGTTTGTCCATTCCTCGTCGTTTTTTGGAATTAGGCATTCCACAAACGTCATTACACCGTATTTTGCATAAAGATTTGGGTCTTAAGGCTTACTAAGTCCAGGACTATGAATAAGTTCGTGCGGTTTTACAACAGATGGCGTAACTTGATTATTATTCCATCGATCCACATTTCCAAACATTCATTGGAGAGCTACTGTCGTAAGGCACAACCGTCAGTATAAGTTTTTTATTTGAAGCGTAAACAACAATATTTTTACCACACTTGAAAATGTCGAATTTCGTGCCAAATAATGTGTTTTTGCGGGGAATTCTTCTTCATTATTTTAATATGAAGAAAAAAGCAGCCGAAAGTCATCGTATCTTGGTGGAAGTTTATGGTGAGCATGCTCTATCTGAGCGAACGTGCCAGAAGTGGTTTGCACGCTTTAAAAGTGGTGATTTTGGCTTGGAAGACGAAGAACGCGAGGGTGCGCCGCCAAAGTTCATGGATACCGAATTGGAGGAATTGCTCGATCAAGATCCGGCTCAAACGCAAGAAGAGGTTGCAAAAACTTTGGGAGTTGATCAATCAACCATTTCCAAACGTTTAAAAGCCATGGGAATGATCCGAAAGGTAGGCCATTGGGTGCCGTATGAATTGAAGCCAAGAGACGTTGAACGCCGTTTTATGGCATGCGAACAACTGCTTCAACGGCACAAAAGAAAGGGTTTTTTGCATCGAATTGTGACTGGCGATGAAAAGTGGGTCCATTACGACAATCCAAAACGTCGGGCAACGTATGGATACCCTGGCCATGCTTCAACATCGACGTCGGCGCAGAATATTCATGGCCTGAAGGTTATGCTGTGTATCTGGTGGGACCAGCTGGGTGTTGTGTATTATGAGCTACTGAAACCGAATGAAACGATTACGGGGGATGTCTACCGACGACAATTGATGCGTTTGAGCCGAGCACTGCGAGAAAAACGGCCGCAATACGCCGATAGACACGACAAAGTTATTTTGCAACATGACAATGCTCGGCCACATGTTGCACAAGTGGTCAAAACATACTTAGAAACGCTCAAATGGGATGTCCTACCCCACCCGCCGTATAGTCCAGACCTTGCGCCATCCGATTACTATCTCTTCCGATCGATGCAACATGGCCTGGCTGACCAGCACTTCCGTAATTACGATGAAGTCAAAAAATGGATCGATTCGTGGATTGCGGCAAAACCGACCGAATTTTTCACAAAGGGAATCCGTGAATTGCCAGAAAGATGGGAAAAAGTAGTAGTAAGCGATGGACAATATTTTGAATATTAAATTTGTAACCATTTTACGTCAATAAAGTTTCAAATTTCGAAAAAAAACCGCACGAACTTATTCATAGTCCTATTAACACAAGAACTCAAGTCGGCCGATCATCAACAACGTCGTGTCTTTGCTGATTGTGTCGTTGAAATGCACGAAAATGATCCGGAGTTCCTTCAAAAAATCATATTGAGTGATGAGGCCCATTTCTACATCGGTGATTTCGTCAACAAGCAAAATTGTCGGATCCGGGGCTCAGAAAATCCAAGAGTTATTGTTGAAAAGCCTCTCTATCCTCGACGTGTGACTGTTTGGTGCGCTTTATGGTCCGGCGGAGTCATCGGACCTTACTTTTTCGAAAATGAAGCTGGAACAACAGTTAGGGTGAATGAATTGCGCTATCGAGTGATGATTAACGATTTTTTATGACCGGAATTGGATGGTATTGATCTGGACGACGTGTATTTTCAACAAGACGGCGCTGTGTGCTGCTTGTATGATCTCTTACGGGAATAACACCTCTTATTGGAAACCCCTTTAGTTATGATTTAATCTAATTTGGAAATTTGCCTCAGCACTTTTCAGCCCGGTGCAACAAGAAATGGCTTTTCCTCGAAACTACATTTTTTGGGTCAGCCGTACTAATATTATTATTCTGAGGGGATTTAATAATGTAACTTGGAATATCTATTGTGCCACTTCACGGTTTCACAGTATTTGTCTGAGCCCAAAGTCCTCAATAAATTTTAGTATTTGTCCTAATTTATCTGAAAAAATGTGTTTATCCAGGTGTTTCTCTCCAGTGTTGGGCACGCCTCCAGCACATGTTTGGCGATTTCATCTTCCTCCCCACACAACCCGCAAGTTCCACTGGAATATTTTGCTAACTTCTTAAGAATGCATCTGATTCCCAAATTATTCTTATTTAATTCCATACAAGCTTTAAATCGGTTTAGGTTAAAGCAAACTATCATTGACCGCTATTGCGATAAATCGGGTAGATTACCCTAGTATGATGTCCTTTGCATTTTCTCTTCTTCTTATTCTTCTTGATCGGCGCGATTACTACTAATGCGATTTTGGCCGAGTTTAACAATTGGAGATATTAAGTGAAGCCAAGTCCTTCTCTACCTGATCTTTAAAACGCCGAAAAGCTTCGCTCTTCCTACTGGTACCACCAGCTGGTATCGCATCGACTACTTTCAGCGCCGGAGCGTTTGTATCTACTTTCTGAATAACAGAGGAGAAGTTACTCTTTCCCAGACCTCAAAATGCCACTGGGCCTATAAGTGGCGAGGCCGCCAATTTCCTGACTAATTTCAATGTAATTTCGTTCCCAGTAATACTAACGTATAATATAAGCCCTGGAACCCATAGAATACTTACCTGATTGTTCAGGCCAAAGATATTGAGCTTACCAAGACATTCCAAAAACAGTTTTGATGTAACCTTTGAACTGTCAGAATTGAGAAACTTGATTGCTGACTATTCATCGGAAAGCATAATATCCCCGATACGCAAACACCTGCACCTGCACTTTTCCGGGTTAATAACTCGAACCAATTTTGATCGCTTTTCTTGAAATTTTAACTGAATATTCCATTTCCATTTTCATGCCAAGATTTGAACTCTCATTTCAGAAATTTCGATATATCAGATCCGCTTCTCATCATCAAGGACACGATACTATCCCCCCTCAACAAATTATTTTCTATGGTTTTTCTCTATTTTTTATTCAGCAGCAGCATTTTTTCAGTATCTGAATAGTCCTAGACGTCTAAAAGACTCTTGACTTTCTTCACCCAACGCCTAAGCAAAAACTACATACACCTCATCAGTACGATTATTATTATTCACAATTACGTTACGCAAGGAAGTATGAATGGAGCTTTTCCTTGTGCACTTGTGTCCAAGATTGTTAAAGGTTTGCTGACGCAACTGGGTATATATATAATAGCATAAAGGGAGCGAGGTAGATACAGGCGTATGTACAAATAGGAGGGATCGATTTAGCCATGGCTGTCCGTAAGTACGATAACTCGACCAACAATTAATATTTCAATATTTCAGTAAAACTTGGTACACTCACTACTATTTGCCCAACGTAGTTGTTAATATATATAATTTGTTTTTTTAGCTGCATAGGAACTACCGAAATCGATAACTAGGTTTGGCAGCTGATAATAGTAAATTGGTGTCAGTTCAGTAGGGTTTAGCAAGCCTTCATGAATTGTTTAACGACAAAACAACATTTCCAAATTCTGGACATTTACAATACTTAAAAAAAAATGGTCGCGAAGTTCATAGAGCACTGGCGGCATCATCGGCCATTATTTTTTTCGAAATGAGGAAGGAGCTGCCGTCACAATGGCGAACGTTATCGAGCTATGCTGTTGAACTTTTTTATTTCTAAAAATTTAGCAGCTAAGCATGGACGACATTTCGTTGAAAAACAATCGATTTATTGTCAAAACTTGGATTAATCGAATTAATCACGTAACTTGTAGCCGCGGCAGACATATTCTGCGTATCATATTCAAAAACTAAATGTCACGAAGTTATCTGTCTGATTATAATAGAAAAACATTCTATTTCTGTTTTGGATTATAATTCTCTCATGCTCTTAAACAAACACCGATGTATGAGCATATATATTTGGCGCTAACTCCAATGATTTTTTTTTAGCGCTCGAGCTCCTCCTCCCATTTCGTGATGTGCGTCTTGATGTTTTTTTATGTTCTTCTGATGTGGGACCTACAGTTTTTATGGATGGCAAATGTGCCGTAATGTCCCGTAAAGAAAATAATTTATACAGTTTATGACATACTAGCGAATGCTCGACACGCACTGCTCTGCTTTTCAAGCAAAGACTAGTTGGCAACACCATATCAAAGCAGATGCTGTTGAAATCGAATGGCATATATTTTTCATATTTACCTTGCCTGCTTATTTCCGCTTAGCGGAGTTTTTCACACAGCGCACATTTAATCAAGGATAGATTCTTTGAAAACGTGTTTCTTTTGTTTTCGATATTTTAGTGATAATAGAAAAGAATTGGGACATTTTATTAATGTAGAGTTATAGTAAACATTTCAAAGTGGTATCGCAAAAACTAGTACTTCAATCGATTGGGACATTTTTCATATGTTGCAGTTTGGCAATACTTTTTTTGATTTTTTAGCCCATTTTGGTTTATACTGACACTTTTTTTTAAAGCTTCTGCAATTTATGTCGAAAAAAGCCTTAGAGAAGAGGTTAGATACAGAATACAAAACAAATCGAAACATTCTGTACATACATACATAAGTATTCGCGCACAAATGTAAGTATGTATGTACATATTTTTGGACCTTATATGGTAAGATGTTGTAAAAAAAACCTTTTTCAGAATTTGAATTTATTTTATGTCTCACTAATTATATTCTTTATATATACCCATTATTCCTACAAGGAACATAGGACCGTTACAAAAATATTCCAATTCCTGTATCTAAAGGTAGAGATTTTATCTCTCTCCAGTTCTTGTTTTGGGCTTCAATTTCGAGCTCGGTCTGCCTTCTCCAGGTATATGCTGGGCGTCTTCACCTACGGTTGCCCTGCTCATTCCATTCGATGGCCATTTTCGTTATGTCACGCGTTGGTCTACGCAGGACGTGGCCAATCCATCGTCATTTCTTTCGTCTATGTTCAACGTTACATAATAACAACAACTGTTATTCGTAACGACTTCTGGCCAGAAAATTCAAAATGTACTTCGTAAACACTTGTTAATAAAAACTTTCACTTTTTTATATCGCTGGTAGCCATGTTCCACGATTCACAGCCGTACAGGAGTACTGACTTTACATTGAAGTTGAAAATTTTTATTTTGACGGATATTGACAAAAAAGAGGACTTCCAAACTAGTTGTAGTCGCCCAAAGGCTTAGTATAATGCTCCAAATATGCTTATTCGCCTTATCCAGTGCCTTTACCACAATGCTACAGTGCAGTTGACTTATTAAATTAAAAAACAAAAATAGTTGAGTTTAAAATGATTTTGAAATGGAAAAAATATTAGTACAATTTTTTCTTGAACTATTATAGAGCTGTCCTGCAAAAATGTGATTTCGAATTTACAATAAAAACTTTAATTAAAGACGAACTTAGTTTCCAATGCGTTTATTCTAGGCCTGACTTATTTTTGTTGTTGTTGTTGTTGTTGTTGTTGTTGTTGTTTTGTAAAACTTGTTGTCTGTGTAACATAACACTTGAATAATATTTCACTATTGCATAGGTATATATCAGCAGGCACACTGACGCGTTTGGTAATACAATATTTTCACAAACGTTAATACTCGTCCAGCCATAAACATTATACATTAGGCTTACATGCTTACTACATGCCTATACTTATATATATGTATGTACACTTTACATACAATATGCACACACACATTCAACACAACTGCTCACCTTTCAGTGCTAAAATTATAGTCGCTGACTTCACTTGGGGAGGAAGGAGGTTGCACGGCAAATTTTGTTGTGAGAATTTTTGCAGCAGACATTTTCCCCGCCTTGGGCTGTGTGCTTTCTTCTCCACACGCAATCAACTGACACAGGATTTCTATGCCAGCCGACAGTTTTTGATGTTTTTTTTGTTCGCACTACTTTTTGTCGAAGGAAGGAAGCGAAAAATTTCGTTGAACGCCACTCCTTTGCAGCAAATGGAAATAAAATGTTATTTTCGTTACGCAGCAAAGTTTATTTGATTGCAAAGTTCTACGGCAGTACTCGTATTTCCAACACTCAATTGTACTTGTATGTGTGTATATGTGTGCATCTTTACGAGTTTACAGATACCTATTTGTAGGTATATTTATTGTTCCCCTGCACGCAAAGAAAGTTTGTTTGTTTTGTTGTTTGCCGAGTATTTTTAATGCTGTTGGCTTCCTGTAGTTTTAGCGGCAAACGGGTGATGCGTTTGTTTAATTTTTGTTTTGTAAAAGTTGAAATTTATGGCGGACAAGAGTAATGGAAATGCATACATACGTATCCGTATGTACGTATGTACATATTTCATCAAGAAGGCAACTAGCCCATAATACGATGCGCGGCAAATAAGTTGGCGCTCGATATTGATGAAACGCATCAAAGAAGATAGGAGAGTTTGACGGTTTCAGGCTACTCCGGCATGAGTTATGCGGTTTTCTAAATTTAATATTTTTAAATTTTGAATTACCTAAAAGCTGACAAATCCAAGAGCTGTCTGAGAATCAAAAAACTATCCAAATCCATGAAGAAAATTGAAAAAAAATTTAATATTCAAAATATTTATATTTTATGGAGTAAGAAAACTTAGTTTCTACATGCTTTAAACTGTTTTAGTGACCTCTAGATATTTATTTTCCGTATTTTTATGTTGTGAGGTCAAGGCCGGATTAAAAATGAGACAATAAATTAAATTATTGCTTCAGTGTATTTTGGAAAATAATCGTATTAATGGAAAGAATCGAATGACCTTGTTTTCGAAATTCTACCAACAACAGAAATTCATAAACAAGTAGGTGAAAGCATTAAAGGAATCTGTCATTTATTTTCTACTGCGCATCGAAGGGTTTTACAGTTTAAAGTGGTTGAACAAGTTTTTGAGCATACCCAAATTCGACTAATCATAAAATTGCTGATACAATAAGTCCTCGTATATCAGATAAACGAGTACTTCATATTCTGCATGAAGAATTGCACGGAAAGTAGTATCGTATTTTTTAGCAATTCAATAAAAAGCTGTGGAACTGTGTTTGCATATAACACATGGGTTGAAAAGGCCCGTGCTTAAAAAACACTTTTTTTTACTTTATTCATTAACGTAACTTCCAACAAGAGCAACACAATCATTCCAGCGCCGCTCGAACATTTCAATACCACTTTTGCAGAACGATTTATCTTCTGCCTTAAAATAGGGGTCAGTTTCAGCGATACCTCTTCATTCGAGCGAAATTTCTTACCAATGAGTATTTTTTTAGGTCTGAGAACAGCCAATAGTCACTAGGATCCAAATCTGGTGAATACAATGGATAAGGGAGCAATTCGATGTTCAACTCATGTAGTTTTGTCACTGTTTTGATTGATTTGCTACGCTCTTGTTTTTGGCCAACAATGAGCAAACGCGGCACCTACTTTGAAAGGAGCTTTCTCATAGTCAAATTCTCATGCAACATAAAGTCAACACGTTCTTCTTTACGATGTCAGCTAACTAAAACAACTTCACTTTTCGATCATTCAAAACGATTTTGTGGATTATTTATGTTTTCTGGCGTTACCGTCTTATTTGAACGTCCACTGTATTGCGCATCATTGGTATCTCTACGACCACCGAACATGTTTGAAGTCAGCAAACTATCGTTTTATTGTGGTTTCTGATGGAGCGGAGATACCCATAACACTTTTCAAGCAATAGCTTCGCTTGAACGATATTTTTCCCCATCAAAAAGCAGTGTAAAATTAAAACACGAAATTCTTTTTGATCCAATGTTTTGAAAATAACAAACGGAGAGTCACTCTTAACACAATAACTCACGAACTAATGAATAGAATATCAAGAAATTTTAACAGCGGTCTTTTTAAGGTTTGTACGAACTGAAAAATATGCATTCACTACCATAAAACTAGTGACATCTATGTGTTGGGCCCGGGACTTTTCCGGCCATGTGTTACTTTTCTTTATGTCGCTAAATTCTTATTGCGAAAAAGTAAGGAAAGGAAAATAAAGTATCTCATTCTGAAAACTAGCAAAAATGCTATTCGCACTGTTTTCATTCTTCCATTGAAATTAAAAGAAATATAACAAAATATTAAATCTGCGTTACGTAATGTACATACATATACATATACGTATATTCTCAGATCAAATATTTCCCTCTTAACACCTTTTTATTTCCATCCTAAGTGTACCACAAATCGATTTAATCACCTCCGGCCGCCGAACAGGAAGTTGCCAATGCTGTTACAACTTTGTGTGTGGGGTAGTACTGCTTTTGTTGTCTTCGAGGACATTTGCGCAATTATTTATTCCAGTTTCAATTATTTTGCCACACAAATATATAAACATACAGACATAGAATATTTTTATACGAAAACCTTATTATAATTTCAAACAATTTACACAATTCTCGTGCACGTGATGTGAAGCGTACTTGAATGGCGTATGGCGTGTCACGAAAAGGTGGTAGCAAAGTGAAAGGCCAAGCAACCACCACAAAATACATACTTCTCGATACAAAAAGTGAAATACTCGCATCCGTGAATATTTTGCATGTGTATGTGTATGTAGGTACAACTATGAGTGGATGTGAATAAGCCGAAGCATATTCGTGAGCACTTCAAAAAGGTGATTTAAGCGTTGCAAGTGTAATTATTATTATTGCTTTTTCCTTCGAATCAACAAAACGCGTGCACACACTTACACACACAAGCACATCGCAATATTTAGAAACATACATACGTACATACAAATACACATACAACAACTTTTCCGCCTACATAGCGACCCTCTAATGATTCGAAATCCTTGGTGGAGCGGAAATGGAGAATGCCATAGAGTGCCCAGAGCGAAAAAATGTTTGAATGTTTGTGTGTACGATAATAGGCACAAAAGTCCACTTCAGCCGCACGCAACACACACATTTGAGTAATTTCAAGCGTTGCATACACGCGCTGACGAACTACCTCCTCAAACCGCATATCCTTTTCAGTGGGTGGCTCATGCCAATCTATGAACGAGTCCTAGCCGTTCTATAGCTACGAATATAGCGATGACGTTAGCAGTGACGCGAACGTTGTTACATCATTAAATTTTCATGACCAAGTCGTACGTTCGCTTTCATAATATTTTCGTTTTTGTTTTTGCTTTTTTGTATTTTAAGCTTTTTTCATATTCACCTTTTTTAGCCAGTGCCTTTGACTGGGTCCATAGGGGTGTTTGGCTGTTGGTTGTTTGTTAATGAGCTTGTCGACCCCAATGCATGCCATGCACTTGAGTCAATTATAAGCGCTTGCAAGGATAGAGGTTTGGGGATATACATATGTAGCAGCGATCGGGGGTGAAAGTGTTGTTGGTGGATTTAGACATGGTGCAAAACAAAAGCAAGTCTATGAATGAAGCGTTCAAACTTCAAATGAGCTAAAATGCAAAGACAGTTGGACACTTTCTGCTGATATTTTCGAGGAACTGAGGTTTGAGCAAGACGTCTTGAGAAAAATGTGTGGTACTACCCATATTCCATTTTTATAAAAGTGCATTCGTGTAATACATTACACTGTACAACAAAATAATAAGGCTCCACCGCCGGAATATTTATTTATTAATCAGCAAACAGGAGGCTTAGATATGTACAAAGCCTTTATGACAAGAGTCTTAGAGTAACTTCTTAAAAGTAAACTTAGAGTAAAAAAAATAAAAGTCTAAGGAAGAAGAATAAACATTAAACTGAACTAACGCCCTCCTAATAGGAGCATTCATTCCACAAACAGTTTTAGAAATGCCCACAAAAAAACTTTTTTTAACAGAAAATGAGTGAGGGAAACTTCAATGAACTTTATTGAGCAGATACGGACAATCTATTGAGCCCCACAAATAACAAAGACAAAACACATCGACAACAGAATACGGCTAGATTCTAAAGACATTTTATTAATAGGACAGATTTATTAATAAGCCACAAGAGCGATATGACGGAATGGGATCAACGAATTTCATCATAATCTATAACATAGACTGCGTGAAATGGTGTCCAAATAAATACGCATATTCTAACCTGGACCAAACTAAGGACAGTTTGAGAGCAAAAGGATCAGAAATGAAGAATATAGGGATCGACAAATAAAGACCAACATTGCGAACGATTTAGAAAGAATATGGTTTAAGTGGATGATGAAGTTGAACTTGGAGTAAAAATAGACACCTAGGTCTTTTAATTCACTAATTGTCTTTAGCGGCGAATTTGAAGTGTAGTAAGACGTTGGAACAATATTGATAACTTTCGAATACGAAGTACATTGTTAAGGAACGCCAACTATACTTTACAAGTTTTTAACTAGCGTTGGAGAATGGATGAATCTTCTGCATATTTAGGTTAGGTTAGGTAGACCTGACTGGCAGAAAGTCATCACATAGACCAATTGGTCCTTAGTGGTACCAGATGGAGCTTACTGGACTCTTACGTTTCCTTGTAGTAGGCTTCTTGTAATAAGCTTGAGACTTTTGCGAATCTAAGTAAGCTCTGAAGCTCTAACCCCTAGAGACATTCTAACCTCACATATTAAAGAGCTCCTAAGCATTTCATTCGGGTTCTAGCTAATGCAGGGCAAGGACAGAGAAGGTGTTCTAGAGTTTCCCTCCTCGCCAGTTCATTGCAAAATCTGAAGCTATCATTGTTTGCAATTCCCATCTTGTGTGCGTGTGCCGCTAACAAATTGTGGCCTGCCAGTATACCTATGATAGTTCTGCTTTCCTTTCTAGACAGGGCTAGCACGAATCTGGCGTATTTGTCTGCATTCTGTGTACACATGATTTTCGCGGTTTTACAAGTGGCTAGATTACGAGTATTCCACTTACTACCTATCCGTGTTTTCATTTCCGCAGCGGGATCATTGTATACCGTATTTAAAGGTTTCAGTATGCCGTTTTCTTGTTCGAATTATTTGTAAACAGGGAACAACACTCATGAATCATGGTGCACAGTTAAATAATGTAATTTTTTCACATATTACTGTTAAGAGCCGTATTTTGAAAAGATAGTGAAACCCGAAAGAATCTAAATTTGTACGTATTTTATTTTAAAACGATTCTAGGCTAGTTTTTTGAAAGACCCTTTATAGGTACATACAAGTAGGCATGTACTCCCAGAAATGTGTAAATAATTTTTTACGCTATAAATTAGAGAACTTCACTCAGATAATTTCTAATCCAGATATTGTCGAAACGACATACTCGTCGCATCACAAACTTATTTGACTACTACCAAATTTTTGCTCAACTAATTTTCGTGTTGCTTTTCCGTCGATTATTTTCCTACGATTTGTATTGATTTGATGCCCCCTCGCTTAAAAGACGGAACACAACATTCTCACAAAAAATACACAAATTGGAACTCCACTAAAAAGAAAAAGAAAAAGTAAAGAAAAAGAAAAAAGAGAAACGTGAATTTACTCGTAGACACACCTGCAAAGTTTCTCAACTTGCTTTTCTTACTTCGCAACGGGCGGTGCGCCACATGTAACTCAACATCAAAGTTTATTATACATACACACATACATAAGTAGAGCAAAATCCCCATATCTGTCTTGCTACCTAGCACATTTATACAGAGAGATATACAAGTATGGAAGTATACATACATATGAATGTATGTATGTATGTATGTATGTGCACACATTGGCATGAGCACGCATTTGTGCGTTTCCACTTTTCGTACCAACTTTTCGCTTCCCCACACTTTTACGAGTGGCAACCACATCAATGCCCCTGGGTATTTCAACTAGCTGCTTTCATGGCTGGGCAATTTCCGACCCGTAGACATCCTCAAGTCCTTCCTCCTGCAACTTTCACTTCTCTGCTGTACTGGCGCACTATAGTCTCATTGCTGTTAGCAGCTCGGCATTCAGCAGCGTGTAAGCGTATTCAAGTGCGTTTAGCCCCGCTTTACTACTTTTCTACTCTACTTTTTCACGTTTCATGGTATTCTATTCATTTTGATGTTTGTATGTGTGTGTGTATATGTCCTCTTCTGATGTTGCTCTTATGCCATTCATTATCCTCGGGCATTTTTTCTACTTTTTTGAGCTAATACGAGTAAATATGTATTTGTGCTACTGTTTTTGAATTTTCTATGGTTTGTTCAGTAGTTGAGCTTTGTTTGAAACGATAGTGAATGTTGCTCACTAGTTTATTTTACCATTATTATTTCCATGTTGTTGTAGTTGTGATTCTCGTTATACATCTAAATACTTAGTCGCTACAACTGCCAGCTCTGTTTTATTAAAATTTCACTGCCTGGATTTTTGTTTGTTTAACGACCAGCAACCCGAGACTATAATGCAGCGTCATTAAAAATGCAAATTAAAGCGCCATTATATTGAGTTATGTAGAAAATATTTACTATTCAAGAAAAAATTACAATACAGTTGAAAAAATTTAATTAGTAAAAAAATCACATAATTATGCGATTCAACTGCATTTTTAAAACAGAAGCGTTTCTATAGAGTATTTTTGTTTGTTGCGGATGATGACACTTAAAATGCCTGATGCATCGCCAAAGTTGCCGTTGCAGCAATTGTATGTCCCTGGAATCGCCTTCGCATTACTTCAGAGTGGCGTTCCATATTCCTTATTACAAGGTATATGCTTATGTGTCTGCGTCCAGGTCCCGCTTTTTCATCCCCAGAATTTTTTCCGTGATACCACTGATGATTTCCTAGGTTTCCTCGCTGCTTAGCATCTTGTCGATTGCAGTTCCAGTGGCTGTGTAACCCGACTGCATTCCTCAGCTTTCAACGTTCCATTGGAAAAAGGTGTGTTCAGCGTCATATTCGGCTACGTTTCCCCATGTGCATGTGGAGTGCTCGCATTGTCCTACTTCGAACAGGTATTTCTAGAAATAACAGTGCCTCGAAATCATTTGTGTTGTATAAAAATTGGCTTCACCGAAGCTTCTGCTGTACCATGTGGTGACGTCTTTGAAATAGAATTGGTTTAGTGATGAGAGTGCAGATGAAAGTGGAGGTTTAATGGAGTTGGCGAAATGTAGAAGAAAATTAAAAGATGCATCTAATCCAATTTCAATTTGATTTCCTGGTGAATCTATGCAAGCTTCACATTTTCAAAATCTTACTACGGCTTCTTTTAGAGACGTTTGAATATGCAAAACGTTTGGCCACCCACCAGCTGCACGAACTTCGGCTCGATTTTGAGGCAGCTTCTTCTTGGTCTTGCTTTTGAAATCTGTCCAAACCTACGTTCAAAATGCCATACTGTTTCATTTATTAAATGTCAATTAAAATATTTTACCTTTAACTACTTTTTCCATGCTCTCACTGGTGGTCCCAAGCTCTGTTTGCCATGGATTCCCACCTTAGTTTTGCTTGCGCCTTGGTACAGCTCATCTGCCGCGAGTTCCGTTTCTTCAGCGATCTCGCATTTTGTCCTTTATTTTGCACGCTGCACGTGGCCTAATTCCTTCTTCCTTCCCCTTGATATTTAATTCCTACAACTTTTTCCTCTTAAAGGCTAGTAAAGCTATTGGTATTGAACCGTTTATCACTTGAACAGCTGGCCCTCATACTGTGCAGTAGGCAGACACATATCTCAGAGCTCCCGTTCGTTGTACCGATGCTAGGAGCTTACACCGGTGATTTGCATTTAGCCCATTTGTCCACAGTTCAGCTCTGTATAAGAGTCCGCTTCCCATTTTCTTTAAGTTGGTTCATCTATGCTTGGCATCAGTCTACTGAGAAGGGATACTATCTTGGCGGCTTCTTCTGTTGCGTATTTTATTTGGGCCCAGAAAGTTAGCCTTGGGTAGAGTCTTATGCCTAGGTCCTTTAGAACCTTTTCTGTGGTTAGCGTATTTGAGCAAGTTTGAATGCTAACTTCTCCGTTTTCTCTGTGGCTGATTTGAGGCTACGTTTGTATCCGCATCATGACTTTATTAAGCATTCTATGAGCTTCTTCAAAGTTTCGTGCTGTGATTACTGCGGCGATATCGTCTGCGTATCCGTTTAGAAAGGTACTATCGGGCATTTTTATATTGAATATCTCGTCATAACTAATGGTCCCCAAGTCGGGATCAAGCATTGATCTTTGTGCCGCTCCGCATGAGACGTCTCTACAACAAGAACTCTCTGAGGTTTAATTCGGATTCAGCAACCCCAAAAACTTATATATCTTGTTTTTCAAAATATTTTTCCCTTCAATTTGACCTCGCAAGGACACACGGACAATAAGTTCGGCCTCATCCACCTCAAAAACGTATATAAGTATTTAGATAATTTTTTTTAATTTTTTGGGTAATAATTCTACGCTTGACCTTGAAAAACATTAGTTTTTAAGTTTTTAATTATTTATGAGATGATTTCACTCTTTAAGGGAGGTTGGAAAATCGTGTACTTGCCCTGATGTACTACCACTGATTAGAACTACGATAAAAATATTGCAGACCGAATTCGAATACATATAATTTTTTATTTTTAAATTTTTTCTGAATTCTTCATAAAAATACACTTATTCAAGGCGCCTAGACAATCTTTTGCAAAATCATTTACGAGCTTTAGAAAGGAAGAGATATTAAATCGGTTAAATTTTGCCTTCTCTAAGACTACTGAACAAAATTTGTCGAAAAATCCCCATTATGCGCCTAATTGTAATGCTATCGAACTCGATCCGAAAACCCCCATACCTATAGCTATTAAATTCTTGTAATCAAAGTGAAGCTCTAATCACAGGATGGGGCAGAATTAATTGACGTAATGTAAATAAAAAGAAATGTTTTTGAGTGGTGGAAATCTTTATACTGACTTTAACGCGCTCCCGTACTTGTATACTTGTTACTGCAGCAGACTAATTCACAAGTGTCAAATGGTTGACGTACGACGCCATTTGCAAAAGTTATAAATTCACCGATAGGATTAATTTTGCGCCGCCTTGCATATTAATCTGTAACTTTAATCATCATTCGCGGGCTTTGGGCCATTGCATATTTCACGGCAATGCAATTTGTATGAATCTTGACAGCCGTTTTACGTGAAACGCGAACTTAGTACTATGCTTTAAACTAAATGTCAAAATCCAGCACAGGAAAACTTACCCTCAGAGAGACAGGGGCACGCGTAAATGTGTCTCTCGCTCCGTTTCTTGGCTCTGTGGATGAAAAACGATAGGTTCCAGGCACGAACAGATTCAAGTGTTATAAAATATTAAAAGTGGTTATGGGTTACTCCCTGCACATACACACACATATATATGTATATATTCATATGCACACATACACTTACACAATTTAATTAATGTTATACAAGTATTTAGATTTTCATACGTGTACTCAAACGTACCGAAAGCATTACGAGTAGTTGGTTATATTTATGTATTTTATGATTGAAATGTGTGTCACTAGTGGAAAGAGAACAAACCCCATTTTACAATATTACAAACAATTGTCGATAACTTTTGTAACAATGTTGTTGTTGTACCAATTATGTACCATTCAACATTGCGTATTTCAGCAGCACTGACGTGTAATTAAAATTTGCCATTTGTAGAGCGCCAAATTACTTAACTATGTAACTTTAACGAATCATATACAAAATTTTGACCAAAGAAAAAATCGATACACAAATATTTCTATTTCATTGCAAATGGATAAAAGCAATTAAACAAAATGGACGTTCTTTCACTTCACAGAAACAACATTTCAATCCTAAAATTCTATGCTAGTCATTGTTTTCGAAACTCAAACATTTTGAACATTACGAAAACTTTTAAGTGAAAGTAATGAAATTGAATGAATTATCTTTTAACTAAGAAAACCACAACAAATAGAACGAATAAGCGAATGCAAAACCAAAATCAAAACCAAAAAACATCTGAATGCAAGCAATGAAAAGTACTTGACATTAAAAACTAATGGAAATCTTGTTTCTGTGTCGTTAAAGGTTGTCCAGACGGTTGCCACCAATCCTACTAAAATGTAAATAGTCCCATACAAGAAGCAAGTATTTGGGCGCAGAAGAGCAAACAAAGTTTAGAGTGGGGTGAGAAAAGTAAATGTACGCCAGCCAGCCACAAGCAGAGATCACAAAAAGAAGTTTAACGGAGAAACAAATACAAACCTCCAAACTCACACACACACAAACACAGCGAAAATATAAAGGAAGCAAACACAATGTGCCTGTTAGTAACACCAACAAAATCAACAAGAACAACTAAAGCAACAAAATCCACTAATATCACAACGAGAAGAGAGAGAATAAGGAAGAGCATTACAAACTGAAGCAAAAGTTTTAGCATTCGAAAGAACTAAAGTTGGAAAGTAAAACCACGAAAGTTACAAAACACAAAAAAAATAAATGGGAATAAAAGTTCCGACAGTAGCTAAAAGAGTTTGGACCAGTTATAGCGCAACAACAAAGGGCGCCGTTGTCTTTAAAAAGGATAGAAGATAGCCAAATAAAGCAGGCATACATACACAAGCAGCTGAATATAGAGCATAAAGAGAACAGCTACAGCAACACCGTTCAAGTACAAGAGAACAAAAACAACAGCAACCGCAACCACAAAGAAATACGAAGAAGAGAATTTGAACGCTCAAAAACTTGTATTATAAGACTTCCAAAATGGCTGGTTCCTTTCAAATACCGCTGCTCAATCTGGAGTTGCGTGAAGTCAAGGAGATCGTGTGGGAGAAAATTCAAGAGCCAGTAAATCAGCGTCGCCTCATATTGGTGATAGTTTCGATTGCGCTGCTGTTGGACAACATGTTGTACATGGTGATTGTGCCCATTATACCAGACTACTTGCGCGAAATCGGCAGTTTTGAGGATGACACACCAATGCCACCGCTACTGCGTGATAATCGCACCGGTGAAATAATACCAGTGCACCACGACCATCACGGTCAAGACTCCGCCACCGGCATACTCTTCGCATCGAAAGCCATTGTCCAGCTGATGGTAAATCCATTCTCTGGTGGTCTTATCGATCGCATCGGCTATGATTTACCGATGATGATCGGCCTAACAATTATGTTCTTCTCAACAGCGATGTTCGCTTGCGGACGCAGTTATAGCCTGCTATTCTTTGCGCGTTCACTGCAAGGTGCCGGTTCTGCATTCGCCGACACATCAGGCTTGGCTATGATAGCCGATCGCTTCACCGAGGAAAATGAACGCTCACAAGCATTGGGTATTGCATTGGCTTTCATCAGTTTCGGTTGTTTGGTGGCGCCACCTTTTGGCGGTGCGCTCTACCAGTTTGCTGGCAAAGAGGTGCCATTTCTCATCTTGGCGCTAATGTGTCTTTTGGATGGCCTTATGCTATTGCTGGTAATGAAGCCGGTTAAAGAACAAATACGGCAAAGCAAAGAAGTGCAACAACAATCCATTCCTATTTGGCGCCTACTCATGGATCCGTACATTGCAGTCTGTGCCGGCGCATTGACTATGGCAAATGTGGCACTAGCCTTCTTAGAGCCCATCATATCGCTATGGATGGAAGATAATCTAACAACGGAGAATTGGAAAATCGGTATGGTGTGGCTGCCAGCCTTCTTTCCACATCTATTAGGTGTCATTATCACAGTTAAAATGGCGAAAAAGTATCCACACCATCAGTGGCTAATGGCTGCCGTAGGCTTAGCGCTCGAAGGTTTCTCCTGCTTCATAATACCATTCTCTAGCTCCTATACAATGCTAATGATACCCATCTGTGTGATCTGCTTCGGCATTGCGCTCATCGATACTGCCCTTCTGCCTACACTTGGCTACTTGGTGGACGTGCGCCATGTATCCGTGTACGGCAGCATTTATGCCATTGCGGACATTTCATACTCGATCGCATACGCAGTCGGACCGATCATAGCGGGTGGTGTAGTAGAAGCGATCGGTTTTACAGCACTCAACTTCATCATTGCCTTCTCCAATCTACTGTATGTACCCGTGTTGCGTAAGCTACGCAACATCTACGACTTTAAACCCTTCGAGAATGAAGCCAACATACTAATGCAAGATCCACCGAACAAAGAGTATCAAACCTATGTAATGCACGATCAGAAACCAATCGATGGCGATTTTAAAAATCATCTCGAATATGGGCAGCAGTATCAGCAAGAGCAGGAATCCAATGTGGATGACACCAACTACGAGTACCAACAACAAGGTGAATACCAGCAGACTGGTGGCGGTGGCGGTGGGGGCTTTCAACAAAATCAGGGTTATCAGCAACAATATCAGCCTGGCTATCAGGAGCAGGGTGGCAATTATCAACAAGAATCGCGACATCTTCCACAACAACGCGTCGCTAATCCATTCCAA
This sequence comes from Anastrepha ludens, assembly GCF_028408465.1. Taxonomy (NCBI): domain Eukaryota; kingdom Metazoa; phylum Arthropoda; class Insecta; order Diptera; family Tephritidae; genus Anastrepha; species Anastrepha ludens. The sequence continues at coordinate 119,220,773 of NC_071498.1, forward strand.
CATCAACAACAACAACAACAGCAGCATCAGCAACAAATGAATGATGGTGTGGGCGCGAGCAGAGGTCCGGCCGGTCCAGCGAATCCATTTAGACAAGGATTTTAAAATGTTGTCTTACACAAATTTAGCGGTAATCTATGTTTGTTTGTATTACTTATATATAACTCTGAGCGCATTTCGTTGATTTAACTATATAGTGTACTTTATTGTTGTGTCTAATAGGAATATAACTGCATATACTTATATATAAATGATAATGAAATTTAGAGGCAATGCAAAAACGAAGAAAAAATTGGTTTTAGAAGAAAGGAAATTCATGTGGATTGCACACCATAACCGGATAGCAAAATAATACATGCTTACACACACATATACACATACAAGTGTATGCATGTATGATAAAAAGCAAGCATGGCTACATCCATACAGAAACATATACAAGTATGTACGTATATAAAGAAACAAAAACAATTAGATAACCGAATTTCAAAAGTAGGTAAACAATTTTCATTGCAAGCAACACAACTTTTGTATTATACACTGAGAAATTTACAAATATTTATATGCGTAAGTCACATTTAGCGACTAGGAATTCTTAAATGTATGAATATGAAAGTATTTAAGATAGCGAATACATACATATATACATATGTATATACACAATAGGGGCGTATGGTAAAACACTTGTATAAAGCATAAAAAAGAAGCACTTCCGAACGGTTATTGTGTGTAAAGCTTTACGATGGAGTTAAAATTCTTAAGCACAAACTCATTTATTTTTTGTTCTAATTTCGAAAAGAAGCTACATACACATGTGCTTACACCTACTAATATACATAGGTACATACATACAATATATACAAAAAAGTATTATTTTAAAAGAATTATAAAAAGTTTCCGTATTTCCGTGTCATAGGATCTTAGAGAATACTTAAAAAAAAAATTTTACGGCACATGAATTTAAACTACAATAAATTATATTAAGAAATTTATTTTCACACATATATATACCTATATATATATAACTCTTTCTTGAGTTCCGCTTTGTAATATGTGGCTGAAGTTTAGTCATTAAGCATTTTAATGAAAAGTCGGTTGGTTGGTTGAAGTGCTGATTCAGCAAGAATACAATTAGAGCTACCGCATCATTTTGTTACCACATCCCCGCTACCAACAAGTTATACGTTTATTTATTCACGACTATATCCAGTCTGTGCGTTTGAGACACCTTATGAGTTACTTTACGTCTGTACCAAATAGCTCTTCGAAGGTTTCAAAAAACGGTTTGCCAAGCGTTAACATCCTCACCTTTCATAGGGCACGGTATTCATAGAGGAAGTGGAAGATAGTTTTCTTTTACTCTCGTTGATTACAACTACTCTGCAAGAGCAGAGATACCCATTTAGGCGGCTTGCTCTCCTAAGCACCAGAAGCCTGTTATCACTGCCGTGAGTATGCAGACATCGCTTCGTTTCATACTTGTCAATGTTGATGTTTGTTTGTGATTGTAGGTAGGCCGTAACAGTTGGCTAACTTTGCGTGCCGTCTGATCTCTCCACCTACAGTCCGCGATTCGTAGGTATTTTAAGAAGATTGCATTTTTGATTACACCCAGAGGTGTGAATACCAATTCTGCAAAAATGTTATCCATGGCAGATCCCACTCTTGCCAGTTCGTCACTTCAAAGTTCCGATGTTCCGGGAATTAGATTCAGGTAACTTTATGGTTTTCACTCAAGGTGGTAAGGGTATTCCTGCTTTGTTTTACCAGTTTAGAGGTTGCTGTGTCCGAATCCAGTACTTGGGTTACAGCTTGGCTATCCGAAAGAATATCGATATTGTACTTAAAAGCGAAGTCTGCAATTAGTAGCCTACAAGCTTCCCCTATGGCCGGTATTTCCACCTAGAATACACTGCTAGTACTAGGAAGACGCACAGATTTTTTAATTCTAAGTCTCTGAAAATATATACATGCTCCAATCCCGCTTCATTTAACCTAAATGCACTCACGGTTGTCATCTTCTTGATATGCAGGTCTATCGGGATAACATGTGTCAGTGCATTAAGAGTCACCCTAAGACATAATCTACATAGAATTAAGTTGAAGACCCCATCTTCTTTTAAGCCTATGTTTGCAGGCATATCGAGCGATTTCTGCTTTCGTTACCCATAATGAAAAGATATTTTAAACGTTTCTGGTACCACAGTTTCGGTCATCGAAATTTAAATGTCAAAGAATGACAAAGCGCTATCAAGTAAATAAATAAACATAACATAGCGCTATCCGGAACTTTAATGTGCTACTTGGACGTGAAGCAAATCTACCGTATGACCTACTTTCATGCATTACAGCCCATTTCAATACTCTTTAGACAATTATCAAAGTAAACCAAGCAAACCATTTAAAAAAAATATTAAAAAGTGTTATCGAAATTACAGCTCAGTTGTACATACGCAACATGAAACGTTGCATAAAAGAGGCCCGTTTTGGGTTCAACGGCTAACATATCGATGGTTTTCGAGAAAAGCGACACAACTCAAAATTAACTCAAATTCGGAGTTTTGCCGTTAAAAGCAAAAATCAACTACAGAGTTTATATATTTTTATCTGGAAAAGCATCATAAGCGAATCTTGAAGCAATTCTGAGAGATGGCGTTAGTGTCGTTTTTTCAGGTGATCGAATTGGCGAGTCAATTATCTAGAAAACTGACCCACCTCAGTAATTTGTATTTTTGAATTATGTCACTTTTCTCGAAAACCATCGATATGTGAACAAGCAAATCACCACTATTGAAGCAAACAAAAATCCAAAAGTGCTCAACCGCTTGGCACTTAATGGCATGAACACGATGGTCATTCGAAAAGTTCGTGCAAAAATAAAAACTACTAAATTGCTTGGGGAACCTTATTTCCATTAATTTTGCGACCACAACTGCTGAGGCGTGAGCTGGTGAGAGATAGTGATGGAAAGGAAATCACGCGACTTCCTCGATTCAATCGAATGGCAAGCACAAGGAAATACACCGATCTCGCATCTCCAAGAGACGACACGCGCCAGTAGTGCCGCCATCTCTCTGACTTTGCAAGGTCTTTTCAATCATAAAGGACTCATTAATCCCTCACAAAGCCAAAATAGTTTTTGTTTTTTATTTAAATTTCTTCTCCTGTCGTTTTTATCTGATTACCAATAGATTACAAACTTTTTCTTCTGTCAATCACGGCCGGCCGGCTAAAGTAAGAAACTTCAGCCACATTTGCCTCATAAAAATTAATAAACACGTATTGATGTGGAATTATATTTCTTATTAAAATACCCACTTGATGTAAGAGTTCTTTTGTTTTGTATTTTTTTTTTTTGTAAATGAATGAATGCAAAAAGAAAGCTAACAAAACCAAAGATTACTTGATAGTCATATATACATACATACCTAGAAGTAGGAGTCAAAAAGATATCGGAGGTTACGAGTATATTAATTACGAAAAAACCAAAAACCATTTATTATGTAAGTGGGGCGAATGCTCAATTCGGCATCACACAGGCGACGCTCTGCACGCGGCATCAATATCGCTTACATATCAAAAAGTTGCACAAAAACACTTCGGGTGTCGATGTGCAGTAGCGTTGGAGTGCGAATTGGCACTTAGCCCCTTTAGAGTTAGAACAAAAACAAATCCTCAGTTCAATTAAGTGTTTAGTTTAAGTTTGACGATGCGTGTCGACATTGCAAGAGACAACACGTTGCTCATGCTCACATATCAATTAAAAGTAGGCGTGTCGCCGGTTGAACTCGCGCAGTCGCCGCGTCAGAAAACAGTTCTTAAACATAAGACACAACCAAGGTAACGATACATATCAGAGTCGAATGGCTCGCCTGTTAAAATTACCACAGTGATATTAATTATTGCTATTTAGCATGTATTATACATATATATACATATATATATATATATACATACTTACCTACATATATATAAATATAAATATATAAATATATCTTTACTCAGATATGGATACTTATGTACTTATAGATTACATATCCATACATGCATAGTGTCTCAGAATTAAGCGAACTTCAAATTATTGCAAACTTATACATACATACATATTTTTAAAGAAATTATGCGCTGAATTCTGTAGCTAATATTTATACTAAATGTTTACTCTAAGCGCGAATTAGGTGGTGTGAGTAAGTACTGCATACTAACTTGCATAAATACATACAATATATACACCCATATATACATATACATACGAATATTGCTAAACATTTAATAGCAGATATTTCTAATTTAGGAAAAAATTAAAGGCACTCTTCAATTTTTATATAAAAAGTAAATGTATTGTAGTTAAAAACAAATTACGCGTACACAATAGTGCAAAATTATGTAAAAAAATATATATATAATTACACACATACGCATGAATATCGAAAGAGAGCGGCTGAGAAGAATATCACTCAACACTAAGTAGCAGTTTCCTTGCATTATTTACCATTTTCCATATTGTATAAAATCAGTTAATAAAAATTTTATTTATTTTGAAATTGAAATTTGAAAAGTCGAGCCCAGAAGCACCGAAAGATTTGGTATATTGCATTTAAAGCTGTGAAAGGGCAGATAGTAACGAAGGAAAGAAGGCTAGTAATAGAAGGAAAAGGATAGAATAAGATAAATCGGAAAATATCCTCCAGTTTAAAGGAGTTTTACTCGTTCTCATGATATCGAAACTCAAAATTCGTAGCCTTGCTCTATCTAGCAAATGCAGGATACTCACAGAGAAAATGCTAAGTGCTTTCCACCTACTCTAAGTAAGGCAGCCAAATCGGGTCCTCAATAATTCCAATGGTGATCATATGTTGACCCCATGGGTTGTACTCTGTAATAATACCGACCATCAACCGAACGTCTTTTTATGTTTCGTACGCTTAATTAGAGCTCTCGCTGCATATTTTCGAACAGCCCGGGCGTATGAGCAACGAGTACCGCACAGCTATGAGATGCTCATTACACGAAAATTCTCTAGCATGAACTCGCGTACATTGAGTTTTTCGAGTTATTTGAGCATTGTTTGTTTCGATTATTTTAATTTTTGTGTCAGCACTTGTTTTTTTTTTTTTGTTTTCATTTTACAAATGATTTACACACAGCGTTAACGTTAGCTAAAGAAGGGCTGACAAATAAAATTCAGACACAGATTTAGTTGCTCAAATTCCGTAAGAAGGCAATGACAAGCCTCCGATGGTATTGAGTGCAATGAAAAAGCTCCTCATAAAAAATATTTGCCGCTCGGAGTCGACTTAAAACTGCAAGTCCCTCTATTTGTGGAACAACATCAAGACGCACGCCACAAATAGGAACAGAAGCTCACCCAAACACCTAACTCAAGTGTACGCGACAATTATTTATTTATTTCTTAATTAAGGTCACATTTTTCTTCTTTTCTTCCTTCTTAAGTAATGCAAAAATACTGCTTCACAGTGTTGCCAGCCGAACGATATTGTGTAGCAAAAAACAAACAAAAACAAATTAAATGGTGAGATTAATTATTAAATATTTAAAACAAAAAAACATACTTACGCGTACATACACATATTAATATATTTCTATTTGTATATAAACATGTGAAAGAAGAAAATTGAAATTTCATATAAACCTACCAATCAATTATTATTTGCTTGACTTTATGTGCTGCACTGAAAATGCTGTGAATATTTTGTAGCAGCAGTCATAAATGTCGTGAAAAGTAGCAGGGTGTACCTTAAAAATATACTAATTAACATGAAATATAGGTATATATACATACATAAATATATATATTATACGCGGCCTACACACACACCTACATACCTGTTGCAGTGCACACCTTTACACAAGTATACAAGCATAAAAATATGGCTGGAAGTATCAAAATAAAAACAATATTCAAATACACCATAAAACGAGCAAAATCCAGTGAAAGAGATGCGAGAGTGATTTCTCCGCATGTATTTATGTTAGTATGTAACTAATCAAAAATGGCGTTGTAAACACTGCAAATGAGACCCGTTCAATTCATTTCAATTGCACTCTAACCAAAGTACACAAAGCATTCACGCCCTGTATACAAATCTTATCATATGTATACCACACATATACACAAACTGCTATACAAATTGATATACACACATACTAATACAAGTAGAAGGCTAAAAATGTATTTTAAGCTATTGACGAAAATTATGTGTAAAGGCGAATACATTTTTTTATAAATATTTTTAATTCTAGGTGTCAATTTTTGGTGTTTACCGTTATTTTAGAAACTCTAAATATTTGTTTATTGTATTAAACTTTTCACGCGTACCCAAATTTTTGCAAAAACAAAAAAAAATCAATCACATTCAAATGTATGAGGCAAATTTTAAAACCGTGACATATCAGATAATACGGCCATTTGCAATACGTCTGCATACATATACAAATATAGTATACCTATCTAGAAAACCATGTATTACAAAACAATTAACTGCGTACGTACATTCATAAGTTTGCAAGTATACACACATACATCTGTTTGGACATATATATATAACTATATATACTCCCTTTTTCGGTGTTTGGCGAAGCTCCTCCTCCTATTTGTGGTGCGCGTCTTGATGTTGTTCCACAAATGGAGGGACCTACAGTTTCAAGCCGACTCCGAACGGCAGATATTTTTTTATGAGGAGCTTTTTCATGGCAGAAATACACTCGGAGGTTTGTCATTGCCTGCCGAGGGGCGCTCGCTATTAGAAAAAACTTGTTTCTTCATTTTGGTGTTTCCCCGAGATTCGAACCTACGTTCTTTCTCTGAAATCCGAAAGGTACTCACGCACCAACCCATTCGGCTACGGCGGCCGCCGTAGGGCTGTCATAATGCGTCCGTTGCGTCAATTCTGTTTTTCGGAGGCATCAAAAGCCTGCCCTATAATTAAATATAAGGGGAAGAAGAAACCGTCCTGGTGGTCTGAAGAGCTGACAACCTTGAGAACTGATTGCAGAAGACAGTTTAATAAAGCGAAAGCAACACGAGTATATAAAGCCTGGGACTGCTATCCCATTCAACTAAAAATATAAGTTAGGAAAGCGAAAAGGTCTGGTTGGTGAACGTTCTGCGGAGAATTTGAAGGAATCAGAAGCAGAAGCATCTAGACTGCGTAAACTCCTAACAAAAAAGTATTATTTCTCCGGAAGCCTCCAAGAACCGGATAAGATTTCGACTATCTCGAGTGAAGAAATTTTGAAGTTGCTAGTGGACACACAATTTTCAAGTACCTAACATATTAGTTAAAAACCTAATTGTGCCATTGAAGATATAATCACTTAAACTAGGATAGCCTGGGCAGTGATCACTTTTAAACCACTTAAATCACCTTATCTAGTCAAGTTCCTCCTGGCTCAAGTAAAAACTCTCTCGATTATGTTATGGAGTGGTTAACTGTTATATTCAAAGCTGAGTTGTTTTTGCTCAAATGGGCCCCATTATTATGGGAAGATTTAAAAGTTGCCCTCATGCCTAAGACAGGAAAAAACTCACACATAACACCCACCCAGCTTAGTGCGTACTGTAAAGGAACGTCCACAGAAACAGCACTTAACTCACTTGCTACAGAAATTGAAAAGTTAATCTATAATAAGCAATATACACTGGTAGCCTTACTTAATATCGAAGGTGCGTTCAACAACATCCTACCGAACAGCATGGACCGGTTTCAAGATCTCTGAGGCTCTGGTTGAATTCATCAAAAACATGCTCATGAGCAGATTTGTGATCGCAACTCTAGAAGCCTCGAAGATCAGGAATAGAGTCAGTAGAGGAACACCTCAAGACGGAGTGGTATACCCTCTCCTCTGGGTGCTGACAATAAAGTTCTTGCTACAGAGCCATCGTAGCATATGCGTATGACATTGCGCTGGTAGTAAGAGGGAAATTTCCCAATGTAATTTGTGAAATCATACTAGATTTACTAAAAAAAAACTCATTGTGATTGTAATTCATTACTTTTCCAATTTTTAAATAAAAAAAAAAAAAAGATTTACTAAACACGGTTGAAAGCTGGGCAAAGGTAGATTCGCTAACCGTCGGCTCTAATAAAAATAATTCCTCCGACACTAGGTGTTACGGCCTATGGGAGTATGAAGGCATAGGTAGAAGGAGGCTTCCCACTCTTGCTAATGCATTCTTAACTAATATGGCGAATATAGGGCATCTACAAATAATGAAGCCTTTGCTCGTTTATAAAAGCTACAGAATGGTTTAAAAAGGAACCATAGTGTAAGGATAAGTTCCAGTGGTATCACAATGGACCTACGACAGGTCTAAATGCGTCATTGCGTCTGTCACCCTACCTACTTGCCTACCTATCAAAAGCCTTTATCCCGTCAGTGTGGAATTACAACCCGAACCAACCCTCCTACCGTTAATGTACCGCCAACGTACCGTACTACCGTTAAGTGAATCCCTCTGTTTTGTTTATGGCCGAAGGGAACCACCTCAGTTGGGTATGTTCATCCTTTCACACCACACTTCGGCCTAAGAGTCCGTTCCTTTGTGAAGTTTCGTCTTTTTGGCCATGGCTGACCTCGTACACGTCTGGGTGCTTGAATGTATGTTGTCGACTATATTTTCTGATATTATCGGATCTTCTGACTATCGGATTCATTACAAATCGTGGACATGCGAAAAACACTTGCCTAGCATCTTCCTCTTCATAGCGTGCCGGACATAAAGGCGAGCCGCGTAATATATTGAATTCAAGCTAAAGTGGCTTTTAATAAATATAATTTATGGTAGTCATAGACGGTGGGCGCGACCATAACTTCAAGACGGGACGAACATTCATTTTTCTGAACAACTTGGTTAAGCTAGCCTTTTCTTTACTCCTTCAAACTTGTATCGAAAAGATAAGAGTACATTTAAATTGACTTAATTCATTTACAATCTATGTTCTCCATTTAATTCGATATAATAAAAAACACCATCGATAAAAAAATTGCGCTATAAAAAATTGTGCTCCTTTAAACCATTGCAATTTTCGCCGCGCTTGCCGTAAGCAAAGTATCCATTGTGACGCGTCTATTAGCTTCGATCTATATATGCGCAAATATCAACCTACGCTTAAGGTGCGATCATGCATCGCAAGAAAAGTGATTTCCTTCCCTATCAAACTAAAAAATTTCGTAAGGTTTTTTTCAAAAATGGTCAAGTTATTTTTAAAAAGTACTTCTCTGAAGGAACTTTTTATATCCAAAAACCGACTTGTAGTTTAATTCCTTGAAACCAGCTGTTTAATGTTTACATTGCTATAGCCAAGACATTCCAGTAGGACTGTGATGTGGATTATTACCGGATATCTGTTCCAGAACCTCTACTTTTTCATATTTGTTAGAATAAAGATTATAGCTGCACAACAAAGACGTGGACGCCGTTCAGCTGTCTTATTAATTTGTGCAATGCTCACATAAGCCAAAACGTTAACGTGAGGTAATTCGTCATTGAATTTGCCAAATAGTACAGTGTTTTTTTAACATTAAAATTTTTGAAGTTGTAAAAGGCAAAGCAATTATTCTGGTCTGATTAATTACACAATGCAAGGCTTTAAATGCATAAAAAGCAGGGTCTCACTAAACTTTTCAATAAAATTTAATGTAGTGAAAAAAAATTATGAAATTGAAATGATACGTCAGCTATTTAATTACAGTAGATATTGGCCTACTCTGACTGATATCGTCAAGAGCTTAGTCAGTCTTGAGCTTCAATAACGCATCCAGTTCTCACTAAGTGAAAAAAATAAGCAAATAGCCTGCTGTCAGCTGCACATACTTGCAGGCATATGTATGTTTGTATGCATGCAAACTTTATTGAAAATTATCTTCATTATTACTTAATTTTTCCATTCATCTACACTTGCCATTGCAATTATTTGGCACCACACAACTTACACACCTATGATCTTACACAAATTTAAGTAGTGCATATTTGTATGCAACTATTTGTATGAAAAATGAAGAAGAAAAAACAAAAACAAGTCATGACAAAATCTCCCATCAAAATGTATCAATTAACAAACGAACAGAACAAAAGAGAACAAAGCCATAGATGTGGATAATGTATGTTTTCATAGAAAATTTATAACATAATATACATACATATATATATACATATATACAGATAGCGATCATTATAAGAAACAATTGAAATTGAAATAAAACTAAAATTAAATAAATTTATTGTTATTGATCAAAATTTTATTATAACGTGTAGAGAAAAATATGTTTGCAAACAAGCAAGAAGAGAAAAATTGTAAAATGAAACGATTTTTTGTTTGCAACTCTTTAAGCATATAAAGCAGTTAGATGTAAATATGCTAGATAAAAAATGAATAAAGCGAAAACAAATATGTAATTTTAAAGCAGAGATTAGGTATCTATAGCAATTTAAGGAAAAAAATCAGATCGCAAAGATGTAACTCCACTAAACAAACAAAAAACTTAAATTTAAAAATACACTTCAAAGCAATATTTTACACAAGGTAAAAGTAGAATACAGATTTATAAATAATCACAACGGTTTGTGTATATTGAAAATCAGCGAGAAAAACTATAAATGTTGCATACTACTATCACTCATATCATACACGCACACATTCACGCATACCCTACCAGTTATATATGTACATACATACACACATTCATACATTCATATATTCGTACATTCAAAGATGTATGCATTAAAAACTACACCAAGCGTAAGTTAAGTGTATATAGAATAAGTTAGGGTATTGTGATCTGGGTGGCTAAAGTGATATACCAGCATATTTCCAAGTGCAATAGTACCAGTTAAAAACTGTTGACTATCAACTGTTGACAAACAAACACATTGACCATCGATGTGCAAAAACTTTTTTAATTGTGCCGTTGCAAATATTTTAGTGCGAGCTATGAAAATTAGTCCGGAGTGCATTAATCCGAAATTTACGCTGCTTCTCAACTTCAAATGCTTGATTTTGGTTTTGGGTGAATCTATTTAATTACAATTCAGGTAGTTTTTTAACATTCTTCAATATATTTATATGATTTTTTATCTTTACTTGGTATATCACATTTAACAAATAATTAATTCTGTACACTTAAATTATACCCATGGGTCATGCCGAAGAAAGGCTGGGATGTAGAAAACTAGAAAAAAGTCACCCAAGTAGTTATAGGAGAAAAAATGCGTCAAAAGTAAACGTCTAAAAATGTTAGTGTTCCATTAGCAGCGGTTGTTGTGATGAAGCAGTTGCGGCGAAGACCGGCATTTAACTGAGATGTGAAAATGGAGGTAAGGTGTTTAATAGAAATGGACGCTGAGTTTTTGAGACTCACTCGTAGTGATATTTGCTCGAATGCATTGCAAATAGCAAAGCGAAACAATATTGAGAACTCATTTTGAAGAATGGGCTGGAAGAGATTGGCTGCGGGCCTTTCTTAAAACGGCAATATTTTCCATGTGGTTTGATCTTTTTTTGCGGGGCATGAATCCATCACATCCACTACAGTCATATGAGAAATATTGAAGTTGTGGTTAAGGCACGCAAAAATGGCGTAATTATTTGACCCATGCCTCCGCATTGTATGCGCATAATGTACCCTTATATAAAGCCTTTATTGGTCCTCTTAGGACCTACTACAATGAAGATATAAGGCAGTCCATGTAAGAACAAGGCCAAAAAGTGACACAATTCGATGTCATAGAACTTTTTGCTAAGGCTTACCTAAAAGTCCAAATGACTTAGATAGCAGTACATGAGTTCAAATGCACTGATGTTTATCCATTTAAGAAAAACATTTTCCACGAAAATGATTTTATATCCCAAAATCACGAAAGTCAGTTGGAAGATACGCAATGGGAGAAAAAAATATTACAGAAGAATCAGCACAACTAGCGCAGCCATGACAAATTTCATGACGCCATAGGAGATCTCACCACCACCTCAGTTGAAAAAGACTACCAGCTCCAGGCGTAGGCGATCAGAAGCAACAGTATTAACGACATCACCATACAAAGCATCTTTAGAGGTTGAAAAACTGAGAAAAGTAGAATGGCCAAAGCAAGCTAGAGAAAGTTGATCAAGCGTTTGCTTCTACCCACTTCAGATGAAGAATGTTGGGCAGAAAAGGAGGCAGATAAGGAAATCAAGCCGGGGGACACTTTGCTTGCAAAGCGACTTAGTTTGCGCACATAGCAAATGTCTGCATAAACGCCAAAGTACTATTTCTTTGCGCGTCTTGTGAATCAATATGTAATATGTATATATAACACATATAATTTGTTTAAATATTCTTGTTTACATGAGTACATCCTTGGGGATTGCTAGCCCTGATGAATGCAGGAGGATGTTGAGGAAACTTTATAACACCTTCTGTGCGTTTGTCCGGCATTATTAAAAATGCGTTTAAAATGCCAGGGAGCCCCATTGTCCGAGGGTCTGGAGGACGTCTCAAAAACGGATCTCCCAGCTCTGCTTAGATTTGCCAAAAGCGTGGACATGTCAACTTTCAGTATTCTGCATCTAGTATCGCTAGGGACCCAAAGGTCTGTGCGTGGCTTAATGCCAACTAGGCTAACCCAACCTAACCTTACCTACATAAGTACATTATTGATCGTAGTTTGTTTATTCTTTGTGAATTCTGCAAAAAAAAATATTAAATATCTTTTTGTTTTTAATAAATTAAGTATCTTGTAAACAAATTTTGTGTTATTAATTTAAATATTTATCACATATAGGAAAGGTAGTATAACACATAACCTCCCAACTTTGAGAAAAACGATAGTTTTACTATTTTTGGTTTTAATGGAATATCTTCAGAATTGTCAAAAAAAAGTGTACCTATATAACAATACCCTAACTTACGCTAACTGTGCTTTAGATTCTTCTAAAATAAATATAAAAAAATATTACCTAAAAACTATTTTGCTGGATGTCTGTATGTATACGAGTATATGAGTGCTCATTTCAGAAACAGCAGTCAAAAACCTTTTCGGATTTTAAAAAAGCCCGAGAGTTTTGCGTAAAATATACGAATTATTATCAATGAATTAAAAAAAAATACTCTCCCAAGTTCTTAAAAAAGATTGCTTTCTTCCAATGGAAAAAACTTTCATGAATCCTACAGGAGCATTAATAGGTATATAATCAGAGGTTTCGATAAGTTTTCAACGTCTAGCACCAACTACGTACATACGTACTTACATACCTACATCTAATCATACATACATACATCCATCCACCCATACATGCATCCAATCTCCCATACATGCAAATTAGAAATACCCACAGCGTACACAATTCACACCAACAAATCCATAAATACACAAGAAAAGCTGAAAGAGAGGAAGATATCAGAATATCATCAACAAAAAAAGAAAATCCACTACTGATAAGTTTAAGCCTGTGTATGCATATATTTTAAATGAGTACTCGTATATATACATTTAGTATAATATACATATACATTTAGTATAATATAAAATTTATGTTAGCAAATGAGCCGGCAAAGTGTAATATTGAAGAAAATGATGCTAAAATTGAATGATTAAAAAACATTATTTAAAATAAAAGCAATGCATATGAAAAATATAGCAGTTGAATAGGGCATTCTAGTTATCAGACGCAAATTAAACGAAAAATACTCGTCTTTACTTGAGATTAGTCACAAAGAAATTGCAAAAACAAAAATTTAGCTAAATAAGTATAAAACATATAGAAAACATAAAAAATTTCTACAAACGGCTGTAGTAAATTTAGTATGTTTACTGGCATTCCGGTTACGAGAGTGCGCTATACATACGAGTATAAAGTGTGAGGCGCATATCCATATTGATAAGCTGGGAAAAAACCTTTTTTTTTTTGGTAAACGCAAGTTGATGTTGAGTGTTCAATATAAGCAAATACACGTAAGCGAATGTAATTACACTAAACAAAGTACACAAATAAAAATGTATTAAAATAATGTTGAGTTAGCGTTCGTATTTTACTTCTAATTCTTGATAAGCTTAACTTCTAACTCGCGTAAATGCCTAACAAAAATGTATATCTGAAGAGTTAATTACAAATATACGTACATACGTAAATCGTTAACAAAAACAAAAAAGACTCAAAAAAACACATGCCCAAAATAATTTGTTTACTTTTAAGACCAAAAGTTTGTACTCAATTCGAATTAATCTCCTTTTAAGCTCTCGCCTTCTTTTTGGGCGCTTCGCTTCTACCAATGCACGTATGGGTAAACTGCATAAAAGAGAGTGAAGTCTATGTAAAAGGTCGCTCAGTTTTTGCGCTGTAGTCTTCTTGAATACTATTTATTATATATTTTTCATTAGTGCTAGTAGTTTTGAACCGGGAAAGCAAGTCATTTGGATTGTTGTAGTGGCCAAAACCTTAGATATCAGCTGCAACATATTTCCGGTTAGTAGGAAATTCTTCTATGCTCTAGACGGCCAACCATTTTCTGTGGGTCTGCCCCGCCTTAGCTCCAATCCCAATCAGGCTTGAGGCCTTTGGCACTGATGTGTTAAGGAGCAACCATCTTGGCTCCTTGACACCACAAGATCTACTCAGACTTCTTCGGAGGTCGGGTAGATTTAAAGAAATTAGAAAAAGAATCCGAGGGCAGTACTTAATTGTGTTGGATAGCTGTACTTGCTAGTTGTCCCGACATAAAAAACAAAAGAAAAAAAAAATATTTATTGAAAACATATAACCAAAAGTACTCATATTGTATTGTATTTAAATATTTAAAATTAAACACATTTATTTTACTTCGCCTGACAATTCTTTAAAATTTGAACACTTCTGAGTAATTATTTCAGATGCTGGTTACTTAATACTGGTCGGTGTTTGGATTTGACACATTACACATTTAAAATCAAAATTTTTCAAATTTAAAATGACGGAAAAAGTGTTAAAAAATTCTTCGAACTAATTTTGGTTTTTTAGGGTCGTAAATTACGAATTCGAAGTCTTTCTCATTTTTCAAGTTCAAAAAGGCGAACGAATTTTTTCAAAAACTCTTTGAATGCTTTTCAAACTCGTTACACACGGGTTTTTAGGGTCGCAAATTACGAATCCGAAGCCTTTCTCAATTTTCCAAATTCAAATCGGCGCCTTAATTTCAAAAAAATTACATTCATTGGCTCTATGGTACAATGGGAGGTAAAAGAAATGCTGGGAAAGAAACGTTGACGATGGATTTGATACATAAATATGGCTCTTCATGATATGAACTTCGGCACAATTTTATGTTGGTACTGAAAATTCCGAAAAATCAAAAGCGTCTTCAAATTATTTTCTTTTGATAAGCTATTTTCTACGGGAAAGGGCAATAAATTAGTTTGAAACTCTCAGAAAAATGTCGTAATCCCTTTCTCTTTCTCATATATCACTCTATGTATGTATATGAATCTAACAAATATCCATGTACAATAATACTTTTAAAATAGTTGTTGTTTTTTACAAAATTTACTTGAACCTATCTAAAACTTGTTCAAAATGATTTTATTCTGTTTTCCTATGCTTTGGATAAATCAAACTAGTTAATTGAATAATAAATACTTAAATTAGAGTAACCAAAAAAAACAAAACAAAACAACAAAACCAGGATCTAACTTTTAAGGCGTATTTTAAAATTAAGTGTTAATGTGTTAGTATATATTTCATTGCGCAAAAGCTATTAAGAAAATCATTGATTACTCAATTGAATATTCGTTGTAAATTTATTAAAAAAGAAAAATTAATACCTAAATATGTGAACTGTTGTATTACAATTTTCGATTATGCAAAAATGAAAAGAAAGAAAAATAAAAGCAAAAACAAAAACAAAACATAAATATACAATTGAAGTGATTGCAACTAAGGCATACATACTTTCATAGCTGCATACATACATACATAAGGAGTGCATAACCATAAATTAATACGTCAGCCATGCGATGGAAAAAGCTGCAACATACCTACATACATTCATGCAATAAAGCCTGTATGTATGAGTTATAGCTACTGCTGCATTGAGTACTACATAAACAATTCAATTAATAACTAATCTGTAAAGTCCAGCGTAAACGAATTAAACTAATAATTTTTAACTCAATGAAATAAATGTCACCAACCGTAAAAAGAAATATATTTGCCTACAAAGTTAGCCCATAAAACGTAAAATTACGAAAAAAATAGATTTGTTAACCAGTTTTTAACAGTTTTTTTTTGACTATATTTTGATATATTGAAACACACACACATACCAATGTATAACCACATACACCATACCATAGTAGAGATCGCAATCACCTGCATTCTGTCACACTCTCCCACACATCTTAACTAATCTAATAATATTATACATATATGCATACATACATAAATATGTAATCAATACTATAATGCAAATGTTAAAGTGCAGCAATGTTCAATGAAATAATCTGAAGTGAAAAACAGAATATACATCAATAAATGCAAAAACGAAGCGGCGAGAAGATATTAATTATTAAATGCAAAATCTGTAATTATATGATATCATAAAAAGCAACTGCGACAAATGGAGTAAACATACTATTAAAATATAATATAATTGTTAACCAGAAAAAATTGCTAAGTCTTTTATTTTCCCACATAAATAATCAGAAGAAAAACTTGTGTCAATTACTGCCCCAACAGTGTGTCGAATGCAATAGCAAAGCGTTGATGTGCATGGCTTCGTTCTGGTAAACTGGAGGTCAATCCATACATGGTGAAAAGATTTTGATAGAATCAGCTGATAGTCTGACGTCACTAGTGGTTACAAGCAGTTTGTTTACGAAAAAACTAAAATTGAGCCCCTCACTCCTATGTTTTACATAAAGTTATGAAAATACAACACTTAACGTAATCTGTAGAATTCGTTTTCAATTCTTATGAATTAAAAAAAAATTGTTTAATAATTTAATGAGGAGTACTTCGTAATTTGTTTCGCTATCATAATGCTAAAGAATGGAAATTAAATTTGTATTTCCAAGATACAATAATATATTATTTCAGGCAATAATTACGTAACACGTTTAAGGTTAGATTTAAATTGTTTTTATAATTGGCGCGTATATCCTTTTTGGGTATTTAGCCGAGCTCCTCCTCCTATTTGTGGTGTGCGTATTGATGTTGTTCCACAAATGGAGGCACCTACAGTTTCAAGCTGACTCCGAACGGCAGATATTTTTATGAGGAGCTTTTTCATGGCAGAAATACACTCGGAGGTTTGCCATTACCTGCCGAGGGGCGACCGCTATTAGAAAAATGTTTTTCTTAATTTTGGTGTTTCACCGATATTCGAACCAACGTTCTCTCTGTAAATTCCGAATGGTAATCACGCACCAACCCATTCGGCTACGGCGGCCGCCTGCTTTCGAAGCTTTGTAAAAATTACAGTTGTACTTTTCTTGCTGTTTTTGACGCGAATTCATTGACAGTATCATCCAAATCAGTTTTTTCAGTTTCATTGCTTTCTACACTTAATAACGCCAAATCGTACAATCTTTCTTCACCCATTGTAGCTCTTAAATATACAGTATACAGACAGTATAAGTTTTAACTTGCTAAAGGATCTCTCGCAGTCGCGAAGATTCGGGAGCACGCTTTCATCTCCGAAATGAACAATGAATTCGAGGAGTGTTTCTGGACTTGAAATGGTGTTTTTTTCGGCTCGTGAGCAACGTCCAGCAGTCAAGAATTTCTTTGTAAAGTTTATTTTCATCAATATCACTCACGTTGAATTGACCTAGCTCGTTGGACTTTTTTTGAGATCGTATTCTTTTTCCTGATAAATAAAACCTTTTACATCGAGAAGGAATTCAAATTGTTCATCGATTTCATTCAACCGCACGAATATTCCGTTCATTTCTGGAAAGAATCGATCAACTGTTTCTTTCAAGACCCTTTTCATTTCATTGATGGCACTCAACCTGCATCAATCGAAATCTCACCATCCATATTTTTTAATCTTCTCCGTCGTCTTTTAGTTGCAATGTCCCATTTTTGACATAAAATTAGCCCTCTTCGAGTGAACTATCAACGATGACCTCTCTTTCATTTTTGAAATAATTTTGAAGAGCCTTCAAATCTTCAGCAACATCGTGAAAATTCATCGTGGGATCTTGCAACCTCTTTTGAACGCGGTCAATGCGGATTAGTACTTTATTCCAAAATCTCAGCAAAATCCAGAAATTATACTTCAACATTCGGTTGTTTAGTTGCTGGCCATCGCTTCTTGTTTCACCTGTTTGATTCTTGTTTTCTGTTTTTCTCGCTGGCGAGTATACAGATTACAGAGTCGACTACCCTGACTTTTTGTATCTTTATTTGAAACTGAAGTTCAAAATCGCGATTGGATATACATTGAATATACAAAGTTGAGGTGTCACTTTGCGCCCCCTCCACCCTAGAGTGGCGCCCATGGCATGTGCCCTGCCTACGCCAGTTACGCCACTGGATGTATGAAAAAATTAACCAATTACACATCGTTCTTTCTGAACAATGACTGATTGGACGAATGTGTGAATATGAATTGGTAATATATCTTTCTTGAATCAATAACTGACAATATATTCACCAAGAATTATAGAATACAAGACTGCGCCTTACGAATTCCCTACGACATCAGCGCTACGAATAGTCAAAAAAAAGAATCGAAACTACTTGATTGTAGTCAAACTCAAAATAGCGGACCAATTTTTTTTTTTTTTAATTCTTTGAATTCATTTAACCCCCGAGGTGAACGGGGGTTTTTAGAGGTGCAAATTACGAATTCGAAGTCTTTCTCATTTTTTCAAGTTGAAAGTAAGGGCAAATACTTACATACTTGTGAAGAGGAAGAGTAAGCAATGGAAATTGTTAAGCAAATTAATTTATACACACACACATTCTTGCCATGGCATCATCCGCACAAAAACTGCATTTGGAGGCTTTATCTAAATTCGTTTCTGCTTTACTTCACTTCATTTTTATTCATCATCATTCATAGCACACAAGTATTTTCCATGCTTCTAGGTCCATAGCCAGACGACGATAGTTGGTCACTCCTATGCTTCTAAGATCGTGCTCAACATCGTCTAAAGACCGCCTCCGCGGCCGTCCTCTTCGCTTTTAACCAAGATGGCGCATATTTCATTTCTATTGTTTGTTTAATTTAAGAATTACAATGTTACCAGGTCATTCGTTCAATATTTATAAACAACTAATTTCTCTTCCTTATGCTTATTTTGTTTTTTTTGTTTTTATTATTCCAAGTGATGATGTAAAACGGTTGTCAAAACCACAAAATATAAAGTAGCGATTTTCGCAAGGCTCCACCTTTAGATTCTGTAGACCGACAATGTCCCAAGTCTGGGAAAAGATCCATAAATAGCATCGACACACACCCTTATTCGTCGATTTTAAAGCCGCATTCGACAGCACTTAAATGAGTTGCCTAGTTGAGGCAAGGTAACTCACCGCCGTATTACTTCTTCAACCTGATGCTGGAAAAGATTGTGCAAGTAGTTGGACTTAAACGCCCGGGCACAATTAAAGAGTGTAACTCTGCTGACGGGTGCCTATGATATTGGCACCATCGGAGAAGCAGAGCGAATGGGTCTGGTGGTGAACGAGTACAAAACGAAGTACCTCCAGTCATCGATCAAGCAGTCAGCCCACTCGCGTATCGGCACCTACAACTCTGTTGACAGTTATGATACCACAAGTTTAGGGAGCATAGCATGGGCATTGGAACATGACGTGATCAGCGTCTTCTTCCCTATCCGTGCAAATTGGGCAGTTTAGGGAACTGGCATAACCGAAACTATGGAGGTATTCTCGAAATGCTCCGTGCTCTGAAAGAAATTGGGTTAGGTGGAAGTTTGCTTCCCGATGGTTCTTTTCTAACCACGTCGTAAGAATGGCCCATGCGTCCATCTACCTTTCGACGATTTTTTCCACCGGTCTTGCCAGTGGACGATCGAACGACGTCTTTCTTCTTCTGCAATAGTTTTACCTCTTGCTCTACCGTCGTGTTCAGATAGCCTTATATACCCTCTGCATTTCTTTCGCCAAAATGTCTACGGGGACTAGCTCTGCTATAACGAAGGAAGCATCGTCCGAAATTAACGGAAGCCGCAGATAATTCGCAAAGCGCTTAGCCGAGTGACGGCTGTCAGTTTTTTTCTTTTTTTTTTTTTTTTTTGTGAAACTACATACAAAAGAACCGAGCTGACTACCATGCTATATAGCATTATTTTGCTGTGGCTAGGTCCGCCATTGTATGGCATGATTCGCGACAGGCAGGACTGCACACTCGATGCCTTCTTCACAGCGTATTCAAGGTGCGTTTCGAAGTTTAAACGGCTGTCAATCATTAGTGCTAGGTATTTTAGAGCGGGTTTTGAACTAATGGTTACAGACCCAACATTTACATTTATAGTTTCTACTATCTTCCTGCTACTTATTAGAACTAAATCGTTCTTATGCTCAGCTAGTTTCAGCTTCATAGACCTTAGCCAAGTCTTGAACCTGCTTACTGATTCGCTGGCGATCCTCTCAATTTCGTGGATATGTTTTGCTACCATTACCACCGCGATGTCATCCGCGAACCCAATGATTTTAGTTCTGGGGGGGGGGGGGGGCATATCCAGTCTTAGAACCCCGTCATACATTAGGTTCCATAGCAGTAAGCCCAGAACGGATCCTTGAGGAACCCCCGCTGATACGATATATCCCTCAACGTCTGATCATTTCTAAGCCAGGAGTTTACGGTCCCTGAAATAGCTCTCAATTATTTTGATTATATAACTAGGCGACCCTATTTTTTCGAGGGTTTCTGGTATACGCTGCCAGCTAGCTGTGTTAAAAGCATTTCTAACGTCCAAAGTTACCACAGCGCAATATTTTTTCCCCCGCCGCGCCATCTCTATTATAGGTAAAAGGTCTTATAAGCCTTTTGACTTGATGGAGTTCTTGAGAGATTTCCAATGGGTAAAGCTTTGAGTGTTCTCCCAACTATTTACCCTGTATTTAGCTTCCGCTCAGTTAATACCACAGTATGGTTCTCCGCCGGGAAAATCTGCCGCCAACCCTGCCCTAGCGAGCTTATCTGCAATTTCATTACCTTTTATTCCAGCGTGACCCGGAACCCAGCAAAGTACAACTCTATTTGTTGCACTAAGTTTGATTAAGTTGTTACGGCATTCGAACACTAGTTTCGATTCCACAGGATGTGAAGCTAATATCATACTTTCAGTGCAGCTTAACTGTCCGAGTATGTGGCTATGTGTACACCCTTATTGAACCTCATACGATTTATTATCGCACTGATTGAAATGTTTGAATTTCATCCTGAAAGATGTCCATGTGCCCATTGGATTTTCGGGTAAGCAGCATTTAAGATAAGAGATATATTTTTCTGGAGGCACGAGGAACTCCTTTTTTCCTCTATTTCGCTTTATTACTCTGGTTAATGATTATTTCTCTGAAAGCAAAAAAATAATGATGCACTTAGAAAAGAAAGGGAAGGAGAGATGATGCGGTGAAGAAATGCAGACAGGAAAAATATATTTTTGTGACAAAAAAAGCTCCTTTTGAATAAAGAGTAAATTTTCAGTCATTCACTAATTTATACTCGCAATCCAAATGTCCATAACGACTTCCTAATATTTGAATATTTTTCAACAACGCACATGAACTGGTGTCCAGTAGCCATTAGGAACAGAAGACTTACCGACAAAGAAATTTGCTACAAATAAAAATATTTTCCTGTTGAAAATTAGGCTAAAACATTAAAAGAAACCCCCACAATTCCAATACGTTTCCGTTGTAATGGATCAAAAATACAATAAGTGGCGGAAATTGGAAAAATCAACATTACAAATTAAAATACATACAACGTACAACAAAAGGAGGCAACAACCAAAACAAACAAATATTTGAACAATAATGGGGGAGATTTACTTGTATGCAGAGGCAAGCAAAAACAACCCTCCAAGCTTGTTGGCGGTCGTATGAGGTTGACGCAATAATATTAATGCCCGATTCATATTTATCTAATGATGTTCACTGGCACAGGGGCGAAGGCGTGACTGCATTACAGTGGAACCGCAATAGCTCGCAAGCTCGATAAGTTGAAAATCGCCAAATTTCATAACGAAAAAAATGTGTGTATGTAATTTGGTACCAGGAAAACTCGAATTTTTCTGTCTATCGAGTTCGTTAATTTATTTTAAGGTGGTCTTGTCTGACAAAAATGCTTTATAAGTCCCGATTTACACACATCTGGAAGGAAGACACTGGAAATTTTCTTTTGAAGTTTCATTCCTAGTCGCACGGGCAAAATTGTTACCAGTACCATTTGTTGCTTTTGAGGTTTACTTCTTTAAGTTTGACAATACGAATAAGAAACACAAGGCGTTTCGCAAATACGGGAAACAAAAACCTCTCTCTCTTCCCCGTCCGTCATTTTGCCACGTACAGAGTGTTTTCCTCCTAAATATTCCCCTGTGTAAATCGGGAATACGCAGTAATTGATGAATTAGTAAAAAATCACAAATCGATTTTAACTTTTATAACTCGTAATCTCAGTTTATAGAGTCCTATTTCTCTTAATTCCGCTAATTAGAAAATTGTGATAACTCGTAATATTTTAGTGGACTATTGGATACGAGCGGCCGCCGTAGCCGAATGGGTTGGTGGGTGACTACCATTCGGAATTCACAGAGAGAACGTAGGTTCGAATCTCGGTGAAACACCAAAAAATTAAGAAAAACATTTTTCTAATAGCGGTCGCCCCTCGACAGGCAATGGCAAACCTCCGAGTGTATTTCTGCAATGAAAAAGCTCCTCATTAAAAATGTCTGCCGTTCGGAGTCGGCTTGAAACTGTAGGTCCCTCTATTTGTGGAACAAAATCAAGACGCACACCACAAATAGGAGGAGAAGCTCGGCCAAACACCCAAAAAGGGTGTACGCGCCAGTTATATATATATATATATTGGATATGAGTTATAGCGATTCCACTGTATGCACTTATACATATATATGCATGTAACGAATGTAAATGTGTTAGTGTATTTAGCAAATGCACGCACATGCCCTGCTGGAAAACCCACCAGTAGCGCGCGAGGATTAATTCGTGTTTCTTCAAGCAACTGTTGAATTTCGGACTGCGATTTACTGGGAAGTGTATATTTTTCTCCGCTATCTTTCTTTTCCGATAGTTCTGATATATTTATGAGAAGCAAAACTGTAGTCTGCTGTCACTGTCGCAATAGGCGATAGAGTAAAACATTGAAGCCTTGTTCGAGAGGTTCTGGTTTAGAACAGCAGAAAGCGCTTACATTTTTCATGGCCTAATTCTACTTAAAGGATTTTATTTTCGCCACATGTAGAAGACAGATGACGCAAACAGTGACATGTGTGGCAAAGGGGTTTGAAAATTACCAATTCGTACCTATAGTACTTCAAAAACCATTTAACTGGAAATCCAAAATTTTCAACGCTAGAAGGGGTGTAGTATCTCCAAAGCCACTAAAACCAGGTAACACCAATCATGGAGAGCAAATCAAAAATAGTCAGAATGAGAGTGCCGAGAGACGAGTCATTGATTTCCCATCGTTCCAACGATCGGTCGTAATATGCATAACCCGAAGACCCTTTCAGAAAATAACGAATGCGAAGTTTTAGTACACCTGCTTCGTATGATGAGTAATGCCTAGTCGGGAAATCGCTTCGCTTTAATTGAAAGAATCAAAAATTCGGTCAACATATTCTTGGCTTCAAAGGATGAGCGGTCCTATTTGGAAAGCATTCATGCGCTCCCTCAGAAGATGGAAAAATGTGCTAGCTTCCAAAGGAAAATACTCTACCTAATATAGCATATTTTACCTTTTTTTTGGTATTAATAGGGCCTCAAATACCCCTCAAAATAGTCAATAGAAGTTTATACTTCAAGGAGCGGTAAATACGCTTCAGTATATGAAATCATACTCTGCAATCTACTAGATATCCCCCTAAAATGGTCAAATGGGCCTCACATAGCGTGAAATGTTGGTCAAAAGATATTACAATTAGTATCTTAAGAATTCTTCTTCAGTACGGGTATTCTATAATGATGCTATCTGACGTCCTCTTGACGAAACTTAGTTAAATTTTTTTCCAACTGGGTGTGTACTACGAATATCTGTCTTGATATTTCGCTTTTTGTAAGTCTCGAAAATACCAGGACTAATTGCCAACTATCCCAAGATTTTCGGGATTTTTATTTCTTAAGAAGCATTTGAAATGAATGCAGAAAAATATCTTTTTATAAAAATCCCGATAATCCCGAAATAATTTCTCAAAAATAGCGATGTTTCCGGAGAAATACACTTTTTTAGCTGAATAAGCAAAATTCACTTTAACTCTTTAGCAAATTCGACAGAATAATCCGCAAACAAAAGCTCTCTCTTATCACCAATAAAGGATTTGTTTCCTTGTTCACTCCTCTCGGGAGCATGGTGCCTCGTCAAAACTCTTCCATAGTACACGGTTCTGTGCTATTGTTTTTGCATCTGCTAATTCGCGCAACATCGAACTTCTCCAAGTGTTTTTTGGTCGACCGCGAGCTCTGCTCCCTTGCGGGTTCTAGTCCAGTGCCATTATCGTGTTGCTATCAGGTGCCTCTCTCAATGTGTGACCTATCCATCGCCTCTTTCTGCGTTTGATTTGCTAAGGATGAGTTTCTCATTAGTTAATCTCCACAGTGCGTCGTTACTGATGGTGTTTGGCCAACATATTCTGTAGATGATGCGGAGGCATTTGTTGACGAAAGATTGTAGCCCCTGTGTGATGGTGTTAGAGACCAGCCATTTTTCGCTTCCGTACAACAAGACGGTCTTCACGCTTGAGCCGAATATTCTTAGTTTAGTGCGCCTGAAGATTTGCGAACTCCCTCATACTGTATGCATTCGCCCGAATGCCGCCCTTGCTTTATTTAACCTGCAGTTGACATCTTCATTTGCCGTGATGATGCAGCCGAGGTAGCAGAAGCTTTCAACAAAATCCACCGGGCATCCGTCAACCAATATCTGCCTTGCGTTATTGTGGTTAACTCTCATAGTCTTGGTGTTGGCGATGTTGACCTCCAGTCCGAGATAGCGAAGAGAAAGGGCGACAGGGTACAACTTTACCTAACGCCTGCGTTGGTAGTAAATGGATCGCTGGTATCGCCTTTCTGAAGCACTGACCGTTCGGAGTTCTCGTAGAGGGCTTTGATGAGGCGGATTATCTCGGCGGGAACTCCCTTTCTACTCAGTGTCAGCCATATTGCGTCTCGTTTGACAGTGTCAAATGCCTTCTTAAAGTCTACGAACAGCTTTTAGAGCGGGGAACGCTACTCAAATGATTGTTATATATAATCCGAAGTGTGTTGGCTTGGTCAACACAGCTTCGGTGAGGGCTAAAACCAGCTTGCCCGCCTCTTAAGGCGCGTTCGATATCTTTAAGCCTGCGTTGTATGATCCGAAGAATCCGCAATAAATAATTTGTTTGTTAAAGTTTGAGAAAAGTAAATAATTTTGGTAATCCTGTAACACTATTTTTCATTAGTACAAACAGAAAAGATATTTTGAGTATCTCGCGCCTTACGCGGAAAAGAGTTAAACGTTTTTCTGACTTACTTGATTTTTTATTTTGACATAAATGCTTATGTATTGAAGGCTACTACTTTCCACTTTTTCCATATTTGAAATTTTTTCCATCCCAAAATACATTTGTTTACGTTTTAAGTTTTCTTGCATCGATCTTTTTTCTACATACCTGAAGCCTCTTTACCAGATAAGTAAGTCCGCGTTAAGGTCTTAAATGCTTTTAAATTTAACTACAGTGTACTCTCTCCTAACGGACACCTCTGTTAAACGGATACCTCCCATAAGCGGAAATTTTTTTAGTACCGCAAAAATCCTTAGAGTTTTTTAAAGTAACAGGACGCGGACACTTTTTCTCCTCTCCAAAGATATTTTAGTTCTCTCATAAGCGGACAGCTTAAAAATTCTGCCTTGGAGTTATCAAAATCAATAAATTTTTATGTGTGTTTCATTCGCAAAGCGTGGGAGCAAGTGAGTCCATAGACTCGAAAAAATTGGTTAGGGGAAGCTGACTTTGAAAAAACAAACTTCCCTAATCGCGATTGGACTGTTATACCGCAGAGGATGGAGCTTTCACTATCAGCAGTTGCTCAGTGCACATTATTAATCTAGCTCAGAAACAAATTCAAGTTGACGTCAAAACTGTTAATTTATCTAATCAAGACTTCATAAATGATGAAGAAAGAAAAAATATCAATACTAAAGTAGAAACTCTCGCTGGTCACCTCCTCTGAAGATGAACTAGAAAATGAGATTGACGACTAGTTCACTGCTTACAAACTAAGTTTTCTAACTTTTTTAAACACATTTGAATAACTTGCATAACAAAATTTTGTTTTTTACATTTGCCGTTTGTTTATGGTACAAATTCCGTTTATTTTGGAAATTGCTAATGTGTATACCTGTTTTGGTTTTGGGAACAAAACTGATTAAATATTAAAGATCAGTCACAAATTATTCTATAATAACTTTTTTACACTTTTCTCATAAGCGGACGCCTCCCATAAGAGGACAAATTTTTCAGTCCCTTAGGTGTCCGCTTAAGAGAGAATACATTGTATTGCCTTTTGTTTTGTTACTAATAAAATGATTTTCTCTTTAAATAAAAAAGTAAAATTAAAACCCATTTACAATTATTGTATGGCTATTGCAGTATAACGAATATCTAAATCCCGTGTAAAATCGAAAAAAATGTACATCCCTAGAATGAGCATATTGCAGCAACAAGCACGTATACTCACATAAACACATGTGCTCATACATATTTATGACTAAGTGCACTCGTACAAGTACTCCATTAGGAAACTTTGCCAGCAAACTTTTGCATAGTTGCATTTTTAGTACATCCTACGATGCAACGCACTTTTGAGAGGCAGTCGAGATTTGAATGGCTTCTGCATATTGCATAAATTTCTCTTGCAGATTCATATTTACGTATCTACATATGTCGATTGCGGACTTAAATTAAATATGAAAATGAAATCTTAGTTTTAAAATATTTCTCTAAACAACCAACAACAATTTCAATGTTGTGCCAAATGCCCGAGGAATAGTGGAAATCATTGACTTGAATCACATCCGGTAGAATCTCACCAATTCCCAAAGTGCCTCTATTCTGCATTTGCTTTCAGAATGCTGATGAATCCACAATACTTTAAGGTCAGTTCCCCCAACCTTCAGTGCTCGCAGGGTGATTGCATTCACCAAAAGTCTGTTGAAATGTCTTGCATAGCTTACCTTTAAAGTATATATGGATATATATATATACACCCCAACGACTATGAGTATAATGGTGTACTTTTAGATATTATCAACGTGTACGTGCTTCATCATCGTATAGCAACCCTTAGTAACTTCATCAACGAAAATTTTCGCATCAACCCAATAATGTTGGCTACTAAAGCCATAGTTGCTGTTCAAAAAAGACTGACGAACATGAAACCATTTGCAACGCCAACACACACTTTCTGATATGCAATTTTCATACCTTTGGCTATTTTCCTATTACCCTCACACAGGCACAATTTTATGCCCCATAGCCCATTTCCATAGCTGAGTACAAGTCTGACGTGTGTGTTTGCATGTTTTGAGGCTTGCCTCCGTCTGGTGATGCTAATGTTAAATTTGTGTGTATGTATGTATATAAGCTATAGCTTTTATATCTGATGTGTTGTTGGCACATACGAAAATTAACATTAAATTTCTGGTTTGATTACCTTCAGCAAAACCACCACCAACTCAAACAAAAGTCAAAGTGCTGATGAATAAATTTGTTGGGGAATACTGGAGGCCAAAGCAGTTTTTCACGCTTTACTTATATATACACGCGTATTACACATACATATACATGCTCTTTTTTTTGTTTTTTTTTTTGTACTATGCGATGAGACAGCAACGATTTCACGAATGGCAATTTTATCCGTGCCTCGTTTTAAAGTCGCGCCGGTTTATTTGCACTTAATCTGTTGTGAGAACATTTTGTTTACAAACATGTGTTTCTTATTAAGGACGAAAGCTATTTAGGTAAAAAATATATAAGAACATTTAAACTCCACGCATTTATCGGACGCCACTTATGCGTTTTGTGCTACATGGCGTATACTGAATTTGATCATTTCTACAGTTAGCAAGCAGTCTGTGGACGGAGAGTAATGCGTACAAGCATAAAAACAAAGAAAATCACCATAATTTGTGCTTTAATAGTAGGCATAATGAAATTTGTCTACTATCGGGAATGCGGCCAAGTCCTTTTTTTCGCGCAAACTTTCCTTTGTTGCCTCCAAGAGCTACTACATACCCTTGACTAAAGCATTTAAAAACTTGCTTGTATAGCCACCGTCCAACACAAAAACCGACTTTGTTTTCAGTACTATCAAAGTTAGCTTATTTCAAATACCCCAGAGAGGCATCTTAAGGTGAAACGATGAACACAATCTGAGATATAAAATTTAATAGGGCGCCAATCACTGCTCTTTCCAAACGTACACGGTTTCGTGCTACGGATCTTAGTTCGTTGAACGCTAATCCAAAAGACTTCATTTCATTTCCAATTCCTCTACCAGTTTGTTGAAATGGATTCAATCGCAGCGCTTTTTTAGGGATATTGGCGTAATTTTTCCTTAGCCTGTAATCCCTTGACATTTCCTTTTTTTGATTTCTGATGCAGCGTCGACTTGGTTAGCTTGCGCCAGCAACTCGACTAATGTTATATTCGACATCTACCTCAGAACCGCAATCCGCAGTAGGCCATGCCGCCAAGGTAGCAAAATATATCAGCGGTTTCGAACTGTTGTGCACCCACTATCAGTGGTTCCGACATGGTGTCATTTATATGCAGCGCTTTAGTTTTTCCTACCTTGACTTTGAGGACGATTGGTTTCAAGTTCTCGTACATGGCAGTTTGAGGTCACACAGCTTGTATGCGAGCAAACAGATGTCTTCAGCGTATGACAGGGTTCTGAGGAATGTGTTGTTTATCTGCCATTGGATGATCCTCAGTTGGATTTCGTTGCTAAAGGCAGCGTTCAAGACGTCTTCGGTGACACGATGAAAGAGAATTGGTGACAGGTGCAGCCTTGTCGTACACCAAAGGCTTTTTCAAAATCAATAAACTGTAGATGTAGGTTGGACTTTAATTCACCACATTGCTCGATGACAATTCTGAGGGTGTTTATTTCGTCAGTACAGGAGGAGCCACTGCGAAAACTGGCTTGGCATGAGCTAATAGTTGCTTAGAGATGCTGTTTTAGCCGGTTGAGAATTATACGCGCAATAAGTTTAGCTACTGCGGAGAGCAAGCAAATGCCCTTCCAACTGTTGCAGTTCTTAAGGTCGCCTTTTTATGCTTGCTTTACAATAATTCTCTCTTTCCATTCTCGCGGGAAATATTCTTGTTCCCAGCTGTCTATTATAATGGGAGATAGAATTTCCGCGAGTGTAGAGCTCAGCAGGTATACCATCTATGCCGACAGCCTTGCCATTCGGTAATTTTTTTATTGCAGCAGAGATTTCAGATAGATTTGATGATGATGTTTTTATTCTCAAATTTATTTCGACATTATCGTTGCAAACTGCGCACTAGTCGGTAGAGGGATCAGGTTCATTGCTGCCGAGAAATGGTCTTTCCATCGACGAAGTTACTCTTCCTCAGTAATTAGGATGTTACCATTAAGATCTTTCATAGGCTGCTCAACAGTGAGGTTTCTCTCAACCAATTTTTTGGTAATATTAAATAGCGATCGGGGATCACCCGCACTGGCTCCACGTTCAGTGTCGCAGGCGAGGTTGTTGATTGGCGTCTCTTGTCTCTGCGAACGACTCGTTGGACAGTCTTCTGCATAGTGCGATACTGCTTTTCCAGCTGTCTGACTTGTGGACTTGTTAAACTCGGCCGAAATCGCTTAGCGGTAATCGCGCTAATCAAGAAGAAGATAAGCATATTTCCTAGATGAACAGTGAGATGCTTTTAGAAGAGTGCTGCCCCTTCAGCGCAGATAGGTAATCGAAAGATTTCGCGGGTCTTGTGGAAGGATCATTTACATTGATGCAGCTTCTCATAGTTCAAGACTATGAAAGTTCGAGAGTTCGAGAGAAAATAACACAAAAACATAAGCCTTATTTGTTATACAACTTATGCCCCACACAGTCATATTAGCTTGCGGTAAATGTCGGCTTCAGTTGAATTTAGAATATATGCCATCGGCTGTTTTCTTTCGATTACGCTTAATCTTTTTTTTAACAAATCTAATTTAGTCCTACTTAAATATTCTTAATTTCACCCCTATCAAGAAAATTCTACTTTGGTCTTACTATATTTTTTTTCTTATTGAAGCTTCATCGAGAAAATTCAAGTAGTATTATTACTATGTCGGATTACTTTGAAATATGGTTCAACTCATTCAGTGTTCTAATCAAAGGTGCTTTAGAGGCATAAACAGTTCTTACGCGCTCTAGGAAGAATAAATCATTACTTCGAAGATTTTTTTGAGGTGTGTGAAACCGAATGCGCTCTAACAGTAAAGGCGAATCAACTGTCCCATTTGTAACGATTTTAAGTTTAGTAATGCTCACCTTGCACTATGTGAAGGAATCGGATCAGTAAAGTTCAAGGATCTTAGTGCAAGCTATTGATGTGACACTGATTGAAAGGTCTCCAAATAAAAACGGCATACTCCAGCATGGCTTGTACGGAAAGTGCAAGGATCCTTAAAATCAGAAGCAAAACACCGAATTAAGGCAAGAGCAGAATGCCATTTGCCGATGACAAAATTCAAATGACTAAGAAACTAAAAAGTGGAGTCAAAAATTACTCCCAAATCAGTAAATTCATTTGGCGCTTTCCTATCCACTTCTTCGTTCTTTACAAAATATCAGATTAGAGTCTAAATGTTTTGACTTAGAAAATGCCGCATGCGAGCATTTCTTAATATTTAGTTGAAGTAGACTCCTATCACACCATGCCACTACGTTGTTAAGGTCGTATGAATGTTAGGTTGAAAATCGTATGAATCAGACAGGCTTAGCACAGTTTTAAAAAATATTAAGTCGTCTGTATATAAAAGAAACTCAGAGAAATGGAAACATTCAGATATGTAATTGATAAAAATTATTGTACAAAGAACAAAGATCCCAAAATGCTGCTCTGAGGGACACCGGAAGAAGCAATAAAAGGATAAGATGATACATTATGCACAACAACTACACATTCACAATTGAAAGGGTACAACTTTATCCACTTATGGAGAGTAGAGTGAAACCCAAAACTTATTAGTTTAGAGATTAAGGTTCAGTGGCATACTTTATCGAAAGCTTTGGAAAAATCCGTATAAACAGCACCAACTTGAAGGCTACTATTGAAAGCCGACGTACAAAAATCTGAAAAAAACTGCAATATTAGTGACAGTGATTACTTGATATATTACGTTTTATAGCGAGGTATAATTTCTGTTTTGCAATATACTCAAAGAGCTTGAAGCCGTTGAAAGATTAGAAACAGTCCTGTAGTTCGCGATGGCGTTTTTATTCCCAGCTTTTAAATATAGGTGTGATAGAGGTAACTTTGGTCTGTGGCTTTAATGTATCTAGCAATCCTTTTAGTTTCAAATTGGCTACTTCTGCCAAGTTATTCAAAAAACTTTTTCCTAGAATGTTGACCCTTCTTCTACCCAGATACCCAAAGCCATGCACCTGCAAGGAAAGTGTTCTATAGTCTCTACTACTTCAATGTCGTTACAGCTTCTGCAGGAGTCGTCATAGGGAGCTCCCAGTCTGCTGATATACTTGCATATAAGACAGTGCCCTGTTAGAGTCCCAAAAAGTTGTCTAATGTCCGTTCTGTTCAGATTCAACATTCGGTTTGTGCGGCCTATTTTGCAATCTGGTCACGTCATCCTACTTGTTGCACAGGTGAGGGACTGAGTCCATAGCACGTTGGCAGATTTTATGGTGTATTTGTCTATTAGCAGCTTACAGAAGAAGTTTCTAGAGATATAGGTAAGTTCGCTTTACCTGGTTGGATCGGTAATGTGGTACACAATCTCGCTAGTTCATCTGCTTTGCAGTTAGCTTCTATGGCTCTGTGGTCCGGTACTCAGAACACGCTTATTGTGAAGTACTATGATAGATCTGTCAAAACGTCGATACATTCTTTTACTGTCTTAGAGTTAAAATTAGGTGATTATAATGATTTCAGGGCTGATATTTCCCTTGCGGTGAGAACACCTTTGGTTAAGAACAGCAGGCTTACCCTGATAGTCAGAATTGCAGCTTGAAATACCCAACAATGATCCGATAGCCGGAAGGAAGGTCTCCACCTACTTGTTCATTGAACTTGGAACCATCAGTATAGATACTGACCCCACTTCTATTGTCCACTACCCTATTCTCCCAATCTTCCCTCGTTAAGAAAGTTATGGTAAAGGATGTATTTAAGTTCAGCTCTGCAGAGTTACAAAAGTCTGTTGTTTGGTGTAAGAAAGGGCAAGTACATAGGCAAGAGCCGAACATTTTTTGACAAAAGAAGATGATAAACCGTCACCATCTACTTGCCATGAACTTTTGATGTGCTGAATATCATCCCAAATACTCATCAGTTAACTGGAGAGAACCAAAATTAACAGAGGAAACAGTATTCTGTCTATCATAACTAATTTATTCTGACGGAGGTTCAAAATTGGAACTGAAAAAACCGCAAAAAGATCCTCTTTGGTAGAGGAAGCATAGTTTCCATTGAAGAAGACGTCACATAACGCCAGATTGCTTTAAAATTTTACCCTCCTGTTGAATTTCATCAGGACAACGGGGTTTCGACAATTATTTACCCTATATCCCACTCCTCTTTTCTACTGCCCTATTCCCTCTTCAATGGTATCACAATGTATGAGTTAAGAACTCACATCCTAGTGAGTACTCTTATCATTGCGGCAACCTAACGTAGCATCTGTCGAAATTTATATTTCTTTTAATCTACTTGGTTTCCCTTTAGAATCATTTGCAACAAAACTATACATACTTTCTAGTTAATATAGCTCAAATTAGATTTGCGAATGAATAGGTTCAAGGTGAATGGCACAAACCCACCTGAAATCGACAGGTGTCTTTTGCATGTCTCTATTTAACATCAATGTCAAAGTTTAAAAAGAGACTCCAAAAGCTGTAAATTCACAAAACAAAGAATGCAAAGATAATGTGAAATGTTTAAAACTCTAACATCAATGGGGCCAAAGTATTTTCCATGAATCCTACTGAGTGCTGACTCTCGCCCACCCCTTCTGATGCTGTAGCAAAAGTCTTTTGTGCGTCAATTTAGGATTTCGTTGACGGCTACTTGCAAGCAAAGCCGACCACATAAAGCAAAGCCAGTGTAGAAAATTTGAAACAACTACAACAAAAATAAAAGATATATCAACAATAAAACCAACAATAATGCGGAAGCATTGCAAGTGCAGGAACAGCCGCTTTCGGGAAGGCAAAGCTTGCGCTCAACATTATTGTACGCTAAATCCGGAATGGATTTACAGCTCAATTCGAACGCTCATGTCATACTACGCTACACCCGACCATCTCCCCGCTATGCCAGTACTATGGAACAAAAGCAACCATAGGTAGGAAAAATACAATAAAATGAATGAATGAATAGCGAAGGAAATGCTCAGGGGCTACGAGGCAACACAAAAGCAAAAAATAAGCAAACAAGATTGAGTCTAACAAAGGAAAGTCGAATGTATTGCCGGCTACGTACAATGCCATGACCCCAGTACTTTCCCCGCATCCGCACCGCAGCACCAGCGCTAGGCGAGCAATTGGCATCTCGGCAACGGGGGTTGTTGATTGACTAAGAAGTGACGGCGTTAGCGTGAACTTGGCATGTGGCTACAGCCCACCCGTCGAGCTGCTTGGCAATTTTTTGGATTTCACATCCGTTATTCAGCTGGTGGCTGCGGCTGTCTCTAACCAACTGCCAGTTACTGGTGCTGCTATGTTGCTGATGTTGATGCCAATGCTGTTTTTAGTTGATACTGCTGGTCTTTTATTGGGCGCGTTTTTGTGCATTTCTCGGGTGGCAAGGATTTGTTTTGCCATTTAAATTCTTTTCCTTCATTTGTGCTGATGCGCCGTGGTTTGGCTTGGTCTGTGGTTAGCTGCATAGACCGCGGTAGGGGGGCATGAACGTACGCGTATTTATGGCACTGACTGTTGCTAAATTAGAATCGTAGCAGTTAAAGCGAAGCAATATTTCTCATCAGGATTACATTTTTATTGTTTTGTGTGACAGACGGTAGCCGTCACTTGTCCTTTAAATGGTGCGTGGGGGAGTGGAGTGTGGGAGCAGTGGTGGCGGCGGTACGACACAGAACGCAGACACTGGCAAACAAGCGTGATTTTTGCCGCTTAATCATGTTCGTCGGTTTATTCAAGCATTTTATTACTTGAGGAATTGGCAACTGTGGGTGTGCAATGCCATAGACTTTTGGTATTCTCGCGTATAATTAGCCTTTGGGGCTGATTATGGCACATAAATGAATGTAGACATATAATTTATTGGCATCTGATGACTTCACTGTTTTTTTTTTTTTTGATTAGTTATAATTAGTCAGAATAGCTGTCCTCCCTCGGCAGGCAATGGCAAGACTCCGAGTGTATTTCTGCCATAAAAAAGCTTCTCATAAAAAACCATCTGCCGTTCGGAGTCGGCTTGAAACTGTAGGTCCCTCCATTTGTGGAGCAACATCAAGACGCCCGCCACAAATAGGAGGAGGACCTCGATCTAGGTGCCTAACAGAAGTGTACGCGACAATAATTTATTTTTTAAGTTTACTTTTAGCTAGATATATAATTTTGGTTTTAACACTTACCAAAAGGTGGCGCAAAACTAATCATCCAATTTAGTTTGAGTGATGGATATCTTTTTTTTACCTTTACACGCTCAATTGCTAGTCTGATTGTATACTTCAGCTGTCTAGTTCACAAGTGTCAAAAATGATTGATGTATAGTATGTCGTCATTTGCAAAAATTAAAAATCTTCCGATAGGGTGATTAATTTTGTGCCAGATTGTATCTTTTTTAATTCAATTAAGGAGTTAGACCAATCTGACATTTTCAAAAAATCGATTTTTGTAGTACACTTTATCTCTTACCTAAATGGGCTTTTTTGACCCTTTTTTCAAACAGGTATAATGAGACTGCTTTAAAAAAGTCAGTTAGAGGATTAAATGGCTCCACAAAAATTTTAAGCAGGTTAAGATTAGTGCGTTAGTTGCTGTAAAAGTTACAGAGTATTCTTTGCCTGCACAAGCTTTTTAAAAAAACACGGGAACTGAGCCCTGAAATGACTTACTGGATCTTCACTACAGTTGTTAAACCCATAGCAACTTACGCTTTCCTAGCATGGTGGCCCAAAGAAAGGCTAGGAAAGGCGGTAAGTGAACTCAACAAACTGTACTGCCTCGTCTGTGTCGGCATAACGGGAGCACTGGAAACATGCCCAACTGACGCATTAGATGTGCTCTTACACGTACCACTGCTTCCCACCGCATCCCCGCGCTAAAAAGTTGAGATATGTAAGGACATTTAATGATCTTAGAAGACACATACTCATGTTCTTAATAGGGTTGATTCATAATATCCCAAACCCATTCTCTTCAGAAACGTTCAAGTTCTTATTAATGATCGACCTTATACGACCTGGAAAAACATTTCTATCAACTTCAAACCTTTATCCCAGATAAGGTATACTAATGGGTGGAAATCAGACGATAGTAGAACAGGGCGGGAATCAATCGGCCTGAACTCAAGAAACGATTATAATGGGCTCTTATCCAACAATAGTCCAGACAGAAATACATGTCGTTCAGATATTTATTTATTTATTTGTCTAAGGGAATGTCTCTGTAGAAAAATGAGAGGAACCCACATTTACATACTTTCAGACAGTCAGACGGCTTTAAATGCCCTTCTATCAACTATAATCATCTCAAAAATGGTATATGACTGCCTGAACCTTTTCAACGTGTTCGGGAACTTCAACACAGTATTATTGGATGGGTTCCTGGAAACGAGGGACATGAGGGAAATGAAATAACCGGACCATCTGACTAAAAAAGGGGCAAACTCGTTAGGAGCCAAACCGGTTCTGAGCCTTTCTGTGGACTTACAAAGGGGCACATTAATGAATTTCTCAGGACGTAGGAGAAGAAGAAATTCGTTGAACACTGGTGAAATTCTATCGGTCACCGACACCTATCGGTCACCTACTTTCACTCAGCAGAGTTAACTTAAAACTTTTAACTTTGAAAATCTGCTTATAAATTCTTTATAATTTCTTCGGTTGGGGCGCACTTAGGCTTCATATTTTCGTAATGAAATTTTCTTGAATTTCAACATTTGTAGTTCTTTTTCTCTAGAAAGTTGATTCGCATGTCCACATGCGACGTTTTTCTTTAAAAATATGTATTACTAAACAAAAAACAAAAAAAAAAAAAGAACAAATTTATATTTTTTCTTTTTACTTCATATTTTTATTATTTTCAATAAAATCTCATTAAAATCGGTCCGTTTGTCTTGTAACCTAATAAAGGGTTATCTAATAAGAGGCGTTATTTTGATATTCAAAGAAAAATGCTATTTTTTAATATAAATTATAGGATGTTTATTTCATTATAAAGAGGAAGGTATGCCGTTAATAGTGCAAAATAACATCAGGCAAATGACCACCACGACCACGCTTACAGGACAATATCCTTTTCATTAAAATTTTCCATAACCGAATTGCAAAGTGGCT
Source organism: Anastrepha ludens (assembly GCF_028408465.1). Classification (NCBI taxonomy): domain Eukaryota; kingdom Metazoa; phylum Arthropoda; class Insecta; order Diptera; family Tephritidae; genus Anastrepha; species Anastrepha ludens. The sequence goes on from NC_071498.1 coordinate 119,257,720, forward strand.
GCCATATGTCCTCGATAGCCTCACGAATTCCATCTTTGAGGTCTTGAATCCACCCTGGGCTCTTGGCGTAGACCTTCTCTTTCACGTGGCCACAAAGAAAAAAGTCACAAGGTGTTAAATAACAAGATCTCGATGGGCAATTGTGATCACCTCTTCGAGAGATAACACGGTCCGGAAACTTTTCTCGTAAAAGATCAATGGGTTCGTTGCTTGTGTGGCACGTAGCGCCGTTTTGTTGAAAATAAACGTTGTCCAGATCAATACCATCCAATTCCATAAAACCGGCCATAAAAAATCGTTAATGATCTCTCGATAGCGCAATCCATTCATTCATTACACCTGTTATTGGAAAACCCTTTACAAAAAAATGACACTTCATATTAATTAATTAGTATAGATGAAATAAAAAAATGAAGTCAAAACTATAGCTTGACAAAAGAAAAATTTTTATTTACAATGTAAAGCAACGAAACCCCAGGAACACAAAGCAACATGTTTAGAAAAGAGGAACTCAACTAATAGATAAATAAGACAGTTAAGTTTCCCTAAAGGGAGAGATTCACTAAAAATATGGAACACGATTTATAAGGATCTTAAAGTAAGATATGGAAAATGCTACATAACCGCAGACTTGAAATGAATGAAACTGTAAAAATAACCCCATTAGGAATCACAGGTGGAATGAATATTTCACAAACTTATATTCTATGGAATCAGAAGCCGAACTTATTATCCTAAACATTGCAAAGATGGAAGATGTTCCAATTGAAAAGAACCTTGTCAAAGATCCGTCTCTTCAATTAAAGAATAGAAAATCACCTGGTACAGACGCAGTAATAAAGGAAATGCTGAAATATGAGGAACTATTTGTTGAATGTTATCATTCAGTCATCCGCAATATCTCATGAATGGAAAACCATCATTGCTATCGCAATTTTCAAAAAAGGTAGCTAGTGTGATCCACAACTTTATAAAGGAATATCGTTGCTTCAACCCACTCACAAAATTCAATTCAATCCGCTCAATCCACAATCTCTAAAATAAAACTTATAAGGAACTGCGAGAAAGATTTGCTAAAGAAAGCAGGGTATCAGGATGCCTTAGAGACATAATATGAAGAAAGGTGAAACCCGAATATGAAAATCTGTGATACGACCGATTCTGACGTATAGCGCAGAGACACGAGTTGAAAATAGAATGGCCATGTAACATGGGCACTCAGTGATCAAATAATGGTGAATGTTACAGTTTCTAAACCAAACAGAAGACGTACACCGGGAAGACCTCCAAAACGATGGAAGGAGAGCTGGATATCTGCGTAAATTGAAGACACAAACATTTTTTTTTTATTTTATTATATTGGAACTTTGATTTTAACTAATTTTATATTTACTCGTGTAATTTATATTGCCTGAAGAAAAACAGGCACGAAGCCTATAATAAAAGACAAAGAAAAATAAGTAAAAAAATATCAAAGCAGAAAAGAGAGGAAGACGCTCTTATGAGCATGTTCGCATGTAGGCACTGCTTTTGTGGGTGTGAATTGTGTGCGTTGTATAATTACAAAAAAAAAAAACAGGCATAGCAGAAAAGAAAGTGCCGTTAATTATTTGCGCTGCGTTTGATCAATTCTCTTCAATTAGTGAGATGTCCATGAGTGAGTCTTGTAACTCCTTTTCTAAAAAAAAGAATACATGAATAATGGATTCTTTGGCACGAACTCTGCAGTGGTGAAAAGCTATTTATGCTGGCAATTTCATGAAAATCAGTTTATCCGCTTGTGCTGCAATCTATTAGCAAAAAATGGTACATCAAATTATATAAATAGTGAAGAAGAATAGATTAGCTAAAAACATGGCATTTATATTTACTTGAATTTAAAGGTTTAAATTATTTTTTTCCAAAATTTACCAACTGAAACGATTGGATAAAAAATAAAAATTTTCGAGAAAGCTTGAAAATATTCTAATTTTTTTAATTTAAGCAACAAGCAATGTCAAGCCTCCGAGTGTATTTCTGCCATGAAAAAACTCCTTATAAAAATATTTACCGTTCAGAGTCAGCTTAAAAATGCAAGTCCCTCCATTTGAGGACCAACATCAAGACGCACGCCGAAAATAAGAGGGAGAGCTCGGCCAAACATCTAACAGAAGTGTACGCCAGTTATTATTATTTTTGGTTTTTTGTTTTGCTCAGATTGCAAAAAGACCTAAGACCTAAAAAAATAAACCAAACTCATATTCGTATTCAGTGATCCCAAATTAGTCTGAAAATGCTTTTTCAATAAAGTATTATAATTTTCTCACCAAAGTACTTTTGCATATACACTAGTGTCATTAATATTTACCAAATGTCTCCGCGTGAGTGTACACTTCGATTGTTTGTTAAAGTTGTTGGTGGTATCTAGGCACAGTTGTGGCTTAATCTGGGCAATTTCCCGCCTATTATTGCCTTTCAAGGCTTCATTTGTTTTTGGTTTCTTTACACAAACCCTATCTTTGCGATGGTTCCTCAAAAAATAATTTAAATGCAATCTAAACGGCCAAACAGCTCCAGAATATCGTAAAATTTATTCTTTCCGCTAATTTCGATTGACTGTTTCTTGCGCCATTTTATCTTTGAACCAAATATAGTCAAAAATATATAAATACCTATACTATAGGGTTTTCCAATAACAGGTATTATGAATGAATGAATTGCGCTATCGAGAGAATTGGAATTGGATGGCATTGATCTGGACAATGTTTATTTTCAACAAGACGGCGCTACGTGCCACACAAACAACGAAACCATTGATCTTTTACGGGAAAAGTTTACGGACTCTGTTATCTCTCGAAGAGGTAATCACAATTGGCCACCAAGATCTTGTGATTTACCACCTTGTGACTTTTTTCTTTGGAGCCACGTGAAAGAGAAGGTCTACGCCAAGAGCCCAGGACGGATTCAAGACCTCAAAGATGGAATTTGTGAGGCTATCGAGGACATAGGGCAGCAACTATGCAATTCGGTTATAGAAAATTTCATGAAAAGGATATTGTCCTGTAAGCGTGGCCGTGGTGGTCATTTGCTTGATGTTATTTTCCATTACCTTCCTCTTTATAATGAAATAAACATCTGATCGTTTATATTAAAAAATAGCACATTTCTTTGAATATCAAAATAACACATCTTATTGGAAAACCCTTCATAAACAATAGAAATAAACCCGTTTTTAAGATAATCTCGTGTTTACCATCTCTTGACTGTTAGCCTGATTCTAGCAGCATTTTGATCTTCTTCAATGTTTTCCCTTACAGCAGCGATATTTTCAATTGAAACGTCAAAAGGAAGTTTCGAATTTTACGCCTATCCACATGCAGTGTGATGAATTTCATTACAGGTCGTTCAGGAATTCAAGGTTTTAACTCTTATGCTATGCTATGCTACGTTTATACTTGCACGTGTACATTATACTATTATTCTGATAAAATCCCCGTACACAGAACTGCGATTTAAGTGATGCTATTCCTGGAATTCAATCCCTTTCTTTACCTATGCCGTATATTTCATACTATAAAAAATCGAATCTAATTAACTTTTATTCTCTTCAGTACCCTCAATAAGGCACTATAAGAACGAGTAGTGCATAAGGGAAGTTTTATATAATTTTTTCTTGCAACATCTCCATCCACACAAATGGCTCTCAAAGTCAGTACAAAACCATTGAGAAACCTCACAGGTTTAATACAAAGTGATAAAGATAGAAATTAAAGTGCGCGTGTGTAGAGCAAACTTATTTAATGAAAAAATGGAATTATATTGTAACGGTATAAGTTTATTGCCCGTACATAAAGAAAAAGTGAAATGGGTAGAGATGTCAAAAATTGATAGGCATACACCAAATTGAATTTGACAGGTGTAGCTGATGAGAAATGGATGAAAAAAGTGGTTTATAAAGTGCACACCAACAAATTGTATACCAGGTGGTCCGAATACAAGTATGGTATGTTTTTTAAATCAATTATTTTGCCAGCAAAAGCCTTTTACCACTCAAAACATTTACTGTCATTCAGAGCTGCCATCAGTACGTATAACGAAACGAGTGTTTTTTTTTTTTTTTTTAAATATTACAAATTTATTTCCCAAGTGAGATCTGTCTTACCCAATTGAAACTATAATTCATGATACTCACTGTCCTCGTCGTCATATGGTGTGTACCGACGAGAATGTGGCTGCTCAAACCTCTAATCGGCTCACAGCGAATTTCAAGGAATGAGCTGATTTGCTGATGTAATAAGTGCTTTGTTTACAACAGAGGTGGGCAAAAACTGAGATTGTGATATATGACTGTGTTGATCATATAAGAAAAAATCGACGCAGCATTGCAATCTAAACAAGGACTGATAGGAAAACGTAAGAATACGTGAGAAATAAGCGAGCGCTTGTGCACAAGTCCTTCCTATATGACATAGCAGCCAATTTTGCTTCGGTTGGCCTTATCTTGTATTCTATCATTCTTGAAGGAAATCGCCTCCCTATCAGCCTCAACAACTCGTGATTTTATGTACCAACTTTATAATAATTTAAGCAATGGCAATCCACATCGTTATACTAGCTTCGCAGTTTTTGCCTTATTTTGTATAGGCACCACTTTGGCATCAAATTTAAAACAGAAATAATTTTTGCTGACAAGGAGCATTTCCATCTCGTAGTGATAGTTGGCATGTACAAGAAAATGATAGTTCTGATGTAGATTTTGCATGAGTGGTGACATCATTTTCCACCTTGCTTCATATAAATAATTCGTGTGAAAGAAATCATTTTCAGAAAGTGTCATGAATGTCTTAGAAAATTGAGTTGACAGGTTGCGCCAATGCGAAGGCAGCTGTTCACTCGTCCGGCGGTTGTTTCTTAAATAATGTAAATTTTAGTATTTCTCAGAAAACGAAATTGCGTTTTGTCATTTTTTTTTTATTTGTAGAAAATGATTTTATTTTTACTACGTGTACCTGATATAAATTTAATCTATGTATTCCTGGAAATCAATAACACCACCACACGTGTGAATTTTAGCAATTTATTTTTAATACAAATTTTCGCCTTTGCACTGGAAATAAAAAAAATAGTACCCATGAGCGAATGTCCTCATACAATCAACTAGGCACTAGGTTGCTCACAGTTGGTAGGCCAATTATTTGAGTAAAACTTGCAGCCGGAATCTTCATTGATGATTAGAAAGTGACAACAGTTACTCCAGTCGTTCAAAGTGGCAATAAAAATAACTTTCGTAACTATAGACCAATTTCAACGCTGACCACTGCTTCCAAACTATTGTATTATTAAAGAAAAAGTATATTTTACTACGAAATGTCTAAATTTTTCCAACCAGCACGGTTTTGTAACAGGTAAGTCCACTGTTTGCAACCTGGCCGATTTCAGTGATTACTGTAGTAAATAATTTTCGTCTAGACTTCAAGTTGTTTGCGTCTACATTGATTTTGCCAAGACCTTTGTCACTGTGTCACATAGAATTCTTTTTTATAAACTGAGATCTCTTGGCTTTCATTCCGTTTTCCGTTCATGGTTAAAATCTTATCTAAGTGAAAGGAATTGTCTTGTAACAATTGAATGTGAATCTTCTGCCACTTTCATTGCCGCTTCTGGGGTAACTCAAGGAAGTGTTTTGGCCCCCTATTCTTCATCTTATTTATAAATGATATTAGCAGATGCTTTTTATTTGCCAGGCATATATTGTATGCAGAAAATTTAAAAATATTTGCCTCGATAAGAAACCCAGAAAATGTGCTTGGGCTCCAATGTGAATTTAATGAACTCGTTTCTTGGTGTAAATATTCATGTACCTCTTTAAATTAAAAAAAAATGTTTTGAAGTCAACTACTCTAAAGCTTGTGATATTCTACAATCCTCGTATTATATCTCTAATAAAGTACTCCAATCTGTGGATGAGGTCAAATGTCTTGGAGTAATTTTTGACTCATTTTTTTATTAAATTAGACGAACTCCGAACGAAACCTTTAGTCAGGGAGTATCCAGAATTCTAATATAATAAGAACAGATTTGTTCACCCTTTTTAGCTTAACCGTTTTTAAAGATTATGACCAAGTTGATAAGGAATTAAACCTAGGGATAAGCACAACATCGACATCTAACACTTTCGTTTACCTAACAAATTATTAGCGCAACGAGGAAGTAACTACTTGAGCTGGAGGCTGTCACTAACCGCACAGTTCTAGCCAAGCCGGCTTCAACTCATTTGTATCTTAAGATTCACTAATAAATAAAGCTTTATAAATAAAGCCTTTATGTAAAAATATGCCAAGTATTTTTTATAAAAAAAAAAAACTAGGGTCTGTCAGACTCACGCACGGTAGAAGTGAAACTTCTAAGTTGGTTGTTCCATGCTTGGGAGCCCCGGTTTAGATCTCTCCTCCCTCTCTCGTGTTAAATTCAGGTTTTCATATTTTTTTTTCTATATCACTCCACATAAATTTGTACTATTTATTTTTGTCCTTATTAGCTTCAAATTTGACACTTGGGTGCAGTGTTGCACTTGACGCTGACATTTCTTTGCACTTCCAATGGTATTTTTTGCCTACTTTTGGCGCGTTAATCAATTTGCTTTGATCACCGAAACGGTTGAAATGTCATTTTACAACCTTCTACTTCAACTATCGTCACTCGTTTGGCAAACGCACTCATTGTATCGCTTCGTCTCCTCCATACCTACCATCTATTTACTTCACAGCAGTTTCTTATTGCTTTCCCGCTTACACACATTCAATCGGCGCTTTATCTGATACTCACACACAGCACTCATTTGCACGGGCTATGGCTATCTATAATACCCGTTGTCGGTTGTCGATTGTCGGTTGCCTGCATGTCGCCAGTCTACTTCAATGCTTACTTGTGTGCTATATACATTTCAGAGAGAGCGAATAGGCGAGAGTGGGAAGGAGCAGCTGCTCCTTGGCCCCACCCATTTGACGGATTTCGGTAACGCTCCGAACTTACCGTTTCACTCGCCTGTTTTCAATCTGCCTTGGGGCCCCCGACGCGCCTAAAGAAGTTTCACTTCAAAAGCACTTGCTATATATAAATTAAAAAATAAAGTATTAAGTAATAATTTTTCTTATGTGTTTTTAATCAGGCGCTGCAATGAAAAGCTGATTAGTCTGACATCCAAGTGAATATGACCTAAGAGAAAGTTACTTTAACGGCATTCCAGTTTGCGGCGATGTGGCCGCTGCTCTGCTTGCTGATAATAAATCAAATATTGTAGGGTTGCAAAAAATTATTCAATTTAGGCGACGTTGCGATGATAAAAAGTCCAAAGAGACAATGTTGCAGTTCGCCGATATTATTCCAGCCGATAGTTCTTGCTGCCTTAGCCTATGTTATGAGACAAAATCTATGGTATGTATAAATTTGTCCTAAATGGACATTACGGAAGGATTGGAATAGTTTCTCGCTAGGACCCAGCAGTTTGGCTTTGCAATTCCTTTCACTTGTTCTCATTTACCATAAATTTTTACTTAAATATTCCATCTACACTCACGCATGCTAAGCTTAGGTGCTCCCATTTGTATCATTTTGCCTACTACTTATATTCGTCCCTAATTTACTATAACATCTAGTAGATACATTTCTTCTATAAAAAAGTCGTACTGAACTTATGTATAATTAATTAGAAAAAAATACTTTGTCGAATAAAATGCATCCTGGCCAAGACAAGTAAGTCTTTCGAACTTAAAACACCCACATAAATAAAACTGGGAAAACACGCAATTCATACGATACTGAATGGAAAGCCCAGGACAAAGGCATTCAAAACAATTGATCCTTTCTTCTAGAGAAGGGTCAAGCACCCTCTAAATCTGGATATATAGGCTTCACGAACTGTCACTGGATACTATACGAGGCATTGATACTATACTAACGAAGTAGGTGTAGTGAAATCAAGCATCTGTCGTTTTTGCGAACTGGGGGAAGAGACACCATAGCACATCCAGACTCATTCATCTGGATAGTTTAACCCTGAATCCATTGGTAATATGGAGCAAAAGCGCGAGGAAGTGTTCAAATTTATTCGAAACCTTCAATTATAGATTCAAAGTCAAGCACATTAGACCACATCAGAGATCCCATAATTGGCGCTTACACACTTTCTGGGTGTTTGGACGAGCTGCTCCTCCTATTTATGACAGTTTCCTATAGCCCATTAAAACTAAACTAACCCAAGGTAATGGGAGTACCTGAGAAAATTTTTATGGTCCGTAGCGCCAGAGGCAATCTTTCACATTTTCTCAGAAGCTCATGGATGTGTTCAAAAACCAAAACAAGAAATGTATGTCATTCTCAAGTTTAGGCAGCTTTATTCCCTCGGCTTCACTGAATTCACATCAACTTAGCATCATAAGAAAGTTATATAAAAATTTCAATTTTTCTTCTTTGAGGGCTAAGACATCAAAGTGTCCTTCACTATTTCTATTCATTTCATACGAACAAATTATGCCAATAAATGTAGATTATATTAAGGGGGTAGTATGGTTAATTCGGTGTAAAACAAGCATATTTTTCGAAATTTTTTTTGTCGACACAGTTGATTTATTCAAAATTTTAAAATTACTTCATTATAAAGTCATATTTAAAGAATATTGTGTGAAATTTTCATTGATTTTTATGAAGAAATGAGTTGGTGGCAGCGAATCTTCGCGGACGTCTCATAAAAAAGTTTTATTGCGGTGTCCCTCAGAACTCATTACTGGATCAACTAAAATCAAAAAACCAAATTGATTTCATCAGCTAGTAAAGTTTCGCAGGTAACAACGTCGAATTTTTTTTTTTTTTTTAAATTTTTTAAAGCGCTTTGAAGTCAAAACACCGATTTTTCATAAAAAAAACTTGAAAACTTTGTTGTTTTAAAATATGACAAAATTTAAAAAAAAAAAAAAACTCGACGTCATTACCTCGTGAATAAAGTAAAGAAACAAAAAAACCAAATTTGAAAAGAATCGGTGCAGTAGATATGAATCTACAGTGGACACCGACCGTAAAAAAGGCAAGTGTGAGAAAAACGCGTTTAAAGATTTGTGAAGATTTTTACAGCGTGAAATCCGGTTGGAGAGGTAGATACTTAATCCTTTGTGTCTTTGTCAATTTTACTCTAATGCACTTCAAACTTTCACACAATAATCTTAAGATGTTATAGAATAATTTAAAAAAAAAAAAAAAAAAATGAAAAAAAAAAAAAATACCATACTACCCCCTTAAATTAAGAGTTAAATTTATCTTACGTCAGACATAATCCTCGTTAGGTCACATATCTAAGGTATCTAAGGTCTAAGGTATCTAAGCCACTTGGAATTCAAATGGAATGCTTGGTTGCGCATTTCATATTAATTTGATTGCTCTTCAGTATTTATTTGAAAATTTCCATTACTTCCAAATACAAACGAATAACTCAAATAATTTCCAAGTGTAACAGATTATCTACCTATTGTAATAATTTTATTACTAAAATGGGTTCGCTGCACACACACATACAAATGCTGAACCCTTACGAGTTTAAAAGAGTAGCGCACACACCCCACACTATGATGTCAAATTAAACGCAATTTATTATCCTTTTTTTCAACAATCTATCCAGGACAACGAGGGCATCACTATAACAATAGAGTCACGTGGCAGCAATTTGAGCACACGCCACACTCCATATTTCCCTCCCTTTGCTTTCACTTTTTCGCTATTGTTGCCAATACACAGACAATTCCAACCGCCAAGCGACGAGCGACAGCCGCAACTTGCGCTTGTATCTAGCGGAAGAACATTGGCATCGTTAGACCCCTCGTTATCTGATCTGTTTTACTATGCCCGTACTCCGCAACGCACCGCTTCGTTCCTTATTGGCCTCCGTTTTAATAGTAAATTACTGTTTGGAGTTACCGGCGGTCGGCTCGTTGATGATGGGTGCGTGTAATGCGGCATAAGACAACATTGACAACATGCCACCAACACCAACAACCGCAACTACACCAACAACCGCAATACCAACAATAACAATAGCTAACAAGAAAATCAACAGAGCCAACTTATAGCAGAAGAATGCGGTGTGCGCGCAAGGGAAGTGGCAGCAACTGCCGCTATTCATAATAAATGGAATCTACGGATTGTGTGTGGTGTGGCAGCAAATTCAAATTAAGTAATTAATATTGTAACTGGTCAGCGCAGGGGGGAAAAGTGAACGTTAGAGGAAGAAAAGGAGAAATAAAAGAATTTACGGCTGTTTTATTTTAGCCAGCAACCGACGAATTAAGGAAGACAGTTTAATTTATATTCATTTACTTGTGGTAAGAAGGCAGTACAAAATAAGAAACTGATAGCTTGCGGCGTCCATGCTAATGATTCAACAAAGTGTGTGAGATGCGAGGAATTGAGGAGACCTTAAAATTGACATCAACGCAAGATGGTCGACAATTTTTGTTTATAAAGAAACATTTAAAAAAATGTATCAAAAAAGAATCCGTTTATGTGAGTGGTAAATCATAATTAAGTAAATCAAAACCGCGCTCGCGTTTTCTGAATGGCCTTATTAGACTGAATCCAAAAATGCGCTCAAAAAGAAATTAAACTTACAATTTATTTATTTCATATTAATGAAGAAAATGTAACATTTCTTATAGTTTACAGAGAAAGAATACTTTGAATATAGTTAAGCAATTCATTTAGTAACATTCTGAAGTAGTACTTTGTGGACGAAACATCTAAGCCAATATGATTTGAAAGCATATTAAATTCTCTCACAGTTTTAGAATACGAAGCATTGGAAACATAATTAGCTCTAACCATCCCGAACTTCGTACAGATTTCTCTATCCGCAAACTAGAGTTTGAGTGTCATGCCAAGGCAATGAGTGTCATGCCGATAGTCAAGCTGCGTTCAAGGCTCTGACGACGCCATGGTTCAGATCGAAGCTAATCAAACCCAGTAGGGAGAAGATAAAACCTCTTAGTTATTCTCTGATCTGGGTTCCAGTCTGATCTAGGGCGACTGAATTGGCCTCAGAGACCTCCTACCCGTTCATCGGCCTCCCCTGGCTGTTATTAAAGGGGGATCGCACAACTCACTTCTCAGGAAAAGGCAGATCAGATTTAGCTCAATTTCTTCCTGTACTATTTCGAAGTCCCTTTGGCCCTAATACAATAGACGCAGGACGCAGAAAGTCCTGGGGACTTCACGCCATTAAATTCCAAACTCGCAGCTGTGCTTCCGGTTATTGTACTATCGGCGCACACATAGAAAAACTAAGTTTACCATTTACCCCATTGCAAAAGCTGGAAAAACATCAACACGCACACCACAAATAGGAGGAGGAGCTCGGCCAAACACCCAAAAAGGGCGTACGCGCCAATTATATATATAAATATATATATAAGCTGGGGAAACCTTTCAGAGAAGGACAATGTTGAGCACTTTCTCTGTAAATGTCCGGGCTTGGCAGCCAGACGCATAAGATCACTGGGTGCTCCTTTCCACGACAGCGTATGGTAGTGCTCCAACCTAAACGCCATCAATCTTCTCCATTACATCAACAGCTCTGATTGGCCATATATAATATATCTACCTGTTGGAGGTCTCATAATGATATTAAAACAGGGCTTTAGTGTTACTCAGGGAGTGCCTACTGTATCCGATTATCTAACGACAACTACTGCCCTCATATAGAAGGTACAAACGTCGCACCCATTCAATTCACGCAGGAAAGAGTGATTAGACTTTATTTTTTTTCGGACATCATCGGCAATACGGTCACGAACGCGAACGCTACAGAGCCATGACAAACGACTTCTTACAGCCATAAATGGATGAACGGGGTTTCACAAATATGTTGTTTCAGTAAGTCGATGCAACCACACAAACAGCACGAGCCATAATAGACATTGTGCAAGAACCCTTTCCCGTTTTGACGATTTGACATGTCCAGTAAGATTCCCCGACTTAACCATCCCCTACCTTTCAGACAATTGGAGTCCTAAAGGAGAATATACGGTAGGAATGCGAGCAGTTATCCCTAGAAAGCTTACGGAAAGTCATGGAGAACGCGATAAAACGTTCGCGTGATTTCCTTTACTCAAAACCTTTTTTAGTAAAAAATTTATTCAAAAACGAAATTGGCTAGGCGGCCGTATACAGTCGATTTTTTACAACTTTCCTCAGTTTTTGTATTAAATCCAAGCTTTGAGTTTTACCCAGTTAATTTTTGGGCATTTCGACTTAGGATACAATGCCCTGTGATCAAAGCAACTAACATAAAGACGTTTCTCCTCGAACGATTAAGTAGCGCCTTTTAGTGATTGGCCTCCTATTTTGGCCAAATTCTTTTTGTAGCATTACATGGCAGACTATCAACTCATCTCGTGTTGGCTGAAAAGAAAGTACTACTTGCACCACGCAGTTTGCATGATGAGAGTGCAATACATGACAGCCTGAGGCAATTTTAAAAACGACCAGAAGTCAGGGTATCGCCGGATTAAGCATTCGATGAAGCTCTACTGGAGCGTTTCGCTTTAGAAGTTGAAAAAATTTCGCCCAAAATATCAATAAGGGGCCAAAAATGCACATTTTGTACAATCGACGACTTAATTCGCACACCGGTAAATCTGCGCATAATGGCTAAATGGACCTTAAACCAAATAGAATGATTTTCGAAGTCAATCATGGATCCTAATAAAAACATGTTCAGAAATCAAGTCTCTGCCTTTTAATAATGAAATATTTTAAAAATATTTCTTACATTTTCATTGCAAGATATTGAAAGTGAAGCTAGTGAGAATGAATCTCTGGAAGCGTCTCGAAAAAAATTATTTTGCGGCGTGCAACATAACTCGGAAGAGAATCATTAAAAAAAAAACAAAAAAAAAATTGTCAAAGGAGATGTTTCTCGAGGCATCCATTGCAGATTTTTCCAGATTTTTTAATTTTTCGTAATACTTGGAGGCCAAAAGCCAGATCTTCGCTCTTTGATCTTACTTACTCGTTTTGCTTCTAATAAGATTAATAATTACTGAAAAATAAAAAATTTCCAGCTATGTCTGGCGAATTATATTAAGAAGTACAGTGCACACGAACGACTGCTCCAGTAGATTTTAAATTATAGCATAAACAGGCTGCAAAAATAAATCAAATTTCAGAAGAGCGCTTTAAAGTCGAGCAGGTAAATGTACGGTACTGCCGTCTTGATTTAAAATGTAGGTATCTGCTAGTAGGCATTCATTAAAAAAAATTGCAAAAAAAAGTGTAAATATATGCACGATTGAACCAGCCCTCGTTGACTTGATATCCAACTTTTTTACAGAGCCGTCATAAGCAGTGTTGATTTAAGATTTTTAATAAGATGTCAAAATGACGTTTAAATCCTGAAGTCCTGCTGTTCATCATCCCTCATCCATCGCTACAAGCAACCTGCAGATTTTTAATGCTGCTACTGACAACAGCATATAATCAAAAGTGCAACAGGGAATAAACAACATTACACCAACAACAATGTATGGCATTTATTTAAAGCACAAAGTAACTTAAGGCAACCTTTAAAGGAATTTTTAAAGAAACAAATTCAAAAGAATTTAAAATGTTTGGATGCCAGTCACTCTTACATTGAAAAGATATAAAAATCAAATATTAAAAAGGAAATGTAGAGCAAAAGTATTGCTTCATTATGTGCGTGGGGACTCACATTAGGGCGGGTCAATTATTTGTTTGACAGCTTTCTAACAGATTCCGTTTCTACATTAAATTAGAAAAACTACTATCAAAAGAAGTCCACTAAAGCATAGCTCGGAAGTCAGTTTCGAGCACCCCGAGGCAGTTGGTATTAAAAATTGGTGTATTATTATTCGTTTACGGAAGCATTCACTTGGTGGCGGCAAACTGGTGTTCAATCCGCTTTTTTAGTGTTATTTATGGCTAACTAAATTTAGAAAATTTCTAAAGAAAATTTTAATAAATTTTTCAAAAAATTAACGAATCTAAACATTTATTTTTCTTGCTCTATTTTCAGGATGGCGCGATTCCATTCTCTCAATACCAAAAAAATGGCTTTCCACTGCAGATTCCGTCGACGAATTTGGATTTCCCTGCGTAAGTAAAGTATTTGAGTTCGTTCAATTACCAGCCATGCGCAGCATAAGTCTTCATTTTTTTGGCGAAAGTTTTTGCTTTGAAAGCTTTCACACAATAAATGGAACAGTTCTACATTTTTGGCAAAGTAGCGGACTAATCAAAGCCTTATTGTATGAAACCGTTGTCTAATTACTAATAGGTCATCCTTTAAACCGATTTAGCGGTAGGAACCGAAATTAGTTCTTAGCTTGAAAACTGAGAATATTTTATTCGCACACTTTTACCCGCGTCTTTCGACTCACCGATAGCTTTCCAAAGATAGCTGTCAAGATAGTCTTGTTGCCATTTGGACAATAGGCCGACTTCTTTGTCGGTATGGATCTCTACCGTCATTGCCTTTGCAGCCATTCTCGCGAATGATTCGCCAGACGTTACCGGAAGAGTGTCACTCGACATTTGAGGTCCTTAGCCTTTACCTTGTCAGGTAATGGTTTGTCTGCCGTGTATTGGGTCGAGGTTGCAGGCATTTTAGACTTACGTCTCTCGACTTTCCTCTTCTTTGCCTTTCTCCTCTTCCCGGTCGTTCGTACAGGCACCGTTTCGTTTCCGGAAGAGTGCAACGTTACAGAGGAATCCTCTGTTCTGCCACGCTTTCCCGTTTCCATTACAGGTGTCGAAGTTGACGGAGCTTGAGTACTTTCTAATCCTTCGGCTTTCTTCGCTTTCGCTCTGTTTTCTTTGTTTGATCTACCTTTGCGGATAGAGCAGCACTTGCATTCGAATCTCCAATGTTGGCATAGCCAATGTGCCATGTTTCACCACTAGTAGTGCGCTTCCTCCGGAACCCTGGGTGTCAGTTCCGGTCATAAAGGGGTGTGAGCTTCGGGCACATCCGATGCTCGAGCCGTTGATTGCTCGACCCACCCAAAAGTGGGTTACCTCGTGCAGAGAGATCCTTATTTAACCTCCACATTGAAGAAATAAACGCATTTTATACATCCTGCCAGGTTGTCAGTACGGTAATCTCCACATAGTACTTGGGTGGCCACCAATTCCGCCGTTCCGCGGATGGGTGGAGACCCAATTCCTATATGGAGCTGCCCTCTTAGTTCGTGGTAAGTTCATCTCCATAACACGGGGTTAAATCACCACTTAAGCCTCATCCCCGCGGCAAGGAGACCGACATGATAAATAAGTAAGTAAGTAATGTAAGGCTAATACTGAGTGGAAAGAAAGTCAAGAATCCTCTTTTTTCTACTAATCGACTTCAATGAATCCTATAAAAGCCCTAAGCTGCAGTCCAATTATTACTGGAACCCCCATACATTTTATTGTAGTAGCGAACAAAGAGACAAAAGCCTTATGAGCCCAGGTTTATGCCATTGAGATGCCCTTGAGATGCCCTTGAAAGTCAATCAATTATACTTTCTCTATGTGTTCCACTTTCTTGAAAACTACAAATCTATAGGATATCCCGCCGCACTCTGACCCCTTTTGTTTGAAGGTTAAATGCGTGAAAGCATTCCTAGTATACAGGGTATACCATATTTTAATATATCCCGCCTCAAAACACTCGAAGTTTTAACGGAATCGCCACAACAGAGGAGTATGAGTTCTTCAAGCATGCGCTGGTTTCATCAGCCTTGGTTTACCATAGAATAACTGGGGGTATAAGCCACCCATAATTTGATCACTTTATAGCAATTTTAGCCAATTTGGCTTTCCTATTCTATTTATTAGCAGCCGCCGTATCCGAATGGGTTGGTGAGTGAAGTGCGCAGATTCAAAATCCCGGGCACGAAACACCAATTGATATAAAAAGTTAAATAGTTAAGTTATATAAAATATACAAAAAGGCTTATTTCATTTAAAGTTTTTTATATTTCGAAAATCTGGCAATGCCATTTCGCCCAGGTTTTTTTCCACACAAACCTCCCAAGGCCAAAACGAAGCAAAATAGAGAAAAAAATTTGCAAATCTGTTGTGCCGTTCGTGATCGGTATTTGGGGTGTGTGTCTTGATATATTTCCACAAATAGATGAACGTTTTGACCGAAAGTTTTGAATCGCCTCCGAATGATATATGGTTTGCTTTTTTTAAGAGAAGCCTTTTCATGAGAGAAATACATTCGAGGGATTGCCATTGTCTGCCTGGGAGCGAGCGCCATAGCGAAAAGATGCCAGGGGTGTGGCGAATATTAGACCGTTAGTTGGCTCTCAGCGGATTTGAAAGAATCAGCCAATTGGCTAACGTTACGAAAAAACTGAGATTGTGTTGTGTTATACGAAAAAAATCAACACAACTAATACATTTACTTACTTCGTTGCCGTCTCACCAACGGATGATTGGGCGAGCGTGTGAGCACGTGTGAAATGAAAGCAGAATTCTCTTACCGAGTGCCCTGTAACGTGACAGCCGAAGTTGCTCACACAAATTTCTTTTTCAACATAGCGGATGACCACACCTCGGAATCTATTATTCTCATGCGACTACTTTTAGAAAAAAATTGTTCTATCATTTGGTCTTTCGTATGGTAGATTACCACGCCGGCCGCTAGCTACGAGAAAATATACGAAAATTACGCTGTAGTATATTGAAATTGAATCTTTCCGAAAGAAAGGAGCAGTCAATACTGTCATTGATGATATTATAAACAAATGAAAGCGAGAGTACTGATCTTCATACTTCAGATTAATCAAAAACAAGCAAGATTGATGGTAGAAATTGGTTCAACAAAACTCAATGAGCGTAGATCGTATTTTTAAGAAAAATTTTTTGAACCGTTTATGTAGATTTTATAACTCGGACTCAAAATTGGTGAGTGTTCAATGATATCTAAAACAAATTGGGCGCTATTCCCGATAAAGCTAAAGCAATCGATATTTTTCCTTGGGATCTTAGTTGGGTCAATTGTGAATAATGTTGCCTTTTTGTTTGAGATGATGTCTTAAACAATTTATAGTTATATACAGCATACCTCGCAAATACCATTTGCGTGATACCACTGAAGTATCAAGAGCCAAGTGTCTCTTAGCGTTAAGCTTTTAACAGAGGTATGTAAGTAACATACAACTAAAAGGAGCCATAAATACAGTTTCTACAAATATTCCGATCAGCGCGTCACCTACCACCCGTTTCTTTCAAAATAAATTAAATAACTTTTTATTCATATTTTCTTGCACGCCTTAAAATGGCAGTTTTAATGCAGTTAATATTGTACAGACACGACTATTCTACAGTTTTTTTAGTGCTAGACATTACCGGCATGCGTTGCTACAGTTAAATTTTTTTCTTTTTAATTTATTTTTTCTTTTTGCATAGCACGAAGTGGTTTTTTGGATTTAAAGTTCGCCTTGCGTGTACTATAAATATAGGGTGGGCCATGTAAAATTTGCTTTTTAAATCGGCTGTAAAAAAAAAACTAATCAATATTTTTTCACACTTTTTTTATTTTGAAGATTGAACATTGTCATTTATGAATAAAAAATAATATCGTTCAAATAACTGCCACGACTGGCTTTACAGTAGGCCATTCGATCAACCCAATTTTTAAGCACATTTTCGATTGTTTGGGCTCCAATTTCATGAATGGCAACTTCGATTTCGTGTTTTAAAACATCATTCGTCTCTGGATGGTTCGCATAGTATTTGTCCTTAACAGCTCCCCACCAAAAATAGTCCAACGGGCTTAAATCACAGCTCCGAGGCGGCCAATTGATATTGGAACGGTAGCCAAAAGTTCGAGTGTAACTTTGGCAGTGTGACAAGTTGCACCGTCCTGTTGAAACCAAATGTCGTCCATGTCATCTTCTTCAATTTTTGGAAACAAAAACTCTTTGAGCATGTCACGGTAACGCTCTCCATTTACTGTAACCGCGGCTCCTCGCTCTTTTTCGAAAAAAAATGGCCCGATGATGCCGCCAGACCAAAAACCGCACCAAACAGTGACTCGTTGTGGATGCATTTGCTTCTCTACAGTAACGTGTGGATTTTCTGAGCCCCAAATCTGACAATTTTGCTTATTGAAAATGAGCTTCATCAGAAAAGAAGAAGAAGACTCACCACTTTGGAAATAGCTTTAAGTAAATTATGAACTCATTTGACATGTCATTTTTGTGTTCAAAAAGCAAACACTATATGGCCCACCCTGTAGAAACAGCGCAACTATTATCCAGCAGGAGAATGCAATTTTTTTGTTTTGAAGGCGATTTTAGTCTTTCGGCGTACCTGCCGGGAATTACACGCACTTAAAGCAAAGTATAAAATTATTCGGAATAAACGTGATCCAGCATTTAAAAGCTCACTCGTCGAAGTCACTTCCCACCAAAAGTTTCATATATCCAAATTTTCGGTGAACTTAGATTTCGTAAACAAAATAATCAAAGAGGCGTATTCAAATTAATTTCTTATAATGGAAAACAAGGTGAGAAAAGTGTGTTTAAAAATTCGACTAGCTAACTGGCGTCTGCAGTCGTCGTATGAGTTGGTGCGTAAGTATCACTCAGTAGTGCCCGGGAATTTCGTGCAGAAAACACCAAATGATAGCAAACGTTTTTTTTTTTTCTAATAGCGGTCGGCCCTCGAGAGGCAATGGCGAATCTCAAAGTATATTTCTGCAAGAAAAAGCGCATCGTAAAAAACCATCTGCCGTTCGGAGTCGGTTTAAAACTGTAGGTCCCTCCATTTGTGGAAAAACATCCGGACGCATACTAAAAATTGGAAGAGGAGCTCTGCCAAACACCCGACAAAGGGGTATAAGCGCCATACTAGTGGAATACTCTTGACTTTTTATAATTTTTCTCCTTAACAGTTTTGCGCATTTTTTCCATATAAAAAATGTCGTGGCATTCGTTCTAAGAATGAAATTATATGGAAAATATTTCTGGAAATTCTAATTAGAACCGTGAAAAGCTTGCGGACATTTACTTATTCTTGCATAAAATTTTAAAAATCAATTTATTACGAGGGGTACCTTTTATATTTCGGGATTAGAGAACAAAAACAAATTTTAATCATCGAAAATCACTTTATAGTTTTTCAAAATATTCTCCATGAAGATCTATACACTTTTGAATGCGTTTGAACCAATTGTCGAAGCACTTTTGCCACTCTGAATGAGGTACCTCCAAACATGCATTCTGAATGCCGCAACCGCTTCTTCAGGTGTCGAAAAACGTTGACCTCTCAGTTTGTTTTTTACGTACGGGAATAAAAAGAAGTCAATCGGTGCCAAGTCAGGACTATACGGCGGATGACCCATTAATTCGATGTTTTGGGTGCTCAAAAATGCAGTTGTTTGAGCCGATGTGTGAAAGCTCGCATTGTCCTGGCGAAGAGTGATCCGTCTTTGGCGATTGGTTTTCCTAATTTCTTGGAAGACAACTGGCAAACTAATGGTTGTGTACCACTCAGTATTTACTGTTTTGCGTTGTTCTAGTGGTACGGTTGCGACATGTCCAGTTTTTCCGAAAAAACAGGCGACCATTTGCTTGGAAGTGCTTCGTGCGCCAACAACTTTTGTTGGATTTGGCTCATCTTGAAACACCCATACAGTCGACTGCTGTTTACTTTCGGGCTCATACGCGTAAATCCATGATTCATCACCTGTCACGATGTCATAGACGTGTTTTGAAGCCCCGCGATCGTATTTTTTGAGCATTTCCTTCGACCAATCGACACGAGCCTTTTTTTGAGCGATTGACAAATTGTGTGGGATCCAACGCGAACAAATTTTTTTGACAGTCAAATGTTGCTGGTCCCACTAATGCCTAAGATTGTCTCAATCTCACGATAGGTCACATGACGATCTTGCAATATCAGTTCGCGCACAGCATCAATGGTTTTCGGAACAACAACTGATTTTGGACGACCTTCACAAAATTCGTCTTGGAGTGAACTACGACCACGATTGAATTCACCATACCATCGATAAACACTGGTCCTTGATGGAGCTTTATTGCCAAAAAAAATGAATTAATCCATGTCGAAAGTTGTAAAAAATAATCGCACGAAAATGTTCGCGATTTAATTCCATTTTTGGACCGAGATGAATCTTTTAAGTTACTGTGAACAACACAAATAGCGCTGGTATTTCAAAACGTTCTGAGTACGTAAAAGCCAAAAAATGTCAAACTTTGCGATACAGCTGTCAGTTGCCAGATTGCAATACCAGGGTTGCCAAATCCTGCCAAATAAAAGGCACCCCTCGTATACCATTAGCTTGAAATTTATTGTTAATATTGTGAAAAAATAAATAACTTAATTTTGTCAGCACAAGTGTAATTCTTAAAACTGAAAGAGCGGCTTTAAACTGGCACAATATTATGTAAAAACTGAATGAGCTATTAAACAATGGCCCGAAATTCTCTAAAAGTTCTAATTAAAAACTTTGAAATTTTGATGAAAATTTTCTGAAATTTTTTAAAATTTTCTACAACGTTTGAGACTTTAAGTTACTTAAATTTGTTGTACTAATTATATTTTTATAAAAAAAAAAATCAAATAAAAAATAAATAAATAAGCAAGCCTTTGTGAGATATTGCGCTGCAACTATTGTGAGCATAGCTGTACATACTTACGTACATACACTTTGAAGTTTGTGCACAAATTCGCTTTAAGCCTTACAAATCCCCTTTGTTGACACTCTCTACTAAACAAACAGGCTACCGCAAATGATCAGAAAAGCCGTATGCGAGTATTGTTCGTATTGAATATCTTCCTTCGTCACGCTTCCTTTCCACAGACAATAGCTCACAAAGTCAACATCTCCTCAATAAATACACAACTAATCCTGTTTGTTATAATTAGTAATGCAAATAATGAAAAACGTACCTTTCTTTCTGCTAACTTATCAATCACCACACTTTCGGATTTCATCGCCAGCATCCACCAGTCAGTGGTTGGTTTCCATTGATTTTTTTGTGTATTTACGAACAAAGTTGACCCCAACCCGGCAACTTTACTTCTCACAAATGCTATCTCTTTGACAACCATGGCAGTGGAAAGAACAATTGCTCGATCGACGAAGCATGTGTGTGTGCAATATGTATCGGGTGCTTTTTAAGAGCTTGAGAAATTAAAATGATAATAGAAAGCAGAAATATTGCTGGAACGATTTTTTTTTATTATAATCTGGTAGAAAATTTCATGACATTTATTTTTTGAATATGATATCCGGAATATTTATGTACGGCCCGACTACGAGTTACATGGTTCATTCGATCGGTCCACTTTTTGACTACTTTTTCTAATAGATCTGAATAATAAATCTAAATGAGCTCTATCTTAAAAAATGCGACACAAGCGATTAACATTTGTATTCAATTCTTGCACTAACTTTATTTTATGGGACCGTAAGCCGTGATCCTGTGTGAAAATTAAACACAACTATATACAATAACCACGTAATGATGGGCGGCAAAAAGGCGGAGTTCGTTGATAACTTCTGCTACCTGGGCTGCACTATAGCAGCGGACGGCGGAGCAGAGGAAGACATCAACAACAAATTAAATAAGGCAAGGGCTAAATTCGGGCGCTTATGAAAAATGTGGGCAAACTCGCAAATTTCCAGAAACATCAAGCTCAGGATGTTCAACACATGTGTCAAGTCAACGTGGCTATATGGAAGTAAGAAGATTGTAGAAATTTCAATGCTTCACCAACAAATGCTTGAGGGTGTGGAATATGTAGAATATTCTAGTTCAACGCAGGAACTAGATTTAGATAGGCCACGCTCTTAGAAAACCACCCCATATCATCACAAGAAGGGCTATAGATTAGAATTCTCAGGAAAGTTGAAGCCGAGACCAGTCAAGAAACCCTATGCTCCTTAAAGACAGTAATCAGGAGAAAAAAAACCAAGATCCTTTCGTAAAATTTTCCTGCAAGTTGAGAACGACGCGAACAGATTTATTTATTATTATTATTTTGTTTGTTGAAAGTAAATTTCCACGATTGGGAAGCGATTCATGCCATAAAGACTTTGCCCGAACCTTACCGAACAGAAATGTCAACACGATTTGCCATTCTCAGCTGTGAAACCGACTTGGGTCGGTATCTCGTGAAAAACATTAGTAATGTTGGTTTCAAATGCGTCAATCGGAGCTAGTTTATCCACAAATATCCATTCTTGGTTCACTCGAGCTTTGTGAGACAAACCATTACCTGTGGCGGGTGCTGCCTCCTGGTGGCCAATCGATGACTCAAATTCTGGTATGAATGGTTGGTCAAATAAATCCTATCGTTTTGGGAGTTTACGAATTGCTCAGTTTGAAAAATTTTCTCGTCAGAAAACGCAATGCTCGCAAATGGACCACTTTCGGCCAAACGAAGTAACTCTTTCGCTCTCTCAAGTCTGACTTGTTGCTGCTTTGGTGTGAGACCATGCGCCTTTTGGATCTTATAAGGCTTGACTTTGGGATCATTTTTCAGTATGCGGCGGATGCTACGGTCAGATATTATCAGTTCCTTCGCCATTTGATTGGCACTTCGTCGGAGATTTCGCAAAAGTCGCTTTTCACTACTTGAACCATTTCACGTGACGTTGCAGTGTTTTGATGACGTTTCGCGTTGCTACCAGTATCATTGTAACGAGTAATAGTGCGATAAACAAAAACTTTATTTACTTTAAGGTGCTCGAGCTCGTGAACAATAGCTGGTTGTGTTTTTCCAGCCAAATATAGTGCAATCACACCATTAAGTTTGAAATCCACTACTCTTTTTTTGTGTTTACTCTCGGCAAAATGCTTCCGCGCGCTTGTAAACAATACTCTGAACTGTCATTTAGCCAACTAACAGACAGCTGATGTCCGAGTGTCAGCTGCGCGAGCGGCCTGAAGTTGAATGCCGAAACCTGTATATAAAATCATTTTATGTAGTGGTTTAATGTTTTAGATCAATAATCTTAAGTTTAATAATCTTAAAACATTAACTTAAAACAGTGGAATACGTTGCAGTTAGTTGCGGTTTATGCAGTTTTTATAAAACTGTAAAGATATTGTAAGCACCACTTCTACTGCTAAACTCCCACTTAACGCATTTAACTTCCACAAACCTTAACAAGTTATTCAAAAAGTTTCAGTCAGCTGGAATAGTTGCTATTCTATGATCGCTCGATTTACTGAAATGAAAAATCATTCATAAAAGGCGCAGAAGCCTCTTGGAAATGACGAAATTGAAAAAATGAACTCAAAATTATTTTGAAGCTTTTTGATTCCACTATGTGCTCTATATTTACAGCCTCAACAGTTTTCTAAGGAAATCAATTTCTAAGGAAATCAACGAAAAACTTTTTTGTAAATACATATGTCTTCTTCTTCTTCTCGTACATCTCAAAAGCATGCGAAAAATTAGTATCACGCATTAAAAGCCTTAATATGTGAATTTAAATTTCGATAAATCGATACTGCATACGATATTTCGATGGAGGGTGCGTATACTATCGGCAAATACCGATAATCAACACTATCGATAGTTTTCCACCTCTTACAGGTCCAGTTAGACACGTCTACTCAGTATTGTTTGTAGAAATACTATTCTTGCCTTGCATATCTCCATCCACACCTTAAAGCACCTGCTTAGAAAATATTCCCTAAATGTGTTTTACGTTAAATTATACGCTCTATTCTGTAGCAGCATCTACAAATATAAAATAGCATTTCAAGCCTACCTTTAAATAAGCAAAATAGACACATATATATGTATGTAAGTCAAGAATAAATTCAACAACCACCTTTGCTTAACTTTCTGCCTCTACATCATCCCTTAGATTTCTTTCAAATCCCTTTTGGGAATTCAGTCAAATCAAATGCTCGTTTGTGTTTGCCGAAATACACACTTTCAACTTTTCGCAGAAGCTTTACAGCAGTTGAAAAACCTATGTTGCAATAATAAATTCGTGCTACCATTGAGTGTCTGATGGTGTTTGGTAGTCGAAAGATTTCGTCGCCTTGGTGCTTCAATAGCACAATTTTGGCGCCAACAATTTATAGAATATATGAACATATATATAGATATGTATATATATAATCCCGAAGCCTTTTGTAATTCAGTAAAAACTCCAGAGGCGTAATGTTTTTATAAAAACTAAAAGTCTTTTAACAAACAAAATAGGTTTTGAGTATTATTTATTTGGTTCAAAACAAAACAAGCAAATAGTCTTTGTCGACAAAACTTGTGCGTAGTCTAAATCGTATTTACTAAAGTTTAAATTTAGGGACACTGGCCAGCATTAGATGTGTCTGTATATTAGGGTGGTTCATTTTCTTCACCTTAAAGATTCAGTCGACATTTATTCTTTCACCTAAATAGCGAACATTTCTTTTTTTTTCAATTTTATATTGACTTTGAAGTATCGCTACCAAGTGTAAAGTTTAAGAAAGAAATAAAATGCCTTTCTACACAATATCATATGCGAAACACTTGAATTGGTAGTGAATAATGCTGTTGAACAGCTTCTAATAGAGCGGTAAGTTCCTATCCCAAGCCACTGCCAGATTTCTGTGGTGCACTGTTCTGTGGTAGTTTGAAAAAGTATAAGGTGGCACAAAATTAATCACCCTATTGGAAAGTTTATAACTTTGGCATTTGACACTTATGATCTAGACAGCTGCGGTTATCAAACAGACTGGTGAAAATAAAGATGTAAATCCCTCAAAATCATTTTTTATTTTTTTTTAATAAAAGAGTTATTCAAAAACAAAATTGAATGTTTAATTTTGAGCCACCCGTTTTTAACTATCCGAAGATTCTGACGGTTATCTCCCAGTGGTCCAATGATGATAAGATTCAATCCAGTTTTATTTCATATTCAATCCAAGCAAAAATTAGGTTTCATATAAATTTTGGGATTAATTTCATTTTATTTTATTTTATAACGCTTTTTCAATTAAATTGCATATATCGATTTTAATTTGTTAATTTTATTCGTTAACTTATTGCAGTTCTGTCATATGTTTATTGTTGAAACTAATTTCTTAACAAACTCACTTTTGAAATAGAACAAAAAAATACCCAAAAACATTCCGCCAATCGGCCTGTACGGGATGGTCCACATAGTGTTTTATTTTTTAATCATATGATAAATCAAAATTAACTTTTCTAACAAAACGTATTTTTATCTCGGTGGCTATGTTAACAAGCAAAACTGCCGCATCTGGTAATCGGAAAACCCGCATGCAAATGCATATTCGCATTTTCTAATTTTTAAAAAAGAAAAAAACTATCATATATGAATCACCCTATATAAGAAGAGAAAAATAAACATAATCAGAATTTTTATTTTTTTTTTTGTAATTTTTTTTTAAGACAACAACTAGTCATGACTCGCCATGATTCAATTATTAAAGGTTTGCTCACTTGTGACATTAGAATTCTGACACTCCCTTACAAAAGGTCGCATTTAAGAATGGCGAAGAAAAAGGAAAAATTAAATACCTTTTTGGTAAAAATTATTTTAATTTTAAATAAATATAGTCCCAGAATTACATTTTATGAATTAATTTTTTAGTCAAAACTAACCGCGAAGTTTCGCCAATATGGCGCTATTGTGTTACCTAAGCATTATGACCCTAAGTAATACTTTCATAGAGGAAATGGATTTATCATAAATTTAGTAGACTAAAAACAAACTTTGAAGATACTCATGTCTTATTTTACTATGCTCTGCCCACGTAAGTTTGGTGTCTTGACCGCCAAGTCATGATTATTCTTATATTTTAAGTACTCTTATATTCCTAATCGTTCTTATTCAAATGAATTATTACATCGGCGGTGGTCGCAGTAGCCGAATGGGTTGGTGCGTGACTACCATTCGGAAGTGCACGGACTCGAAACCCCGGGCACGAAATGCCAAATGATAGAAAACATTGTTAGCGATCGCCCCTCGACAAACAATGGTAAGCCTCCGAGTGTATTTCTGCCATGAAAAAGCTTTTCATAATAAACCATATGCCGTTCAGAGGCTGCGAGTAATTATATATTACAAAATGAATTCTTATTAATATCTAAGTTATATATTTTTAAAGCAATCTAGTGAGTACTTCCGCAACCTATATTTGAAAGGCATCGGGCTCAGATTGTGAAAATTACCATCTTTCACGCTCATTGCCCCATCTATGATATCCTGATATGTCCGGATGTACTCCATATCGTGGTCCATATTGGTCCTGGACGTACCGAGCAAGTTCTTGCTCATAAGCACTTTTACTCTAAATTTCTAGAGTTAGCAACCCAGTGTCTTGCTAAGGGAGCCAATTTGTCAAGAGGAAACGAGAAAGCTGCTTACTGAGCAAACCTTTTATTATTGAATCATGATGACTGGCCAACGAGCTGCTTACATTGAGCATGAGCTACCAGTTCAAAAGGTTTTGTACGCTTCAATCGTCTTTTTAGATTGCTAGTATTAAGCAAATTGCTAGCTTTTTGATTTGAGTGTAGGCGAAGTCTTTCCTGGTGAGACGCTGCCAATTTGTTAATTTCTGCGGTGATGGTCGGTACTTTTAAGTTACGATGAAGGTCACTGTTTCTTATGTACCATGGGGCATTTACTATAGTTCGTAGTATTTTATTTTGGAAGCGCTGTATGATTTCTATATTGTTTTTCTTTGCACAACCCCATAGTTGTGCACCATACATCCAGACCGGCTTTAGTATTTGATTGTACATATATGGTCAGCTTGTAGTGAACAGACAGTTGCGAGTTTCTGCTCAGGAGCCAATGGTGGTTTCGCAACATAATCAGACATGTCTGTACGAAAACGGACAGAATTCGATTTGATATGCCCCCAGACATTTTACTCAGAAATCTGTAAGAAAGCGGTACGACTTGTCTAATTACTCAAAATTGTACTCAGTTATTTGTCCGACTTGTCTCATATCAGAAAATGTCCGACAATTTTGCTGGCTGTGTAGTTTAGATTAGATTTGTGTGGAGTAAGGTAGACCATTGTACTACACCCAGAAAGATTGCAGTGGAAAGAATAGAGAGACAGGGTAGATACAGTATGGATGGTAAGACGGAGAAATTGGTCGGAGGTCGCTCTTCCGCAAATCTTTTGGGTTCAATAATAAATCTTTAGAGATCTGGAAGAGCAAGAGTATGAATTTTATTCATTTTATATTTATATTTTATACATCGCAACCCAATAGCCTATGCATTGAAGTCACCAATCCAGTATGCTTGCTGAGCCTTCATTAGTCAGTTTATCAGCCAACTCGTTCCCTGTAATACCACAATTTCCAGGCACCCAAATAAGACTAACTTTGTTGTGTATTGTAACAGTATTCAGTTTTGTCTTATATTCACCGACTAATTTCAGAGTGCAGCGGGAAATCAGGTGCGACGAAAAAGAAGTCCAATATTCCTCGACTAATTTCGACCCAACAATTAGTGATCGTCATTTGCCCATGGACTACGGGAATAAATTTTGACCTATTTAAAGGATATGGCATTAACTTCTTTGAGACTGCTACCATCCTCTCACACATACTTTAGTTATTTGTAAATTTAAATTTCGGCCTCCTCCGTTTTGTGGTGTGCGTCTTGATGTTGTTCCACAAATGGAGGGGCCTACAGACTTATACCGGATCCAAAAGGCAGATGATTTTTTATGAGGAGCTTTTTCATGGCAGAAATACATTCGAAAACTTGTCATTACCTACCGAGGCGCGACCGCTAAAAACTTTTCTATTATTGTATTTAATATTTCATGTCCGGAGATACGCAGCTGTGCACTATCGAATGGTAGTCCCGTACCAACTCAATCGGCTACGACGGCTAGAAATTTACTCGTCAATTATTTATTTTGTTATGTTAATAAAATCAAAATATTAGGTGCATCATTAATTTATAATATTTATGTTTTATTTTAAAACGAATTCCTCAACTATAATATTGATTTTTTAATATTATATTTAGCCAGTTTTTACTATTCACAAAAATAAGGATTGCCCTAATATATATTTCCCCACAAAAACACTTCCAAAACAAAATATGTACTAACAATGACAAGAACCATGGGTTACATGCCATTTCTATTTCCAGGTACGTTATTTTGTATGAGTACATATCTTTGTGCATATGCATGTGACTCTAATTCCCTAGTGCACTTTTCTCAAAAGGGTAAACTCGATTTATTGTGAAATGAAATTGTGTATTGCATATAAATGAAGAATCTTTTCCTTTCGAAATACAGGGCTTTCCAATAAGGACACGTTGAAATGGAATATAATATTTATATAGTTTTTTGTTAACGGAAATCAGTCCTAAATCTCTCATAAACAAAGTCAAGTAACTACTTTACGCTTCGATAAAAATCGCGTTGAGAGCGCTGCGCTCTTCGTCAACCACATATTTATGTTTTAAATAAAAAATATTGAACTTTGAAAATCAAGACTTAATTACCGTTAAACAATTTTAAGCTCTCATACCAAAGAAAGACAACCCACTTTCTAGTATCGTCAAGAACCTAAAAAAGAAGCCTGTTATGAGCAGAATCATGAAGCTTTGCTCAGCAGTAGATACGCTTCTAAGGCCAACTAAATATGGTACAAAAACATTAACAACTCAAAGACCCAACACCCTTCCTAGCAAAAAACAAAAAACAACACCTACACGACTAGAAATATTGGTCGAGCGCAAAACGTTATAACTTCAAATATGTATAAACTATCAAAATAACTTTTATTTCCTTCTCTTCTTTATTACGCGTACTAGGTTATATAAGCTTTTAGGGTCCATTGTATTACCAGTGCTATGTAATTTGAGTCGAATTATTATTTTTTGTTATTCGTGCTTCACGTTTTCCCGAGTTTTAGCAAGTCGTTCCGCCGTTTTTCAGCAATATCCTTCAAGGATGAAACATATGTTGGTCCAAAGCCATTTGGCGAACCCTACAAAGAGCGGAGCAGTGGCAAAGTAGATGTACCCCTAGCAATCGCTTCGTTGCACGAGTAACACGCATCGCTATGGACTAATCCTATTTTGGCTGCGCGAAGTAGAGTGAGAGAGTGTCCTATCAATACTCCTACCAATATTTTGCAATGTTTTCTAGAAAGTGATAAAATAAAGTTTGAGGTCTTCGTATTCAAAGTCCTTCGCATAATTTTGGCAGTATTGTACGAGGTTGAGTGTTCCCATATCGACTGCTTTTCCAGAAATAAATTTTTATTTACTTTCTCAATCTCGGCAAGCAAATACCTGCCTGAGTGAGCTCATCGGCTCTTTCATTTCCATCTATTCCATTGTGTCCTGGTATTCAGTAAATAGTGACCTGCCCGTTTCCGCAGAGTATTAAGAGCAGTTAATTAATTCCAGAGCCAATTCAGTTGCTGCTGAAATATACTACAGTAAATTAGGGAGTCTGAAAAACTTTTGGAGTTCAAATTGCGGACAAAAGACAGCTGCTCCTACCCCTTCCGCCGTTTTAGACCCATCTATAAAGAAATTGTATGAATGGTATGTGGATTCTGGACCTTCCCGCCATCCATTTTGCACTATAACAACTAGTCTTTTTGCCAAATTTAATTAGAGTTAGTTTTACGCAAGTGACGAGTAAACAAAATCGGCTCGTTTTTTCGTGTCCATTCTTTACTTGCAATACAAATATCACAATCACAGTTATACATCTTCTCCTGAGTTTTCCGCTATATGCCACCTGCTGAGAACAAATATTTACTAACGCAAACCCAATTTCATACCTCTCAGTTCCTGCTGTTTACCCGGATATCAATATCCCTAATAACTAAATTCCTTAAAAGAAAAAATCTTTATCATAGCATCTGAAATAAAATTTATGCTCTCGTCAGAAGTGAACCGCTCTCAAATAGGGGCAATCCGAAGGTGCAATGTCTGGGAAATACGGCGGGTCGGGCAAGATTTCCAATTCAGTCCCTCTACACTAGAATCTGAACCAATTTAGCAACATGTGGCCAGGCCGCTTTTCTTTGAAAACTTGATTCAAACGCATTAGCTGCAGTCGGTAACGATCGCCAGTGATGGTTGCAGATGGTTTAAGGAGTTCAAAATAGATGACACCCTTTTGATCCCACCAGATGCTCAATATAACCTTTGAAGCATGAATATTTTTTTTCGCTGTCGATAGACCTGGTTCACCTGGCAGGCTCCAACATTTTCGTCGCTTAAGGTTATCATAATAGAACAATTTTTCATCGCCAGTGACGATGGGATGCAGAAAACCTTTTATTTTCTGTTACCTGCTTTCCGGACCATTCCCATCGCGTTCAAACGTTTACCGACCCTTGATCTGTCAACATCCAAATCTTAAGACATATCATCAAGGGTTCGACATGCGTCTTCATCCAATAATTTTTGTAGTTTAGCATCTTCGAATTTTTATCACTCATTTATAACTCACACCGAAATAGCCACTTTGGAAGCGCCGAAACCATTCTTTGCAAAATGTATTTGATGGAGCGTGAATGAATGAATGCATGACTTCCCGCAAATGCTGTTTTTTCGGGACGAATGTAGACATTTTTGATGTTAGATAAAAAGGATCTTTACGCCTCAAACGAATGTCAACTACTGCGATCGACACCTCGCGTATACACCTTCAAATCACCAGTATATTACTAGAGCGAACACAAAAATGTATCAGCAGCGATACCTCTTTTACGAGGGCGGAAACTTATTCCCATACCCAATTAATAAATAAAAATGTGTTAGAAATAGAATATTAGGAACTAGGGTTCGCTTCGCTTTCTACAAACTTCAATTTTTTTTAACAAATCCTACATATCTAATGCTACATTTTTTATTTTTTTATTTTTTTTTATTTACATGCAGGCACTACCAAAAGTTCCAATCCCACCGTTGGAGGAGACCATGGCTAATTACTTGCTTGCCATTGAGGCCTTCACATTGCCGGCGAAATTGGAGTCTACTAAAGTTTTAATTAAGAAATTCATGGCTCCAGATGGTGTTGGTCCGAAATGCCATCAATATTTATCGGAAAAACGAGAGGCTGAAGATAATTGGGTAAGTTGAAAGGTTTTTTTTTATCAGGAGGTGTAGCATAACTTTTATACGGCCCAAACGGGGAACGTTAAGCGCTTCAAATGATCAACGAGCTTCACTTCTTCTCTATACAAGTGGGCGCAAAATTAATCACCCTATCGGCAGATTTATAATTTTTGCAAATGTCGTCGTACGTCAATCATATACTTGTGAACTAGACAGCTGCAGTAAAAAAACAGACGCACAATAGAGCGTGTAAAGGTTATTAAAATAAATATTTATAATAATTTTATATTAATAATATTTATATTAATATAAAAAAATATTAAAAAAAAAAAATTATTCAAAAACGAAATTGGATGATTAGTTTTGCGTCATCTTGTAGTTATGAAAAAAAACCTAAATATTTTTTAATAATTTTTTTTAATAAATAGGAAATAAAAGTAATAAAAAACATAAAAAAAAATTGTTTAATAATTTCTTTTTTAATAAATAGGAAGCCAATGGCTTCTTCTAAGCTTCAAAATAGTCGATATTCAATAATAAATCGCTATTTAAAATGGAAAAAATTACAAATTTACCTTCTTGCTCTGGCATTTCTTGTCTTGAGCCGCAGACCCAAATTTTTACTAAATAATAAAATGCAAATATATTAAATACAAGGTTATTCTTCATGCCATGAATTTCTTCTACTTAACTATACCCACAATTTGAATTATATCTCGAAAAAAGTATGCTTAAATGTATGCTTTTACCACCACTGTTCTCGTGGTGATGTCTTTGTTTCTGTTTAATGTTTTTTTGTTTCAGTCAGATTCATTTCGTGAGAACCAAGACTTACCGAAATAGCGAAGTCTTGCTCTAGCTAGGCCTGGGCATTAGCATAAGTAGTGGAAAAGACTTTCTTTCACCCCCTCCCATTCTGCAGATGGGATTGAAAGGATGGTTGAGTCTGGCGGCATGCTCCCCTAACAGTGACCTGTAATCGTTCGTGTTGTACGACAGCCATGTTTTTTTTTTTTTTTTGTTTGTTGTGGTGCATGTAGTTTATTGCTTCCATCTTCTTTCGGCTAAAGCATGTTTTTATTGCGTT